>NC_092747.1:127853378-129074628 GCF_047496795.1 Chiloscyllium punctatum
ATAAAGTGGCTACAAGAGCAGGTCAGAGGCTATGAACTCTGCAATGAGTAATTTGGTCCTGACTCCCCATTCATTTCCATCATCAACAAGGGACAGGTGAGGAATGTGATGGGGGTATGTTCCCTGTTTACCTGGTTGATTACAGCTCTAACATACTCCAGTAAGCTTGACACCATCCGCTACTGTTAACATCCACTCCCTTTACCACTGATACAGTGACACAAAGGGGACCATTCACAAACTACACTGTAACATCTGACCAGGCATCCTTTGAGACCTGTCACCTCTACCAGCTGAAAGGACAAGGGCAGCAGGTGCATTACATTCCTCCTAAGTCACACACCATCTTGATGTAGGCATTGCTGGCTAGGTCAGCCTTAAGTGCCTATCCCTAATTGCCCAAAGGACAGTTAAGAGTCACCAGCCTTTCTGTAGCTTACGTGTAAGTAGCATATAATCATGTCAGGATTGAATAGTTTCTTCCCTCATGGACATAAGTGAACCAGCTGGGTTTTATGCCAATTTTCAATGGGCACATGGTTGCCATTAGGCAAGCTTTCTACTCCTGATTTTTATAGAATTAAAATGTCACCATTGACCCTAATGGGATTCAAACAGATGGCTCCATAAAATCCCTTAATTGCTTTATTTTTCAAAAAATGATCTACCTTAGCTTTAAAAGTGTTTCCTGAAGTAACACCAACGACTTCACTGGGTAAGGAATTACATAGATTCACAACCCTCTGGGTAAAGACGTTCCTTCTCGATTCAGTCCTAAATCTGCTCCCTCTAATCTTGAGGCTATGCCCTCTTGTCCTAGTTTCACCTGCTGGTGTAAACATCCTCTCTACTTCTATCCTATCTATTCCCTTCATTATTTTATATGGTTCTATAAACTCATCCCTCCAATGAATTCCAATGAATATGATTCCAAACTACTCAGTCTGTCCTCATAAGCCAAACCCCTCAACTCCAGAATCAACCTAGTGAACCTCCTCTGCACCCCCTCCAGAGCCAGTACATCCTTTCTCAAGTAAGGAGATCAAAACTGCACACAGTACTCCAGGTGTGCCCTTACCAGCACCCTGTACACCTGCAACATAACTTCCCTCCTTTTAAGCTCAATCCCTTTCACAATGAAGGACAAAATTCCATTTGCCTTCCTAATTACCTGTTGTGCCTGCAGACCAACCCTCTGTGATTCATGCACAAGGACACCCAGGTCCCTCTGCACAGCAGCTTGCTGCAATGTTTTACTATTCAAGTAATAATTCTTTTTACTGTTATTCCTAACAAAATGGCTGACTTCACATTTATTAACATTGTATTCCATCTACCAGACCTTTGCCCACTCACTCAATGTATCTATATTCCTCTACAAAGCTTCACAGTTCTCCACACACGTTACTCTACCACTCATCTTAGTGTCATCTGAAAACTTTGACACACTACACATGGTCCCCAACTCCAAATCATCGATGTAAATTGTAAATCATTGTGGTCCCAACACCAATACCTGACACACACCAATAGTCATTCATTGCCAACCAGAATAGCACTCATTTATCCCCATTCTTTGCTTCCTGTTGATCAACTAATCCTCCATCTATGCTTATAATTTACCCATAATGCCATGCATCCTTATCTTATATAGCAGCCTCTTGTATGGCACCTTATCAAAGGCCTTTCAGAAATCTAGGTGAACCACATCCACTGGGTCCCCATTGTCCACTTGTTCATTGTAATGTCTTCATAGAATTTGAAAAGATTTGTTAAGCATGACCTAGCAGCCTTGAACCTATGCTGCATCTGCCCAACGGGGGCAATTTCTATTGAGATGCCTTGCTGTTTCTTCCATGATAGTAGACTCCAGCATCTTCCCCACTACAGAGGTTAAGCTAACAGGTCTATAATTTTCCATCTTTTGTCTACCTCCCTTTTTAAGAAGTGGCATCACATTTGCTGTTTTCCAATCTGCTGAAACTGCCCCAGAGTCCAGTGAATTTTGGAAGCTAACTATCAGTACACCTGCTATTGCTGCCACCATCTCTTTTAGTACCCCATGATGCATTCCATCAGGGCCAGATGACTTGTCTATCCATAGCTCCGTTAGCTTGCCCAACACTACCTCTTCCATAATACTGATTTGTTTCTTGTTTCTCCCCATCCTTTGTCTCTTTGTCAATTACTGGCATATTATTCATGTCCTCCACTGTGAAGACCGATACAAAATTCCTCTTCAGTGCCTCAGTCATTTCATCATATCCCATAACTGAATTCCTCTTCTCATTCTCTAAAGGGCCAACGTTTAGTTTAGCCACTCTTTTTTTTGTTTTATATATTCATAGAAACTTTTGCTATCTGTCTTTATATTCTGTGCCAGTTTTTTCTTGTGTTCTATCTTACTTTTTTAAAAGCACTTTTTGTGGCTTTCTGTTGACCTTTAAAGCTTTTCCAATCTTCTAATTTCATGCTGTTTTTGGCCACTTTGTATGTCTTCTCTTTCAGTGAGTTTTGAGAAGACTTGTAGTTCAGGTTGAGGTCCTGGATGTAGGTTTACTCACTGAGCTGGAAGGTTCATTTTCAGATGTTTCATCACTATACAAGGTAACATCTTCAGTGAGTCTCTGGATGAAGCACTGTTGTTATGACTCACTTTGTATTTATGTGTTTAGATTTCCTTGGGTTGGTGATGTCATTTCCTCTACCTTCTCTTTGAATCTGATAGCCTCCCTTATTTCCTTCGACACCCATGGCAGATTATCCCTTTTCTTACAGTCCTGCCTTGAAAGTCCTCCATTGCTCGTTAACTGTCCCACTGTAAAGTCTTTGTTTCCTATCTACTTAAGTCAAGTCCTCCCTCATCCTATTGTAGTCCCCCTTGTTCAAATACAGGACCCTGGTATTTTGATTTTATCTTCACAGTCCCCACCTGTATTCTAAATTCAACCATACTGTGATCACTCCTTCCAAGAGGATCCCTAACTATGAGGTCATTAATTATTCCTGTCTCGTTAGACAGGACCAGATCTAAGTTAGCTTGCTCCCTCGTTGGTTCTATTAATACCATTCAAGAAAACTATCACGGTTACACTCAATGCACTCCTCTTCAAGGCTACCATGACAGAGTTGGTTCAACCAATCTACATGTAAAGCAAACTTCCCCTGTGCTAATTACCGTACCATTTTTAGAGGCATTGGTTATTTCGTTGTTTATTGACCACCCCAATGTGATATTATTATTTGGTGGCCTATAGTCTATGCCTACCAGTGACTTTTTCCTCTTAGAGTTTCTAATGTCCACCTGAATGGAATTAATCTCATTCTCCATAGAACCTATGTCATCTCTCAACACCATCCTGATGTTGCCCTTGAATATCAGAGCTACACCACCTCCCTTACCTTCCTGCCTGTCCTTCCAAATTGTCTGATACCCCTGGATATTTAACTCCCAGTCATGACCATCCTCTATGTCTCCATAATGGCTACCAAATTGCGATGATTTACGCTGTTAACTCATCAATCTTGTTACGAGTGCTACGAGCATTCAGGTAAAGTGCCTTTATGCTAACTTTCTTACCCTTATGATTTCCAGCGTCTCTAATAATATCTCCTGAGTTATCTTTCCTTTTCACTTCTTTCATAGTTGGCCTTGAACTTAAACCCTGCTGCACACATGCCAACCTGCTGTTTACCTTTTATTAACCATCATACTCCTTGTCCCGGCCCCCTGACTCACTGGGTTAAAGTCCTATTGATCACTTATCCTTTTTGCTGGAACACTGGTTCTAGATTGATTCAGGTGGAGACCGTCTCATGGGTACAGATGCCCCCAGTTCCAAAACTGATGCCAATGCCCCATGAAATGGAGTCCCTCTTTCCCACACCACTCCCATAGCTATATGTTTACTTCCCTAATTTTTCTTATCCCTAGCTATTTTCACATAGATTGGACAGTGATCCGGAGATTATGACCCTCGAGGACCTGTTCCTTAGTTTTGTTCCTAGTCCTTGATAATCCGCAAATGGGTCCTCCATCCTACCCTTGCCTATGTTGTTAGTCCTGACGTGGACCACAACAACTGGATCATCCCCTTTCCGCTCCAATGTCCTTTCAAGCCGGCCGTAGATATCCTGAATCCGGCACCGGGCAGGCGTCACACCATGCAGGACTCCTGACCCGGTTTGCAAAGGATGCTATCTATTCCCCTAATTGTAGAATCCCCTATAACTGCCATTTGTCTTTTTGCTACAACCCCCCCCCACCACCACAACCACCACCACCTTCTCCACAACCTCGAATGCTATGGTGAGCTTACTCATCCTCCCTGCAAACCTTTTCCTTGCCCAAACAGGGAGCAAGTATCTCGCACCTACTGGGTAAGGTCAAAAGCTGAAGCTCTTCCATTCCTGAACTCCGGTTCCCCCTAACTACTTCACTTGCAGTCACACCCTGTTGTCCCTGATCATGAACTGAATTTGAATTACTTAATCTACCAGGTATGACTGCCTCCTGAAACAAAGCATCCAGGTAACTCTTCCCCCTCTTGGATGTGCCGCAGTGTTTGAAGCTCAGATTCCAGATTTTCAATTCAGAGCTGGAGTTCGTCCACCAACCAACACTTGCTGCAGATGTGGTCGCTGCCGTTCACAATGGGATCAGCCAGCTCCCACATCATACAGCTAGAGCACATCACCTGCCAATCCATCTCTGCTTAGTTCCTTAACTTTATTTAAAGTAATAAAGTATGAATTAAATACCTTCTAATACTTCTCTGCTATGGTCTTTTTCAAATAACCAATTAATAGATAAAGAAAAAAGCAAAAGTAAATTTTTAACCAAAATACACAATACAGAAGAAATAGAAAAGCCTTACTTTATCAGATCTTGATGGTCTACCTGAGAATCCCTACAGTGTAGAAACATGCCCTTCAGCCCAACAAGTCCACACTGACCCTCTAAAGAGTAACCCACCCAGCTGCTGCCCAAATATATCAGTTCATTGCCTTCCCAGAGTGCAATTCAACAAGTCCCACTCAGCTCCTCACTGTTGCCTTTCCCTCTGCTGCTGAATACGAAGTCTGTTGATGCACAAGCTAAGAGGGATGTTTACCTTCCCTGCAGCCCCCTGGTCCTCACTGTTGCCTTTCCCTCTGCTGCTGAATACGAAGTCTGTTGATGCACAAGCTAAGAGGGATGTTTACCTTCCCTGTTGCCTCTCCTGCTGCTGCTGCAAATGAAGCTCTGAACTATAATCACCACATCTTCACTGTCACTGGGTCAAAATCCCCAAACTCCCTCCCTCGCAGCATTGTGGGTCCCATATGCTGCAGTGATTCAAGAAAGCAATTCACTCTCACCTTCTGAAAGGCAATTAGGGATGGGTCATAAATATGACCCAGGCAATGATGCCTGAATCCCACACAAGAGTATATTTTTTTGAAAACTCAGATGTAATAATGCAGTGGTGTAGGTTAGATGGGCATCAGGTTAATTTCACAAATTTGTGCAACATTGAGGGCTGATGGGCTAGTACTGCGCTGTGACATTCTTTGTTCTATGTTCTATGTGATTACATCCCTCCATTGCAGAACAAGGTGACATATAATTGGGGGCATGAAGAGGCAGACCCCACTCCTCTGGGCATGCTTTCTGTCTGTTAAGGAAAGGGAATTCAGTCTTTACTCTTAGTACAGCTACTGAACATGTGGGAAAAGAGCAATATCATTGTGGCTTTGGATTTGGAGCCGAGATCTGTAGGGAACTAGATAAGGTAGTTTCTCTACACTTCCTCTGTATAATATTATATTTAATAAAGCTCGTTGCTGTTCATTTGCTTGTGTGGAGCTGATTTTCCGCTACCATCGTTAACAACCTTGTTATGCACTCTACGTGCTCTCTCCTCTGTCATCCTTTTGCTAGTCCTAACCTTCCAACACTCTCTAATCTAGTTGTCTCTGTTGCAGGCCACTCCTTTGTACTTTCTCCTGTCTCAACAGCTCTCCCCCAGCCCCATATCTTTACAATTCTCCTCAGTACTGCTGTGCTGTCCATCAGTGCTGCTCCTTCATATCTCAAACTGCTCTGACTCTCCCAGACCAATCCTTTACACCTCTCAATACCTGACTGTGCTCCCTCTAGACCCTCTCCCTCTGGTCACACTGACTTTGATCATGCCCCATTCCTTTATAAAGCTGGTTTCACTGTCTTCCCTCCTGTAGAGTAAAAGGTGAATGTCCAATATGTAATTAACCAGCCTACATCAGTAGTGATGTAAGAGATCACATGATAGTTGACTCTGGACAATGTTGATTCTGGTTGTAGCTTGTGCTTATGTTAAAGTGAAAAGGTAATCTTACCAACAACTTAGATTCAGATCATCTCACTGGATGCTATCAAAGACACTCTTCCAGACATAGCACCATTTCAACAGATGGTGACAGCAAGTGACTGGCCTGATATTAGGAGAAAAGTAATGGAGAACAGCATTGGAATTAAAGTTGAGCTTCAATGAAATAGAGCAGACAAAGAGAAAAATAAACCAGAACCTGTTGGAAAGCAGCTGTAAGCAGAAAGATGACGATTGTGGTTGATGGAGGTCCATTATCATAGACACAGCCTCAAGAAACAAAATTGTCAGCTGTTTCAACAACAACCCTCTCTCTACTGCAACATCATACATGGCCACACAAATACTGATGAAGCACATCAACAAGACCTGGATAATATTCAGATTTGGCCTGGTAAGTGAAAAGTAATGTTTGTATCACAAATGGCAGTCATTGGAGAGAATTCAGTAATTGCCTCTTGGCATTCAGTCCTATAAAGCCCCACCACCAACACACTGACAGGAAAATGAACTGGACCAACCATATAAATATTGTAGCAATGAGAATACGTCAGAGGCTAGAAATCCTACAGCAAGTAATTCATCTCCTGACAACCCCCCCCCCCCCCCCCCCCCAAGCATGTCACCATCAACAAGGTATAAGTCATGACTGTGACTGACTTCCTAGATAAATGTATGCAGCTCTAACAATCTCAGCGCCATCCGGGGCAACACAGGATTTAGGAACTCTTTGGAGTTAGATGATAAACTAAATCAGGACTGGGTCAGAAAGCTTCTCTACACATTTAGCCACAATGGAAATGTTTCGGTGAGACAATGTATAAGTGGAAAAACCATCATATATGAATTTATTGTTGGGATTTTTGATGTTTATTTCAGGCTTCAAAGAAATACAATTAGAGAAAGGGTAGCATTTTACAAATGCACTTAAAACCTGGGAGAGAATACACATTCCTTCATTAGTGGTTTGTATTGAACAACAGATAAATGTGAAAATGAAAGGTGAAATGGGTAACGAACCAGGCCAGGTATTAGAACTAGAGGTAGGTGAGCACTTTGGGGACAGTGACCACAATTCGGTGATTTTTAGTCTAGTGATGGAGAGGGATAAGTGTGTACTACAGGGCAAGAGTTATAGCTGGGGGCAGGGAAATTATGATGCGTTGAGGCATGACTTAGGATGTGTGGATTGGAAAAGTAGATTCCAAGGCAAGAGCGTAATTGATATGTGGAACTTGTTCAAGGAGCAACTATTGAGTGTCCTTGATAAGTACGTACCTATCAGGCAGGGAGGAAAGGGTCGTGTGAGGGAGCCGTGGTTTAATAAGGAGTTGGAATCCCTTGTTAAATGGAAGAGGGCGGCCTTTGTAAAGATGAGGCGTGAAGGTTCAATAGGGGCGATTGAGAGTTATAAGGTAGCCCGGAAGGACCTGAAGAGGGAGCTAAGAGCAGCAAGGAGGGGACATGAAAGGTCCTTAGTTGGTAGGATTAGGGAAAACCCTAAGGCTTTCTATAGGTATGTTAGGAATAAAAGAATGACTAGGGAAGGAATAGGTCCAATCAAGGATAGTAATGGGAAGTTGCGTGTGGAGGCTGAAGAGATTGGGGAGGCGCTGAATGAATACTTTTCGTCAGTATTCACTCAGGAACAGGACATTGTTGTCGATATGAATACTGAGGCACGAATAAGTAGAATGGATGGCTTTGAGATATGTAGAGAAGAGGTGTTGGAAATTCTGGCAAGGGTGAAAATAGATAAGTCCCCTGGGCCTAATGGCATTTATCCTAGGATTCTCTGGGAAGCAAGGGAGGAGATTGCAGAGCCATTGGCCTTGATTTTTGTGTCCTCTTTGTCGACAGGAGTAGTGCCAGAGGACTGGAGGCTAGCAAACGTGGTTCCCTTGTTCAAGAAGGGGAGTAGGGATAATCCTAGTAACTATAGGCCAGTGAGTCTCACTTCTGTTGTGGGCAAAGTCTTAGAGAGAATTGTAAGGGATAGGATTTATGCACATCTGGATAAGAATGATGTGATCAAGGATAGTCAGCATGGTTTTGTGAAGGGCAGGTCGTGCCTCACAAACCTTATTGAATTCTTTGAGAAGGTGACGAAGGAGGTAGATGAGGGGAAAGCGGTAGATGTGGTATATATGGATTTTAGTAAGGCGTTTGATAAGGTCCCCCATGGTAGGCTACTGCAGAAAATACAGAGATATGGCATTGAGGGTGAGTTGGAGGTTTGGATTAGGAATTGGCTCTCTGGAAGAAGACAGAGGGTAGTAGTTGATGGCAAAGGTTCATCTTGGAGTGCCGTCACTAGCGGTGTTCCGCAAGGATCTGTTTTGGGACCATTGCTGTTTGTCATTTTTATAAATGACCTGGAGGAAGGGTTAGAAGGTTGGGTGAGCAAGTTTGCGGATGATACGAAAGTCGGAGGAGTTGTAGACAGTGAGGAAGGATATGGCAGGTTACAGCGGGATATAGAGAAGCTGCAGAGCTGGGCAGAAAGGTGGCAAATGGAGTTCAATGTAGCTAAGTGTGAAGTGATTCACTTTGGTAAGAGTAATAAAAAGATGGATTACTGGGCTAATGGTAGACTACTTGGTAGTGTGGAAGAGCAGAGGGATCTTGGTGTCCATGTACACAGATCTCTGAAAGTTGCCACCCAGGTAAATAGTGCAGTGAAGAAGGCATATGGCGTACTGGCTTTTATTGGTAGAGGAATTGAGTTCCGGAGTCCTGAGGTCATGCTGCAGTTGTATAAGACTCTGGTGCGGCCGCATCTGGAATATTGTGTGCAGTTTTGGTCGCCATACTATAGGAAGGATGTGGAGGCACTGGAACGGGTGCAGAGGAAGTTTACCAGGATGTTGCCTGGTATGGTAGGAAGATCCTATGAGGAAAGGCTGAGGCACTTGGGGTTGTTTTCTTTGGAGAAAAGAAGTTTAGGGGTGATTTGATAGAGGTGTACAAGATGATTAGGGGGTTAGATAGGGTTGACAGTGAGAACCTTTTTCCACGTTATGGAGTCAGCTATTACAAGGGGGCATAGCTTTAAATTAAGGGGGGGTAGATATAGGACTGATGTTAGGGGTAGGTTCTTCACTCAGCGAGTCGTAAGTTCATGGAATGCCCTGCCAGTAGCAGTAGTGGACTCTCCCTCTTTATGGGTATTTAAGCGGGCATTGGATAGGTATATGGAGGATAGTGGGTTAGTGTAGGTTAGGTGGGCTTTGATCGGCGCAACATCGAGGGCCGAAGGGCCTGTACTGCGCTGTATTCTTCTATGTTCTATGTTCTATGATTTAATTATGGTCTGATCAGAATCTTGGAAGAGAACTTTTGGATTTTTTACAGTAATGAGAAGATTTGTTAATAACAAAGACAATGTAATCAGAAATGCCAGAAAGAGGTAAGAAAATAAGAATAAATATTTGAGGTAACAGACGCATCCCGGGGAAAACTGGCAGAGACAGGACAGCTTGTGGAAGATGGAAAGTAGAATGAGGCTGAGGCCGGGGAAACAAGGCAAGTAGATGCCATTCATCATGATGCAACATTCCCACTGAGTTGCACATAGATTGTAGCAGTGTGTAGAGTATCCTACAAGAAAGGAAAATGTGCCATTCCTGGAAGAAGACAAGGCATTTTAAAAATATTTGCCATGGCATAAAGGGGCTACTTAAACACAAATGGAAAAGTTAACATGCAAGATCGTAAAGAGCCATAAACAATTAAATGACTTTCCTCTGACAAAAAGCAGAATGCAAGGGAAGTTATTGGAGCTAATGGAATTAAAGTAAATGGGCACAAAACAAATTTCGAGTTAGACACCACAGCAGGTTTATCAGTTCTTGGAGACACCAACAAGTGGACAAAACAAAACTTCCTTCAGCTTTGCACCATCCAACTCGAGGGATCGGGAAGAATACAATCCAGAAAAAAATGACAATTAACTGCAACATTGCAGTGTAGAAAATGAGCAATCACAATCAAGAATAGTCCTTAATAAACTGGACAGCTTACACAGATCTGTGACTCATTCAGCTATGTAGCAATCTTGGAAAAGTAAAACCAGCTTACTGTATCATGTTGCAATCAGACACCAACCCACTGTGCTTTTTCACAACAAGAAAGATTCATATCACATTTAAATAGAAAGGTGAAAATCACAGACCCGTCTACAATGCAGCCAGATCTTTGGTTGAAATGGAGTAATGATACGCAGTGGTTGAGAAGAAAGACCAGCAGCTACACTCCTCTCTCTGTTACAGCTAAAAGCTGGGGTTCTCTTCCTGCTGTTAGAATTGCATCTATTTTACTGACTTTGCCTTTGCCAAGGTGTGCTTGTGGGATGTTACTACATTGGAACAGTTAATTAGCAGCATTTAATATATCCATTATTTTGATAAATGTTTTGATAGAGTGAGAATTAAGCCAATTATTTTATTTTAATTTGTTAATTTATTTTATTTTAATTTAATTTACACTGTAGTGTAAAAATAACATGTACTCAAAGCTAAATAGTTTGACCAATTGAATTGCATCTGGAACGCAGTGCCTTTCACTTACCTTTGAAGTAAAAGAAAGCTTAGGTTCTAGGCCAACTTCTTAATATATTTTGAAGGAGTTAGGTTTAGCCCATACCATCCTATTGAACAAAAATCACAGAAGGACAAGACTCTTATTGAAGAAATGGAGTTCTGTGGTTCATTGTCTACAATATATTGACTGAAACAAAGAGATTAGCAAATATTTGGAGAGCTCAAAAAGGGATGAAGCATATGTGAAAATTCATCGAAACTGTATTAAAAAATGGCAAGAATAGATTTTAAGTAATCTCATTCTCAAATAATATTTCAAACAGTGAAAAGTTCTTAAATAATGGAGATGACTTGTCAGTCCAAAAATCCTCAGACTTTACATTCTTCAAAGGATTCATTTGTATGATGCACCAGGCTAGGGCACAAAACTCCAAAAGGTACCAGGAATTTAAGGATGGTTGGAAGAATTGATTGTGAACTGCAACTGCACGGTCCAGGGTCAGAAACAAAACTCTCTGTTCCAGGAAGGAGGGATTAGAAGAAAGATGAAAAGCCTCAATGGAATAGATCAGCTATCCAGAAGTTTAGGAAGGCAATCTGAATAAACAACTGACATTCTCTGATGACCCAAACATTGGTTTACAGAGTGGAAGCAAAAACTTGTAAATGAAAGATCCTTGACTTCGTCCAAGAGAGTTCAGAATAGGATTGCGGTTTGGTGAAACCATGACAGCATTCAGCTCTGTGAGTCAGAGACAAAGGTGGAGACAGCAAGACTGGTGCCACACAAAGACACAAACAGATAGATATCTAACTGATTTCCTTTGCTGAACAGGTACTTAATCAGAGGGTTATTTATCACCTTGTGAGGAGACCTTTCATGTAACTTTGGAAAGAGAGCCAGGGTAGAGGGTAGATATATTGAGTTTACCTAATGTTAGCAGTTTATAAATTATTGCAATTTTCTGATGGTTTATTGAGAAGCAGCAGTTGTCTATATGGTCTATTAGTTAATTAGATATTGGAAGTAAATATACGTCCGCTGAGAGATGCGAATGTTCCTGGAACCATTCTGTAGAATGGAGCAGTAAAGGCAGCACACCCACACATCCTGCGTCTTTTTGAGTTGACAATCTTTGGTGGTACCAGCAATCTTTGTCCTTAACTCAGTCTGTTACAGGGGGTCACCTGGTCATCCTTTGAGGAGATTGTGTGGCCTGTCTCCATGGATATTCCTGCCCTTTCTTCCCTCCTTTTCCTGTTAATCTCAATATTTCAGGGACTGGCCATCAATGCCACATCAGTCGCCTGTTTATTACCTTTCTTAAGACCATAAGACCATAAGACATAGGAGTGGAAGTAAGGCCATTCGGCCCATCGAGTCCACTCCGCCATTCAATCATGGCTGATGCGCATTTCAGCTCCACTTGCCAGCATTCTCCCCGTAGCCCTTAATTCCTCTAGACAACAAGAACCTATCAATCTCGGCCTTGAAGACATTTAGCGTCCCGGCTTCCACTGCACTCCGTGGCAATGAATTCCACAGGCCCACCACTCTCTGGCTGAAGAAATGTCTCCGCATTTCCGTTCTGAAATGACCCCCTCTAATTCTAAGGCTGTGTCCACGGGTCCTAGTCTCCTCGCCTAACAGAAACAATTTTCTTGCATCCACCTTTTCAAAGCCATGTATTATTTTGTATGTCTCTATTAGATCTCCCCTTAATCTTCTAAACTCCAACGAATACAATCCCAGTATCCTCAGCCGTTCCTCATATGCTAGACCTGTCATTCCAGGGATCATCCGTGTGAATCTCCGCTGGACACGTTCCAGTGCCAGTATGTCCTTCCTGAGGTGTGGGGACCAAAACTGGACACAGTACTCCAAATGGGGCCTAACCAGAGCTTTATAAAGTCTTAGTAGTACATCTCTGCTTTTATATTCCAACCCTCTTGAGATAAGAGACAAATGGCTATGGGACAGCCACTTATGACATCAGATGTTATTGCCTCTTTGTCCATCTCTGTCTGAAGGTTCATTTTCATTCCTTCTGTGATCAAAAACCTTCTTACATTTGTAATGGAATACGGTGCTGTCCGATGAATTCCATTACTTACAGTGTGGAAACAGGCCCTTCAGCCCAACAAGTCCACACCGACCCGCCGAAGCGCAACCCACCCAGACCCATTCCCCTACATTTACCCCTTCACCTAACACTATGGGCAATTTAGCATGGCCAATTCACCTAACCTGCACATTTTTTGGACTGTGGGAAGAAACTGGAGCACCCGGAGGAAACCCATGCAGACACAGGGAGAATGTGCAGACTCCACACAGTCAGTCGCCTGAGGCGGGAATTGAACCTCAGTCTCTGGTGCTGTGAGGCAGCAGTGCTAACCACTGTGCCACCCATAATCTTCGATGTGAGCCAGAACCTTGTTGATTCTTATGACTTCTCTTGTTTTCATGTATATTTGCAGAAACCTTGTTACTAATGCGTTGACACAGGTGAGTTGTCATGTTAAACAGGTACTACCAAATATGGAATGCTGAGTTAGCGTTAACTCAAAAGGGCCCCCAATTCTCCACAAAGATCACACCATAGAACAGTTGGGAAAAATACCAGATAATACAGAAACTAAAACAGAAATCATTGGAGAAATTCAGCAGGTCTGGCAGCATCTGTGGAGAGAAAACAGAGTTAATGTTCAGGTCCACTGACTATTCTTTCTCCAGCAATTTCTGTTTTGTTTCTGATTTCCAGCGTGTGCAATTCTTTGTCTTCTCTTTGTTTTTGTTAACCAGGTGATACTGATCATCTCCAAACTAACCTTTGATGATCTGAATGGTGGGGAGATGGGGAAGAGTTTGTGGGGGTCGGGTAGTTAAACAAGACTATCCATATTCTTTATCCCCAATTGACCTTAGCTGTCTTCTGCATTTTGTTGAATCTTTTCCAGAGGATTCCATGGTTGATGATGATTAGACAGAGTATTGAAGCTCGATGTTACCTGCCCCATGACAGGGTCTAACAGGCTTGAGGAAGAAGATGACCTTCACCTCTCCTCCATTTTAAAATGTAATCTGATGGTCAAGTCATGTTTGTAAAGATAAATGTCATGATTTGTAGGTGCCAGTGTTGGACTGGGGTGTACAAAGTTAAAAATCGTACAGCACCAGGCCACAGTTCAGCACCAGGTTTATTTGGAAGCACAAGTTTTTGGAGCACTGCTCCTTCATCAGGGGGTTGTGGAGTATCCACAGAGCTCTGAAAGCTAGTACTTCCAATTTAACTTGTTGGACTATAACCTGGTGTTGTGTGATTTTTAACACAGATAAATGGACAGTACACTCCACAGACAGAATTTTTCCAAGTCTCTGAACATTGTGAGTCAGTTTGAAAAATACACACAATGGGATAAAATAAGATTCTTGGCTTTGAGAAAACAGACAACCAAGTTTTGAATGACAGATAAGAGTCTTACCAGCTGTTGGTGAGTGGCCAATTTACATGCATTAACATCCTCATTTTATATTACCAATTCTGATCCCGATTATATGTAATTTTCTGTTCACCCACGGGGCAGAAAGAAACGAGATGGTGACAATGCTCAACATATAAGTCTGAGCAGCCACTTGTTCATTCAGGCCTCAATCTTGGCCAGTAGACACCAACACCTCAGGGCATGCTCCTCAGACAGAGACTGCCTGCACCCCCTGAGGGTGGCATCAGATACATACCAGCCTCAGCAAATCATCATGGCCCACCTCGGACTCAACTAGATTATAGTCCCTTACTTCAATACTGTACTTTGGAATACACTAACACTTTGCATTGCAATGTTTTTGCTTGGTAATAGAGTCATGGAGTCACAGAGTCCTGCAGCATGGAGACAGACCATTCGGCCTAAACTGGTCCATGCTAACCAAATGTCCATCCATGCTAACTCCATTTCTCTGGACTTGGCCTGTACTTCTAATCTGTTCCTATCCATGAATTTGTCCAAATGCCTTTTAAATGTTGTTAATGTACCCGCCTCAACCACTTCCGCTGGCAGCTCATTCCATATGTGTGCCACCCTCTGTGTAAAAATGTTTCTCCTCAGGTTCCCTTTTATTCTTTCCCCTCTGACCTTAAACTGATGCCCTCTAGTCCTTGATTTCCCATTCTGTGACAGGAACCTGCACCCATCCCATGGATTAGAGCAAGGAGCATCTCAGAGCTATCAGCTTGTTATCTTAGCACTCACTCATTTTCACACACTTGGATGCTCACAACCTCTCTGCTGTGCCTTATCTTGCTTTTTTGTTGCCCCATTCAGCCTCAACGTCTTCTGTCTTCATTTCTGTCTTTTGTGCAGACACAAAGGCAGGTAGCATGGGACATGTCACAGTAGTGATTAGTCAGTGAGGGGGGAATGATATATTGCTACATTGCACAGTGCAATGTCAATCTCATACTGACATCAGGTGCCAGCAGTTTACAGTAGTCCTCTTGAGTGCCAGTGACCTTCCTCAGTTAGCTGCAGAAATGGGTCAATGAGGGTCATTTTCCCTGGAGCGTCAGAGGCTGAGGGGTGACCTTATAGAGACTTATAAAATCTTGATGGGCATAGATAGGATAAATAGACAAGGCATTTTCCCTGGGGTGGGGGAATCCAGAACTTGAGGGCATAGGTTTAGGGTGAGAAGGGAAAGATGTAAAAGGGACCTAAGGGCAACGTTTTCACACAGAGGGTGGTACGTGTATGGAATGAGCTGCCAGAGGAAGTTGTGGAGGCTGGTACGATTGCAACATTTAAAAGGCATCTGGATGGATATATGAATAGGAAGGTTTGGAGAGATATTGGTCAAGTTCTGGCAAACGGGACTAGATTAATTTAGGATATCTGGTCAGCATGGATGATTTGGACCAAAAGGTCTGTTTCTGTGCTGTGCATCTCTATGACTCTATGTGCTGCCAACTCTAAACTATCTAAAATACCCAGCTTGGTGTGAATATCTGTGTTGGTGAAGGATTCCAGGAAATAGACTTACTGCTGATTCCTCAGAAAGATCTGTAACTTTTTCCTTCATTGTAGAGGAGGAGCTGATGACCTAAGGAATTGTCTCTTCATGGTACAGGGAATGAATTGTTCAATAGGGACTATGGGGAGTTTTGGTTATGTCATGAAGACATTCACAATGGAGCTAATGGGAGAAGAGTACAACACTCGACAATGAATGGTTGCTGGGACGTGGAAGTCTTGGCTTGGCCCGAAATGTTGATTCTCCTGCTCCTCGGATGCTGCCTGACCTGCTGTCTTTTCCAGCAACACACTCTCAACTCTGATCTCCAGCATCTGCAGTCCTCACTTTCTCCTAATTGATTCACCATCTGAGTCGTCTCGATCATGTCCTGTGAAAGCAAGGGATCTCACCTCATAATGAAATGTTGGGCACCCCACTGCCTGTTCATAGCTCTCTCTGCTCTGTGGTGGAATGTGTCCTCCTGGCATCAGTTAAAAGTTGCAGGCACAGGGTGTGTGTTGGAGAGGTGGGGGAAAAGTGGTGAGTGAGTAAGAACCACAGAAGGAATATAGACTTAGAGGTGAGGGTGACAGAGGGCAAGTCAGGGAAGATATTGCATGCAATTCTAAGAATGGTAGACCATGGGCCTAGGGGGGAGTTGGGTGCAGTAACACAGGTAGAGTGGGTGTGATGTAACAGAGAGTAGATAGTGGCACTATTCTTTACTGAGCACAAATCTTCATTAACCATCCAAGGACCAGGAGAATCAATATTTCAGGCGAAAGCCCTTCATCGGGATGTTGATTTTCCTGCTGCTTGGACGCTGCCTGACCTGCTGTGCTTTTCCAACACCAGACTCTCGACTCTAATCTCCAGCATCTGCAGTTGTCACTTCCACAAACCTTCATTAAACTGCTTCCTGTGAGGCTGGGTCTTCCTCTGGACCATGGATAATGCACTGACTCACCCTGTTTACTGCAGAGCAGGCCAACAGACTCTGGGGCTGTGCTCTTTTCTAACAGACCTAAGGAAAGAGGGTAATTCTCTTCGCCATCCAACCTCCCACCTCCGACTCTCTGCCTGAGGAACAATGATCAATTTCCCTTTCTCAGCCAGGTCTTTTGGAATTGCCCACTAACACAGTGTGAATGGCATTTCTAGGTTTGCAGCTTTTGACCTGGTGCACAGCTGGGATTTAGACATGATGTCAAACCAGGAATCTGGGAATGTGCTGACCATGGTGTGTGCTGCCTCCACTGATGAGCACAAGAGCAGCTCCATGGAGACACGGTGCACACGCAATGAGGTGACCCATGACAATAATATAAAAAACGTACAAGGTCTCACTGAGTAAAACCCTCCATAAAATTCCCTGAAACTAACACTCAACCAAGCTCTGATAACATTGAGCCTGTATTTTTTTTTAAAAGAGCAAAGAATCATGGACTAGTGATCACTCTGTTTCTCACAAAGTTTACCAGAGAATCAGGTAATGTTTGTTAGTATTTTCTGACCAGTACTGTCTCAGACATTATTTAAAATACAAATGGATTTACAGGTACGAATGGAATGTGCTCACCAGCATAATGGAAACAATTTCAGAGACTGAGATTGTCAGAGGTTACACAACACCAGGTTATAGTCCAACAGGTTTATTTGAAATCACAAGTTTTCAGAGCACTGTCCCTTCATCAGGTGATCTCATTGAACAATGCAACAGGCTGGAGGGGCTGAGAGGCCTCCTCCTGCTCCTATATTCCTATAACATAAGCTTGTGAACTTTGGGGAGGTAGTTGTTGAAGGTTTTAATATATAATCTCCTACCTCCAATCGCCCCACCCAGTCAAACAGTGTTTGGCATTCCCATGTATTTTTGGAAATAATAAACAAAAGTATTGAAAGAATCTGAAAATGCAATTGAGGTGGGAAAAAGTGGGAAAAAGAACAAGTATGTGGAATGTTTGTTTCAGCTTTGGGAGGTGTTTGTTGATCCTCAAATGAGTTTGAGTGGAATCTCTTTTCAAAAGGAGCATGGTTTTTGGTGATGTTTGTGTCAAATTGGTAATTAGGCCCAAAGTGGTCTGCAAGAGATTCCATCTGAGATGTTTCTAATTGAGACTTTTCCCTGTGCGTATTGCTTTCTTAAGTGTAATGTCAGGATTTATTTTCCTCATGAAAAACTGTATTTTGAGCAAGACTGAGTAAACCAACACTAAAAGACCTGAGTGAGCTCAAAACATAAAGATCTCAGTGAGCAAACACGATAAAAATGTTTAGTAACAGCATGCAAACATCTAAGATGTAGTATCCATTCTGAATATCTTACTAACCTTTAGGTACCACTTCTTAAATGGCAGTAAAATCAGGATAGAAATTTGGAGAAATCAAAGTTTCACCTGCACGTCCACCAATATCATTTATTGTATCCGTTGCTCCCGATGTGGTCTCCTCTACATTGGGGAGACTGGGCGCCCCCTAGCAGAGCGCTTCAGGGAACATCTCCGAGACACCCGCACCAATCAACCAAACCGCCCCGTGGCCCAATATTTCAACTCCCCCTCCCACTCTGCCGAGGACATGGAGGTCCTGGGCCTCCTTCACTGCCGCTCCCTCACCACCCGACGCCTGGAGGAAGAACGCCTTATCTTCCGCCTCGGAACACTTCAACCCCAGGGCATCAATGTGGACTTCAACAGCTTCCTCATTTCCCCTTCCCCCACCTCATCCTAGTTTCAAACTTCCAGCTCAGTTACTGTCTCCTTGACTTGTCCGACCTGCCTATCTTCTTTTCCACCTATCCACTCCACCCTCTCCTCCTTGACCTATCACCTTCATCTCCTCCCCCACTCACCCATTGTACTCTATGCTACTCTCTCCCCACCCCCACCCTCCTCTAGCTTATCTCTCCATGCTTCAGGCTCACTGCCTTTATTCCTGATGAAGGGCTTTTGCCCGAAATGTTGATTTTGCTGCTCGTTGGATGCTGCCTGAACTGCTGTGCTCTTCCAGCACCACTAATCCAGTATTTGATTTTCAGCATCTGCAGTCATTGTTTTTACCCTATTTGGAGAAATGAGTCTGAGGTTTTGGTATATCCTCTGGATCTCTTCAACTAGCCTTAAAAACTATAATTTATTTTCAGGATGACAATGGAGAAACTGTTTTTGAGCCATGAATTCGAAATAGTAATTTCTAAGAACCCATTTAATATTGTTTATTGCTGTCAATTCATCCCAAAGTCAGCACCAATTCAATGGAAGCACCAAAGATTTGTTGATTATTGTCTAATCTTGCTTTCATTTATATATGACATTTCCTGGTGTACATTCATATAATGACTTGGAGAATAAACTCTGAGGACTATGATATCTGTGTTAAGGAAAATCTGGGGTCATTGTATTCCAATGGAAATGTTTGATTGGTGAAACTCACTAAAGGAATAGAAAACAGCAGGTGGTATATCCCATAAAGATTTCTTTGAAAACTGGATGCCTGTTCAAGGCCAGAGTATGCTCTCTGGAACTGCCTGAGAGTCATAAAGCATTTCAACTGTGCTTTCAGTGTCTGATAGCATGTGAAACATTAAAGATATTACCCATCTAACCATCACAGCTCTAGTCACCTATTACCCTTGAAAAATGTATACTGAACAATTTACTCTCTGGTACTCTCTGATCCTGCACTTTCACTAAATTTCCATGTGATGCCTACTCCTCAATGTTTCAATCTCAATTGGGACCAATAACTACTAAAGAGCAATTCAACTCCCAGTTAACAGCTGAAAGAATAACACTTCAAAAATTCTTGCTTTAAAAATGTTACTGAATCACATTCCTGAAAACACTATTGATTAATCACTTTTATTGTAGACAACTTATACTTTGAACTATAGAAATAAACAGTTCCTTTTCATGCATCTCACACTCCACAGAATTACCATCCTGAAAGCAAACAGTTTACAGGTACATTAGCTTCCAAGGGCTTGCTCGGCATCTTCCCAATGCAGGAAACATGTAATTCCAGAACAATCAGTCAATTACACTATGGTCTTCATTCCCTCACTTCAAGCTAAGCAAATCTCCTAGCCTCCTTTAACTCCTGACAAACCTAGCCTTCAATCTGAGCTCCCACACAGGTGAATCAGTGGTGAACAATACAGGCAGTACTTTCTCTGTTAAATGTACAGTTTTGGCTACTTCTTATTTTATACTTCCCTGTTGGCTATCACCAATGCAAGCCAGAACTACCATCTTTCTGTGATATCCTTTGTGTTATGAGAAGCCTGTAACCTCAAATCAAAATAATTTCCTGCACTCTTGTCTTTCCGTTCTCCTGGCAGCAGGAAGACATTAGCTTTGTACTGACAAATAAATGTTATGTAGCCACCTTTGATCCACCTTTCATTCAATTTCAAAATGAATGGACAGTTTTATGTCTTAATATATAGAACACCTTTCTGCCACTTTGAAGGTCTTTTTCAAATGCTTCAGGTAGGAACCAGGTCAAATGCAATAAGTTAAGAGGGCAAGTGAAGAAGGGCTTATGCCTGAAATGTCGATTCTCCTGCTCCTTGGATGCTGCCTGACCTGCTGCGCTTTTCCAGCAACACATTTTCAGAGCAAGTGAAGAGGAAAATAAGATTTACAAAGAAGATATATGGGAATAGAATTAGGTAGTTAATATAAAAATAAATCCAAAAATCTTCTACTAACTTTAAAGTGTAAGTGGTGTAGAAGTGGTGGTATGATGGCTATCAGGTTCACCGTGAGTATGAAATGTTCAGAGGAACAGGAGAAGGCTAGAATGCTTAATGACTACATTGTAATCATGCTTCACCATTATTCATGAGAATAGATCCAAGCATGAGCAACTTCAGTGTTGAAGGTAATTTGGAGAGGTTTGGACTGTATTCCTTAGAGAAAAAAAGGCATTTAACGAGGCACTCAGAATCATGAAGGATATGAACAGAGTGGACAGAGAGGAAATGTTCCCTTTGGAAAATACCATGAGCAAAAGGGCACAGATTTCAAGTGATTACATGAGAGTGGGGCTTCCAGCCTTTCGGGAACACTTTCAGGAAGACATTAGTGTCCTTGAGAAAGTGCTGAAGAGTTCCAGGGATGAGTCATTTTAATGATAAGGTTAGTTTAAAGATGCTGGGGTTGTGATCCTTGGAACAATACAGATTGAGATTTGATAAAGTTGAACAAGATTATGATAGATTTAGACAAAGAAAGTTGTTCCAACTTTCTGATAACTTGAGGTTTTGACCAGTGTTGCAGGAGGGATGGGAGAATGAGCTTCTTCATTCAGGGAGTGCTAAATACTTGGGTGTCAGAGCTGCTTTGAGTGGTGGTAACAGGCAATTGATAATTTTGCAAGGAACTTGCTTTGCCATTTGAAGGGAGTAAACATGCGACTAGGTTGAGGGTATCAAACTGACTGGATTAATGTACAATCAACACAGTTTCAATGGGCTACCAGGCGTCCTTCTGTGCTATAATTACTATAGGTCTAAAACCACTATGCAGTGAAGTAATTTGTGAACAAGAATTGAACAGCTTATGCTTTCAGTAGGTTTCATAGACAATAAACAAGCTTGAGGCTCTCATATTATTTAAAGGTCTTTTTGTCATTTATAAATTGTAAAAGTTTAATCTTGTGGTTTATTGCATTATCAGCCGAACCTGCTGATTGAATTATAACCTTGTAAACCACTGCCAACTATTACCTTCTGGACTCCACTTAATACATCCTTTGACTGTAACATTGCTTTTTCACAATTGGGCACAGATATTTATTATAGAATTAATGTGAGCAGTAAAGATCTATTGCTAAATAAAAACCGAAACAACTGCAAATGCTGTAAATCAGAAACAAAAACAGAAATTCTTGTAAAATCTCAGCAAGTCTGGCATCATCTATGGAGATAAATCAGAGTTAATGTTTCGGGTAGAGTGACCTAAGGGGGTCAACTAAGTTGGTCTGAAGGAACATTGAGACTGGGTCGTGCAGCAGATGGCATGGGTGGGGCATGGGTGGGGCATGGGTGGGGCATGGGTGGGGCATGGATGGATAAGGAGGTGATGGTCAAGAGTAGTAAAAGGATGAGATGAATGATGGCTGCATATTTGATGTGCCCCCTTTTTGAGAGGGACAAGGCATCCTTTGGGATTGTGAAAAGTCATGTTTGTGCATTAAAAGCACATGAACCTATCAGGCCTGACAGTTTTATCGGAACTGTCCAAACATATGTGTGGAGTTAAATACATAGTGCAAAGTATTTCAGAGTGAGTGGTCACTTTAAAGGATTTGTTCTGCATGACTGACTTCTCAAGCTATCATTTTCAGAATGGGGTGTCTATCCACTGAACTCCAACAAATTATTTAATGGAAATGTGAGTCAAGAGTGTGTTGCTGGAAAAGCACAGCAGGTCAGGCAGTATCCAAGGAGCAGGAAAATTGATGTTTCGGGCATCAGGAATACTTTTGCCTGAAATGTTGATTCTCCTGCCCCTCGGATGCTGCCTGACCTGCTGTGCTTTTCCAGCATCACTCTAATCTTGACTCTAATCTCCAGCATTTGCAGTCCTCACTTTTGCCTAATGGAAATGTTACTGACATAAGAGATTCAACACTGAAATGAAATGTTTGTTTACATGAGGGATTTGTTAAAGGAATTTCATATTTTGTTATCAATGTTTGCTTTTACCAATATTTCCATCATCAGTCGACAAGTCAGCCTCTATCCTAAGCTTTCCCCTAAGTGTAACCGAGCAGAGTTGTATGGAGAGGACAGAGGGCATAAAGGGCAAAAGGTCATAGGTAGAGAGGTATGAATTGACATTGGTCTATGAAGGCTCATAGGGAGTCCTAGTGAAAGAAAGGTATAAGAAAGGTTATGGACACGAGTAGATCAGCATAGGCTGGCATTAGAAGGGGCATTGTGTGTATGAGAGGCGAGGGCAGTGAGCAAAGGCATTGCGTTGTGTCTTAATATCAATTTTCTTAAACTCTGACATAGTGCAGGAGCCCTGAGGTCGGCTTTCTGCTCATCCCCTTCACAACTGGCTGCCTCTTAAGTTCTTCTCAGAACACTCAGCCTGATTCCCACCTGTGTGGCCAATTAAGATCCTCTTCCCACTGATGCTGGTACTTTAGTAACAGAAGGTAAGGCCTTTGTCTCAAAGAGGGACCACTTGATTTCACTTGGCAGCCTCCCTTTAGGGTTAGATGGTGCAGCCCATCCTATTCAACAAAGCTTTCATCTAACGAAGAGCCCGCAGGTGACAATGATCTTTTAAGGACATCCTCCCTCTCTCCAGCAGTGGCCCTTTGCCATGGTCTGTCAGACTCAGGCACAGCCAGACCCATTACCCAGTTAGGAGAATGGCTGTTCCCATGGTGACTTTTCATTCAGGTGCAGTTCCCAAAGTGGCCAGCCCCCCAATGGTGGCCATCCTAATGTCAGCTAATTAGTTGCTAGTGTTAAACATCATGATCAGGTCTTTTCCACTTTCTGAGTCAAAGTTATCCCTTTCAGGGATCACTGTTGCACAGATAAAAATCCAGTGAAGCTATGGGGTGTGCTAGCTGAAACACAGCAGCGTGGTACTCATTGAAAGGCTGCATTGGTTCTCAGATGCAGAACTGGAAACTGATGGAAAAAGACATTCTGTCTAACGAGTCCATCTAAACCTCTTGTGCATGTTTCCTGTAGCCACTGGTGCTGTTCAGCCGAGCTTGATCCCCATGAAGACCCAATATCTTTTTTGTCATGACTGCTGAAAGGTGTCCAATGAGGTTGAGCAAAGAATAAACTTACAGACATTTATAAAGTCATGAAGGGCATGGATAACGTGAACTGCAAAAATATTTTTCCCCAGGGTAGGGGAGTCCAGAACTAGAGGGCATAGATTTAGGGTGAGAGAGAAAAAATATAAAAGAGACCTAAGGGGCAACTTTTTCACACAGACGGTGGTGCGTGTATGGAATGAGCTGCCAGATGAAGTGGTGGGGGCTGGTACAATTACAGCATTTAAAAGGCATCTGGATGGGTAAATGAATAGGAAGGGTTTGGAGAGATATGGGACAAATGCTGGTGTATGTGACAAGATTAATTTAGGATATCTGGTCAGCATGGACAAATTAGATCGAAGGGTCTATTTCTGTGCTATGTAAGAAAATAAGAGCTAGGAACAGGTGTAGGTCATCTGGTCCTTCGAGCCTCCTCCACCATTCAGTGAGATCATGGCTGATTGTTTTGTTGGAGAAAGCGAATACAGCAGATGAGGATCTGATGAAGAGCTTATGCCCGAAACGTCGACTCTCCTGCTCCTCAGATGCTGCCTGACCAGGTGTGCTTTTCCAGCACCACCCTTCTCAGCTCTGATCTTTTTGTTGACTCAGCTCCACTTACCTGCCAGCTCACCATAACCTTTTATTCCTTTACTGTTCAAACAGCTAGTTTTGCCTTAAAAACATTCAACAAGGAAGCCTCAACTGCTTCACTGGGCAGGGATCTCCACAGATGTGCTGTATAACTCTTTGACTCAATGTATTTTGAGAATGATCCTCATGGCCACCTTTTGGCTCAAACCGTTTTACAGCATTGAAGTAATTTTCCAATGTGTCACTGTTGAAATGTTGGTAAAAATAAACACCCATTTTCATTTAAGTAAATTCTTCAGGAAATTTCTGGATTAAGTCTTGATGAGCGAGTTTTAAGAAGATTTGTAGCTCAGGTTGAGGTTTTGGATGTAGGCTTGCTCGATGAGCTGGAAGGTTCATTTCCAGACGTTTCATTACCTTACTAGGTAACATCTTCAGTGGACCTCATGCGAAGCAATGCTGAAACTTCCTGCTTTCTATTTATATGTTTAGGTTTCTTTGGGTTGGTGATGTCATTTCCTTTGGTGATGTTATTTCCTGTGGTGAATTCACTTCCTGTTCCTTTTCTCAGGGGTGGTAGATGGGGTCTAACTCGATGTGTTTGTTGATAGAGTTCTGGTTGGAATGCTATGTTTCTAGGAATTCTCGTGCGTGTTTTTGTTTGGCTTATCCTAGGATGGATGTGTTGTCCCAGTCCAAGTGGTGTCTTTTCTCATTATGGATAATCCCCTTACTGGCATAAAATTCACTAAAGAGGAGGAAAACAACAACAAACTGCCATTCCTAGATGTCGGAGTCGAGCGAACAGCCAATGGAGCTTCAAACCAGCGTCTACAGGAAAACAACACATACAGACCAAATACTGACCTTCAGAAGCAATCATCCCAACATCCACAAATGAAGCTGCATTAGAACATTATTTAAATGAGCCACAACACACTGCAGCACAGAGGAACTACACAGAGTAGAGGAAAATCACCTGTACCGTGTGTTTAAAGAGAATGGGTACCCAATGAACACAGTCCACCAATTTCTCAGCAACAAACCCAAACAAACAGACAAAACACATCCAGAAACCCTAGTCAATCGCCCCTACATCAAAGACACCTCGGAAATGACTGCCAGACTATTCGGACCCCTTGGCATCCTGGTAGCCCGCAAACCCACCAACACACTAAACAGCAGCTAATGAACTTGAAAGACTCTATACAATGAGCAAAACTAATGTCATTTACAAAATACCATGTGAGAACTGTAACAAACACTACATCGGACAAACAGGCAGAAAGCTAGCCACCAGGATACATGAACACCAACTAGCCACAAAAAGACATGACCCTCTCTCACTAGTATCATCACATACGGATGAGAAAAGACACCACTTGGACTGGGACAACAAATCCATTCTAGGACAAGCCAAACAAAGACATGCACAAGAATTCCTAGAAGCATAGCATTCCAACCAGAACTCTATCAACAAACACATCGAGTTAGACCCCATCTACCACTCCCTGAGAAAAAGAAGAGGAAGTGAATTCACCACAGGAAATAACATCACCAAAGGAAATGACATCACTAACCCAACAAAACCTTAACATATAAATAGAAAGCAGGAAGTTTCAGCATTGTTTCGCATGAGGTCCACTGAAGATGTTATCTAGTAAGGTAATGAAACGCCTGGAAATGAACCTTTCAGCTCAGCGAGCAAGCCTACATCCATAAGTCTTGATTATACATGAAGCCTTGTCAAAGTGTCAATGGAAGTCTCTAAGTAATTCAAAATTCCTTTCCAAACTTACTGCAGCAAGTGAACAGTAAAATGTGAAATAAATTTAATTAATGGTTGAAGTTTTCTGAAACGACTATTTTACTCCCAATCTGTTCAGAGAGGAATTTAGTCCAAACACTACTCACTTAAATGTCATTCGGATTTCTAAATGAGCATCAGTAGGTAATTTCAGTGGAGATCAGTTGCCTATACTAACACAACTATCAACACTTTCACCAAATAATAGCCATATCCAATGTTTCCACAGAAGCCACATCTCAGATTATTATTTAGATATTTTCCTAATTGATCTGTTCAGAGATGTTCCTGCACACCTCTGGACCAGATGGGTCTTGAGGCTCTCAGTCCAGGATAAGGACATTGCAGCCACAGCACAAGTGCTCTCCTTGGATTACTATTATTATAGCAAATGGGAACCATCTGTAGTAATCCAGGAAGATCATCCACCATCCACTTCTATCATATGCTTTTCACTTCCTTGACCTTAGCTCAGGTTATTGACAATTCTCCCATCATCCTCCCTTTCTTGGTTAGAATCCACTCCCACTAGTCAGTGACTGTGTTTGGCCCATTAACTGTGAATGGAAGACTGCATTATAAACTGCTAAAGGATCCTTGGACTGTGGGGCCTCATTGTCTGGAGGATGGGATTGATTCTCATCTGTTTTGCCCTTAATTTTGGATTTCCTATCCAATGGAAGTAGAAATGAATAAGTTTAAAAAGCCACCTGTGGCTATTTGAATGCCAGTACGTTTACGATGGGGCTGTAAGAGCACAGAATACACTAACAATGTAGATCACAATTTAAGTATTCATTCAACAATCCAATGCAATTTATTGAGCAGTATTGTGAAAGTGCAATTTGAGTCAACTAAAATATATTTCTAACACCAAGGCACTCACATTTTATCTGATGTTGTTCCCAATAACGGCAGGCCCAACAGTTTGGAACATAACACCAAGCAGAAAAACGTTTTTCTTATCCACATTTCTAGCCTGCAAATTGCATGGAGAAAAGCTTCAAGCTGTACTTCACAAACAAGTGATATTAAAGCTGTACTGAAGGAAAGGGGCTTTAAGGGCTGTAGACTGGAGTCCAGCCAAATACTGCAGTCCCACCTGTCCATTTTCAATATCAAGTGCTGTTGTTCTGCCTAACAAGAAATTCAATCAAAAGCAACACCCAATTTAAAAAGGAAGAGACACTGAGTAATTGATATATATTTCCAAGGTGCGCATCTCCTGGTTACAATGAAGAGCTTCATGACCCAATAAGAAGATTTTCTTATTCTTTTGGTAGGCTGTTACTCAATTTCATGATGTCACTATTACCTAAGCTGACTCACAGCACAATGATTAATGAGGGCATGGTATAACAATGTGACATTCCCAGTCATTATCAGGTCATTTTTTTTCACTCCATTGTGCACTTGCCTTTAAGATAATGAGGAATGAGTGAACTAGGTTTGACATAGAGGTTTGGTTTGGTTTAGCTCAGATCAAAAGTTCAGAATTCAACAAATGTTGCAATATCTTTGAGCTGAAGATGCCTTTATTCACCTTGCTCTTTTGGTTATTTTCCTTAACAATGATACCGTTTCTGTGATAAAGCTTGTTCAACAGGAAATTAAAAGGCACTCCAGAACACACACTTAATTTTTCTCTCTCTTTCAGCTGTACTGAGTGAGTGTTATCTCCAAGAAAGCCTGAGAGATCTATTAGTTTCTCCCTCCCTTTGATATAAATTGTACTGGAATCCAATTCTGGAAAGTTGGTTGGATGGCCATGAAGTAGAGAATGGTTTTTTTAATGGCCTTCCTCAATGTGTTATTTTGATACAACTGGTAGCATAGGATATAAGCTCAAGGATTCATTTCACTCTGACATTTTTTTTGTGTGTTGGATGAATTGGTAAGACAAGAAAAGGATAATTTATTTACTGGCCTCAAACTGTCACACTGGCTGTTATATGGTCTACTGCTTTTCCAATATACCAATCCTTATCAGACTAAAAAAGTGCTGGTGTTTCTTCATCGTGGTAATTTTCTATCTTTGGTTATGAAACACTTTTTCTTTGTGAAGTAATTATAGAGTGTGAATGACCATATGGAACACAACCGAAGTGTGAATGAATATGTTTTTGTGGGCATGTTATTAGATATAAGAATTAAATTAATGTGAATCTTCCCAATTAAATTATCTTTAATGAAAGTATAGTTGCAGGAAATCTAGTAGGTGTGAAGGGGTTGTAAGCATCTTCTGAACATTTCAGGGAAGTAATAAATGGTGTTTGAGCCCTGGAAAGAAAGGTGGTGATAATATGAAACTTGGCTGTGACATTAGTTTGAAACAAAGTGCTTTCTCCTGCCTCAGTTAACCTGGTGAAGTCAGTGAGCAGCTTTCACTCCATGATTGACAGACTTTGTTGGACTAGCCTATGATATTAGATATTTGAATTTATATGATTGACAAACAAATCATATCCTTCCTCACAGACTGACCCTGAGTAATACGAACATCCCCAGCTAGCATGATACAGGCAGGGTTCCGTCACTCGCTCGTTTTAAGCTGCCTCCAGTTCGCTGCAACAAATACTTTTATTTTACCACACAGCTTCTTCACATAAAGTAAACATTAGATAACTGAATCAAAATAGATGTGACAATTTCAAGGTTTTCTTGATTGAAAGACAGAGGAATTTTATAATAAACAGTCCCTAAAAAATGACATAAAAAGCAGTCACACTCTCACTCCCACACACTCTCAGACACACAATCTCACTCACACTCAAACACATACTCTCACACACATACATACTCTTATACACACATATACGTGCACTCACACACACACACACTTTCACACATTCACACACAGACGCACACACATGCACTCTCGCACAGATATACACATACACTCACACATAGACACATAGGTACACACACACTCTCACTCTCACACTCACACACACTCTCACTCTCACCCACAGATACACACTTTCACTCACACACTCACACATACACGCATTCACTCACAGACAAGTACACACACACAAACACATACATGCACTCTCACACGTACATACACACACTCACACAAAGTGAAACATTAGCTCCAACTGTTGAAGTGGTGATCCTGTTTCTTTACTCCTCCCAGAGTTTTAGTCATTATTGTTATTTGCAAAAACTTAATAATGAGTCTGATTGTCCACCTTGGAAATTCCATGTTAGTGCTGCTGGGTTCTGTGAGTCCTTGCATGGCTGATCAGCCCAATCCTAGAGTGATATCACCTAGCACATATCAGGCACATATTTCTGGGAGGTGGAATTGGCCTTTGGTCTCCAGGTTTTTGGCATTCCATATTTCCTCTTACCAATGGGCGTCCTGGGAGAATTGTGTCCATACACCCAGGAATTTCCTTCAAGTCAGTTTCTTCTAAGCAAGGTGCTCCCACAAATTGATGTTGATGTGTGTTTCTTGATGGAAGTCTAAAGGGAGTGTTTGAAACCCTTCCTCTGTCCACCTCTCATTTGAGTGGGGCAAAGATAATTTGTTTTGGTAATTGAAACTCAGGCTTCCTAAACACATGGGCAGCCCAGTGGAGTTGGTTTTGGATGATGCTAGTCTCAATGTTGGTGCTATTTGCTGCTTCAAAGATGCTGATTTTAGTACATCTGTCCTCCTAGCTGATCTCAACATCTCAAGCAGCATTGATTGTACTTCACAAGGACTTTGAAGTGGCGTTGATACATAATCTAAGCTTTAGAGCCAGGGAGAAGAGTTGGAGCAATGACTGTTTCATACACAAAGCTCCTAAGTTTCAGTGGCTCTAGATTAAAAAGGCTATTACAGCTGGTTTTGAATAGTACACGGGAGTCACTGGGGCTTTCAAGGTGATCACAGCAGGCATTTTAGATCAATAGTTAAAGAAAACAGAAACTCCTAAAAAAACTCAGCAGGTCTGGCAGCATCTGTGGAGGGAAATCATAGATAGCATTTTGGTTCGAAGTTCTGAGAACGGTCACTCGACCCAAAACATTAACTCTGATTTCTCTTCACAGATGCTGCCAGACCTGCTGGGCTTTTTCAGCAATTTCTGTTTTTTTTTCTAATTTACAGCATCCACAGTTATTTTGGTTTTTATTTAAATCATTCGTGCCCTTTTTAAACCATTTTTAATCCACACTAAAGTCAAAGTATTAAAGTTGAATATGATCGTCTATTTTCACTATAATTGTATCATACTTGTGTTTGGCATCAAATTGGCACCTGCCATCAGATGTATTGGAATTAGAATTAGAATTGGATATTACTGTCATGTGTACTCAAGAACAGGAATACAAACGTCCAGCGAAACGTGTACAAAGTGATCATTCTGCAGCACCTTTGATTCACTCTTGTTTACAAAACTGGAATTTTGAAAAAAGGCAGAAATAAAGGAAACAGAACCAAAAGGAATGAGAAACATCCAGACATTAAAGTTATGTTTTAGTCTTATCTCTAAGCAGGTACCTGGGCCAAGCCACAGCCTGGTGTCTCAGGAGGAGCTGGGTGCTTTGTGCCTTTGACTCTAACACCCTCTGATCTCCTGCTGCTGTCTCTGACTCTATAACTACCGGTGCTGCAGCTAGATCCTGCAACATGCTCGGGCAGGGCACGCTCAGAGCCTCCAATCACTGGATCCCTCACCGGATCTGCAAACCTGCTTGGATAGGTCCTGCTCACAGCCTCTGATCACCGGATCCCTCACTGGATCCAGGAATCTGCTCAGACAGGATCTGTCACCAATGCCTAGCTGAAACAATACACTTTAACGGGAAGGGGGAAAAGAAAGGGCAACAGCAAAAAGAAAGCCAAGCAGGTGAAAGTGAATGGGCTCAGGAGCTTGAAATCAGCATTGCTCCTCTGTCACCATCTTGTGGCAGATTGGAAGCACTTCCTGGTTGATAATTAACCTGTTTGGCACCTTCTATAGCTAACAAGTCCTCGAAATGAACTTACTTTAGTAATAAGATAAACCAAAGAAAATCTCAGATTTCCTTAACAATTTACTCAGCTCAGCATCCTCAGATAACATTCGATATTGTGCCATAACTATCATGGTCACTGGCATTGGCAGACCTCTGGTGGGATGGCACTGTAATATAAAATTAGCATGCATTTAGATAATTTAATGCCATGGTTCTGATTTTCATTTGTGCTGATCTCTTAATATTCTTTCCTGTCAACCTTTTCTCCTTTTATCTTTTCTCCATTGTGATTGGCCAGTTCCAACTGGTTTTGTAATAGATATTAGAATTTTGAAGGGGGGGATTTGATGTCCCCGATGCTCTCTATTGGCAATCAAATGCAGATCCAAACTTGTCCAGAAAGAAACACATCCTGAAACAGACATTTGTCTGGAACATAAGATGTAGAAAAAGAAGTAGACCATTCAGCCCATTGAGACCACGCTATGGTTGAATGAGATGAATTTTGATCTGTTAATCCTCGACTCCACATTTCTGTCATTGTCCCAGAACTCTTGATTCCTTCAAGGTTCTCCATCCATCACATTGACCTGGGTTTCCGATGACTAGCCCCATGACATTGTCACGACACCACCACCTTCCCATACAATGGTCTGCTCTACAGTGCCCTGTCCAGTCGTGCAGAAAGTACTGATGTGGAGAAGGACAGCAGGCAGAATATCTTTCAGAGGTGTGCTGAAAAGGTTCAGAGGGTGCATCTGATCATAAGATTAAACAAATTCGACCTTCATCGCCATTGTCTGAACTCATTCACTTATAACTTTAAGTAAAAGCCTATTACTTCACTCCATCACCTTATCCTAACACTCCTTCATGTCAAATATGTTTGTCCTTGTATTATAATAATAATAATCTACTTGAATAAATCAGCACAAAATAAGTATACCCTTTCCTGTATGACTAACCAGAATGAATAAAAAGCAGACAGAACTGAATATTCTCCTTTAAATTACCAAACTCCAGAACGATATAAATTACTGGATCTGAACACCTTGTTTTCTTTGTGTGGTTTAAGATATCTTTATCTCTCCTATTCAAAAAATATACAAAGAACTGCAGATGCTGGAAATCAGAAATGAAAACAGAAATTGCTGGAAAAACTTGGAAGGTCTGGCATTGCCTGGGAGGAGAAAGCAGAGTTAACAGGAACAATGTGTTGAGGCTGTTAATAAGTTTGGTCCCTGAGGACTTTGGACATTTTCCCAGACAGAGTCATGTAAAGACATTGATGTTTACCTCTCCCTTTCTCAACATTTTGTAAATCAAGATTTTTGGGGCAGTTTGACCTCGTTAAGTAGTTACATTGAAAGCAAATCTATTCCCATTTGTCATTTTGTTGACTTCAAGTATGGTTTGGTTGATAACTGGATGCATTAATGTATTAGAAGGTCTGATTATTGTTTATCATTACAATAATTGTGAACATTGTATTTTGTCTTTAAATATTGATGTATTATTTCAGTAACAATCATTTTTGCATTTTTATAAACATGTGTAAATATATATGTGGCAGCTGGGACTAAATGGTTTCTGTTTGGTTTAATTAATGTCTTTGGCTCCAGCGTATATCCTTCTGTTTCACATAAAGTATGCAACTGGGAAAAGAAGATGGGTGCGTTTCATTGGCTGTACGACTAATGCAGTGGCTAACTTTCAGTCCATCCATATAAAGGTTTTAAATCCTTTGAGTTAACATTGAATATATCTTCAAGCTAAGAAAAAGTTCAATAGAAAACGGAACATGTTTAATCTCTCCAGATTGAGTTCTGAGGAAACATCTTTAACCTCTGTTGATGTGTATCCGAGAGTACATTCAATTACAGAGACACTCACTATAACAGAGGGTGTTAAAGCAGGAGAACTCAATAATTTATGGTGTAAAGGCAGCAGCATTTGGAGTGTAATAAAAGCCAATTCAGCTGCTACTTTTTCTCTATAATGCTGCCGATTTTCATTTTCATCTCATTACTGCCCTGGTCTTGGACCTGAGGCAGATAGGCAGCAAAACAAAATAAAGGATGCATATTGCTGATTTACCATTGAATATTTAGGAAAACATCAATTTACATGTTTAATGTTTCACACAGGTACAATTTGGGATGTAATTACAATATTTAACCAAGGGCCAATTTGAACATAGCCATAGAAGTAGCCATTTGAACATAGAACAGGATAGCACAGGAACAGGCCCTTCGTCCACCATGTTTTAGATTAGGTTACTTACAGTGTGGAAACAGGCCCTTCAGCCCAACAAGTCCACACCGACCCGCCGATGCGTAACCGTACATTTACCCCTTTACCTAACACTATGGGCAATTTAGCATGACCAATTCACCTGGCCTGCACATCTTTGGAGTGTGGGAGGAAACCGGAGCACCCGGAGGAAACCCACGCAGACACGGGGAGAACGTGCAAACTCCACACAGTCAGTTGCCTGAGTCGGGAATTGAACCCGGGTCTCTGGTGCTGTGAGGCAGCAGTGCTAACCACTGTGCCACCGTGATGCCCATGTTCTGGGCATGACCCCAAATTAAACTAATCCCTACTGCCTGCCTCCATTCCTTATATATTCATGTAATTATTTAAAAGTCCATTAAATACCACAATTGCATCTGCATCCATCACCACCCCAACTGCACGTTCCACATTCCGACCACTCTCTGTGTAAAAAGAAAAGTTCCCCTGATATCTCCTGTGAACTTTCCCCCTCTCATGTTAATACATGCCCCCTATTATTAGACAACTTGAGGAAAAAGATTCTGACCATTAACCATATTTATGCATTTCATAATTTTAAGACTTCTACCAAGTTATAAACTTCTATTTTTAGATTAGATTAGATTACTTACAGTGTGGAAACAGGCCCTTCGGCCCAACAAGTCCATACCAACCCTCCAAAACGCAACTTACCCAGACCCATTTCCCGACATTTACCACTGCACCTAACACTATGGGCAATTAAAAAATTTGTACTTAAAAAGATCCTAACTTGCAGATTGGTAAAGATACAAATAAGACGTCTTTATGTATAACTCCTTTCTGTCTTTCTGATCCTCAATCCAAACCACATAAATCTCCTTCTCTGTTAGATTTCAATCTTTCCAAAGTTCTTCTTTTAAACTGCTACTACAAACTCATATGAGATAGTATTCCTCACATCTCTGATGGTGATATACCCTTTGGGAGCTTATTCAGGTTCACAGTTCACCTGCTCTATTTATACTTGTTCAATATTTAGGAAAACATCAATTTAAATGTTTAATGTTTCACACAGGTACAATTTGGGTGTTGAAGGTCGGCTAGCCCTTATTGTCCAACCCCAGTTGCCTTTGAGAGGTGGTGGTCATCTGTCTTTGTGATCACTTCAGTCCATAGGGGTAGGTACACCAGTTAGTGTTTCAACACCAAAGCAGAATGTTGTGTGACTTGGAGGACAACTTGCAGATGGTGGTGCCCTTGTCCTTCTAGTAGAGCTCGCAGGGTTTGGAAGGTGTAGTTGAAGGAAGTTTGGCGAGTTCCTACAGCACACTTTGTACGTCAGTGGTGGAGGAGAGAATGTTGAAAATGGTGGATGTGGCACCTGCCAAGAGGGCTGCTTTGTCCTGGATGGTTTGAGCTTCTTGAGTGTTGTGTGAGCTGCTGTCATTCAAACAGAGTTAAAAAATCACACAACACCAGGTTATAGTCCAACAGGTTTAACTGGAAGCACACTAGCTTTCGGAGCGACGCTCCTTCATCAGGTGATTGTGGAGGGTTCAATCCTAACACACAGAATTTAGAGCAAAAATTTACAGTGTGATGTAACTGAAATTATGTATTGAAAAACACCTCAATTGTCTGTTGAGTCTTTTATCTGTTCGAATACCATGATAGTTTCACTTCTTTCATGTGTAAATCACAAACCCTTTTTTAAAAGTTGCATTCTTGGGTTAGCTGTTAACAATGGTGATAGTTAGACAATATGTTGAAGGTGTTGGCCCCCCGTGTTCCCTGTCTATTCCATGATGTTTAGATTGATTCTAATCTAAAAAGTGAGATAACGGAGTTTTACATGAATTCATGCAGTTTTTGAGCAAAGTACAATGTAACCCTGCATCCACCGGCATCTCCAAACCATTCAAACAGAGAGTATTCTACCATACTCTTGACTTGTACCTTGTTCAGAGAGTTGGGAGGCAAATTACTGACTACAGTATTTCTGGCTTTCATCACCTTGCGTAGCCCCAATATTTACATATCTACTCCAGTTCCATTTCTTATCAGCTGTGAAACCCAGGGAAACAATTATAGGGAATTCAGCAATGATAATACCATGTATACTAAGGAGTGATGGTTAGATTGTCTCTTATGGGAGTAGGTCATCAGCACAAATAACTTTAATTGTGGCCTCACTATGAAAGTTGATCAGACCTTTGTGAAATACGACATTCCTGACTTATCCCAGATGCAAACAAATTGACCCCAACATCTTCCTCATGTAGAAACATGTTATTTTGGAGTTGCATTATTTTCTACTAAAATTGTATCTTTAGGCCAAATCTTATGAAGCTCTGAGTGATGTGAGCCATGGAGAGATGGGTGATAAAATCAGGTAAGATGTTGAGAACCTTTTACTACAACCTTCTCATGTTGCTCAAGAGTGTGGCAAGATTCACACTAAAGAGCAGTGAGCTCCCAATTCACTCACTGTGTTGCTTATTTATACAGCCTAACCAGTCCAACTCACCAAAGTTCTGATTATTAGCAAAGTCACCATCAGGAAAACCTGGCATGGAAACCAGAGCAGGTTCAATTTTCTGTTTGCTCCAAAAATCCTTCAAATTGGACACCAGGCACCAACATCTCAGAGAATGCCCCATGGGGACTGAGCACACACTCCCCACTTCCATTGACATTACCAATGGTCATGTACTAGCCTCCATTGAACACTCATGGGATATGTTCAATCTACTTACAGAATCCTTCCTGAAGTTACATGCATACCCTGTAAGCTGGTAAGGTGATCTAGAACTGATCATAGATGACAGAGAGTATGGTGGAAGGTTGTTTTTCAGGTTGGACATCTGTGACCAGTGCTGGGACTCATTTTGTTTATAATTGGGAGGAGAATGTAGCTGGCTTGATTAGTGAGTTTGCAGATGACACAAAGCTTAGTTGTGGATAGAGAGGAGGATTGCCAGATTGCAGAATATAGATAGACTGGAGACTTGGGCGGAGAAATGGCAGATGGAGTTTAATCCAGACAAATGTGAGGACATGCACTATGGGAGTTGCATTCTTTGCAAACATGAGATGTGCAGCTGTGTCTGTGTGCAAACCTGTGTCAGAAACATGCAGGTGGAAGCTACCATTCCACTCCAAAAGGGAAGTGCTGAAGGACTGAAGTAGATGCTCCTTGGCCAAAGCCTAGACGTGACAATGCGATGAGTCTGGTGGTTGGCTGACGCAGAATTGTGTGGATAAAAAATCCATGGAGAAGGCAGAGACTTTGTGGAAAAAGAGTTGGAAGATAGCTGGAGCAAACAGTAGTCAAACTGCCACTGCCAAGTATCTGCCGGGTATCTGCTCTGACTTAATGTTGAGAATCTAGTCTCTTGGTGAAGGAGAGGAGACTTGGAAATGGTATAGAAATGAGGTGAGTTGGGGTTTTAGTAAGATGCAAATGTATGGGAAGACGTTGGTGCAAGTCAATGGTAGGATTCTGAAAAAAAACCATCTAGAGCTCAGGGGAAAATTATTTTAAAAACTTGACATTAAGATTTTGATTTTTTCATTCCCTCTGTATTTTTCCAACTGTCTTGTCATCTCTCATGGGGAATATTCCATCCATCAGATTTATTTTGGCAAACTTGGAGTCAAAGAGTCATAGAAATGCACAGCATGGAAACAGACCCTTCGGTCCAACCTGTCCATGCTGACCAGATATCCTAACCTAATCTAGTCCTACCTGCCAGCACCCGGTCCATATCCCTCCAAACCCGTCCTATTCATATACCCATCTAGATGCCTTTTAACTGTTGCAATTGTACCAGCCTCCACCACATCCTCTGGTAGCTCATTCCATACATGTACCACCCTCTGCGTGAAAAAGATGCCCCTTAGATCTCTTTTATATCTTTCTCCCTCACCCTAAACTTATGCCCTCTAGTTCTGGACCCCCCCCACCCTAGGGAAAAGACTTTGTCTATTTATCCTATCCATGCCCCTCATGATTTTATAAACCTCTATGAGATCACCCTCAGCCTCCATGCTCCAGGGAAAACAGCCCCAGCCTGTTCAGCCTCTCCCTGTAGCTCAGATCCTCCAACACTGGCTAACATCCTTGTAAATCTTTTCTGAACCCTTTCAAATTTCACAACATCTTTCCGATAGGAAGGAGACCAGAATTACATTCAATATTCCAACATTGGCCGAACCAATGTCCTGTACAGCTGCAACATGACCTCCTAACTCCTACTCAATACTCTGACCAATAAAATAAAGCATACCAAACACTTCTTCACTATCCTATTTACCTGCAACTCCACTTTCAAGGAGTTATGAACCTGCACTCCAAGGTCTCTTTATTCAGTAACAGTCTCTGGACCTTACCATTAAGTGTATAAATCCTGCTAAGATTTGCTTTCCCAAAATGCAGTACCTCGCATTTATCTGAATTAAACTCCATCTGCCACTTCTCAGCCCATTGGCCCATCTGGTCAAGATCCTGTTGCAATCTGAGGTAACCCTCTTCACTGTCCACTACACCTCCAATTTTGGTGTCATCTGCAAACATACTAACTACACCTCTTATGATCATATCTTATATTCGTCAAGAAAAATAATTTCAGCAAATTAATCCAGGTCATTCACAAACAATGCTTGGTTGAAGATCCTCAAGAAAAGTTTTTGTTTCTTTAGAAGCAACAAAGTAATGTTTAAATCTCCAAAAAGGTTACATGATGTGAAACACCTCCTGGCTTCCCTCCTAAATTCTCCATCATGTGAAACAGCAGAACATTAACCTATTGCTGCAGTACATACTTAAAATATTAACCTTATCCATTGTCTCAGAAGTACCAGAATTATGTTATATTGGAGAGAATGTCATTGCCAGTACCTCCCCTTTCTGACACTGTATATGTAACTGACATGCTACTGTTTTTGCCAGAAGCCTGTTCCGCATGTCCACATGTTAAGGTCAATAACTTCTTTCTTACTGACAACTAACTGTCAATCATCATGAAACTTACCAATCACCATCACTCATATTCATTTCCTCACTGGATTGGTTCCATACCAAACGTGGCAGCTTCTCACAATCTATCATGATATTGGACACCAGAATTGGCTTGGAGCAGGATTTCAAAGTATTGTGTAAAAATGTTAAACCTCAGCCTCACACAGAACAACAATTAAAATGATGACTGTTTACAGCTGTACTTTCTAAAAGGAAAACTATGCATACAGTTCAGTATGCTCTGAAAATATAACATGGCTTTCATTAATTGGTCAAAATAGTTAAGTTTTTGCTGACAGTCAGAGAATAATTATAAGCTTGCTCTACTAAACAATTTGCAATTCTAATACTTTGGTTGGATGTGCCTGCCTTTTTACATTCAAAGTAAAGGAACTTTGATAATTCACACCACAACATGACCCACTTATATCACATCAATGTACTGTCATAGGACACCTTACTAGAGAACTCAAAAGCAAAATTTGACAGCGAGCCAGATAAGAGGATATAAGTGCAGAGAATCAAAAGCTTGGTCAGGGAGTCTTTAGGAAGCAGAAAGAGAGGTGGAGAGGTTTAAGCAGTGAATTCTAGAGAGAACGGTGATGGTAGTCAAAAAGGGCAGCATGGTGGCTCAGTGGTTAACACTGCTGCTTCACAGTGCCAAGGACCCAGGTTCGATTCCAGCCTTGGACGACTGTCTGCGTGAAGTTTGCACATTCTCCCGGTGTCTGTGTGGGATTCCTCCGGCTGCTGTGGTTTCATCCCACAGTCCAAAGATGTGCAGGTCAGGTGAATTGGCCATGCTAAATTGCCCATAGTGTTAGGTGCATTAGTCAGAGGGAAATAGGTCTGGGTGGGTTACTCTTCGGAGGGTCGGAGTGGACTTGTTGGGCTGAAGGGCCTATTTCCACACTGTAGGGAATCTAATCTAAAGCTTGGTAGCCAATGTTGGGATAATGCTCAAGAGGCCAGAGCAAAAGCAATGGTTGTGGGGCTGGCAAATATTACAGAGATGTTAAGGACAGAGGCCATTGAGAGGTAGAACACAATGATGAACATTTTAAATTGGAGACACAGTTTAATTTGGAGTCTGTGTAGATCAGTGAACGCAGATCTGAAAAGTGAATGTGGCTTGGCATGATTAAGGATGTAGACAACACAGTTTTGGATGACCTGACATTTACTGACACTGGAATGTAAGAAGTCAGCAAAGAGACACTGAGTCCATGAAGCTGCACTCCAGTCATAAAAAGCTGTTAAATGTGCAGTGAAATAATTTTATTCATTGTCGGCTAGAAATCCATGACAATCACAGCAGCAGCACTGTCACAGTTTCATATATTGAATTCCCTTAAGAAGTGGTTGGTAGTTTGTTTTGATTTTTAAAGGATTGGTACATTTTGTACGAAAAGGTGAGATTAAACTATTTGACAATCATAATTAAAATTTACTTTATTGACTAAAGTCAACAAATATTTTTGCAAATGTTACATGGATCTTATACTATTTAGAAAAGTTATTCAGGGTCAATGGAAGGCCTCTAGATTACCTGATATCAAAATTAAATATGTTGTTTCATTCAGCTTTGTACTCAGATATGACCTTGTAACACTGCCTGATGCACGTACTGTAACACAGTCTGACATGTGCTGTAACACTGCCTGACGCATGTACTGTACCCCTGCCTGACACGTACTGTAACAGTGTTTGACACATACAGTAACAGTACCTGACGCATGTACTGTAACACTGTCTGACATGTACTTTAACACTGCTTAACACATGTACTGAAACACTGCCTGACACATGTACAGTAACACTGAATAACACACATACTGTCTAACTGCCTGACAGGTGTACTGTAACTCTGACACGTACTGTAACACTGTCTGACGCATGTACTGTAACACTGTATGACACGTACTGTAACACTGTCTGATGCATGTACAGTAACATTGCCTGACGCGCCTACTGTTAAACTGTCTGACACTGTACTGTAACACTGTCTGACACATAGTGTAACACTGCCTGATGCATGTACTGTAACACTGTCTGATGCATGGACTGTAACACTGTCTGACATGTACTGTAACTTTGTCTGACGCATGTACGGTAACACTATCTGACACATGTATTGTAACACTGTCTGAAACGTACTGTAACACTGTCTGACGCTTGTACAGTAACACTACCTGACGCATGTACTGTAATACTGTCTGACATGTTCTGGAACACTGTCTGACGCATGTACAGTAACACTGCCTGACGTGTGTACTGTAACACTGTCTGACACGTACTGTAACACTACCTGATGAATGTACTGTAGCACTGTCTGACAAGTACTGTAACAGTATCTGACACGTACTGTAACAATATCTGACACATACTGTAACACTATCTGACATGTACTGTAACACTGCCTGACACATGTACTCTAACACTGTATGATGCATGTACTCTTACACTGTATGAGACGTACTGTAACACTGTCTGACGCATGTCCAGTAACACTGCCTGATGCGCCTACTGTAAAACTGTCTGACACTGTACTGTAACACTGTCTGACAAGTGGTGTAACACTGCTTGACGCATGGACTGTAACACTGCCTGATGCATGTACTGTAACACTGTCTGACACGTACTGTAACACTGTCTGACGCATGTACATTAACACTGTCTGACATGTAACATGTACTGTAAAACTGTCTGACACTGTACTGGATCACTCTCTGGCACATGCTGTAACAGTGTTTGACACGTACTGTAACACTTTCTGATGCATGTACTGTGACACTGTCTGATTATATACTGTAACACTGTCTGACACGTACTGTAACACTGCCTGATGCATGTACTGTAAAACTGCCTGACACGTGTACTGTAACAGTGTCTGACATGTACTGTAACACTGCCCGATGCACGTACTGTACAACTGCCTGACACGTGTACTGTAACACTGTCTGACATGTACTGTAACACTGTCTGACACGTACCGTAGCACTGTCTGACGCATGTACTGTAACACTGTCTGACACGTTCTGTAACAGTGTTTGACACATACTGTAACACTTTCTGATGCATATACTGTGACACTGTCTGATTATGTACTGTAACACTGTCTGACACGTACTGTAACACTGCCTGATGCATGTACTGTAACATTGTCTGACACATACTGTAACACTGCCTGATGCATGTACTGTAACACTGTCTGACACATACTATACACTGCCTGACGCATGTCCTGTAATAATGTCTGACGCATGCACTGTAACACGGTCTGAGATGTACTGTAACTCTGTCTGACACGTACTGTAACACTGCCTGATGCATGTACTGTAACACTGTCTGACGTATGTACAGTAACACTGCCTGACGCATGTACTGTAACACTGTCTGACATATGTACAGTAACACTGCCTGACGCATGGACTGTAACACTGCCTGATGCATGTACTGTAACACTGTCTGACACGTACTGTAATACTGTCTGACGCATGTACAGTAACATTGCCTGACGCGCCTAGTGTAAAACTGTCTGACACTGTACTGTAACACCGTCTGACACGTACTGTAACACTGTCTGACACATGTACTGTAATACTGTATGACACGTACTGTAACACTGTCTGATGCATGTACAGTAACACTGCCTGACGCGCCTACTGTAAAACTGTCTGACATTGCACTGTAACACTGACACGTAGTGTAACACTGCCTGACGCATGGACTGTAACACTGTCTGACACGTACTGTAATACTGTCTGATGCATGTACAGTAACATTGCCTGACGCGCCTAGTGTAAAACTGTCTGACACTGTACTGTAACACTGTCTGACACGTACTGTAACACTGTCTGACGCATGTACAGTAACACTGTCTGACGTAACATGTACTGTAAAACTGTCTGACACTGTACTGGATCACTGTCTGACACGTATTGTAACAGTGTTTGACACGTACTGTAACACTGTCTGACACATGTACAGTAACACTGCCTGACGCGCCTACTGTAAAACTGTCTGACACTGTACTGTAACACTGTCTGAAACGTAGTGTAACACTGCCTGACGCATGAACTGTAACACTGCCTGATTTATGTACTGTAACACTGTCTGACACATGTACAGTAACACTGTCTGATGCATTTACTGTAACACTCTCTGACACGTACTGTAACACTATCTGACATGTACTGTAAAACTGTCTGACACTGTACTGGATCACTGTCTGATACGTATTGTAACAGTGTTTGACACATACTGTAACACTGTCTGACGCATGTACTGTAACACTGTCTGACGCATTTACTGTAGCACTCTCTGACACGTACTGTAACACTATCTGACATGTACTGTAACACTGTCTGACACGTACTGTAACACTGTCTGACGCATGTACAGTAACAATACCTGACGCATGTACTGGAACACTGTCTGACACATTCTGGAAAACTGTGTGACACATGGACGGTAACACTATCTGACACATGTATTTTAACACTGTCTGACTCCTACTGTAACACTGTCTGACGCATGTACAGCAACACTACCTAATGCATGTACTGTAAAACTGCCTGAAACGTACTGTAACAGTGTTTGACATGTACTGTAACACTGCTTGACTCATGTACTGTAACACTGTCTGACGCATGTACAGTAACACTGCCTGATGCGCCTACTATAAAATGGTCTTACACTGTACTGTAACACTGCCTGAAATGTAGTGTAACACTGCCTGACGTATGGACTGTAACACTGCCTGAAACGTAGTGTAACACTGCCTGACGTATGGACTGTAACACTGCCTGATGCATTTACATTAACACTGTCTGACATGTAACATGTACTGTAAAACTGTCTGACACTGTATTGGATCACTGTCTGACACGTATTGTAATAGTGTTTGACACGTACTGCAACTCTGTCTGACGCATGTACTGTAACACAGTCTGAAGCATTTACTGTAACACTCTCTGACACGTACTGTAACACTATCTGATATGTACTGTAATACTACCCGATGCACGGACTGTAAAACTGCCTGACACGTGTACTATAACACTGTCTGAAATGTACTGTATCAGTGTTTGACACGTACTGTAACACTATCTGACTCATGTACTGTAACACTGTCTGACATGTACTGTAACACTGTCTGATGCATGTACTCTTACACCGTCTGGCACATGTACTGTAACACTGTCTGACACGTACCGCAGCACTGTCTGACGCATGTACTGTAACACTGTCTGACACGTTCTGTAACAGTGTTTGACACATACTGTAACACTTTCTGACACATGTACTGTGACACTGTCTGATTATGTACTGTAATACTTTCTGACACTTACTGTAAAACTGCCTGATGCATGTTCTGTAACGCTGCATGATGCATGTACTGTAACACTGTCTGACACATACTGTAACACTGCCTGACGCATGTCCTGTAACAATGTCTGACATGTACTGTAACACTGTCTGACGCATGTACTGTAACACGGTCTGACATGTACTGTAACACAGTCTGACATGTACAGTAACAGTGTCTGACATGTACTGTAACACTGTCTGATTCATGTACTGTAACATTGTCCGACATGTACTGTAATACTGTCTGACGCATGTACTCTTACACTGTCTGACACGTTCTGTAAATGTGTTTGACATATACTGTAACACTATCTGACACATGTACTGTAACACTGTCTGACACGTTCTGTAACACTGTCTGATGCATGTACTGTAACACTGTCTGACACGTTCTGTAACAGTGTTGACATGTACTGTAACACTGCCTGACACATGTACTGTAACCCCGTTCTGACATGTACTGTAACATTGTCCGATGCATGTACTGTAACACTGTCTGACACGTTCTGTAACACTGTCTGATGCATGTACTGTAACACTGTCTGACACGTACTGTAACACTGCCTGATGAATGTACTGTAACAGTGTCTGACACGTACTGTAACACTCTCTGACATGTACTGTAACACTGTATGACGCATGTAATGTAACACTTTATGACAAGTACTGTAACACTTTACTGTAACACTTTATAACACTGCCTGATGCATGTTCTGTAACAATGTCTAACATGTACTGTAACACTGTCTGACATGTACTGTAACACTGTCTGACGCATGTGCTGTAACACTGCCTGACACATGTATTGTAATACTGCCTGATGCATGTACTGTAACACTGTCTGACACGCACTGTAAAACTATCTGACGCATGTACTGTAACACTATCTGACACATGTCCTGTAACACTGCCTGATGCATGTACTTTAGCACTGTCTGACAAGTACTGTAACACTGTCTGATATGTACTGTAACACTGTCTGACACATGTACTGTAACACTGTCTGACACGTACTGTAACACTGTCTGACATGTAATGTAACGCTGCCTGACACGTACTGTAACACTGCCTGATGCATGTACTGTAACAGAGTTTGACATGTACTGTAACACTGTCTAACACGTACTGTAACACTGTCTGACATGTACTGTCACATTGCCTGAAGCATGTACAGTAACACTACCTGATGCATGTAATGTAACAGAGTCTGACATGTACTGTAACACTGTCTGACTCATGTACTGTAACACTGTCTGACTCATGTACTGTAACACTGTCTGACACGTACTGTAACACTGCCTGACGCATGTATCGTAAGACAGTCTGACATGTACTGTAACACTGCCTGATGCATGTACCGTAACACTGTCTGACATGTACTGGAACACTGCCTGATGCATGTACTGTAGCACTGTCTGACATGTACTGTAACAGTGTCTGACATGTACTGTAACACTGTCTGACGCATGTACCATAACACCGTCTGAGATGTACTGTAACTCTGTCTGACACGTACAGTAGCAGTGTCTGACATGTACTGTAACACTCCCTGACACGTACTGTAACACTGTCTGACGCATGTACTGTAACACTGCCTGACACGTACTGTAACACTATCTGACACATGTACTGGAACACTGTCTGACACGTACTGTAACACTGTCTGACGCATGTACAGTAACACTACCTGACCCATGTACTGTAACACTGTCTGATTATGTATTGTATCACTGTCTGAAACGTACTGTAACACTGCCTGATGCACGTACTGTAACACTGTCTGACACGTCCTGTAATAGTGTTTGACACGTACTGTAACACTGTCTGGCACATGTACGGTAACACTGCCTGACACATGTACTATAACACCTTCTGACACTGTACTGTAACATTGTCTGACACATACTGTAACAGTGTCTGACATGTACTGTAACACTGTCTGACATGTACTGTAACACTGCCTGACACGTACTGTAACACCGCCTGACACGTACTGTAACACTGCCTGACGCATGTACTCTAACACTGTCTGACACGTACTGTAACACTGTCTGACACGTACTGTAACACTGTCTGACGCATGTACTCTAACACTGTCTGACACGTACTGTATCACTGTCTGACACGTACTGTAACACTGTCTGACGCATGTACTGTAACACTGTCTGACACGTACTGTAACACTGTCTGACGCGCCTACTGTGAAACTGTCTGACACGTATTGTAACAGTGTTTGACACGTAGTGTAACACTGCCTGACGCATGAACTGTAACACTCTCTGACACATTTACTGTAACACTCTCTGACACGTACTGTAACACTATCTGACATGTACTGTAACACTGCCTGATGCATGTACAGTAAAACTGCCTGACACGTGTACTGTAACACTGTCTGACACGTACTGTAACAGTGTTTGACACGTACTGTAACACTGCCTGACTCATGTACTGTATCACTGCTTGACACATCCTGTAACACTGTCTGACACGTACTCTAACACTGTCTGATGCATGTACTCTAACACTGTCTAACACATGTACTGTAACACTGTCTGACACATACTGTAACACTGCCTGACGCATGTACTGTAACACTGTGTAGCACGTACTCTAACATTGTCTGACATGTACTATAACATTGCCTGACGCACGTACTGTAACACAGTCTGACACGTTCTGTAACAGTGTTTGACACATACTGTAACACTGTCTGACACGTACTGTAACACTGCCTGACGCATGTACTGTATCACTGTCTGAAACGTACTGTAACACTGCCTGATGCACGTACTGTAACACTGTCTGACACATGTACTGTATCACTGTCTGAAACGTACTGTAACACTGCCTGATGCATGTACTGTAACACTCTCTGACACGTCTTGTAACACTGTCTGACACATGTACTGCTGTTATAACATACATGGCGCAAACTGCTCCTTCAAACCCTATTGCTTTTGTTACTCTCTTACACTGAGTGTTTCAGTGTTGTATACTCCATCATAACCTCATGCACAAGAACAGCCTCCTGCTCTACCAAGTCTTTCCCCAATGAACCTCTTCAATATATCACAAGATGATCATACACAAGACGATGGGCCATACACAATGCTTTTCATGGATTTTGTGTTTTAGAGAATCTGTTGAGGTTTTATAATGTTACAAGTTTGTACTTTTGTAATTTTACATTTATAGAAAAACGGCTAGTGTGCTGCACAGATGTTCAGGCCACCCATTACAAGCAAGGAGAAACTCATCTTTATATTCCAATTTCAAAATTTCAGGATATCTCAAATAGTTTCACATGCAAGTGTAATATTTTTGAAACACAGTCATTGTTGCACTGTTGAAAAAACTGTTAGCAAATTTGAACACAGCAAAGCACAGTGAGATAAAGAACCAGGTAATCTACCTTAATAACGCTGATGCAACTGTTGGCTACAACACCCTCGCTTTTCACTGAAAAATTAGATTAGATTAGATTCCCTACAGTGTGGAAACAGTAACCATGTTATCTATCTGTTCTGATCCACACCGACCCTCCAGAGAGTAATCCACCCAGATCCATTCCCTTCTGACTAATGCACCTAATACTATGGGCAATTTAGCATGGCCAATTCACCTGACCTGCACATCTTTGGACTGTGGGAGGAAACTGGAGCACCCAGAGGAAACCCACACAGACACAGGGAGAATGTGCAAAATCTGCACAGACAGTCACCCGAGGCTGGAATTGAACCTGGGACCCTGGTGCTGTGTGGCAGCAGTGCTAACCACTGAGCCACTGTATCAAAGCATCGAATATTTTCATTTGAGGACATTAATGGGGCAGTGGTTTAAGGTCACATCTGAAGGGCAACACTTTCAGAAGCATAGAAGTAGCAGTTTAGATTGTGGCTACAGATAGACAGTGGAAACAGGAGCCATGTTGAAACCACACCAGGAAGAAGGGGAGGGGCAGGGTGGTGGTGGAAGGATTGTGGGGGGAGGTGAAGGTGGGGGTAGGCAAGGAAGAAAGTTGTCAGCTTGCTCCAACAAAGTGGACAGCAATTGCCTCAATTGAAGGGCCATTTACTGCTGGAGACAGGATCTTTGCCACAATTAAAATCTTCCCTTCATCAGATGTGGAGCTGACCAAATTTCTACAGATTTTGTCCAAGTATCATGCTGAGGGGAATCATCAAGTGACCCCAGGTCAATATTGTCCTGGCAGCGGTGGCCACACTAACAGTGAACAATGACAAATGTCCTTTTTATCGGACAGTATGAAATATTGTGGTGTTACCCATCACTGGTAATGCTCTGATGTCCTCATGTTATTTAATATACTCCTTGACGCAAACTTGGAATGCAATTTCACAAACAGTCAACTGTGAAAACAATGGTTCAACTCTCCTGCTTCTTGGATGCTGCCTGACTGGCTGTGCTTTTCCAACGACACTTTTCGACTCTAACCCTCCAGCATCTGCAATCCTCACTTACTCCTAGTTATTGTTACTTTGAAATTATATGTGATACCTACCCTTTTGTTTGTTTACAATGTTCTTTCCAATAAGCTTATTTAGAAACTAGGAACACTGTAAAATGGGATTCAGATTAATCATGCTAATAATGTTTTTTTGATTCAAAGAGAATCTAAAATGAACCACACAGTTGTCATAGCAAATAATAGTGACAACATAATTCCCTGAACTAGTCAATGAGCTTCTGACATTCAGTGACAATTAAGGAGTATCTGACTTGGTGGACTTTACAATTATTGGTGACAATGATTCCTTACTGTTTTACATAATTATTATGTTATAGCTTGTTATTACACAGATCTTTTGATTGGGTTTTGTGGTAAGATTATTCAATTTGAAGGCTTCTGGACTATTTGGCTTGACCCAGTTCCTATGATAGTACATTCGCTGAGTAAATCAAATCTGCCTTATTTCCTATTCTTTTTATAAGTAAGCAACTTGTATATATGACCCCTAAATTTATATTCACCCACCAGTGGAAACAATATTTTCCATTCACCCTGGTCTAGAATTCCTCGGCTTTGTTCTACTTCTGCTGTTTGTTAGTCCCGTAGAGTCTAAGAAACATTTTACAATAATAACCCTTGTGTCTCAGTTATCTTGGTTTTTACTCACTGGGGTACCATGCAGGAATTCAATTCCCACCACTCCTGGAGACATTACAGAAGTTTTTTTAAAAAATCAGAATATGCTGGTTACCCAGGATGTCTCCAGCCAGACCTTCAACACATTAGAAGTCACATCACAAGTAGTTCAGCAAAACCCTTAGACTGTATCAGAGTGAAGAGCAGTTTGTGGCCTTTATCACACCCTGAGGCAATAACTGAGGCATTCCAGTTAGTAAGTTTAGTTTAAGGATCCCAAACTCACTTTGACAGTGGCTGAGAAAAGTTAGGTGTGGAAGGTGTGAGACCGGGCAGGGTAGAAGGTGTGTGGAGGGGTACAGTGGCAGGTAACTGGTTGAGAGGGAGGCTATGCCAGGTATCAGAGGAGTGGTGTCTGTTCAGAGGGAGTCAAGTGTTTGGGGAGTGGTGTTTGTTGCCCAAGCAATGGGGAGGGGTCTGTCATTTGGAGATGGAGGAAGGTCCAGTCAGTTGTCCATGTTGGGGGATTAGCTGTGCCTTTGAGAGAGTGGTTGTCAGTTGAGGAACAAGGATTTTCTAATTGGCTATCCATGGGGAGAGAGTTGGTGTTGCCAGTGTGAGTGAATGTGGGCTCTGTGAGAGTGATTGCACAGCTCCAGTGCAGAATAGGGGCTTGCAGGATTATGCTTCATTAGGAATTAAAACAGGGTTTTCGTTCCTCTGACTTATCCTAGCTAGCCATTCATGTAGTGAGTCAGCACTCTGTAAATGGTATCGTTGTTCGTGATAATATTTTTTGACTATTTATCCAGAGACCCGGTTAATGTTCTGGGGATCTGGGTTCAATTTCTGTCACAGCGCATGGTGGTATTGGAAATTAAAAGAATCTGGAATTAAGAGTTTAATCGTGACCATGAAACCATTATTGATTGTTGGGGAAAAAAACCCATCTGTTTCATTGATATCTTTAAAGAAGGAAACTGCTATCCTTACCTGGTCTGAACCACATTGAGTCCAGACCCACAGCAATGTGGTTGATTCTTAACTGCCCTTTGGGCAAATAGGAATGGGCAATAAATGCTGGTCCAGCCAGCGGCACCCCCATCCTGTGAATGAATTTAAAAGATAAATCCCTGACTTTAACTGAGCTTGGGACCTTTTCACAGGTTTCCAGATGTCAGGTATTGCTTGTTGGAAGTTTAAACCAAATTAACAGCAGCGATAACCCCTCCATCAGTCGCCTCACAATGAACATGTGAGGATACATACAAAAGACAGCAACAAATGCTTAGATGGTGAGCTGTCAATATTGACATCACTCACCTAGCATATTGCTCCACACAAAGGAACAGGGAGCACTCAACAAAGTTCACACATGGCACTTTGACAGATGATTTTATTCCAATGAATGCATCAGTTATCACAGGGGAAGAAACAGCTAGAGTTTGTATGAGTTACTAGGCTCATGTTCTCCCAGCCCCATAACACCCATTGTGTAGAAGGGCATGTCAATGAATAAGTGAGAAGGAATCATTTCCATTGCCCTGTTCAGCCTGACTGACCAAGCTTACAGCATCATTGCATATTGTACCACTTTGAAAGTTGCTGTTTTCACTGAGAGGACTGTCTTGAATCTGCAAGGTTACAATGTTCAAGATTGCTTCAGACCAGAATTTGTATCTCACACTGTTCGACACTGTGCAATGCTGTAATTACAAATAATTTCAGCTAGGCATTCTGTAAGTACCTAATTCATGCAACTGCTTCTTATAATGCTTCACATCACTTGTTAGTAAAGCCCACACAGACAGAAAAACTGTAACTCTACCCACTCTACATTTGGTTGTAGCTATTCTCTGTTGACAGTACAGGGTTCTGAGGTGATTGAATATGACAGGAAAAGGTGGACTCAATGATTTTCAACCTTGCTTTTGTAATCCTAGCCTCCTCCCTAAACCACAATGTGCCTTTGTTCCTGGCACTCCCTGACCAGCCCAGCAGCATGATTCCTCCACAGCCTCGGACACATTCGCTGAAAGTTGGATTGTAGCCCCTTCACTTTAATCCCTGAGGTCCAGCCCTAAGCTTTAGTCTTGCTAACTGTTATATTGCACTGTGCCTCCCAACCCCAACTCCACCATCAAGAGCACTGTTGTGGTGACCTCTCTCATAGTGTCATATATCCTCCCAAGATTAATGTCTCTTCCACTTAATGTGCCCAACTTGTCTCCTTCTTTATACTTAACCCTTCTACACTCCAGCTTGTGTCCTCTAATCCCCAGCATTAATGTTCACAACCACCCCCGCACCAGAACAGCGCACTCTTATGAGCCCCATTCCCCCTTTCACTTTCATGCAGATAACCCTTAAGACCAACCGTCCCTTAAACTCCCAACCAATGTAGATGGATTGATCTGACTGATGACTGAGCAGACCCATTGAACGATCTGTGTGTAGATTCAAACCTGATCCACCCTGACCTGGCTGACTGTTTGTACTGGTCCTGAAGGACTGACCATAGCCCCTCCCTGGACTGTAATGATTATAATCCTCTAACTGCGGCTGCCGAATTGCTTGGCTGAATGTGTCCAAACCCCTGGACTGAAATTGGACAATACCAATGATTGACTGCACCAAGACATCCTGACTGTCTTGACCGAGGAACACTCCCTTAGACACAGAGACATGGCCGGTTGGTTGATGCACAAGGAGAGTTTGCCTCATAAACGGGCTGGCCCATGGTGTAGGCATGAGATTGACAGCAACATGTCTATCCCCTGTAACTGTTCATTGCTGATAAACATGACAAGCTGTGTGGCTTATATCTGCTTGGAAAAACAAGGCATGACTGTAGCCTGCGAGCTCTGGCTGAGTTGGCAAAGTGCCAAAAGGCAATCTCGGGCGTCTGCAAGAGTCCAAGTGGTAAGTGAACACAAAGAGAGTGAACAAGCAGCCCTGAGCTATACCCTGGTCCAATGATGAGCATCTGTCTCTTAACATATAATATCCTGGTAGCAGCAGAATCATATTGTGACTGGATTTGTAGTAAGGTCACAGATAATAAGAACAGGAGGAGGCCATTTGGCCCATTGAGCCTGCTGTGCTATTCAACAGGTTTGTGGCTGATCTGACATTCCTCATGTCCATTTTCCTGCCCTTTTCCCATAACCATTGATTCCCCAACTGATCAAGAATCTATCTCACCCTGAGGTATGTACAAGGACTCTGCCTCCGCATGGTGTCTGTGGCAAGAAGGTCCAAAGATTCACAATCCTCTGAGATATGTCATGATGTTGCTGGAAGGCTGGTACATGTCAGAAGGGAAGGTGTGTGGATGGGTGGTCTGTGCTGTCACTGCCCACAGTGTGCACCCATGGTGGAAGCTAGGAATGAAGAACCACAGGCTGGAATAACCAGGTAAATGCTTTGATTTTAATGCCGGGAATTGCTATTGGGTAGGTCTCATTGCTTACTCACAGGAATCCCTTCTTGGTGTTAGACATCGGGTCAGAAATGGAACTTTGTGCTCTCAATATCAAGAAGTCTTCACTGGCTTTTTCATATAATTTTCCCAACTTTCTTGCCATGGTCCATGGTGTCAGGGTCTGGGGAGATTCCTGTCTCCGTGGCTCCTATCAGATACTGGCTGGGTAGCTGCAGTCAATCTTCCAGAACCTCCACAAGCAGCTGTTCATTGTCAGTAATCAAGGATATTTGGCTGGTTGACAATTCAGCATATGTGATTTCATATTCACAACTAATCTAAGCCTCATCTGATGTCTAGGTGTGGACAGTTTTGCAATCCGAAATCTATAATTATGTTTTGTCACTTAATATATGCCAATACATTGACAATCAGGTCTCTTTCTAAGCCTGAGCTTCAATGATATTTGGTCAATTTTGTGGTCAGAGCCACCAGATCCACCTGAGATACTTTGGGAGATTCATTACCAACAATTAGGAAAGACTGGTATTGGTAATTGCTACTGTCAATATTATATTGTTGATTACTGATATTAGTGTAAGTTACTGATACCAAGTGGCCGATTGAGTTCAATATAAGCAAGTGAGGAAGGCAAAGACCTAATGGTTTTATTGTTGGACTGTTAATCCTGACACCCAGGTAATGTGCTGGGGTCTCGGGTTCAAATCTTGCCACAGCAGATGGAGGACTTTGGATACAATTTTTAAAAATCTGGAATTAAGAGTTTTAAGATGACTGTGAATCTGTTGTTGATTGTCAGGAAAAACCCATCTGGTTCACTCTTGTCTTTTTGGGAAGTGTAGTGTTTGGCACCAGGTGAACCTCATTGGGAACCTTAGGGTACAAAGTTCTCGGTTGGGGTCGTTAACCTGGAAAGCCTTGGCTGGTCACAAAGGAAAACTAAGAGAGAAGGGCACTGTTAGTCACTGGGTGTTTCCTTTTTTTCCTGGTGGTGGAATATAAATAAAGATTTAAGTACTTGTTGTTCTTCACTGTGTCATAGCCCTGTGCACACACCAGATGGGTGCTGGGGAAAAATAAGAACAAAACAAAAAATCAGGAGCTAAGTGAACTGCTCATCAAAAACAAATAACCAGGAGATTAGAATCTCCTCAGTTCAAGAGAAAAATAAATAAAACAGGGGATTTAGAATCTCCTCAGTTCAGAGAGAAAAAAAAAACAAGAAACAAGATGAAAATATTATTAAGAGATTGGAATCTCCTCAGTGGAGGACTGACTATGAGCTGGCTAGCTACAGTCAGTGTACTGTGGGGAAAAGTTCCCTTGATTGGGGGGCATTGCTTTCCGTTTTTGTGTTTTCGGTCTGTTGTTTTGGGCTATACTCAGCTACACCAGTGACCACCACTGTCACCACTGCAGCTGCTGTAGCCTGGCCTTAAAAAAAAAGTATAACCAGGAGATTAGAATCTCCTCAGGAGGACTGACTCTGAGCTGACTGACCACAATATGTGTACTGTGTCCTAGTAAGTAAAGGGTAAATTGTGACATGATACTGACCTCTGTACAGTTATGACTTGGAGGTGCTGTTGTTGGACCTGGTGTTGTGTGATTTTTTTTAACTCTGTACATTTACCACAGGAAGGAAACTGTTATCCTTACCTGGTCTGGTCAACATGTGACTCCAGACCCACAGCAATGTGGTTGACTCTTAACTGCCCTCTGGGTAAATAGGGATGGGTGATCCCCAACAGTACCCTTCCACTGACACTCTCATTCGTTTGGCCGAACTGGTGCTCACCCTTAACAATTTCTCCTTTGAATCCTCCCACTCCCTCCAGACCAAAGGCGTAGCCATGGGCACACGTATGGGCCCCAGCTATGCCTGTCTCTTTGTTGGCTACGTAGAACAGTTGATCTTCCGTAATTACACCGGCACCACTCCCCACCTCTTCCTCCGCTACATTGATGACTGCATTGGCGCCACCTCGTGCTCCCGCGAGGAGGTTGAGCAATTCATCAACTTCACCAACACATTCCACCCTGACCTTAAATTTACCTGGACTATCTCTGACACCTCGCTCCCCTTCCTGGACCTCTCCATCTCCATTAATGACGACCGACTTGACACTGACATTTTTTACAAACCCACCGACTCCCATAGCTACCTGGATTACACCTCTTCACACCCTACCTCTTGCAAAAATGCCATCCCGTATTCCCAATTTCTCCGCCTCCGCCGTATCTGCTCCCAGGAGGACCAGTTCCACCACAGAACACACCAGATGGCCTCCTTCTTTAGAGACCGCAATTTCCCTTCCCACGTGGTTAAAGATGCCCTCCAACGCATCTCGTCCACATCCCGCACCTCCGCCCTCAGACCCCACCTCTCCAACCGTAACAAGGACAGAACGTCCCTGGTGCTCACCTTCCACCCTACAAACCTTCGCATCAACCAAATCATCCGCCAACATTTCCGCCACCTCCAAACAGACCCCACCACCAGGGATATATTTCCCTCCCCACCCCTTTCTGCCTTCCGCAAAGACCGTTCCCTCTGTGACTACCTGGTCAGGTCCACACCCCCCTACGACCCACCCTCCCATTCTGGCACTTTCCCCTGCCACCGCAGGAACTGTAAAACCTGTGCCCACACCTCCTCCCTCACCTCTATCCAAGGCCCTAAAGGAGCCTTCCACATCCATCAAAGTTTCACCTGCACATCCCCCAATATCATTTATTGTATCCGTTGCTCCCGATGTGGTCTCCTCTACATTGGAGAGACTGGGCGCCTCCTAGCAGAGCGCTTTAGGGAACATCTCCGAGACACCCGCACCAATCAACCAAACCGCCCCGTGGCCCAACATTTCAACTCCCCCTCCCACTCTGCCGAGGACATGGAGGTCCTGGGCCTCCTTCACTGCCGCTTCCTCACCACCAGACGCCTGGAGGAAGAACGCCTCATCTTCCGCCTCGGAACACTTCAACCCCAGGGCATCAATGTGGACTTCAACAGCTTCCTCATCTCCCCTTCCCCCACCTCATCCTAGTTTTAAACTTCCAGCTCAGTTACTGTCTCCTTGACTTGTCCGGACTTGTCCTACCTGCCTATCTTCTTTTCCACCTATCCACTCCACCCTCTCCTCCTTGACCTATCACCTTCATCCCCTCCCCCACTCACCCATTGTACTCTATGCTACTCTCTCCCCACCCCCACCCTCCTCTAGCTTATCTCTCCACGCTTCAGGCTCACTGCCTTTATTCCTGGTGAAGGGCTTTTGCCCGAAATGTCGATTTCACTGCTCTTTGGATGCTGCCTGAACTGCTGTGCTCTTCCAGCACCACTAATCCAGTAATGGGGGATTAGTGCTGACCTAGCCAGTGACACCCATATCCTGTGAATGAATGAAAACAAGAATGAGGTCATCCATTTTGAAAGGAGAATGAATAGAGCAGGATACTTTCTAGATGACATGAACTTAAATACAGTGAATATCCAAAGAGACTTGGGAGCTCAGGTGTATACAACTTTTAAATGTCACATACAGGGGCAGAAAGCAATCAGGAAAACTAATGGAGTGCTGACTTTTATATCTCGAGGGGACTGGGGTACAAGGATACCGATGTTATGCTGCAATTGTACAAAACCCTGATTAGACCGTACATGGAGTACTGCGAGCACACCTGGAAGGATATATCCACCTTGGACGGAGTACAAGAGAAATTTACAAGAATGACACCTGAACTTCAGGGGCTAATTAATGAGAAGAGATTATGCAAATTAGGCCTATTCTCTTTGGGATTTAGAAAGTTAAGGGCTGAGCTGATGAGCAGGAAAAGACTGGGTAGATAAACTATTCCCATTGGTTGGAGATTCTAGACTGAGAGGCATACTCTGAGAATTAGGGCCAGAGCATTCAAGAGAGATGTTAGGAAACACTTCTATAGCCAAAGGATGGGAGAGGTTTGGAACTCTCTTCCACAAATGGCGGTAGATGATGGATCAGTTGTTAAGTTTAAATCTGAGACAGATAAGTTTGATTAAGTTAGGCCACAGACCAGCCATGATCTCATTGAGTGGTGGGACAGGCTTGATGACTGAATGGTCTTCTCCTGTTTTTATGTTCCTAGCATAGGTGTATAACATAATATATAACAAGTTATATTATGTCTCACTATGTGAAGCATTATTCTAGTTACTAAATTGTTCAAATAATTGTTTCAATTTTTAAAATTAGATTTATCACTAATATATCACTGACTTTTTTAATACCTGAAGATTTGGTTGGGTTGGAAGTCTGTTAGCTGAGGATAAAATATTTAGGTTCATTTTGTTGCTGAACTGGAATTTTGGTAATATATATATATATAAATCTCAATAATCACAACATTCTGACAACATCTAAAGATCATTGATAAAATTGTCAACAGTTCTCTTGGAAGATGTAATCTTCCGTTAAATCTTACTCTCTCCCTTATATTTTGTCTGTTAGTGTATCCTGGATTATAGATGTTATCGAAAATATCTATTTCCTACATTGTCATTTTAAAACATGACCTGCTACTGTACCTGCAGAATAAAGAAACATTTTTCCATGTTCTTCTCTGGGTTCTGTAGTCCTAAAGCAATTACTTATCTCATGAAATGTCTCTTCCATACAACCAGTCTTAATTCCTCCTCAGAATTATCTGTGATCTTAAATCTGTTTGGAGGTATAATATCTTTCTCCATTGTCACTGTATTTGATGCTGTTACTTCTCTTATTTTAATGATTTCCTTGAAAGCTATTGAAGGAAACTTTCAATCTACTCAATTGATCATGTTTTCAAGGTGAGAGGTGGAAAGTTTAAGGGGGATACATGCAGCAAGTACATCACACAGAGGGTGATGGGCATTTGGAACGCGTTACCAGCAGAGGTGGTAGAGGCAGGCACGGTAGATTCATTTAAGATGCATCTGGTTAAATGCATGAGTCAGTGGGGAGTAGAGGGATACAGATGCTTAGGAATTGACCGATAGGTTTAGACAGTAGATTTGGATCGGCTCAGTCTTAGAGGGCCGAAGGGCCTGTTCCTGGGTTGTAAATTTTCTTCGTTCTTTGTTCTTTGTTTGTACATAGAGCTTAAAAATGTTTTGCTGGAAAAGGGCATCAGGTCAGGCAGCATCAAAGGAGTGATTCCTGACGAAGGGCTCATGCCCGAAACGTCGATTCTCCTGCTCCTCGGATGCTGCCTGACCTGCTGCGCTTTTCCAGCAACACATTTTTAAGCTCTGATCTCCAGCATCTGCAGTCCTCACTTTCTCCTTGTATATATAGCTGTTTTGGCTGTTTGGTGTCATAAATTTAATAATTATTTCAAATGTATTAAATATTGAGTCTTCAGCAAGTTTTTGAAGAATGCATTTTTGCATTAATTGGTAATAAAATATTATCGTTAAGATGCTATGTTTCAATGGAGCTTTTTTTAACTTCTTTTATTTTCTGTTTCAGATTGCCAGACTGACAAAATAATCAGTGTACATATGTTCATCTGAAAATACTAGGAAAATGTATTAAAAATCCTTGAGCTGTAGTTTTGTAGAAACCTTTTCCTAAAAAGAAATTGTTCAAATATAAATTTTAAATATAATTCTAATATTAAGCAAAGATCAGACCATTGGGATTTAGGGAGTGAAGTGTCTGTTATTACATTGCTTGGCAATCATCATAGAACAGGATATTAATTCCGTCTGTTGTTTTATTAGTTAATTAAATGGCCATGGAAGTGGGACAAATAAAGTAACCATTCTAGTATTCTTAGCTCTCACACTGATAGTGACTTTATCAAATGCCATAAGGCAGGTTTTTGTTTTGAACTGAAAAAAGAGCTTTTTATCTTCAATATCAATATCATGTCTCTATACGTGACATTGATTTCCATATCTACTTCATAGAGTTGTTATTTTCTCTAAGTCATTCTAAGTTTAGCCCAATCTTCTTGCCGTAGTTAACTTTGCCACAGCTGAAGTTGGCTAGAAGTCCTACCAAATTTTGCTGGTAGGCATTTGGTTTCCTCGTAATTCGCCAGTTGCTCACTGAGAAATTTCATTATCTGGTGTTGTTTGGTCAAAGACAATATTACCCTGAGAAAAACATTCTCTTCAGAGGCTCTGGCCATCTGTGGTTTGATGAACCACTTACAAAATACCTTGCAACTTGGGACAGTATTAGAGATGATTGAGATTGTTCTTTACATTAATCATCCGTCTTCATTTACTAACACAGATCCAGATCTCAGCAATAAATAAAATAGTACTTTGATTTCTATTAGCTACACATCCCTTGACTCTATTCTATTGTTCTTTTGTACAGTTGGATCTTTGTCAAAATCCCTGAAGAAATGGCCATTGCATTGGAACATCAGCATTTTCAAAAAGATACTTTAAATTAATGTATCAAGGTAATCTTGATGCTCAAAATTGTAGCTTGATCTGACTCCAATTCTACTTGTAATGACATGTGATTGCACCTTTTTTGGAGAATTTAATATGACTATTCACCTTAGTATCATCTGTTTCAAGGCAGACATGAAATGTGATAAATTACAACATTTTCAAAAATTGAACCAGTGCAAAAGTACCCCTTTCATCATCCGGAAATATCAATGAGCTTCAGTTCAAAGATGTCACGTGCCCTCAATGTGACAAAGTTACAGTACCTACTGACTTTGGAAAGAACTAAACTCATTCCTTTAGCATTCAAGCTTTCCTTATAGCGATTGAAATGTTTCTCACTGTCTGAAGTTCTCTTTGAGTAACTCGCTCACAGTGTATCATCAAAACCTTGGAACTTGTGCCTTTGAATTCCTAAGGGGTTCGAATTGGGATATGAAAGGTTTCGCGATGAACCTTCACCTATATATTAATTTTCTGATATTGCTGTTTACAGGTACTTGTATGAATTATGTGGTCTCTGGATTTCATTACACACTCCAATGTTTCTAATGAAGTTATTCTCACGTAGAATATCGTGGGAGGCACGGTGGCACAGTGGTTAGCACTGCTGCCTCACGGCGCCAGAGACCTGGGTTCAATTCCCGCCTCAGGCGACTGACTGTGTGGAGTTTGCACGTTCTCCCCATGTCTGCGTGGGTGTTCTCCGGGTGCTCCGGTTTCCTCCCACAGTCCAAAGATGTGCAGGTCAGGTGAATTGGCCATGCTAAATTGCCTGTAGTGTTAGGTAAGGGGTAGATGTAGGGGTATGGGTGGGTTGCGCTTCGGAGGATCGGTGTGAACTTGTTGGGTCGAAGGGCCTGTTTCCACACTGTAAGTAATCTAATCTAATTGGTAATGATGCAAACAAGCAATAAAAAGGTGATTTTTCTTCAACTCGGCTTGGGGATAGTTTTGCTAACTAGAAACCATGTTTGATGTGTTCAATCTTCAGTATTCCAATAACATTTCTGAGGTTTACTTTGACCTGCATGCTGTGAATATGTAGGTTTAATCATTTAAATTAAAGAGTAATCTGATGGATTTTGGTCCAATTTTCAGCATTTGGAAAGGTTTTACATTGGTTAATTGCTTGCATATCTTTGTAAAATTATATGATATGCTTATTTTAATGTTTGAGGTTTTATTTTCCCTTGAGAAACCCAGGTGCATTCGTTATCAGTCGTTTGATTTGCCTCGGCTGCTGTTTCTTCCTTCCTTCCCGACTAGCTCCTGCTTGCTTGCTTTGAGGTGACAAAGTTTTGTCGATGAGGCCTCTCCTGATGAGTCCAAGTTAGTTGCCTAATTGAAAGGAATGCAAGGCATTTGTTTATGAGCAACAAGTGCAAAACTATCAGCTCCTGCAGCACTTTGACTGCATTCCACAGGCAGGATCTTCACCTGGATGCAGTGCAGAATTCAGTCAATGTTGCTTCACAAGGCAGGTTACTAGAACCTTATTCAACTGTTGCTCAGCATTCTGCACTGAGGGTCAAAGCAAGGATTATCCTTCCTGTTGAATGGTCAAAGCACAATGCTTTCATATCACAATGTCATAATTTAAAAATAACAAGGTCGTTCATTTAAAACAGAAGTGTGGAAACTGATTTTTTTTCTCTCAGGGTTGTAACTCTTTGGAATTCCCTTTCTCAAAAATCAGTGCGTGCAGAATCTTTAAATGTCTTTAAGACAGAGATAGATCAAGTCTCGATTACCAAGAGTAATGAAAGATTATCAGGGATGTGCAGGAATGTAGAGTTGAGGTTAAAATCAACCAGCCGTGACCTTATCGAACTACGGGACAAACTTGAAGTGCCGTGTGGGGTTGAGAACATGGTGCTGGAAAAGCACAGCAGGTCATGCAGCATCCAAGGAGCAGCAAAATTGATGTTTCAGGCATAAGCCCTTTTCTGATGAAGGGCTTTTGCCCAAAATGTCGATTTTCCTGCTCCTCAGATGTTGCCTGACCTGCTGTGTTTTTCCAGCACCACACTCTTGAGTCTAATCTCCAGCACCACACTCTTGAGTCTAATCTCCAGCACCACACTCTCGAGTCTAATCTCCAGCACCACACTCTCGAGTCTAATCTCCAGCATCTGCAGTCCTCACTTTTGCCTTGAAGGGCTGTGTGGTCTCCTCTTGTTCCTTGTTCATATCGTCATGCAGTAAGCTGAGGCCTTCATCAGAAATCTGCTTTATTGGAGCAAAATTAAGCGGGTGGATGAGGGGAGAATATTTGCTTGTGGAGGAGACTGGATATTCAGGACACAGTTTAAGAACAAGACTGTGATGAGGAGAATGTTTCTCTCTTAAAGCATCTCTTGTCATAAGTAACGCTGAGTCACTGAATAACGGGCAAAATAATTCATCAGGTTTTTGATTGGTGTGAGAATCAAAATAAAGACAGGCAAATGGAGTAAAGACCAGAACAAGATCAGCAAGGGCTGCATGGTGGCTCAGTGGTTAGCACTGCTGCCTCACAGCACCAGGGATATGCATTCTATTCCAGCCTCGGGTGACTGTCTGTGTGGAGTTTGCACATTCTCCCCGTGTCTGCGTAGGTTTCTGGCAGGCTCTCTGGTTTCCTCCCACTGTCCAAAGATGTGCAGGTTTGGTGAGTTAGCCATGGTAAAAGGGTCTAGGTAGGACGCTCTTTGAATGATTGATGCAGACTTGATGGGTCGAACAGCATCTTTCTGCACTGTAGAGATTCTAAGCTCTTGTTGAATGGTGGAATGTGCTCAAAGGGCTGAGTGGCCTACTTGTGCTCCCAAGCCCCATGTTTCAGGCAGGGTACAGAGTGTACATGTGACACAGAGGTAGCAATTGCAATTTTTCTAAGAGACAATAAGTTTCTTAATATTATTGTGAGAAGGAAATTCTTTGTTAAACAGGGTGCAGAGTTATCAGAAAGTTGCACAATCCCCATAATTGTGAGCAAGTGACTTCAAGCCCATGTAAGCATGAAAGCCTTTCAGAGGTAATTTTCACTTTCAGCAGGAAGATAATGGTTTCCAATGACCACCAGACAACACAACATGAGAATGATTCACACATTACAAGGAGTTTGCAACCTTTGAGATTACCCTGGGAACAATTGGACCTGACATTAGTGAAGAAGTAGGCAACTTAAACTGAAAAGTTGTAAAGTTCTAGCCCTGCTATGCCTTGTTCCTTTACTCATTGACACAACAGCACAAGGATTAGTCACAATTGCGTACATATCAAAAATACTGCAATGAAAGGAATAGCTACTTAGAACATGTTTTACTCAGAGACACTGGCTGTATGGAAAGGATGTTGAAGTTATTCAAGACATTGGCTGGATCACAGATAAAGTTCCATTAAGTATAGTTTTGGGGATTACCTCATAAAAAGCATGATAAAGTGATTGGATATTATTTTAAAAGTTTAAAATTAGGTATGAAAGCAGATACAATGTTGTGGGTATTACAGACATGTGCCTGCAATGGGATCAGAGCTGGGAGCTAAATGACTAAGGATGTCTATCCTATCGATAGGCAGGTAGGCAGAGAGAGTGGGGTTGTCTTGACAGTAAGAAATGAAATGAAATTAATAGCAAGAATTGTCTTAGAGTCGGAAGACATAGAATTGGTATGGTTAGAGTTGAGGAAGTGCAAAGGAAGAATGACCTTGATGGGAGTTATGTACAGACTTCCAAGCAATAGTCAGGATGTGGGGGAAAAAATGAATCAGGAGATGGAAGAGTCATGTAAGAAAGGCATTATTATAATAATCATGGAAGACTTCAATATGCAGGTGGACTGGGAAAATCAGGTTGGTAATAGATATCTGGAATGTCTACAAAATGGTGCTTCAGAGCTGATTGTGCTAAAGCTCACTATAGAACAGGCAATTCAGGATTTGGTGATGTGTACTGAGGCAGAATTGATTAGGAAGCTGAAAGTGAAGGAACCTCTCGGACAATGACCATTATATGATTGAATTAAGTGTGCAGTTTGAGAAGGAGAAGATTGAATTAGATGTGATGTGATTACATTTGAGCAAAGACATGAAGGAGGAGCTGGCCAGAGTTAATTGGAAAGGGAGCTGAGCAGGGACGATGGTGGAGCAGCAAGAGCAGCAGTTCCTGGGGATAATTAGGGAGGCACAGCAGAAATTCATCCCGAGGAAGGAGAGACATACTTGGGGGAGGACAAGGCAACCATGGCTGATAAGGGAAGTCAGGGACAGAATAAAAGCAAAATGAAAAGCATACAATGTGGTGAAGATTCGTGGAAGCCAGAGGATTTTAAAGCAGCAGAGGATAACTAAAAAAGCAATAAGGGCAAAGAAGATGAAACATAAGGGTAAGCTAACAAGTAATATAAAAGATGATTGCAAGAGCTTTTATAGATATCCACAAGGCAAGAAAGAGAGGCAAGTGGATAATGGACTGCTGGAAAATGAGGTTGGAAAAATAGGGGAACAAGGAAGTGGTGAACATACTGAGCAGGTGCTTTGTATGAGTTTTCACAGTAGAATACAACAGTAGCATAACAGAACCTCAAGAGAGTAAGGGTCAGAGGTGAGTGTAGTGGCCATCCCTAATGAGAAGGTGCTGGAGAAGCTGAAAGATCTGAAGGTTGATAAATTACCTGGACCAGACGGCCTACCCCAGAGTTCTGAAGGAGATAACTGAGGAGATAGTAGCGGCATTGGTGGTGATCTTTCAGGAATCACTGGAGTCAGGGAGGATCCCAGAGAACTGGAAAATGTCTAATATAACAAACCTGTTTAAGAAAAGAAGGAGGCAGAAGACAGGAATCTATAGTCCTGTTAGCCTGACCTTGGTCATTTGTAAGATTTTACGGTGCATTATTGAGGATGAGATGGTGGAGCATGAGGAAGTGAGTGATAAAATAAGACAGTAGCCCAGATCCTAACTTTGCGAGTTGTTTTGAGCAGGTGTAATGCAGATATTCCTGGAGGAATGCATTTGGTCAAACAATGTAGTCTTAAGCAAAACAGAATTTATTTACAAGATTACCGAATGAAACACAAACAAAAGAGAACAGAATACTGAATAACTTAACCTGTCCAAAAACCCAACAGATTGTCCCAACTTAATTATGCTGTTCCAAATACTTGCAATAATCCCCATAAACACCCCTTGGTACAAAAGATAAAGTCAAGCATGGTGGCTCAGTGGTTAGCACTGCTGCCTCACAGCACCAGGGTCCCAGGTTTGATTCTGGCCTCGGGTGACAGTCTGTGTGGAGTTTACACATTCTCCCCGTGTCTGTGTGGGTTTCCTCTGGGTGCTCTGGTTTCCTCCCACAGTCCAAAGATGTGCAGGTTAGGTGAATTGGCCATTCTAAATTGCCCGTAGTGTTAGGTACATTAGTCAGAGGGAAATGGGTCTGGGTGCGTTATTCTTCAGAGGGTCGGTGTGGACTTGTTGGGCTGAAGGGCCTGTTTCCACACTGTAGGGAATCTGATCTAATCTAAACCCAAGGTCTTACAGGAGAGAGGTCAGAGAGAGAGGAGGATCAGCCTGGACCTGCTTCTTGGGTCCAGCAGTTTTTACAACAGCCTGACTGCTTTCAGACTGCAAATGACCAAATCAAATCAGAGCAGAAGCTGAGCTGGGAGAATTGGCCATGCCCTTTCATTCTACAAGTGTTTTTTTCAAAAACTTGAAAGTCTTTTTTCTGAGTATCTGTTAGCCACAATCAAACTGACCCTAAAACCCTTCAAGCCCTATCTCCTTCAGAACTCTGGGGTGTAGGCCGTCTGGTCCAGGTTATTTCAGAATCTGTGTCATTAATGACCTCACTGAAAAGAAAAGCCAAGTACAACATAACCTTGTTAAAGGAGCAGCATTGGCACAAGATAGAATACAATGTGGCAAAGTATGAGGTTATACATTTTGATGGGAAGATTGGAGACATAGATTATTTTATATATGAAGAAAGGTTTTGTAAATCTGAAGCACAAAGGTACTGGGAATCCTAGATCAGGATTCTCTTCAGGTTAACATTCGGGTTCAGTTGGCAGTTAGGAAGACATTTGCAATAGCATTCAATTCATGAGGGCTCGAATACAAGAGCAGGAATGAACTGCTGAAACTGTAAAATGCTCTGGTAAGACCACATTTGCAATATTGTGAGCAGTTTTGTGTCCCGTATCTAAGGAAGGATGTGCTGGTGTTGGAGGGGATCCAAAAGAGGTTTACCAGAATGATCCCGGGGATGAAGGATTGTCATATGAGGAGCAGTTGAAGGCTCTGGGTCTGTACTCAATCGAGTTTAGAAAGATGAAGAGGGACTGCACTGAAACTTACAGAATACTGAGAGGCCTGGATAGAGTAAATGTGGAGAAAATGTTTCTACTATTAGGGGAGACTAGGACCCAAGGCCACAGACTCAGAATGAAGAACGACCCTTTAGAACTGAGATGAAGACAAATTTCTTCAGCCAGAGTGTCATTAATCTGTGGAATTCATTGCTACAGAGGGATGTGTAGGCCAAATTACTGAGTGTGTTTAAGACAGAGACAGATAGGTTCTTCATGAGTACAGGGAATCAAGTGTTACAGGGAGTAGGCAGGACAATGGGGGTGAGAAATACATTAATATTAGATTGATGCTGGAAAAGCACAGCAGGTCAGGCAGCATCCAAGGAGCAGGAAAATGATGAAGGGCTTTTGCCCGAAAAATCAATTTTCCTGCTCTTTGGATGCTGCCTGACCTGCTGTGCTTTTCCAGCACTACACTAATTATGACTCTGATCTCCAGCATCTGCAGTCCTCACTTTCGCCTGAGAAATATATTAGCTATGACTGAATGGTGGAGCAGACTCGATGGGCCAAATGGCCTAATTCTGTTCTGAAATCTAATGTCATAAGGTTTATAATGCCACACGTAAGAGCATTGATATGAAGAAATGTGATAGTTTTCATTGATACGTAGAAGGGAAACAGACATATATTAGAAGTTTTCAAAATTAGGAATGGGTTTGAAAGGATAAACAGTGAAAGATTTTATCTTCCTAATTCACACAGTATCTGTAAGTAAACTAATGTCATCAGCATCCTATAAAGAGAATTACCACTCATCCTACAAAGGGAAACGTTAAAAAATTCCTTTCGTATGGAACAGTATTAAAACACGGAACACTTTTCCCAAATGGCAATTGAAGCAGGACTGTAACATAATGTAGAAAGAAATTGGATAAGTATTTCAAAAGAAAAAAATATAATATAAGTAAAGTGCAGGGAAATAGCTGACGATTATCCCATCTTGAGAGTGAGCAGAGACAGTTGCAGTCAGCAGGTTACAACTGCCTTCTGTGATGTAATTCCTATAATTCAATGATTGTTTTAAAAAGCTTTCTTTCTGAACCTTCATTTTGATGAACATGCCATTTTTTTTGTTAACCTGACAGATCATGAGGGTCACGTTTGGGAAATGTTGAAAACAGCATTAATTGGGCACTATTAATAAGCCATTAAAGGGGTGATTTTGGTCTGAATTGCTATTTGCCATAACTTGAATTTGCCTGTAGGCTCTAAAATGTGCCCCATGCACAATCTGACTCGGCTGAAGACGTGGAGTGCTTTGCAGATATCCAACAGCAGGTTTTTCAGATTGATGTCAGCACTCAGGAAGAGAGGATGTGCAGGATCCTGGAGGCTGTGCTGGAGTTGCAAGTGGAAGTGTCCTAGGCCCAACCACCTTCAGCTGCTTCATCAAAGATCTTCCCTCCATCATAAGGTCAGAAGTGGGGATGTTCGCCAATGATTGCATAATGTTCAGCATGAATCATGACTCCTCAGATACTGAAGAAGTCCATGTTTAAACACAACCAGGTCAGAAGTCACACAACATCAAATTATAGTCCAACAGGTTTATTTGAGAAATGGCAAACACAAATGTCAGGGAATAACCAAGTCCAATAAGAGACTTGACATTCAATGGAGTTATCATTGAATCTCCCACCATCAATATCCTTAGGGTTACCATTTACCAGAAGCTCAGCTGGACTCACCAAATAAACACAGTGACTACAAGAGCAGGTCAGAGGCTGGGAACATTGAAGTGAGTAACTCACCACCTGACTCCCAAAGCCTAGGAATCAGGAGTGTGATGGAATACACCCTACTTGCCTGGATGGGTGCAGCTCCACTAATACACATGGAACATGGGTGCCATTGGTTGGGCAGCATTTATTGCTTGTTCTTAGTTGCCCTTGAGAAGGTGGTGGTGAGCTGCATTCTTAAACTGCTGCAATTTGAATGCTGTAGGTTGACCCACAATGCTCTTAAGGAGGGAATTCCAGGATTTTGACCCAGTGATACTGAAGGAATGGTGATATATTTTCAAGTCAGAATGGTGAATGGCTTGAAGGGAACTCACAGGTGGTGGTGTTCCCATGGATATGCTGCCCAATTGATTGGCACCACATCCACAACCATCCACTCCCTCCACCACCGGCACTCAGTAGTAGCAATGTCTACCATCTACAAGATGCACTGCAGAAATTCACCAAAGATCCTCAGACAGCACCTTCTGAACACATATTCATTTCCATTTGGAAGGACAAGGGCAGCATATCCATGGGAACACCACCACCTGTGAGTTCCCTTCAAGCCATTCACCATTCTGACTTGAAAATATATCACTATTCCTTCAGTATCACTGGGTCAAAATCCTGGAATTCCCTCCTTAAGAGCGTTGTGGGTCAACCTACAGCATTCAAATTGCAGCAGTTTAAGAACACAGCTCACCACCACCTTCTCAAGGGCAACTAAGAACAAGCAATAAATGCTGCCCAACCAATGGCACCCATGTTCCATGTGTGAATATACAAAAAAAGAAATTGAGAGGAGGGGACTATCCAGTCAATTACTAAAAGGGATGAGGAATGGGTAAGGTTACTATCTTACTTTGGCTCTAACTCCTGCGTCCATTCAACATCCAGGCCCAGGGCGTGGGGAGGGGCTGGTGTAAGGAGGGAATGTGATCATGATCCAAATAATCGTGTCTCCTTTTTCCTGACAGCTTCTGTAAGACTGACCAATGTTCCTTCCCTGGAAGGATGTGATACACATACAAGCTTGAAGTCTAGTGTATTGTTAAGCATTACAAAGACTCTTAACAGTATTCTCATAAATCTCTCCAGCACTCTATTCAGTGCATTCACATCTTTCCTAAAGTATGACACACAGAACTCTACACTGTAAACCACCTAAGGTCAAATTAATGTTGTATATATGTCCAGCATTATGTCTGTGTTTAATGAAGCCTAGAATATTGCATTTTTTAAAGTGCTCTTTCTCTTCTGTCATGCTACCTTTAATGACTTATGTACATAAACAGCTAGGTCCTCTCTGCTCTTGGTTTAGTGGTGCTGGAAGAGCACAGCAGTTCAGGCAGCATCCAAGGAGCAGCAAAATCGATGTTTTGGGCAAACGAAGAGCTTTAGCCCGAAACGCCGATTTCGCTGCTCCTTGGATGCTGCCTGAACTGCTGTGCTCTTCCAGCATCACTAATCCAGAATCTGGTTTCCAGCATCTGCAGTCATTGTTTTTACCTCTCTGCTCTTGCACAGCCTTCAAATCAGCTGTGTCAGATGTTTGATACTGTCTCTCTATATTCTTTGTAATAAAATATATCACCCCATTTCTCCAGATTGAATTTCACCTGTCCGCTCCACCATCTTGCTAACGTCCTTTTGAAATTCTACACTGTCCTCTTTTCACAGTTTACAATCCTTCTGTGTCTTCCACAGACTTTGAAACTGTCCCATGCAAGGTCCAGAATATTTATGTTTTTGAAAAAGCAAAGTCTCAGTATTGACCTCTGGGTTCCTCCACAACAGAGTTCCCCTCAGCCGTTAGCCTCTGCCTCTCTCTGCCTCCTGCCTCCTTGCTCTCTGCCTCCTATCATTCAGCCAGTTTTGAATCGATGTTGCCACTGGCCCTTCTATTCCTTACCTGTAACTTTCTCACATGTCTGTTATGTGGTATTTTATCACTGGCCTTTTGGAAGTTCACATACACGACATCAACCCTCATCAACCCTCTCTGTTATCTCTTCAAAAATACTCTAACATGTTGGTTAGACACAATTCTCCCTGAACCAATCCTTGTTGACTTTTCCAAATGAATCCAAATTTCTCCATGTTTATCATATTCATTTTATCTTGAATACCTGTTTCTAGAAATTTTCATATTGTCAAAATTGATTGAAATCTGCCTTTCTCAGTTTCATTTTAGTTATTGCCCTAAAATCACTTCAAGTTGTGTTACATGAATTTCATTTCCTTTGGCCTGGAAAATACAATAATTAGACCAAAAGTGCAAGAATGAATCTTCCATTATCTCAACTTTATAATTGGATCGTTCACTCTGGTCTCCATTTTAAACAAGATTCAAGTAGCTCCATGTCAACTCCATGAATTTCTTACTTGTTTTGAAATATCTTGACCTTTATTCCACATGATGTCTGTAATTAAAATTGTGTAAAATTGGTACCCTCCCTACTCTGATGTTCTTTTTATTTGGTTCAATAATTCTATATCAGTTTCTTCCTTTTGCTTCAGTGCACTATAACAATTTCCAATCATTAACTTCTTTTCCTCAGCTTGACAAGTTTCTGCCTAAATGGATTTATTCCTCTCTTGTCTGTGGTTCATTCTTTTTGATTCACTTTCTTATTAACAATGCTTCGGCTCCCCAGGTAATCTTTTTTTCTTCTGTTCCTTTGAACCTCACAATCAGAAGCCCTCATTCAGTATTAGACTTTAATCACATCTCTTGCAAGCTGTTATATCTATCATTTTATTTTCATTTGAATGATTCAAGCTCCACTATCTTATTTGTTCTGCTCTGCAGATATTGCAACAAAACACAAACTTATCAATATCCAAAAACATTAAGTTATGATGAAACGTCAGCACGTAACATGAAAATCATGTAATGCTTAACAGTTACTAAGTACAAGTACACTCTCTTGAAACTGGCTACAAACAATCTGACACTGTCCAAAAACTGGACTTTTTTTTTGATTGAACTTATCTCATTATAAACAGTTTGAGTCAATGTAGGAACATTGAAAGAGTAATTAAATCCAATGTGTGAGAATTGAATTAACATCAGCAGCTACATGGCTATTAAAAGGTTTAAGTCAGATTTTGGTCTCTTTTGTGTAAACTAATACAGAAATATAGAATGGTGAAGGTGGGAACAAATCAAAAAGAGACAAACAAAAACAAAGGACTTTACGTTTATGCAATATCTGGTTTGAACCCTTTATGTGAAAAACATTTCATAACCAATGGATTACTTTGAAATGAGTCATGAATCAGCTTGGCTGTACAAACTAAAAACAAATGAATGATTTTTTTTTGATGGCATTGCCCAAAAAAGGAAGGTTCCCGAGGACACCATGAGAATTTCCTATTCATTTAATAATGTTAGGACCACAGTAATGGCAATGTCCCCAAGTTTTTGTGGATCTGAATGGGATACCCTTAAATTGGTTAATTACCGACTGAGGAATAATAAACTGGCTCTAATTGGTTAAACGTTCAGCCCTTCAGTTGCTCAAAGTAAGATTATTTTAAAAAGGCTTCCTTCCCTCTTGGATGTCTTTCACCCAGACACAAATGAACTGATGTTTTAATATGAACCAAATTAACAAGAATTTCTTGAATTAGCAAAAATTGTGAGTTTATATTTTTGGTAATTATGAGAAAAAAATAGTAACAGCACATATACATGGAGTAGAAGTAAAAGGTGAGTTGGAAAGGGTAAAAAGTACAAAGTAAATCTCTGAATTATTGATGGTGAGCAGATAGGAAGACATTATAGCTGAGCTTGGTTGGGCTCAGTAGCATTGACTTTAGCCATTGAACAGTCAATCTCGAAATTCTTGTTTGTAATCTTGAAATTTCAGTGTCCCAGTTCCCTTTGAACTGATTGGTCACAGTCAGAGAGGGACTCTTTTCCTTTGTTTTGATTGCAGTGTTGAGTAGTTTTAAACAATAATGATCAACGCTATGGGCCTTACAGCACTCTAGAGCACAGACTAGGATATTCCTCAATAACATATCCAGCCTTGTGCTGCAGTCTGTTTGTAATCCCAGAGTTTTATATATATACCAGGAGAGTAAAGCAGGCGTGTCTGCAAGAGCAGACTTTTTGCTGAGGAGATGAGCAGGAGGATGCTGGAGATTCTGAAGAATAAGTTATTTTGGGATCAGAACATTTCCCTCTCCACAGCTGCTGAGTTTCTCTAGCACTTTGTGCTTTAATGTCTTATCCACTTATGAATGAGGAGATGATCAGGAGGGAGGCAATATTTAGTTCGTCTCGTTATCTCTTCTTGAGAAGTTTGAACTGTTTGAATGTTCCTGACCTTTTACAGATAGGGCACACCATTGGCTTCACACAGCATTGGACAAGCCTGTCACTGAATTTACACCCAGCTTTTGTCTCTTTCTGCAATTCTATTTTGAAAGAAAAGGAATTAAAATAAAAAAAATGGTAAATACTTTGGGGTTCTGATCCATCGCAGTAATATTGCTGAGCCAACTTTAACAAAAAGCCGAAATTTGTGAAAAATTATTTTACTAAATCAACTTGTTCAAAATGTCTGCTTAACTCAGAGGCAATTCCAGTCCCTATATCAGTACACCTAGCATTAAAGAAATTTGGTTGCTTCTGGGTACCTTGTATTCAGTTACAGTCTCCATGCCACAATATCTCTGTGCCCATTCCATTTGATATGAAGCTTGTTAAATGCCTCTGCACTTTTGTCAGGCAAAAAGAGAATTTCAGTATACAGGCACGTTGCATGGGTGTGCTGGGAACCGTGTCCAACAGATGAGTTGTCATCATCATTTTCCATAGTATACATTACAGGACTGTTACAGTGCAGAAGAAGGCCATTTGGCCCAACATCCTGCTGGACCAGCTCCACACTTTGCTCCATTCTCCCATCTTCTCCGTGTACCTTTGCTCATTTTTCCTTATTCAGATAATTCCCTTCTGGATAATTTGAAGAAGCTGCTTCAGTGTAACCTCAGGCAGTGAGCTCCACACCTTAATTACTCAATGTGTGTAAGTTTTCTTCTCATGATAATTTTGATTCTTTGACCAACTTATTTATATCTGCGCTCTTTCATTCTTGATACCTTTCTGAGTAGGAGGTGTTTCACCCTGTGTACTCTGAACAGACCCTTCATTAATCTCCCCTCATCAAATCGGGCTCCTCTCAACCTCATCATCATCCGGCAAAGCATTGGGAACTTCTCCAGTCTACCTTCATTTTGAAGTTCCTCTTCCTTGGATTTCCTCTCCTGAATCTTTTCTGCTATTTCCCTAACAGTTTCATATCATTCCTAAATATGTGGCAGTTAGAATTGGTCATAATAGACCATATGAAGCCAATCTTGTTGGCTGCGGATGCTGGAGATTCTGAAGAATAAGTTATTTTGGGATCAGCACATTTCCCTCTCCACAGCTGCTGAGTTTTTCTAGCACTTTGTGCTTTAATGTCTTATCCACTTATGAATAACCAGCACAAAATCCATGATAGCAGATTCCTGGAAGGCAAAATTTTAAGCATGATGGTTGCTTTTGCTACCACTGGTAAGCTGTAGTTATCAAATACAAAAGGTTTGCTTCTGAGAGACTGCAGGAGTCTGCTATTATCTGCTGTGACAATCTGAACCTTTGGCATCCCAGTTTTTCTGAGAGTCCAAGAAATCTGAGCCCCGGCTTGTGTATACTTAGAGAACAACAGCCTATGGCAAGTCCCACCTTTCTGCCTTCACTCTGTCTGCTCAACAGTATCAGCACCTTCCCAGCAGTCCCACTCAAAAGAGGCACAAATTGGCTTCTTAGCACAGGCACACTCAGCAAGAAGGAAATAGCAAAGCAGCTGTGAGCCTCAGGATTTATTCAACTGACTTTTTATGAGTTGCATGAGTTGCTATTTAGTCAGCTCTCTATGGATTCAATGGGGAGTTTCAAAAGTCCTGTAAAATATAAATGTTGGATTTATATTTCAAAATTTGAAATTTACTATTTCAAATATTCAAATTATGAATCTATTTCTTGGGATGAGTTTATAAACTCATGGCCAAACTCCCCATGTTAAATACAGAATTCTATATGACAGAGCATTATATGTGTATTGATGTTAAAGTCTCCCAATGGATCAGTAAGGTGCCATTAGCAACAGTCGTGAAGGCATTTTCGCGTCTGCCCAACAATCCACTTCCCAAATGTGGCACATTATTCATTGTAGCCATGTGCCTCTCTGAATAATCTGAGACCATATGAAAACAGAGATGAGCAGGAAAGGGTTCCACTCCTTGACCCTGCATACAGCTGTTAACAGTTCTGTGTTTGACAATGCTGCCCAAGGATGATTTTTTTTAATCATTTTGAGAAAGATGAATGACTGAGCTGTTTGAAGTGGCAGGTCATACAGAAGGATGTTTGCCACAATCATAGAGATTAATTGTTAAAGCTTCTGCCTGATGTTAAAGGAACAGCACAGGCCTCAAAGTTGAGCCTTGCCCTGAATCCACCATCCATTCCCTGGCCTCCCCACACCCTGGCCTTAGTCACTCATTTGCTGCCTTCATACAGAATGAGACCTATCACTTGACACCCAGAAGTGCCCACATGTTTCAGCTTTGGCTCGTTTTAATATGGAAAACAGAATCTTCGAAACATAGAAATTAGCAGCAGAAGGTGGCCTTTCAGCCTTTCGAGCCTGCATCACCATTCAATATGATCCTGGCTGACGATGCAACCTCAGTATCCCAATCCCGCCCACCCTCCATACCCCTTCATCCCTTTAGCTACAAGAGCCATGTTCAGCTCCCTCTTGAATATATCTAAAGAACTGGCCCCAATAGCTTCCAGTGGTGGGCAGTTCCATAGGTTCACAACTCTCTGAGGGAAGGAATTCTTACTCATCTCAGCCCTGAATGGCTTATCCCTTATTCTTAGTCCATAATTCTTAGATCTGGACTTCCCCAACATTGGAAACATTCTTCCCACATTTAGTCCGTCCAGTCTCATCAGGATTTTTTGTTTTTACGAGATATCCCCCCTTGTTCTTTTCTATTCCAGTGACTGTCACTAATAGGATGTTGATTACCAGGTTAAATCACAACTGGACTACAATTCATGCACAAGGGCTTTCTGTCTTTTTAATTTTGTGCTCTACTACATTTTTCCACGATTACTTCCTGTTCTGTTGTAAACAGCTGAACACGCCATCAAAGGGTGTTGACATTTAGAAACACTTACTGAGCCATTTGATGAGTGATATCAAAATATTGTGACACAGTCCCTTTTAATGTTAAATCTGCTGCATTCTATATTCCTTGTTGTTTTATAGTCCTTGGAGATAAGTTCCAGCATTAGATTTATCAATAGCAAAACCCTGAAATTTTCAATCATTGCCCTTGACCTTAGCTTCGGTTTAGATACCTTTCTGCTGATGTGACATGTTAGATCTCTTTCTGCTGCTCACATTTGTTCAGTCCAATCTTGCCAAATTATATCAGGGTTCCCCTTAGACTTCCCTTGTGACCCTTAGGTCCTCTTGTATTTATAGTTGTTTCCTTCAGCTAACTTGCATACGTAGCCTTGCATATCCTGAAATCTAATTCTGACATTACCCCCGAATCAGTTGTAATTGCATTATGCCAGGAAGATGTCTAATCCTTCACCTTAAACTGCCCTTTCCTTGACAACAAATCACATCAGCATTAAATAAAGCTAAACATGATATTTTAACCCTACATTTGTCTCTTTCACTCTGACTGTTTTCTTTTTCCTTCTGCTCTGAGCTGGGATAGTCTAATTCCACAGAAAGGATCTAATCTCTGCCTCAGTATCAGAAAGTGGTTGGAAGGTGGAGCAGCTGGTCATGGACTGAGAGGAGTTTTGAGTAATTCGGGAATGAAGAGCCATTTAGCCTCTAACTGGATAGTTTCCTGTTCAGTTGCTTTGGGCCTGAGGAAAAGTTGCCAAGCATTCCGAGCCCAGCACCCAGAGATAAAATCGAATGTTGAGATGGGAAATTAGTTTTGGGTTCAGAGAGAAAAACTAGAACCTGGTCGAGAATGGAGAGACCTGTACCTGAGCGAGGAATGAGAATTTTAACCTGGTTCTGTTTCGCATGGATTACAGCTGGGAAAAATGGGGTTTGTTATATCCAGTGAATTGTAATCAAAGACATGAACAACATCATTTCATTTGGAGGCTAAAAACTAATTGCATTTTCTTAGTATGCATAAAGGCTGATACATTTGCTGCAGTGCCTGAAGTCATGTCTTTGTTCTTTTGTCAGAAGCAAAAAAGAACTTTAATGATAGGTAACTATTCACTTTGTCTGGAATTTATAATGATGATAAAAACTTTAAATTGAGACTGAAATAGAGACATATTGCGAAGGTTTCCTATGAAAAACAAAACCTGTGGCATGATTCCTTAAAACCAGCAAAGATTCTCTCTCAAAGCAGCAAATAAAGATGGAAAAGCAAAGAGGAAGGTGTGGGGTGGGGAAGGGGTGGTGATGGAGGGGGGTACATCTTCTGTCAGAGTCATAAACACATCTTATAGCCAGGTGTTGAATGAACAAAGTATGTTTTGACTGTTTTCAGAATGGATAAATGAACATGGATTTTCTTACATCAGCTGAAGATCCAATGCATCACTTGTGCCGCCTAATTTGTTTTCTATGACATTTTCCAGGTCGATTTGACAAAATGAGTTAAGCTGTACTTTAACATTCCATTAATATTAAAATTGGATTCCAATTAAATCTCACAACTGCAGATATGACACCTTTCGAGATGTGCCGTTTCTCCATTTAAAATGAATTCATGGGACATTCTGTAACTTAGCAAAGCCAAAACAGACTTCCTTAAGGGAAGTGCAAGTTGCTGGAACAAAACCAGCCATCTCAGCTTAACCACCTGAAGGGTAACTGGGTGATTTACATAAAACCGTTTTGTTTTCTCTGTAAATGTGTTAGATTCAGTTTGTAAATTTTAATGCATTTGTGTTCATCTTCCAAGATTCTTTAGATGCTGAAACATTCCCTTCAGATTGGAGTGTAGCCAATGTAGCTCCTGTATTTAAAAAAAGGGAGGTGGAAAGAAAACAGGGAAATATAGACCAGTCAGTCAGACCCTGGCAGTGAGGAAGATGCTGGAGTCCATTATCAAGGATTTTATAGTATAGTGCTGAAAAAAGAATGAGATAGAATCAGACACAGTCAGCGTGGAATATGTGCTTAACAAATTTACTGGAAATCTTCAAGGATGTAATTAGTACAGTTGATCGGGGGAAACAGTAGATGTGGTTTATATAGATATTCATAAGGCTTTCAACAAAGTCCCATTTAAGAGATTAATTAGTAAAATGAAAGTGCACAGGATTGAGTGTGGTCTATTGAGATGGATAGAAAATTAGCTAGCAGACAGGAAGCAAATCGTAGGAGTAAATAGCAGTTAGTGACTATCTAGGTACCATAGGGATCAGTAGGAGAACCCTAACTATTCACAATGTATGTTAATGAACTAGATGAGGGAACTAAATCAATATTTCCAAATTTGCAGCTGACACAAATCTGGGAGGGAGGGTGGGTGAGCTGTCAGGAGAAGACAGAGATGTTTTTGTGCAATTTGGAAAGGCTAAGTGAGTGGGCAAATGCATGACAGATGAAGAATAATATGGATAACTGTAAGGTTATCCACTTTGATTGCAAAAATAGAAAGGCAGATTATTATTTAATTGTCTGTAAATTGAGAGAGAGGAATGTTCAATAAGACCTGGGTGTCCTTGTGCACCAGTTGCTGACAGTAAGCGTGCAGGTGCCGTGTGCAGTGACCCCCAAAGGCAAACTGTGTGTTGGCTTTTGCAGCAAGAAGATTCAATTACCAGAACAAGGATAACTTGCCACAGTTATACAAGGCTTTGGTGAGACCACACTTAGAATACTGTGGGCAGTTTTGCTCTCCTTATCTGAGGACGGATGCTGTTGCTGTAGAGGGAGTGCAGCAAAGGTTTACCAGACTGACTTATGGGATGGCAGGACTGATGTATGAGGAGAGAATGAATCAGTTAGGATTGTGTTCACTGGGATTTAGAAGACTGAAGGGGGTGGTGGTTTCTCATAGAAAGCTATAAAATTCTAACAGGGCCAGACTGCTTCAATGCAGGAAGGATGCTGCCAATAGTCAGGGAATCCAGAATCACAGGTTGTAATTTAAGGAAAAGGGGTAAAACCTTTAGGATTGAGATTATGAGAAATATCTTCACCTGAGGTGAACCTGTGGGATTCACTACCACAGAAAGTGGCTGAGTCAAAAACATTTTATTTTCAAGAACAAGGTAGCTATAGCTTTTGTGGCTAAAGGGATATGGGAGGAAAGGAGATGAGGGTAATGAACTTGATGATTAGCCATGACTTTATAGAATGGTGGAGCAGACTCAAGGGGCTGAATAGTCTCCTCCTGCTCATGTCACGTTGAGATTATATCGTTTCCTGTGATGATGGGTATTGTGGTGTTAATATGTTGCACAGTCAGACTGAAGCTGTCGTACAACAGCTACCCACATAGCTTTGATCGGTTTGTGGAGATTAACTACTCTGCTTCAAGTATTTTCAAATCAGCCCATTCAGAGACATTATTACACCCCATTGGAATAGTTAGGACCAGAACTCAGGCTTCCTGGCTCTAAGGCAAGGATGTTACCATTGCACACCTATTTTAGACTGTCCCATTCAGTTCAACAGTGTCATTACCATAAACAACTACTTATGTGATGAGTAAATATTGATTTATGTGCGTATTGGTACTGACCTACCTTAAGTTTTTTCAAGACACACAACACATCCTCCTTTCTAATATCAACATGCTCCAGAATATTAACGTACCCTTCCCTAATCTTACCACCATCCATGCCCTGCTCCTTGGTAAATATCAGTGTGATATGTTCATTAAGATGACACAAAGATGGGTGGAAGGATAAGCTGTGAAGAGGATATAAAGATACTTCGGTGCTATTTAGATCAACTGAGTGAGTGATGCAAGAGTGATGCCAACAGCATGGGTTCAATTCCTGCAGGAACCGAGGTTACCATAAAGGACTCTTCCTCTCAAACTCTTCCCTCGTGAGGCATGGTGACCCTCAGATTAAAGCTCTATGAGGCACTTCTCTCTCTCTCTTCTCTCTGATGAGAACAGCCCTATGATCCAGTAGGATTATGGCAACTTTACAGTCAAGATTAGAGTGGTGCTGGAAAAGCACAGCAGGTTAGAGAGCATCAAAGGAGCAAGAAAATCAATGTTTTGGGCAAAAGCCCTTCATCAGGAAGAGGCAATCTCTCCACCCCGGAGGCTCCCTGCCTCTATTCCTGATGAAGGGCTTTTGCCCGAAACGTCAATTTTCCTGCTCCTCAGATGCTGCCTGACCTGCTGTGCTTTTCCAGCACCACTCTCATGTTGACTCTGATCTCCAGCATCTGTAGTACCCACTTCTTCCTGATGTTGACTTTACCTCTACCACTCCTCGTGGGCTTTGTATGTAAATTAATCAATTGCAAAACAAATGGGGAAAAAAATATACTAAAGGTGATTTGGTGATGGTAAAAAGGAAACATTTAGTTCTGTGAAACAGTACTTCTGGACATAAAAAATAGTGTAGCAAGGATGTGAGGACTCTTGTGATGCAGTGGCTGTGTTACTTCTGGGTCAGAATGCCTGACTGTAAGTCCCACGTACCGAAGGCATGTATCTGAACAGGTTGATACATACAAAACTCAGCAAGGATGTATTAAAACAACATCAAGCATGGATGCCTGTGACCAAATGGAGCTAGGAAACATGGGATGCTTATATGTAAATTTAGAGATAATTGTGTGTACTGTGTATGCAGGGATGGTGGGGGCTGCTTGTGGGTGCAAGAGGAAGAGTAGACAATGTGTTGATTTTTTTGTAAAAACCACGAGAACTGCAGATGCTATAAATCAGAAGCTAAAACAAGAAATTGCTGGAAAACCTCAGCTTTGAGGAAGGGTCACCTGACCCAAAACATTAACTTTGATTTTTGCTGGAAAAGTTCAGCAGATCTGGCAGCATTTGTGGAGAATAATCAGAGTTAATGTTACAGACCTGGTGACAATTTGCTCAGAGCTGAGCTTTTCCAGCAACTCCTGTAGATCCTGGGTGTTGGGCCAGTGGAAATAAAACACTGACAAGAAACCTGTGTCACCCGAAGGAGAAAACATTGTTTTATCGTTTTGTTAGATATATTTTGTTAATGATTCATGTTTGTAAAGACAGTAGAAAGGCTTGTTAGTTTTTACAGTTTTGGCAGTGACACTGGGATTGACATCTTGAACCATAGGTTGAAAAGTGGGCCCTCGGAAAAAGCACGTCAGGTCAGGCAGCATCAGAGGAGCAGGTTTTGGACATAAGCCCTTTATCAGGAAAGTTCACCTTGAACTATAATATTGATTAGAAAGTTATGAATGGTTGTTTTTAAGCTTTATCAGACACTCCATTATCCTTACAGAGTTCCTCAGTCCTGTACCAAGTGTACACTGGATGAATGAGATGGTACAGAGTTTTTACGGGTTGTTTTTGGTGGTTTAGGGTATGCAGGATGATCAAAGGGTGTGAACGGAGGCACATGTTTTGACATGGAAGTAGTGAGGGATTATTGGGAGTGGATGGGAAATGAGCTGACAGATGTGGGATATAGCTCAGAAAGTAAAACATGTCAATGCTACATGTTAGAGGGTCTAAAACTGAGCAAAACATTGGGAACAAAGTGCCTGACAATCAAGGCAAGTCTTTTCATCAAGAGTGAATAACAACAGGCTTTTCCCCATGGTGGGGAAGTTCAAAACTAAGACACATATTTTCAAGGTGAGAGGAGCAAAATTTAATAAGGACATGAAGGACAACGTTTTCACACAGAGAGTAGGTCTTATGAGGAATGAGCTGCCAGAGGAAGTGGTGGATACAGGTACAGTTACAACATTTAAAGACATTTGGATAAGTTCATGAATAGGAAAGGTTTGGAGGGATATGAGCCAGGAGCAGGCAGGTGGGATTGTTTCGTTTGGGAAACATGTACAAAGTGATCATTCTGCAGCACCTTTGATTCACTCTTGTTTACAAAACTGGAATTTTTTTAAAAAGGCAAAATAAAGGAAACAGAACCAAAAGGAATGAGAAACACCCAGACATTAAAGTTATGTTTTAGTCTTATCTCTAAGCAGGTACCTGGGCCAAGCCACAGCCTGGTGTCTCAGGAGGAGCTGGGTGCTTTGTGCCTCTGACTCTAACACCCTCTGATCTCCTGCTGCTGTCTCTGACTCTATAACTACCGGTGCTGCAGCTAGATCCTGCAACATGCTCGGGCAGGGCACGCTCAGAGCCTCCAATCACTGGATCCTTCACCGGATCTGCAAACCTGCTTGGATAGGTCCTGCTCACAGCCTCTGATCACCGGATCCCTCACTGGATCCAGGAATCTGCTCGGATAGGTCCTGCTCACAGCCTCTGATCACTGGATCCCTCACTGGATCCTGGAATCTGCTCAGGCAGGGCCTGTCACCAATGCCTTACTGAAGCAATAAGACTTTAAAGAAAAGAGAAACAAAAGAGAAGACAAAAGCAAAAAGAAAGAAAACTATAAAGAAAAGCAGACAGAAGTGAATGAGCTCATGAGCTCAAACATAGCTTCTGCCATTTTGTAGACACATGATCCAGCGTTGTAGTTTCAGCAGGTGAGTACTTCATATTGCTGTACTCCTGGTAAATGTTGTACTCCTTGGTATATTTCTCATTGTTTTCCCCCACTTGACAGTAACAGTAGAGTTATGGATATGTCAGGCTGTGACACTGCAGATTATAATTGAACGCAGTTTTGTTGATACTGATGACTGACAGTACCTTCTGGGAATTGTTATTTCCTTATGATTCTGGTTAGAAATGGACCAGAACAGAAGAAAATAAAATATTTCCTTCAAATGGATTTGAATGTAGCAGATAGGTTTTTACATAATCCAACAGTTCTGCAGTCACCGTTACTGATATTTGCTTTTTATTCCAAGTTGATTTAAGAGGCCATAGCTCCAGTTGTTGTGTGGAATTCAACCTCCTAAGAACATAAGAAATACCAAGAGTAGGACATTAATCCCCTCAAACCTGCCCCACCATTCAGACAGATAATAGCTGAGCTGGTCCAGATCCCAACTCCTCTTTCTTGACAGTTTTTCCTAATCCTTAATTCCTCAATATTTCAGAAATCTATCTCTCTCTTTAAATATTTCAGTGATCTAGCATCTATAACTCTCTGTGGTGGAGAATTCCTGATATTTACCACTCTGTAGGAGATGAAATTCCATTATATCTCAGTTTTAAATAAATGTCCCCTACTTCAAGAAATCAAGAAATGTGGAAACATTTTGTCAACAGCTCCACTGTCAATGCTCGCTCAGAATCTTTGATGTTTCAGTAAGATCATGCCTCATCCTTCTAAACTCTAATAAATAATTGACTAACCTGTTTGGAAGTTCTGGAAAGTGAAGTTGTTCATTACCCCACTCCACCCCCACCGTCCTCTCATTTATCTCTCCACCCTTCAGGCTTTCTGTCTGTATTCCTGATGAAGGGCTTTTGCCCGAAACGTCAATTTTCCTGCTCCTCAGATGCTGCCTGAACTGCTGTGCTTTTCCAGCACCACTCTAATTTAGACTCTGGTTTCCAGCATCTGCAGGCATTGTTTTTACCATTACAGGAATAGGCCCAGTGAATCTCCGTTAAACTACCCCAATGCCAGTAAATCCTTTCCTAAATACAGGGACTAAAGTACAGTATGTGACCTCACCAACACCCTGTACAGTTGTAACAAGACTTCCCTGTTTCTAAACTTGAACTTGCTACTGGTAAAGACTAAAATTTCACTTGTTGTCTTCATCATTTCTGCACCTGCATGCTAATTTTTGTGCTTCATTCACAAGAACACCCAGATTCCTCTCTGCTACAATTTTTTTGGAGCCTCTCTTCATCTAAATAATAGTCCGCATTTGTGATTCATCCATTTGTGATTTGTCCAGCTAAAATGTATAACCTCACATTTTCCGATGTTAAACTCTATCTGTCAAGTTTTATGGTCAGGTGGGTGGTGTCCCCTCATTCACCATTACATGCTGAAAGCTTTATAGCTTCAAAGCAGCCAGTGTCAGATAGTATAACCCTCTGGAGGTCAATGTAAGTCATGGCAGTGATACTGGGCAGTGTATTACCAACACACCAGAGTGCTTGGGAAATTCCATCACCAATGCCTCCACCACATCCTTCAGCTTCAGCAGGTGGTCTGTTTTACAAAACACTTACGTCCTCCCTGAGACCAGCTCCACAAATATTCACACAATATTTCTCCAAAATCAGTTTTGACTGACATTGTGCCTGCATGACTGAAAAATGTCCCTCTGCCAATCATATTTTTTAAAGCTCTCAAATGTCCAACCTCCCAGAGTCTAACAAAGAGAACATGACAGTAACATTCTTAATATCTTCTTGAAGGGGTGCAGCACACAACATTAATGACTTGGAATCATTTGCTACTAACACCTCAAAATAGTGACGACTTGTTTGTTAAGCTGCACCATGTTTTGAGTTACAATGTCATAAAGATGAGGTAGAGCTGTGGCAGATAAAGAAGAAAAAGTGCACTTGGACACCCTTTCTCATGTGACTAAACATTTATTGGTTGAGAATTTATCTTTTTGATCACATGAAGATGTGCAGGAGGAACTCCTAAAGCTGTGGAGGCATCATCCTTGAATCAAGGACTGGCTGCTTCTGATCATATTCGGGGGAATGAGCCACATGAAAGAAAATTGTTTGCATCTCCACTTTCCAACTCTCTCTCTCTCTCCATCTCTCTGTTTTTCTCTCTTTATCTTTTCTTCTCTCTCTTTCTATCTCCCACTTTCTCTCTCTGGTTCTCTCTGTTATTTCTCTCTATCTGTCTCTCTCTCTTTTTATCTCTGCCCCTCCACTTCTCTCTTTCCGTTTTGCTCTCTCACTCTCTCTGCCTCACATACTCTATATCTCTCTTTCTAAATTTTTCTCTCCTCTTTGTCTCTCTCGATCTCTCTGGCTGTCTTCATCTCTCTTTTTCTCTATCTATGACTTTCTGTCTCTTTCACCCTCTCTATCTTTCTTTCTTTCCATCTCTGTCTCTCTCCCTCTCTCTCTGTCTCACACACACACACACTCTGCTTCTCTCTCTCTCTGTGTTGCTCTGTTGCTGTAATACTGAATGATCTTCAGGGCATCAGTGACATGTCTAATGAAACAATAAACTGTTTACTGATTGCTATGACTAACGTCACCCAAGGGTGTCTAAAAACTGTTGTCAAATTCACTGTCATTACAAACAGGTCTGCTTATGGAATGATGTTGAAAGTGATGTTCAACATTTGATATCATGATAGCAAACAGAAGGAAATAAAATGCTGGCTAGGTCTTTTATGGTGTTTTGGTATTCAGGTATAGATTGCTGTGGGTCCGATGTTTGTACTTATGCAGCTGCTGCTACTTTTCTTGATTTTCATTCTCTCCCACTTCCAGTCCTTATCCTTCTTCTCAAAACTCAGGATAAACAGAATCAAGGGAGAGAGTGAGAAATCCATTGCTTTATCGTGCAAAGTATCTTTACATTCTCAATATTTTTCATAAAATATCTAAAAACAGTCCACTTCAAAGTACTAAAAGTGGCATCCAGCCCAGCTGATGTTCACAGCTACATTCCAGCATGACCTTTCACCTTCCTGAACCCTTCTCAAATGTAGATTTAGGAATCGGTTTAAGTTTCTACTCCTGGTGATTCACGATGGACCATGCCCCATGACAAAGTGTTTGGTCATGACCCCTGATTCCTTTCAATGTGGTGAGGCAAATGTTCAGTTGGTGGATTGCCAGTGGACTCAGTGAGAATTCATGGTAAATTTGTTTGTGGGTCAGAGTTTTGGCAGAGAGCCTCTCTGTTTATTTTTTACCTGTCAAACTAATCTTACTTTCCTCCAGTCAAGGGAGGCTATCTTCTGGAAACTCAGGGATTCAGTGTCATAACTGCTGCAGCTGCTTTTGTGTCCAGAGACTGTTCATTCCTGGCATCAAAGCTGAGGCCAATCAACTCTGTTATCTCGCAACAAAGACGTTTAGAAAACCTTCCAGATCCAGATCAAAACGAAAATATTATAACACTCAGTTAACTTCATAAAAATAAAACAAACTCCAGGTTTTAATCGCACAAATGATGATGAAGAGAATGACATCATAACAGTTATTCGAAAGGTATCAGACTTGTTACCTTGATACGAACTCAATGTACATGACAAGCTGAAGAATCTTACTGCACGGACTGCTTTAAAATTGGTAAAGAACAAGTATTATATTTATTTATTGTGGATGGGCTCTGTGCGTATCAAATGGATTACATTGATAAAAGAACACATTATAAACAATTGTTGCAGACATCTGTTGTGTGGATAAACATGAAAATGAAGACAAAGCATTTTCAACACATACACAGGATTACATATTTGTTGTTCATTTAAGTATGATTAGAAATTCATTCTGCTGACCTTCAATATGCATAAAGGAATGGGGGAGGCAGAGTGTGGAACTGTGAAAAAAATTCCAGTTTAAACCAGAAGTCCAAAGAAATATTTTCCTAACTATAGAATTATGAAGAAGAAGCTCACAACTATCACGTGACATTGATCTAATAACATGAGTAATGTGACACGATGTCACAGTGACATTTCATTTCATACTGCCTGTTCCCTTCTCTAATAGGCAGATAGCTTCCTTTCAGTGTCCTTGCTCTACAGTCTACTGTAGTTTTAGTCTGCCTCTAAAATTTCATAATATATTTGATGTTTACATGTCTGGATATTTAGAATTGAGACAAACACTTAATAAGATAAATTTATGAGTCAAGTTTAACATGCAGTTGCAGATTTAAAACTTTTAGGCTTGAATTCAAACCTAAGAAACTTGAAGGATTGAAATCTGAGTCATTTAAACAAAAGCTATAAGGTAGTAGGGAACAGCACACTAGCTGACCATGAAGTTAAGCTGATGCTATCAACAAATTGTAACAAGCTCTGACCAACACAGCGGTTAAATTGCTGCAACCTTTAACATATACCATTTTCTGAAATGTCTTTTTTCTTTAAGTAGTAATCCAAACTCTTCGTCGAATAGTTTGGGGAAATTCAAAACCCAGTGTTATAGTTTGAGGATTTGAATTCAGTTTTTTTTAAATATCTGAAAACAATTTTAAAAAGCTCTTATCCAACTGAATGACCATGATGCTGTCAGATTGGCCTTGAGGAAAGGAAATGTTTCATGCTGAGCTGTTTCTTTTTGAACCCAATCCCACAGCATGGTGCCACTTCCAGCCTTCACGACTCAACTTTGAGTCCAACGGTAATTGTTGTGCCATTTTATTTCCTTTCCATATTTTTCAGTTTCTCTCTGTTTCTTTTGCCGTTTTTAGATATGTTGGTTGTTGTTGGTAACATGCTTTCTGTAGTTGTACCTTTTTGTTCTTTTCTTGGCTCATAGCCATTTTGTTTTAGCCCTGGAAGATTAACTCTTTCTGTCGTTCACTCTCTCCCGTCTTTCATCCTCCCACACACCTCTTGCTGTACCACACCCACCTCTTGCACAAAACCAATTATATATCGAAATACTCCCAGTTCTGATGGACCTGAAATGTTAACCCCATTTCTCTCGTCAGATGCTGCCATAATCTGTTGAGTATTTCCAGTACGTTTATTTGTTTTAATCTCTTATCATTACAGCTGACTCTTAACTGCCCTTTGATGCGGTTTTGCAGGTGATCAGGGGTTATTCAGCGACTATAGAAAATAACAAGAGCTCCCTAGCCAACAGCATCGTGGGAGTACCTTCAAACAAACAGGAGCAAATCAAGAGATAATTCTACCACCTACTTTTATCAGGGATGAATGCTAAATAATGGTTTTGCCAGCAACAATTGGCCAGTGAAAATGTTTTGAGTTTCTAACCTGGCTCCTTGTGTTGGTTGGAAGCCTGAAGCACTATGGAACATTAAAATTGCCATGTAAATGCAAGTTCATTCTCAAGGTAACACTAATGACAGATCATGCTAATAAATAGAATTTTAAAATTTAATGCTATTGAAAATAAAAAAAAGATTATACACTTAAGGTCTGAGTGTCAAGGAGCTGAAATATTTTATTGATTTTAATTATAGTCCATTGACACTTTAGTAATTGGTGTCAAAATACTAATTTTGAAAATAGCAATTTTTATATGGCTTCATAAAAAAGGTTTAGAATTTGCTCTAGCTGGTGTTATCAATGACTGCAACCCATAATGACTCAGTAGTGCCACTAATAATCTGGTTGGCCAAGTCCCAAGGAACGTAACTGCCAGAATGGCCTGAGTCAGATAATGAAGGATCCAATTCTGATGGAGTTTTATGATCACAAGTCAGCTATTGCAGATATGTTTGTCCATCATTGTATTGTGAAGATAGAGGCTCATCTTCAAAGTTAGAACATCCTCCCATGTATTTTGTGGTGCAACCATGGTGCTGAGTGGGGCACATCTGGGACATATGTGGGACAAATGTTGAACACCAAATTGGAGTAACCTACAGCGTTGTAGCCACCAGCAGCAAAAGTTGTACATCACCACATTTGTAAGCTAATGGATTGATAAATCCCTCATTGCTGCACTTCCATCCAGTCTGGAAACCAACTCCGACTTAATGCATATTTAATGAGAGAGCATGGTAGGTTTAATACAAGGGAACTTTAGAATGAGATACCAACTTGGTGAAGCTACAGATCTCAATTGCGAAGCAATAAAGTCAACGCTTATGGGCAGCACTAAGATCAAAGCCAAGGTGTGTCACCATACCACAATGAGGTGGTAGTGGGCAACCAAGCAATTAATAAAGGAGAATGTTCAAATAACATCTTCAAACAACCTCAACCATGGAGAGACCCAAAAGAAAAGTGCAAGAGACAAGAATGAAGCATTCAAAAATACCTTCAACAAAAAGACCTAAGGTACACAACCCCAATCTCTCTGAGCTTCCCACTATTTGAACTACAGTATAGAAACAATTTGACTCACTAAGAATGATTTTGAGAAGGAGCTGAGGCACCCAACCCAAAGTACAGATAACAATCGTCAGTTGGCCTAGATGTGTTGTCAGAATCTTCCAGGTCCATCTGGAATTTTTAGAACAGTGGATAGGAGAATATGTTTGGGTGGGAGATGTACCAACCATCTAGATCTTCAGGTAAAGAATAAGGGGAGTCTGAGGAAGCACTAGTGAGAAAAGACAAACAAGCCGAAGAGAATCTAATGCCAGCCATATTTGCAATCAAATGACTTTATATCAACATCTGAACCATTCATAAGTATTAACCGATTGTGGTGCAGAGATGTTCCTGTTTTCAAGGGAATTCTTGCTTCAGAAATGTGAAACATTGAGATACGTTTGACACTGATTATGTCTGAATTTGTTTTCTTATCCACACTAACCTTCCACTTTGTTTCTTGGCTGGAGTTCTCACGTGGTGCTCTGCAGACTTGTATCACGCTGTGTGTTTTTGACTCGAACCGATTATTTGCAAAAGGCATTAATCCATGGTTGGGAGTGGTAGTGGGGCTGCACTATGCTGATTGGCTGCTGAAACCCAACCTCCATGTAGATTACCCTCCTGCTCACCAGAAGTTTTACTCCCCCAGAGTACATCAGCAAATTTTAGTCTCAACACTATTAGGACTGATCCACCTTGGAGTGTCTGGAATAATCATCATCCCTCAGAATAGTCATCAAAGAAAACTGGAGCAGTCAGAGGTATTAACAGATTAAAACAGACCAGAGGATTATTGTTGTATCTAGTTCAGATATAGTGCTGTAAGAAGGTTGACACCCATGCAGCTAAAGCAGCTTCAGTATTCAATAGTCTTTGTTTTACTATTGCTATATCTCAGTGCCACAGTAGAAGCCACTGCTGAACTTGAGGGATCCTGCTTTCTGCTTTGCTGCCTAGCCTCTGGTGTCCTTTATACTGGGCCTAGGCTTAAAGGCTGGGGGTCTCTGTGCAGGAGCCACCTCCTTGACCTGACTGATTACAGTAAAGAAGTCACAAGGAAACAAAGTCCCAAAAACAAAAAAAAAACTGAGACATTATGACTGCATGAGGTCAAAGAGAGTCAACAGAAATTTTGGACAATCAAATTAATCATAGAATCCTTATTGTGTAGAAGTAGGTCATTTGGCCCATCAAACTAACACTGACCCAGGCTGCCCTATCCTGGAACCTTATGGGCAATTTAGCATGGCCAAACCATTTAACCTGCACAGCGTTGGACTGTGGAAAGAAACCCACACTGACACAGGGAGAATGTGCAAACTCCACACAGACTGTTGCAAGAGGCTAGAACCGAACCTGGGTCCCTGGCACCATGAGACTGTAGTGCTAACCACTGAGCCACCATGCTGCCCCAAATTACTACGACAAGGATTTGAAACAAAAAAGTAAATGTGATGTGAGGCAGCTGTTTCAATAGTGGCTGACAGCTTGCCATGGTTGAAGTCTGTAAATATAAAATTCCAAAGGCCTATGAAAGACAGATTTTCACATTTAGAACATAGAACATAGAACAGAGAGCAGCGGGAGCTGGGCGGAAGTTCAGACGGAGCGCAAAGCCGGTCGGGAAGGTAAGTGATTGCTATTAGAGTGGGTGTGTTCTAGACCCCAGGTCCTACAAAGTAGGGTCTCCCACCCTCCCTCCTCCTCTAACCTAAATTAAGAGTCCACAGACTTGCCACAAAAAGAGGGTCTAAGGAAGTTTGGATTGAAGAGAGAGTCTTTAGCTCAGGAGTCTTTGACAAGGAGGTTGAGTGAAGTGATTACGCCACAGTTGAAGAGGGTGAAGACATGACTGCCCAGCTGGTTCAGTGCTCTACATGCTTGATGTGGGAGGTCAACGACTCTGGTATGTCTGGCTCATATAAGTGTGGAAAGTGTGTGCACATTCAGCTACTGACCGAGCATATTGCAGCACTGATGAAAGAACTCGAGGACCTTAGGCTCATCCGAGAGAACGAGATCTTTCTGGACAAGACCTTCAGTGAGGTTATTACACCGACCATACCAGAAGAGAGCAGAAGAGAGCAGACGATGAGGAAGGCAGAGAGGAGACAGGTGCAAGAGACCCCGGGGAAGTACCTGTCAGGAACAAGTTGAAGCTTTTGGAAACAGTAGAGACTGATGACACTGTCAGTTCGCAAGGCGGTCAGGTCTGTCAATCAAAAATTGGCACAGAGATAGACATCGCACAGAGCCGTGGTAATAGGGGACTCCATCGTGAGAGGAACTGACCAGGGTTTTTGTGGCAGCAGACGGGACTTAAGGATGGTGTGTTGCCTTCCTGGTGCCAGGGTTAAAGACATCGCAGACAGAGTGCAGGAAATCCTCAAGGACGAGGGTGAAGAGTCAGAGGTGGTGGTACATGTCGGCACAAATGATGTCGGAAAGAAGAGGAGGAACATACTACAGCGGGACTTCGAGGAACAAGGAATAAAGCTGAAAAGCAGGAGGTCCAAGGTGGTTATCTCCGGTTTGCTTGCAGTTCCTCGGGCTGGTGAGGCCAGAAACAGGGAGATAATGGACTTGAACGTGTGGCTGGGGAACTGGTGCAGGAAGCAAGGATTTAAATTCTTGGATCACTGGGGTATGTTTTTGTGGTAAGCATAAATTCTCCAAGAGAGACGGTTTGCACCTTAATAGGGTAGGTACCAGCATTCTGGCAGGCAGGTTTTTTACTGCAACATCACTACATGTAAACGAAGTAGTGGGGGGGAGGGGACAAACTGGATGTTTAAGAAGGAAATTGAAGGGAAAGTTAGAACAAGGGAAGTCAAGAAAGACAACTGTATCAATGAGGCAGAAAACTCAGAAAGGGATCATGCTGTAAGGTTGAGTGAAATAGACAATAGACAATAGACAATAGACAATAGATGCAGGAGTAGGCCATTCTGCCCTTCGAGCCTGCACCGCCATTCAATATGATCATGGCTGATCATTCCTAATTAGTATCCTGTTCCAGCCTTATCTCCATACCCCTTGACTCCACTATCTTTAAGAGCTCTATCCAATTCTTTCTTAAAAGAATCCAGAGACTGGGCCTCCACTGCCCTCTGGGGCAGAGCATTCCACACAGCCACCACTCTCTGTGTGAAGTAGTTTCTCCTCATCTCTGTCCTAAATGGTCTACCCCGTATTTTTAAGTTGTGTCCTCTGGTTCGGCACTCCCCCATCAACGGAAATATGTTCCCTCCTGCCAGAGTGTCCAATCCTTTCATAAGCCTATACGTTTCAATCAGATCCCCTCTCAGTCTTCTAAACTCAAGGGTATACAAGCCCAGTCGCTTCAGTCTTTCCGTGTAAGGCAATCCTGCCATTCCAGGAATTGACCTCGTGAACCTACGCTGCACTCCCTCAATAGCCAGAATGTCTTTCCTCAAATTTGGAGACCAGAACTGTACACAGTACTCCAGGTGTGGTCTCACCAGGGCCCTGTACAGCTGCAGAAGCACCTCTTTGCTTCTATACTCAATCCCTCTTGTTACGAAGGCCAGCATGCTATTAGCCTTCTTCACGACCTGCTGTACCTGCATGCTTGCCTTCATTGACTGGTGTACAAGAACACCCAGATCTCTCTGAACAGCCCCTTTACCTAATTTGATACCATTGAGGTAGTAATCTGCCTTCCTGTTCTTGCCACCAAAGTGGATAACCAGACATTTATCCACATTAAACTGCATCTGCCATGCATCTGCCCACTCACCTAACTTGTCCAGGTCACCCTGTAATCCCCTAACATCCTCATCACATTTCACCCTACCACCTAGCTTTGTGTCATCAGCAAATTTGCTAATGTTATTGCTGATACCATCTTCTATATCATTTACATATATTGTAAAAAGCTGCGGTCCCAGCACGGATCCCTGCGGTACCCCACTGGTCACTGCCTGCCATTTCGAAATGGAGCCGTTAATCACTACCCTTTGTTTCCTGTTAGCCAACCAATTCTCTATCCAATCTAGTACTTTGCCCCCAATCCCGTGCGCCCTAATTTTACTCACTAACCTCTTGTGTGGGACTTTATCAAAAGCTTTCTGAAAGTCCAGGTACACTACATCCACTGGATCTCCCTCGTCCATCTTCCGAGTTACATCCTCAAAAAATTCAAGAAGATTAGTCAAGCATGATTTCCCCTTCATAAATCCATGCTGACTCTGTCCTATCCTGTTACTATTATCCAGATGTGCCGTAATTTCATCCTTTATAATAGACTCCAGCATCTTTCCCACCACTGAGGTCAGACTAACTGGTCTATAATTTCCTGCTTTCTCCCGCCCACCCTTCTTAAAAAGTGAAATAGGAGTCGATGGGAAGGGTGAGAGCAGTAACAAATTAAAAATACTATACATGAATGTACGAAGTATTGGAAATAAGATGGATGAGCTTGAGGCTCTTTTGGAAATTGGCAGATATGATATTGTGGGGATAATTGAGACGTGGCTTCAAGTGGACAGGGCCTGGAAAATCAATATTCAAGGCTACACGTGCTATCGTAAGGACAGACTGATGGGCAGAGGGGGTGGGGTGGCCATGTTGGTAAGGGATATATTCAGTCCCTTGCGCGGGGGGACCTAGAGTCAGGGGATGTAGAGTCAGTGTGGATAGAGCTGCAAAATACTATGGGTAAAAAGACCCTTTTGGGAGTCATCTACAGGACCCCAAACGGTAGTCTGGATGTCGGATATAAGTTGAATCAGGAGCTGAAATTGGCCTGTCGCAAAGATGTTACTACAGTTGTTAAGGGGGATTTTAACATGCAGGTAGACTGGGAGAATCAGGATAGTATTGGACCTCAAGAAAGAGACTTTGTGGAGTGCCTCAGAGATGGATTCTTAGAGCAGCTGGTGCTGGAGCCGACCAGGGAGAAGACAATTCTGGATCTGGTGTTGTGCAATGAACCAGAATTGGTCAGAGACCTCGAAGTGAAGGAGCCATTGGGAAGTAGTGACCATAATACATTAAGCTTCAATCTGCAATTTGAGAGGGAGAGGGTACAGTCGGAAGTGACAGTACTTCTGTTGAATAATGGGAACTATGGAGCTATGAGGGAGGAGCTGGCCAAAGCTGGTGCAATACCTTAGCAGGGAGGACCGTGAAGGAACAATGGCAGATATTTCTGTGTATAATGCAGAAGATGCAGGATCAGTTCATTCCTAAAAGGAAGAAAGATCCCAGGAGGAGACATGGGCGGCCGTGGCTGACGAGGGAAGTAAAGAAACATATAAAGTTAAAAGAGAAAAAGTATAACTTAGCGAAGATAAGTGGGAAAACTGAGGACTGGGAAGCTTTTAAAGAACAACAGAGGATTAGTAAGAAGGAAATACACAGAGAAAAAATGAGGTAGGAAGGTAAACTGGCCAAGAATATAAAGGAGGATAGTAAAAGCTTTTTTAGGTATGTGAAAGGCAAAAAAATAGTTAGAACTAAAATTGGGCCCTTGAAGACCGAAACAGGGGAATATATTATGGGGAACAAAGAAATGGCAGAAGAATTAAATGGGTACTTCAGATCTGTGTTCACTGGGGAAGACACAAGCAATCTACCTGAGGCAACAGTGGCTGAAGGACCTGAACTTAAGGGAATTTATATTTGCCAGGAATTGGTGTTGGAGAGACTGTTAGGTCTGAAGGTTGATAAGTCCCTGGGGCCTGATGGTCCACATCCCAGGGTACTGAAGGAGGTGGCTCAAGAAATCGTGGATGTGTTGGTGATTATTTTCCAGAGTTGATAGATTCAGGGTCGGTTCCTGAGGATTGGAGGGTGGCTAATGTTATACCACTTTTTAAGAAAGGTGGGAGAGAGAAAGCAGGAAATTATAGACCAGTTAGTCTGACTTTAGTGGTGGGAAAGATGCTGGAGTCTATTATAAAGGATGAAATTACGACACATCTGGATAGTAGTAACAGGATAGGACAGAGTCAGCATGGATTTATGAAGAGGAAATCATGCTTGACTAAACTTCTGGAATTTTTTGAGGATGTAACTCTGAAGATGGACGAGGTAGATCCAGTAGATGTAGTGTACCTGGACTTTCAGAAAGCTTTTGATAAAGTCCCACACAGGAGGTTAGTGAGCAAAATTAGGGTGCATGGTATTGGGGGCAAAGTACTAGATTGGATTGAAAATTGGTTGGCTGATAGGAAACAAAATAAACGGCTCCATTTCGGAATGGCAGGCAGTGACCAGTGGGGTACCGCAGGGATCCGTGCTGGGACCGCAGCTTTTTACAATATATGTTAATGATATAGAAGATGGTATCAGTAATAACATTAGCAAATTTGCTGATGATACAAAGCTGGGTGGCAGGGTGAAATGTGATGAGGATGTTAGGAGATTACAGGGTGACCTGGACAGGTTAGGTGAGTGGTCAGATGCATGGCAGATGCAGTTTAATGTGGATAAATGTATGGTTATCCACTTTGGTGGCAAGAACAGGAAGGCAGATTACTACCTCAATGGAATCAATTTAGATAAAGGGGCAGTACAGAGAGATCTGGGTGTTCTTGTACACCAGTCAATGAAGGCAAGCATGTAGGTACAGCAGGTAGTGAAGAAGGCTAATAGCATGCTGGCCTTCATAACAAGAGGAATTGAGTATAGAAGCAAAGAGGTGCTTCTGCAGCTGTACAGGGCTGTGGTGAGACCACACCTGGAGTACTGTGTGCAGTTCTGGTCTCCAAATTTGAGGAAAGACATTCTGGCTATTGAGGGAGTGCAGCGTAGGTTCACAAGGTCAATTCCTGGAATGGCGGGATTACCTTACACTGAAAGATTGGAGTGACTGGGCTTGTATACCCTTGAGTTTAGAAGACTGAGAGGGGATCTGATTGAGACATATAAGATTATGAAAGGATTGGACACTCTGGAGGCAGGAAACATGTTTCCGCTGATGGGTGAGTGCCGAACCAGAGGACACAGCTTAAAAATACAGGGTAGACCATTTAGGACAGAGATGAGGAGAAACTTCTTCACCCAGAGAATGGTGGCTGTGTGGAATGTTCTGCCCCAGAGGGCAGTGGAGGCCCGGTCTCTGGATTCATTTAAGAAAGAGTTGGATAGAGCTCTTAAAGATAGTGGATTCAAGGGTTATGGAGATAAGGCAGGAACAGGATACTGATTAGGAATGATCAGCCATAATCATATTGAATGGCGGTGCAGGCTAGAAGGGCTGAATGGCCTACTCCTGCACCTATTGTCTATTGTCTATTAACATAGAACATAGAACAGTACAGCACAGAACAGGCCCTTCAGCCCACGAGGTTGTGCCGACCATTGATCCCCTCATGTGAGGTAAACCTAATGTACGAACCCTCAAATTTCTGTGACCATATGCATGTCCAACAGTCTCTTAAATATCCCCAATGACCTCGCTTCCACAACTGCTGCTGGCATGCTCTCACAACTCTCTGCGTAAAGAACCCGCCTCTGACATCCCCTCTATACTTTCCGCCAAACAGCTTAAAACTATGACCCCTCGTGTTGACAATTTCTGCCCTGAGAAAAAGTCTCTGGCTATCAACTCTATCTATGCCTCTCATTATCTTGTACACCTCAATTAGGTCCCCTCTCTTTCTTCTTTTTTCCAACCTCTCTTCGTAATATAAGCCCTCCATTCCAGGCAGCATCCTGGCAAACCTTCTCTGAACCCTCTCCAAATCATCCACATCTTTCCTATAATAGGGCGACCAGAACTGGACACAGTATTCCAAGTGCAGTCTAACCAAAGTTTTATAGAGCTGCAACAAGATCTCACGACTCTTAAACTCAATCCCCCTGTTAATGAAAGCCAAAACACCATATGCTTTCTTAACAACCCTGTCCACTTGGGTGGCCATTTTAAGGGATCTATGTACCTGTACACCAAGATCCCTCTGTTCCTCCACACTGCCAAGAATCCTATCCTTAATCCTATACTCAACTTTCAAGTTCAACCTTCCAAAATGCATCACTTTGCATTTATCTAGGTTGATCTTCATCTGCCACCTCTCAGCCCATCTCTGCATCCTGTCAATGTCCCGCTGCAGCCTACAACAGCCCTCTATACTATCAACGACACCTCCAACCTTTGTGTCGTCTGCAAACTTGCTAACCCATCCTTCAATCCCCTCATCCAAGTCATTAATAAAAATGACCAAGAGTAGAGGCCCAAGGACAGAGCCCTGTGGAACACCACTCACCACTGACTTCCAGGCAGAATATTTTCCTTCCACTACCACTTGCTGTCCTCTGTCGACCAGCCAATTCTGTATCCAGACAGCTAAATTTCCCTGTATCCCATTCCTCCTGACCTTCTGAATGAGCCTACCACGGGGAACCTTATCAAATGTCTTACTGAAGTCCATATACACAATATCTACCGCTCGACCCTCATCAACTTGTCTAGTAACATTTGTGGTCAAATCATCACAAAATTCAATTACAAAGAAGGACAATCAATGATTCTGAGGAAGGGTCACTCGAACTGAAACATTAACTCTGATTTCTCTCTACAGATGCTGCTAGACTTGCTGAGCTTTTCCAGCAATTTGTTTTTGTTTCTGATTTACAGCATACGACAGTTCTTTCTTCTTTTTTCAGACAATGAGATACTCTACACACTAAAAAATCAGAATTCCTCACAAATAAATACAAATCATAGAATCCCTACAGTGAGGAAATAGGCCCTTTGGCCCAACAAGCCCACACTGGCCCTCCAAAGAGTATCCCACCCAAACCCAATTCCCTATCCTATTACTTGACATTTACCCCTGACTAATGCACCTAACCTACATATCCCTGACCACAATGGGCAATTTAGCTTGGTCAATTCACCTGACCTTCACATCTTTGGATTGTGGGAGGAAACCCACATTGACATGGGGAGAATGTGCAAACTCCACACAGTCACCCAAGGCTGGAATCAAACCCAGGTCCCTGGTACGATGAGGTAGCAGTGCTAATCACTGAACCACCATGCTGCCCATGCTTGCATTTGGCTAGACTTTTTAGAGGGAGCTGAAGCAATGTGAGAATGAGGGAAATTTTTGACAAGAATTTGCAACGTGTTTTAGAGCCTCAGGTAAAATAAAACAGGAGTACTAGATTACTCCACAATATGATGCTGAGTCCATGTACCTGTACATTCCAACGAACATTCCTCAACTTCAATTTGAAAAGATGGAATCTCACTTTGACACATAAGTAAAAAAAAACAAGGTCGTATGAAGGGTTATGGGATCAGTTGGGTCAGAGCTAGTAACCGCTCCCAAACTAGCTGAAGAACTAATATTTTGTGCGAATCACGTTTAGTTTTATTTAGTAGAAGAGAAATCCATGATAACAAGCAGTACAGTGTTCCTTCTGTGGGATGTTTGAGGTGAGGGACACCATTAGTGTCCCAGCTGAGTACATCTGCAGGAAGTGCACCCAACCCCAGCTCCTTGAAGACGATGTTAGGGAACTGGAGCTGGAACTGGATGAACTCAGGACCATTCGGGAGGCAGAGATAGTTGTAGACAAAAGCTGTAGGGAGGTAGTTACTCCTAGAAATGAAGATACTTGGGTGACTGTTAGAAGGGGTAAGAAGCAGTCAGTGCAGGGATCCCCTGTGGCCATTCCCCTGTATAACAAGTATACCATTTTGGATACTGTTGCGGGGGAACGATTTACCAGGGGGTAAGCCATGGGGTACAGGTCTCTGGCACAGAGTCTGTCCCTGTTTCTCAGAAGGGAAGGGGGAGATGAGCAGTGTATTAGTCATTGGGGAGTCCATAGTTAGGGGGACAGATAGAAGTTTCTGTAGGAACGGGAGAGAGACTCACGCTTGGTGTGTTGTCTCCCAGGTGCCAGGGTTCATGATGTCTCTGATCGTGTTTTTGGGATCCTTGAGGGGGAGGGGGAGCAGCCCTGATCGTGGGCCACATTGGCACCAACGACATAGGTAGGAAGAGAGATGAGGATTTAAGGCAGAAATTCAGGGAGCTAGGGTGGAAGCTTAGAGCTAGGATAAACAAAGTTGTTATCTCTGGTTTGTTGTCCGTGCCATGCGCTAGCGATGCGTGGAATAGGGAGAGAGAAGAGTTGGACACGTGGCTACAGGGATGGTGCAGAAGGAAGGGTTTTGGATACCTGGAAAATTGGGGCTCATTCTGGGGTAGGTGGGACCTCTACAAACAGGATGATCTTTACCTGAACTAGGGGGGGTATCAATATTCTGCTGGGGGAAATTTGTTAATGCTATTCAGGAGGGTTTAAACTAATTCAGCAGGGGGATGGGAAACTAAATAGTAGCTCCAGTGTATTGGAGGTTGAGAGTAGTGAGGTCAGAAATATGGTTTCAAGGTCACAGGAGTGTCGTGGAAGGTGGTTTGAAGTGTGTCTACTTCAGCACGAGGAGCATTTGGAATAAGGTGGGTGAACTTGCAGCATAGGTTGGTACCTGATTTTGATGTTGTGGCCATTTCAGAGATACAGATAGAGCAGGGACAGGGATGGTTGCTGAGAATGAACAGAGAAGATGGTAAAAAAGGTGGAGGTGTGGCATTGTTCATCAAGGACAGTATTACAGTGGCAGAAAGGACGTTTGATGAGGACTTGTCGACTGAGAAAGTACGGGTTGAGGTTAGTAACAGGGAAGGAGAGGTCACCCTGTTGTGAATTTTCTATAGGCCTCCAAATAGTTCCAGAGATGTAGAGGAAAGGACAGCAAAGATATTTCTGGATAGAAGCAAAGGTAACAGGGTAGTTGTTATGGGGTGAAAATGTGTTGCTGGAAAAGTGCAGCAGGTCAGGCAGCATCCAAGGAGCAGGAGAATCGACGTTTCGGGCATGAGCCTTCCTGAAGAAGGGCTCATGCCCGAAATGTCGATTCTCCTGCTCCTTGGATGCTGCCTGACCTGCTGCGCTTTTCCAGCAACACATTTTCAGCTCTGATCTCCAGTCCTTACTTTCTCCTAGTTGTTATGGGGTCTTTAACTTTCCAAATATTGACTGGAAATACTATAGTTCAAGTAGTAATGATTCGGAGATGCCGGTGTTGGACTGGGGTGTACAAAGTTAAAAATCACACAACACCAGGTTATAGTCCAACAGGTTTAATCTGAAAGCTAGTGTGCTTCCAATTAAACCTGTTGGACTATAACCTGGTATTGTGCGATTTTTAACATAGTTCAAGTACTTTAGATGGGTCAGTGTTTGTCTAATGTGTCCAGTAGGGTTTCCTGACACATTATTTAGACAGGCCAACAAAGGGTGAGGTCACATTAGATTTGATACTGGGTAATGAACCCGGCCAAGTGTTAGATTTCGAGATGGATGAGCAATTTGGTGATAGTGACCACAATTCGGCTTTGCTTACTTTCGCGATGGAAAGGGATGGGTATATACTGCAGGGCAAGAGTTATAGATAATGGAAAGGCAATTATGTGATTAGGCAAGATTTCGGATGCATAGGATGGGGAAGGAAACTGCAGGAGGAGGGCACAATTGAAATGTGGAGCTTGTTCAAGGAACCGCTATTGCTGGTCCTTGATAAGTATATACCTGTCAGGCAAGGAGGAAGTGTTCGAGCGAGGGAACCATGGTTTACTAAGGAAGTTGAATCTCTTGTCAAGGGGAAGAAAGAGGCTTATGTAAAGATGAGACCTAAAGGCTCAGCTCGGGCACTTGAGAGTTACAAGTTAGTCAGGAAAGATGAAAAAAGAGAGCTAAGAAGAGTCAGGAGAGGACATGAGAAGTCTTTGGCAGGTACGTCAGGAATAAAAGAATGTTTAGGGTAAGATTAGGGCCAGTCAAAGACAGCAGTGGGAAGTTGTGTGTGGAGTCCAAGGAGATAGAAGAGGCATTAAATGAATATTTTTTGTCAATATTCACACTGGAAAAAGATAATGTTGTGGAGGAGAATACTGAGATACAGGCTACTAGACTAGATGGGATTGAGGTTCACAAGGTGGAGGAGTTAGCAATTCTGGAAAGTGTGAAAATAAATACGTCCCCTGAGCCAGATGGGATTTATTTTAGGATTCTCTGTGAAGCCAGGGAGGAGATTGCAGAACATTTGGCTTTGATATTTATGTCGTCATTTTCTCCAGGAATAGTACCAGAAGACTGGAGAAATGGCAAATGTTGTTCCCTTGTTCAAGAAGGGGAGTAGAGACAACCCTGGGAATTATAGAGCAGTGAGCCTTACTTCGTGTTGGAAAGGATTATTAGGGATAGGATTTATAATCATCTAGAAAGAAATAAGTTGATTAGGGTAGTCAACACGGTTTTGTGACTGGTAGGTCGTGCCTCACAAACCTTACTGAGTTCTTTGAGAAGGTGACGTGGTTGATGTGCTGTATATGAATTTCAGTAAGGCGTTTGATAAGGTTCCCTACAGTAGGCTCTGCACAAAATATGGAGGCATGGGATTGAGGGTGATTTAGTGGTTTGGAACAGAAATTGGCTAGCTGAAAAAAGACAGAGGGTGGTGGTTGATGGTGGTGGTTTTTGGATCTGTTTTGGGGCCACTGCTGTTTGTCATTTTTATAAATGACCTGGATGAGGGTGTAGAAGGATGGATTAATACATTTGCGGATGACACGAAGGTCGGTGGAGTTGTGGATAGAACTGAAGGATGCAGCAAGTTATAGAAGAATATAGATACGCTGCAGAACTGGGCTGAGAGGTGACAAATGGAGTTTAAAATGGAAAAGTGTGAGGTGATTCACTTTGGAAGGAGTAACAGGCAGAGTACTGGGCTAATGGTAAGATTCTTGGTAGTGTGGATGAGCAGAGCGATCTTGGTGTCCATGTACATAGATCCCTGAAAGTTGCCACCCAAATTAACAGGGTTGTTAAGAATATGTGTGGTATGTTAGCTTTTATTGTGAGAGGGATTGAGTTTCAGAGCGATGAGGTCATGTTGCAGTTGTACAAAGCTCTGGTGTGGCTGCACTTGGAGTATTGTCTACAGTTCTGGTCACTGCATTATAAGAAGGATGTGGAAGCATTGGAAAGGGTTCAGAGGAGAGTTACTAGGATGTTGCCTGGTATGGAGAGAAGGACTTATGAGGAAAGGCTGAGGGACTTGAGGCTGTTTTTGTTCGAGAGAAGGTTGAGAGATGACTTGGTTGAGGCATATAAGATAATCAGATGGTTAGATAGGGTGGACAGTGAGATCCTTTTGCCTCAGATGGTACTGGCTAGCACAAGGTGGCATAGCTTTAAATTGAGGGGTGATAGTTATAGGACAGATATCAAAGGTAGGTTCTTTACTCAGAGTAGTAAGGGCGTGGAATGCCCTGCCTGAAATAGTAATAGACTCACCGACATTAAGGGTATTGAAATGGTCATTGGATAGACATATGGATGACAATGGAATAGTATAGGTTATATGGGCTTCAGATTGGTTTCACAGGTCGGCACAACATCAAGGGCCAAAGGGCCTGTACTGAGCTATAATGTTTTATATTCTATCTTCTAGTTTGTTGGTTGATTACAGTTTGGCCAAGTTAGCAAGAAGCAAGTTAGTTTTTACTAATTTAGATGCAAATGATGGATTCTGGCAGGTATTACTAGATTCTGAATCATGATTGCTGAATACATTCATTACACCATTTAAATTGCATTGTTTTAACAACTTACCATTCAAAATCGTCTCTGCATGAGATATGAACAATGTCAAGACTTCTGGAAGGAAAACAAGGAACCATCTATCACATGGACAATATTCCAATGCATGGTTAAACATAAAACAACACAATCAGAGAGTTAGGGAAGTGTTAAGGCTATGAAGGAATGTAAATTTTACACAACAAAAACTGCTAACTCTTGAAAATGATAATTACATTTCTGAAATACATATAATCCCAAAAACAGGGTAACGCTGTAGATCCGAGGAAAGCATGGGCGAACTGTGAATTCCCAACACAAAAGTGTGAAAGTTATATCCACTGTTTCTTCAGTCTAGTGGGAAAGTTCACCACTAACGTAGCCACTACCACTCAATCTGTATGGGAGGGTTTGAACAAAGACTTACAATAAGGCTGAACGAAGGAATAGACATCACTTTCTTTCAAAAATATGAAGGAGGATATATTCTTCACTGATGTTCCAGATGACTATAATCCAGGTTCATTTATGAGGCTACAAATGAACTATTCACTAGTCTAGGATCAGTCTAGGATCCCGGGGCAAACTGATTGAAAATGAAATCCTAAAAATTTCAGGTTGAGGGCTTTCACAGAAACTGAACAGACTTATGCAACAATAGAAGAGGCAGCACTGCATGCCAAATGGGAAGGTGAAATGTTTATAGATTATTCCATGAGTTTGAGATTCCAGGTCAAAATGGATCATAAGCCAGTTGCAACGTTACTTGGACCAAAGGAGGTCACTACAAGTGCATCATAAATACAATGATTGAGGACTGATGAGGTGTGACTGAATAATGGACTCAGCTCCAAGGAAGGCAGAAGGATCATTTTTGATTCACCCTCAAGAGCGGCAGTTGATGAAGCAGACAACAAATGGTTAATTCTTATCAAAGAACTGGAGTCTCATTCCTCAATAATTACCAATCTGCAACCAGCAACTCAGGGATATCACAAAGGAATCCATGCATCTCAAAAAACAGATGAGGGGTGTACAAAAGTTGGATAACTCTGCCTACAACAATATTTGAAATAATGTTAAATGGATCATTTATTGAAAGCTATCACAAGCAGAGACATGATAGATGGGGAAGACATATTGATGTATAACCATAGCATGATTATACAATAGTTAACAATGACCTGACAATGCTCCACAAAGGGGATGTACGCAATCACAAAGTTCACATAGTGATGGCCAGGCAGTTCAAAAACTGTAAAACATTATCTTGTCATGTCACTTGTGCACCATAAACAGTCAAGAAAAACAGACTCTTAAATTTCCTCATAATTTTCAGAAAGTTCATGGGAAAGTCTAGCAACAGATTTATTTGACCTCAAAGGGAAGATGCATTTGTTCTTGATAGATTTCTATTTAAGATGAATTAAAGTAGCATAATATCATTAAACCACAACAGACTCAGTGAGTTCAGCAGATCTTTCTAATGCAGTGTTTTCCAGGGGAGCTAGCATTGGATGATAGACTTCAGTTTGTGATGTGGATCTCACAGAATTCACTTCAGAAGCAGGAATCAGCCAGGTGACAACTTCCCAGATCCATCCTCAGTCAAATGGAGAAGTGAGAATATTCAAATCCCTAAAGTCAATGTACAAACAAATGCTGACTAGGAATTAGCACGATTCAAATAGTGAATTTGAACATAATTAAATAATGGGCATTCATCAGGTGAATTAATGATTGACTCATAGACATTTACAACGCAGATGGAGGCCATTTGGCCCATCATGGCCACATTGATCAACAAGAATTTGACTACACTAATCCCATTTCTCAGCTCGTAGCTCACAGCCCTGGAGGCAATAGCAATGCAAGTGACTATTTAAACAATATTTACAAGAGTTTCTGAAAAAGTCACCCTTTCAGGCAGTGAGTTTGAGACTCCTACTACCACCTGGATGAAAACATTTCTCAAAGAGTTCTCTAAAAAAAATTCTAAGCAATTTGGAAAATTAATGTATTAATGTTAAAATACAATGTCAAGCCAAACATTATCTTCTCATGGTCTTCAGAGATTACTAAAATGGTGAAACATCACAACAAAATGGAGCAGAAGTGTTATCACTCGAGACAAGACAAAATCAATATGAACTTGTAACACAGTTCCGAAAGTATGGTTAAGAGAGATAAAAAAAATTCAGAAGTAGCAGTCACTGGGGATGACTATGTTAATCTAAGATAGATAGAACACCTGACAGAAAACTCATAAGGAACAGAAAAGCATTGAGTCTTCTCGAACCAAGAAAGGGGACTGAATGCAATTTGCATTGAATGTGGGATGGAGATATCAATACAGAATATCATAACAATTTCTGTTATTATATAAAACCATCATCTTCGTGAATAAACCAGGCCTGGGTATCTATTCAGAGTTGCTATGAAGGTTGCTCCTTATCAAGCTCTCTTCGACCCGAGACACATGACTCTCAGTTTAATCCATCACTAGTTGTCACTCTGTGTTAGCTGGCTGTTGTTTCATCTTTGCTGGGTCATATTATTTGATCTCCATCTTCTAAAGTCCATTTATATCTTGAAACGGTCTTCCCTGTTTGAACATTCACCTCACTTGCCAACCTATTCATTACTATACAATTTAGTAAAACATAAGAATTTAATTAGTTAACTGAAAAGATTTAACTTATATTTGAAAGCACCAACATATCAAATTGAAGAAGAACTCATCATAGTATGTGTGACTGGTCATGCACTTTGCATCAAATGTATTCTGTATATGCTAGTGTTTCATCGTCAAAAGTTCAGCATAATTTCAGGAGATGATTGCTGTAGCGCTGAAGAATCAGGACAAATGTCACTTACACTGTATCGCCAAGGTCTCTGTGGATCTTTAGCAAATGTTGCAGCAGATAATTGGGAGAATTTCTATGCAATTTGCTGGGAGTATGGTGTATACTTCGATTATCAATTGGGAAATAATATGTTTGACAGAAATCCAAAGGGCTGAAAATGTGTTGCTGGAAAAGCGCATCAGGTCAGGCAGCATCCAAGGAGCAGGAGAATTGACGCTTCGGGCCTGAGCCCTTCCTGAAGGGCTTCCTGAAGAAGGGCTCATGCCCGAAACGTCGATTCTCCTGCTCCTTGGATGCTGCCTGACCTGCTGAGCTTTTCCAGCAACACATTTTCAGATCTGATCTCCAGCATCTGCAGTCCTTACTTTCTCCTAGAAATCCAAAGGCGTCAATTTACTTAAAATGTTACATTTTAAAATCAGGCCAAATTATCAACGCTAGAGGTAGAAAAATCATGAGGTTGCCTCTGTTATGTACTATTGCATGCAGGATTAGGAGTAAAAATTCAGGTATTTCACATTTTTTAATTGAAGGAGTATTAATCCCTTAATCTTCTCTGAACGCACCCTGTGTTTTTGATGATAAATGGACAACAAGTTGGACTGGGGCAGAAATTAGAACACATCACAATTTTAAGTCCCCATCATTTTTTTATTTAGCATTTACCCAAAAAGAGGAAGGCTTTTTAAGACAATCTACAAATGGGGCGATTACTTACACCATTTGAATCCAAGCAGAGGCCTGGGGACATATATTACTGGCATTAAACATTACAGTAAGGAGACAGCAATTTTAAAAGATTAAAAAGTATTGAAACTCCCACATTTTTAGACTTCTGAGATCTATTTATACTGTGACTCGATGCAAATTTTCACACCTGATCCCCCTGCATTAGTTGTTCTAACTATTAAAGCTGTGGACATTTGTCTGAAACATGTCTGAGTCTCACTCTGAAAGTACATTGTCACATCAATGAGACAAACAGACGTTCTGCCTGACCCCAAATCAAACCCCAGATCAAACACCTCCACAGGATTCCTTTTTCTCTGAGAAAAGTTCCAAGCCTCTCATTACCAGAGTTTTGTCTGAATGCTCCTTTTGGAAAAATTAGCCTAATTTCAGGAATGTGGATGTTTTCAAGTTGTACAAAACCATACCTTGGAACTAATAAGTTTTTAGGAAGCTGCGGTGTCTACTTTACAGGTAAACTTAATGTTGATTAATTCTGCAACTTGACCCATTTTTCTTTAAAATTTTAGTCCAGTTGTGAAAGTTAATATTGACTTTCAAACATCAAAGTAAACCTGCTTTGAGAGAACAAAAACAGACCAGATTCTGCATTCTAACTTATTTAAAATAAAGTAAGTTTTTAAAGATAAATTGGTTCCCAGCAATTCTGAGAAGGCCATAACAAATTCTGATACTTTTCAAACCCTTTTACTAATTTGTGCATTTTCACTTTTTGAATACTTTACAACTGATAGTTAAACTGTACAATAAGAGGTCATTTTAAATGTAGATGCCAAACTTCATTAATGCTTTTTTTCCATCGTCTTTAAATTTTTTTATGACAAATATTACATTTTACTTTTAGTGTTATTTTTAAAGTGCTATCATGGATAAATGCCAAGTTTCTGCATGGGAAAAGTTTTGAAATCCATGTTTCAAGGGTGAATGGTAATAAGAATGCATAAAAGCTTGAGCTACTAAAATGGAAACTAGCAAGAGATATTTTGTCTTCCAAGCAATTAGCAAATACAGTAAGTTGCACACTGGTTTTAAAACTGTTGATACAATATTTTAATCCTGATGTTGTCACCTCTGGGCAAAGCCAGCTTTAGTCAGTCACATCTAATACTGACAAAGCAATCTTTGTTGAACAGCATTATTGAATTCAGGGTTCACTTTTATTTCACTCTAATATCTCTTTCTACTTTTTTCACCCAGGATGAAACATTTTGAAACATTTTAAACCTAGTCACAAAAATGATCACACCAAAAAAAGTGATTGAATGCTTCTGTCGCTTAATCATTTTGTAAATAAAATTGTAAATGAATCCTTTGCCCAATCCTTGCTGAATCCCTTATACCTAAGGAGCATCTAATTTGCTGTCTCCTGTTCTAATGTGAAACCTACTCAATTGAACACAATAGCCTCATTAAAATGATGTTCTGAAGAATATTTTTAATGGATTCCACTTAAAGTTGCACCTCAAATACATTCATCACTGCTGAAAGCTCAATCAGAATTTGATTGCCTTCCATCACCCAGACGGAATTGTTACTAACGCTGTGTAGAGTTGAGGCGAGTAGTGGAATTAGACTGTGTTTTTTTGTTCTATCCATTATCTATACCACATGGAATACTTACTCAGGAATATATTAATATTAAATTATCTGTGATTTACTGTCAGACCATTTGCCAAAATTATATGTCCTAATAAAGTATTCAGTAATGTGGGCATTTGATCCAAATATTGTCTTGGTGCTGAATATAGTGAAGAAATCCCTTGACCACTACAACTGAGGTAGATTTCCTAATTTATCTCTGTAACCTTAACAGGAAGTAAAATAGATGGATTGCAGTTTGTTCTTGTATATTTGACTCTTTGAAGTTGAAACAGAGTGGGAAGATGCCATAGCTGATAATAAAACACAAGAAAAGAAACACATAACTCCTCTGGAGTACCTCCTGAAGGTGTTTCATTAAATAAAATCCAAATATTAGCACAGCTGTATCTGTGAGGTTTAATTTTATCAATAGTATGACATGCAAAAGCAAACAATTTCTGCCATCAGACTATTGTATTTAATCTGAAAGACTAGAAAGGTTCAGTTAATGGGCAGAATTTTATACTCCCCTTTCAAACAGCTGTCTCTCCCGACACAGCATAAACTCAGGCAGCAGTGCATCAACTCTGCTTCCTGACATGATTGTGCTAATTGTAATAGAACAGAATGCACGGCAGCCAGGGTGCACAGCCAGAGGTCAACCCATCTTTCAGAAGAGTCTAACTAAAGATATTTGAGTCAATGAGCTCTCCAACTGAGCATGCCTTTTTGCTGCCTGTGAGAATTCATACTGCTGACATATAGTCTACAAGGGATGGGGGCAGTAATTATGGTCATGTTTAATCAGAAGTACAAAGGTGGGATATGAAGACTGATATGAGGAAGACAATGTAGAGTTTGAGGCTGCAGTTAAAACTGAAGTCAGGGAGTGGGCATCAGTTCACGTTCTGTGCATTTCTTCATGAGGGATTGAATCAATGGCTGCAGCCATAAAGGCAATGGATAGGGAAAGCTGACAAGGGAGTCAGCACCATGGTGAAAGTTCACTTCAGTCTGGGGCCTGTAAGTGAAAATGAAAGCAAGACCAATGCCCTGCTGACCAATGAATTGTTTGTAACAGTGACTCTGGAGAGCGAAAAGGGGAGAGGGATGTTGGCTGTGACTTGGTCAGGAGCAATCCCGAGATCTTGCTCCAGAGCTGATGCTCCAGTGAGGGAGCACTGTCCTTGCTGGAGATGTCACCTTTCAGATGAAACATTCCACCAAGGTCCCATTTCCCAAGTGTTCCACTAAATGTAAAAGATCCAATGGCACATCTTAAAATGAAGCATAATGTGTCTTGACCAATCTTTATCCCCGAATCAATATCACAGAAAAATACACGATCTGGTCATTGTTACAGTACTAACTTGAATCATGATTGGTGAAATACCACATGGAGTCTGTCATTCCAACAAGAGGATCAAGAGAAGTTCCGACTATAAGAGAAGTTTACACTGAATCATGTAAATATAGGCAATGCTCAAATTACCTCTCCAACTCCATGTGTCAGTGAATTAGGTGACTTCAGCTCTCCAGAGGTTTGGTGACATTTATTTATTTATCACAGTTTGTTTGTGACTGGTAAGGACAATCAGCTGAGGGAACAAGTGGATTTGGGGGTCATTGTGGAATTAAATACAAAGGCACTTTGCTGCACCCATATGTCCATTCAGCCACCAACATGACCCCCAGCAGGATTTGCCAACCCAGAGAGATTTCAGCCCTAGGGTGGTGATCAGATATAACCAAAGTCCCATCATCCTTCAGGTGGTTGCACAGTACCCTGTAAGTAGTAATATACTTGCATCCTCAGGCATTCCCAGGTATCAGTTGTTTGCGCTACATAACGATTGAGCAGTTAGCTACTTGGAAACAAGGATTATCTATGAAAGAGCTGCCTGATAACACTGATCAGGATCTGTATTCTGAGGCAGAGGACAACATGTTTCAACAGGAGAACTATTGAGATAATCATTGGTCTCATGAACTTCCACTACGTCCTCTGACATGCTGGTGCCTCCAGGATACAGTGTTTACCTCCCCAGTCATTTCCGTTTGCAGTGCATTGCTGAACTTGGCTCTGGAATGTGGGGAAGAACTTTCCCATAAAGACATCTTTCATTATCAAGCCCCCACATGTGAGGAATCCAGTGATGAATCAGATCAGGAACAATGAGGATGCAGATTGGCATTGCCTGAGCAGGGAGTCATGGGAATCTCTGTTAATGAGGCAATTCACATCAAACTTAGAGGTTCGCTGCTGTCATTTTATAATGAGATGCTGTCTTTCATCTGTCAAGCCAAAGGCTCACACCTTCATTTCTCTTCTTCTGGGAGTCTCTAGGTCCATTGAAAGTGGCTTCTCGCTATTGTGTAGGCGCTACAGCCATCTCGGATATGGCATTGTCATCACAATCAGTTTGTGAAGTGGTTCACAGGGACATTACAGTCAGTCTAACATAACACGGGTGACTTCAACAGCTCCTTCACGTCTTTCTATGTATTTTGCCATAGTGCTCCCTCTTCACTGCAAGCTGTGCTCTAGGCAGGATTCCCATTCACCTTGGTAACTATAGCAGATGTCTGTAAGGGTCACAATATTCTGCATGAGGCCTGCTCAATGCCAGGACTCCCCTCTGTCACTACTGCATCCTAAAACACTGGTGCAACTGGCAAGGGGACATGGGAATGAAGGGGGCAGGAGCATGGGGGTCACGGTATGCGATGGGGGGAGCAGAATGGGGTGGGGGGACATCTGTCACCATGAGGATTGCTCTGTGAAGAGACTGCAGATGGAAACAACTGATGTTCATTCACTGGTCACGAGGCTCAATTGGTCACAATGCTTACCTGAGAGGGAGAAGGACCAGCAGTCTTGTCCCCTTTCAAACATGTTGGCTTGAAGGTTTGCACATTTCTGGACCATCACCTGAAAATGCTGCTGAATTCAGTTCTCCAACAGAGTCACCATCTTTCAATGGAGAAAGGTAGGTGTGCAGGTGAGAGGGAGGCTGCCCTGCTCCCAGCTTGGATAGATCCCTTCACTGTCCTTGCCCTCTGGAATCTCAGCCTAGTATATATATATTTCATGCTGAATGGCCAGCTTGTGCCAACTCACAGAGGATACCAGCTCCAGCTCTTGCTCCAGCTCCTGCTCTGTGCTGTCATTCCAGGTGTATGGGCCATTTAAGTTGCTGTGCTGGTGGTTGTGAAATTCAACCTCAGCTGCAGTTAGCATCATAGGAGGACCTCTGATGGTAAGGATGGCATGGCTTCTCAGTGTGGGGCATTTACTCAATGTCCCTGTCAATCTCTCTGTGTTGGACACTGCCCCTTGCTGGCCTGCTGTACCCAGACAGTGAACCTTTAACTGACCCAAAACCAGGCACTTACCTGTCAGCCAGGCCCCACACTGTCTGGCAGCAGCTATTACATGTGGCTGTTAATAGACTGTCGGGTTATAGGGTCAGTGGGACTGATCAGGAATGGGCACATTGGCCTCCTCTTCTGCCAACATCACAAAAAACTGCTCCCAATATTTCAGAATATAATTAACAACTTGTGTCTGATTATATCATGCAAGATCTTTTTCTCTTGAAGGTACTAAAGACATGAAATGCAATTTCCAATATTTCATTTTAATTTCGGGTCTCTAGCACTTGCAGTTTTTTTTTATTTCCAATTTATTTATGATCCTGGTATTAAAGGTTGAGATTACTTGAAAATGCATTTTAGTCAAGTTGATTTTTTATTTGAGAAAAATCATGATTTAATATGTCACAAATGACTGTGATCCTCAGGGACATCAGATGCCACGGGCTTTGTCATTGCCACCCTCATCACATCTAATGGGCTCCTGTCAAGCTGTACTTCCTTTACCTGTGGCTGTGCTGTGGTCATGTAAGAGAGGAGGTGGAATGCAAGTACAGCACCGTGACTGGGTAATGTTTCTCCTGGCAAGGACAGTGAAGGGATCTATCCAAGCTGGGAGCACGGTAGCCTCCCTCTCACCTGCTGGATAACTGGAGGTATGTGGCACACTGCTAGACATGAAGCCAGCCTAAAATAAAATACAGGGAACACTCACAATATATTTTGAATGTACGCAGAGAGAGATGATTCACAGTGATGGTCTTTCATCAGAGGTAGCTGAGCCCCAATGAGGTGTCATTAATTTTCTTGTGGCCCCACTGTCACATCCTCGGAAACTGACTCCAGGCCCTTACCTTCCTCACCACTTGCCCACATTGCCTTTGTGCAGACACACTGACATCTTCTTCATCCTCTATGGGAAATTACCTTTGCTTCCCTGGCCAATCTCGATCAGTATGTTCTCTTCAGCTGGGATCCTTCTCCCTTCCTTGCTGTTTCATCAGTGCAACTCAGTTCTGGAACATATCAACATACAAATTGAAAGCAGGATTTAAGGAAGAAGACCACTTGGCCACTTAATACTGCTCTGTCATTCAATAAGATTTTAACTGAGCTGATCGTTCCACACTCCTGCACACGACTAATCACCTTTCAGCCTCTTAACAAAAAAGCAATTTAATTCTTTATTAAGAATATTCAGACAGTATTTTCAACAAACTGAGGAAAAAAGTTCCAAACATTCATGACCCTGTGTTAAAAAACAAAATTCTCCTTAACTTTGCCTGAAGTGAGTGACTCCTTCCTTATAAGCAGTGACCCTATAAAGTCGATCATTCAAAAGAGGAATCACTTTTTCATAGAATCCCAACAGTGTGGAAACAGGCCCTTCAGCCCAACAAGTCCACACTAACCCTCTGAAGCAAATCCCACCCAAACCCATTCCCCTACCCTATTACTCTACATTTAACCATTGACTAATGCACCTAACCTACACATCTCTGAACACTCTGGGCAATTTAGCATAGCCAATTCACCTAACCTGCACATCTTTGGACTGTGGGAGGAAACCAGAGCACCCAGAGGAAACCCACACAGACACGGGGAGAATGTGCAAACTCCACACAGACAGAGACCCGAGGCTGGAATCAAACTTGGGTCCATGTCACAAGACCTCTCTGCCAAGACATCTTAGGATCAGATACACTTCAAATAAGTTGGTTTTCACTCTCCTAAACTTTGCATCCTTTCTTCCCAAGTGAATTTGCTTAATCCAGGGATTAGTCCAGTAAGCCACCCATTTCCAATCATTTCTTAAATGAGGAAATGAGGAGACTATTGTTGTACACAGTAGTCCAGAAGTGGTTTCACCAATGCTCTGTAAGTAATGTTCCTACTTTTGTATTTAATTCATTTCACAATAAATGATAAGTCTATTAGCTTTCCTAATTAGGAAAGCTGCTTTTTAGACTTTTGTGATTCATACACTAAGAGACCCAGGTCCTTCTGCAACTCAGAGCTCTCCCATCTCTCAGCAGTTAGATTGTGTTTCTTTTTTATTCTTCCTACCTGGATAAACTATATTCCCACATTACACTCCATTTGTCAAATCCATTTTTGATATTCTTACATTCTCTTCACATCTTAATTGCCTACCTACCTTTCAGTCAGAAACAGCATGTTGGCCCAGTGGTTAACGCCGCTGCCTCACAGTGCCAGGGACCAAGGTTCGATTCCAGCCTTGTCTGTGTGGAGTTTGTATGTCTCTGTGGGTTTCCTATGGGTGTTCCAGTTTCCTCTCACAGTCCAAAGATGTGCAGGTTAGGTGAATTGGTCCTGCTAAATTGTCCGTAGTGTTCAGGGATGTGCAGGTTGGGTGCATTGGTCAGGGATTAAATGTGGGGGAATGGTTCAGGGTGTTGCTCTTTGGAGGGTCAGTGTGGACTTATTGGGCCAAAGGGCCTGTTTCCACACTATAGGGATTCTATGATCTAGAAAAAAACAAAAAAATTAGCAACTATACCTTTGATACTTTCATCCTGTAAATTGTAAAAGTTTGAAGTTAAAAATTACGCAACACCAGGTTATAGTCCAACAGGTTTAATTGAAAGCACTAGCTTTCGGAGCGACGCTCCAAAAGCTAGTGTGCTTCCAATTAAACCTGTTGGACTATAACCTGGTGTTGTGTGATTTTTAACTTTGTACACCCCTGTCCAACACCATAAAGGTTTGAGGTTTTAGCACTAATCCCTGTTGCACACCAGTTACTAAAGCTTGTCAATTGAAAATGACACATTTATGTTTAACCAGACTTCTAGCCATGGCAATGTTGTACCCCTTACACATGAGTTTTTATTTTCTGTAATAACCTTTGATGTGAGATCTTATCAAATGCTTTCTGGAAATCTAAGTACAGTACATTCCCTGGTTTCCCTTTTCCCATATGTTACTTCCTCTACTTCCTCAAGATGCTAAGGGAATTCCACATGTCCAAAATAACACTTACCAATTTTAGAAAGCATCCTCTCCGAAAGTATTTCAGTTTGTTGTGACGACTGCGCTGCCCAAGACCACAAGCAATTACAGAGAGCTGTGAGCGCAGCCCAGTCCACCACACAAACCAGCCTTCCATCCACTGACTCAGTCTACACTTGCCACTGCCTCGGGAAAGCAGCCAGCATAATGAAAAACCCCTCCCATTTTGGTTATATCCTCCTCCATCTTCTTCCATCAAGCACAAGATATAAAAGTTTGAAAACATATATCAACAGATTTAAAAACAACTTCATCTCTGCTGTTATCAGATTTATAAAGGGACCTCTCATATGTTAGAGTAGATTCTACATTTGGTTGTATTACCCTGGTGTACTTATGTAAGATATAGTTTGTTAGCACTCAAAACAATACATTTCACTGTATCGCAGCACATGTGACAATGATAAATCAAATCAAATCAAAAAATCTTCAGAGAACTCTAATAAGTTATTAAACTTGCTTTCCCTTTAACAGAATTCATAAGAATTCCTATGCACTAAGTGCAGACACCTTTAAGACAGGGAAACTTCTTCAGAAAATCAAGTTAACTCAATTGTACTAAACTAACGAATGCTGGAGAACATGGAAAAAAATGAGAGATTACTTTGATGCTGAGAGAATAAACAGAGTGATAAAACATGAGTTTGAAATGCTTAAGTGAAAAGTAAAAAGAAATCTTAACCCAAATAAACTAAAATGTTGATGCAGCAATGAAAAAGGGGCCAATATTAAAACAGAGAAGCCGGAGACACATGTATTTGGAAAGAAGCAGACATACAGGAGTTACAGAGACATGACACCAGAAAACTCAGGATTCCAAACACAGAATTGAAGATTGTAATCTATTTACAAAAGGTCAGAAGTTAGATGACACCAGGTTATAGTCCAAAAATGTTTATTTGAAATCACATGCTTTTGGACAAAGGGGCAATGCTCTGAAAGCTTGTGAGTTCAAATAAACCTGTTGTACTATAACCTGGTGTCATCTGACCTCTGACCTTGTCCACCTCAGTCCAACACTGGCACCTCCACATCATGGCTATATGGAAAAGACCGCGAGAGCAAACAAGGAAATGGAGTCGCTGTACTTACCCAGGCTCTCTGAATGTTGTTTTAAAATACAGCTAACAATATAGAAATTAAGTAAATAAGACAACGAATAATAAATGAGCCATTACCATATTGCCAAGTCATGAGATAGAGGAGAAAATGGAAATGCAGTAAAAACCATGGAATAACGTTCACGATAGATTCCAACCACCTTGTTACTTAATGGACAGCATGTGGAGGCAAAGTGGACAAGGGATTGCAGTCACTACAATGTGTATGAGTTCTTTCTAATGCATTATTTCAAAACGCTGGATAAACCAAGGCTGGATTATTGGGTCTTATATTGAGGAATGAAGTATACCAGAGCAGTGAAATAGTAGTAAGGGGCATCGAAGAATAATGGTCACAGCACAATACGGACTAACATTGACCAGGATCAATGACAAGATCCTGAAAAATGTGAATCATTCTCTGTCACTTCTGAGGGTGAACTTGAAGGGAGATGAAGACACTGAAATGCATCATCATCTTCAATATGCCACTCGGTGACATATTAACAAAGGGATATTTGAGAACTTAGTTAGACTCTCCAAGACGAAAGCTGAAATGGTTTATGGGTGTCCTCAAAACATTTCTGGAGAACTCAGAAATCTTTACCAACCCACGTGAGTCACTATCTTGTGAACAACCAGAAAGAAAGAGAAATTATTACAGAACAAATCATGGAGTACCTCATGAGATTTCAACATGACCTGGCAGAGGTGATTGTGCACATATCATCGTCCACCTCCCACACATACCCTCCTCCATCTCCTACACAACCCCTCATCCACCTCCTACACAACCCCTCATCCACCTCCCACACAACCCCTCATCCACCTCCTACACAACCCCTCATCCACCTCCTACACAACCCCTCATCCACCTCCCACACAACCCCTCATCCACCTCCCACACAACCCCTCATCCACCTCCTACACAACCCCTCATCCACCTCCTACACAACCCCTCATCCACCTCCTACACAACCCCTCCTCCACCTCCCACACAACCCCTCATCCACCTCCCACACAACCCCTCATCCACCTCCCACACAACCCCTCATCCACCTCCTACACAACCCCTCCTCCACCTCCCACACAACCCCTCATCCACCTCCTACACAACCCCTCATCCACCTCCTACACAACCCCTCATCCACCTCCTACACAGCCCCTCCTCCACCTCCCACACAACCCCTCATCCACCTCCCACACAACCCCTCATCCACCTCCCACACAACCCCTCATCCACCTCCCACACAACCCCTCATCCACCTCCTACACAACCCCTCATCCACCTCCCACACAACCCCTCATCCACCTCCTACACAACCCCTCATCCACCTCCCACACAACCCCTCATCCACCTCCCACACAACCCCTCATCCACCTCCCACACAACCCCTCATCCACCTCCTACACAACCCCTCATCCACCTCCCACACAACCCCTCATCCACCTCCTACACAACCCCTCATCCACCTCCCACACAACCCCTCATCCACCTCCCACACAACCCCTCATCCACCTCCTACACAACCCCTCATCCACCTCCCACACAACCCCTCCTCCACCTCCTACACAACCCCTCATCCACCTCCCACACAACCCCTCATCCACCTCCCACACAACCCCTCATCCACCTCCCACACAACCCCTCATCCACCTCCCACACACTAATGACCAGCCATTCTTCAACCAAGCAAACTGAAGTGAAAGCAATTAGTCTTAATCCTGAGCGACTCCCCAAGGAGATGAAGATAACACACTTTGGTTTAAGATGATGATAGAGAAGGACATATAGATGACAAAAAGCTAGTTAATGCATTAATAAGGACATGATTTTGAGTGACTGTGAATAAAAATTTTGAAAATAAATGTGCAACAATGCAGGAAAACAATAATATCAAAAACCAATAGGAAATGGTTAACTGTGTTTAACAATGTTCAGGAGATACATTCTGTGAAAATAGAAGAACAGACTAGAACCGAACAGTTGAAGGTTGGAAAGGAGGCATCCATTATATACACAGGTAGGAGAGGACTGTACGTTAAGAGAGAATATGAAGAGATTAAGAGAAAGGTAAAAAAAACCAATTAGCAAGGCAAAGAGGAACTGTAAAACTAAATTAAGGAACATAAAACAAAATAATAAAATATTTTACAGGCTCTTTAAAAAGATGAAAATAATGGGAGTAGGATCATTATGTGATCAACAGGATTATGTCACAATTAGCAATAGAAAAAAGACAGAAATATTACATCATTATTTCACCCCAGTCTTTACCGGGGAGACTGGTCAGGTCAACCTGGCTTTGAATGATCAGGTGTGGAATATGGGACCTGGGTTTAAAATGAAAAAAACGAGATGCATTGAATAAATGAAACAAATTCAGGTGGATGTGCTATGGATTGCAGCCAGGAATTTTAAAATAATCTAGGGAAGACATAGCAAAGACATTACGATATGTATTAAATAACGTGTAGATAAAGTGTTGCGCCAAAACATTTGTAGGTAGCTCAAGTAATTCCTACATTGAACAAGGGATCAGAAAATAGTCAAGGAGTTTAAAATTAGTCAGCTTCACATTAGTGACAGGAAAATTAATTGAAACCTTAGTACGTAAACTAGTGAAGTTGCTATAGTACCAGAGGATCTCTCAATAGACAGAGACAACTGGTAGTGGTTTAACCATGGGGGTCACCAGGCCTCAGGTAAGAACAGAGGTTGAGAAGGAGGGTCCTTCATGGTGATCTTCAGCTGATGCAGGAATTACAAGCACAAAGGCAGAGAAAGGAAGAATTGCTAGAATTGAGAGTGCTACAGGACAACGATATGCACATGTAGTAGATATAAATAATTCAGATTCTCAAAAGACTTTTGATAAAGTGCTCTGGATTAATGGTGCTGGAAGAGCACAGCAGTTCAGGCAGCATCCAAGGAGCTTCGAAATCGACATTTCGGGCAAAAGCCCTTCATCAGGAATGCCCCCGGTTGATTATTGAGAACAAATTGAGAATGTGAAATCAGGGAACAAGTGGCTGAAGGCATTGTTAGCTGGCTTCCAGACAGAAAGTAGAGAGTGGGAGTAATGGGGAACTATTCAGTATTTCACACATCACAGGGCCAGGTTCACAATTTACACTAATGATGCATGTTTTGGAATCAGTCGCCAGGCAGGGGTGTTTCCTCCCAGTCAGGGAACACTTCAGCGGTCAGGGACATTCAGCTTCCAATCATAAGTGTCCTTCAAGGTGGCCTTTGAGATCCACAACAATGCAGATTCACCAAGCAGAAACTGATCGCCAAGTTCTGTACCTGTGAAGATGTCCTCAACCATGACCTTGGGTTCATGTCTCACTACATGTGACCTCACCACACTGTACTAGATCTATAAAATCTTCCTAACTGTCCTGCTATGACACTATCACCTTGATAAATTGTTCTGATCTCTCTACCTGAATTAGTTTTGCACAGTTTTGGATTACTTATGATACTGTCTCACACACATTGTCACTCACACAGACTTTCACACACACACACACACACTCACATCTATAGAGTGAATCATTTATTTGCAGATACATTCTATTTTGTTCAAAAACACATTATTTATGCAGTTACAACCAGTCAATGTGGTATTTCATAAACTCCTGCTTTCAGAACAAGACCAGACTGATTTAAAACTTGGACACAAATTCTGAATGAGGCCTCACACCTACAATTCAGTGTCTGACAGGAGATGTCACCTTTTGTATCTCTGCCTGATTGAAGTTTAGAAAGTTAAGCAGACACTGATAAAAACTTTAATTATCTTGATGCAGTGACTTCAAACAGATTCTGAATTTGTATCTTAATCAATCGAAACTTGTATCTCCTTCTTAACAGAGTTCTCCATCAGCTGTTTTAGGGTTGTTCACTCCACTTATACCAATTGTATGATTGTTTGATCTCTCTGCCTATAAACTCTGTGTCGGTATGCCCTCTCTCACTGCCTCTGACAAAGGAAAAATCACACACCACCAGGTTATAGTCCAACAGGTTTAATTGGAAGCACACTAGCTTTCGGAGCAACGCTCCTTCATCAGGTGATTGTCAATCTGAGAATCTGACAAAGGAGTATCGTTCCGAAAGCTTGTGATTCCAAATAAACTGGTTGGACTATAACCTGGTGTCATATAATTTTTGATTTTGTCCGCCCCAGTCCAACACCAGCATGTTCACATCAAAACATAAATGTGAGGTAACATTGAAATGGGAAGAATAGAGAGGTCACTTATGGCTTGGAAAGTGTGAGTCTAGTTGAGGTAGAGGAACAAAGAGATCTATGAGGATAAATATATCATTCACTAAGAAGTGCACCATAATTTGTAAAGCATAACAAAACTCGAAGAGAGTACTAGACTTGGGTGGTACAGAAGGAATGTTTCCTCTTGTAGGGAAAACATAACAAGAAACCATCAAAGCAGGATAGTCATCAATAGATTTAATGGTAATTCAGAAGACATTTCTTCACCCAAAGCATTGTAAGAACATGGAAATTGCGACCACAGGAAATAGTTAAACGGAATCCAGTAGGTGCATTTAAAGGAAAAGCAGATAAGCTTTTGAAGGAGAATGGAATAGATTGTTACAGTTTAGATTTATTTGAGAAAAGATAGGAGGAGTGGATCATGAAGCCAGCATGGGGACAGGTTGAGCCATATACATGTATATCATATACACAGTTTCCAGCCCACTGCTTAGTGCTCAGACAGCCAGCACCACAGACCATACTCAGGGAAAGATAGAGTCAGCACAAAATTAATTGCTGTCTATCTCCATGGTAACGGATGTGAGCAGGTTACAAATTATGACTCCAGGCCCCAAAATGATTTTCAAGTTGTATCTTTATTCATATCAATGTCATATTAAATTGCTTAAACCACTGTCTTCTCAATATACTCATGAATGCAGATAAACAAAATGGCTTTTGGGTTGCAACACCTTGGGGTGAATTATAACAGAAATCAGCAAGGCATTAGTTTAACAAGTTTCATGGATGGTTTCTTTCCATGAACTCTAGTTGAGTTTTCTCCCAGGATCTTCCCAAATTCGCCTCATTACCCAATGCCCCCCTCATGGTACCCCCATGGTGTGAGTACTGGTCACTGCCAGGAACTTTCAAGTTCTGGGCTCCAGCACCATCTTTACAACCCAACCATGCCCTGGGCACCAACTTTACAACCCAACCATGTCCTGGCAATCTGGAGCTGACTTGCACAATCCTGTCAATTGTCCCAGAAGAGAATTGGCATCTCTCTTTGACAATAGGCACCTGCAGATCTTAGTGGATGGGAGAGCATGCAGTCAGTGCGCGTGGAGCATACCCTGAGATGTTGATGACTGATGGAGGGTCTGGAGGAGCAAGCCGTGGGCTGAAGTTGCCAGGCAACCACTCTGATGTCAAATGTGTCAGAAATTGTCGCCGTCCAGTTTTTATCCAGGGATTGGGACGATGAGAAACTGCTTATCAACAAGGTGTCATAATAAGGTATTTCTGCATTCTCACAAGTGAGAATCTCATCTCACTGTTCAACACGTGCTCTCTCTGTCAGGAATCTCCTCACTGTCAGTCTCACACAGCTCTCCCAATGCCACATTGTTCACTACCGGGGGAGATCCCAAATTCCAGTTAGTATTTGTTCTCATAAAACAGAAACAAACTTTTTTAAAACAATTATTTATTCATGAGACATGGGCATCACTGATAGGCCAGCATTTTTACTGATCTTTAGCTGCCATTGTGAAAGTTAGGGTTCAATGATCAGCTACCTTCTTAAACTGCTGCGATCCATTTACTAACCCCCATTATAATGCTGTTGGGGAGGGAGGTTTAAGATTTTAACCCAGAAACACTGAAGGAATAGCAACATATTTCCAGATCAGGATAGTGAGTGGCTTGGAGAGAAACTTGTAGGAGGTGGTGTTCCTATGCATTGATTGTCCTTGCCCTGCTAGGAAGTTATGTGTGAATTTGGAATGTGTATCTGAGTTTGTCAGATATGGTTATTATGTGGGACAGGAGTAAGTGAAGCCGTAGGCTCACAGGAGCAATCCTGTGTCTATATTATAAACAGACCTCTTGGCTGAACTCAGTAGCAGTCCCTCCCTGTTAGACCTCAAGCATAGTTGCTTTTCCTAAACCAGGGACAAGTGGCATGCCATCAGGGTGAACATGTACTGCACGAGGTTTCACAATGATATTGATTACCTTATTTGTATCAGCAATGTGTCTAACACTCCACTGAGATTGCCCCACACACCTTCAACACTCCTTATTCAATGTCTTCTCCAATTTAGCTAAATGCTGACTAAAATTAATGGGTGGAAACTCATGGTGTCACATCCAAATTTCCACTATGTTTAGTCACATGTAAATGGTAGAGATGCTGGGGAATGGTAATGTTAAAGTCCAAAGGAAAGGTTACGCCAGGGCTCAATAACTAGGATTTAGATCTCCCAATGGGGGCATGGGATTGGGGAGTGGGATGAGGGATGTCGAGGAGGTTTAGGAATTAGGGGTGGGGAATCGGGGTAAGGGATGGGGGCATAGGGCATAGGGGAGGACTGAGAGGAGAGCAGTGTTCGGGTGGAGAGGTGGGCTTGAGTCAAGAGCAGCAACAAAATCTGTGACTCCTGTCCCTGTCATTTGATAATAACACAGAACTAGTAATCCAGAACATCAGGCTAATATTATGGGGATGTGTGTTTGATTCCCACTTTGTCCAGCAATGCCCACCACCCCATTAACAAATAAAGCAGGAACAATAAAGGCTCTCTAACATATTCCTCTTTCCACTCACTCACTCACTCACCCGCTCACTCACTCACTCACTCACTCACTCACCCGCTCGCTCACTCACTCACCCGCTCGCTCACTCACTCACTCACTCACCCGCTCACTCACTCACTCACCCGCTCGCTCACTCACTCACCCGCTCACTCACTCACTCACCCGCTCACTCACTCACTCACCCGCTCACTCGCTCACTCACTCACTCACCCGCTCGCTCACTCACTCACTCACTTACTCACTCACCCGCTCACTCGCTCACCCGCTCACTCACCCACTTGCTCACTAAACTTGCACACTTTAAAGCAAAACCTGCATCAACATTTTTGTGCCACTAAATTTTATAATCAACCCCTAACATCTCTTTCTTTTCACACTGACAGGAACAGTAACAGTTAGCATGTGAAAACCTCTAGAAGCAATTGTTTTTATTTAAAGAAAAGCTGACCAAAATAAAGCAAAAACATACAGATTCTGGAAATCTGAAAAAAACCTAGAAGTTACTGGAGAAACTTAGCAGGTCTGGCAGCACATGGAGAGAAGGCAGATTTAATATTTCAAATCCAGAACTGACCTGAACTAATACTCTGAAATATATAAATGAGTACTTCAAAGGTCTTACCAAGCAGAAAAACAATGGTTAAGACAATGCCATAACTGAAAAAGAATCTCTCTCTCTCTCCATGTCTCTCTCTCTGAAGTTGTGTGCCCAGTTGGAAGGCGATAGGTCGAAACAGATGGGAGATGATGTTGATAGGTTGGAGTGGAGGGTGGAGTGGATAGGTGGGAAGGAAAATGGCAGAGGATGATGCATTGTATCCGGAGATTGGTGGGGTGGAAAGTGGGGACCGGTTCAATCCCGGCATCTTCCCTTGCCACCGCAAAAGTATAAAACCTGCGCCCACATCTTCCCACTGATCTCCATCCAAGGCCCTAAAGTATCCTTCCACATGTGGCAGCGACTTTCCTGCACATCTAAATTTCCTTCCCAAGTAACTACTCCACCCTCTGCTCTAACCTATCACCATCAAGCCCCACTTGCATCCACCTATCACCTTCGAAGCTACCTTTCCAATCCAGCTCCACCGCCTTCCTATTTATTGCTCAGCCCTCTTGGGCCTCCCCCAAATTCCTGATGAAGGGCTTTTGCCCAAAAAGTCGACTCTCCTGCTCCTTGGATGCTGTCTGACCTATTGTGCTTTTTCAGCACCACACACTCGACTCTGGTCTCCACCATCCACAGGCTCAAGAAAGGATATGGGATTCAAACCAATAGAAATGAAAGGAAAATGAGGAATTGAAAAGCTAGCCTCATAGTAGCCATGTAACCATTGTCAATTGTTGGAAAACCCCATCTAGTTCACTAATTCCCTTTAGGGAAGGAAACGGCCATCGTTTCCTGGTCTGGCCTACATGTGACTCCAGAACCTCAGCAATGTGGTTGACTATCTAATGTCCTCAGAACATCTTTAGCAAGTCATTCAATTCAATCAGCAATAAGGAATAGTTAGCTACACCCAGACCCTGTGAACGAATTTTCAAAAACGTTGAATTCCTTATGAAGTCCAATAATGTGCAGGTTAGGTGAATTGGTCATGCTAAATTGCCCATGGTGAACATGGATCTAGATGGATTAGCAATGGGAAATTCAGGGTTACAGGGATAGGTTAGGAGGTTGGGTCTGGTTGGGATGCTTTTCAGAGTGTCAGTGTGGCCTTTTTGGGCCGAATGGGCTGTTTCTACAAAGTAAGGATTCTAAGCTGAATCTCCTACCCTGCCAAATATACACATGTGGTGAACCCGGTCAAATGTGTGTCACTGTGTGAGTGGTGTCAGTAGATAGTTAGAGGCAGTGCCCAGGGTGGGGTGGCAGGGTGGGGGTGGTGCAGGAAATGTCAGCAGGCAAGGGGTTGTTGTTAGTAAGCCAGGGAAAAAGAAGCTAGATAAGTCATAATGGGGGCTGTGAGTGGGCGAAAATGGATTGGTCATGTTGAACAATACCCATGTAATGAGTGGGCCTGAGGCATCAGGGTGGGTAAAGGACATGAAAGGGGGTGTTCATGCTCTGAAATTAGTGAACTCTATATTGAATCCTGAAGGCTGCAGGGTCTCCAAGTGGAAAATGAGATGTTGTTCTTCCAGCTTACACTCCTTGGAGCAGTGCACCAGGCGCGAGACAGAAATCCAACTTCTCTATCACCTACTGTTTGTGAGACTTTGGTGTGTCCAAACCATCTCCCTCACATTTAATACAGTAGCCACACAAAAATAATACTTTATTGTCTCTGAAGTATTTTGGAATATTCAGATGATGCACAAGGTTCTATATAAGTACTAGTTCTTCCTTTCTTAGTTCAAACATGTTTCTGTTATTTTAAAATATTCATCTGTTTCCTAATAATCAACATTTTTTTCCTCAGGCATTATACTTAAACCCACAACCTACCATTATCACACCGATTCATCACTAAATCATTTCGATCCTTTCACATAATTAAAAATAGCTAAATTAATGGACACTTTAACGTTTTTGTTGGAACGTTTAATTCATGGTTATTGAATATAGTGAGGTGAAGAATGTATAAATAGTGGGGTTTTTTTTTCTATTCTGAGTGGGAAAAATGTTGTGCACTAACATTTCCACAAGAACATCAAAATTTCATCCATTCAATCATCCTACTTAATTGATGAATCAATATTGAGCAATGTTTTTCAGACTACATCAATAATTATATCAGAAGGAAAGATAAAGATTGATGTAAACTTTCAGTAAAGTTCAGTCAGTGTCCATTGATTAATACTTTTTTTTAGAAATATCAGAAGGATGATATGAGCTTGAATGATGGCTGTAAGAGCATTATTAAAATCTACAAAATGGGAAATAAATGAATAGTTCTTTTCATGCATCTTTAGCCCAGTCCAACCTCATTATGCAAGATGTTCATATGATCTTAAAAAGTGACAGATCAGAGATGATCATACTATAGAAGTGTTAATGAATAGTTTTAGTTATTCTTACAACCATCTATATACACAGTGGAACCCATTCAACTTGAAATCTGATAAAAAAAATCAAAGCTAATTAAAAGTTTATATCCCAAACCACTTTGATACATGGTAATGGGGAATATTGCAGTCAAGATCAATTATATAAGATTACCAGATTAGAATTTTTAGAAAATGTTTTAATGCTCATCCTCCCGCATCCTTCCAAAGCCACAATAATTTAATCAAAAACTGCACAGATGAATCAAATCATTCGCTGAATTAGACTGTGTATCTTCAACCACATATCAAGCCTTCAATATTTCTAGCCTTTCCACATTAACACAACAATATCATCAACATACTCTGATACACAGATGAAAATTTAACAAATTAACAAAATCGATGGTGTGAACCGGGGCTTACATAAGAAATCTTAGTTGAATAAGTTATCCTTATTTCTGTGTTAATACCAGTTTCCATATAAAAACATGCGATTTCATTTTTGAAACAATTATTTTTCAACAGACTAATAATACAGATACAGTGCAGCAAAACCTTACTAAAAGTATAAAAACAAATCTTCCAGTGTCAGTAAATGTTCTACCTGATTTCCATTAGTAAGAAAATAGTCTGGCTAGAAGGAAAGAGAGTGCTTCAAGCTGATATTCTGTCAGACCTATTTATTCTGGAATGTTTGGAAAACATTCTGAACAGCATTTAAAAGCATCAATCTTGCCACTTAGTAGATGATGCATTCAATCAAATTCACAAATCTTCAATATGTGCACAGGATCTCGCCAGGTGCAAAATTAAGTTGATTTTCAAACTTGGATTTTCAGACAGCTTTTAACAAGATTTCAGATGAATGATTAATGGCTAAGGTAAGAGTTCATTGAATAAGAAATGTTCCACATGAGCTGGAAAGGATCTGAGGAGTTAATTAGAAGCAACTTCTGTTGATGCTGGAGATCTAAAATAGAAATCAAAAGTGTAGAAGAAACTCAACAGGTCTTGCAGTGTCTATGGAGAGAGAATCAGAATTATAGGGCTGTATTTTCCCAGCCCTGATGATATGGGTAATGCTGTGTCATTTGGAAAAGTTTGGAGAGAACTGAAAAATGAGGTTAATGATGTTGAGAAAAAAGACATTTTCCACCCAAGCTTTTAAGGGCTAGATTTAAAACTTTCTAGTGAGTGGGGAGGGTCCTATTTGCACATAATATCACCATCTCATTATTACCGAGTCTCACCTCATTTACATACATGTTGCTATTTTCCCAGAAAGTGAAGAGAAACTAGATGACAACAATTCTTGACATGAAATCCTGCAGCAGGACCTAACGGCTGTCATTTGACCTCCTCCTCTCCAGGACTACACCACAGCTGACACCCCACAGCCCCCACATCCCAGAATCTCAGGGCATGCTCTGTGGATACAGAATACCTGTCACCAAACCCACCCACATCAACAGACAAACGCAGCCTCATCATAACATCATCACAATTTGGGTTCACTTCACTGCTGCACTGTGGAGATCTGCAGTGCCAGACACTGCAGTGACAGGCAGGATAGCACCAATGCCACATCAGTGTCACACTTACTGCATGTGCCAGCAGCTTTTGCAGCAAATACACTGTATGCACCGCAGCAAAATGGCCATGTCGCAAAGGCTAAAGGAACAGTCCTCAGTCAAATCCTGAGGGCCTATGCCAGTTAGGGGTGCTGCCAGACATTGTCTGATTTCAGTCTCAGAACTTGGACCTGGTCAATCAGCTGTTTGGATTGGTCAGTTTCAGGCATAACATATTGTTACATATTGCAGAGACTGGGCCTTTAGTCAATCTGGTAAATCCGATGTAACTAATCTGGGGATTAGTGGTAAACCAACTGGAGAGATCCACAGAGACTCGTCAAGGGTTTGAAATCTTTATGGTTTGAATATTATCTTTGTTTGTCTCAGCACAGATGCTGCCAGAGTTTTTCCGGCACTTTCTGTTTTTATTTCAGATTTCCAGATCTCTTCTACAAAAATACACATCGTTATGTGGGAGGAAATCACCAGTGTACTTTTCTATATCTTTAAAATACTTAATTATCCAGCAAATGTTTTCTCCAGTTTTACAATCCTTCAAAGTTAACCACTTTTGAAGCAGATGAATCCCAGAAAACCTCAGAGTGCGCCACTCCCAAGATGTCAAACATGTTACCTTTGGTCATTATGACAGCTTGGGAAAACTACTCCAATACTGAAAAACAAACTCTTCATTGCTTTTAGAATGCAAGATATTCAGAAATAACCATTCAGTAAGTATTTCGATGTTCAACAGAAGCACAGGCTGCAAGAACAACATTTCATTTACGACTTGGGAACGCTGCAGCCTTCAGAACAAAATATCATGTTCAATAACTTTAGGACCTGAACACCACCTTCCATGTTCTTTACCCACACCCATGCCCACACCCACACCCATACCCCAGGTTCTATCACATGGGGTGCTTTCAGAACAGCCAACCATTTCACGAATGTACGGTCCACACTAGCAGTTTTTTCTCCTTCCCTGGCTTACCATTATCTGTCCATTTGTTTGCCTAATTATGGTTCTCTCCCTCTGGGCTCTATCTCCATCTATCATCTTACTCTTTTACCTGCCCTGCTCTGTCTTCAGCATCCATACCACCTTTTCCTAGCTACTATTCATTCTGAAGAGGGATCACCGGACCCAAACTTTAATTCTGTTTCTCTCTCCACAAGTGCTGCCAAACATGCTGAATTTCTCCAGCAATTTCTATTTTTATACAATTCATCCAAGTCTGAAGAAATCACATTTGAGGAGGAGAGATTATTGAATATGTAAAGTCAAAGAGCTGTGGGGAAACAGGGTACTGGTAAATGTAAATATATAAATAAATACCTAACAAAAATCGTGGGTAGTGGAGGAGGAGGAACAGGGGTGGAACTTGGGGTTGGAGATGCTTGCTATGAGTCTGAAAAGGATCTAAAAGAGTTAATGATTTATTGAGTAGAATAGGAACCACCTGCTGACATGAAGTATTGGAGACTTGTTCAGCAACTAACTTAAAAGCTGGCAGGGAACAAACATGAGGCTTTTGTGTTCCTAGTTGACTCCATAGCACAGGCAGCCCCTCAGTTGTGAACAGGTTTCATTCTGGAATTCGCTTGCAGGTCGTATTGTTTTCAAGTCAGAATAAAATGCAGGACAATATAAAGGAACTATTCTAAAGTACAGAAAATGTCTGCGTGTCAGGTCTTTAAAATTACACTCAGTATGAGATTGCATTTGTAACCACAAGTGTTCACAAGTTGAATGTTTGTAGATTGGTAAGCCCCAGTGGTCTGTAAATAGTTACAGTGATGTAATAAACTTCACCTTGCCTCTAAACAACACTTAAAGTTCTGAACAAAAGTCGCTGGACCCATAATGTTAACAATACTTTCTCTCTCTCCACAGCTGTTGCTAGAGTTTCTCCAGTGATTTCTGTTTTTGACGTTTCTAGTCAGGCCAGAAAAGTGAATATCTTCATCTATCTTAGACCATTTTGGGCTGAAAAGATCACAGATACATAACGGGAAGTAAACTCTGACACGAGGAGAAAAGACTTGTTAAAGAAACAGGAAAAAGACAACAGTCATAAGTTGGAACTTTATAGGTCAAAGACTAGAAGAATTAATGTTTGGAAACTTGCTTTTTTAAACAGATAGGACAATTACACTAAACAGGCATTGGCTAATCTGGACACAAAGATAAAGTACCACAGACACTGAAAATCTGAGATAAAAACAGAAAAAAAAAGCTGAAATATGGAGGTAGTCAGGCAGCAGATGTGAGAAACAGGAAAGTGGAATTCTGATCAGAGTCGCCAGCTGAAGATTTAATGTTGTGTTTTTGGTTATTAGTTAATGCTATTTCTTCTGCTACTGATTCTATCTAACTGACTAAATATTGTCAGCATTTTCTGTTTGTATTAGTCTGGCATGGAGTGGTTTAGCTGTTTGAATATACACAGCAGGAAGGAGATCCAAGTAAGTAAACCGGAACAAAATACAACAACTGATCAACTCCTGACATCAAGCAGCATGGAATTGCAGCTACATTGTACAGCTCTGGCTGCAGGTACAAACCCAACAGCAAGTGTTTTCTTTTGTCTTTTTAACACTTTATTAGTTGAAAATTGTACATACGCCCTGCATAATTCTTCTTCTTGACCACAGTAGAGGCAAAAGTGTCAGAATTGGGGATACATTCTGATCCACTCTCCATCGTGACAGAAGGTTTGATCATGGCTGGGGCATCTGTAGATTTCTACAAGAGTGATTCCAGTAGACTTGAATCTAGGGCCCTCTCCCATGAACCTTGCCCCTGGTATTTTTGTGGGAGGAGAGTTGTAATTTGTAATTTGCACATCCATAATTCTCAGTGTAGTAGCCTCCAATCAGATCAAAGTTTTGCCAGTGGGCTGTCAAAATCTGACACGTCCACATTAGCGTGGATCTGCAGCAATTGTTGAACTGTTGAACTGATGTGACAACTGTACATCATCATGGAGACAAAGTCTTCACATCATAGTATTGTGTAGTGCTAATGCCCATGCTAATTGAAATAGATTCCTAACAGATCTGGCAGCTCGAAATCAAACATCCATGAGGTGTGTAAGCCAGCTGCAGCATCGGAATTTTATTCAGGTACAGTCTGTAACCCTTTGGCACAGCACACTCCCTGCTCCAATACTGTCAAGCCAGGAGATCTACCCTGGCTCAAAGAAAGGTGAAGGAGAGCAGGATCCATACCAATCTGATAATGAGGTGTCAACCTGGTGAAGCAGTAACCTGTGATTATATGCATGGCATAGAGTGTAAACAGCATGGAATAGAGAAGGTGACGTGACCCCACGGTTATCGGATCAGAGTTAAGTTCTGAGATGGAGGCACATCCACACTGGAATGGAAGGGAGACTCCACAAATATCCTCACCCTGAGGAAAAGGGAAATCCAGGACATCAGTATAAAAGAGAAGCTGAAGGATTTGCACCTATCTTCAGCCAGACATGCAGAGCTGATGATTGAACTTGGCATCTTCCTGAGGCTCCCACTGACATAGGAACTTGCACCATCTGTTTTATTTTTTCCAGCTAACAGTTTCTTGTACTCTGTTCTTTCTCCTTATCAATCCTTTAGTTAATCTTTGATTTTTTTTATATTCCATCCAATCTTTTAACCTGTTGCTCATCCTCACACAATTGTATGCTTCAGTTTGATTCAATGTATTTTAAAACTTTAAACACAAATGGTGGGTCATTCCTTTGAAATGTTTCTTTCTTGTTGATATATATCTATTTTGTCTGTTTTTAAATACTCCTTAAAATGTCTGGCATTGCATCACTGTTGACTTATCCCTTAATCTGTCAGTTCACTTTTATTTTGCTTTCATGTTATCATAATTCCATTCACTTCACATTATAATGCTAAATGAGGACCCACAGCTCCCTCTGTCAACCTAAATGAGACCATTAATTAATCAATTTCATTGCAATGTAGCAGGTATAGTAAAGCTTACTCGCTGATCAACTACAGAGCTTACTCTTCAGAGAAACAAAGACATTCTTTGAACTGCTCATCTAGGCGACCTTTGTCTATCTGATTGCTTCAATTGTAGATTAAGATTGTAAAAATTATTGATGTACCTTTTTGACAATCTTCAACTAATTCTCCATTAACACTCCACCGTACCATGCAGTTACTGCTGGGTGAGATATGCCACTCCCTCAGTGACTTTGTGCTTTCATCATGTCTCTTCGCAAATCAAATCACTCCTACAGGCTGGGGAGTTTGCAAATTCAGGCCATCCCCCTGTACTTTGCTAACACCTTTGTTAATTAATAGGGCTACCCCTCTGTTTTCCCACCTTCTGTCCTTCCTAAACATCCAGTGCCTTTCAATATTCACAGCTCAATCTATGTCACCCTGCAGCCATGTTAATGTCGAGTGGGACAGGCCGAGGGGCTGAGTGGCCTACTCCTGTTCCTACGTTCCTTATGGATTATCAGATCATATTTACTTCTGTTTACATGATCAGTTTATTTGTTTATTTCTGAATGTGACATGCACCATTCATCACATACACTTTTATACCAGCTCTCACTGATGACCAGGAATTTCCGCATCCTGCATTCGCAACATATTCTCTGGCTTATCATCCTTAATGTTTCATAATTAACTAATTTGTATTAATTAATGTATAATTATTAAACCCTACTACTCACAATAAAAGTTATTCTACTAAGACTAAAAAAAACCTGAGTTTTTCAACACATACTGTGTAAAAAAAAGTATCAACACAGTGCTGTGTTTCAACAGATAATGTAAATATTTCAAAATACTCATCAACCAATCAATTACTTATTTTCCTGTGTATTCTCTTTGATTTTGATGTAAACACAGTTTATGTGCTGGGCTGTGGGGAGGAGGGGATTGTAAAGTTCAGTTTGCACTCACTCCTTCACCTTTCTCTTGCAGCTTTTCAGCTCACACTCTTCCGGAGGCTGGCAAGGTTAGAAAAAGAATAAAGTAATCCTTTCCCCTCCCCTCCTCAGTGAGCTATCCTACTCCACAAACTCTTCTGTTCATATTATATTCAGAGATGTGGCTCATTAGCCAAACGAGCACCGCGGAACAGTGACATGGAATTTCCTGGTGACCAATCATACTCATTAGTGAGTGCCTGCTGACCTATTTGCCGACACACTTCTGGAGTAGGTAACGACTCAGTACAGGGATAGGAACCCTACCTCTGCATCAGAACAGGGCCCTGTAGCTTTCTAGTTTAACAGAATAGATTTAGCCACTTAATTAACTAATCCCAACTGCCCTCCAGCAGTTAGTTTGTTTAGACTTGTCCAGAAGAAAATTAAACTTAAAACAGTAAAAATAAGTTGTGTTAATTGCATATAAGCAATTCTAGATTCTGTAAAAGAGATTAAAACTTAAGATTCATTCCCTTACCCAGTAAATTCTCATATTAGCACTCTATTTCAGCTACCTGCAAAAATGAACAAACTTTGCTTACATGTATGAAGACAGTAAGGACTGCAGATACTGGAAGCCAGAGTCAATGGATGTGAAGCTGGAAAAACACAGCAGGTCAGGCAGCATCCGAGGAACAGGAAAATCAACAAAGGAAACTCTTTGTCAGGATTGGGGAGGGGCAGAGCACAGAAGTAAATAGAGGGAGGGTGCTGGGGCTGGAAGAAGGGTAGGTGGGATGGCGATAGGTAGATGCAGGTAGCAGGTTATTGTGATTGGTCAGTGACAGGTGGTCACGCATTTGTGAGTGGGAAGGTGGACAGGTTAGGTCAGGTCAGGGAGACGAATGGGGAGGAGTCATACAATCAGACCACACCACCAGAAAAATATTTCCTTCCCTACTCTTGCCCACTTTCAGCAAGGACTGTTCACTCTGTGACTCCCACGCCAACTCTACATTCCCCACCAACTCTACATTCCCCACCAACTCTAAATTCCCCACCAACTCTACATTCCCCCCAACTGGCACGGTGGCACAGTGGTTAGCACTGCTGCCTCACAGCACCAGAGACCTGGGTTCAATTCCCACCTCAGGCGACTGACTGTGTGGAGTTTGCACATTCTCCCCGTGTCTGCGTGGGTTTCCTCCGGGCGCTCCGGTTTCCTCCTACAGTCCAAAGATGTGCAGGTCAGGTGAATTGGCCAATCTAAATTGCCCGTAGTGTTAGGTAAGGGGTAAATGTAGGGGTATGGGTGGGTTGCGCTTCGGCGGGGCAGTGTGGACTTGTTGGGCCGAAGGGCCTGTTTCCACACTGTAAGCAATCTAATCTAATCTAATCTAATCTAATATTCATTCCCCACCAACTCTACATTCCTCACCAGCTTCTTTCCCTACAACTGCAAAAAGGTGCAACACCTGAGCACTCACCTCTGTGCAAGACCCCAGACAATTTGTCTAGATCTGACAGAGATTCTCTGCACTTCATCCAACCTGATCTAGTGTATCTGTTGCTCCTGATATGGTCTCCTCTATATTGGGGCGACCAAACGCAGCCTTGGAGACTGGTTCACAGAGCATCTGAGCACTGCATACATCAACCAACCCAACCTTCCAGTTGCCATCCAATTTAATTCCCCCTCCCACTCCCTTGGCAACATGCCCGTCCCTGGCCTCCATCACTATCAGAGTGTAGCCAAACACAAACTGGAGAAAATAACACATTTTATTTCATCTGGGTAGCTTACAGCCCGATGGCCTCAATATTGACTTCACCAGCCTCAAACTCCCTCCACCCCCAGCCTTATCCCACATCCACTACCTCTCCCCCCCCCGCAATTTGCCTCCCTGACTTGACCTAACCTAACCTGTCCATCTTCCCACTCATCTATCCACTCCAACCTTCCCACTGACCAATCACAATAGCCCCCTACCTGCATTGACCTATCACCATCCCACCTACCCTTCCTTTAGTCCCATCCCCCTCTCTCTATTTACTTCTGGGCTGTCTCCCCTCCCCAGAGCTAACAAAGGGTATCAGCCTGAAACATTAACATTCCTGCTGCTTGGATGCTGTCTGATCTGCTGTACTTTTCCAGCTTCACCTCTATTGCTTAAATGAATGTTTCATTTAATGAGTATTTAAATTCACTAGGTGTTAGTCAATCTGTTTGAGAGTATTTCTCAGCCTATATTGTTTCATTCCCAGACAATCAGACTATCAGAGGTGTGTTTGGCAACAGTTGGAGGGAAAATCATGAAGAGGTTGTGCTGTTACCTTTTGGTGTTCTTATGTTTTTCTGGAGGCGTGTTCGGTGCTGTCATTATAGCAGGAAACTGCAGGAAGCTTACTGAGAGTCATTATCAATCAATCAGCAGAGCTTTTCCAATGTCAATGAGATTTGACTGGTCTTACTTTTGAACGCTGTGTCTGCAGCTTGGAGGAAATGAGAAGGCTCATGCAGAGCAGAAGTATTTTCATATCAAAAATATGCTTTTATCATAAAACCATCTATAAAGGCATACAGGTTTGAAATAATATTTGTACAGTTTTGCAAAGAGAAGAATAACAATGATACATTTGAATGTTGATATTTCTCAGAGACTCTCTGCAGTTGCAAAAAGGCAGAGACATTTCCTGTTTATGATGGCAACAATTTATGTTCATTTTGAGGAACTGAAAGGGTCTGACAATTGAACAGGCCCTCATAATTCATTGGCCGAAGGACCTCAGACAGTGGTCTTTCCTCACTGTGTCTTGGCAATAGCTGCCCAAGTGCATCCCCCAGCACGTAGTCCTGGACCTTGGAATGTGTCTATCTGTAACACTCGGTCAGAGTCAACTTTTTACACTGGAAGAGCAAGAAGTTTCGGGCAGACCAAAGAACGTCTTTTAATGAATTGATGGTCCTCCAGGTGCAGTTAATGTTTACCTTGGTGTTGGTCCCAGGGAGCAGACCATGGAGAACAGAGTCCTGCGTCAGGGAACTGCTTCAGACAAAACTCAGCAAAACCACTGCGTCTTTCTCCTGACTTCCTTGCAAAGGCAGATTCCAGAAGGAGATGTGTAACAGTGTCTTCATCAGAACAGCCACTTTGAGAGCAGGATGCAGTGGGGCACATAGACTGGGCATACATGAAGGATTTTTATGGCAGTGCCCTTCCCACCACCAGCCAGGTGATGTTTTGGTGTTTGTTGGAAAGTTCTGGTGATGGCACATCCTGCAAAATGACTTTGACAGTCTGTGCAGGAACCACACAACAGGCCCCACCTTCTCCTTTTTCTACAAGGTCTCAAGGACATTACATACTGACCATTTCCTGATGGACTTGTGGTCAAAGGTTTCTTTCTATTGTAATATTTTCCATGAGTGAAAAGTGAGATGAAATAAGATTAGAGTGGCGCTCGAAAAGCACAGCAGGTCAGACAGCATCCAAGGACCAGGAAAATCCTACTCCTCAGATGCTGTCTGACCTGCTGTGCTTTTCCAGCACCACTCTAATTTTGTCTCTGATCTCCAGCATCTGCAGTCCTCACTTTCGCCTAAGTGAGATGAAACAGTCCCAACTACTCGGAGTGTTCTGCAGCAAACAGGCCAGGCCCATTCTTTATATCACTGGGACAGATAAAGCCTCAGTACGTAGTGACACTTAGTACCAAGGGTCTACAGCAGCTATGTCTCTTGGTGGTGGGTATTGAAGTTCCCTACCCAGAGAACGTTCTGTGCCATTGCCAGGATTAGTGCTTCTTTTAACTGGTGTGAACACAGAGGAGTACTGATTCATCAACTGAGGAGGGTGGTGGTTGTACTATGTGGTAATCAGCAGGAGGTTTCCGTGCCCATGTTTGATCTGATGAAGACTTAAGGAACATCTCTGGGACACATGCACCAAACAACCCCACCACCCTGTTGCTGATCAATTCAATTCCCCCTCCCTCTCCCCCAAGAACATTCAAGTCCTGGGCCTCCTCCACTGTGTCACAAAGCCAGTCCCTTTATTTTCTAAAAGCTATTCTTTGACTCAAGGCAACTCTATTCTTGATTTTTTTCCAGAGGAGCAATAAACCAGGCCGGGCTCCGATCAGTCTGGTTTGGTACAGAGATGGAAAGGATTTTGAGAGGCCTTTTCTTTATATGTAAACACATGAGACTTCAGGCCAAAGTTCTTATGCTTTAGAGGTGACCTGTACAAAGAGAGAAGTGTGGTCAGCTCTCTGGCTGAGCTGAGCTGAGCAGTTTTAGTTCAGTCTTGAACTGGGAAGTTCAATGGGGAGCTTTGTGGAAACTCTTTCTATCTTTTCTACCCTTCAACTTCAACCTGTGGGCATGAGTTCCATTTATACTGGTTTATAAAGGGAGTTTCCTTACTGGGTCTGTTGTGCAATTCAGAACAGCATAACTAAATCTAGTTGGAATCTAGTTGGAATCTAGTTCTTTATTCTATTCTTAATGTTTCATTGTGTAATGTTGTGAATAAAATTTTATCTGTTTAAAATTTAGTAGTCAACATAGCTAACTTAATCCAGGTAATTTTCACTGTATACTTACCGAAACAAATTGCAAAGTTAGTTCTAGGGCTGCCTGCTTAAGAATGTTTTGAGTGGTCTGGCTTAGTCCATAACAGATTGGGAGCTCATCCAGGATTTTAAACAGCGAGTGGTAGGTGCTAGTGTCTTTATTTCGGGGGTTGGTTTGGTTGGGTAGACAAAGCTTGGGATAGTAATGGCTCTTTCAGTCACCAGAAGTGGATGTGGTGACTTGCAAGAAGTGAATAAGACCAAGTTGCAAGAATTAGCAGAGAAGCTGGAATTGGACCTGCCTGTTTCTGTGAGGGAAGGAGAGATAATTACAGCAGTAGCTCAGCATGTAAACTTACTGGAGACACCATCGGAATCTATCGAGATGGCAAGGATTAGATTGCAAGTGAAGCAGCTTGAGTTAGAGGCGAGAGATAAGGAAAGGGCAGCAGAAAAGAAGGAGAAGGAGAGAGGAGCAGATGAGAAAGAAAAAGAGAGAGTTTTTGAACTTCTAAAACTAACACTTAAAAAGGGAAGTCAGCTTAAAAGGCTGAAGATAAAGGCTGAGGGTGGGTTTAGTGAGGAAGGGAGTGAGGATGAGCAAGCCCTTGGTAGTCAGAAGCCCAGTGAGAAACTGTTTAAGTATGTTCAAGAATTGCCTCAATTTGATGAGAAGGATGTGGAAGTCTTTTTCATTTCATCCAAAAAGGTGGCTAAACAAATCCAGTGCCCAGTGGCAATGTGGGTTTTGTTGATTCATACGAAACTTGTAGGTAGAGTTAGTGAGGTATTCGCATCCCTATCAGAGGAGGTATCTGGGGAATATGAGGAGTGAAAAGAGCCATTTTAAGTGCATGTGAACTTACCCCAGAAGCCGAGAGACAACATTCCAAGAATTTAAGGAGGAATCCTGGTCAAACCTACACTGAGTTTGAAAGGATTAAACAGAGTAATTTCAATAGATGGATAAGAGCTTTAAAAATCGAACAACTTATGATACCCTTAGAGAGGTAATTATTTTGAAGAAATTCAAAAATTCACTGCTTGAAGTAGTGCAAACTCATGTGGAACAGCAAGAGAGTTAAAACAGCGAGGTTAGCAGCTGAAGGGGCTGATGGTTATGAGCTGGGCCATAAAATTTGGTTTGGCTTCCAGAATCAAATTCGGTCCATGAGGGATAGAAACTGGGGCAAAGAGAAATCCTTATGTGGAAAGGGAAAGGTAGATCTCAGTGCAGATCATAAGGAGAACTTACCACAAGGTAAAGAAGAAACCCTGGAGGAGGACAAAGAATTTAAAAAGCTCTGGTTTTCTTCATTGTAATAATGTGGGCCACACAAAATCAGTGTTGGTGGGCTAGGAAAAAAGCCAGATGTAGGAAAACCAGACAAGCCTGGAAGTTTTGTTGAACAAAAAGCACAAGGGGAAGTTAGACAACTGCCTCAGAGTGTACAAGATGATCAGGGGTTGGTGAAGGAGGAAGTACCAGATCTGCTTAAAAAATATACATGCAAGGGTAAGGTTTATTCACATAGGGCAGGAGCAGCAGGTGAAGAGGTTACTATGTTAAGGGACACAGGATCCTTTCAGTCTGTGATGCTGAATGATGAGGAGATATGTAGTCCTGAGGGACTATGGCCAGAAAAGGTCCTGGTAACAGGAATTCATGGTGAGACAAAAAATGCTCAATCATGTAAAGTGAGGCTAGAGAGTCCAGAGAAGAGTGGAGAATTTGTGGTAGGAGTACTGGACAAACTCTCAGCTCCAGGAATACAATTTGTTCTTGCAAATGATATAACTGATTCACTGGTAGGCGTGCTGCCTACTCTAGTTGAAAAGCCAGTGGAGACACAGGTAACTGAAGATATGAAGAATGTTTATCCAGGAATTTTCCCTGATTGTGTGATCACACAATCACAGAGGCACAAGCTGAAGCAGGCGAGATCAAAAGGCACAGATAAGGAAGCTGACATGGTGTTATCTAAAATCCTCTTTGATCAGGTAAGTGGAACAGAGAAGGAGCAAATAGGTAAATATGTCAATATCTTTAGCTCTACTAAATTGATTGAATTATAACAGAAAGATGAGGGGTTAAAACAGTTACATCAAATGGCATTTACAGAGAAAGCAAATGAATGCATTCTGAACAAATGATGACTTAATGAAGAAATGGTGACCATCACATATTTAAGCAAATGGGAAATGGGCAGAGATTCATCAAATTGGTTTGCAAGTAGGATATAGAAAGGAGGTGCTGTGAGTGGTGCATGAGCTACCACTTGGAGGTAATTTAGGAGTGAGGAAAACACAGGTTAAATATGAAGACATTTTTACTGGCCTGGACTACACAAAGATGTAGTTGAATTTTGCCAGATGTATCATACATGTTAACTAATTGGAAGACCACAAGCTTTAATAAAGCCTGCACCTTTAATACCTATTCCAGCATTTGAGGAACCTTTCACAAGAGTGTTGATTGATTGTGTAGGTCCCCTCCCTCAGACAAAAAGTGAGAATAAGTATTTATTAACAATAATAGATATGTTGACTAGATTTCCAGAGGCAATCCCATTCTGCAACATCACAGCTAAAAGGTTTGTAGAAGAATTACTTAAGAAAGCGAATGCAATGTTGTCTCTTATCTCAAGAGGGTTGGAATATAAAAGCAGAGATGTACTACTAAGACTTTATAAAGCTCTGGTTAGGCCCCATTTGGAGTACTGTGTCCAGTTTTGGTCCCCACACCTCAGGAAGGACATACTGGCACTGGAACGTGTCCAGCGGAGATTCACACGGATGATCCCTGGAATGACAGGTCTAGCATATGAGGAACGGCTGAGGATACTGGGATTGTATTCGTTGGAGTTTAGAAGATTAAGGGGAGATCTAATAGAGACGTACAAAATAATACATGGCTTTGAAAAGGTGGATGCTAGAAAATTGTTTCTGTTAGGCGAGGAGACTAGGACCCGTGGACACAGCCTTAGAATTAGAGGGGGTCATTTCAGAACAGAAATGCGGAGACATTTCTTCAGCCAGAGAGTGGTGGGCCTGTGGAATTCATTGCCACGGAGTGCAGTGGAAGCCAGGATGCTAAATGTCTTCAAGGCCGAGATTGATAGATTCTTGTTGTCTAGAGGAATTAAGGGCTACGGGGAGAACGCTGGCAAGTGGAGCTGAAATGCGCATCAGCCATGATTGAATGGCGGAGTGGACTCGATGGGCCGAATGGCCTTACTTCCACTCCTATGTCTTATGGTCTTATGGTCTTAAATATTTTACTAGATACAGACTGTCAATAGAGATCCAGTCAGGTGAAGGATCAAACTTCACATCCAAACTATTCAAGGAGGTTATGGATAACTTGAGAATAAAGCAATTTACATCTACTGTGTACCATCCAGAATCACAGGGAGCGGCAAAGAGATGGCATCAAACACTAAAGACCATGTTGAGGGATTATGGTCAGGATTATCCAGATGTTTGGGATAAGGGAATTCCGTTTGTACATTTTTGCGATCAGAGATGCACCAAATGAATCAACCAAATTCAGTCCATTTGAATTAATTTTTGGGCATGAAGTAAGAGGACCATTAAAACTGATTAAGGAGAAATTAATAAGTCAAAATTCAGAGACCACCCATTTGGACGATGTGTCACATTTTAGAGAATGATTAAATAGAGCTGGAGAGTTGGCCAGACAGTATTTAAAAATATCACAGCGTACAATGAAACAGGAAGTTGATAAGAAATCACAAATTCACAATTTTACAACTGGGGATAAGGTATTGGTGTTATCTCGAGTAACATGTGATTCAAGGTTTAGTGGACCGTATCAAATTGAGAGGAAATTGAGTGATGTGAACTACTTGATAAGGACTCCAGACAGGAAGAAATCTCACAGAGTGGGTCATGTGAATATGCTCAAAAGGTATTTTGATCGGGAAGGAAAGCAAGAGGAGAAGGTGTTAATGATTACAGTACAGAAGGAAGGACCACATTCAGAGGATTCTGAATTGGACATTCCTCAAATCAAATTGTACATTGAGGAAGTTGTCAAAAATTGGGATAAATTATGGAGTTACCTTCCACAAGAAAATCAAAATGACCTGAAAAAGTTATTGCTATCACATGGGGAGATATGAGGAAATAAACTGACCTAATTGTGCATGATATAGATATAGGAGATGCTGTTCCGATTAGCAACATCGTTATAGGCACAACCCTCGAAAGTTGGTGCAGGTTCAGAAGGAGATAGAATGCATGCTCCAAGATGGCAAAATCAAAGTGAATCACAGTGACTGGAGCTCACCCATAGTCATGGTGCCAAAGCCAGATGGTACCCAACGGTTTTATGTGGACTATCACAAAGTCAACGCTGTTACAAAGACTGATGCATATCCAATTCCGTAGTTGGAGGATCCTATCTGAATTGCTGTGCAATTTTCAGTCACTTTAAACACCATTTCAAGCAATGAAAAACATCATAATATCAGGAATTGAATTTATGAGAAATTATGAGAAGTTAAGGAAGTTTGAGTTTAAGTCATGCAAAAATGGAGAATTGTAATCTAATTGAAGCTTTCCAAGTGATGAAAAGGCTGAGTAAAATGATCGATGGAAATGAGGTTCTTTCAGCCGAAGACTTCAAATAACATAGAAAACATGCTACAAGTTAAAACAGTTAACAGTCTTTGAGAGGGAAGTAGAGTGGCTTTTGTCTGAAGCTGATAACACATTTTATTTGCAAAGTAGATTTACAGTCTGTCTACTCACAGCCAACTTCATCTCCTCCACCTGATTCGTTCATAAGGACAAAAGGGTAACTAGGGAGAGAATAGGGCCCCTCAAAGATCAGCAAGGTGGCCTTTGTATGGAACCATAGGGGACGGGGGGATACTAAACAAGTATTTTACATCAGTGTTTACTGTGGAGAAGAACATGGAAGATATAAAATGTGGGGAACTCGATGACATTTTGGAAAATGTCCATATTATAGAGGAGGAAGTGCTGGATGGGTCTTGAAATGCATTAAAAGTGGATAAATCCCCAGGACCTGATCAGGTGTACCTTAGAATTCTGTGGAAAGCTAGCGAAGTGATTGCTGGGCCTCTTGCTGAGATATTTGTATCATCGATAGTCACAAGTGAGGTGCCAAAAACCTGGAGGTTGGCAAATGTGGTGCCACTGTTTAAGAAGGGTGGAAAGAATAAGCCAGGGAACTATAGACCAGTGAGCCTGACGTCAGTAATAGGCAAGTTGTTGGAGGGAATCCTGAGGGACAGGATGTACATGTATTTGAAAAGACAAGGACTGATTAGGGATCGTCAACATGGCTTTGTGCGTGGGAAATCATGTCTCACAAACTTGATTGAGTTTTTTGAAGAAGTAACAAAGAGGATTGGTGAGGGCAGAGCAGTAGATGTGATCTATATGGACTTCAGTAAGGCGTTCGACAAGGTTCCCCATGGGAACCTGGTTAGCAAGGTTAGATCTCATGGAATACAGGGAGAACTAGCCATTTGGATACAGAACTGACTCAAAGGTAGAAGACAGAGGGTGGTGGTGGAGGGTTGTTTTTCTGACTGGAAGCCTGTGACCAGTGGAGTGCCACAAAGATTAGTGCTGGGTCCACGACTTCTCTTCATTTGTAAAAATGATTAGGATGCGAGCATAAGAAGTATAGTTATTATGTTTGTAGATGACACCAAAATTGGAGGTATAGTGGACAGCGAAAAAGGTTACCTCAGATTACAACAAGATCTTGATCAGATGGGCCAATAGGTTGAGGAGTGGCAAGTGGAGTTTAATTTAGATAAATGTGAGGTGTTGCATTTAGGAAAAGCAAATCTTAGCATAACTTATACACTTAATGGAAAGGTCATAAAGATTTTCGTTGATCAAAGAGACCTTGGATTGCAGGTTCACAGCTCCTTGAAAGTAGAGTCGCAGGTAGATAGGATAGTGAAGAAGGCGTTTGGTATGCTTTCCTTTACTGGTCAGAGTATTGAGTACAGGAGTTGGGAGGTCATGTTGCAACTGTACAGGACATTGGTTAGGCCACTGTTGGAATATTGCATGCAAATTGTGGTCTCCTTCCTACCAGAAAGATGTTGTGAAACTTGAAATGGTTCAGAAAAGATTTACAAGGATGTTGCCAGGGTTGGAGGATTGAGCTATAGGGAGAGGCTGAACAGGCTGGGACTGTTTTCCCAGGAGCGCTGGAGGCTGAGGGGTGACCTTATAGAGGTTTATGAAATCATGAGGGGTATGGATGGGGTAAATAGACAAACTCTCTTCCCTGGGGTGGGAGAGTCCAGAACTAGAGGCAATAGGTTTAGGATGAGATGGGAAAGATATAAAGTGTTGTTGATCAAGGAGACCTTGGATTCCAGGTTCATAGCTCCTTGAATGTAGAGTCGCAGGTGGATAGGATAGTGAAGAAGGAATTTGGTATGCTTTCCTTTATTGGCCAGAGGCAGCATGATGGCTCGGTGGTTAGCACTGCTGCCTCACAGCTCCAGGGACACAGGTTTGATTCTAGCCTTGGGCAACTATCTGTGTGGAGTTTGCACGTGCTCCCCATGTCTGCGTGGGTTTCCTCCGGGTGCTCCAGTTTCTTCCCACAGTCCAAAAGATGTGTAAGTCAGGTGAATTGGCCATGCTAAATTGCCCATAGTGTTAGGTGCATTAGTCAGAGGAAAATGGGTTTGGGTGGGTTACTCTTCAGAAGGTCAGTATGGTCTTGTTGAGCTGAAGTACCTGTTTCCACATGTAGAGGAATCTAATTTAATCATAAAAGAGACCTAAGGGGTAACTTTTTCACACAGAGGGTGGTACTTGTATGGACTGAGCTGCCAGAGGAAGTGGTGGAGGCTGGTACAATTACAACATATAAAAGGCATCTGGAAGGGTATATTGATAGGAAGGGTTTGGAGGGATATGGGCCGGGTGCTGGCAGGTGAGACTAGATTGGTTTGGGATATCTGGTCAGCATGGACGGGTTGGACCGAAGGGTCTGTTTCCATGCTATGCATCTCTATGACCTGAGGTCATAAGGAATTATTCAGATTTGAGATTCCCTGTGGCCTTCAACTTTTCTCTTGTTTTGTCTCTCCCAGAATATTATATCCTTTTTTTAGTGAGGGTTGGAAAGTGCCTAGTCATGATGATCCAGGCATTGTAACTGTGGGGTAGACTTGTCAGAAAAGCTAGTGTTTTCACACTATCATATGAATGGGTTTGTAAATATGTTCAACCATGTCATTATAGATCTGGTAAAAGACAAGTGTACAAAATGAGACTTAGAAAAAAGGTTGACGTGGTCTTGTACCATAACACATTTTTATGTTTCTAAGGTACAATAAAATTAATTTTTTTTAAGATTAGATTACTTACAGTGTGAAAACAGACCCTTCAGCTCAACAAGTCCACACCGACCTGCAACCCACCCCCCTACATTTACCCCTTACCTAACACTACGGGCAATTTAACTTGGCCAATTCACCTAACCGGCACATTTTTGGACTGTGGAAGGAAACCCATGCAGACACAGGGAGAACGTACAAACTCCACACAGTCAGTCACCTGAGGCGGGAATTGAACCCAGGTCTCTGGTGCTGTGAGGCAGCAGTGCTAACCACTGTGCTACTGTGCCACCCTAAACTTTAAAGTTGTATTTTTTGTAAAGTAACAAGTATAAGTTGAAATTTAATGTAATTGTTTCACAATAATATTTTTACCCTATAAATAACTCTAAGAATAAATATACCATTCTTCTATCCATTGCTAAGTGCCAAAATGACATATCCTCAATTGTGCCAGTAGAATTATGCTACTGCGAATCAAAGAATGAGCATGTTTCCATGTAAAAAAAATGCACATGACAAATAACCAAATGCTATAACCTAGGTCACATATTTCATGTAAATGAAGGCAGGGCACATTATATATAACGGTGCCACAAGGGAGAGATAATTTCAGGAACTCTTCAAATGCCGCTATCACTACTCACAATCACATTATAACTAATTTCTTATTTTTACTTGAAGCATAACATAAATACTACCATGTGGAAAGAAAATAGGCATCTCTTATTCCAAAGAACAGTGAAACTTTTCCATGCAGATTTTGAAAGAGATTCCAGTATAACTGACCATAATTGATTATTTCCTGCTCCTCGGATGCTACCTGATCTGTTGTGCTTTTCCAGTAACACACTCTCAACCATAATTGATTATTGTTGAGTAATCTTAAAGCATACATGAAATACCAACAAGAAATTTCATATGGAGTAAGATCAAAAAGGAACAAAGACCTATCTATTTCTCAAGTTCAAGAAGCATTTTTTCAATTTCCTGGATTTGCAAAGGTTATATGGACCATAAGACTATGGGTACAACTGGAGTGTCCGAAATACAATATGGACCTTGGAACAATAGTGGTAACTGTGGACTATTGAATCTTAACTGGAATTATTTGATTGTTTTACCTGAAATCTTCCATGGACTAAAATTACTGATGAATGGTAGAGCCTTAAGGAGTGCAGTGGGACAGAGGCACCTTGGAGTTCAGGTTCATGGTTCTCTGAAAGTGGAGTCCCAGGTAGACAGGGCAGTGCAGAAGGCTTTTGGTACACTGGCCTTCGTCAGTCAGGGCATTGAGTATAGAAGTTAAGAAGTTATGTTGCAGTTGTACAGGACGTTGGTGAGACCACACTTGGAGTATTGTGTTCAGTTTTGGTCACCTTGCTATAGGAAGGATGTTGTTTAACTGGAAAGAGTACAGAAGCTAGGACTTTTTTCTTTAGAGCATTGGAGACATAAACCTGAATTGTTGCGGTGTACAGCTGATAACAGATCAAAAAAAGCTTGAGGAAATTCATGCAGAGTGAATAAAGCCATCTACCCTGAAATTATAACTTGTTTCTAAAGACATTGAAACCAGACAACTGGTTCAGCACCAATAACTTTACATCTCCTGTTTAATTCGCATCTGTATGAAAATTTCACAGTTTGGGAGATGAAAGGTTTTCCTGCCAGTTAGTCAGCTTGGAAAGACAATGGAAATGGCTCCAGAATACACACTGGACAACATTTCAGCAACTGCTTTAGAGCAGTAATGCTGAGGGAGGAAAGAAAAATTTGCGACAAGAGGTAGAACTCTCTCTCACACTCACTCTATCTTTCTCTTCCTATATTTCTCTCTCACACATTCACTCTATCTTTCTCTTCCTGTATTTCTCTCTTTCCGCAAAACAGTGGCTGCCAAAAAAAAAACCGACTTGAGAAAGGAAACATTCATCCAGAAAGATCACCCAGAATGTGAAGAGCTATAAATTCTGCTGCTACTGCAGAACCAACTCAACAAGTCATCAACTGTGGTAATTAGCTCCTTCAATTTCTTGGGTATCGCTTTTTAATTGAGCTGTGACAGCGATGTGCTAAAATGAAATAAAAATATTTCTTGTATTAACTGAGAAAGGGTTAAAAAGGGGGGAGGTATTTTTTGCTTCCTCACCAGATGATAAAAGATGGTATTTTAGACAGGTGGTTGGTTGACACTGCATCAAAAATCCTGATGTAGTGACTGACAAAGTTGGATGACTGTTGAATGAGTACAATGTAAAATTGATTCTTATATGCTGCAATATTCACTCTAATGCGTTAGAAAATATAGCTTTTAACAGTGATGATTTTCAAAAATATGAAAATTCGATTTGTATTTTTGGACAAGTGTTGTAATTGAGGTAAGCATTTGCTGATTATGGTAAATTTGTTTCTAAATGATTCCTAAATGCAGTGTTTAATTGCTGTAAATGAAAAGAACCTGCCAGAAAGATTAACAGACACCAGAATGTATCTGCAAATCTTCCCGTGTTTACATGCCAATGCCAATGGAAAGACTTCTGTTTGCTTCAGGTCAGTAGGCAGCCTATTACAGAATTTTGCAATCTCAAGTCAACTTGCAACATTAGGTTGGAGCTGACAATAGTTGGCAAGATCACTCCTATGCTCAATTATGCTTCTTCTGTTGTGTTTCTGACTCACACTGAAATATCAGCTAATGCGCTGCCAACACATGCAGCAAACCAGGGACTGATGGATTGATCACTGAGGTCAGCATGGCTATCTCCATTTCAATCAAATATCCTGACACAGTTGTCTAATTTTTGAAAAATGCAAATTATTAACAATTAAGATCTGGAACAATGTCTAACAAAAGCCAAATAATATATCACATGTGTCACTTAAACCTGAGAGCAGCCATCTCCCAAAATCAGCTATTCCTGGCTGGTTAGGAAGTGACTTTGCTTATGCTTGAATAATCTGTTGTGTGAAGCCATTTGAATATTTGAGTGTGGTGATTATATATTTCACCATTGTTGCACATCGTACATTTCCATACACACAATGAAAAAGCTTTGTGAGAATCTTTTTAAAAATCACTCGTGGGACATAGGCATCATTGGTTGGGTCAGCATTCATTGCCTGTCCTGAGTTATCCTTAAGGGGATGACGGTGATGAGCTGAAATTGATGTATGAGAGCATTCAATATGGGATTGGTTCATGTTTTTTCTATGTTCTATGTTCTATGTTCTATGTATAATGGGAAAGAAAAACAAACCTGGTGAACAAGATGCAGATTGATGATAGGGTGCCATTTAATATTTTTACCCAAGATGCAAAATCTCAGTAATACTAAAGGGTGATTCATTGGAGATAAATAAGTTGTATTTATTTGAGCAAAATCCTGCAGATACTGGAAATCTGAACAAACACAGAAAATGTCTGAAGAAACTCAGCAGGTCTGGCTGTATTTATGGAGAGAGATAAAAATCACACAACACCAGGTTATAGCTTTATTGGGAAGTATTAGCTTTCAGAGTGTTACCCCTTCATCTGATAGCTGTGGAGCAGGAACATAAGACACAGAATTAAAAGCAAAAGATCACAGTGTCATGCAATTAAAATCATATATTGAACAATCCTAGATTACTGTTATGTCTTTTATCTTTTTGAATGGATTGCAGGGTTCATGTCACACTACAGGAGACCCCATTGCACTATACACGCACACACACACACACGTTCACGCAGACCCTCTCTCATACAAACATTCTCTCTCAGGTAATTGACAGAGTGTAACCATAAGAATATTGTAAAGGTAAGTGCTAGGGTCTTGGCTGCATGTTCTTGATCAGGAAACCTCTGCCTCTGCAGTACTGAGGGTGAGCCATTGTCAGAGTGAGAGATAAAAGATGAGCCGAGGGGGGAGTTCCTGAGCACCCATCGTCCTTGCTGCAGCTTTACAATGAGAATGACCAAGGTAGCCTGACCTGCAGCATTGAAGGGCAGAAACAGCCTATAAGTGGATCAGGGATGTGCCATGAGGTTTCTGAGACACTGGCACATGTCAGATACATTTGGCTGGAGCTCACACAACATGCTAGACAAGTTGGAGGTTGTTCAGACCAAATGGTGAACGGAGTCTGCCAGGAATACATTCTAGTTACTTTGTTGATCCTTCTCAAAATTGAACTTGTTTGATGAGTTTGGTAAGATGGGAGGCTGAATATTAATGAGACGAGTCATGGCATTAACATCCCACCCAGACGCTGGCAGTTTAATAAGTGTTAATCTGTGCCTTTTGGAATCTCCTCATGCTGCTTGTGAAAAGCATAAAATATGGAGCAAGATAATTGGGATAGGTGTCCTGAGACTGCTCATAAAATTCTACTACAAAGCTCACCATAGCTGACACTCCCATCAGATGTTCACCAGAAATTCAGTACGTAGCTATCGGAAACAGTTGGGAAGACAAATGACATGTTTGCCTTTCTTGAAAGGAGGTTAAAGTACCGAAATAAAAAGGCCATTCTGTAGGACAATAGAGAAATCTCACTTGGTGATTTTAATCTTCTTGTCTGTGTCTCTTCCTTCTAATAGGCCTTATTTCATTATCAAGGGCAGTTAGAGAGGGAGCAACAAAAAATGGTCTTTGCCAGAGACACTCACATCCCGGAAATGAACTGCACTTGAGCAATTCTTTATTTTCATGTATTCTGTAGATAGATCAAAGGTTGATAGATGCTCAGAATAATTATTCAGAAGAACTTACCCTGGAAAATAATTCTTTGTAATAGTTCTTCATGACCTAGCATTAACTTCTACTGTAAATGAAATGTGCCCTTTGTCTTTGAGTCAGTGGCATTTGACAAGGAAAATGACCTATGTTTTGATAATAACCAAAGTACTTCAGTTGAGTTAAACACAAAAACAGAATTGCTCAGTTCTGAAGAAGGGTCACTGGACCTGAAACATTAACTCTGATTTCTCTCCTCAGGTGCTGCCAGACCTGCTAAGATTTTCCAGCAAGTCCTGCTTTTGTTTCTGATTTCCAGAATCTGCAGTTCTTTAGTTTTTCACAAGAGATTGAGTAGCAGCTATTCCTCACAATTGTCTTTTATGGCAATCGGTTATACCACATATCCGTAAAATCTTACAGATTTTCACATAGCACCTTTTAAGGTTTCTGTTTTTCTTTATGAATCCTTACAAAACAAGAACTGTTGTTTATTTAAAATGCATGCTCTTAAACAGCGTCACAACTTACTTTATCTCACTTTCAAAGTCAAAACCTTTAGGTCACAATGACCATATGACAGATTGTCACCAGGAAGACTTAATTTTCTTGTTCATGAAAAATAGCGTTGGCATTATACTGCGAGCAATTTATCTACTGAAGTATAACAAGTGCAATCTTTCTTTGAGCAACTGAGAAAGTAACAATTAAGTGATAAATATAGCCCTCGAGAAAGCAGGGCACAGATATGTGTTCTTTTCATGTAAATTACCTGCTTGAAGCTTGAAGCCGTCAGTTAGCAAACACAGTACCAAAACCAGCATTAGGGTTTCGTGATGACTTAAAATGCACACATAAAAGAAGATCCCATAGCCATGGTGAAGATTAGCTTTTCACCTGTTGATGTGATTGCTGATTATGAATAGTGAAATGTGCTGCACAACAGAAAATTCCACGTGCAGTGGTATTTGCTTTAATGATAAAATGACTACAAATTAAACATTGGGACTGAGTTGTGTTTTTACGGCCCATTTGTGGGGGGAGCCTCTTCGTGCATTTGAAACTAGAAAGTCTCAGCATTTGTCACAGGCCAGTGTATTGACATCTAATTTTCAGATGACTTAGAATGAGCAGAGATGCAATTCTGGCCTCCTTCCTATCAGAAAGATGTTGTTAAACTTGAAAAAGTTCAGAAAAGATTTACAAGGACTTTGCCAGGGTTGGAGGATTTGAGCTACAGGGAAAGGCTGAACAGGCTGGGGCTGTTTTCCCTGGAGCATCGGAGGCTGAGGGGTGACCTTGTAGAGGTTTACAAAATTATGAGGGGCATGGATAGGATAAATAGACAAAGTCTTTTCCCTGGGGTGGGGGAGTCCAGATCTAGAGGGGCATAGGTTTAGAGTGAGAGGGGAAAGATATAAAAGAGACCTAAGGGGCAACTGTTTCATGCAGAGGGTGGTACGTGTATGGAATGAGTTGCTAGAGGATGTGGTGGAGGCTGGTACAATTGCAACATTTAAGAGGCATTTGGATGGGTAGATGAATAGGAAGGGTTTGGAGGGATATGGGCCGGGTGCTGGCAGGTGGGACTAGATTGGGTTGGGATATCTGGTCGGCATAGACGGGTTGGACCAAAGGGTCTGTTTCCATGCTGTACATCTCTATGACTCTATGACTCTATTCACAGCAGTCTATTTCAGTAGAAGTATGTGAAGGAGCCAAGCAAGGATCAGAGTTGAAGCTGAAGGACAGGACATTAGAAACAGCCAGAAGCTGCAGAAATGGAGGTATAACATCATTGTGCTTCAACAATACAAGTTTGGACATGTCTCTGTGGTGTGTAATGACCTGCACAGAGATTCTGTTCCCTATGGGTGACAGGAAGAAACATTTGTATCTAAAACTTTGTAGATTTGGCTGTAAGTGACTGAACAGAGCAGGAGAATGGGACAATGAGAGCTAACCAAGATAGTAAAAGTGAGTGACATGACCCACTCCACTGTACCCTGATGTGTATTTTCTAACAACCTCCCGCACTCTGCACTCTCAATACTCTCATATACGTCCTCTTCATGATGAGAGATTTTGCAGGTTCACACATTCTTTTATATTAAAGCAACTCCACACACTCCCATCGGTCTTGCTCCCAGTAACATTCACCATTGTCTAAAGGCAATGCTATAATCAGCCCTCACAGTGACTCTCCACAAACATTGTCCTTCCAACTTTTGAAAGCATTTTCTTTCTCATGCCTCTCTCTTTTCTTTACACACAAGTGAAGAGAGTATGAAACACCAAGGAGATGTAGAGAATAAGTGATGGCCTTTCAAGCACAAGAATATAAGCAATAAGAGAAAGAATATACCATATTCTTTCAACTCCAACATTCAATACTTTCATAACAGATCTGATTTTGACTACAACTAATTGTCCCACCCATAACCTTTGACTTCCCAAGTAATTTAAAAATCTATTTGGTCTTGAATATTCCAGGGTACCTTTCTCAGCTCTCTGAGGCAAAGAATTCTAAAGATTGATTAGATTACTTACAGTGTGGAAACAGGCCCACCTACACATTTTTGGACTGTGGGAGGAAACCCACACAGACATGAGGAGAATGTGCAAACTCCACACAGAGAGTCACCTGAGGCGGGAATTGAACCCAGGTCTCTGGTGCTGTGAGGCAGCAGTGCTAACCACTGTGCCACTGTGCCGCCCACTAATTGAGATCCTCAATTGAAGAAATTCCACTTCATCCTCAGTTTTAATAGGGCATTTTAATGCTGATACAATGCTCCCTAGTTCCTGAATTGCCCACGAGGTGAAATGTTCTCTCAGTATCCACCCTGTCAAGTCCCCCCAGAAATTTAACTGTTTGATTAAGGTATTTTGTCTTTTTACAAAAACCTGAATGGATGTCGGCCCAATCTGCTCAACTTTCCAACACAAGACAATAACTATATCCCAGGAATCAAGTTCATCAAACTTCTCTGGACTCCTCCAATGCAGGTATATTTTGTCTTGATTACGAGAGTAAAGCTGTACTCAGAGCTCTGGATGAGGTCTCACCATCACCCTGTACAGTTTAGCAGCACCTAAAGCATTCTCTAAACCCGCTGTCATGAAGGCCAGCATTATATTTCATTTCCAATTTCCTGTTGTACCTACTTGCTAGTCTTTTGTGATTTATGGAGATACAGCCTTCCTCTCTGCTCTCCTTATTTAAACATGTTTCTCTGCAACTCTTCCAGTCAAAGGGGTGCCTTAATATTTTTTCCACATTATATTACTTCTGCAATATTTTTGCACTAGCATTTAACGTCTTTATGACCTTCCAAAACCCTGTAGATGTTGGACAAGAGAGTCTTAAGGAGTCAGAGCAGGAACGTGAGCTAAAGCCAATGGGATAGCAGCATCCAGAGTAATAGAAAAAGGAAGAAAACTAATTAGTAATTACGCAAGGATAATACTTAGGTGTTGAACACAATGTGACATTTTTGATTTATGATTAAGCACAATAGCATTTTACTGTTTAATTGTCTCGCTTTGCTTTTTTTTGACTGTTGTCTACCAAGTGGCCTCCTGACTTGGGAAGAATGGTAGGAAAAAGGTTAAAGATGAGCAATGTGAGGACGTTGAATTGTTGACTGTGCAAACATTTTGTATTGTGGGATAGGGGTGTCTACTGGATGCTGGATGTCTATTCTGCTTTACTTTAAGTGAAAATGTGACTGAATCTTTAGGTTATTTCGCATCTTTGACAGCTATGACAGTGGCTACAGGCTTCCCCACATCACAATTCTGCTCCTGTGAAAATACATACCACTGACACCCATTCGGAATCTCCAGATTTGTTGCTTCAAAATGATATGAGAAAAAAAGAGAAATGCTGGTCTCCTTTCTTTGAACCCTCTCATCAGACAGTAACAACAACTTTTTAAAAATGACTTTAGCATGTAGCTATCACACCAGCTGAAATACTTAACAACATCAAAACTAAGAAGCCGATTAATTGCATGGCCTTTTTGATCAAATTAAATAATCACATGACACCAGGTTATAGTCCAATAGGTTTATTTGAACACAAGCTTTTGAAGCCTCACTCCTTCTTCAGGTGCTAGTGAGAGAGGAAGACTGCAGACACAGAATTTATATGGAGTAGATGAAAGGGTCATACAACTGATGTGAAGGAATTGAACACAATCAAGACGGCTGTTAAATCTTTAATCAGTTAGAATGGAGGTGCAAGTTTTGATTGATTAAAATGCAAGTCACTGACCCATGATAACTTAAGGTTTTATCAGAATAAAAGAGGTTACCTCTCAGGTCAGACAATGTATTTTAGGTGTGAGGTCTTGTTGAGAGTCTGTCTGTCTTAACCTGGAGCCAGACTGGTTTACTTCCAAAGTAGGAATTTATAAAATGTATAACATTTTTAAAGTTTATAAAATGCCACGTTGACTGACATTGCTCAGTCTGCCTATAAATTCTGCGCTTGTGTGTTTCCCTCCACTTCACCTGAGAAAGGAGCAGCACTCCAAAAGCTTGTGATATCAAATAAACCTGTTTGACTATGACCTGGCATCGGGTGACTTCTGAGTTTGTCTACCGCAGTCCAATACTGACACTTCTACATCATCACTAGTAAGTACAGATAAGTGTTCTAGTCCAATGGTTCCCAGCCTTTTCAAAGCACACAGATTGCATAACCATGTGGATTTCCCTTCACTTTGGGTCTGTGGTGATGTATGTCAGGTGACACTGCCTTCAATGGTAGGCACTACAGCTCCAGAGGAAGCATACATGCAAACATTTTGTGCCACACCTTTGACCTTGTCATGGCACATCAATTGAAAAAGCACTTTTATAATCTTCCAGGCTATCCCCAGATTCCACTGCACCCAGATTCCACTGTACCCAAATCTCACAGCACCCAGATCCCACTGTACCCAGATCCCCCTGCACCCAGATCCCACTGCACCTAGATCCCATGCACCTGGCTGTCACCTTGCTGTTGTGTGAATACAATGGACAAATGTCCTTTAAAAGGCAATGGTTCTGCCAGTTGTGGAGATTTTGTGACTTGACTTTCCCACCTCCTCCATCAAATGTTCTGCTCATTAACATTAAAAGCCACAAACCTTTCTGGTATTTCTGGTATTTCTGCTTAACCATTTTTTAGCCCACCAAGTATTTTGACTGTCTCCTCTTTCATTATATCTATGGCAGTATCCTTCTTTTTGGTAAAGTCAAATGTTCATTTAACACATGAACTATATCCTCTGCGTCTGTGCACCTCATCAGCCCTGTCCCTTCTTTAAATACACTTATGTTCATTCCATAAAAGATTTCTGACAGCTGAAAGCTCTTCTCAGTCTTTTCCTTCTTACTTTCCATATTTAGCCTTGTCCTCACCTCAACCCTTCAACCATATGTCTTTAACTCTTAATCCTGTAATCTCTCCTTTTGCCTGCAACTACCCTTCCTTGAGCGCTCCAACCCCCAAAAACACAGTAACCATGGATTTCAGGAACATATGACAATTCTAAAGAATAGATGTTGGAGAATCTGTCACATGATCATCCGAATGTGATTGTACAATATGTTGAACAGGAGATTTTGACAGTGGTATAACTGACGAGACTATTATGCGCAGACTAGCTCTTTTCCAACATCATAAGGCTTTTGCAAATTCTTGTTCTCTGTGAAAGATGACAGCAATTTTAATATACAGATCTTTAAAATATTGCTCACTGAAAAAAAGAGATTTTTGAGAAGTTTGCCATCAACAAAACTCGAGGCTGATAATACTCTGTCAATGACAAATGAAATATTGAATTTTTATTTAATGGAGGGGAGCGATTCTTTTTATGGATTAGTTCAATGCAGTAAATTTTGTACCATGAGTTAATTTTCTTTTAAATCAAATATGTCACTTGCAGTCACTTGTTAATAACCATTCCTTCAAAACTGGATGCATAGACGGAATCGTTGTGGATCAGTACGTGTAGAATCCTTCCATCTGTTAGCTTTGAATGTTTGGAGTGCTCAGCAGCATGTTACAGAATGCCTCAGGGATGGAGGAGAAAGGCACACAGGGTTGTAAATGTGATACCATAAGTGTTGTTAGAGGAAAGTCCTCCTGTAACTGTGGACAGAGGTCAGGGTCGGGGGGAAATATATCTCAGCCTCTTGTTTCTTTCTCCAGCCTGACCTCTTGTATCACGTCAAGATGGTAGTGGATCTCCAGCACGATACCAATATCCAAGCACTCCCTTTCTTCTGTTGATTCATATAAGGTATCCAAAGAATTTGTGCCACACAGCTCTTATACATTTTGGGTGAAACCCTCAGACATTGTCCAAAAACTTAATGTCCGATAAAATCTTCTAATTTGTCCTCAAGGTCCTCTTTAGGATTCAGCAGCTAAGGCCACAGATATTCCTCTTAATTATACTTGAAATCATCAATATTGTATTTATTCCCAAACTGTTCCCATTGTTAGGAAATTGTAGCCAACAAATTCCCCCTTTTATTTTAGTTAATAAGCCACCCAGGGCAGCTCACACCTTTAATGCATTATCTGGGTTGAAATGCCACCAATTGTTAAAGTTCATTTGAGAATGTAGCATTTAAATGTTCTGCAATTTACATATGAAAGAACTGAAACTAAAATGTTTATTCTAAAAGATTAGAGACTTAAACAATCCACGTTTTTTCAATATATAATTTCAGTTACAACACACTGTAAACTTTTGCTATAAACTCTGTGTCTTATGATCTTATACTCCACAACCAACTAATGAAGGAGCAGCGCTCCGAAAGCTAGTGCTTCCAAATTAACCTGTTGGATTATAACCTGGTGTTGTGTGATTTTTAACTTTGTCCACTCATTCTTCTAATGCAAGCTTTGTTTATCAGTCTGGTGTCTTGTGCTAAACACAAGTTAAATTGTCATTTCAGCTAAAGACCCCTAAAGCCTTCAATAAACATTCTACCAATTTCTTTTCAGAAAACATGGTCAGGAAGTTTCAAATAGTAGGGTTTTTGGTACCACCACCTTCAGATTTACTGGGGGAATGTTTTGCAACCGAAGCTGCCTTGTGATGGTTCCCTGGAGACAGAGGTTCCACAACATATTCAGGAGGAAGTCACAACTCAGAGAGCTGCTGCTCCATCTGATTAGCTGCTGGGTTTCTAGCTGCTCAGGTGCCAGAAGCCACAAGGACCATGACCAGGACGGCAAGCAATCCCAGAGTGTGAGCCCAACTCTTTAGAATAGGGATGGGGAGTGAAGCTTGGGAGGTGAGCAGACAGAGGGCATGAGGTCATCGATGAAGAGGCCAGAGGAAGAGGGAGCACCCACAGTGGCAAATTTTCAACATTGACAGGGGCCTGTTGATGTAGGCATCCATACTCAGCCCAGAACCTGAGCAGGGTGACACCTTCTTGCTGTTAACTCTTCTCACCTACCTCAAAGTTAGTTCAGGTAAGAAAGGATATTTAAGTGGGCATTTATGGGTCACTTGTAGGCCTCAAGTGGTACAGACATAGACTTGTTGGACATGCCCATTGCATCATAAAATTATGGACAGGTTGCATTAGGCTGGAAGGTGGTGGAAGATCACCCAAGGAATTTTACACCATCGCCTCCAGAGAGGGGCTATAAAACTCAGCTCCACATTTCCTAGTCATTGAAAATCAATGTGTTGTGATGTAAAATGTGTGCTTTATTTACATTTTAACATAGTTTATTTTGAGTGAGGATTTTTGAACTGCCATGCAGGTTTGGTCTGTCTCTAAGAAAGTGTTTAATGATTAACTTGTAGATATTTCTGGGGCAGTAATGATTTCTTGTAAAGGACAGCATGAGAGGGAGACTTCCTGGAAAAAGAATAGGGTTGTGTTTTCATTAGGTGAGTCTTGTGAGTTGATAATAAAAGGAGTTGTGCATTAGACTTCGGTTTGAAGGAGCTGGTATTGTATTGTTTTGGCTTAGCATAGAGTAATCTTTTGTTTTTAGTTTGCAAAAGTGATGGGTGAAGCTGGGTCTAAAAAACAGTTTCTGCTGAAGAAAGGCGATAGGTTGGAACTGTAAAAAAAAACTAATGTCATTGTAAGGGGTCTAGATTGGACATTCCAGGTAAGAAGAGCTTGGATATTCTCAGTTAAAAATCACACAACACCAGGTTATGGTCCAACAGGTTTAATTTCATCAGGTGACTATCACCTGATGAAGGAGCGTCGCTCCGAAAGCTAGTGCTTCCAATTAAACCTGTTGGACTATAACCTGGTGTTGTGTGATTTTTAACTTTGTACACCCCAGTCCAACACCGGCATCTCCAAATCATGGTTACTTAAACTGAGAATATTTAAACTCAGTGATGTGAAACTCCCCAGGCAAGAGGCTATCATATTCCCAAATCTGGGAACTGAAGCATCCATTGAGTTAAACATTACAGATTAGATTAGATTACTTACAGAGTGGAAACAGGCCCTTCGGCCCAACAAGTCCACACCAACCCGTCGAAGCGCAACCCACCCAGACTCATTACCCTAGGTTTACCCTTTCACCCAACACTACACGCAATTTAGCATGGCCAATTCACCTAACCTGCACATTTTTTGGCCTGTGGGAGGAAACCGGAGCACCCGGAGGAAACCCATGCAGACACGGGGAGAATGTGCAAACTCCACACAGACAGTCACCTGAGGTGGGAATTGTACCCGGGCCTCTGGTGCTGTGAGGCAGCAGTGCTAACCACTGTGCCACCGTGGTAGAGAAAGGAATCCATTCTGCTGTGAGCAGGATTGGTAGGATTATACTTTATACTTTGAAATCTATAAACTTGTGCTATATGTGAATAGTCTGGTTGAATCTATTTTATCATAATTTCTTTTTGAAATAAACTTCTATTTATTTTTAAAATTAAATCTGCAGCATTGTTTCATTGATAAACTACCTCACTGAAACCGAGGAAAGAAAATATGATCTATCAAGCCAGATTTCAGTCTGAGATCCGACTACTCCAGCAATAATATCATTTGGGATTATAACAATGTTCTTACATTTTTTTCCTGCTCTATTCTATTTGAACATTTGCACCTGTAGTTTTATTGTCTTTTAACAGAGCATTGCTGATTACTTCAGTCTAAAGCATTAATTATTGGAACTATAAACATCAATTTGGATGCAGATGGGAAAGGTCCTTTGTAGTTTTAAAAGAAAGAATAAAGCGTACATCAAATTAATATTAAATGAATCACATTCATCGAATTCTGGGGTAATTTAAAATTTACTTTCAAGTAATTACAGAATTGTGAGTTTCCTTGTGTCCTTGGTGCCAACCTATGAAACAATTTGAAGCAAACGGTGCTCATCAAACACATCAGACTCTACTCCTCTCTTTATAGACGTGGACTCATATAACATGCGGTTCCAGCATTTTCAACTTTATTGAAGGTTTCTAGTATTTTCATTTTTCCTTTAATGATAATAAATGACAGAAAAACAAAATTAAAAACATCTTGTACTCATCACTTCCATTTTACATCATTTTAACATCCCAATCTTTCTAACCATGTTTCTGTCAACAGCACCATTGAGAAGTATGGCCATAGCTTCCATGTGCATGCTGCTCACATTAAGCTTGAACCCTTCATGATTGTCTGAGACTCTCCTGTAGCAATATTAACAGGCCTCATGTTTAGTGTCAAGCTTAAATGAGCCAGAATGTTTTCCACGTAAAGATTAGGAAGACTATAACTATTCCCTTTGAACATCCAGGCATTAAATCCTTACCAATGCTATCAATTCCATCCCCTTCTAAAGCAAGAGTTCTCTGGATGATGATGGTTGATTGAATCATGTTGTTATTTTAGCATAAAAGAAAGCCATTCAGCCCACCGATCAATGGTCATTCTCTATTGATCATTTTAATCAGTCCCATTCTGTACCTATAAATCTATCAGTTTATTACCTTCAGGTTTCCAAAGAAAGTCCTTTTGAAAATCATTATTATGTCTACTTCCATCACCCTCCTAGGCAGCAAGTTCCAAATCATCATCACTCACTGTGTAAACAATCTCTTCCTCACATGCCCCCTGCCTCTCCATCCTCAGTCCTTCCACTGTCAACTAATGGGCTCAGGGTTCCTTGTCCACCTTTTCTAAACCTGTCATAATCTTCTGTCCTTAACCTTCTCTCTTCCAAGGAGAACAACATAATTTCGTCTAATCTAACCTTGTAGCTAAATTCTCTCATTTCTCAGTCCTGAAAAATTCTGCAAAGTCTCACTGTGAGAAGTATCAAATAGAGATTAAACAGAAAAATGGAACATGATAATTCAATGAGAGTTAAGAAGTTCAGGAATGAGAGAAAGTTCAGGAAACTGAATCCGTAAATAAAAGAAAACTAAAAGACTGTATGAGAAATAAAGTAAGTATAAAGGGAAAGCCAATGTATTTTTATTAAGATATCAACTAGTAAAATGGTGATTGAAGAAAAGGTGGAACCGATTCGGAATGGGAAAGGAGCCTTTTGTTAATCAATGTGGAAAGGATGACTGAACCAATAAGAACGGGGAGGATTCTGGGTCAGAGGGGGGGCTGGAGGAGCACAGCAGGTCAGGCAGCATCCAAGAAGCAGGCAGCATCCGAGGAACAGCAAAATCAATGTTTCGGGAAAAAGCCCTTCATCAGGAATAAAGGCAGTGAGCCTGAAGCGTGGAGAGATAAGCTAGAGGAGGGTGGGGGTGGGGAGAGAGTAGCATAGAGTACAATGGGTGAGTGGGGGAGGAGATGAAGGTGATAGGTCAAGGAGGAGAGGGTGAAGTGGATAGGTGGGAAGGAAGATAGGCAGGTCGGACAAGTCCGGACAAGTCATGGGGACAGTGCTGAGCTGGAAGTTTGGAACTAGGGTGAGGTGGGGGAAGGGGAAATGAGGAAACTGTTGAAGTCCACATTGATGCCCTGGGGTTGAAGTGTTCCGAAGCGGAAGATGAGGCGTTCTTCCTCCAGGCGTCTGGTGGTGAGGGAGCGGCGGTGAAGGAGGCCCAGGACCTCCACGTCCTCGGCAGAGTGGGAGGGGGAGTTGAAATGTTGGGCCACGGGGTGGTGTGGTTGATTGGTGCAGGTGCCCAGAGATGTTCCCTAAAGCGCTCTGCCAGGAGGCGCCCAGTCTCCCCAATGTAGAGGAGACTGCATCGGGAGCAACGGATACAATAAATGATATTGGGGGATGTGCAGGTAAAACTTTGATGGATGTGGAAGGCTCCTTTAGGGCCTTGGATAGAGGTGAGGGAGGAGGTGTGAGCGCAGGTTTTGCAGTTCCTGCAGTGGCAGGGGAAGGTGCCAGGATGGGTGGGTGGGTTGTAGGGGGGCGTGGACCTGACCAGGTAGTCACGGTGGGAACAGTCTTTGCGGAAGGCGGAAAGGGGTGGGGAGGGAAATATATCCCTGGTGGTAGGGTCTGTTTGGAGGTGGTGGAAATGTTGGCGGATGATTTGGTTTATGTGAAGGTTGGTAGGGTGGAAGGTGAGCACCAGGGGTGTTCTGTCCTTGTTACTGTTGGAGGGGTGGGGTCTGAGGGCGGAGGTGCGGGATGTGGACGAGATACTTTGGAGGGCATCTTTAACCACGTGGGAAGGAAAATTGCGGTCTGTAAAGAAGGAGGCCATCTGGTGTGTTCTATGGTGGAACTGGTCCTCCTGGGAGCAGATCCAGCGGAGGCGGAGGAATTGGGAATACGGGATGGCATTTTTGCAGGTGGTAGGGTGGGAAGAGGTGTAATCCAGGTAGCTGTGGGAGTCGGTGGGTTTGTAAAAAATGTCAGTGTCAAGTTGGTCGTCATTAATGGAGATGGAGAGGTCCAGGAAGGAGAGGGAGGTGTCAGAGATGGTACAGGTAAATTTAAGGTCAGGGTGGAATGTGTTGGTGAAGTTGATGAATTGTTCAACCTCCTCGCGGGAGCACGAGGTGGCGCCAATGCAGTCATCAATGTAGCGGAGGAAGAGGTGGGGAGTGGTGCCGGTGTAATTACGGAAGATCAACTGCTCTACGTAGCCAACAAAGAGACCGGCATAGCTGGGGCCCATACATGTGCCCATGGCTACCCCTTTGGTCTGGAGGAAGTGGGAGGATTCAAAGGAGAAATTGTTAAGGGTGAGGACCAGTTCAGCCAAACGAATGAGAGTGTCGGTGGAAGGGTACTGTTGGGGATGTCTGGAGAGGAAAAAACGGAGGGCTTGGAGGTCCTGGTCATGGTGGATGGAGGTGTAGAGGGATTGGATATCCATGGTGAAGATGAGGCGTTGGGGGCTGGGGAAACGGAAGTCTTGGAGGAGGTGGAGGGCATGGGTGGTGCCTCAAACGTATGTGGGGATTTCCTGGACTAGGGGGATAGGACAGTGTCGAGGTAGGTAGAGATGAGTTCAGTGGGGCAGGAGCATGCTGAGACAATGGGTCGGCCAGGGTGGTCAGGCTTGTGGATCTTAGGAAGGGGGTAGAACCGGGCAGTGCAGGGTTCCCGGACTATGAGGTTGGAAGCTGTGGGTGGGAGGTCTCCTGAGGTGATGAGGTTCTGTATGGTCTGGGAGATGATGGTTTGGTGATGGAGGGTGGGGTCATGGTCGAGGGGGCAGTAGGAAGAGGTGTCCTTCACGTTTGGCTTCAGTGGTGTAGAGGTCAGTGCGCCAGACTACCACTGCGCCCCCTTTATCTGCTGGCTTGATGGTGAGGTTGGGATTGGAGCAGAGGGATTGGAGGGCTGCACGTTGTGAGGGTGAGGGGTTGGAGTGGGGGAGGGGGGACGACAGGTTGAGACGGTTAATGTCCCGGCGGCAGTTGGAAATGAAGAGGTCGAGGGCAGGTAATAGGCCAGCGCGGGGTGTCCAGGTGGATGCAGTGTGTTGGAGGTGGGCGAAGGGGTCCTCAGAAGGTGGGCGGGAGTCCTGATTGTGAAAGTGAGCTCGGAGGCGGAGGCGACGGAAGAAGTGTTCGACGTCACGGCGTGTATTAAATTCATTGATGTGTGGACGGAGGGGGATAAAGGTGAGTCCTTTGCTGAGGACTGATCGTTCGTCCTCAGTGAGGGGAAGGTCTGGAGGGATGGTGAAAACTCGGCAGGGCCGGGAGCTGGGATCTGGTGTGGGTGTGGAGCTGGGAGTGGGGGCGGAGGCAGTACCTGGAGTGGGTGTGATGGTGGGGGAAATGGGAGTGGAGTCATGAGCAGGGGTGGTGTTCCCCTCTGGGTTCTGGGGTCCAGGAATGTTGACAGTGGGATATGTGGGGGGCATTTCAGCAGAATGCAGGTGAGTGGCATTGGTGGGGGCGGAAGTGGTGGCAGACACGGCAGTGGGAGGGGGGCGGAAGTCACTGAGCATGTGACATCAGCGATGATGTGAGGGGCGGACGTGATGTCACGTGTGATGCATGAGGAATTGTGAGGGGTGGAAGTAGTTGTGGGAGTGGCCATGATGGGGGCGGAAGTGACATCATCAATCAGCGTGGGGGTGGCAGCTGCACCAGCCACATGGCTAATGGTGTCCGAGCAGTTCCAGAGGTGGGGAGAATCTTCTGGAATGTTTGAGGAGCGCTGGTTATGGAGGTGGGTAGATAAAAGGTTGTTGTACTTACAGTTTTTGATGTTTGAGATGGAGTTGAAATACTGTTTGTTGAGAGTATGAATTCTCCTGAGGATGTAGTACAGAGTGGGTCCTTTGCAATTCTGAGAGAGTGTGGCCTTCAGCTGAGGCAGGGCTGACTGTAGAGAGGTTAGGTGCTGGAGCATTTGTAGAGAGGTTAGTTGCCGGTTTTACCTAATAAGAACAGGGGGCCCACTCAGTAATTGGGCTCTGATGACACCTCAGCCAAATACCTGGATAGTCAATGTACAGACTTGTGTATATGAATGATTAATTCTGATCTCTGTATGTAAAGAAATGGAATATATACGTATGTATGGCATCACCAATTGTATAGCTATCAAAATAATTTTATGAATAAAGTATATTTTTGAAATTAAAAAAGTAATTATTTTAGACCTATTCCATAGAAATTAGAGAATAAAGCAGTAGTGAAGAAATTGTAGAAATATAGAAAAGGACATAATATATACAAAGATGGGGTCCTCACATTGGCAGTGCTCCAAGTAGACAAGGTGTCTTATCTAGATAGAATATATTATACATTACTGTAGGAAATAAGGATGAAGATAGCACAGACTTCAGCCACAAACTTTCAATCCTCTTTGAATATGGGAGTGGTACCAGAGGACTGAAGAGTTAGGAATGTTACACTGCTGTTCAAGGGGAACAGGAATAAACACAGTGGGTGCAGCCCAGTCACTCTAACATTGATCAAACAGAAACATTTCAGGACAAAAATAACTAGCTCCGGCAGAATCAGACTGCTTATAATCCTGGAACTCTATTGAATTGTAAGCTAAACTTCTGTAACCTTCCCCTTCCCATCACAAAAACTCATGTTTAGTTTGTGTCCATCCTTACCTCAATCCACCAATTGCTCAGTTACAGCTGTTTGCTTGTTGCAATATATTCTAGGCTGCAGTACCATCCTCCTTTCGAAATTTCATTTGATCCAAAAGTGTTAATGTAGTGTCTTAGTTTGTATCAGGCCTTGTTTACTCCTCAGCCATCTTGCTAACCTACAGTCTCTCCCCAAACCCTCAGGTTTAAAATTTTCATCTTTATTTAAATCTCTACACTCCTCACCCTCCCAATCTGGCAGACTTTCTGTTCCCCTCAAACCTCCTCAGTTCATCATTCTTCTGACACACCATCATTGATATAGCCCACACTAAATCCCTCTTAAAACATACTTTGTAAATCACTATACAAGCTAAGCTTTTGTCACTCATTTTGATAACACCTTCATAGCTTGCCCTTTGTTTATCAAATATCAGACGCCAGATCACTTTCGGATTTAAGGGAAGAAGGTACCAATGGAGTCTTAGTCTGCCAACTTTCTGTGCCCAGTAATAAGTGCTACCAGTTTGCATGTGTATGGTGTGTAGTCTTTGTCTATCTACCGTTGCCAGAATTTGCTTGTAACATCTGTACAGAAATCAACAAACTCACTCATTCTGAACAATCTGTGTGCCTTTGTTTCAGAGGAAGTACTTCATGAATGATTTGGAAACACTGGTGTTCGACCTCCGACCTTCAGGTGACCATCCTCCAAGGCAGACTTCGGGACAGCCAACAACGAAAAGTGGCCGAGCAGAGGCTGATAGCCAAGTTCGGTACCCATGCACTAGACACATGCAGACAGACAGACAGACGGACACAAAGACAGACACGGTGGCTCAGTGGGGCAGCACGGTGGCCCAGTGGTTAGCACTGTTGCCTCAAGGCACCAGGGTCCCGGGATCGATTCCAACCTCGGGTGACTGTCTGTGTGGAGTTTGCCCATTCTCCCCGTGGCTGCGTGGGTTTCCTCTGGGTGCTCTGGTTTCCTCCCAAAGTTCAAAAATGTGCAGGTTAAGTGAATTGGCCGTGCTAAATTGTCAATTAGGTGCATTAGTCAGAGGGAAAAGGAGTTTGGGTGAATTAGTCTTGGAGGGTCAGTATGGACCTGTTGGGCCGAAGGGCCTGTTTCTACACTGTAGCGAATCTAATCTAAAAATCTAATCAAACACAACAGGCACACTCAGACCCTCTCTCGTACACTCACACATACCCTCCCACATACACACTCTCACAGACTTAAAGCCTTTACACTAACACTCACACAAATACATACACCCTCTCACAGACACTCATAACCCACATACACACGTACACATATAGGTTTGTGGGGTGAATTTGTACTTGCAGAATTGTCATTTACTTTGCTCAAAAACTGAATGAATCCATGTAAGATTCTGTAAATCTATTTTTAAAATTAGCATCAGCCTGACTATTGGGGCACAGACAGCTCACACAGGGGAGCTCGCACCTTTAATACATTATCTGGGCTGAGATGACACCAATTGTTAAAGTTCACTTCAGAATGTATTTTAAAAAAAAATGTTTTGTGATTTACGTATGAAAGAACTGAAACCAACATGGTCATTCTAAAAGATGAGACACTTAACAAACAATTCGGGTCTTTTTCAATATAATTTCAGTTACGTCACACTATAAACTTTTGCTATAAATTCTGTGTCCTACAATCTTATTCTCCACAACCACCTGATGAAGGAGCAGTGCTCTGAAAGCTAGTGCTTCCAAATAAACCTGTTGGATTATAACCTGGTATTGTGTGATTTTTAACTTTGTACTTCATGAATGAAATTGAAAGCTGCTGTAAAATCACGGCACAATGACAGTCCACGTTGAGCAGAAAGCATCACAGTGTGTAGAGACATGGACTGAAGCCTCCTACTCGCAGGGTACACATTCTTGGCATCTTCTGGGAGGAGCGGGCATCTTACTGTTTAGTTGGATAAGCATCAAAAATTGTAAGTAGTGTCACTATTAGAGCTGGTAACATACCTTGTAGCAGCTGACAGAGGGCTGCATTTGAAATAGATTAATTGCCGGTCAGTTGTAACATTCATGGATGCATATTAAGAAAACATTAAACTGCTAAACAGTTAAATACTAATTACATCATTAAAGTATACTGAAAACACTAATCCCAAAAATAAGTACATCTTATGCAGATTTTTCACTAATTTAGCATTTGGAGTGAATTATACTCACACTCAGTCAGAGATAAATGAGTCGATCTAAGCCATAGGCAGACTCCAGACAATTCTCTTGTTCCAGGAAAAAAAGATTGGCCCCAAACATAATCAAACAAAATGGAGTAATAATGGAGTAATAATGAAGCATTATGCAGTTCGACTCATACTGTACAACTGTGCCTACAGAACATTGAGTGATGTCTTATAATGATACTTTAATAAAAAGAATTAATGTTCCAAGTGTCAGAAAAACCCAAAATTCAATGCCTAGATTTGTCTTTGTGATGGTGTAACATTTCATCTAATCTCACTTTTGACGATCAGATTTTAAAGACATCAGTCTTCAGTTATACGTACAGATAGACAAGGTACTGAAGCACTGAATCTTTTCAAGTTTTACTCTAATTGGATACTCCAATATGAGACTAAATTACTTTGAACTTTACTACTGAGATGAGTGGAAAGCCAGTTGTGCAGTTCTTCTTTTATAACCTGTTGAGAACCGACAGAGGATTTCAAAGGAATAAATCAGTTCTCCAGATTACAATATGTTTAGCAGATACTGCAAATTATAAAATATTTGATGATTTTACATAAAAACATAAGGATTAAGAACTATTTAAACTCCTCAACCATCCAACTCCTCAAGCCCTGCCATATCATGCAATAAGATCATGGGTTAAACTGATCTTCACTTCAATTCCAATATCCTGCCCATTCCCATTGATCCTTGCTTCCCTTTCAATCAAAAATCAGACTAACTCAGCTTTGAATATATTCAATGATCCAGTCTCTATTGCTGTCTGGGAGCAGAGAATTCCAAACAGTAATCCTCAGAAACAAGAAATGACTCCATATCTCCTCATAGAGTCATAAAGTCATAGAATCATACAGCAGGAAACAGACTCTTCAGTCCAACTAGCCCATACCAACCATGTTCCCATACCAAACTAGTCCCGCTTGCCTGTATTTGGCTCATATCCCTCCAAACCTTTCCTGTTCAGGTACTTATCCAAAAGGCACTTAAATGTTGTAAATCTTCTTGCTCCCACCACTTCCTCTGGCAGCTCATTCCATACATGAACCACTCTCTGTGTAAATAAGTTACCTCTCATAATTTTTAAATCTTTCTCCTCTCATCTAAAAAATATGCACCTGAGCATTGAACTCCACCACCCCATGGAACAGATCCTGTCACTCACCTTAGCTATGCCCCACATGATTTTATAAACTTCTAAAACGTCAATCCCCAACATCCTACGCCATGGTGAAAGAACTCCCAGCCTAATCCAGCCTTGGTTTATAACACAAACACCCCATTCCCACCAAACATCCTGGTAAATCTTTTCTGAAACAAAGGCAGAAATTGCTGGAAACTTCAGCTGGTCTGGCAGATCTGTGGAGAGAAGTGAGAGTTAACGGTTCCAGTTGAGTAACCCTCCACAGAGTCTTTTCTGAGCCCTCTCCAGTTTAATAATATCCTTCCTATAACAGGGTGACCAGAACTGCACACAACACTCCAGAAGAGGCCTCACCAATAACTTGTACAACCATAACATGGCATCCCAACTTATGTACTTAAAGATCTGAGCAATGAAGGCAAGTGTGCTAAACACTGCCTTAACCACTCTATCTGGATGTGATGCAAACTTCAAAGAATTATGTACCTGAACCCATAGGTCTTCTGTTCTACATCACCACCCATTTCACACCCTCACTCCAGATTCATTCTGGGGAGAGGAAACTTCCTTTCAGCATTTACCCTGTCAAGCCCCCTCAGGATCTTATACCTTTCAGGATGTTTCACACGCTTCCTTCCAAACTGCAATGAATAAAAGCTTAACCTGCTCAACCTTTCTTTACAAGAGAAGCCCTCATCCCAGGAGTCAGTTTACAGAACCTTCTCTGAACTACTGCCAATGCATGGCCATCCCTCTTGAGGCAAGGTGACCAAGGATGTACAGATACAGTAGAAAGCAATTCCTATTCTCTGCTGTTTTAATGATCATCAGGTAGGAGTAGGTCCATTCCAGAGACTGGAAAATAACAATACTGTGAGCGCCCATCGTCAGTATCAAACAGGCCAGTCTTAGGCCAATCGAAAGATGATGCTTTCCACAGTACCTCTGAAACTCCAAACACAAGTCCTTTTTCATTGTCCTCTGATTGGCAGATTACTATTAATTAGCAAAGATTTAGGGGAGGGTGGTGTTAATTGAGCTCTTGATTCATAAATAATATGAACAGGTTCCTCTGGTAAATTGGTAGTAGCCCTGAAACAGAATTAGATTAGGATTGGGATTAGGGTTTATTGTCTTATATACTCAGAGAATACAGAAGTACAGTGAAAAGTTTGCAAAGTCACCGTCCGTGGCACCATCTCAGGTACAAAGCCGAAAAATAAATAAATAATGTTAAAGATTCAACATTACAGTCCTTCTTAAGGGCTTAATCTCTTCTGCATTGGGCTCCTCTACAACAATGGGCATCTTGTCCACTTGCTGGATCCCTCTCCCTGCGATTGACATCACTATGGATACGAGGTGAAAGTGAGGACTGCAGATGCTGGAGGTCAGAGTCAAGATCAGAGTGGTGCTGGAAAAGCACAGCAGGTCAGGCAGCATCCGAGGAGCAGGAAAATCAGATAAATGGGAGGGGGGGGGTGGGGCTGGGGAGAAGCTATCTAAGAGTGCAATAGGTGGATGGAGGTAGGGATGGAGGTGATAGGTCGGAGAGGAGGGTGGAGCGGACAGGTGGGAAGGAAGATTGGCATGTAGGACAGGTCATGAGGATGGTGCTGAGCTTGGGAGTTGGAACTGGGGTAAGGTGGGGGGAAGGGAAATGAGGAAACTGGTGAAGTCCACATTGATGCCCTGGGGTTGAAGTGTTCTGAGGTGGAAGATAAGGCTTCTTCCTCCAGGCATCGGGTAGTGAGGGAGTGGAGGTGGAGGAGGCCCAGGACCTGCATGTCCTCGGCAGAGTGGGAGGGTGAGTTGAAATGTTGGGCCACAAGGTGGTGGGGTAGATTGGTGCGGGTGTCCCAAAGATGTTCCCTCAAGCACTCTGCGAGAAGAACACTTTAAGGAACATCTCTGGGACACTCGAAACAATCAACCCCACCGTCCCGTGGCCGAACATTTATCTCTCCAGCCCAGAGGCTCCCCGCCTCATTCCTGATGAAGGGCTTTTGCTCAAAATGTCGATTTTCCTGCTCCTCTGATGCTGCCTGACCTGCTGTGCTTTTCCAACACCACTCTAATCACCATAGATACCTCAGGCTGCCTAATGTCCCCTTGGCAACAGATGTTGGGTCCTCTCTCCCTGCAGTGGCTCGATCTCCGCTGTGCTGCACAAACCTACTCTCTACATGCAAAAATGCAAATACAGAAGTTCTTCATTCTCATCTTACCTAGATGTCGCATCTGACCTGAAATAAGAAATCGTATTTCAGAGGCCTTCACCTTCTGCATGAAGACTTCCTTCCCTTTGATCTGGGTGAACCCCTAGTTGCTTCTCCTGCCACTACAACCAGTTCATTCACACAGCCCCACCCTCCCAAAACACAGGCATCTTCTGCTGCATCCGCCAGTGGGTCTCCTTGGCGGTAGCTGTAGATGGTCACCCCGGGCTCTGCATTGGGTGCTGCCTGTGTAGCCATTCTTGTTCTTTTAACAAGGGATTGAACGTTTTCGGGCCTGAGGTGAGGTGACATTGACCATGTGCCATTTGTGTAGATCTGTCTCTGCATTGCTGCAACATTCTACCTCAGTTTTACAATGCGTTCAGGTATTGAGGTGAGCAAGGAAACACACGTACTCTCCATACAAGTCCAGCCTTGTATTGTGCCTCAGCAGACCAGGTCAATTTGTGTCTAATGATCTTTGCTCCCATTGTAGCATTGTAAGTTGGAAGCAGAAACTTCAGCAGCAGCCTGCTTTGCATGTGTTCATTTCAAATGTCCACACACAGATAGTAGATAAACTCTGGAAGTTAATTCACTCCTTATCTGTTTGTGTGTATGTATGTTCTTCCCACTTTCTTTGTATTTCTTAATATCTCTGTTTGTCTCTCTCCAGGATCCCTACTGAACAGTCATTGAAACAGCCCCCCCTCCATTTGACATGCTGCAATGGAGGCAAACAAATGTTGACATGATCTTTCTCAACATTTGTCCCAGTCTACCAAGTCACAATAAAAGCTGAGTTGTTACAAAGATAATTATTTTCTTCTCAGGGACTCTAAAAGGATATGCTGCAGGTAAGGTATCCATCCTTTGGTGTCTTCCCCTTCCATGCTTGTATCTGATTGGTCTTCTCTTCATTCTGTAACATCATGAAAAACACCACAATGAACATTGAACTCAGATAAAAACTGGAAGAACTGTGGATGTTGTAAATCAGAAACAAAACCAGAAGTGGCTGGAAAAGCTCAGCAGGTCACGCAGCGTCTGTGAAGAGAAATCAGAGGTAACATTTTGGGTGTGGTGACCCTTCCATTTTTATAAAGAACTTATGTTTCTTGTTAATGAGGTGAGAATAGAGGTTGGGGTGGAGCTGTGAATACATAAACTGAGAATATGGACTACCGAGGGTGGCCGGGGTCAAAGGTGGGAGTGAAGACAATGGGGACTGGGGGCTGAGGGAGCAGTGAGGGTGGGGGTGGAGCTTGTGCAGGAGGAGTGGTGAGGGAATGGTGAGGTTAGCGAGGGAGTTGAGTTGTGAGTATTGGTAATCTGGGGGACAGACTGTGAATGTAGGTATTTGGAATTGGACATTAGGATGAATTGTGAGGTTGGGGAGTGGAGTGTGAGGGGCTGTGAGTGTTGAGAGCGGTGGAGACAGGGATTGAGGACAATGAGTCAGGGTGGGCAGGAACTTTAAATAAAGATATCGGATAAGGAACATAATCCTTCAAGGGATTTTATACACCAGCACACACAATGATACTCAGAAACAGTATCGGCTTTAGTGCAGAGTCATCAGGGTCTACACTGAATGGTTAAGTAAACTACAGTCCAACAGAGTGCCCAATCCTGTGGTTATCTCCAGTATGAACTCAAAACCTGTACGCACCAGTAAATCCTGTCTATGTTCCATACGGGTTTTATATTGGTTTGTTTGAGCTTTCTCACTCTGGGAAGCCTGGGCTCAAGTCCCACCTGCTTTCGTGGTATGTAATAACATTTCTAAACAGGCTGTTTTTTTAAAAAAGAGCAACAGCAGCAGATTCAAGACAGCTTTAACTAATTTCCATTAAAATCTTTACAGATAAAAGCTGGTGACAGTGTTCACTTGAGTGCTCCAATCTGAGTTATGACCTAAACCCCAGGAATTAAAGGTGCATTACAAACTCAATTTGACCATCAACTTTCTGGCTATTTTGTCCTGTAGTCTTGTATCTACAAAAATTTATTTTGGCTTCATGTTATTTGTTAAAGCACTTTTGTTTTCATGTCAGGATATGTGCAGCAAACCACAATCATATAAGCGTTTATATTAATTTTGAACATATGCATTAGGTAAAATAAATCTGCATTCACATTTTTTTTTCAGTGAACAGAGATGCGTATTTCTTGCTCATGACATTCAATGTTTTTTAAATTTATCAAATGCATTTTTAAATGAAATTCATAACAAAATATACTATCATAATTTTGAAAGAAGGAAGAAACATTATTCCAAACCTGAGATGACCTTTCCTAAAGAACATGAACTAAATTGGTCAGTATAAAGATTCATTAGGACATGGCCTTTATATTCATGACTGAGGTTTGGCTAGAAAGGACATAAGTTCACATTTTCAGGCAATATAAAAGTCATTTTAAGCAATGTGGAAAATTGTAACAGACTTTAAGAGAACACAGATTGATAAAAAGGCAGCCACATTAGAGTAGAGGAAATATTGGTTAATACATTTTGATCTGAAGATCGAGGAGAAATGATAGTTTCAATGGGCAACAAATCTTTGAAAGGCAAATCAAGAGATTTTAAAAAAGAATGAAATGGGGTCCTTTGGCTTTATTAATAGTGGAATAGAGCAATGAAAGAAGAAAGTTTATTTGATTTGTCACATGTACCAAGATACAATGAAAAGTATTGTTTTACATTTTAACCAGACAATCATACCTTACATAAGTACATCAGGGTAATGGAACAGAATGCAGAATATAGTGTTACAGCTATAGAGAAGGTGCTGAAAAAACTTAACTCTAATATATATGAGAGGTCCATTCATAATTCTGAAGAAGTTATTCTTAAATCTGTTGGTGCATGTTTTCAAACTTTTGTATTATCTGCCGAATGGAAGAGGATGGAAGAGAATATAACTGGGGTGGGAGGGGACTTTGATTCTGTCAGGTGCTTTCTCAAGGCAGCAGGACGTCTAGACTGGGTCAATGGAAGGAAGGCTGGTTTTCATAATGGACTGGACTGCATTCAGAACTCTCTCTGTAATTCCTTGTGGCCTTGGCTAGTGCAGTTGCCATACCAAACTGTGATGCATCCAATTGGATGCTTTCTATGGTGCATCTATAAAAATCGGCAACCGTTATTGTGAACATGCTGAATTCCCTTAGCTTTCTGAGGAAGTCTCAAATCTTTATAAAAGTATAGATGGTTTCAGTAGTGGCATTGTCATTGAATTAATAAACCATAGTCCCAGGCAAATGTTCTAAGGACATGATTTTGATTTTGTTTTCAAAGTTCTCAAATTAGAAGTTCAACTAATGGCAACCCTGCATTGATTGTTGTAAAACCCACCTGGTTCACTAACGTCCTTTTGGAAAGGAAATATGCTGTCCTGATTTGGTCTGGCCCACAAATCGCTTCAGACACACAGCATTGTGATTGGCTCTTTACTGCCCTCTGGCTGTAGAGGCCATTTTAATCAGTTCAAGGTCACCGAGGGATTGGCAATAAATGCTGGACTTGACAGTGAGCCTCACATCCCGTACAAGAACTAAAAGAAAAGAGGGAACAAAAATGCAAAATGTTCAATTCTGGACATTGCACTTTAGGAAGGATGTCAAAGTTTTAGGGATCTAGCAGAAGAGTTTTACAATGATGCTACCACACATGAAGGACTCTAATTACACAATAAAATTGGAGAATCTGTAATTGTCCTTCTTTGAACAAAGAACGTTCAATATTAATGTTCAAAATCATAAATGCATTTGATAAAGTGAAAAAGTCAAAACTGTTTTCAATGGCAGAATAGTACAGATTTTAGATAGAGTCGTAGGGGTCATAGAGTCATAGAGTCCTACAGCACAGAGACAGACCCTTCGGCCCAAACTGGTCCATGCCAACCAAAATATCCATCCACACTAACCCCATTTCCCTGCACTTGGCCCATATTCTTCTAAACCTTCCTATCCATGTATTTATCCAAATGCCTTTTAAACATTGTTAATGTACCCACTTCAACCATTTCCACTAGCAGCTCATTCTATATGCACACCATCCTCTGTGTAAAAAAGTTGCTCCTCAGGTTCCCTTTTATTCTTTCCCCCTAACCTTAAACTGATGACCCTCTAGTCCTCAATTCTCCAATCTTGGGAAAAAGACTGAGTGCATTCACCCTATCCATGCCTCTCACGATCTTAGTCACTTCTATAGGATCCCCCCTCAGTCTCCTACACTCTAAAGAAAAAGTCCTAGCTTGTCCAGTCTCTCCCTATAGCTCAGACTGTTGAGTCCTGGCAACATTCTTGTAAATTTCATCTGCACTCTTTCCAGTTTCCTCTAGTAAGGTGACCAAAACTGAACACAATACTCCAAGTGTGGCCTCACCAATGTCCTGTACAACTGCAACATGACTTCCCAACATCTATACTCAATGCCCTGACTAATGAAAGCCAGTGTGCCAAAAGCCTTCTTCACTGCCCTGTCTACCTGGGACTCCACTTTGAGAGAACCATATACCTGAACTCCAAGGTCTCTCTGTTCCACTACGCTCCTTAAGGCCCTCCCATTCACCATGAAATTCCTACTTTGATTTGACTTTCCAAAATGCAAGACTCACAGCTATCTATATTAAACTCCATTTGTTATTTCTCGGTCCACTTCCCCAGCTGATCAAGGTCCTGTTGCAATTTCTGATAACCTTCCTCACTGTCCATGATACCTCCTGTTTTAGTGCTATCTGCAAACTTACGAATCATGCCTTGTACATTCTCATCCAAATCACTGATAACAAACAGTAATGGACCCAGCACCGACCCCTGAGGCACTCCACTAGTCACAGGCCTCCAGTCCAACAATCATCCTTCCATTATTACCCTCTGCTTCCTACTATCGAGCCAATTGTGCATCCAATTTGCCAGCTCCCCCTGGATTCCAATGGGATTTAAGCTTCCAGAGCAATCTACCATGTGGAACCTTATCAAAGGCCTTCCTGAAATCCATACAGACTATGTCTACGGCCCTGCCATCATTAACCTTCCTGGTCACTTCATCAAAGAACTCTAACAAATTTGTGAGACATGATCTCCCATGCACAAAGTTATGCTCTCTATTCCTAATCAAACTCTGTCTTCCCAAATGCATGTATATCTTATCTCAGAACTTTCTCATGTAACTTATCCATCATAGATGCTGGGCGCACTTATCTATAGTTTCAGTACATTTAGAAGTATGAGTCAATTGGGTATATTGCTGAAAAAGACACATTTTATTAAACATTTTCATCTTTCACTCATCAAGACAATTGTGATTTTGGAGAAGATTTGTAGCTCAGGTTGAGGTTCAGGTTGTACGTTTGCTCACTGGGCTGGTAGGTTTGTTCTCAGATGTTCTATCACCATGTTAGGTAACACCATCAGTGAGGCTAGGAAATTGGGGAGGTTTTGGCATAGTCATGTTATCACTGAGCTATTAATTCAGAGACTCAAATAATTCCTGGGGACCTGAGTTCAAATTCTGTCATGGCAAATGGAGGAATTTGAATCCAAAAAAGAGGAAATCTGAAATAAGGAATCTTACAATGAAACCATTATCAATTGTTGGAAAAACCCATTTGGTTCATTAATGCCATTTAGGGATGGAAAGTGCCATGCTTACAGTGATCCGGCCTTCATGTGACTCCAGACCCACAGCAATGTGGTTGATCTTAACTGCTCCCTGGGAAATTAAGGATGGGCAAGAAATTGAAATAAATGGTGTAGCCAGTGACACTGTCATCCCATGAATGAATGACAAGAAAAATTAGGCGGGGAGATCTGAGCTCCTATTCCTCATCTGTCCCAGCAGCATTAGAGGATTTCGAGTGCTCTTACCAAAGCACATTTAGCAGTTTAAGTCAATTGAGTATATTGTTGAAAAAGACACATTTTGTTAAACATTTTCATCTTTCACTTATCAAGAGACTTGCGATTTTTGAGAAGATTTGTAGCTCAGGTTGAGGTTCAGGTTGTACGTTTGCTCACTGGGCTGGTGAGTTTGTTCTCAGACATTTTGTCATCATGCTCGGTAACATCCTCAGTGAGGCTCTGATGAAGTGCTGGTGTTCTGTCCCATTTTCTATTTATGAGTCTTGGTCTATTAAGGTGGGTGATAACATTTCTGGTTCTTTTTCTCAGAGTTTGGTAAATTGAATTGAATTGAATTGATACTGTTGTCACATGTGCCGAGGCACAGTGAAAAGCTTTGTCTTGTGAGCAATACAGGCAGATCACAGAGTTAAGTAGCACAGATAGTAAATAATAGGTAAACAGCGACAAAAACAAAAACACAGGTACAGGCGAATGTTAAGAGTTTGTGAGTCCATTCAGTATTCTAACAACAGTTGTGTAGAAACTGTTTCGAAACCAGCTGGTGCGTGTGTTCTCCCTGATGGTAGAGTTTTTGTAGAAAAGTATTGCCAGGGTGGGATGGATCTTTGAGAATGCTGGAGGCCTTTCCTTGACAGCAAGCCTGGTAGATGGATTCTATAGATAGGAGGTTGGTCTTTGTGATTGTCCGGCCGAGTTCACCACTCTCTGTAACCGTCTCCGATCTTGAACGGTACAGTTGCCATATCAGGTAGTGATACATCCAGACAGAAAGCTCTCCATGGCGCATCTATTAAAGTTGGCAGGGGTATTCACCGTCATGCCAAATTTCCTCAGCTGCCTGAGGAAGAAGAGACATTGTTGGGCCTTTGTAACCAGTGCGTCCACATGAAGAGTCCAAGAAAGCTTATTGGGAATAACCACTCCCAGGAGCTTTTTTTTTAGATTAGATTACTTACAGTGTGGAAACAGGCCCTTCAGCCCAACAAGTCCACACCGACCCGCCGAAGCGCAACCCACTCATACCTCTCACTTAACACTACGGGCAATTTATCATGGCCAATTCACCTGACCTGCACATCTTTGGACTGTGGGAGGAAACCGGAGCACCCGGAGGAAACCCACGCAGACACGGGGAGAATGTGCAAACTCCACACAGACAGTTGCCTGAGGCGGGAATTGAACCCAGGTCTCTGGTGCTGTGAGGCAGCAGTGCTAAACAGTGACACTCTGCACTCCTTCCACCTTTGTTAGTGTGTGGTGTGTGTGTGTGTGTGTGTGTGTGTGGTGGGTGGGGGGTGGCGACATGAGTAACATCCTGCCAAAAGTCAATAATGAATTCCTTGGTTTTGCCAGCATTGATAGCTAGATTGTTCTCAGTGCACCATCTTTCCAGATATTCCACAATCTCCTGTGGCCAATCCATCTAACTTGCACACCTTTGGACTGTGGGAGGAAACCGGAGCACCTGGAGGAAAGACACGAGGAGAATGTGCAAATCCATCGAGACAGTCACCTGAAGGTGGAATCAAACCCAAGTCACGGGCACTATGAGGCAGCTGTGCTAACCAGTGAGCCACTGTGCTGCCTAAGTCCGAGATAATATCCATGCTTAAGTTAACAATTGGCAAGTAACTTCTGCACCACACAGGTCCTAGGCAATGATCACCTCCAACAAGAGAGAATGCCATTGGCATTGCCATTGCTGAAGCATTCTCTATCTTGGGAGTACCATTGACTAGAAATTGAACTGGATGCATACATACAAATGCTGTGATACATGAGTAGATCAGAAGCTTGGAATCTTGCAGTGAGTAGCTCATTTTCTGACTCCCCAGATATTGCCCAAGGCACAAGGCACAAGATGGAATACTTCCCATTTTCCTGCATGAGTGCAACTTCAACAATATTGGAAAACATTTGACACTATGGTGGCACGTGGCTCAGTGGTTAGCACTGCTGCCTCACAACACCAGGGACCTGGGTTCAATTCCTGCCTTGGGCAACTGTCTGTGTCCAGTTGCACATTCTCCCTGTGTCTACATGGGTTTCCTCCGGGTGCTCTGGTTTCCTCCCACAATCCAAAGATGCGCAGGTCAGGTGAATTGACCATTCTAAATTTCCCAGAGTGTTATGTGCATTAGTCATGGGTAAATATAGGGTAGGGATCTGGGTCTGGGTGTGCTACTCTTCGGAGGGTTAGTGTGGACTTGTTGGGCTGAAGAGTCTGTTTCCATACTTTGGGAATCTAATCTAATCTAAAAAAAAGCAGCCCTCTTGATTGGCTCCACATCCTCAAACATTCGTGACCTCTACCAATGACAATAGCAGCAGTGTGTTCCATTTATAAATACACAAGAGAAATTCATCAAAGGCTCCTCAGAGCACCTTCCAAACTCACAACCAAATCCACTAAGAAGGTTGAAGGGGACCGGCACATGGGAACGTCACACACAAGTTCCCCTGCAAGCCACTCACCATCCTGACTTGGAAATACATTTCTATTCCTTTACTGTCAAACTCCCTTCCTAATAGCATTGTGGATGTACCTATCTTTCCTAAAGAGAAGGCAAAGAAATCTGATTTGAACAGCCAATGGATCTATTTCTTGCTGATTTGCTCCACTGTGACCAAAGTGAATGCACAGAGGTGAGTAATCCCACTGAGAAACTAGGAGGCTGGGAGGTCTTTGATCAGTGAACTGGAAAAGCTGCAGCCATGATGAGGTGTGAAGTCAGAGCAAGTCCTTCCAATCCTTGACAGATACTTGCCAACCCCTTGTGAATCACTTTAGCTGCCTGGTGCCACACCCTCATTCAATGGTACTTCTTTGCTGCCAGTCTTCATGATAGCAAGGCCACAGCTTATGTAGGTCTACCTTTCACCTCAGAGGAAGTACAAGAGAATCAGCAACACCATCACCAACAGACCCAGCTGAAGCATGCTGAATGCCAGCAGAAGAATCAACTTCCATTTTCTCAGCCATATTCCATTCCACATGAAGAAGGCACTGTCACTGAAACATTGTTAGAAACAGGATTTACCAGCAAAGGGTCAGCATTCGAGAGCCAACATGTCTGTGCATCAGTAGCCTCTGAGTTTCACTGTCGATCATTGCTGACACCTACAGCCTCCTAGAACACCATCTCAGTGGAGTGGGTGGGCACACATTTCCAATGGCAATTTTGATACAGATCTCCCCCTCAAATCTTTGTCTCTCTGAGTCTATATGCTGGTTTAGTCTGCCAGGAGACAAATCGGGAAGTTACCTGGTAACACCTGTCAGGAAGAGGGGCTAAAAGACAGCAGAGTGACAGTGATCTATAGCAGCTGAAGATAAGTGTATCAACGATCAGATGGGAATGTCACATTTCTGAAGGGAAAGGCACTCGCTGCAAGGCAAGTTGATCTGAGGAGATGTTGGGAAAGTCAGAATGTCATGCAACTTGATTGGTCAGGTCCTTTTGAGGTTCTGGATGTTCTTTCTGCACCTATGGGCTGAAGAAGCATCAGACAAATATTCAGAATCATGCTGCCTCCCCAGTCCAATTGTTCTGGGATCCTGGAATTACAGTGAGTTACAAAGCTATGGTAAAGTCCACTGAAGGTGTGGACACCTCCAGACCTGCTACATGTCTTGTCATTATGGCAGGGCCTTGTGTTATTGAATGAGTTGTTGCCAAACCAGAATTTTCATATGAGACAACAGACCAACCAGATTTTGGGATTCAATACATACGCAGCCAATCTTACTGCCAATTTAAGATAAGGCAAAAAGCACTTTGCAATTTTAAAGGAAACATAAAATAGGTTTATGTGAATAAGATGTATTGTACTAAGATAGGAAATAATAACATACCTTACAAAAATGGTAACATATTCAAAAGCACAAAACTACATCTGTCTGAATTTGAATGCTTCAGGCACATGAAGCTAAAACAAAACTAAAGTCCTTAATGATACCAAAAAGGAACAATGAGTTCTTACTAAAAGACGAGAGTCCAAGCAATGTTTCCAACTTTTGTAACTTTAAAGTGTAACCAATGTGTTCGATGCAATTTATGAGAAACATTGCATGGGGATGGGGTGGTAGTGAAATGCAAGAGTAAGGCAAGATTTGGGAAATACATTTAAAAAGAACCAATCTAAAGTTCTCAGATTCCATGTGCTCTTATCTGAATGGTCAGAGTATTTATCGATTGGTCTTCCCTTTAGGATAAACGAGGACCTAAATATCATTTAGCTGTATAACTGATTATTTGGTCTCTTAGCTAGGTGTCTGTTATTTTAATAAAAAGAGGGATGAAATTCTTGTGCCTGCACTGTCAGCGAAAGGCAAAGAGGGGACATAAAACTGAGCAGCGGATAAGTCCACAACTTACCTACTCAATGCATATTTTGCTCAATTAAAGTCAGCATTAACTAGCAAGAATGCTGTGAATGGAGAGTTTAAATAAACATTGTTGTATTTTGCTCTTGCTATTCCACATTTCCAATTCACAAAGGAAGTAAAGAAGGCATTGCAATGAGATAGTGCCAGAGCCAGTTGCTATTAAACAAACAACTATCTTTACAGGCACACACATAGAGGTAAACTGTTTGGGTTACATAGAAAACAAATTATGTATTAACTTCACAATCATTTATTGCAATGAGACTTAAAACCAGCTCTTCACCTTAGGAACAGTACACTCACAATCTACATGAGACTCCAGACCAACAGCAATGTGAGTGACTCTGAACTGCCCACTGAAATGGCTGAGCAAACCACTCAATTTAAGGGTAGTTAGAGATGGCAAGAAATGCTGGCCTCACCAATGATGCTCACATCCCATACAAGGTTCAATTCCCGCCTCAGGCGACTGACTGTGTGGAGTTTGCACATTCTCCCTGTGTCTGCGTGGGTTTCCTCCAGGTGCTCTGGTTTCCTCCCACAGCCCAAAGATGTGCAGGTCAGGTGAATTGGCCATGCTAAATTGCCCATAGTGTTAGGGGGGTCAGGGGTAAATGTAGGGGAATGGGTCTGGGTGGGTTGCGCTTCGGCGGGTCAGTGTGGACTTGTTGGGCTGAAGGGCCTATTTCCACACTTTAAGTAATGTAATCTAATCTAATCTAAAGGATATAGAAAAACAAAGGGAGTTACTTCCTGACATCACTTTAATGCTCATGCCTTTTCTAAGGGAATTGAAGGAACAACTGGTGTGTCAGGAATTTCCTCCCTCATATATATCATCACCACATTTCACTAATCTAACGTTTTGTCAGGTGTTTTGTTCTTCATGGTGAGTGTTCTGTCAATGGGTTCTGAAATCGGTGGAAATAGCAACTCTGTTAGAAAAGAAGTGGAGCTCAAGGCCACGTTGTAAAGCAGGCAACTCTTTGGCTGTCTCCGGTGTTGGAGCTGCCCTTACTCAGGGTGACATCCTGACTCCCCTAGGCCAATCAGAGGGATGCCAGCTCATCAGTCAGTATTGACCCTGCCTCATGTGAGTATGGTTGAGGAGCAAGGTCCTCACTACTGAAGAAGAGCTCTAGGTTTTGCCTGTGCTATCAATATCGGCGAGTCAGCATCATAGAAACGAGGTGAGGATGTGTCCAGCTTTGTCATCGAATGTTCCTAAAACCTCACTGAAAGTACAACATACTTCCTAGTTCCGCAGCAATCCAAAACCTTTCTTTTTGTATTTAGTGTTCAAAGATTAAACACTCTCAGGATGAAAATCACAGAGAAGTTATTCTTTTAACATCACTTTATTTGTCCAGACAGAAATTGTTGCTATGGGAACCCAGATCGGTACCAGCTATGCCAGCCTTTTGTGTTGGATACATTGAGCAGTTCTTGCTTCATTCTATTTTAGCCTTTCCCTGGTGTCGTCTTTTGTTACATCGATTACTGTCGTGCTAGTACTTCTTCCTCTTGCTTGATCGTAATATTACAGAATTCTTACTTCCATCCATGTTTCATCTTTATAGAACATAGAACATTACAGTGCAGTACAGACCCTTTGGCCCTCGATGTTGCACGACCTGTGAAAACAATCTGAAGCCCATCTAACCTACACTATTCCATTCTTGTCCATATGTTTATCAAAGTACCATTTAAATGCCCTTAATGTTGGTGGGTCAACTGTTGCAGGCAGTGCATTCCATGCCCTTACTACTCTCTGAGTAAAGAAACTCCCTCTGACATCTGTCCTATATCTATCACCCTCAATTTAAAGCTATGTCCCTTCATGTTAGCCATCACAATCTGAGGAATAGCCTCTCACTATCCACCCTATCTTACCCTCTGATTATCATATACCTCTTAACCTTCTCTCTAATGAAAACAGCCTCAAATCCCTCAGCCTTTCCTCATAAGACCTTCCCTCCATACCAGGCAACATCTTTGTAAATCTCTTCTGAACCCTTTCCAAAGCTTCCACATCCTTCCAATAATGTGGTGACCAGAACTGTACGCATACTTCAAGTGCGGCCACACCAGAGTTTTGTACAGCTGTACCATGACCTCATGGTTCTGAAACTCAATCCCTCTACCAATAAAAGCTAACACACTGTACGCCTTCTTAACAACCCTGTCAACCTGGGTGGCAACTTTCAGGGAACTAAATACATGGACACCGACATCTCTCTGCTCATCTACACAACCAAGAATCTTACCATTAGCCCAGTACTCTTTATTCCTGTTGCTTATTCCGCATTAAACTCCATTTTCCCAGCTCTGCAGCTTATCTATGTCCCTTTGTAACCTGCAACATCCTTTGGGACTATCCACAATTCCACCGACTTTAGTGTCATCCGAAAATTTACTAACTCATCCTTCTACACCCTCATCCAGGTCATTTATACAAATGACAAACAGCAGTGGCCCCTAAACAGATTGTTGCAGTAGACCACTAGTTACTGAACTCCAGGTTGAACATTTCCCATCAACCACCACCCTGTGTCTTCTTTCAGATAGCCAATTCTGATCCAAATGGCTAAATCACCCTCAATCCCATGTCTCCGTATTTTGCACAATAGCCTACTGTGGGGAACCTTATCAAACACCTTACTGAAATCCATATACACCACATCAACCACTTTACCCTCATCCACCTGTTTGGTCACCTTCTCAAAGAACTCAATAAAGTTTGTGAGGCATGACCTACCCTTCACAAAAGCATGTTGACTCTCCCTAATCAATTTATTGCTTTCTGGATGATTTTAAATCCTATCACTTATAACCTTTTTCAACACTTTACCCAAGTAAGGCTCACTGATCTATAATTCCCAGGGTTGTCTCTACTCCCCTTCTTGAACAAGGGGACAACATTTGCTATCCTCCAACCTTCTGGTACTATGCCTGTAGACAATGATAACATAAAGATCAAAGCCAAAGACTCTGAAATCTCCTCCCTGGGTTCCCAGAGAATCCTAGGATAAATTCCATCTGGCCCAGGGGACTTATCTATTTTCACACTTTCCAGAATTGCTAACACCTCCTCCTTGTAAACCTCAATCTGTCTAGTCTAGTTGCCTGTATCTCAGTATTCTCCTCCACAACATTGTCTTTTTCCAGTGCGACACCTTCCCGCCACTATCCTTGATTGGTCTTAATCTTTCTCTAGTCATTCTTTTATTCCTGATATACTTATAGAAAGCTTTTGGGTTTTCTTTGATCCTATCCGCCAACAACTGCTCATGTCCCCTACTGGCTTTTCTTCACTCTCTCTTTAGGTCTTTTCTAGCTAACTTGTAACTCTCAAGCGCCCTAACTGAGCCTTCAAGTCTCATCCTAATATAAGACTTCTTCCTCTTGAAAAGAGATTCAAATTCCATGGCTCCTTCACTCAATCACTTCCTCCCTGCCTGACAGGTACATACTTACCAAGGACCCACAGTAACTGTTCCTTGAATAAGCTCCACATTTCAGTTGTGATTATCCTTTGCAGTTTCCTTCCCCATCCTATGCATCCTAAATCTTGCATCATAATCTCCTTTCCCCCATCTATCACTCTTGCCCTGCAGTACATACCTATTCCTTTCCATCTCCAAAGTAAACATATGCAAATTGTGTCACTATCAGTAAAGTGCTCACCTACCTCCAAATCTAACACCTGGCCGAGTTCATTACCCAGTACCAAATCCAATAAGGTATCGCCCCTTGTTGGCCTGTCTACATACTATGTCCTGAAGAAGGTCTCACGCCCAAAATGTCGATTCTCCTGCTCCTTGGATGCTGCGTGACTTGCTGCGCTTTTCCAGCAACACATTTTCAGCTACATACTATGTCAGTAAACCCTCCTGTACACATTGGACAAAAAACTGACCCATCTAAACTACTTGAACTATAGTATTTTCTGTCAATATTTGGGAATTTAAAAGTCCCCCATAACAACTACCCTGTTAGACTCGCATCTATCCAGAATCATCTTTGCTATCCTTTCCTGTACATCTCTGGGACTATTCAGAGGCCTATAGAAAACTCCCAACAGGGTAACCTCTCCTTTCCTGTTTCTAACCTCAGCCCAAACTACCTCAGTAGACAAGTCCTCAAATATCCTTTCTGCCACCGTAATACTGTCCTTAACTAACAATGCCACACCTCCCTCTCTTTTACCACCTTGTCTGTTTTTACTGAAACATCTAAATCCCATGACATGCAACAACTATTCCTGCTCCTGCTTTCTCCATGTCTTTGAAATGGCCACAACATTGAAGTCCCAGGTAATAACACATGCTGCAAGTTCCCCCACTTTATTCTGGATGTTCCTGGCATCGAAGAAGATACATTTCAAACTATTTCCTGCATGCAGGTGAACTCTTGTGACCTTGAAACTTCATTTTTGACCTCACTACTCTCAACCTCCTGGACACTGGAATTACAATTCAGGTTCCCAGCCCCCTGATGAATTAGTTTAAACCCACCCAATTATCCAGGAATCCAAAACCCTCCCTCCTGCACTATCCCTGTAGACACGTGTTCAACTCCTCCCTCTCCCTATTCCTCATCTCGCTAGCATGTGGCACGGGCAACAAACCAGAGATAACAACTCTGTCTGTTCATGCTCTAAGCTTCCATCCTAGCTCCCTGAATTTCTGCCTTAGATCCTCACCTTTCTTCCTATCTATGTCATTGGTGCCGACGTGGACCAAGACTTGGGGCTGCTCCCCCTCCCCCTCAAGGATCCCGAAAACACGATCAGAGACATCACTACCCCTGGCACCTGGGAGGGAACACACCAACCGTGAGTCTCTCTCGTCCCCACAGAACCTCCTCTCTGTCCCCCTAACTATGGAGCCCCCAATGACTAATGTTCTATTCCTCTTCTCCATTCCCTTCTGAGCAACAGGGACATACTCTGTGCCAGAGACCTGTGCTCCATCGCTTACCTCGGTAAGTTGCCCCCTCCCCCCCCCAAAAGTATCCAAAATGGTATACTTGTTGTTGAGGGGAACAGTCACAGGGGTCCCCTGTACTGTCTGCCGGTTCCCTGACTGTAACCCATCTGCCCTTTTCTTGTCAAGATTAGTGTAGTGCTGGAAAAGCACAGCAGGTCAGGCAGCATCAGAGGAGCAGGAAAAATCGATGTTTTGGGCTAAATCCCTTCATCCAGCACCACTTTAATCTTGACTCTGATCTCCAGCATCTGCAGTCCTCACATTCTGCCATTTTCTTGTACCTGAGGAGTGACTACCTCCCTGTAACTCCTCTCAATAACCCCCTCTGCCTCCTGAATGATCCGAAGTGCATCCAGCTCCAGCTCCGGTTGCCCTTCATGGCGGATGAAGTCAGTGAGGACACTAGTGGTGACCCTTACCTCCCACATTCTGCAGGAGGAACATTCAACTGCCCTCACCTCCATTCCCACTATTCTAAATTCCCGAAGAGACTGTAGACAAACAAAGAATAAAACAAATCTAGTTACTGTACCAATCTGGTGCACAGAACAAAGAGGAGGAGGATGGGTGGGAGACACTACTGAAGTAATGTTTTGGGTAAACTAACCATCCAAATATATTACCTCACTCACTGAGCCATCCTGTGACCACTCCTGCTCAGCGTGTGGTCCACCTATTGATAAGGTAAGTATTTAAATGAGTGATTCACTCTCCTGTCAACCCCCAGTCAATGCACCCACTCTTCCTGCTGCTGAGCTCAAAATGATATCTCTCATATCTGCTTGTCTGTTCTCTCAGGATTTACCATCTCCTGTGATGAGGGTAGAACTTTCTCCATTCCCTAGTTTTTCTGACAGCAACAGCTTAATGATGTAGAATTTAACCTCTTCCAAAAAAAAAGTGAAGGGCTGGAAATTTCTCACCCTTTCTGCACAATCTGCTGATTCCTATTATATCTTCTCCCACAAGGAAAGCAATATTTCTGATGTGTTGCAATGTGCTCCTCAACTGTAGCCCAGCTGAATATTAGTAAGCTAACATGCAATAGGCAATTACAATTTATTAAAGTGGTTAGCTGTCTGGATAAAATATATGATTCATCCATGCCAATTTAATGGTAAGGTTCTAGTAAAAAAAACACAAATTGTGGCTTGGATAGCTGAGCAAATTGTTTGCTATATGAAACTTTTAAGTAGTAACTTCTCATAAGTTATACAAACATACTTCTGATATTTACACTTGAGTTATCTGGATTTAACAAATAACATTCCCTCTGTCAGATACACCAGCAAAGTAATCCTATTCTGTTTATCCATGATAGTTTTTCCATGTGGCAAAATTGCATTTTGTTGGACAGAATCTTATAGGCATTGGAGCTTGATAAGCTATGGAGAAGTTTATGGCAGAATTGGATGAGATATCTACTGAGGTTAATCTGAGTATCACAGCATCCAGCACCATTTTTTTCTGCTTTTCACAAGAGGGTATGGGAAGTGTCTGCAGCACAGGGCAGTGGCCAATTAAAGGAGATTGCACTTTGCTGACAGTCATACTCTCCTCAGTAATATTCAGTTCTTTAAAATTTTAGCAAACTCACCAAATAAGCTGGATGTTGTGCGAAACAGAGTGAGTACCTGGAGTGGGGCGGGGAGGGGTGGCGGGGGGGGGGGGGGGGGGTGGTCAGTCACTGATTGCTCTGAACTGCCTCCATCCTGTGTATAACCACACTGCACCCACGGGGACGATCCACTGTCCCCAACTTGTTGCCAACAGAAGGTTGGAGATTCTTGTGGAGTTTGGCAATTCCTCATCATCGTCATGTCACCTTCTTGATCCATTGGCATCAGCAAACACACGACAGCTCACAGTGGGGCAGCTCGGCGGCTCAGTTGTTAGCACTGCTACCTTGTAGCGCCAGGGACTTGGGTTTGATTCCAGCCTTGGGTGACTGTCTGTGCAGGGTTTGCCCTTTCTCCCTGTGTCTGCGTGGGTTTCCTCCCAGACTCCAAAGATGTGCAGATTAGGTGAACTGGATTAGTGGTGCTGGAAGAGCACAGCAGTTCAGGCAGCATCCGAGGAGCAGGAAAATCAACGTTTCGGGCAAAAGCCCTTCACCAGGAATAAAGGCAGTGAGCCTGAAGCGTGGAGAGATAAGCTAGAGGAGGGTGGGGGTGGGGAGAAAGTAGCATAGAGTACAATGGGTGCGTGTTTGTTTCAGGACAAGGCTGAAGACCTTCAGGGCAGAGGAAATGACCTGGGAGTTGCAGTGGGAGAGGGACTCCCTGAGATTCTTGTAGAGAGAGGAGGAAAACTTCTTCAAGGCAGGCATCCTTGCAAGAGGATTCGCAGCAGGATTTACCTAGATTAGGTGAACGGGCCATGCTAAATTGCTCAACCCCCAGGAACACACTGTAGCTCACCCCCAAGACACACTGCAGCTCACTCCCCAGACACACAACAACTCACTCCCCAGACACACTGCAGCTCACTCCCCAGACACACAACTCACTCCCCAGACACACTGCAGCTCACTCCCCAGACTCACTGCAGCTAACTCCACAGACACACTGTAACACTCCCCCCAGACACATTGCAGCTTTGTCCCCAGACACACTTCAACTCTTCCCCGAGACACACTGCAGCTAAACCCCAGACACACTGCACCTCACTCACCTAACTCACTGCAGCTCACTCCCCAGACACACTGCAACTTACTCCCATGACACACTGCAGCTCACTCCCCAGACACGCTGCAGCTCACTCCCCAGACAAACTGCAGGTCACTCCCCAGACACACTGCAACTCACTCCCCAGACACACTGTAGTTCACTCCCTAGATACAGTGCAACTCACTCCCCAGACACATTGCATCTTCGTCCCCAGACACACTTCAACTCTTCCCCTAGACACACTGCAACTCTCCCCTCAGACATACTGCAGCTCACTCCCTAGACACACTGCAATACTCCCCCCAGACACATTGCAGCTTCGTCCCCAGACACACTGCAACTCAACCCTCAGACACACTGCAGCTAAACCCCCAGACACACTGCACCTCACTCACCAAACACACTGCAGCTCATCCCCAGACACACTGCAACTTACTCCTCAGACACACTGCAGCTCACTCCCCAGACACACTGCAATCCACTCCCCAGACACATTGCAGCTCTTACCCGAGACACACTGCAGCTCACTCCCCGGACACACTGTAGTTCACTCCCCAGACACACTGCAGCTCACTCCCCAGACACACTGTAGTTCACTCCCCAGACACATTGCAGCTCTTACCCGAGACACACTGCAACTCACTCCACAGACACATTGCAGTTCACCCCCGAGACACATTGCAGCTCACTCCCCGGACACACTGTAGTTCTCTCCCTAAATACACTGCACTCACCTCCCAGACAAACTGCAACTCACCCCCCTAACACACTGCAGCTCACTCCCCTAACACACTGCAACTCACTCCCCAGACACACTGCAACTCACCCCCTGGACACACTGCAGCTCACTCCCCGTACACACTGGAGTTTATTCCCAAGATACAGTGCAACTCAATCCCCAGACACACTGCAACTCAGCACCGAGACACACTGCAACTCACTCCCCAGACACACTGCAGCTCACTCCCCAGACACACTGCAGCTCACCCCCAGACACATTGCAGGTCACCCCTGAGACACACTGCAGTTAACCACACAGACAAACTGCAGCTCACTCCCCAGACACACTGTAACTCACTCCCCAGACACACTGCAGCCCCTTCCCTAGACACACTGCAATACTCCCCCCAGACACACTGCAGCTCACCCCCAGACGCACTGCAGCTCACTCCCCGTACACACTGCAGCTCATCCCCAGACACACTGCAGCTCACTCCCCGTACACACTGCAACTCACTCCCCGGACACACTGTAGTTCACTCCCTAGATACACTGCAACCCACTCCCCAGACACATTGCAGCTCATCCCCGAGACACACTGCAGCTCACTCCCCGGACACACTGTAGTTCACTCCCTAGATACACTGCAACCCACTCCCCAGACACATTGCAGCTCATCCCCGAGACACACTGCAGCTCACTCCCCAGACACACTGCAGCTCACTCCACAGACACACTGCAATACTCCCCCCAGACACATTGCAGCTTCGTCCCCAGACACACTGCAACTCAACCGCCAGACAAACTGCAACTCAATCCCCAGACACACTGCAGCTAAACCCCCAGACACACTGCACCTCACTCACCAAACACACTGCAGCTCACTCCCCAGACACACTGCAACTTACTCCCCGGACACACTGTAGTTCACTGCCTAGATACAGTGCAACTCACTCCCCAGACACACTGTAGCTCACTCCCCAGACACACTGTAGCTCACTCCCCAGACACACTGCAGCTCACTCCCCAGACACACTGCACCTCACTCACCAAACACACTGCAGCTAAACCCCCAGACACACTGCACCTCACTCACCAAACACACTGCAGCTCACCCCCGAGACACATTGCAGCTCACTCCCCGGACACACTGTAGTTCACTGCCTAGATACAGTGCAACTCACTCCCCAGACACACTGTAGCTCACTCCCCAGACACACTGTAGCTCACTTCCCAGACACACTGCAGCTCACTCCCCAGACACACTGCACCTCACTCACCAAACACACTGCAGCTCACTCCCCAGACACACTGCAACTTACTCCCCAGACACACTGCAGCTCACCCCCGAGACACACTGCAGCTCACTCCCCGGACACACTGTAGTTCACTCCCTAGATACAGTGCAACTCAATCCCCAGACACACTGTAGCTCACTCCCCAGACACACTGTAGCTCACTCCCCAGACACACTGCAGCTCACTCCCCAGACACACTGCAGCTCATGCCCAGACACACTGCAGCTCACTCCCCGTACACACTGCAGCTCACTCCCCAGACACACTGCAGCTCACTCCCCAGACACACTGCAGCTCACCCCCGAGACACACTGCAGCTCACTCCCCGGACACACTGTAGTTCTCTCCCTAAATACACTGCACTCACCTCCCAGACAAACTGCAACTCACCCCCCTAACACACTGCAGCTCACTCCCCTAACACACTGCAACTCACTCCCCAGACACACTGCAACTCACCCCCTGGACACACTGCAGCTCACTCCCCGTACACACTGGAGTTTATTCCCAAGATACAGTGCAACTCAATCCCCAGACACACTGCAACTCAGCACCGAGACACACTGCAGTTAACCACACAGACAAACTGCAGCTCACTCCCCAGACACACTGTAACTCACTCCCCAGACACACTGCAGCCCCTTCCCTAGACACACTGCAATACTCCCCCCAGACACATTGCAGCTTCGTCCCCAGACACACTGCAACTCAACCGCCAGACACACTGCAGCTAAACCCCCAGACACACTGCACCTCACTCACCAAACACACTGCAGCTCATCCCCAGACACACTGCAACTTACTCCCCAGACACACTGCAGCTCACTCCCCGGACACACTGCAGCTCACTCCCCAGACACACTGCAACTCACTCCCCAGACACACTGCAGCTCACTCCCCAGACACACTGCAACCCACTCCCCAGACACACTGCAACTCACTCCCCAGACACACTGCAGCTCACCCCCCAGACACACTGCAGCTCACTCCCCGGACACACTGTAGTTCTCTCCCTAAATACACTGCACTCACCTCCCAGACAAACTGCAACTCACCCCCCTAACACACTGCAGCTCACTCCCCTAACACACTGCAACTCACTCCCCAGACACACTGCAACTCACCCCCTGGACACACTGCAGCTCACTCCCCGTACACACTGGAGTTTATTCCCAAGATACAGTGCAACTCAATCCCCAGACACACTGCAACTCACTCCCCAGACACACTGCAGCTCACTCCCCAGACACACTGCAGCTCACCCCCAGACACATTGCAGGTCACCCCTGAGACACACTGCAGTTAACCACACAGACAAACTGCAGCTCACTCCCCAGACACACTGTAACTCACTCCCCAGACACACTGCAGCCCCTTCCCTAGACACACTGCAATACTCCCCCCAGACACATTGCAGCTTCGTCCCCAGACACACTGCAACTCAACCGCCAGACACACTGCAGCTAAACCCCCAGACACACTGCACCTCACTCACCAAACACACTGCAGCTCATCCCCAGACACACTGCAACTTACTCCCCAGACACACTGCAGCTCACTCCCCGGACACACTGTAACTCACTCCCCAGACGCACTGCAGCCCCTTCCCTAGACACACTGCAATACTCCCCCCAGACACATTGCAGCTTCGTCCCCAGACACACTGCAACTCAACCGCCAGACACACTGCAGCTAAACCCCCAGACACACTGCACCTCACTCACCAAACACACTGCAGCTCACTCCCCAGACACACTGCAACTTACTCCCCAGAGACACTGCAACTTACTCCCCAGACACACTGCAGCTCACCCCCGAGACACACTGCAGCTCACTCCCCGGACACACTGTAGTTCACTCCCTAGATACAGTGCAACTCAATCCCCAGACACACTGTAGCTCACTCCCCAGACACACTGCAGCTCACTCCCCAGACACACTGCAGCTCACTCCCCAGACACACTGCAGCTCATGCCCAGACACACTGCAGCTCACTCCCCGTACACACTGCAGCTCACTCCCCAGACACACTGCAGCTCACCCCCGAGACACACTGCAGCTCACTCCCCGGACACACTGTAGTTCACTGCCTAGATACAGTGCAACTCACTCCCCAGACACACTGTAGCTCACTCCCCAGACACACTGTAGCTCACTCCCCAGACACACTGCAGCTCACTCCCCAGACACACTGCAACTCACTCCCCAGACACACTGCAGCTCACCCCCCAGACACACTGCAGCTCATCCCCAGACACACTGCAGCTCACTCCCCGTACACACTGCAACTCACTCCACAGACACACTGCAGCTCACTCCCCAGACACACTGCAGCTCATCCCCAGACACGCTGCACCTCACTCACCTAACTCACTGCAGCTCACTCCCCAGACACACTGCAACTTACTCCCCAGACACACTGCAGCTCACTCCCCAGACACACTGCAACTCACTCCCCAGACACACTGTAGTTCACTCCCTAGATACAGTGCAACTCACTCCCCAGGCACATTGCATCTTCGTCCCCAGACACACTTCAACTCTTCCCCTAGACACACTGCAACTCTCCCCTCAGACATACTGCAGCTCACTCCCTAGACACACTGCAATACTCCCCCCAGACACATTGCAGCTTCGTCCCCAGACACACTGCAACTCAACCCTCAGACACACTGCAGCTAAACCCCCAGACACACTGCACCTCACTCACCAAACACACTGCAGCTCATCCCCAGACACACTGCAACTTACTCCTCAGACACACTGCAGCTCACTCCCCAGACACACTGCAATCCACTCCCCAGACACATTGCAGCTCTTACCCGAGACACACTGCAGCTCATCCCCAGACACACTGCAACTTACTCCTCAGACACACTGCAGCTCACTCCCCAGACACACTGCAATCCACTCCCCAGACACATTGCAGCTCTTACCCGAGACACACTGCAGCTCACTCCCCGGACACACTGTAGTTCACTCCCCAGACACACTGCAGCTCACTCCCCAGACACACTGTAGTTCACTCCCCAGACACATTGCAGTTCACCCCCGAGACACATTGCAGCTCACTCCCCGGACACACTGTAGTTCTCTCCCTAAATACACTGCACTCACCTGCCAGACAAACTGCAACTCACCCCCCTAACACACTGCAGCTCACTCCCCTAACACACTGCAACTCACTCCCCAGACACACTGCAACTCACCCCCTGGACACACTGCAGCTCACTCCCCGTACACACTGGAGTTTATTCCCAAGATACAGTGCAACTCAATCCCCAGACACACTGCAACTCAGCACCGAGACACACTGCAACTCACTCCCCAGACACACTGCAGCTCACTCCCCAGACACACTGCAGCTCACCCCCAGACACATTGCAGGTCACCCCTGAGACACACTGCAGTTAACCACACAGACAAACTGCAGCTCACTCCCCAGACACACTGTAACTCACTCCCCAGACACACTGCAGCCCCTTCCCTAGACACACTGCAATACTCCCCCCAGACACACTGCAGCTCACCCCCAGACGCACTGCAGCTCACTCCCCGTACACACTGCAGCTCATCCCCAGACACACTGCAGCTCACTCCCCGTACACACTGCAACTCACTCCCCGGACACACTGTAGTTCACTCCCTAGATACACTGCAACCCACTCCCCAGACACATTGCAGCTCATCCCCGAGACACACTGCAGCTCACTCCCCGGACACACTGTAGTTCACTCCCTAGATACACTGCAACCCACTCCCCAGACACATTGCAGCTCATCCCCGAGACACACTGCAGCTCACTCCCCAGACACACTGCAGCTCACTCCACAGACACACTGCAATACTCCCCCCAGACACATTGCAGCTTCGTCCCCAGACACACTGCAACTCAACCGCCAGACAAACTGCAACTCAATCCCCAGACACACTGCAGCTAAACCCCCAGACACACTGCACCTCACTCACCAAACACACTGCAGCTCACTCCCCAGACACACTGCAACTTACTCCCCGGACACACTGTAGTTCACTGCCTAGATACAGTGCAACTCACTCCCCAGACACACTGTAGCTCACTCCCCAGACACACTGTAGCTCACTCCCCAGACACACTGCAGCTCACTCCCCAGACACACTGCACCTCACTCACCAAACACACTGCAGCTCACCCCCGAGACAAATTGCAGCTCACTCCCCGGACACACTGTAGTTCACTGCCTAGATACAGTGCAACTCACTCCCCAGACACACTGTAGCTCACTCCCCAGACACACTGTAGCTCACTCCCCAGACACACTGCAGCTCACTCCCCAGACACACTGCACCTCACTCACCAAACACACTGCAGCTCACTCCCCAGACACACTGCAACTTACTCCCCAGACACACTGCAACTTACTCCCCAGACACACTGCAACTCACCCCCGAGACACACTGCAGCTCACTCCCCGGACACACTGTAGTTCACTCCCTAGATACAGTGCAACTCAATCCCCAGACACACTGTAGCTCACTCCCCAGACACACTGTAGCTCACTCCCCAGACACACTGCAGCTCACTCCCCAGACACACTGCAGCTCATGCCCAGACACACTGCAGCTCACTCCCCGTACACACTGCAGCTCACTCCCCAGACACACTGCAGCTCACCCCCGAGACACACTGCAGCTCACTCCCCGGACACACTGTAGTTCTCTCCCTAAATACACTGCACTCACCTCCCAGACAAACTGCAACTCACCCCCCTAACACACTGCAGCTCACTCCCCTAACACACTGCAACTCCCTCCCCAGACACACTGCAACTCACCCCCTGGACACACTGCAGCTCACTCCCCGTACACACTGGAGTTTATTCCCAAGATACAGTGCAACTCAATCCCCAGACACACTGCAACTCAGCACCGAGACACACTGCAACTCACTCCCCAGACACACTGCAGCTCACTCCCCAGACACACTGCAGCTCACCCCCAGACACATTGCAGGTCACCCCTGAGACACACTGCAGTTAACCACACAGACAAACTGCAGCTCACTCCCCAGACACACTGTAACTCACTCCCCAGACACACTGCAGCCCCTTCCCTAGACACACTGCAATACTCCCCCCAGACACATTGCAGCTTCGTCCCCAGACACACTGCAACTCAACCGCCAGACACACTGCAGCTAAACCCCCAGACACACTGCACCTCACTCACCAAACACACTGCAGCTCATCCCCAGACACACTGCAACTTACTCCCCAGACACACTGCAGCTCACTCCCCGGACACACTGCAGCTCACTCCCCAGACACACTGCAACTCACTCCCCAGACACACTGCAGCTCACTCCCCAGACACACTGCAACCCACTCCCCAGACACACTGCAACTCACTCCCCAGACACACTGCAGCTCACCCCCCAGACACACTGCAGCTCACTCCCCGGACACACTGTAGTTCTCTCCCTAAATACACTGCACTCACCTCCCAGACAAACTGCAACTCACCCCCCTAACACACTGCAGCTCACTCCCCTAACACACTGCAACTCACTCCCCAGACACACTGCAACTCACCCCCTGGACACACTGCAGCTCACTCCCCGTACACACTGGAGTTTATTCCCAAGATACAGTGCAACTCAATCCCCAGACACACTGCAACTCAGCACCGAGACACACTGCAACTCACTCCCCAGACACACTGCAGCTCACTCCCCAGACACACTGCAGCTCACCCCCAGACACATTGCAGGTCACCCCTGAGACACACTGCAGTTAACCACACAGACAAACTGCAGCTCACTCCCCAGACACACTGTAACTCACTCCCCAGACACACTGCAGCCCCTTCCCTAGACACACTGCAATACTCCCCCCAGACACATTGCAGCTTCGTCCCCAGACACACTGCAACTCAACCGCCAGACACACTGCAGCTAAACCCCCAGACACACTGCACCTCACTCACCAAACACACTGCAGCTCATCCCCAGACACACTGCAACTTACTCCCCAGACACACTGCAGCTCACTCCCCGGACACACTGCAGCTCACTCCCCTAACACACTGCAACTCACTCCCCAGACACACTGCAACTCACCCCCTGGACACACTGCAGCTCACTCCCCGTACACACTGGAGTTTATTCCCAAGATACAGTGCAACTCAATCCCCAGACACACTGCAACTCAGCACCGAGACACACTGCAACTCACTCCCCAGACACACTGCAGCTCACTCCCCAGACACACTGCAGCTCACCCCCAGACACATTGCAGGTCACCCCTGAGACACACTGCAGTTAACCACACAGACAAACTGCAGCTCACTCCCCAGACACACTGTAACTCACTCCCCAGACACACTGCAGCCCCTTCCCTAGACACACTGCAATACTCCCCCCAGACACATTGCAGCTTCGTCCCCAGACACACTGCAACTCAACCGCCAGACACACTGCAGCTAAACCCCCAGACACACTGCACCTCACTCACCAAACACACTGCAGCTCATCCCCAGACACACTGCAACTTACTCCCCAGACACACTGCAGCTCACTCCCCGGACACACTGCAGCTCACTCCCCAGACACACTGCAACTCACTCCCCAGACACACTGCAGCTCACTCCCCAGACACACTGCAACCCACTCCCCAGACACACTGCAACTCACTCCCCAGACACACTGCAGCTCACCCCCCAGACACACTGCAACTCACTCCCCAGACACATTGCAGCTCATCCCCGAGACACACTGCAGCTCACTCCCCGGACACACTGTAGTTCACTCCCTAGATACACTGCAACCCACTCCCCAGACACATTGCAGCTCATCCCCGAGACACACTGCAGCTCACTCCCCAGACACACTGCAGCTCACTCCACAGACACACTGCAATACTCCCCCCAGACACATTGCAGCTTCGTCCCCAGACACACTGCAACTCAACCGCCAGACAAACTGCAACTCAATCCCCAGACACACTGCAGCTAAACCCCCAGACACACTGCACCTCACTCACCAAACACACTGCAGCTCACTCCCCAGACACACTGCAACTTACTCCCCAGACACACTGCAACTTACTCCCCAGACACACTGCAGCTCACCCCCGAGACACACTGCAGCTCACTGCCCGGACACACTGTAGTTCACTGCCTAGATACAGTGCAACTCACTCCCCAGACACACTGTAGCTCACTCCCCAGACACACTGTAGCTCACTCCCCAGACACACTGCAGATCACTCCCCAGACACACTGCACCTCACTCACCAAACACACTGCAGCTCACTCCCCAGACACACTGCAACTTACTCCCCAGACACACTGCAACTTACTCCCCAGACACACTGCAGCTCACCCCCGAGACACACTGCAGCTCACTCCCCGGACACACTGTAGTTCACTCCCTAGATACAGTGCAACTCAATCCCCAGACACACTGTAGCTCACTCCCCAGACACACTGCAGCTCACTCCCCAGACACACTGCAGCTCACTCCCCAGACACACTGCAGCTCATGCCCAGACACACTGCAGCTCACTCCCCGTACACACTGCAGCTCACTCCCCAGACACACTGCAGCTCACCCCCGAGACACACTGCAGCTCACTCCCCGGACACACTGTAGTTCACTGCCTAGATACAGTGCAACTCACTCCCCAGACACACTGTAGCTCACTCCCCAGACACACTGTAGCTCACTCCCCAGACACACTGCAGCTCACTCCCCAGACACACTGCAACTCACTCCCCAGACACACTGCAGCTCACTCCCCAGACACACTGCAGCTCATCCCCAGACGCACTGCAGCTCACTCCCCGTACACACTGCAGCTCATCCCCAGACACACTGCAGCTCACTCCCCGTACACACTGCAACTCACTCCACAGACACACTGCAGCTCACTCCCCAGACACACTGCAGCTCATCCCCAGACACACTGCAACTCACTCCCCAGACACACTGCAACTCACTCCCCAGACACACTGCAGCTCACTCCCCAGACACACTGCAACTCACTCCCCGGACACACTGTAGTTCACTCCCCGTACACACTGCAACTCACTCCCCGGACACACTGTAGTTCACTCCCTAGATACACTGCAACCCACTCCCCAGACACATTGCAGCTCATCCCCGAGACACACTGCAGCTCACTCCCCAGACACACTGCAGCTCACTCCACAGACACACTGCAATACTCCCCCCAGACACATTGCAGCTTCGTCCCCAGGCACACTGCAACTCAACCGCCAGACAAACTGCAACTCAATCCCCAGACACACTGCAGCTAAACCCCCAGACACACTGCACCTCACTCACCAAACACACTGCAGCTCACTCCCCAGACACACTGCAACTTACTCCCCAGACACACTGCAACTTACTCCCCAGACACACTGCAGCTCATCCCCGAGACACATTGCAGCTCACTCCCCGGACACACTGTAGTTCACTGCCTAGATACAGTGCAACTCACTCCCCAGACACACTGTAGCTCACTCCCCAGACACACTGTAGCTCACTCCCCAGACACACTGCAGCTCACTCCCCAGACACACTGCACCTCACTCACCAAACACACTGCAGCTCACTCCCCAGACACACTGCAACTTACTCCCCAGACACACTGCAACTCACCCCCGAGACACACTGCAGCTCACTCCCCGGACACACTGTAGTTCTCTCCCTAAATACACTGCACTCACCTCCCAGACAAACTGCAACTCACCCCCCTAACACACTGCAGCTCACTCCCCTAACACACTGCAACTCCCTCCCCAGACACACTGCAACTCACCCCCTGGACACACTGCAGCTCACTCCCCGTACACACTGGAGTTTATTCCCAAGATACAGTGCAACTCAATCCCCAGACACACTGCAACTCAGCACCGAGACACACTGCAACTCACTCCCCAGACACACTGCAGCTCACTCCCCAGACACACTGCAGCTCACCCCCAGACACATTGCAGGTCACCCCTGAGACACACTGCAGTTAACCACACAGACAAACTGCAGCTCACTCCCCAGACACACTGTAACTCACTCCCCAGACACACTGCAGCCCCTTCCCTAGACACACTGCAATACTCCCCCCAGACACATTGCAGCTTCGTCCCCAGACACACTGCAACTCAACCGCCAGACACACTGCAGCTAAACCCCCAGACACACTGCACCTCACTCACCAAACACACTGCAGCTCATCCCCAGACACACTGCAACTTACTCCCCAGACACACTGCAGCTCACTCCCCGGACACACTGCAGCTCACTCCCCAGACACACTGCAACTCACTCCCCAGACACACTGCAGCTCACTCCCCAGACACACTGCAACCCACTCCCCAGACACACTGCAACTCACTCCCCAGACACACTGCAGCTCACCCCCCAGACACACTGCAGCTCACTCCCCGGACACACTGTAGTTCTCTCCCTAAATACACTGCACTCACCTCCCAGACAAACTGCAACTCACCCCCCTAACACACTGCAGCTCACTCCCCTAACACACTGCAACTCACTCCCCAGACACACTGCAACTCACCCCCTGGACACACTGCAGCTCACTCCCCGTACACACTGGAGTTTATTCCCAAGATACAGTGCAACTCAATCCCCAGACACACTGCAACTCAGCACCGAGACACACTGCAACTCACTCCCCAGACACACTGCAGCTCACTCCCCAGACACACTGCAGCTCACCCCCAGACACATTGCAGGTCACCCCTGAGACACACTGCAGTTAACCACACAGACAAACTGCAGCTCACTCCCCAGACACACTGTAACTCACTCCCCAGACACACTGCAGCCCCTTCCCTAGACACACTGCAATACTCCCCCCAGACACATTGCAGCTTCGTCCCCAGACACACTGCAACTCAACCGCCAGACACACTGCACCTCACTCACCAAACACACTGCAGCTCATCCCCAGACACACTGCAACTTACTCCCCAGACACACTGCAGCTCACTCCCCGGACACACTGCAGCTCACTCCCCTAACACACTGCAACTCACTCCCCAGACACACTGCAACTCACCCCCTGGACACACTGCAGCTCACTCCCCGTACACACTGGAGTTTATTCCCAAGATACAGTGCAACTCAATCCCCAGACACACTGCAACTCAGCACCGAGACACACTGCAACTCACTCCCCAGACACACTGCAGCTCACTCCCCAGACACACTGCAGCTCACCCCCAGACACATTGCAGGTCACCCCTGAGACACACTGCAGTTAACCACACAGACAAACTGCAGCTCACTCCCCAGACACACTGTAACTCACTCCCCAGACACACTGCAGCCCCTTCCCTAGACACACTGCAATACTCCCCCCAGACACATTGCAGCTTCGTCCCCAGACACACTGCAACTCAACCGCCAGACACACTGCAGCTAAACCCCCAGACACACTGCACCTCACTCACCAAACACACTGCAGCTCATCCCCAGACACACTGCAACTTACTCCCCAGACACACTGCAGCTCACTCCCCGGACACACTGCAGCTCACTCCCCAGACACACTGCAACTCACTCCCCAGACACACTGCAGCTCACTCCCCAGACACACTGCAACCCACTCCCCAGACACACTGCAACTCACTCCCCAGACACACTGTAGCTCACTCCCCAGACACACTGTAGCTCACTCCCCAGACACACTGCAGCTCACTCCCCAGACACACTGCAACTCACTCCCCAGACACACTGCAGCTCACTCCCCAGACACACTGCAGCTCATCCCCAGACGCACTGCAGCTCACTCCCCGTACACACTGCAGCTCATCCCCAGACACACTGCAGCTCACTCCCCGTACACACTGCAACTCACTCCACAGACACACTGCAGCTCACTCCCCAGACACACTGCAGCTCATCCCCAGACACACTGCAACTCACTCCCCAGACACACTGCAACTCACTCCCCAGACACACTGCAGCTCACTCCCCAGACACACTGCAACTCACTCCCCGGACACACTGTAGTTCACTCCCCGTACACACTGCAACTCACTCCCCGGACACACTGTAGTTCACTCCCTAGATACACTGCAACCCACTCCCCAGACACATTGCAGCTCATCCCCGAGACACACTGCAGCTCACTCCCCAGACACACTGCAGCTCACTCCACAGACACACTGCAATACTCCCCCCAGACACATTGCAGCTTCGTCCCCAGGCACACTGCAACTCAACCGCCAGACAAACTGCAACTCAATCCCCAGACACACTGCAGCTAAACCCCCAGACACACTGCACCTCACTCACCAAACACACTGCAGCTCACTCCCCAGACACACTGCAACTTACTCCCCAGACACACTGCAACTTACTCCCCAGACACACTGCAGCTCATCCCCGAGACACATTGCAGCTCACTCCCCGGACACACTGTAGTTCACTGCCTAGATACAGTGCAACTCACTCCCCAGACACACTGTAGCTCACTCCCCAGACACACTGTAGCTCACTCCCCAGACACACTGCAGCTCACTCCCCAGACACACTGCACCTCACTCACCAAACACACTGCAGCTCACTCCCCAGACACACTGCAACTTACTCCCCAGACACACTGCAACTCACCCCCGAGACACACTGCAGCTCACTCCCCGGACACACTGTAGTTCTCTCCCTAAATACACTGCACTCACCTCCCAGACAAACTGCAACTCACCCCCCTAACACACTGCAGCTCACTCCCCTAACACACTGCAACTCCCTCCCCAGACACACTGCAACTCACCCCCTGGACACACTGCAGCTCACTCCCCGTACACACTGGAGTTTATTCCCAAGATACAGTGCAACTCAATCCCCAGACACACTGCAACTCAGCACCGAGACACACTGCAACTCACTCCCCAGACACACTGCAGCTCACTCCCCAGACACACTGCAGCTCACCCCCAGACACATTGCAGGTCACCCCTGAGACACACTGCAGTTAACCACACAGACAAACTGCAGCTCACTCCCCAGACACACTGTAACTCACTCCCCAGACACACTGCAGCCCCTTCCCTAGACACACTGCAATACTCCCCCCAGACACATTGCAGCTTCGTCCCCAGACACACTGCAACTCAACCGCCAGACACACTGCACCTCACTCACCAAACACACTGCAGCTCATCCCCAGACACACTGCAACTTACTCCCCAGACACACTGCAGCTCACTCCCCGGACACACTGCAGCTCACTCCCCTAACACACTGCAACTCACTCCCCAGACACACTGCAACTCACCCCCTGGACACACTGCAGCTCACTCCCCGTACACACTGGAGTTTATTCCCAAGATACAGTGCAACTCAATCCCCAGACACACTGCAACTCAGCACCGAGACACACTGCAACTCACTCCCCAGACACACTGCAGCTCACTCCCCAGACACACTGCAGCTCACCCCCAGACACATTGCAGGTCACCCCTGAGACACACTGCAGTTAACCACACAGACAAACTGCAGCTCACTCCCCAGACACACTGTAACTCACTCCCCAGACACACTGCAGCCCCTTCCCTAGACACACTGCAATACTCCCCCCAGACACATTGCAGCTTCGTCCCCAGACACACTGCAACTCAACCGCCAGACACACTGCAGCTAAACCCCCAGACACACTGCACCTCACTCACCAAACACACTGCAGCTCATCCCCAGACACACTGCAACTTACTCCCCAGACACACTGCAGCTCACTCCCCGGACACACTGCAGCTCACTCCCCAGACACACTGCAACTCACTCCCCAGACACACTGCAGCTCACTCCCCAGACACACTGCAACCCACTCCCCAGACACACTGCAACTCACTCCCCAGACACACTGTAGCTCACTCCCCAGACACACTGTAGCTCACTCCCCAGACACACTGCAGCTCACTCCCCAGACACACTGCAACTCACTCCCCAGACACACTGCAGCTCACTCCCCAGACACACTGCAGCTCATCCCCAGACGCACTGCAGCTCACTCCCCGTACACACTGCAGCTCATCCCCAGACACACTGCAGCTCACTCCCCGTACACACTGCAACTCACTCCACAGACACACTGCAGCTCACTCCCCAGACACACTGCAGCTCATCCCCAGACACACTGCAACTCACTCCCCAGACACACTGCAACTCACTCCCCAGACACACTGCAGCTCACTCCCCAGACACACTGCAACTCACTCCCCGGACACACTGTAGTTCACTCCCCGTACACGCTGCAACTCACTCCCCGGACACACTGTAGTTCACTCCCTAGATACACTGCAACCCACTCCCCAGACACATTGCAGCTCATCCCCGAGACACACTGCAGCTCACTCCCCAGACACACTGCAGCTCACTCCACAGACACACTGCAATACTCCCCCCAGACACATTGCAGCTTCGTCCCCAGGCACACTGCAACTCAACCGCCAGACAAACTGCAACTCAATCCCCAGACACACTGCAGCTAAACCCCCAGACACACTGCACCTCACTCACCAAACACACTGCAGCTCACTCCCCAGACACACTGCAACTTACTCCCCAGACACACTGCAACTTACTCCCCAGACACACTGCAGCTCATCCCCGAGACACATTGCAGCTCACTCCCCGGACACACTGTAGTTCACTGCCTAGATACAGTGCAACTCACTCCCCAGACACACTGTAGCTCACTCCCCAGACACACTGTAGCTCACTCCCCAGACACACTGCAGCTCACTCCCCAGACACACTGCACCTCACTCACCAAACACACTGCAGCTCACTCCCCAGACACACTGCAACTTACTCCCCAGACACACTGCAACTCACCCCCGAGACACACTGCAGCTCACTCCCCGGACACACTGTAGTTCTCTCCCTAAATACACTGCACTCACCTCCCAGACAAACTGCAACTCACCCCCCTAACACACTGCAGCTCACTCCCCTAACACACTGCAACTCCCTCCCCAGACACACTGCAACTCACCCCCTGGACACACTGCAGCTCACTCCCCGTACACACTGGAGTTTATTCCCAAGATACAGTGCAACTCAATCCCCAGACACACTGCAACTCAGCACCGAGACACACTGCAACTCACTCCCCAGACACACTGCAGCTCACTCCCCAGACACACTGCAGCTCACCCCCAGACACATTGCAGGTCACCCCTGAGACACACTGCAGTTAACCACACAGACAAACTGCAGCTCACTCCCCAGACACACTGTAACTCACTCCCCAGACACACTGCAGCCCCTTCCCTAGACACACTGCAATACTCCCCCCAGACACATTGCAGCTTCGTCCCCAGACACACTGCAACTCAACCGCCAGACACACTGCAGCTAAACCCCCAGACACACTGCACCTCACTCACCAAACACACTGCAGCTCATCCCCAGACACACTGCAACTTACTCCCCAGACACACTGCAGCTCACTCCCCGGACACACTGCAGCTCACTCCCCAGACACACTGCAACTCACTCCCCAGACACACTGCAGCTCACTCCCCAGACACACTGCAACCCACTCCCCAGACACATTGCAACTCACTCCCCAGACACACTGCAGCTCACCCCCCAGACACACTGCAGCTCACTCCCCGGACACACTGTAGTTCTCTCCCTAAATACACTGCACTCACCTCCCAGACAAACTGCAACTCACCCCCCTAACACACTGCAGCTCACTCTCCTAACACACTGCAACTCACTCCCCAGACACACTGCAACTCACCCCCTGGACACACTGCAGCTCACTCCCCGTACACACTGGAGTTTATTCCCAAGATACAGTGCAACTCAATCCCCAGACACACTGCAACTCAGCACCGAGACACACTGCAACTCACTCCCCAGACACACTGCAGCTCACTCCCCAGACACACTGCAGCTCACCCCCAGACACATTGCAGGTCACCCCTGAGACACACTGCAGTTAACCACACAGACAAACTGCAGCTCACTCCCCAGACACACTGTAACTCACTCCCCAGACACACTGCAGCCCCTTCCCTAGACACACTGCAATACTCCCCCCAGACACATTGCAGCTTCGTCCCCAGACACACTGCAACTCAACCGCCAGACACACTGCAGCTAAACCCCCAGACACACTGCACCTCACTCACCAAACACACTGCAGCTCATCCCCAGACACACTGCAACTTACTCCCCAGACACACTGCAGCTCACTCCCCGGACACACTGCAGCTCACTCCCCAGACACACTGCAACTCACTCCCCAGACACACTGCAGCTCACTCCCCAGACACACTGCAACCCACTCCCCAGACACACTGCAACTCACTCCCCAGACACACTGCAGCTCACCCCCCAGACACACTGCAACTCACTCCCCAGACACATTGCAGCTCATCCCCGAGACACACTGCAGCTCACTCCCCGGACACACTGTAGTTCACTCCCTAGATACACTGCAACCCACTCCCCAGACACATTGCAGCTCATCCCCGAGACACACTGCAGCTCACTCCCCAGACACACTGCAGCTCACTCCACAGACACACTGCAATACTCCCCCCAGACACATTGCAGCTTCGTCCCCAGACACACTGCAACTCAACCGCCAGACAAACTGCAACTCAATCCCCAGACACACTGCAGCTAAACCCCCAGACACACTGCACCTCACTCACCAAACACACTGCAGCTCACTCCCCAGACACACTGCAACTTACTCCCCAGACACACTGCAACTTACTCCCCAGACACACTGCAGCTCACCCCCGAGACACACTGCAGCTCACTGCCCGGACACACGGTAGTTCACTGCCTAGATACAGTGCAACTCACTCCCCAGACACACTGTAGCTCACTCCCCAGACACACTGTAGCTCACTCCCCAGACACACTGCAGATCACTCCCCAGACACACTGCACCTCACTCACCAAACACACTGCAGCTCACTCCCCAGACACACTGCAACTTACTCCCCAGACACACTGCAACTTACTCCCCAGACACACTGCAGCTCACCCCCGAGACACACTGCAGCTCACTCCCCGGACACACTGTAGTTCACTCCCTAGATACAGTGCAACTCAATCCCCAGACACACTGTAGCTCACTCCCCAGACACACTGCAGCTCACTCCCCAGACACACTGCAGCTCACTCCCCAGACACACTGCAGCTCATGCCCAGACACACTGCAGCTCACTCCCCGTACACACTGTAGCTCACTCCCCAGACACACTGCAGCTCACCCCCGAGACACACTGCAGCTCACTCCCCGGACACACTGTAGTTCACTGCCTAGATACAGTGCAACTCACTCCCCAGACACACTGTAGCTCACTCCCCAGACACACTGTAGCTCACTCCCCAGACACACTGCAGCTCACTCCCCAGACACACTGCAACTCACTCCCCAGACACACTGCAGCTCACTCCCCAGACACACTGCAGCTCATCCCCAGACGCACTGCAGCTCACTCCCCGTACACACTGCAGCTCATCCCCAGACACACTGCAGCTCACTCCCCGTACACACTGCAACTCACTCCACAGACACACTGCAGCTCACTCCCCAGACACACTGCAGCTCATCCCCAGACACACTGCAACTCACTCCCCAGACACACTGCAACTCACTCCCCAGACACACTGCAGCTCACTCCCCAGACACACTGCAACTCACTCCCCGGACACACTGTAGTTCACTCCCCGTACACACTGCAACTCACTCCCCGGACACACTGTAGTTCACTCCCTAGATACACTGCAACCCACTCCCCAGACACATTGCAGCTCATCCCCGAGACACACTGCAGCTCACTCCCCAGACACACTGCAGCTCACTCCACAGACACACTGCAATACTCCCCCCAGACACAGTGCAGCTTCGTCCCCAGGCACACTGCAACTCAACCGCCAGACAAACTGCAACTCAATCCCCAGACACACTGCAGCTAAACCCCCAGACACACTGCACCTCACTCACCAAACACACTGCAGCTCACTCCCCAGACACACTGCAACTTACTCCCCAGACACACTGCAACTTACTCCCCAGACACACTGCAGCTCATCCCCGAGACACATTGCAGCTCACTCCCCGGACACACTGTAGTTCACTGCCTAGATACAGTGCAACTCACTCCCCAGACACACTGTAGCTCACTCCCCAGACACACTGTAGCTCACTCCCCAGACACACTGCAGCTCACTCCCCAGACACACTGCACCTCACTCACCAAACACACTGCAGCTCACTCCCCAGACACACTGCAACTTACTCCCCAGACACACTGCAACTTACTCCCCAGACACACTGCAGCTCACCCCCGAGACACACTGCAGCTCACTCCCCGGACACACTGTAGTTCACTCCCTAGATACAGTGCAACTCAATCCCCAGACACACTGTAGCTCACTCCCCAGACACACTGTAGCTCACTCCCCAGACACACTGCAGCTCACTCCCCAGACACACTGCAGCTCATGCCCAGACACACTGCAGCTCACTCCCCGTACACACTGCAGCTCACTCCCCAGACACACTGCAGCTCACCCCCGAGACACACTGCAGCTCACTCCCCGGACACACTGTAGTTCACTGCCTAGATACAGTGCAACTCACTCCCCAGACACATTGCAGCTCATCCCCGAGACACACTGCAACTCACTCCCCAGACACACTGTAGCTCACTCCCCAGACACACTGCAGCTCACTCCCCAGACACACTGCAACTCACTCCCCAGACACACTGCAGCTCACTCCCCAGACACACTGCAGCTCATCCCCAGACGCACTGCAGCTCACTCCCCGTACACACTGCAGCTCATCCCCAGACACACTGCAGCTCACTCCCCGTACACACTGCAACTCACTCCACAGACACACTGCAGCTCACTCCCCAGACACACTGCAGCTCATCCCCAGACACACTGCAACTCACTCCCCAGACACACTGCAACTCACTCCCCAGACACACTGCAGCTCACTCCCCAGACACACTGCAACTCACTCCCCAGACACACTGCAACTCACTCCCCAGACACACTGCAGCTCACCCCCCAGACACACTGCAACTCACTCCCCAGACACATTGCAGCTCATCCCCGAGACACACTGCAGCTCACTCCCCGGACACACTGTAGTTCACTCCCTAGATACACTGCAACCCACTCCCCAGACACATTGCAGCTCATCCCCGAGACACACTGCAGCTCACTCCCCAGACACACTGCAGCTCACTCCACAGACACACTGCAATACTCCCCCCAGACACATTGCAGCTTCGTTCCCAGACACACTGCAACTCAACCGCCAGACAAACTGCAACTCAATCCCCAGACACACTGCAGCTAAACCCCCAGACACACTGCACCTCACTCACCAAACACACTGCAGCTCACTCCCCAGACACACTGCAACTTACTCCCCAGACACACTGCAACTTACTCCCCAGACACACTGCAGCTCACCCCCGAGACACACTGCAGCTCACTCCCCGGACACACTGTAGTTCACTCCCTAGATACAGTGCAACTCAATCCCCAGACACACTGTAGCTCACTCCCCAGACACACTGTAGCTCATTCCCCAGACACACTGCAGCTCACTCCCCAGACACACTGCAGCTCATGCCCAGACACACTGCAGCTCACTCCCCGTGCACACTGCAGCTCACTCCCCAGACACACTGCAGCTCATCCCCAGACGCACTGCAGCTCCCTCCCCGTACACACTGCAGCTCATCCCCAGACACACTGCAGCTCACTCCCCGTACTCACTGCAACTCACTCCCCAGACACACTGCAGCTCACTCCCCAGACACACTGCAGCTCATCCCCAGACGCACTGCAGCTCACTCCCCGTACACACTGCAGCTCATCCCCAGACACACTGCAGCTCACTCCCCGTACACACTGCAACTCACTCCCCGGACACACTGTAGTTCACTCCCTAGATACACTGCAACCCACTCCCCAGACACATTGCAGCTCATCCCCGAGACACACTGCAGCTCACTCCCCAGACACACTGCAGCTCACTCCACAGACACACTGCAATACTCCCCCCAGACACATTGCAGCTTCGTCCCCAGACACACTGCAACTCAACCGCCAGACAAACTGCAACTCAATCCCCAGACACACTGCAGCTCACTCCCCGTACACACTGCAACTCACTCCCCAGACACACTGCAGCTCACTCCCCAGACACACTGCAGCTCATCCCCAGACACACTGCAGCTCACTCCCCGTACACACTGCAACTCACTCCCCAGACACACTGCAGCTCACTCCCCAGACACACTGCAGCTCATCCCCAGACGCACTGCAGCTCACTCCCCGTACACACTGCAGCTCACTCCCCAGACACACTGCAACTCAATCCCCAGACGCACTGCAGCTCAGCACCGAGACACACTGGAGCTCACTCCCCAGACACACTGTACTTCACTCCCCAGACACACTGCAACTCACTCCCCAGACACACTGCAGCTCACTCCCCAGACACACTGCAGCTCATCCCCAGACACACTGCAGCTCACTCCCCAGACACACTGCAGCTCACTCCCCAGACACACTGCAGCTCATCCCCAGACACACTGCAGCTCACTCCCCAGACACACTGCAGCTCACTCCCCAGACACACTGCAACTCAATCCCCAGACGCACTGCAGCTCACTCCCCAGACACACTGCAGCTCACTCCCCAGACACACTTCAGCTCACCCCCCAGACACACTGCAGCTCACTCCCCAGACACACTGCAGCTCACTCCCCAGACACACTGCAACTCACTCCCCAGACACACTGCAGCTCACTCCCCAGACACACTGTAGTTCACCCCCCAGACACACTGCAGCTCACTCCCCAGACACACTGCCACTCACTCCCCAGACACACTGCAACTCACTCCCCAGACACACTGCAGCTCACTCCCCAGACACACTGCAGCTCACTCCCCAGACACACTGCACCTCACTCCCCGGACACACTGCAACTCACTCCCCAGACACACTGCAACTCACTCCCCAGACACACTGCAGCTTACCCCCCAGACACACTACAACTCATCCCCCAGACACACTGCAGCTCACTCCCCAGACACACTGCAGCTTACTCCCCAGACACACTGCAGCTTACTCCCCAGACACACTGCAATTCACTCCCCTAACACACTGCATATGCCCCAAGCAGACAGCCAGGTCTGAGGGGAATAATTCCCACCAAAGTGCATGGGTGAGCACCCAGTTTGGGGAAGGCTGTCCTGGTGAAGTAAGTCAAGGGCAGTCTCCCATCCCAGTCCAGGAAAATGTGCCACAGGCTCAGAATGATCTTGTCCAACTGTCCCCATGGAACACTTCGCCCATCCAGCAGAGAACGGTGGGAGCTGTGCGGAAGTGACGTCGGAGCGCGGAGGCTTTTGGGAAGGTGGGTGAGTGGTATTTAAGTAGTTGTGTTGAAGAAGGTGAAGACATGACTGCCAAGCTGATTGAGTGTACTGCGTGCATGATGTGGGAGGTCAGGGACTCTGGTGTATCTGGCTCGCATAACTGTGGAAAGGGTGTACACATTCAGCTTCTGACAGAGCATATTGCAGCACTGATGAAAGAACTAGATGACCTCAGGCTCATCCGAGAGAACGAGATCTTTCTGGACAGGACCTTCAGCGAGGTTATTACACCGAACATATCTGAAGAGAGCAGACGATGAGGAAGGCAGAGAGGAGACAAGTACAAAGACCCCGTGGGAAGTACCTGTCAGGAACAGGTTGAATCTCTGGGAAATCGTAGAGACAGCCGTTACTGCCAGTCCGAGAGGCAGTCAGGTCTGCCAATCAGAAATTGGCATGGAGGCAGAGCCGAGGAGTCAGACATCACACAGAGCCGTGGTAATAGGGGACTCCATCGTGAGAGGAACTGAAAGGGGTTTCTGTGGCAACAGGCGGGATTTGAGGATGGTGTGTTTCCTTCCTGGTGCCAGGGTTAAGGACATCGCAGACAGAGTGCAGGAAATCCTCAAGGACGAAGGTGAAGAGCCAGGCGTGCTGGTACATGTCGGCACAAATGACATCGGGAAGAAGAGGAGGGCCACTCTACAGCGGGACTTCGAGGAACTAGGAAGAAGGCTGAAAAGCAGGACGTCCAAGGTGGTTATCTCCGGTTGGCTTCCAGTTCCTCGGGCTGGTGAGGCCAGAAACAGGGAGATAATGGACTTGAACTTGTGGCTGGGGATCTGGTGCAGGAAGCAAGGATTTAAATTCTTGGGGTGTGTTTTAGCGGTAAGAATAAATTATAAAAGAGAGACAGGTTGCACCTTAATAGGTGGGGGGCTAGCATTCTGGCAGGCAGGTTTGCTACTGCAACACAGCTACGTTTAAACTAAGTAGCTGGGGGGAGGGGACAAACTGGATGTTTAAGAAGGAAATTAAAGGGAAAGTTAGAACAAGAGAAGTCAAGAAAGACAACTGTATTAATGAGGCCGAAAACTCAAAAAAAGATTGTGCCGTAAGGTCAAGTGAAATAGGAATTGATAGGAAGGATGAGGGGAGTGCAGGTTCATAGCTCCTTGAAAGTGGAGTCGCAGGTAGATAGGATAGTGAAGAAGGCATTTGGTATGCTTTCCTTTATTGATCAGAGTACTAAGTATAGGAGTTGGGTGGTCATGAATGCGGCTGTACAGGACATTGGTTAGGCCACTGTTGGAATATTGCGTGCAATTCTGGTCTCCTTCCTATGGGAATGATGTTATGAAACTTGAAAGGATTCAGAAAGGATTTACAAGGACGTTGCCAGGGTTGGAGGATCTGAGCTACAGGGAAAGGCTGAACAGGCTGGGGCTGTTTTCCCTGGAGCGTCGGAGGCTGAGGGGTGACCTTATTATAGGTTTACAAAATCATGAGGGGCATGGATAGGATAAATAGACAAAGTCTTTTCCCTGGGGTTGGGGAGTCCAGAACTAGAGGGCATAGGTTTAGGGTGAGAGGGGAAAGATATAAAAGAGACCTAAGGGGTAACATTTTCACGCAGAGGGTGGTACGTGTATGGAATGAGCTGCCAGAGGATGTGGTGGAGGCTGGTACAATTGCAACATTTAAGAGGCATTTGGATGGGTAGATGAATAGGAAGGGTTTGGAGGGATATGGGCTGGGTGCTGGCAGGTGGGACTAGATTGGGTTGGGATATCTGGTCGGTATGGACAGGTTGGACCGAAGGGTCTGTTTCCATGCTGTACATCTCTATGACTCTATGAGTAACAAATTAAAAATATTATCTATGAATGCACGAAGCATTAGAAATAAAGTGGATGACCTTGAGGCTCATTTGGAAACTGGCAGCTACGATGTTGTGGGGATAACTGAGACGTGGCTTCAAGTGGACAGGGCCTGGGAAATGAATATTCAAGGTTATACATGTTATAGTAAGGACAGACTGACTGGCAGAGGGGGTAGGTTGGCCCTGTTGGTAAGGAGTGATATTCAGTCCCTTGCGCAGGGGGACCTAGAATCAGGGGATGTCGAGTCAGTATGGATAGAGCTGAGAAATTCTAATGGTAGAAAGACCCTAATGGGAGTTATCTACAGGCCCCCAAACAGTAGCCTGGATGTAGTGTGTAAGTTGAATAAGGAGCTGAAATTGACCTGTCGCAAAGATATTACTACAGTTGTTATGGGGGATTTCAACATGCAGGTAGACTAGGAGAATCAGGATGGTACTGGACCCCAAGAAAAGGAGTTTGTGGAGTGCCTGCGAGATGGATTCTTAGAACAGCTGGTGCTGGAGCCTACCAGGGAGAAGGCAATTCTGGATCTGGTGTTGTGCAACGAACCGGATTTGATCAGGGTCTACAATACAATAAGCTTTAATTTGCAGTTTGAAAGGGAGAGGGTAGAATCAGAAATGACAATCTATCAATTGAATAAGGGGAACTATGGAGCTATGAGGGAGGAGCTGGCCAAAGTTCAATGGTGCAATACCTTAGCAGGGATGACAGTGGAGGAACAATGGCAGATATTTCTGTGTATAATGCAGAAGATGCAGGATCAGTTCATTCCAAAAAGGAAGAAAGATCCTAGGAGGAGGCATGGGTGGCCGTGGCTGACGAGGGAAGTTAAGAAACATATAAAGTTAAAAGAGAAAAAGTATAACATAGCAAAGATAAGTGGGAAAACGGAGGACTGGGAAGCTTTTAAAGAACAACAGAGGATTACTAAGTAGGAAATATGCAAAGAAAAAATAAGGTACGAAGGTAAACTGGCCAAAAATATAAAGGAGGATAGTAAAAGTTTTTTCGGTATGTGAAAAAAAGGTTAAGACTAAAATTGGGCCCTTGAAGACAGAAACAGGGGAATATATTACGGGGAACTAAGAAATGGCAGAAGAGTTGAATTGGTACTTCAGATCTGTCTTCACTGGGGAAGACACGAGTAATCTCCCTGAGGTAACAGTGGCTGAAGGACCTGAACTGAAGGGAATTTATATTTGCATGGAATTGGTGTTGGAGAGACCGTTAGGTCTGAAGGTTGATAAGTCCCCGGGGCCTGATGGTCTACATCCCAGGAGGTGGCTCGAGAAATCGTGGATGCATTGGTGATAATTTTCCAATGTTCTATAGATTCAGGATCAGTTCCTGCGGATTGGAGGGTGGCTAGTGTTGTCCCACACTTAAGAAAGGAGGGAGAGAGAAAACAGGGAATTATAGACCAGTTAGTCTGACCTCAGTGGTGGGAAAGATGCTGGAGTTTATTATAAAGGATGAGATTACAGCACATCTGGATAGTAGTAACAGGATAGGTCCGAGTCAGCATGGATTTATGAAGGGGAAAACATGCTTGACTAATCTTCTGGAATTTTTTGAGGATATAATTCTGAAGATGGACAAGGGAGATCCAGTGGATGTAGTATACCTCGACTTTCAGAAAGCCTTTGATAAAGTCCCACATAGGAGGTTAGTGAGCAAAATTAGGGCACATGATATTAGGGGCAAAATACTGACTTGGATTGAAAATTGGTTGGCTGACAGGAAACAAAGAGTAGTGATAAACAGCTCCCTTTCGGAATGGCAGGCGGTGACCAGTGGGGTACTGCAGGGATCAGTGCTGGGACCGCAGCTTTTTACAATGTACATTAATGATATCGATGAAGGTATTAAAAGTAATATTAGCAAATTTGCTGATGACATAAAGCTGGGTGGCAGGGTGAAATGTGAGGAGGATGTTAGGAGATTACAGGGTGACCTGGACAGGTTAGGTGAGTGGTCAGATGCATGGCAGATGCAGTTTAATGTGGGTAAATGTATGGTTATCCACTTTGGTGGCAAGAACAGGAAGGCAGATTACTACCTCAATGGAATCAATTTAGGTAAAGGGGCAGTACAGAGAGATCTGGGTGTTCTTGTACACCAGTCAATGAAGGTAAGCATGCAGGTACAGCAGGTAGTGAAGAAGGCTAATAGCATGCTGGCCTTCATAACAAAAGGGATTGAGTATAGAAGCAAAGAGGTTCTTCTGCAGCTGTACAGGGCCCTGGTGATACTGCACCTGGAATACTGTGCGCAGGTTTGGTCTCCAAATTTGAGGAAAGACATTCTGGCTATTGAGGGAGTGCAGCATAGGTTCATAAGGTCAATTCCCGGAATGGTGGGACTACCTTACGCTGAAGCATTGGTGCGACTGGGCTTGTATACCCTTAAGTTTAGAAGACTGAGAGGGGATCTGATTGAGACGTATAAGATTATTAAAGGATTGGACACTGGAGGCAGGAAGCATGTTTCCGCTGATGGGTGAGGCCACTTAGAGCAGAGTTGAGGAGAAACTTCTTCACCCAGAGAGTGGTGGGTGTATGGAATGCTCTGCCCCAGAAGGCAGCGGAGGCCAAGTCTCTGGATACTTTCAAGAAAAAGTTGGATAGAGGTCTTAAGGATAGTGGAATCAAGGGTTATGGGGATAAGGCAGGAACAGGATACTGATTGAGGATGATCAGCCATGATCATAATGAATGGTGGTGCTGGCTCGAAGAGCAGAATGGCCTACTCCTGCCTACTCCTGCACCTATTGTCTATTGTCTATTGTTCCAGATATTAATCAAAGAATCTTCTCTTAACTGCTTCTGTTGCAGTTAAAACCTTCCTTAAATGGGACGACCAATAGTGTACTCTACTCTAAATGTAATCTCACCTATGCCCACATAACTGAAACATATCTTCTGTACTCAAGTCCCTCACAGTAACCATAACATTTTATTGGCTTTCCCAATTACGTGCTCTACCGGCAAAGTAGAATTTATGAATTCATGCATTTGGATCTCTCAGCATCTCAGAGCTTTGCAGTCCCTCAACACTTCAGTAAAATGCTTCTGTTGATGTCATTGATATTGACATGGGCAATGAAAATGGGATCATCTTCCTCCTACTGAAGTTTATCTCCAGCCTTGAGTGTACATCTGCTTTCTGATAATAACACTTTACTATCTTAGAATGAATACATCCCTTTTTAGGTCAGGATTTCCTACATTCATGATCTCTAGGGAGACACGACATGTAGTTGGAACAAGCCAGCTTTGGTGCATTGCCCCATCAGCAACTTCAGTACTTACTGGGCAGTTCAAAGGTGGTAATACAACCTGCCGTGTTGAAGAATTGGAAGGTGGAAAGATTTTAATGATTTCAAGTGACCACATCAATTGGAGGAAGGTAATGACATTACCAGCATGATCAATCACTCACAGACTTTACTGCCTCACACTTTGTGATTTCTGATTTTTTGGGGATCTCCAGAAATGATTATATAATGCTGTATGTGTAAAACACCATATTTTGAAATGAATCAACTTTACAGTTTTAAACAAGCCACAGTTAAAAGCTACTTAGACAAAAGTATTTGTTACTGGGCCAGCATTAAAAATATGTGTTGAAGTTAGATGAGCTAGTTTGCGAAACATCATGGAATCATTATCTCTTTGAAACTAGAATGTTAAGGATTGTCTCACATAGGCTCCAATAATGCAGGATCCCCTTCCAGTCAATCAGCCAAGTAGGTCTCAGCAGGAATCTCTGAGGGAAATCAAGGGAAAACACATCCATCTTAAAGTACATTTAAATCGTCATTGGACAAGCATATGGACGTACATGGAATAGTGTAAGTTAGATGGGCTTCAGATTGGTATGACAGGTCGGTGGAACATGAAGGCCGAAGGGCCTGTACTGTGCTGTAATGTTCTATGTTCTATGTTCTATCTGTGGATACCCAGGAATCAGAAAGATGTCCAACTAAAATTATACACAATATTTGTGTGTGCTGTATTTTATCACATGTATTTTATTTTTCAGTAGTTAATTTGTTGATTCAAGGTGAGATTTTATTACAATTGTAACTCTGCATTTACTGTCTGCCAAATGAAATGACTTAACAATTCATATGTATGAAATTATTCCACTAAAGTGTTGAGTTTGAAGAATCTAAATTGATCACAACAGCTGGAAAATATCTCAACATAGAGAGCTTTTGGACACCTGATGACAAATGAGCACTTGTAAGTACCCACAGTGCTAGCAGGCACACAACATTATTCCAGAGCCCATCCTCAATCAAGACTTTCCCAGCATGGCTATGTTCTTAATATAAACCATTATTATGTAGCATGATCACCACAGGATGGAGCTGAGGAGAATGAGGCATCTTTTAAGGACGATATAACCCAGCAAATATTCCACCTCCACAGAAATACATCTTTTAAGGACCAGTTTGTCCTACTGAAGTTAGCTTTATTAGCAGTCAATAGAGAAGCACTGACATCTGGACTCATATGCTCTTAACCTTGATTCAGTAGCTATGAATGCTCTAATGTCCTCAAAGTCTGAGATATGGGGTTATTTTAAGAAGTCATTTGGATCTATACACTCTAGTTAGGTAGCAATGCACGCTTGCATTTACTAGGTCACTGATTTCTGCTGCAGGAAAGTGAACAAATCTTCACATTTGGCATCACAACAAATGAACAGCTGGAAAAGACCTCCGATATTATCAGGTTGTTGCATTTCCCAAAAACCCAAGATGCTACTGCTGGCACCTCCCAAACTGATCCTGTATAGTGTAGAGTAAGACTATTTGTATACAAATCTTACTGACAACAACTGACAGTGAATCTTTTACTGTGTTTTAAGAAAAGCAGGAAATGCTAAAGCACCAAATCCAACATTCCTTCTCTGCATAGTCTGACAGAATATTTCTGTTGTTAATTGTAGCGGGCTCTGAGGTACTGATGAGAATCAAATGTTGGAATGTATTGCCCTTATATTTTCATTGCAACATCATTTTTTGATTCTGACTAAGCCATGATGCACCATATCCCACAGTTTAGCCCACTGTTAAAGTGCTGAATGAGTACACCAAAGAGGAAGAATTTGCAAATTAGCACTCTATACATATCAGGACTTTTTTTTTGTGAACAGACAGCATGTCTGACAAAATTTCCACCTCATTGCCAGTATAGATCACCAATCCTGAGATATACCATGCTCTTTATATGAAATTTACATTCATGAGAAATTGTTTTCATCCAATTCATATAAATTGAGAGCATACCATAGGATTTGTCTGACTTGAATTTGATTTTGAGTTTCAAAATATTGTTATTGTTTTATTTAAATCAAAGGATTTATCGGAAAAGTTTAAACAAGTTCACTGAAACAGTTTGCTATTACTGCTTTTTATAACTAAACTTGCTTTGAAATACTGTTTCATGTCTTACATACTTTCGATTTAAAGGAGTGCTGTGTTTCAAAGCAAAGAGTAAAGGAGTGTTTTAAAATAATTGAAAGATGCTGCCCATTCAGAAGTGTTATGGTGTAGAGCACCTTTGTTCACAGTGTTTCTACGCTTGTAATTTGTCAATCTTTAATCTGGACAAAACTGAAAATTCTTTTTTTTCCCATTCACTTTTCATTAAATCATAGGCTTTCATCTGCAATTCTCTTTTTAAATCCAAACCCATAGCCTTCTAATTTAATGCAGCAGAACTGAGAGAATATTGAAGATGCTGGCCTACAAATGTAATGTTGTGGTGTTAGGGTTTCCGGTGCTAAGACCTGCAAGACATTTGTTTGAAGGTGCATATACATCATGAGCTTGGGGAATGCTGTCTGACCAATTGATGAAGGTAATAAGACAGATTTTCCAGACTGTGCTCAAACAACTGATCATTCCTTTGTCTTTGCAAATAAAGAATCTTATATTTGCTTGAGGACCTCAATGCAAAATTATTTTTTCTGAAACATGGCTAAGGCTGGTCCAGGCAAAGGCAGGAATACCATGTCTACTTGTGGCCTACAATGTACCTTCTTAGTAAGCCAAAGACAGTTTAGAGATAGCTGAATGTGGAAATGGCTGATGTATTTGTGCTTGCCTGGTGGTCAGGCAAGTTTTAGATTAGATTACATTACATTACAGTGTGGAAACAGGCCCTTCGGCCCAACAAGTCCACACCGACCCACCGAAGCTCAACTCACCCATACCCTACATTTACCCCTTACCTAACACTACGGACAATTTAGCATGGCCAATTCACCTGACCTGCACATCTTTAGACTGTGGGAGGAAACCGGAGGAAACCCACGCAGACACGGGGAGAACGTGCAAACTCCACACAGACAGTCGCCTGAGGCGGGAATTGAACCCAGGTTTCTGGCGCTGTGAAGCAGCAGTGCTAACCACTGTGCCACCGTATCGCCCATAAAGTTGAAACAGTTATTAAGAAGGCTTAGAGGATCCTTGCATTTACAAGTAGAGGCATAGAGTATAACAGCACCAAAGTGATGCTACACCTCTGTAAATCATTGGTGAGACCACATTTGGAGTCTTATGTTCGGTTCTGAGCATCTTATGTAGAGAAGGATGTTAATACCCTGGACAGCGTTCAAAGGAGATTGATGAGAATGATAACAGAAATGTGAGATTTAAGACAAAAGAAAAAGAATAGAGAAATTGGGCTTATTCTCCTTGGAGCTGAGATTAAAAGTTGACCTTATTGAGGTGTTCAAAATTCTGAACAATTTAAACAGGGTAAAGAAGGATATTCTGTTTTCACTAGTTGGTATGTCAGTAACTAGGTGTCATAATTTCAAGATTGCCAGCAAGAGAGCTAGGAGTGAGAGAAGGAGAAACTTCTTTACTCAAAGGGTTGTTAGGATTTGGAATGTGCTGCCTGGGAGAGTGGGGTGGTAGTGAATTCCATTGGAGGTTTCAAAATGTGCTTGATATATATTTGAAGGGAATGAATTTAGAGAGTTGAAGAATGGGAATAGTTGGTAGCTCCTTCAGGACTATTTCAGTACAGACATGATAGGTTGAATGGACTCCTTCTGTACTGTAAAATTCTATGATTTTTAATCTATTGCAGTCCTGAAAACTGTTGCTGGCTCATAGACAGCACTCCTACAGACCAGTCCCTTTTCCTTAGGATATATCCATTCACCAGACCCCAAGGTCTTTCCTTTCTGACCTGACAACCTGTCAACGATGTAGAGAGTTGAAATTTCAAGAACTTTTGCTGTTGAACTACCTGGGGATGGTATGCACATGGTAGCAGGTTGACAGGGAAAGTGATAGTCTAGTGGCATTATCATAGACAATTAATATGGAGATCCATGTAATATTCTGGGGAGTTGGATTCAAACACTACCATGGCAGATGGTGGAATTTGAAGTTAATTTTTAAAAATCTGTAATAAAGAGTCTAATGATGGCCATAAATCCATTGTTGACTGTCAGGAAAAATCCATCTGATTCACTAATGTCTTTTAGGGAAGGAAACTGTGTTCCTAACCTGGTCTGGCCTATTTGTGACTCCAGACCCACAGCAATGTGTTTGACTCTGAACTGCCCTCTGGGCAATTGGGGATGGTAATAAATGCTGCTAAGCCAGTGATGCCTTCATCCTGTGAAAGAATAGAAAGTAAATCACACTTAAGAGAGGCTTGAAGCCCACTGATGTGATGACTTTATGAGCCTGAAGTTTTGCCCATGTGTTGGGTGCACACTTAGTTCTTCAGGTTTAATGAGAAGCACTAGCTTTCAGAGAGCTGCTCCTTCATCAGGTGGTTGTGACACACCAGTATCTCCAAATCATCACTTAGTTCTTGATCTCATTACAGCCTTGGTTCAAACATGGGCCAAAGAACCAAACTCAAGAGGAAAGCTGAAAGAGACTTCCCTTGACATCAAGGACACATTTAACTGAGTGAGGCATCAAGGAGCTCTATCAAAATTTGACTCAACTGGAATGAGGGGAAAGCCCTTGAGTGGTTAGAGTCATACTTAACATCAAGGAAAATGGTTGTGGTTGTTGGAGGTCAGTCATCTCAGCTCCAGAACACTTCTGCAGCAGTTCCTCAGGGTTGTGTTCTCAGTCCAGCCATCTTTAGTTGCTTCATCAATGTCCTTTTCTGCACTTCAGGGTGAAAAATAGAGATGTTCATATGATTGTACAATATTCAACACCATTCATGTCTCCTCAGTTAGTAAAGCAGTCAGTGTCCGAATGTAACAAGAACTAGAGAATATCCAGGCTTGCACTGACTAGTGACAAGTAGCATTCACAGAACACAAGTGACAGATAGTAACTACCTCTGGCAAGAGTGAATCTGATCATTGCCTTTTCACATTCAATGACATTAACGTAGTTGAATCCCTCACAGTCAGCATCTTTGAAATTACCATGACCAAAAGCTGATCTGGAATGGCATATAAAAGCTGTGGCTATCAGAACAAGTCAGCAGTTAACAATCCTGCAAAGGTTAATTTACATCCTGAATCCCCCCAAAGCCTGTCCACCATCTACAAGGCACAAGACAGGAGTGTGATGGAATACTCCCCACTTGACTGAATGGGTGCAGCTCCAACAACACTCAAGAAGCTTGACACCGTGTGTACTATCTATAAGATGCACTGCATAAATTCACCAAAGATTCTCAGACAGCACCTTCCAAACGCACGACCACTTCCATCTAGGAGGACAAGGGCAGCACTTACATGGGAACACCACTCCCTGCAAGTTCCCCTCTAAGACACTCACCATCCTGACTTGAAAATATATGGCCATTTCTTAAGTATCACTGGGTCAAAATCCTGGAACTCCCTCCCTAATGGCATTTTGAGTCTACCTACAGCCAATGTACTGCTGAGGTCCAAGAGGGCAGCTCACCACCACCACCTCAAAGACAACTGGGGATGGGCACAATATGTTGGCCTAGCCAGTGATGGCCTCATCCCATTGGTGAATTAAGGAAATAGAATAAAAAGTATAGATTTACTCACATCTGAAAACTAACATCTACACATACTTAACCTACAGATATAACATAACCAAAACAACATAATTCTTAACAACATGGTAGTTATAAGAATAGAGATGATAATCTGTAAAGGGGTGCAGGAGCATTTCAAATACTATGAAAGGTAGCACCAAATTCCTAGTTCATTCCAAAGTAGTTAGCTTGTCAGTGCAGTGTCTGCTATCATGCAGAATATACAGCAATGTCACAAGAAGGTTCATGACCTTCTGCATTCGATAATCTTCCACAATCACCATCTTCTCTCTGCTCCTTCACTGTCACTTTTTCTTTGCCACTGCACCTACCTCCCACCAAGCCTCATGGCCCACTAAGCTCAATATTGCATGTTGCATCTTACCTCAATGGCTCTTATTCAGCCTATCCCCGAGATGTCCTGCCCTCTTCCTTCCTACTCACTCTTGTGGACACTTTTTCTGACTGACAAAGGCCCACCCTGTGACTGACAATAGATCTCCTGAATGGACATTGCTGCTCGGCATGTCAGGTCACCTGACCATCTGTCTGTGCTCTAAGGCCAGACAGAGCAAGGCAGAGATGCTGTGAGTATCCAACCAGGTGTAAATTGAGTGAGTACTCAGAAAACAAGCTATCAGATGTGAGATACTCCCTGTTCTGATGAAACGAGGTGGATGTCTGTCCCTTTGCACAAAGTGACCTGGCAACAGCATTACAATGTGAGATGTCAGTGAGCCCTAGAGTGCAGCATTGGAGAATTGTATTATAAATGAGTTACAAGCATGCCTTGAAAATGTGGTGAAGCTGGTGTTCTGACAATGCCCGTCTCTGTATATGCAGGCTGCCTGTGACACATGTCCTGGGCTGCTGCAGAATACTGGCTGAGGTGAAGGACTCGGCAAACTGTAGCAGCCAGGGAGCTACTCAGATTTTCATCGCAGGAATTGGCATCATCTCGTTTCTCTTCATTGTCCGGGAAAATAGCAACTGGCATATAAATGAGATGTGATTAAATGATAATGATATTGATGCATGCAAATAAATCTCTCACTGCTCACTAGTGAGATTCTCACCATGCATTCAATCCTTAGAATCTAATTTTTCAGCTCTCGCCATACTTTCTCAGCTGATTCATCATTGGCCACATCCTCCCAGGGGTTGGGGTGGGGTTGGTGGTGAGGTGTTGAGTCCCATCCCCCACAGTTGGCATCAGTGGGATCACCTTTGCTGCTTTGGCACATACAGGTTTCTGAATGGTACCTGAAGGCCCAGTGTTCGATCAAAGAAGGTGGGCAGCTTCCTGCTGCTTCCAGGCCCATCAATGGGGTTGATTGTTCTCAAGTTACAGCAACACTACAGTGTGCATTCATCAAGCAGTTGGCTCTTAAACCTTGGTCAGAAAAGTAAAAGGAAAGTGAATATTCAGGGCACTAAAGATCAAGGGGAAAATCCCTGCAGAATATTCACTGGGTCCATACCAGGTCCTCAATGTCAGTCAGTTGGCATTTCCCTCAATGTGGCAGACCTGTGCCAGGGGGTTGAGGTTGGTTGCCTGATTTGTACAGTGAGGTAGTTCACCCGTGGACTGAAGTCATTTTCCTTGGAATGATCCAAATGACTTTACTCTGCTTAGCAATAAAACTTCTTTTTCTGCTGACTGTTTTGACAGCAAAATGCTTTGGAGTGGAAGAGAACTTCCTTTCTTCACATGCTCCATGGCAACATCAAATAATTGGACAGAGAGGAAAGTTGTGGTCAACACCACCCTGCCCATGATCATTCACTCCAACCTTTAAAAAGTACAACTTTCCATTAAATGGGAGGAGGGGGGGGGGGGGGGGGGGTTGCAGTCTCTCGCTAGAATTCCCAAACTATCAATCATTGACTTGCTACAAGTTCAATTCAACCAGACCACAATAATTGATCAAATCTCCCAGTGACCTTATCAGGCAGCCAAAGCAATTCCTTTGGCCACCTCCAGCTCAATAATACACTCCCAGAGGAAATCACCTTACTCTGGGTAATGCCAAAATAGATTCAATTGCAGATGGTAGAAATTTAGCAGCATGTTCTCATAAAAAGGGCTTCAAAGAAAATGTTGGCTGGTGATTTAAGTAAAAGAAGTTAATTTTCCAATTGGGACATTTATCTTTAAAAGTGGCAGAGAGTGGTTTTTGGGGAGGCATATTTCCTGGAACAACCTCATCCAAAAACACTTACTTCACATGTGGAAGACGTGGCATCTCAGCAGTTTTGCTACTGTGCAAATCATTGTATCGCAGAACCTTCCTTAAAAAAAATTAAGTTACGTGAACCAAGCATGAGTCACTTCCTAAAGAGCACTGGAGAGAATGGATGATGAAATAAATATCAGCGAGGGAAAATTGTCCAATAGCTATAAAAAATAAACATGATTAGAGACTGACACTTTTGAATAAGTTTCTCAAAATTGATGTTGAACTCGAGGATTGTAGAACAAAATGCAGAGATTTTCAGTAGTTGGAAAGTTGATGGTACAAAGACAGAATAAATTTATAAAATCACAGTGGGAAGTTAATACACCATGGTACCACAAGGACACACAGCTAAATAATATGAACAACCACATGCCAATATGGAGAGGCAAATAAAACAAATTCGCTAAGAGAGATATTATGGAGTTCAAAGGTACAGTGGAACATTTTTGCAACAGAATGTTACTATTTCAGAGAAAATGAGTTTATTGGCATAAATGTAAATGTTTGGGAATGGAACATCTGGAACATCAAATCCTGACTTGATAACAAAGGACAATTTATACAGTGCCTTTTTCAGCACAGTCTTGATGCATCTGTACACATGTCAACATATTCTGCAAACAATCTTCTCTGTGTTTAGCCTTTATCTGCTAAAGATTTTACAACAGGAATTATCCCTTGATAAATCTCTTTATTAGTTATTTGGGGAAATGACTACAGTAGTTAAAAATGAAGCGAGCATTGGAGGTTACACCACCAGTCCATGCCTCTGTGTTAAAGCATCTGGAGGAATGCCCTGTACCTAATGACCTTCTCCCCTCCACCAGGGAAATGTCCACCATCTTTTCTCTGCTATCTCACACTCATTTTATCTCTGCAACTGGACCCACCTCAAAGGTTCATGATCTACCACACTGACTCGCACCAGCAACATCCTCCCTCAATCACTCTGGCCTCCCCAATCCTTACTCCACTAACCCTGTATGCCCTCTGCACTCCCCACTCACTCACACAGGACATCTCGCCACCTCAACCAATAGCAACAGCTGTGCCACCTACTTACATTTCCCATAACCCCTGCCTCTTGTTCATTCCAAGAGGAATACAGTTCTTGTGAGTGTAACAATAGTCAGAATGAATGGGGTTGGGGGGTGGGGTGCTGCTCAACCTCTGCTTCTCATTCCTTATGTAGAGGGAATACTGACCCTGACCAGCTGAGCTGGGCATGGCATCAGAGCCTGCCCTCACCTTACAGTGCTGGGAATCTCGGAGTGAAGGTTATCCCCCTCAACTTGACTGAGGCCTGTTGACAACTGTGACTAGCTTCCTGGCTTTCTGTCTGCACTAATTGGCACAACAAGCCCTTATTATAAGCCTGGTATCTTGGGCTGAGAAGGAAAAGTGCAAAGAAAAGCAAGGTTATACAAGGCAGGAATGCTGTTAGCACTGAGGTAGACTCAAAGTGTGTGACAACTTTGAGAGCAAGGAAATATCCTGGGGCAATCCATGAGCTGGGATACTGGAAGTCTGAAAACATAAAAAAAGCAGAAATTGCTGGAGGAACTCAACAAGTCAGCAGCATCTGTGAAGAGAGAAAGTAGAGTTAACATTTTGGTTCTGGTGACTCTGCAGTTAACAAAAGCAGTCAGAGTATCCAATTAAAAACCAAGGCACATGGAGCAGCAACAACTAGCATTAGGCCAGAGGATTGAGAATTGTTTTTGGAACTAAAATTGTTTGATTAAAAAGTTATTTGAAGGAGAAAATTGATCATAAAAGAAGAACATTTGGATTTGAGAAGGTATTTGATAATTTTCCACATAAAATATTGTTGCACAAAACAGGAGTTCATGACAATGCCGGTTATGTATTTGCATTTTTTGAAGATTAGTTAACACACAGATGATCAGAGAATCAGGAGAAATCGTTCTTTTTCAAGGTGCAAAGACATAGGTAGTAGAGTTTTGCAAGAATCAGTCTTCAGATCTCAATTATTTACCATCAATATTAATGTCTTGGAAGATAAGACCACAGGACATAGGAGCGGAAGTAAGGTCGTTTGGCCCATCGAGTCCACTCCGCCATTCAATCATGGCTGATGGCATTTCAACTCCACTTACCCACATTCTCCCCGTAGCCCTTAATTCCTAGTGACATCAAGGATTTATCAATTTCTGCCTTGAAGACATTTAGCGGCCCGGCCTCCACTGCACTCTGCGGCAATGAATTCCACAGGCCCACCACTCTCTGGCTGAAGAAATATCTCCTCGTTTCTGTTTTAAATTGACGCCCTCTAATTCTAAGGCTGTGCCCACGGATCCTAGACTCCCCACCTAAAGGAAACAATTTCCTAGCATCCACCCTTTCCAAGCCATGCATTATCTTGTAAGTTTCTATTAGATCTCCCCTCAACCTTCTAAACTCCAATGAATACAATCCCAGGATCCTCAGCCATTCCTCATATGTTAGACCTACCATTCCAGGGATCATCCGAGTGAATCTCCGCTGGACATGCTCCAGTGCCAGTATGTCCTTCCTGAGGTGTGAGGACCAAAACTGGACACAGTACTCCAAATGGGGCCTAACCAGAGCTTTATAAAGTCTCAGTAGTACATCACTGCTTTTATATTCCAACCCTCTTGAGATACATGACAACATTACATTTGCTTTCTTAACTATGGACTCAACCTGCAAGTCAAACATTAGAGAGACCTGGACTAGGACTCCCAGATCCCTTTGTACTTTGGCTTTATGAATGTTCTCACTGTTTAGAAAATAGTCCATGTCTGTATTCTTTTTTCCAAAATGCAAGACCTCACATTTGCTCACATTGAATTTCTTCAGCCATTTTCTGGACCACTCTCCTAAACTGTCTAAATCTTTCTGCAGCCTCTCCACCTCCTCAGTACTACCTGCCTGTCCACCGAACTTTGTGTCATTGACAAACTTCACCAGAATGCCCCCAGTCTCTTCATCCAGATCATTTATATATAAAGTGAACAGCTGCTGCCCCAACACTGAACCCTACGGGACACCGCTTGTCACCGGCTGCCATTCCAAAAAAGAACCTTTTATCCCAACTCCCTGCCCCTGTCAGACAGACAATCCTCAATCCATGCCAGTAGCTCACCTCAAACACCATGGAACCCTACCTTACTCAACAGCCTCCCGTGAGGCACCTTATTACAGACCTTTTGGAAGTCTAGGTAGATAACACCCACTGGGTTCTCCTGGCCTAACCTACATGTTATCTCTTCAAAGAATTCTAACAGGTTTGTCAGGCACGATCTTGCATTACTAAATTCATGCTGACTTGTTCTAATCTAACCATGCACTTCCAAGAATTTAGAATTTCATCCTTAACAATGGATTTGAGAATTTTACCTATAACTGAGGTTAGGATAATCGGCCTATAATTTTCCATCTTTTGTCTTGATCCTTACTTGAACAAGGGGTTACATCAGCAATTTTCCAATCATCTGGGAGGTTCCCCAATTCCAGTGATTTTTTTTTAAAAGATCACAACCAATGCCTCCACTATTTCCTCAGCCACCTCCCTCAGAACTCTAAGATGTAGTCCATCAGGGCCAGGAGATTTATCAATTTTTAGACCTTTTAGCTTTTCCAGCATTTTCCCTTTTGTAATGGCCACCATACTCAACTCTGCCCCTTGACTGTCCTTAATTGTTGGGATATTACTCATGCCTCTCACTGTGAAGACTGATGCAAAATATTTATTAAAAGTTCTTCAGCTATTTTCTTATCTCGCATCACTAGCCTTCCTGCATCAATTTGGAGCAACTTAGTTTCTACTTATGCCTCTCATTTGTCTCTTATGTGTTGAGAGAAACTTTTACTATCATCTCTAATATTACTGGCTAGCTTACCTTCATATTTGATCCTCACCTTCTTTATTTCTCTCTTTGTTATCCCCTGTTTGTTTTTGTAGCCTTCTCAATCTTCTGATTTCCCAGTGCTCTTGGCCATTTTATAGGCTCTCTCTTTTTCTTTGATATATTTCCTCACTTCCTTTATCAGCCATGGCTGTGTAGTCCTCCCCGGACAATCTTTCTTTCCTTTGGAATGAACCCTTGTTCTGTGTCCTCAATTACATTGTTGCTCTACTGTCTTCCCATGAGGCTCTGCTTCCAGTCAATTTTTGTCAGTTCCTCTCTCATGCCCCTGTAATTACCTTTATTTAACTGTAACACCATAATATCCAATTTTGCCTTCTCTCTTCAAACTGCAGACTGAACTCTACCATATTACGACCGCTGCCTCCTAAGTGTTCCCTCATACTTAGGCCAAAATTGTAGGCCAGATTTTTTATTAAGTCTTGCTCATTACATAGCACTAATTCCAGAATAGCCTGCTTCCTGGTGGGCTCCATCATAAGCTGTTCCAAAAAGCCATCCTGTAAGCATTCCATGAATTCTGTTTCTTTGGATCCACCGGCAACATTATTCACCCAGTCCATTTGCATATTGAAGTCCCCCAGATCACTGTGACCTTGCCTTCCTGACATGCCCTATCTACTTCCCGGTATATCTTGTGCCCCTGGTCCTGACCACTGTTAGGAAGTCTGGACACGACTCCCATTATGGGTTTTTTGCCTTTGTGGTTTCTTAACTGCACCCACACAAACTCCACATCATCTGACCCTATGTCATTCAGTGTCATAGATTTAATTTCATTCTAACAAGGCAACCCCGCCCCCTCTGCCTACTTCCCTGTCTTTTCAATTAGTTGTAAATTGTTAGATGTTTAACTGCCAGTCCTGAAACTCCTCCAACCATGTCTCTGTGGTGACTACCACATCATAATCATTCACGACTTTGTTACGAATACTACAAGCATTCAGGTAAAGCACCTTAATGCTAATTCCCTTATCCTCATGATTTCCATCATCTCTAGTAGCATGTCCTAAGTTATCCTTCCTTTTTGCTTCATTCCTAGTCTGCCTTGAACTTAAACCCTGCACACTTGCTAACCTGCTGCTTATCTTCCTACTTGACTCCATACTCCCTGTCATTTTTCCTTTCCCTTTTCCCTGACTCAAGTTTAAAGTCCTAGTGACTATCCTGTTTATCCTTTTCGTCAGAACACTGGTTCTAGATTGATTCAGGTGGAGACCGTCCCATCAGTACAGATCCCCCCAGTTCCAAAACTGATGCCAATGTCCCATGAAATGGAATCCCTCTTTCCCGCACTCCTCTCTTTCTCTTGTTTACTTCCCTAATTTTCTTATCCCTTTTCCAATTAGGACGTGGCTTGGGCAGTATTCCAGAGATTATGACCCTCGAGGACCTATTCTTCAATTTCCTTCCTTGTGCTTGATACTCCCCAAACAGATCGTCCTTCTTGGCCTTGCCTATGGTGTTAGTGAATCACAACAATGGGATGAGGCAGGGAGTAAGGTATCCAACTTATTTGATGATATAAAAATATGTGGGAGGGCATGTTGTAATGAAGACATAAAGAATCTTCAAGGGAATATTGATGCTTTTAGTGAATGCAAAATGTAGGAAAATGTAAGGTCATGCACTTTGACAAGAAGAATCGAAAGGTGGACAGTTACTAAAATAGAGTGAGTCTCCAAAATATGCAGTGCAGTTTAGAGAGGTCTTGGTGTTTTGTACACGAAACACAACATTAGCTTGCAGACAGAATAGATAATTATGAAGGCAATATTTAGAAAATCTATGTTATTGGAAATCTTTGATGTATGGTTGACTTTGATGCATTTAAGAGCCTGTCCATGCAAGAATAAATCCAATGAATGTTGTTGGGTATATAGAAGACAAAAAGTATCTAGAAATTCCCAAGTTGTTTGAGATCCAATGCATTAGATTATGTGCAAATGCTGTCCATGGAGACATATTTGGTTTTGACAAGGGTTCAATCTTCTGGAAGAATTCTTGTTTTGGACAAATGACTGCTGTCCTGAAATAAACATTTTGGAAAATAATTATTCAGCTACTTTCATGTCACAAATTCATATGCTGCAGAGGGAATGGGGTGCCCCATGCTGTCTCACTTCCCAGACTACTGATGGCCTCATGTCAGATGTCTGTACAAAGACTGTGTGGTTGAAAGACAATGTGAGATAGGACCAACAGGTCACAGATTTGTGAATCATGTCAAAATGTTGATGGAAGTTAAAAGTGAATGAATATTACAAATGCAGAGAAAATTATTAATGAGTATTGTCACCATGAGTCTATGCAATGAATTGTCTGAAAATTTGGAATACTTGAAGAAACACATGACATGGAAGAACCTACTGATTTTAATAAATAATAACATTGTATTATTTGGAGGAAACTTAAAACTGAACCATTCAGTGGCTGCATCTCAATCTTGTATGATTAAAAGTGAATGAATATTACAAATGCAGAGAAAATTATTAATGAGTATTGTCACCATGAGTCTATGCAATGAATTGTCTGAAAATTTGGAATACTTGAAGAAACACATGACATGGAAGAACCTACTGATTTTAATAAATAATAACATTGTATTATTTGGAGGAAACTTAAAACTGAACCATTCAGTGGCTGCATCTCAATCTTGTATGATTAATTGTTAAACTGTTGTTTGGAAACAAGAGAGAAAAATGTAAAGCTAATAAATTGAAAGCACCACTTGCTTTAGGTTTAGAAATGATAATAAATTTAATGTATTTAAAGAGTAGCCCTGTCAATATGAACAGAAGGAATGTATCATTTCATCATCAATTTTGTACCAAGTGATATCATATTTCTGCTGAGTAATTCTTTAAGGAAAGCAAAAATGAAGTTGAACAAAGAATGACCAAGCATTGGTATTTGGTAAAGTTGCATATTGTAAAGTTGCACTGGATCAAGAAACAAATTCTATTCTGTTGTGGAACACCAAATATTGCTTAATGAAATGTTCATGAAGATCTCCAGAATAAAGTGTCTGGCTAAAAAAGCATATTATCTGGAAGTTATATAGACAAATTATGCTACTGCTGAAGACTGCTGGAGTTGTGGATAAGTCAACCCCAATGTCATATATTTATGAAATATCAGCAGACACCACTGTGCCCAAACATAGGTGTCCCATTAACCAAGGAATTTCAGAAACTGGTGACTCTCGACCTGAATAGGGATGAAAACTGAAAACCTCCAACATTTTGTGGAGATGCTGACCTGAATAACCATATCGATGGTAAAAAAACAACAAGCACAAACAGACAACAGCAGATACGATTATAGAAAAATGGATTGGCATAGACCTTGGAATGCCAACGAAACTTCAATCAGACAAGAGGAAAATTTGCAAATGAGGAGTGTAGAGTCATGTGAGAACTTGAGCATAGTGGTAATTTATTCTAGTTGATAAATGACTGTAATCCAAAACTACCATTCAAACCATACAGTAATTCCCAGGCTGCAGGGGGAATGGTTACTAGCTCCATGTTTTTCTGCTACATTCCAGTAGAAAAGCACTTATCAAAGCCAAAGCTTCAGAAATTGAGAGGATTAAGATATGATGATGAAATACATCCAGCAGAGATTTGTTCTGGTGACCCAGATTCTTCATAACAAGGGCAAAGGTAATGGAGAGGTCTGTGCAAAAGTTTATTGGACGTGATGGGAAGATTCTAATAAAACAGGAGAATCAGATTGTAAAAACACAGCTCTCACAATAGGAATGCATTCAGGAATTTTCAAATACTGAACATGAGCGAAGATGGTAATACTGAAGGATGCTGTACATGTCATACCTAGGTATTCTGCAAGTTCAAACCAGAGGAATAGGATTTAAGAGTTAATGACCAAAGCATTTTCTGTTGCACAAAAAAGGGCAATCTTGTCAGGGATTATAAACCATCCAGAGTGATGCACTGGCCACAAGGTTCAAATTACTGTTTAAAGACTGAATTTTTTTAGATGAATAGGAAAGTCCAAAGGGAAATACGAAAACTGGTTCAATAGCCAAGAGAAAGGGCAAGAGGTGAGTTGAGTTGATTTATTAATTGTCACATGTATCTTACTACAATTACCGTGAAAGGTGTTGTATAGTGTCACCACTGTCCGGCGCCATCTTAAAATACAGGAAATAAACAAAACCATAGAACATGAAGGCAGAAAATCAAAGAAATAAAGTAAGTGTTCAATTTTACAGTCCTTCTTGTTAAATGCACTGTCATGAGCCTGGTGACCAGCACAAGTCCCCTTTGCCACACTGCCACCACTGGAACAAAAGTTGCCACACTTCAGCGCCATCTCGCCTCCATCGATGCCCTTAGCACTATGAGTCCCTGCTGGACCTCACCAATGCAGATGCCACTCTTACAGCTGGGTACTGAACTGGCCCAAACACGACTCTGCTACTGCAATGAGTCTACGTTGGGCCCACCTCACTGATGCAGCCACTGTGATGCTGCCAGGTCTCATACTGAGCCCAAACCCGCCTCCACTGCCATGAATCTGTACTGGAAGCAGATTCTGCCAGGAACCCAAACACACCTCTGCTGCAGCAGCCAAGGGCCAGCGCTAGGACCACCTCAATGATAGTGGTCCTAGGAACCCAAACCCGCTTCCAATGTCACTGCTACAAGTCTGTGTTGCTCGGCATACTTGAGCCTGGGTTGCTGGGCCCACTCAGTGTCACCGATGCTGTCACCATGATCAGGCTCTTCACTAAAAGGTAGATAAAATAGATTAGAGAAAAAAAAAGAAGGAAAAAAAGTGAAAAAAAAGCAGACAGAGCAAATAAACACAAGGCTCAGAAGCCCTACTCCACCGCCATCTTACTGGAGAGCCACAGATTGGCAAATGGTGATGGAGGACAAGCCAGAGATCAGGTTTGAGTAATAGTTTTGGGAGTTGCACAAAGAACAAAACGATCAGTGTGGAAAGCCTACCTTCAGTGTCCAATCCAGCTCAACATTACATCAGGACTTAACATTTTCTGTTTTTCAGCAGCAGCAGCAACTTGAAGGGCAGGAGCTTGGAGCAGGGGCCTGCCGGGAGCAGTGAGTCACTGAGTTGTGCTTTTATGTTTGAAATTAGAGAGCAGAGATTTCTGGGAAAGGAGGGACTTCTTTTTACTTCCGTCTAGCTATATAAGTCAGTGTCTTCTGTCCGTTTTGGATACTGTTGAGGGGGATGACTTACCAGGGGTATGCAATGGGGCCCAGGTCTCTGGCACAGAGCCTGTCCCTGTTGCACAGAAGGGGAGGAGGGAAAGGAGGAGAGTGTTAGTCATTGGGGACACAATAGTTAGAGGCTCAGATAGAAGGTTTGTTGGGAATGAACGAGACTCGCGGTTGGTGTGTTGCCTCCCAGGTGCCAGGATCAGAGATGTCTCAGATCGGATCTTTGGCGTCCTGAAGGGAGAGGGTGACCAGCCTCAAGTCGTTGTCCATGTAGGTACCAACGATATAGATAGAAAGAGGGATGGGGATGTAAGGCAGGATTTCAGGGAGCTAGGGTGGAAGCTGAGAGCTAGAACAAACAGAGTTGTTATTTCTGGATTGTTACCCGTGCCACGTGATAGTGAGGCAAGGAATAGGGAGAGATATCAGCTGAACATGTGGCTGCAAGGATGGTGCAGGAGGGATGGTTTCAGGTACTTGGATAATTGGGGCTCATTCTGGGGAAGGTGGGAATTGTACAAACAGGATGGTCTTCATGAACTAGTAGGGTACTAATATTCAAAGTTTGTGCGAAGATTTGTAGCTCAGGTGCTCGTTGTGGTTTTGTTCACCGAGCTGGGAATTTGTGTTGCAGACGTTTCGTCCCCTGTCTAGGTGACATCCTCAGTGCTTGGGAGCCTCCTGTGAAACGCTTCTGTGATCTTTTCTCCGGCATTTATAGTGGTTTGAATCTGCCGCTTCCGGTTGGCTCCCAAGCACTGAGGATGTCACCTAGACAGGGGACGAAATGTCTGCAACACAATTTCCAGCTCGGCGAATAGAACCACAACAGGGTACTAATATCCTGGGTGAGAAATTTGCTGGTGCTATTCGGGTGGGTTTAAACTAGCTCAGCAGGGGGATGGGAACCGGAGGTGTAGTTCCAGTGCACAGGAGGATGGGAGTAGGGAGGACAGGGACAGGATTTCAGGGTCACAGGAATGTGCTGGCAGCGAAGTGGTTTGAAGTGTGTCTACTTCAACTCCAGAAGTATCAGAAATAAGGTAGGTGAGCTTGCAGCATGGATAGGTACCTGGGACTTCGATGTTGTGGCCATTTTGGAGACATGGATACAAGCAGGGTGAGGAATGGATGTTGCAGGTTCCAGGGTTTAGATCTTTCATTAAGAACAGGCAAGGCCATAAAAGAGGGGGAGGTGTAGCCTTGTTAGTCAAGGATAGTACATCGGTGGCTGAGAGAACTTTTGATGAAGACTTGTCTACTGAGATAGTGTGGGCTGAGGTTAGAAACAGGAGAGGAGAGGTCACACTGCTTCGCGTTTTTTAAAGGCCTCCGCAGAGTTCCAGGAAAGTGGAAGAGAGGATTGGCAAAATTATTCTGGGTAGGAGTGAAAGGAACAGGATGGTTATTATGGAGAACTTTAACTTCCCCAACATTAACTGGAAATGCTATAACTCCAGTACGTCGGATGGATCAGTTTTTGTCCAATGTGTACAGGAGGGTTTCCTGACACAGTATGTCGAAGGGCCAACAAGAGGGGAGGGCACACTGGATCTGGTGCTTGGTAATGAACCAGGCCAGGTGTTTGATTTAGTTGTAGGTGAGCACTTTGGAGAAAGTGACCATAATTCAGTTACATTTAGTTTAGCGATGGAAATGAATAGGTACATGCCACAGGTCAAGAGTTATTGATGGGGCAAGGGCAATTATAATGCGATTAGGCAAGAATTCGGATGCATAGAATGGGGTAGCAAAATGCAGGAAATGCAGACAATGGAAATTTGGAACCGGTTTAAGGAACAGATATTGCGTGTCCTTGATAGGTATGTCCCTGTCAGGCAGGGAGGAAGTGATAAGGTAAGGGAACCGTGGTTTACGACAGAAATTTCATCTCTTGTTAAGCAGAAGAAGGAGGCTTATGTGTTGATGAGGCCAGATGGTTCAGTTGAGGCGATGGAGAGTTACAGATCAGCTAGGAAGGATTTAAAGAGAGAGTTAAGAAGAGCAAAGAGAGGACATGAGCAGTCTCCAGCAAATAGAATAAAGGAGAACCCTAAAGCTTTCTATAGGCATGTGAGGAATAAAAGGATGATTAGGGTAGGAATAAGGCCATTCAAAGGCAGAAGCGGGAAGTTGAGTGTGGACCCTGTGGAGATCAGAGAGGTGCTAAATGAACATTTCTCATCGATTTTCAATCAGGAAAAGGAGAACATTGTAGAGGAGAAGAATGAGGTATGAGATATTAGACTAGAAAGATTGAGGTTAGTTACACACAGGTGTTATCAATTTTAGAAGGAGTGAAAGTAGACAAGTCACCTGGGCCAGATGGGATTTATCTGAAGATTCTCTGGGAAGCTAGGGAGGAAGGGTTGGAGCCTTTGGCTTTGATCTTTAGTCATCATTGTCTACAGGTTTGGTACCAGAGGACTGAAGGATGGTAAATGTTGTGCCTTTGTTCAAGAAGGGCAGTAGAGATAACCCAGGTAATTATAGACCAGTGACCCTTACTTCTGTTGTCGGAAAGGTTTTTGGAAAGGATTATAAGAGACAAGATTTATAATCATCTAGCAAGCAACAATTTGACTTCAGATAGTCAACAAGGTTTCGTCAAGGGCAGGTCGTGTCTCACAAACCTCACTGAGTTTTTTGAGGTGACCAAGCATGTAGATGAGGGTAGGGCAGTTGACTTGGTGTACATGGACTTTAGTAAAGCTTTTGATAAGGTTCCACATGGTAGGCTGTGGGAGAAAATGCAGAGGCATGGAATTGAGGGTGATTTAGCAGTTTGGATTAGAAACTGGCTTTCTGAAAGAAGGCAGTGAGTGGTGGTTGATGGAAAATATTTAGCCTGGAGTCCGGTTACTAGTGGTGTGGCACAAGGATCTGTTTTGGGACCACTGCTGTTTGTCATTTTTATCAATGACTTAGACGCAGGCATAGGTGGATGGGTTAGTAAGTTTGCAGATGATACTAAAGTCGGTGGAGTAATGGACAGTTTGGAAGAATGTTACAGGTTGTAGGGGACTTGGATAAACTGCAGAACTGGGCTGATAGGTGGCAAATGGAGTTCAGTGCAACTAAATGTGAGGTGATGCACTTTGGGAGGAAGAAACAATGACTGCAGATGCTGGAAACCAGATTCTGGATTAGTGGTGCTGGAAGAGCACAGCAGTTCAGGCAGCATCCAACGAGCAGCGAAATCGACGTTTCGTGCAAAAGCCCTTCATCAGGAATAAAAAGCAGGGCTTTTGCCTGAAACGTCGATTTCGAAGCTACTTGGATGCTGCCTGAACTGCTGTGCTCTTCCAGCACCACTAATCCAGAATCCACTTTGGGAGGAATAACAGGAAGGCAGACGACTGTGTCAATGGAATGATTCTTGGTAGTGTGGATCTGCTGAGAGATCTTGGAGTCCATGTACATAGATCCCTGAAAGTTGCTACCCAGGTTGATAGTGCTGTTAGGAAGGCATACGGTGTGTTAGGTTTCATTGGGTAGAGGGATTGAGTTCCAGAGTCGCAATATCATGATGCAACTATACAAAACGCTGGTGCGGCCACACTTGGAATATTGTGTACAGTCTAGTCCCCATATTTCGGGAAGTATGTGGAAGCATTGGAAAAGGGAAGAGGAGATTTACCAGGATGTTGCCTGGTCTGGAGGGAAGGTCTTATGAGGAAAGGCTGAGAGACTTGAACGTGTTCTCATTGGAAAGAAGAAGGCTAAGAGGGGTTTTGATAGAGACATACAAAATGATCAGAGGATTAGATAGGGTAGACAGTGAAAGTCTTGTGGGCAGCACGGTGGCACAGTGGTTAGCACTGCTGCCTCACAGTGGCAGAGACCCGGGTTCAATTCCTGCCTCCGGCGACTGTGTGGAGTTTGCACATTCTCCCCGTGTCTGTGTGGGTTTCCTCCGGTTTCTACCCACAGTCCAAAAAGGTGCAGGTCAGGTGAATTGGCCATGCTAAATTGCCCCGTAGTGTTAGGTGTAGGAGAATGGGGGTGGGTCGGTGTAGACCTGTTGGGTCGAAGGGCCTGTTTCTACACTGTAAGTAATCTAACCTAATCTTTTTCCTAGGATGGTAATGTCAGCGTGTACAAGGGGGCATAACTACAAATTGAGGGGTGATAGATTTAAGACAGATGTCAGAGGCAGGTTCTTTATGCAGAGAGTGGTAAGGGCATGGAATGCCCTACCTGCTAATGTAGTCAACTCAGCCACATTAGGGAGATTTAAACAATCCTTAGATAAGCACTTGGATGATTTTGGGATAGTGTGGAGGGGCGAGCTGAGAATAGTTCATGGGTTGGCACAACATCGAGGGCCGAAGGGCCTCTCCTGCGCTGTATTGTTCAGTGTTCTAAGAGAAACAGAATAAGTTTTGGAAAAGTGAAAGATAGGGTTGGCATTCTACTTTTGAACTCTTGCATCCTGGATATATGTTATCCTGTACATTACATTTTCAATCTTTGGTACATATGGAATATGTCCCTGCCTGAGGGCACTGAGTACTTCCTTCCCCATGATGTGACTGACCAGATCAACAGGTGCCCTTCAGTATGCACCAGCCAGCTCTCCAGAATGGACTCGGGACAACATTGTACTGCACTGAGGTTTGGACCTTCAACCAGAGAAAGTGAGAACTGCAGATGCTGGAGATCAGAGTCAAGAGTGTGTTGCTGGAAAAGCACAGTAGGTCAGGCAGCATCCGAGGAGCAGGAGAATCAATGTTTTGAGCCCATCCCATCCCTCCACCTCCGCCTATCCCTCCCTCTTTTCTGATGGCCACTTGTATGAACACCCACCGATCTCCAGTGCCTCCTCCTCTGTGATCTGTGAATGGCTATGTCTTGTTGATGGCCTCAAGCTCCTGTCCTGTGTGCTCTCCTGACACAAAATGTGAGAGGCTGATAATTGGGAGAAATGTTCATGTATTCACCTGATTGATGACTTGTTTACTGAGGAGGAAGCTTTGCATTTGCATTAAAGGGAGTGAGGGTGTCAGCCACAGATGGACAGATTGTAATGTGACCAAGTCCCTAGAAAGGGAGGGATGGGTGCACTTTCACATAACTTCATGTGATCACTGGAGTTGGCCTGAAAGGGTAGAGGGAGGAGCTCGATGGAATATAAACATCAGGATGTAGAATAATGCGCTTTTGCTCTCATTTGTTTTGTTAAGGTCAATGAATTCCTCCTTCAGACTTCCTGAGAAACCTACCATTACACCTTCTTTGTGGCAACAGAAGTCTGTAGTTTCCCAGGGAACGGAAATGACAACCTACCCCCCTCTCCCAACCTCTCCACCCCACCACAGTCCAGACCACCCCACCACAGTCCAGACCGCCCCACCACAGTCCAGACCGCCCCACCACAGTCCAGACCGCCCCACCACAGTCCAGACCATCCCACCACAGTCCAGACCGCCCCACCACAGTCCAGACCATCCCACCACAGTCCAGACCGCCCCACCACAGTCCAGACCATCCCACCAAAGTCCAGACCGCCCCACTACAGTCCAGACCATCCCACCACAGTCCAGACCGCCCCACCACAGTCCAGACCATCCCACCACAGTCCAGACCGCCCCACCACAGTCCAGTCCGCCCCACCACAGTCCAGACCATCCCACCACAGTCCAGACCGCCCCACCACAGTCCAGACCGCCCCACCACAGTCCAGACCGCCCCACCACAGTCCAGACCGCCCCACCACAGTCCAGACCATCCCACCACAGTCCAGACCGCCCCACCACAGTCCAGACCGCCCCACCACAGTCCAGACCGCCCCACCACAGTCCAGACCATCCCACCACAGTCCAGACCACCCCACCACAGTCCAGACCGCCCCACCACAGTCCAGACCGCCCCACCACAGTCCAGACCGCCCCACCACAGTCCAGACCATCCCACCACAGTCCAGACCGCCCCACCACAGTCCAGACCATCCCACCACAGTCCAGACCGCCCCACCACAGTCCAGACCGCCCCACCACAGTCCAGACCATCCCACCACAGTCCAGACCGCCCCACCACAGTCCAGACCATCCCACCACAGTCCAGACCGCCCCACCACAGTCCAGACCGCCCCACCACAGTCCAGACCGCCCCACCACAGTCCAGACCGCTCCACCACAGTCCAGACCATCCCACCACAGTCCAGACCGCCCCACCACAGTCCAGACCACCCCACCACAGTCCAGACCGCCCCACCACAGTCCAGACCATCCCACCACAGTCCAGACCGCCCCACCACAGTCCAGACCGCCCCACCACAGTCCAGACCATCCCACCACAGTCCAGACCGCCCCACCACAGTCCAGACCGCCCCACCACAGTCCAGACCGCCCCACCACAGTCCAGACCATCCCACCACAGTCCAGACCGCCCCACCACAGTCCAGACCGCCCCACCACAGTCCAGACCGCCCCACCACAGTCCAGACCATCCCACCACAGTCCAGACCGCCCCACCACAGTCCAGACCGCCCCACCACAGTCCAGACCATCCCACCACAGTCCAGACCACCCCACCACAGTCCAGACCGCCCCACCACAGTCCAGACCATCCCACCACAGTCCAGACCATCCCACCACAGTCCAGACCGCCCCACCCCCTAACCCCAGAAATAGGGTGGCTGATTTTAAAATTCATTGCAAAGTTTCCACTGCTCTGGGTCATTGAAAGGCCATTAAAACGGTTATTGAGGTCCCCAGCCATCCAGCTCCAATATGTCTGTGCAGTAAAGTCCAGCCTCATCAGTTTGGATTGTGCTGGATTTTACTGAACGTCTGCTCAAAGTTCTCCAGTTTTGTACACATTAAACCCATGTACTAAAAGATTACATTATACATTAAATGAATATCAGTTGTTTCAGAATCAATGAATGTGACTACACTTTATTTTGAATTTACTTCCAGGAAGATTTAATTTCTGTTAATGTTTCTTTCGTAAAATTTCAATGTATTTACATTAGATAAATTGAGCCACACTGGGTTTAAATGAATTAAACATAATATCATCTGCACTTTGAATGCTCTGTAAAATCAGATCGTACTGGGACAACTCCAAATGATGACATTGACGTACTCTTTTTAATAGGATTATGATGCCAGCTGACAGTAATACTGGACAAGTCAGATCCCAAAATGAAGCCTGGACTATGAGTTGGCTTTAGGTTTTATAGTTTGCAGTTCCGTTACCATGGTGGTCAGTCACAAGGCTGTATTCACAAGAAGCTGCCAAATTCTTGTCACAAAATAACTTCAGTGTTTGTTACGCACAAGGCAAAACAAATATTAACTATTTTACACTCAGCTAGAACTAGTTGAAATGATCTAATGGCAAAAAATCAAAAATTAAGGTTCAACTCTTTTACCCTCGATAACAACCTCAACTCAATAATGAATCACCTCCACTCCACATTAAAGCCCATTGTGCAGTTAGTACAGATGTACTTGGATTCCTTCTGGTAAATTTCTCCATTCACACAATGCTAGCTCATTAGACAATGTCACTTACTCAGAGCCTTAAATAAACTGCTAATACAGTCCATTTATTCTTAACATGGATTCCTCTTTGACAGTCTTCTGTTTCTGGAGCTTTCTGTTAATGATATTAAGCCACAAAGGATTAACTCTTTATGGACTGAACTCTGCTGAGACTAAGATTTAAAGTACCTGTTTGTCATTGTGCTAATGCAAAGGGACCTTTCCTCTTTGTTGACGTGTTACCTAATCCAGTCCATTTCTTAATTGGGAATCTTTCCAGACAATAGGTGATTGATAAGTGTTGAAATAATCCATTCTCCAGTAAGGCTGTGATTAAATAAAAGCACAATTGTATTAAGAGCTGTAACAGTTATATCAAAAAAGGTCACTGTGACATTAATCATAATGGAAAGCAAATGGACTGCATCTGATTATGCAAAAGCAAAGCTCAAACGTTATAGTTTTTTTTGGAAACACGTCACATTGGCCATGTTTGCATAATCATCTCTAATCTGTGTTCCAACTGAATGAGTTCTCTGATATGACACAGATGATTATATCTATTTATTTTCCATACATCTTGTTTCCTGAAATAAACTTAACTCATCAGGCAACAAAACCCTCAAATTAGAAGCAAACACAGAATATATATTATAAACTGGGCCTGATTTTCTTTAACCTTTCTTAATCAATTGGAGAGGGATGTTCTTTCTCTAGATGGAATGCAGGGAAGGTTCACCAGACTGATTCCTGGGATGGTGGCACTGACGTATGAGAAGTTGAATTCGTTGGGAATGTATTCGCTGGACTTCAGAAGAATGACGGTGAATCTCCTAGAAATGTATAAAAATTTTAACAAGACTAGACAGAATAGTTGCAGGAAGGATGCTCCTGATGGCATGTGAGGTCAGAACCAGGGGGTCACAGTCTAAGGGGGAAACAATCTAGGGGGAAACAGTTAGAAAATTCTTCAGCCAGATGGTGGTGAGCCTGTGGAATTTGACAGCACTGAAATCAGTCAAGGCCAAAACATTGTATGATTTAAAGAAGGATTTAGACATAGCACTTGGGCGAAAGGAATCAAAGGATACATGGGGGAGAAGTGGAACAGGTTATTGAGTTGGACGATTGACTGCGACCATGTTGAAAGGCAGAGAGACTCAACGGGCCAAATGGCTTACTCTTGCTCCTGGTTTCTATGCTTTATGAATGTTTTACCAGGGCCATAATGAAGCAATATCAGCTCAACAGCTTAAGGATCTAAGTTTTCAGACAGGGTAAAAAGAAATAAAAATAGAGGGTGCTGCAAGAATCGTTAAGGAACAATCATACGTATGTTATCTCGGGAGATTATCAAATTAACACCGTTGTATTTTATCAAAAAGTGTGGTGCAAGAAAAGCACAGCAGGTCAGGCAGCATCTGAGGAGCAGGAGAATTGAAATTTTGGGGGTAAGCCCTTCATCAGAAACAATTATATATCTTTGTCCCCACTCTTCATAGAATCCCTGCAGTGTGGAAACAGGCCAAATTACCCAACAGTCCACACTGACGCTCCAAAGCACATCCCACCCAGACACATTCCTCTACTCTATTACTCTGCATTTACCTCTGACAAATGCATCTAACCTACACATCCCTGAACACTACGGGCAATTTAGCACGGGCCAATCCACCTAATCTGTACATCTTTGGACTGTGGGAGGAAACCGGAGGGAATGTTTTGGACTCTTGGATAATTGGGGCTCTTTCTGGAGAAGGTGTGACCTCTACAAATAGGATGGTCTTCACCTGAACCAGAGAGGCATCTATATCCTGGTGGGGAAATTTGCAAATGCTCTGTGCGTAGGGTCTAAACTAATGCAAAAGTGAGGACTGCACATGCTGGAGATCAGAGTCTAGATTAGAGTGGTGCTGGAAAAGCACAGCAGGTCAGGTAGCATCCGAGGAGCAGGGAAATCAACGTTTTGGGCAAAAGCCCTTCATCAAGCCGTTGAAACTAATGCAGCAGGAGGATGGGAACCTGAATTGTAGTCCCAGTGTACAGGAGGTTGAGGGTAGTGAGGTCAGGGATAGGTTTACAAGGTCGCAAGAGGGCACCAGCAATCAGGATGTTGGTTTGAAATGTGTGTACTTCAATGCAGGGCACATCCGGTATAATTTGGGCAGCACAGTGGCACAGCGCCAGAGACCCGGGTTCAATTTCCACCTCAGGCAACTGACTGTGTGGAGTTTGCACATTCTCCCTGTGTCTGTGTGGGTTTCCTCGGGTGCTCCGGTTTCCTCCCACAGTCCAAAGATGTGCAGGTTAGGTGAATTGGCCATGCTAAATTGCCCATAGTGTTGGCTGAAGGGGTAAATGTAGGAGAATGGGTCTGGGTGGGCTGCTTTTCGGCTGGTCGGTGTGGATTTATTGGGCCGAAGGGCCTGTTTCCACACTGTAAGTAATCTAATCTAATCGAAGGTGGGTGAACTTGCAGCATCGGTGGGTACCTGGGATTTCAATGTTGTGGCCATGTCAGAGACATGGCTAGAGCATGGACAGGAATGGTTTAGATTAAGTTAGATTACTGAATCTGAAGAAGGGCTTATGCCCGAAACGTCGATTCTCCTGGTCCTTGGATGCTGCCTGACTTGCTGCGCTTTTCCAGCAACACATTTTCAGCACAGTATGTAGACAGGCCAACAAGGGGCCACATTGGATTTGGTACTGGGTAATGAACACAGCCAGGTGTTTGATTTGGAGGTAGGTGAGCACTTTGGTGATAGTGACCAAAATTCGGTTATGTTTACAATAGCAATGGGCAGGGATAGGTATATACCACAGGGAAAGAGGTATAACTGGGGGAAAGGCAATTATGATGCAATTAGGCAAGATTTATGATGCATAGGATGGAGAAGGAAACTGCAAAGAATGGACACAATTGAAATGTGGAGCTTATTCAAGGAACAGCTACTGTGGGTCCTTGATAAGTATGTACCTATCAGGCAGGGAGGTAGTTGTTGAGAGACAAAGCTATGGTTTATTAAAGAAGTTGAACATCTTGTCAAGAGGAAGAAGAAGGCTTATGTGAGGATGAGGCATGAAGGCTCAGTTAGAGAGCTTGAGAGTTATAAGTTAGCCAGAAAAGATCAAAAGAGGGCTAAGAAGAGGCAGGAGGGGACATGAGAAGTTGTTGGCGGATAGATCAAGGAAAACCCTAAGGCCTTCTATAGGTGGATCAGGAATAAAAGAATGACTAGAGTAAGATTGGGCCGATCAAAGATAGTAGTGGGAAGTTGTGTATGGAATCTGAGGACATAAGAGAAGTGCTTAATGAATAACTTCATCAGTATTCAATTTGGAAAAGGGCAATGTTAGTGAGAATACAGAGGTACAGACTATTAGATTAGATGCGATTGCGGTTGACAAAGAGGAGGTTTTAGCAGTTTTGGAAGATCTGAAAATAGATAAGACCCCTGGGCTGGATGGGATTTATCCTCGGATTCACTGGGAATTCAGGGAGGAGTTTGCAGAGCCTTTGGCTTTGATCTTTATGTCGTCATTGTCTACAGGAATAGTACCAGAAGACTGGAGGATAGCAAATGTTGTTCCCTTGTTTAAGAAGGGGAGTCGGGACAACCCTGGTAATTATAGGCCAGTGAGCCTTACTTTGGTTGTGGGTGAGGTGTTGGAAAAGGTTATAAGAGATAGGATTAATTTGGAAAAGAATAGTTTGATTAGGGATAGTCAACACGCTTTTTGTAAAGGGTAGGTTGTATCTCACTAACCTTACTGAGTTCTTCGAGAAGGTGACAAAACAGGTAAAGTGTAGTGTATATGGATTTCAGTAAGGCGTTTGATAAAGTTCCCCACGGAAGGCTATTATAGAAAATACGGAGGCATGGGCTTGAAGGCGATTTAGAGGTTTGGATCAGAAATTGGCTAGCTGAAAGAAGTTGATGGGAAAAGTTCATCATGGAGTTCAGTTACCAGTGGTGTGCAGCAAGGATCTGTTTTGGGGCCACTGCTGTTTGTCATTTTTACAAATGACCTGGAAGAAGGCATTAAAGGATGAGTTAGTAAATTTGTGGATGACACTAATGTAGGCAGAGTTGTGGATAGTGCCGAAGGATGTTGTGGGTTACAGAGGGACATAGATAAGATGCAGAGCTGGGCTGAGAAGTGACAAATGAAGTTTAATGCGGAAAAATGTGAGTCGTTCACTTTGGAAAAAGTAATAGGACTGCAGAGTACTGGGCTAATGGTAAAATCTTGACCGTGTAGATGTACAGAGAGATCTCGGTGTCCGGGTGCATAAATCCCCAAAAGTTGCAACCCAGGTTGATAGGGTTTTTAAGAAGGCATATGGTGTATTGGTGTTTATTGGTAGAGGGATTGAGTTTCGTAGTTATGAGGTCATGCTTCAACTGTACAAGACACTGGTCAGGCTGCACCTGGAGTATTGCTTGCAGTTCTGGCCACTGCATTATTGGAAGGATGTGGAAGCTTTTGAAGGGGTTCAGAGGATATTTATTAGGATATTGCCTGGTATGGAGGGAAGGTCTTATGAGGAAAGGCTGAGGGAACTAAAGCTGTTACATTGGAAAGAAGAAGGTTGGAAGGTGACTTAATTGAGATGGATAAGATAATCAGAGGGTTAGATAGAGTGGACAAGGAGAGCCTTTTTCCTTGGATGGTGATGGCTAACACGAGGGGACATAGCTTTAAATTGAGGGGTGATAGATTTAGGACAGATATCAAGGGCAATTCCTTTACTTAGAGGATAGTAGGGGTAATGAATGGACTGCCTGCAACAGTACTAGACTCGCTGATGTTAAGGGCTTGAAATGGGCATTGGACATACACATGGATAATAATGGAATAGTGTAGGTTAGATGGACATCAAATTAATTTCACAGGTCGGGCCAACATCGAGGGCCGAAGGGCCTGTACTGTGCTGTTACGTTCCATGTTCTATGTTCTATGTTCTATCACTGTCCTAACATTTATGACCATGACTGATATGCTGATAATAAATAAAGAATGGCTGTGCACCAATTTGCTTTGGCTTTGTCAGTGACAATGAGAGACATGCAGCCGATAAGGTAATCAAGTCATGTCTCAATTGAGTGCTTTCTAATTCCTGAGTTCCTCACAGTCGGGGTTGTGACCTCAAGTCTGACAAAACAATGGTGACCATGGAGCTCTGACCAATCTAACAGGTGTGCTCCCACTCTATGGTTCCTTCTCTGACAAGAACTATCCCTCCCCAATCCCCACTCTCACAGGCCTCACAGTGCGACTGAGGAAGTTTTCAAGTTTTGAAATAGGGTCACAGTGTAGTAATGTTTGGGAAGCATAGGTCCAGACCATGATTTTTGAGGCTTTCCTTTCTGACTGTAACAAAACTAAAACCAATCATTGATTACAGAGCTTTCAGTACTTCAGCTCATGATTCCATTCATTAATTTGGATGCATGTAAGTTGTAAATCTGAAATTGCAATGTCCAAATAGTTGTACATTAGCAGAGAAAATAACAGCCTGGAATTTGGCGTGAGTATCTCAGTGGCCCCAAAATAACAGCCTGGAATTTGGCGTGAGTATCTCAGTGGCCCCAAACTTTAGATTACTTTCCTTGATGTTCATCTTGTAAATGTTCTGAGCTAAAATAAAATTACTGGGCTGTGAACAAGTCGCAATGTTGTTGAGTCAATAGGTCAGCTGGGGCCTTGACAGAGCTCGATTTGTTTTGCCCATCTACTTAACGAATGAAACCGAAACATTGAAAAGTTGTGGAATGGCAGAGTAGATACAGAAAGAGATGCAAAGAGATCAAGAAAATAGGATTAATGGAGGGAAAAAAAGGCAAAAGAAAAGGAATGAAATTGAGAATGATTTAATCCCTGCATTTTTGAGACTTCACTGTATCAATTGTTCAATTTTGGTGTGTCCAAGTTTGAATGGCATTGCAGGAACATAATTCCTTTGAATGTTGAGATTTAGCAACTGAAATTCTGTAGCAAATGTAACTAATATTTACAGCAAATCCAGCAATTTCTTAACTCCTGGGGAAATTCTCAGAGAGATCTCTTTTTGCATGTTAATAGAGAGTGATGCAAATCATACAATAATTTGTAATGAATCAGAATTCACTGGGTACTTTTTTCTTGCTTTGCGTTTCCAGCATTTTCTGGGTCCAGGGGAATGAACTTTTTTTTATGGAGCTCTGTAAACCTACATCGTTTGTTGGGAAGAGTAATGTGTGAAGGTGTGGTTAATGCTGGTGCAAAGGGACAGACGGTGAGCATTATGAGAAGTAGCATGAGTAAGAAAAAGTGCACAATTCATAAAATAACTGAACAATAATGTAAAATGTTGCAATTATAAATGATATACGACAGGTTAGCTGTGCTAACAGAAGAAATTTTAATCAAGAATATAACTTGTGGAGCAAACAATTGAAAGCAGCAGGAATGTACAAGTTATAGTGCACTTGCATTAATACAGGAGATTGTACTACTGGAAGAAATTCTCATGTGGTTAATTTTAATGTCTGCATTTCTACTGCTATTTTGTTTAAAGATAAATTTGACACAAAATAAGAAAACACCAATTGAAATATACAGTGGACTCTTTAGACAACATGTCAATGCCAGCACTTAGAGAACAGCACAGAATTGGTGGCATTACCACTATTGTCCTGTTGTTCATGAACAATATGTTCACGGATGTGTCTACGTGCACTGATAGAGCCCAACCACATAGCAAGGATTATAATAGCAATGTACTATTAAATATATTTTTGTGTTGTTAACTCATAACATACCATCCCTTTTCTTCACAGAATGGGTCACTATGTGATTGAACCAGAGGAGCTCCACCCAGTGCACCACCAATCAACAACACCTCAGCTTGACACATGCATTTGTATAAAGTCATCAGGAGAAGAAAGAGATGCAGTTCAAGAAGAACCACCATTATTTGCTTTGAGAAAGGCTGGTGTTTCCATCTAGAACTAGAAGGGAGCTGAATTTTAGCATCTATATTTATAGAAACTGCAAATGCTTTGATTTGCAAAACCTCCAGGTTTTTAAAAGTGACAAACACGTTTTGTTTGTGAATCCATGATAAACTAAACACTGTTGATTTGTCCTGTTTAATTAAGAACTCTAGTTCAACAACAGAAATAAAAGGCAAAATCGCTGCTGAGCGACATTGCTGAGCTGTACCTCCCATCGGTCATGACCCCATTTCATAGGATCATCAGAAGAATGTTACAAAGAGAATTCAAAGATCAGAAATGATTTAATAATTGAGGTGCTAGCAAGCAGGTTCAGATGCCTTCATCAGTCTGCAGTACCTTCCTGTTTGCACTATTGGGAATTACAAAAGTACATTTGTACTTCATAACTTGTCATTCAAGAAGGGACTGGTTCTACAATCAGGAAATGCTAGAGACTCTGAAAATATTACTGATACTGATGACCAATCTCATGAAGCAAGAACAGGCACAGTGCCCCCCAGTACTGCATGGTGGTAAGTAACCTGTCATAGTTGGTGCACCCTCAGAGGTGAGAAGGGTGTTACATTTTCAGAAGGTTTGGTCCAAAGATCTGTCTCCTCTCATCAAAAACTCTGTAGTCCAAGTAAAATCCTTTCTTCTCACAGCTATCCTTTACTTCCTAAATCTGGGATTTAATGTCTGTATTAGATTAGATTACTTACAGTGTGGAAACAGGCCCTTCGGTCCAACAAGTCCACACCACCCTGCCAAAGCGCAACCCACCCATACCCCTACATTTACCCCTTACCTAACACTACGGGCAATTTAGCATGGCCAATTCACCTGACCTGCACATCTTTGTGACTGTGGGAGGAAACCGGAGCACCCGGAGGAAACCCACGCAGACACGGGGAGAATGTGCAAACTCCACACAGACAGTCGCCCAAGGCTGGAATCGAACCTGGGACCCTGGCGCTGTGAGGCAGCAGTGCTAACCACTGAGCCACCGTGCCGCCCTAACTGTTATCCACTATCTTTTTAAAAGAGAGCTAAGTCACAAGAAGTCCTTGCAGCAAATGTTCTATTATTTTCTCCAAGCATTCACAAAAACCTTAATCTGGAATTTGTGGTGTTTACCATCATTATCCCTCTGAAACTGAGCGCAACTTCAGGCATTAATGAAAGTGCAGATTAATGTAAAAATCCTTGAGCTGTGACCTGATTTAGTATAAAGTGATTTATTAGTACCACACACTTGGGAGCATACACTGATTCTCGAGCCATACCTCTTCCAGGGATGTACAAAGTTAATGAATTAATCAAAGTCCACAATTTACCTGTTAGATGGAATCAAGTTAACAGAAAACACCCCAGGTTCTTGCACTTAACAGGAACTATATTTACTACAAAAATATGCATTTGTTACAGGTAAACAAAGCCATGAAATATGAATGTATAACTCTACTAATTGAAACTCTAAAACTTCTTTGTTATTGGGAGATGGAAATGGACTGGGGAAACACACTTCAATGATACCAGTTCATCAGGCTCATTGAGATGTTCTTGTTACTTTCCAAGATCTACTGTTCCTCAATCCCCTTTCTCCAGGTTCTTTCACGTCTTTGCTGGCACAGGGTGATTGATAAACTAATTACAAAGTGAATTACTGCTTAAAAGCAATAGCTGACAATAAAGCACAGGAGGAAAGGTTTGCTCATCAAATCTGCTTCTCCAATCCATGAGATCATGATTGGTCTGATAATCATCAGCTCCACTTTTCTGCCTTATCACTTTACTGATTAAAAGTCTATTTATCTCAGATTTGAATATACTTAATGACCCAGCCTTGACAGGTCTTTGTGATATAGAATTCCATAGACTGAGTACATAAAACATAGACATAGAACAGTACAGTACAGTACAGGCCCTTCAGCCCATGATGTTGTGCTGACCATTTATCTTAATCTAAGATCAACCTAACCTACATACCCCTCAACTACTTCCGTCCATGTGCTTGTCGGTATTTGCTTAAATATCTCTGACTTCAAACACTGCGGCATATCCGGGAGGGGGAGAGTTACCTGGACGCTTTGTTTCAGGAGGCAGTCACACCTGGGAGATTAATTAATTCCCACTCAGCTAGTGATCAGGCACAAAAGAGTGTGACTGTAAGTGAGGCAGGTAGGGGGACCCAGAGTTCAGGAGTGGAGGAGCCTTAGCCCTTGACCTTGTCCAACAGGTACGAGATTCTTGCTCCCTGTTCGGATGAGGAAAAGGGCTCTGGACAGGATGAGCCAACTGACCAAGGCACCATGGTGCAGAAGGCCATTCAAGAGGGGGGAGCTAATAGACAGGTAGTGGTTATAGGGGATTCTATAATTAGGGGGACAGATAGTATCCTTTGCAAGCCGGATCGGGAGTCTCGCATGGTGTGTTGCCTGCCCGGTGCCAGGGTGCGAGACATCTCTGACCGGCTTGAAAGGATATTGGAGCGGGAGGGGGAGGATCCAGTTGTTGTGGTCCACGTTGGTGCCAACAACATAGGCAAGACTAGGGTGGAGGACCTGTTTGGGCATTACGAAGCACTAGGCAGGAAATTGAAGCACAGGTCCTCAAGGGTCATAATCTCCGGATTACTGCCCGAGCCACGTGCCAATTGGCATAGGGACAAGAAAATTAGGCAAGTAAACACGTGGCTAAGGGATTGGTGTGGGAAAGAGGGATTCCACTTCATGGGGCACTGGCATCAGTTTTGGAACAGGGGGGATCTGTACCGTTGGGACGGTCTCCACCTGAACCGATCAGGTACCAATGTTCTGGCGAAGAGGATAAATAGGGTGGTCAGTAGGACTTTAAACTTCTGAGTTGGGGGGAAGGGAAAGTGAAAGCAACAGGGAGTATGGAGGTAAATGGAAAGATAAGCAGCAGGATAGCATGTTTCCAGGCGGATTTAAAATTGAGGCAGACTGAGAATGCAGAAAAAAGCAAGGATAACTTAGGACATATGACTTACAACATCTCTAATAAGGAAGTTAGCATTAAGGCACTTTACCTGAATGCTCGTAGCATTCATAACAAAGCCGATGAATTAATGGCACAGATAATAGTGAATGATTATGATGTAGTAGGCATCACAGAGACTTGGTTACAGGGGGGTCAGGACTGGCAGTTAAACCTCCATGGTTTTTCGACTTATCAAAAAGACAGAGAGGTGGGCAGAGGGGGTGGAGTTGCCTTGTTAGTTAAGAACAAAATTAAATCTATGGTATTGAATGACATAGCGTCGGATGATGTGGAGTCTGTGTGGGTGGAATTGAGGAACCACAAAGGCAAAAAAACCATAATTGGAGTTGTGTACAGACCTCCTAACAGTGGTCAGGACCAGGGACGCAACATGTACCGGGAAATAGAGAAGGCATGTCAGAAAGGCAAGGTTACATTGATCATGGGTGACTTCAATATGCAGGTGGACTGGGTAAATAATGTTGCTAGTGGATCTAAAGAAAGGGAATTCATGGAATGCTTACAGGATGGCTTTTTGGAACAGCTAGTCATGGAGCCCACAAGAGAGCAGGCTATTCTGGACCTAGTGCTTTGCAATGAACCAGACTCTATAAAAGATCTTAAAGTAAGGGAACCCTTAGGAAGTAGCAACCATAATATGGTAGAGTTCAGTCTGGAGTTTGAAAGGGAGAAGGCGAAATCTGATGTAATGGTGTTACAGTTGAATAAAGGTAATTATGAGGGCATGAGAGAGGAACTGACTAAAATAGACTGGAAGCAGAGGCTAACCGGGAAGACACTAGAGCAAAAATGGCAGGAGTTTGTAGGTATAATTGAGGACACTGTACAGAGGTTCATTCCCAAGAAAAGAAAGATTAACCGGGGAGGGATTAGACAACCTTGGCTGACAAAGGAAGTCAGGAAATGTATTAAAGAAAAAGAGAGATCCTATAAAGTGGCTAAGAACAGTGGGAAATCAGAAGATTGGGAAGGATACAAAAGCAAACAGAGGATAACAAAGAGTGTAATAAGAAATGAGAGGATCAAATATGAAGGTAGGCTAGCCAGTAATATTAGAAATAATAGTAAAAGTTTCTTTCAGTACATAAGAAACAAACGACAGGCAAAAGTAGACATTGGGCCACTTCAAACTGATGCAGGGAGCCTAGTGATGGGAGATAAGGAAATAGCAGGAGAACTTAACAAGTACTTTGTGTCAGTTTTCACAGTGGAAGACAGGAGTAATATCCCAAAAATTAAAGGGTGTCACCGGGCTGAGTTGAGTATGGTTGCCATTACGAAAGAGATAGTGCTAGAAAAGTTAAAAAGTCTTAAAATTGATAAATCTCCTGGCCCCGATGGGATACACCCTAGAGTTCTGAGAGAGGTTGCTGAGGAAATAGCAGAGGCATTGGTTGAGATCTTTCAAGAGTCACTGGAGTCAGGAAAGGTCCCGGACGATTGGAAGATGGCTGTAGTAACCCCCTTGTTCAAGAAAGGATCAAGGCAAAAGATGGAAAATTATAGGCCAATCAGCTTAACCTCGGTTGTTGGTAAAATTCTAGAATCCATCATTAAGGATGAGGTTTCTAAATTCTTGGAAGAGCAGAGTCTGATTAGAACAAGTCAACATGGATTTAGTAAAGGGAGGTCATGCCTGACAAACCTGTTGGAATTTTTTGAAGAGGTAACAAGTAGGTTAGACCAGGGGAACCCAGTGGATGTGGTCTATCTGGACTTTCAAAAGGCCTTTGATAAGGTGCCACACGGGAGACTGCTGAGCAAGGTGAGGGCCCATGGTGTTCGAGGTGAGCTGCTGGGATGGATTGAGGATTGGCTATCTAACAGAAGGCAGAGAGTTGGGATAAAAGGTTCTTTTTCAGAATGGCAGCCGGTGACGAGCGGTGTCCCGCAGGGTTCGGTGCTGGGGCCACAGCTGTTCGCATTATATATTAATGATTTGGATGAGGGAACCGGGGGCATTCTAGCGAAGTTTGCCGATGATACGAAGTTAGGTGGACAGGCAGGTAGTACTGAGGAAGTGGGGAGGCTACAGAAGGATCTAGACAGGTTGGGAGAGTGGTCCAGGAAATGGCTGATGGAATTTAACGTGAGCAAGTACGAGGTCTTGCACTTTGGCAAAAAGAATATAGGAATGGACTACTTTCTAAATGGTGAGAAACTTAATAAAGCCAAAGCACAAAGGGATCTGGGAGTGCTAGTCGAGGATTCTCTAAAGGTAAACATGCAGGTTGAGTCTGTGATTAAGAAAGCGAATGCAATGTTGTCTCTTATCTCAAGAGGGTTGGAATATAAAAGCAGAGATGTACTACTAAGACTTTATAAAGCTCTGGTTAGGCCCCATTTGGAGTACTGTGTCCAGTTTTGGTCCCCACACCTCAGGAAGGACATACTGGCACTGGAACGTGTCCAGCGGAGATTCACACGGATGATCCCTGGAATGACAGGTCTAGCATATGAGGAACGGCTGAGGATACTGGGGTTGTATTCGTTGGAGTTTAGAAGATTAAGGGGAGATCTAATAGAGACGTACAAAATAATACATGGCTTTGAAAAGGTGGATGCTAGAAAATTGTTTCTGTTAGGCGAGGAGACTAGGACCCGTGGACACAGCCTTAGAATTAGAGGGGGTCATTTCAGAACGGAAATGCGGAGACATTTCTTCAGCCAGAGAGTGGTGGGCCTGTGGAATTCATTGCCACGGAGTGCAGTGGAAGCCGGGACGCTAAATGTCTTCAAGGCCGAGATTGATAGGTTCTTGTTGTCTAGAGGAATTAAGGGCTACGGGGAGAACGCTGGCAAGTGGAGCTGAAATGCGCATCAGCCATGATTGAATGGCGGAGTGGACTCGATGGGCCGAATGGCCTTACTTCCACTCCTATGTCTTATGGTCTTATGGTCTTATGGACTTTACTATCACTGCTGACAGTACATTCCATGCACCCACCACTCTCTGTGTACAGAACGTACCCCTGACATTTCCCCAATACCTTCCTTCAATCACCTTAAAATTATGACCCCTCATAACAGCCATTTCTGCCCTGGGGAAAAGTCTCTGACTATCTACTCTATCCAGGCCTCTCATTACCTTGTACACATCTATCAGGTCACCTCTATTCCTTCTTCTCTCCAGTGTGAGAAGTCCAAGCTCACTCAACCTCTCTCCATAAGAGTCATAGAGTCATACAGATGTACAGCACAGAAACAGACCCTTCGGTCTCACTTGTCCATGCCGACCAGATATCCTAACCTAATCTAGTCCCATTTACCAGCACTTGGCCCATATTTCTCTAAACTCTTCCTATTCATATATCCATCAGATGCCTTTTAAATGCTGTAATTGTACCAGCGTCCATCACTTCTCTGGCAGCTCACACGCACCACCCTCTGCGTGAAAAAGTTGTCCCTTACTGAGAAAAGAAAATCTTCTCCATCTCTGGCCCTAGACTCTATCTGCACCTAACCTGTCAAGCCCATGAAGAATCTTGTATATTTCAGATAAAGACACCATTCATTCTTGTCATATCCAATGATTATAAGCCCAGCCTAGTCAGCATTTCCTCATAAGAAAACTCATCTATGCCCAGAATCAACCTAGTGAACATTCTGTGGATTGAACATAGAACAGGACAGTACTGGAACGGGTCCTTGGGCCACAGTGTTGTGCCAAACATGACACTAAATTAAACCAATCCCTTGTGCCTGCCTTTGGTCCATATCCTTTCAATCCTTGTATATGTATCTGCTTATCTAAAAATCCTTCCAACACCTTTACTGTATCTGACTCCACCATCAGTTCCTGGTAGTGCATTGCAGACTCCTAACTTTCACCATGTAAAAAACTTGTCCTTCTCACATCTCTTTGAACTTTCCCCCTCTCACCATAAATTCATGTCCACTGCTATTAGACATTTCAACGCTGGGGACAAGTTTCTGACCATAATATTCTGCTCCTCTATTCTGACTTGCTCCTCACAAAGCCATGCTGACTGCCTTTAATCATGCTATGCTTTTCCAAATAGTCATAAATCCTATCCCTCAGAATTCTTTCCAAAACCTTGCTGACCACAGACATAAGACTGACTGGTCTGTTAATGCCAGGGATTTCCCTATTCCCCTTCTTGAAAATCATTCCAATCCCCAGGTACAACTCCCGTAGAGAGTGAGGAGGCAAAGATCTTCACCAGCGGCTTAGCAACCGCCTTTCTCGCTTCCCGGAGCAACCTGGGATAAATCTGGTCTGGCTCTGGCTCTGGCTCTGGGTACTTATCAATCTTAATGTTTGCCAAAATTTCCAGCATATCAACTTCATCAATCTTGATCTGTGCAAGCCTGGTTCTCAGCTCCTTAAAGTTCTCATTCACAACAAATTCACTTTCCTTCGTGAAAACTGAAGCAAAAAACTCACTTAGGGCTTCCCCTATCTGCTCAAACTCCACGCACAAGTTCCCTCCACTACCCCTGACCAGCCCCACCTTCTCCCTGAGCATTCTCTTATTCCTCACATATGAGTAAAATGCCTTTGGGTTCTCCCTAATCCTTCTTACCAAGCCTTTATCGTGCCCCCTCCTGGCTCTCCTCAGTCCCTTTCTGAACTCCTTTCAAGCAAGCCTGTAATCCTTTAAAACTGTGCTAGATCCTTGCTTCCTCTGCCTTACGTAAGCTGCCTTCTTCCTTTTGACGAGAAGTTCCTCTATTCTCGTCATCCCTAATCTTACCCCTTCTTACCTGTCTTAAAGGAACAAATTTGTGCATCACTCGCAACAACTGCTCCTTAAATAGTCTCCACATGTCTGCTGTGCCCTTTCTGTGGAACAATTGCTCCCAGTCTGTACTTTCCAACTGTTGTCTGATAGCATCATAATTTCCTTTTCCCCAATTAAGTATCTTCCCTCGGTAACTGCTCCTTTCCCTCTCCAAGGCTATGGTAAATGCGAGGCAGTTGTGGTCACTGGCACCAACATGTTCTCCCACTGCGAGATCTGACACCTATCCTGGCTCGTTGCAAAGACCAAATCGAAAATGGCCTCTCCCCTGGTCGGCCTGTCTGAGGGGACTTAGCACTGAGTAAGGAAACCCTCCTGAACACACCTGACAAAACGGCTCCATCCAAACCATCTGCACTTAGGAGGTTCCAGTCAATATTGGTAAAATTGAAATCGCCCATAACAACAACCCTGCAATATCTGCATCTTTCCAAAATTTGCCGCCTATGAGTTCTTCAATCTCTCAACTGCTATTAGGTGGTCTGCAGAAATCCCCCAATGAGCTGGCTGTTCCCAACTTCCACCCATACTGACTTAGTAGATAAACCGTCCTCAATAACCTTTGTTTCTGGAGCTGTGATGCACTCTCTGACTGGCAATGCTACACCCCCTCCTCTTTTTCTTCCCTCCCTGTTCTTTATAAATGTTCCAAACCCTGGAACACCAAACAACCATTCCTGCCCCTGTTAAAACCATGTTTCCATTATGGCCACAACATCATAGCCCCAAGTACTGATCCATGCTTTAAGTTCATCACTCTTATTTCTGACACTCCTTGTGTTAAAGTAGACACACTTTAACCGATCCCTTTGTTTCAACATGTGTAAAAATCTTCCCGATACGTTCACTACATCCCTTCTACAAATACCCACCTCTCAGATATGTCGCTCTGGTTCCCACCCCCTTGCCAAACCAGTTTAATATAAATGGATTGCATTGTTAATAAGCATCAAGTCTCAGCAAGAACCCAACTGTCTGCTGTGTACGTTTTCAGACTGACATAGAACACCACTATCTGAGGGTGTCAGCTGGACATCTGCCCGATGTTACATGTTACCTGATGCCTGCTCCCTGTCACCCCCAGGTCTGCTCTTGCTTTTAAAAAGGAGTTGCTTGAATAATAAGAAAGGGAACCTTTTTCCTGCGTCTCCATATTGCAGCAAGTGTATGGTTATGTTCATGACCATGCATTTGCCTTTGACAACTCTGTGAAATCATTACTCATTGCGAGGGACTTCTTGGTATTTTGGAAGTAACACTCCTAACCAACTCTTCCCAAACAGCTGTATCATTGTTATTGGGTTCTGCTCAGCTCTTTTACTAATTTATTCCCTTCTGTTTCTAATCATCAACAGTATGACCTTGTGTACAAACAGCTATTCATGTGTGGAAGCTGTGTTCTGACACCTGACCTACCCAAATTTTCCCAGCTCTACCCCCACATATTTGAACCATGGTTTGTGCCTTTGTTCTGAGAGAATTGCAGAATTGAATTGACCAATGGAATTCCAAAAGGGTGTTCCCCTGGTCTTTCAAACCATTAGCATTCTGTCTTATCATGTCCCTGCTGTTGCATAATAGGTACAAGAATTTTCATTTTCATGCTTAGTTTCCATACAAAACCAAGCTAGTCAAATAGATTTATTACTAAGCTAGTCAAATAGGTTTATTCAGTGAAAGTGGATGAGAATTAAATTCAATTCTATATTTTGAACTGCTCACTTTTCTGGGAGATACACTTTATGCTTTGACAAGTTTACAAATATATTTTATATCTAAAGAAAACTCACCACTGTTCACAAAAGCAATAGCTTTAAAGTAACTGCACAATCATGACAAGGCAGAGTATTAAATAACTTTCAATATGGATTCTGTTGCTGATATAAACGACTCTCAGTGGTACTAATTATACTTCAGAAAGAACTGAACCAGTCGGAATTGATTGGAAAATGTTTTATATTAATTTGCCAATGACAATGATTGTGAAAATATGCACAGAGTGAAATTCAGTGTTCACAAAGGCATGAAATAGCAGTGAAAAATTGACCATCCATAAACAAAGTCACTGATTCCTTGTCCACTGAAGTCAGATAATGGACACTTACTCTATTATTGTCATTTGGTGCCTGTTTTACATTTAAATTCCATCTTCCAAGTATTTGCAACTGCTGTGATGCAAACATTGTGCTCTCTGCTGTTTCAACAGATAACAGTGTACGACCCTGTAGTTAATACAGTGCTGAGTTGTATCATGTTTCAGGAAGGGGCTCAAGTTCATATGATTTTGGCAGGAAATTTGGCATAGCCAGGAGAGTGATGGTACAATCTGGGACATTATCTGTAAGACAGGATACTTTGAGCAGGACTATTGATGAAGCTGGGTGTTCCCCTATTGTGTCTGAACCTGATGCCTTGTGCAATTACTTTAATCTCACAGCTTTGTAAAATTGCTGCCTGGTGAGGTACACTCAGAAGGTAGTAAACGATATAAACCACATTGCTGTGCATTGGAATCACACGTGGCTCACACAAAGTAAGCCAAAATGATTTCATTCCCTAAAAGTCTGAAGTAATGCTAATGAAAATGGTTTTGTCCAAAATGAAACAGATCACTGTTTAGGCACGGCAGCCCACAAGCCTTCTCCAATCAACCTTCTGGCTCTCGGCTGCTCTGACACACCATCTCTAGGACAGCCCATCCTGATTACCCCTTCTCGGGATGACAGCGCTCAGAACGGCCTACCCACCTTGGGGCTCTTGGGGTGACTGGCATCGGGACAGCTGACCAACCTTTAGGTTTACAGGATGACCTACCCACCCTCCGGCTCTCAGGTTGACAGCTTTCAGGACGACCTATGAGTCTCCCAGCTCACAGGGAGGCCTGCCAGACCCAGGGACACTCAAGACAGTGCAGGTGATAAACCCAACAAGCAACAAGACAGAGTCAATTACCAATAAACAGAGGCCTTTCTGGTACACAGAGTCCATTCCCAGGAACAGAGTCCAATCCAGTATACAAAGTGCATTGTCAGAAATAGAGTCAACTCCAAACTGCAGAATCCATTATTAAAAACAGAGTCCACAACCAAGGACAGAATCCACTCCTGAAGGCAGCAAAACCACACCCCACAGCACACAACTGTTCAGTCTCCATAGAATCCTGGGTCATCCACAGAGAGACAGGCCCACTCTCAGGAACAAGTACATTGTAAAGGTTCAGTTAATTCACAGGAGTTTGGTCCATTCCCAAAGGCAGAATCCACTCCAGGATGCAACAATTGATCACCTCCAGCACGCATATAGGTGTTCAGTCTTTGCAGAGGCCTAGTCACCTAGCTAGGCCTACCCATATAGGGCTAGTTATCTGGGGTGGCATGGTAGCTCAGTGGCTAGCACTGCCGCCTCACAGCACCAGGGAGCTAGGTTCGATTCCCGTCTCAGGTGACTGTGTAGAGTTTGCACATTCTCCCTGTGTCTGTGTGGGTTTTCTCTGGGTGCTCTGGTTTCCTCCAACAGTAACAAAGATGTGCAGGTCAGGTGAATTGGCCATAGTGTTAGGTGCATTGGTCGGATGGGAATGGGTTACTCTTCGGAGGGTCGGTGTGGACCTGTTGGGCCGAAGGGCTTGTTTCCACACTATAGGGAACCTAATCTAAAAGATGTGTTTTCTCACAGGGGCTCAGCCCAAACACTGAAAACACATTCAAAAAGAAGAAAGCTAGAATGCAAGGGCTAAGCCCTACCACAAAATCAACATTGTCCTTTTCTCAAAGAGAAGGAGAAAAAGTATAACGCACAGGCTGTAACCAGCCAGTGAAACAACAGTTCCTTAATGAGAACTGAGTTATACCTGAAACATACTGACTGTGTAGATCAGGCAGTTTAAAAATCAGTCCTCAATAAAAAGGAATGCCAGTTCAGGAATCAGGTTCCCCAAAAAGCAGAAACCAACAGCAACAGTACATACTGACTGTGTGGCCAGCTAGCTCAGTATCTGTCTCCTCCCTGGCACAAATGGAGATCCTTGACACTAATCCAGCTCTCTCAGAGCTGACTGTCAGAGTGAACAGAACCTCTGACACTCTGTTTCTATTTGTCAGCCAGGATCCTGATTGGACCAGATTAACAGCCCCAACTCCTATTCTATGCGGCCCACCTGGCTGACCTTGTTACAATCTGACAGTTCAGAGACTGATCTGTTTATCAGTGTTTATTTGGACTCTCTTCTTATTTCTAATATTTTTGTAGGTGAGTATCATTATTCATTCTTAGTAAGCCCACTCTTTGTTAAGTCAAGAAAACCTGGTTAAATTGGCTCCCTTTAAAGCAGAAGTTCAGTGGGATCAGGGAGAAAGTTCCACAAAGGAAGACTCCTGTTTTTCAATTAACCTTGGCTACATCGAGCCATGGGAGTGAGTGAATAAAGAAGGGGAGCTAGTTCATTCCTAATCACCTGGCACTTTAGCAATTTTGATATATCCTTGACATTCCAATAAATGTTTCTCCCAGGTTTAGTTTGGCTGACAACAATCAAATCAGTAACATTTTCAACAGTACATATTTCTTCAATCACCCTACAACACAACAATCATTACATCTTGTCAAGCAGAAAATGACCCAATTAGACATAATCTGTTCCCTGGTAGATAATCTATCTTTTATCTGTGCCAAAAGTTTCCCTTTATACCTTGAGTTTTTCATTTCCACAAAAGTCCTTGGTGCAGCATCTTATCAAATGTGTCCTGGAAATCCAAACCATTACACCCATAGTCTTGTGACTGTCACTGACCTTGGCCATTACAGCCTTCATTAACTGCTCATTGCATCCCTGATCCCAATGAACTTCTGCTTTAAAGGGAGCCAATTTAACCAGGTTTTCTTCACTTAACAAAGAGTGAGCTTACTAAGAATGAATAATGCTGACTAGCTTATCACCCTGATTCTAATGACAACACATCCTCACTGAGCATCATGAGAACACACAAACAAACAAAGTTAATGGCTTCTTCTTTCTTCATCCCAAAGATGTCTTGGATTTTTTGATGACCAGTCATTATTCCAGTCTAAGTAGGAACAGCGCAAGACTCCCACAGAATCCCCATTGTAGGAATCACCCAGAAAATTGAATTTTCTGATTTTATTTTTTTTATTGTAGTCATGTGTACCTAAGTACAGTGAAAAGCTTTGTTTTGCAAGCAGTACAGGCAGATCATAGCAAATAAGGACAAACAGATGATAGGGTACTTAGGTAGAGCGAGGCAAACAAGTTAAACTGCACAGGAGTGCATGAAGAAAGATCAACATTAACAAGATCAGCATTATTTGAAGTTAGAGAGACTGTTCCTCAGTCTAATATTGGCAGGGAAGAAGCTGTTCCTGAACCTGCTTGTTCATGTGTTCTGGCTTCTGTATCTTCTGCCTGTTGGAAGGTGCTGTAGGAGAGCATTACCAAGATGTGATGGGTCTTTGATGATATTGACAGCCTTTCTGAGGCAACGGACCATCTAAATAGAGTCCAAAGATGGAAGGTTAGGCTTCTGTGATGGTATGGGAGATAGTTAGGACTGCAGATGCTGGAGATGTCAGTGTTGATAAAGTGTGGCTTCATCAGGGTTATGTCCGAAATATCGACACTCGTGCTCCTCAGATGCTGCCTGACACTCCTCTTCCATGATGGTCTGGGCTGTGCATGCAACCTTCTGCAGTTTCTTATGGTCCTGGGCAGAGCAGTTGCCATACCAAGCTGTTCTGAACCAGACAGTATGCTCTTAATGGTGTGTTTATAAAGGTTGGTGAGGGTCCTTATGGACATGCTGGATTTCCTGAGCCACCTGAGGAGGAAGAGGCATTGTTGTTCCTTCTTGAACTGTTGTATCAACATGGGAAGCCCAGTATAAGTTGTTGGTGATTGTCTCACCTAGGAACTTGATGCTCTCAACCTTCTCCACTGGGGCATGTTCTCCTCCTTTCTTCCTGAAGTTGATGATCAGTTCTTTTGTTTTGCTGATGAGAGAGAGGTTGTTATCATTGTACCATGCAACCAAGCCCTCTATCTCCTTTCTGTATTCTGACTCATTGCTGTTTGAGATCTGTCCTGCCACAGTGATGTTGTCAGCAAACTTGTAGATGGGGCTCGTTTGAAATTTGGCTACACAGTGGTGGGCGTCCAGGGAGTACAGTAGGGGACTGAGGATGCATTCTTGGGGGACCCCAGTGTTGAGTGTTATTGTGGAGGAGGTGATATGGCCTATCTTCACTGATTGTGGTCTGTGGGTCAGCAGGCTAAGGATCCAGTTGCACGGGGCAAAGCCGAGACCAAGGTTACAGAGTTTTAAGACCGGTCTGGAGGGAAGTTTGGTGTTGAAGGCAGAGCTGTCATTAATGAGCAGGGGTCTAACATGTGTGTCCTTGTTGTCCAGATGTTTGAGGGATGGATGGAGGGCCAGGGATATGCCATCCGCTATGCACCTGTTACATCGGTGGGCAAACGGTCGGGGATCAAGGTAGGCTGAGAGGCTGGAGCTGATGTGGTACATGAACAGCCTCTCAAAGCATCCCATAATGATGGAGGTCAGAGCCACTGGGTGGTAGTCATTGAGGCACATTGCATGTGTTTTCTTTGGTACTGGGATGATGGTGGTCTTGAAGCAGGTGGGGACTTTGGCTTGTAGGAGGGAGAGGGTGAGGATGTCGGTGAATGTCTGCACTATCTGGTTCGCACAGGATCTGAATGTTTGACTGGGGACACCATCCAGGCCCTTCACTGGCCTTGGGTGGAATTCCAGGAAGAGCGATCTGACGTCTGCAACAGGGACAGAGGGAATGGCTGTGTCTGGGGCTGTTGGGGCATGTATCACCGTCCTGCTGGCATTCTGCTCAAATCCAGCACAGATACCATTGAGCACATCAGGATGTGTCTTTGTCCACTATCTTGCTCTGCTTCATTTTGTATCCTGTAATGTTGTTTAGGCCTTACCACAGACTGTTGGGAAAACCCTCTGCACTAGAAAACCATGAAATGTCTCCATTTAAACTGGCAACTTCAGAGGGTTCTGATGAAACAAAGTAAAATATTTACTCAGGAAAAGTTAGATGTAACCCCTGAGTGACTATTAAACAGACATCATTCTTACCTGATGTATTTCCCAGCTACAACACCCAGAACCTGACCTGACAGCTCCCTGGGCTTTGATGTACTCCTACTCCACACTTGACCTCCCTCTTCATCTCCCACTGCCCTGTAACTGACAGAAACAGAGGACCCTAATCATTTTGTGCTGCCATAACATTAGACCCAACCTGTGACAGCTCCCCCATCTGTTGCTGCTGGATCTGACCCCCAACTCATCATCTCTGCCATGACCACCGCTGGACCAACCCTCTAGCCTTCCTTACACTCCTCACCCACCCACAACCCCCAGCCCTACAGGTACAGGCCCAGACACCCGACCTGATGTGGTTTTTATTTCCTCTGACACTTCTGTGCCATGAGAGAGCTGTCAGAATGGAACAGAATGAAAGTACAGCTCTGCATTTCAAATGGAGCCCTGAACAAAATCTCCTCTCAGGGAAATAACATTTTGACTTCAGAAGCGACCCTTCTTCAGAGCTAGCAGCAGTGGGGAAAGGGTAGTAATTATACTGATGACAGGTTATGGAGGGGAAAGCAGAGAGTGAATAGGTGCCCAAAGAGAGAGTGAGAGAGAAAATGGATAGGGTAACTAAGGGATTGTTGACAGTAAGCCAGGGACAGGTAACAATGGAGATGATGAGGATTGAAAATGGCTGTGCTGGAAGCAACTCATTTCCTGACAGGACCTGGCGTGTGGAGGTAGGCAATAGATATGGAAGGAAGTGTTGTTGAGTCCTGAAGGCTGGAAGGTAACCAAGTGGAGAATGAGCTTAGATTGGGCAGTCCATTAACCTTGTGTGAGGTAACAAGCAAGTCTCCACAAGGTCACTAGCAGATAAAAGACCAAAAGGAAACATCACATCTACCCAGTTCCTCCGCCAGGACCTGCAGCTTTACGACAAAATTCAGCCTATCAAGCAGCAACCTGTTTAGCAATAAGCTGCTCAATGGAGGCTCAGTCTGGGTTCTGCCAGGGCCACTCAGCTCCTGATTTCATTACAACCTTGGTCCAAACAAAACTGCTGAATTCCAGAAGGGATATGGTAATTACTGTCCTTGACATCAAGAGCGTATTTGACTGAGTATGAAATTAAGGAGCCTAGAAAAACTAGACTCAGTGGGAACTGGAGGCAAACTCTCCGCTAGTTGGAGTTATACCTGTCACATAGGAAGATGGTCGTGATTGTTGGAGGTCAGTCATTTCAGCTCCAAGACAGCTCTGTAGGAGTTCCTCATGGTCATGTCCCAGGCGTAAACATCAATGATGTTCCTGCCATCATGAGGTCAGAAGTGGAGATCATTGCACAATGTTCGGTAACGTTGAGTTCAGTTCAGTAAAGACTCCCCAGGCACTGTAGCACTCCACAGCCAAATACAGAAAAATCTAGACAATATCCAGGCTTGAGCTGGTAAGTGTAAAGTTATATTTGTGTTATGCCCAACAACACACAGTCTAACCCTTGTATCTCGATATTCAATGACATTACCACCACTGAATCTTCCACTATCAAAATCGTGGGGGTTACCACTGACCAAAAAACTGAATTGGACTAGGCACATAAATCCTTTATCTATAAGAGCAGGTGAGAAGCTAGGAATACTGCGGAGGGTAGCTCACCTCCTTACTCCCCAAAGCCTATCCACCATCTACAAGGCACAAGTCAGGAGTGTGATGGAATATTCCCCACTTGCCTGGATGCAGCCCTATAACACTCAAGAAACTTGACACCATTCAGGACAAAGCAGTCCACTCAACTGGCATCACATCCACAAGCATCCAATGCCTCCATCACTGATGCTCACTAGCAGCAGTATGTACTATCTACAAGATTCACTGCAGAAACTCACCAAAGATTCTCAGACAGCATCTTCCGAACCCAACTCCCATCTAGAAGGACAAGGGAGCAGATACATGGGAATACCAACCTCTGCGACTTCCTCTCTAAACCATTCACCATCCCAATTTGGAAATATATCGCTGTTCCATCAGTGTCACTGGTTAAAATCCTGCAACTCCCTTCTAACCCCATTGTGGATGTACCTACAGCACATGGACTGCAGCAGTAACAAGTAGTCAGCCCACTACCATGACCTCAGAAGCAATTAGGAATGGGCAGGAAATCATGGTTGAACCACATCCCCTGAATGAGTAAAAGAATTGTCATTCTAGATTATGTACTGAAGGCTTTGCAACTTTTAATTTAGAAACACACCATGCCTGTGATTAATTGCTTGCAAATTTATTTTGTTAGTGAAGCAACCCTTACAGAAAAGAAGGGAATTAATGGCATGAAATTCAGCTACTTGTTATAGACCTCACTTTTCTAAAGAGGGCAGCTGATCTGCTTCTGTTTTTGGCTTTGAATTCAAATCAACATTGAGTTTTATCCTCATAATCTCAACTCTATTCCCAAACCACATGTGTGTAATGTGAAAGTTCATAGGCAAACACACACAGATTTGACTAAAACCATTCCACTTACAAGTTAGGATTTTTCTGACATAAAATTGAGAACCAGTCTCATTTAATAGTTAAAACCTTAGAGAAACAAGCATTGAGTAGCATTGTGGTTTATGACACTGTCCTCTCGGTAGTGGGACCTGTAATATAACCTTGGCAGTTTCAAACCACTTCCTGAGAAGATATAGACTCAAATCATAAAAGTACTCTGAAATTGGCACTAAACTGTCAATCTCACTTAAAGTAGCAAAGGGAATGGGTAGTTTAGGAAATGGAAAATACACCTTGCTGCAGTGTCATCTTTACTCTCCTAAAATGAGATTTAAAATATTGTTGAGAAACCGTGAAAATGTCATGTTCTACATATAATCACTATTGAATAACTGATTAATTCTCAACATTAGAAGGTTGAGGGGAGATTGAATAGGAACTTACAAGATAATCCATGGTTTAGAAAGGGTGGACACCGGGAACTTGTTTCCATTAGGCAGGGAGACTAAGACCCGTGGGCACAGCCTTACAATTAGAGGGGGTCAATTCAGAACAGAAATGAGGAGACATTTCGTCAGCCAGAGAGTGGTGGGCCTGTGGAATTCATTGCCGCAGAGTGCAGTGGAGGCCGGGACGCTAAATATCTTCAAGGCAGAGATTGATAAATTCTTAATCTCGCAAGGAATTAAGGGATATGGGGAAAGTGCGGGTAAGTGGAGTTGAAATGCCCATCAGCCATAATTAAATGGTGGAGTGGACTCAATGGACAGAATGGCCTCACTTCCACTCCTATGTCTTATGGTCTTACGGTCTAAACTGACAGGAGGAGCTGTCTGAAGGGAAAGGGGAATGGTTTGGGAAGGAGAAGGGGAAGGGGAGGTGGAGGTGTAGGGAAACAGGGAGGGGGCTGAGTAGGGAACGGGGTAGGAAAAAGAGGAGGGCCATGGGAAGGGGGAGGGTAAGGGAAAGGTGGATAGGGATGGGGAAGGGGAAGGGGTAAGAAAAGGTGAAGGGGAGGGAATGGGAAACTGGGAGGGGCATGGGAAGGGGTAGGGCTAGGAAAAAGGGGAGGGGGATGGGAGGGGGAATGTTTGCGCAAAATATTTTCTTAAACTCAGAATTATCTGTCTCTCCTATAAACACAGCCTGGTACCTTTGATGATTCCTTCCATCAATTTGTTGTTAATCAAGAAAAGACTGTCGGAATGGTCATTAGCTGGGTTAGATGTGTCCTGCTTCTTGTATTCCTGAGGAAGGGCTCATGCCCGAAATGTCGATTCTCCTGCTCCTTGGATGCTGCCTGACCTGCTGCGCTTTTCCAGCAACACATTTTCAGCTCCTGCTTCTTGTAACCAGGATATACCTGTGTACTGTTTTCAACATTTTCAGATAGATGCCAGTGTTTGAGCTCACTGGAACAGCTTGGCTTGGGGCTCGGCACGCTGTGGAGCACATGCCTTCAGTAGTGTTGGAGGAATGTTGCTAGGATCCATTGCCTTGGCATATCCAGTACCTTCACTCACTCCTTGACATCACATGGAGTGATCAAATTGGCTAAAGAGTTGACATCTGTGATGCTATGTATCACTAAAGGAGACCAAATGGATCATCTATTTACTCAGTATTTGTGGCTGAAGACTGTTGTAATTGCTTTAACTTTAACTTTGCCAGAGATGTGCTGGGCTCTCCATCCTTGAGGATTGAGATGTTTGTGAAGCCTCCTCCTTCAGTGAATTGTTGAATTGTCTATTACCATTCTTAGCCAGAAGTGGCTGCACTGCAGAACTAGGATCTGTTCCATGGTTTGCAGAGTTGCATCACTCAGTCTATCACTTGTTGCTGACACAGTTTGGCACACAGGTAGTCCTGGCTCATAGCTTTACTAGGTGACAGCTTGTTTTTTGATATGTCTGGTGCTGCTCCTGGAGTACCTCCCTACACCCTTCACTAAACAAGAATTGATCTCCTGGCTAGGGTCTATTGGTAAAGAGAGGGCTACATTGGGGCATGTGGTTACGGATTGTATTTGAGTACAGTTTCGGCTGTTGCTGATGGCCCATAAAGCCTCATGGCAGCCCAGTCTTGAATTGCCAGATCTGTTTGAAATCTACTCCATTTAGCATGGTGATAGTGACACAACATAAGAGAAAGTATCCTCAATGAGAAGCTGGAACTTCCACAAGGACTGTATGCTGGTTATTCTTGTTGATATGATCATGGAGAGGTTTATTGGTGAGAAAGATGTGATGCAGGCTTTTCTCTCTTGTTGATTCCCTCACCACCCACTGCAGACACAGTCTAATCAGTTTAGGACTCAACCAGCTCAGTCAGTTCTTGGACATTGAGGTCCCCACATCGAGTATTCCTATGCCCTCGTCACCCACAATGATTCCTCTGTGAGATGCTTAGCTACTGATTTGTCAGTTAAAACATTGGAGTTTACTGGGTGGATGTTAATCTACAAGAGATTCTTTTGCTCATATGTGACCTGATTCCATAAGACTTCATTAGATCTAGAATCAATGTCGAGAACTCCCAGAAAATCTCTCTCTCAACTGTTTTCAACTGTACTTTCACGTTTGCATTGTCTGTCCTGCCAGAGAATGTGTTGAGAGTGAAGATGCAGGAAGAGTGAAGATGAGGGAGAGTGAGGACCCAGAGAGTGGTGGGTCATGAGGACCCAGGAAGGGGATAGAAACAGGAAGGCCTCTCTTCCTCCTCCCCATTTTACTCCCATCATACCCCCTCCCCTTGCCTCCTCACTCTCCCAACCTCTCTTCCCCGGTACCTGTTTCTAGTTTGGCTCCCCAATGTTCATGAATGCCCCCTCTCTAAACAGCAGCTCTCCCCTCCTTTCTCACTCCTCTGTCTCAATCTCCCAGCCCCCCTATTCCCATTCACAGTCTCTCCATCCCCATCCCCTACCTTATTCACAGCTGCCCCTAACCCCACCATTGGCCATTCGCAGCTGCAACACCCTTTTATTCCTGACCCTTCTGAAATGTGCCTGCACAAATTTAAACAGTTCACAGCAGACTTTCTCATGAAATGTTTGTGTATCTTTCACAAAGTAAATCACATGATGTTTTCATTAAATTAAAACAATACTTTTCTGGCTTCAGAAGACATGGACTGTCTTTAATTATCTTATTGCCTTTGTAGAAGCTTGCACCATCCAAATTGGCTGCTCCATTTTCCTACAACATTGTCTAGGTAGTGTACTGAGCTGTATGAAAGTTGTGAACGGTGCTAAAGAAATGCAAATTATTTTCCATATCAATAAAAGTATTGCTTTCATTTAATGAAAGCATTAGCTGATTTACTTTGTGAAAGATACACAAACATTTCATGAGAAAATCAGTAATTATGCTATTACCTCTTGAAAGAACTTATTCAGATGAAACAAAGTAAACTTTCAGTTCACTAAAACAAAACCTCATTATTTCAGCTGCAAAATCATGGGCTTTGATTTCCTGCAAAAACATCTCATATTGGTGGACCATAATTTGGCATTGTAACCTTTAGCAGCATCCTGTCCCGCGAGGCAAGGCTTTGTGCCTTTCTTGACAACTTGACAACTTGCAGTTAAACATTGCCTGATTTTCCTCAGCAGCTGGCCTCTGGTGTGTTAATCTCAGCAACATCTGCTGCAAACGAAGATAGTGGACTGAGAAAACGCACCAATTCACTGGCCTTTGTTTTCCCTGGGACTTCTTCTAACTAGCTGAACTTTCTATCTGATGCCCCAACCAATGGTAGTCATCCTCCAGAGAGCCTTGTTATTGATGACTGTTGCTCTGCTGGATTGATCTTGACCAGTTGGTGCAAACATTGATGTTCAGATCACCCAAATTCCACAGAGTCCAGTGAATGGAGGGATCATACCACTGGGAGATTATCAGGAAAGATTACTGGTAAGGTTAAATATTAATTAAAACTTTTAAGATGATAGCCAACTAGTAAAACTAACTAGGCATTACTGATTATTGTGAAGCCTGGACACCACAAGCTATTAACATCCTGCAATTTCACATTGTCAATGCAGATTGATGGTGGCAAGGCAACATCCAGAACCATATCCTAATCTGAAAAATAGTAGTACAAATACTCAAGGACTAGAATTCAACAATTTTTAATCAGTTAAATGCTGCCACAACCAGTTGTGGTGAAGCATAAAAAATTTCATTTTTGTCTTCTTTATGTGAAAATCAAACAGTATTCCTTGCAATGTTTCACTTATCACAGGAGATTGCTTGTTGAAAATTTTGTTAAAACAACCAACATTTCTTACAGCAATCTTCCTAAATACAATATACAGATTCAACTTCAGTTGAAAGGTAAGTAACTTTCTTTTCTTCTATTCTTTGGCCAGAAGTAGCTCTGACCTTTAGCACAATGACATCCACCAGAGTGCAGCAAGGACACCAGTGAGCACAGGATTAAAACCCATGCTGTTCACACCAATCTAATCCCCACTGGAAGCCCAGCCAGCCGAGGGTCATTTGTAATATACATGCGTGTCATAGTCAGAACTATAAATGGTGATCACAGTAGCTCGAGTTGCCTTTTCATTGGGGCAGCAGTGGTTAGCACTGCTGCCTCACAGCACCAGGGACCCAGGTTCGATTCCCATGTTAGGCAACTGTCTGTGTGGAATTTGCACATTCTCCCCGTGTCTGTGGGTTTCCACAATCAAAAGATGTACAGGTCAGGTAAATTGGTCATGCTAAATTGCCTGTAGTGTTGGGTGCATTAGTCAGGGGAATGGGTCTGGGTGGGTTGCTCTTCGGAGGGTTGGTGTGGACTTGTTGGGCCGAAGGGCCTGTTTCCATACTGTAGGAAATCTAATCTAATCATATGGCTGTGCAGGAATCTCTCATGTTCTTACTGTGTGACATTTGGAAGAATATGTCAAAATGAATTTAGTCATGTCATGAACACATCCTTCTGGGCTATTAAGTCCTGGAGTAGAACTTAAGTCTTGAGCTTCAGGCTAAGAGGCAGGAACTCTACCCAGTGCACCATTGGACCTCTATATTACCGACTGGGGAGATATAAATCGAAAATCACTACTGCTGCCAGTGGGTAGGAAAGGTAATTTACAAGTGGCTGCCTAAATATGCAAATCCAATTTCTATAACAATTGCGGGAGGTCAGTTAGCTCAGCTGGTGAGTTAGCAAATTTCACTTAATGACTTAAATTCATGTTAACATCCCTGTTCCTACTGAGATAAACTTGGCAACCTGCCTTGTTGTCCTATCTGTAATAAAACATCACACAGTTTGTGGTGGTCAGGGAATGATCGCTAAAGATGGAGGCAGAGAACCCACAGCAATGGTTGAAGGGTCCCCATCAATATTCTGGGTACAAAAAGGCAGAGTTTGCTCCATATATTTTCCACAAATTTGGACCAGTTTGTTCTATGGCTCAGTTTTTGAAGGAAGCAATGGAAATCTGGTGCACAAAATGTCACAATTTTCTCTGGGATGATCTTGTAGATCCAGATGAAAGTGGTTTATGCAGGAACAGTTCAATTGTCACTCCTCAACAATCAGTGCCTGTTTGTTACTCATAATGTACAGTATATTCATAACTTGTGGGTTATTAAAACAGGATTCAGATGCCAAAATCATTTGAGTATCTCAATATTGGCTTTGGACAGTTTGGCTATATCACTCCTGTTTCAGGTTTAAGTTAAATATCCCTTCACTCGGTCATGAATTCTCCTCACAGCAGATATCCTTTCACCACAAAATATATTTGACTAGAGCTGTTGCTCTAATTTCTAATTGGTGACTTATAGTAGAACAGTATTGAAACAGGTGCATTAACCATGGAAAATTTCCCAGCAGTTTAGAATGTCTGCTTTTCAGACCTAATTTGTGAACTTCTTTCCTAATATATTTAAAACATTTTCCAGAGCAAAGTTAATGACTCAAAAACATTTAAACTGATTTTCTGCTATCTATAAACATTTTATATATGAAATTTCTTGCATAGAGAATGGCAAGATTTTCTGTATAACAATGAGGACAGATCATATGTGGTTTATATGACAGTGGAGTTCTAAAGAAATATCAGAAATATGACATGATTTAAGTTCTACGTACAAAGCATCTGTTGGTCATTTTGCACTTGCATTCCTTTGATGTGCAGAAGAACCTTTCTCAGGATTGAATGACATTAGAACATAGAACAGTACAGCACAGAACAGGCCCTTCAGCCCTTGATCTTTCTCTAAGATCAGACTAACCTTCATACCCTCCATTTTTCTATCATCCATGTGCCTATCCAAGAGTCGCTTAAATGTCTCTAATTTATCTGACTCTACTACCACCACCGCTGGCAGTGCATTCCACGCACCCACCACTCTCTGTGTAAAGAACCTACCTCTGACATCTTCCCTAAACCTTCCTCAAATTGACTTAGAATTATATCCCCTCGTGATAGACATTTCTGCCCTGGGAAAAATTCTCTGACTATTCACTCTATCTGTGCCTCTCATCACCTTGTTCACCTCTATCAAGTTGTCTCTCACCCTTTTTCACTCCAATGAGAAAAGCCTTAGTTCCCTCAACCTTTCTTCATGAGACATGCCCTCCAGTCCAGGCAACATCCTGGGAATTATTATACTAATACTGGATTTGTGCTGTAGAGGGAACAGGTCATAGCTATTTGTTCTTGAAAAACAGTGGCTGGGAAAGGATAAAGAAAGAGAGAAGGATAAACTTTCGACTGCATTACTCAGGCTAAAACGAGCAAAGTTCAACTTTACTTTTTACAAAGGCAGTATGTAAATTTCATGTACTCAGCTCAGCTGGTGATTATAACTTTTGCTGCTGTGTATTCCGGAATATTTCCTGCCGTCTATGTGCACAGCCAGAGGGACAAGCAATTGTCTTAACAGAGATATGGCTCAGCCATTCAGCACTTTATAAAAGATAGCTACCTTAAAGAGAAGCTGCACAAAATTATTGCCAAATATCGAGTGAATAACAGAGCAAAGAACAGTGCACACAATGTTAAATGAGGCATTGAAGTATCAGGAGTGTAAATGGCCAGGAGGAAGGATACAGTGGATGGCTGTGGGTGCAAGGAGTCTCTCAAGATCCATCCTCAAAAAGAAATGGAAGCAGGTATTCTGTGAGGTCAGCTTTTGGAACGTGAACCTGAAGGCCCTGGGAGCAGTGCCACAAAAAGCCCAGTTGGGAAACTGCAGTGTAATGTTCTCCCAGGATGCCTTCTACTCAACACACACTTGCCTCTCAGATAACACATTCCCTTCACCGATCAAGTACTTGCTAATAAGGGCTTATGATTAACATCTAAATGCATGGTCTCACAACCATAGATCAACCATTGCTGCCAACTTTCTTTCACAACATCTTGCTTTGTTTCTTCAAGAAAGTCAGTAAGAACATCGAAGTGTGCAGGCTTTATCCTGCTCCAGTGGAGAGACCTTTACTGCAGTACCCCCCCACCCCCCCCCCCCCACTCTTTGTTGCAACTTTTTCATAGCTATCCTCACCACCCCTGCAACTGCCACCATCCCACACACCTTCCCATAATGATGCAGCATCACCATCTGGAAAATTAAGCAACTCACCAAAGAACCTTTCAGAATCATCAAGAGAATACTGCCAGCTGCTTTAAATAGGCAAAGTTCCCAACAAGACAAGCCTGATAATTGAGGATCTAATCTTGACATAACGGCACTGCATTGCCCATTTTGTAACTTCTGACCATTTCTCCTTGGCATTTGCTTTGTAGAAAATCGTTGTTGTAATCTGGGATTTTGGTATCTCATCATCTAAAGTGAAGGAAGAAACTCCTGTGTGTGGCCCTATCTTTAATAAATTCTATCTGAGTGATGTTGAGTGTAACTGGTGATGAAGTGGTGCCAGGCCTATGTAGCTCTGCTTCAGATGGTGCTTTATGGATCAGATTTATGCTCAAGTTTAGTGATATTTCAGTCAGTATTAGCAGCATAATCTTATTGAAGTGAAAATTGCAATAGTATCTTTTTGAATCAAATCAGCTGCACGAGAGTATTTCATAGCTTTATCAGGTATCACAATCAATACCTCATTCAAAACAATTTTCCTGCATCATTCAGACATTACATTGCCAACTTATTTTTGTCATAATTTTTTGAGGAACTGTACCAACATTTTGAGGCAGTTAATGAAGTGAAGTGATTTCAGCAAATCCTGTCCATGGAAATATCAGAACCAGTTTCAAGCAAAGTGAAACTATCAGAAGTTACTGGCCACTCAGTTACAGGCAGAAATGTAACTGTATATTCAAGTCATTATACGTGACATTTTATGCTGTGGCCATGCTGTGTTAATTACCACCCAGCACAGAAAATGCTAACAGAAAACAAAGACTCAGGTCACCGGATGAAAGTCAAAGTCAATTTAAGAGGCATTTGTCAAGACAAGCACACAGGCTTGGACTTACAGCTTTTTGCACAGCTCTTCTTGGTTCTCTTTTGAGCCTCAACATTGCAGCTGTACTGTGGAATTTGGACACTTCTCCCTGGAAACACTCAGTAGAATTTGGAATAAACCCTTTAGAAAGCTCTGTGCATCCATATGTCAAGTGAAGGGGATCTGTGCAATACTGTGCCTGATCAGGTGCCAGAGGAAACTGAATTTTCACCCAATTCCTTCTCTGACTGTTTCTGTGGAAAACAGGAGAAGTCAGCAAGGATGATTGTACATCTCTATTCCCTAGTGAACTTCACTGTAAAGAATAACATATTCTGGTTATCCATAGTTTTTGAATGAAGACATAAGATAACCCATGATGCGTTCTCTGAAATGGAGTGCTGTCTATGCAAACTGCCAAGTTTCCCTCTCATTGAAGAAATCCATGCAAGTTACACAGTTAGTGTCTCATAGAACTGTCTGGTATGAGGAAATTATATAGCATGCTTGGCACAACTTGCAGAGGCACCACACAAATGCATTTATCACTAATAAAGCAAGCATAAGGGACATAATCTTAATGATAATCTCAAACAAAGAGAAACAAGTGATAATAAATTGAGCAGCCATCCATTTTACATCTGCCTCAGAATCTTTTCAATTACTGTATTTTCTTAATCTTTGAGATAGCTACTACTATGTCCCATGTATGTCCCATTGAACTCTCAGATTAGGTGCTGTAACATGGAACCTTTATCCAAGGATGATACACATACACACGTCTGAATTCGATAGTTACCTTCTTCAGACAGTCAACGTACTGCAGTCACATTGCACAAACATGTTACCTCCCTCACGCTGCTCAACACCTCTGAAAGGTAAACAACATTCACTGGATTGGACAAAAAAAAGAAGCCAAATTGTAATGGGTGTTTGTGGAAACCAGAAATAACTCCAATACCCTCTTGTGGTGGTAGTGTCCATACTCATGGACCAGGAGGTCCAGGAAAAAAGGACACCTCTAAGGGCTGTCTTGTGGCACAGAGGAAGTGTGCCTACCCAGAGACCTGAGTTCAAATCCCTCCAGAGGTGTGGAATAACATCTCTGAGTAGGAAAATAGCTTTCCCAATAGTAAACTAATTTTTTAAAAAATAAACTCCAAAATGGACTTTGCATGTAAATATCCATGTGGCTACATTGGTGATTTACTGGTGGCAGTTAATAGTTAAAAACAAGAAAAACTCACCGTGAATTGGTGATGGGGAGGAACCTTTCAGCTCTGCATAAAAGTACTTCTGGAATTACAGAAAAAGAAACTGGGATCCCAATTGACATAATACGAGCCTTATCTCTATCTAGTTATTTTCAAAAACTGGAATACCTGACTGGAAAGAAACAAATGGCACGTGCTATATTTTATATGTTATTCGATAAGGTCATTGGTAGAAAGGATTATTTGTTGATGAAGTTTGCAACATGGGAAGCAACCTTGTTTTGCAATGGGCATGTATGATAATTAGTGACAGTAACTTAAGATGTTATGAGTAATAATGGAGAGCTATTTAAGTTCCAGCTATCCTAATAAATGGGAGATAATTAAGATTTGGAGATGCTGGTGTTGGACTGGGATGTACAAAGTTAAAAATCATACAACATCAGGTTACAGCCCAACAGGCTTATCTGAAAGCACTAGTAGCCCTCCAAAAGCTAGTGCTTCCAGATAAACCTAGAACATAGAACATAGATAGAACATAGAAGAATACAGCGCAGTACAGGCCCTTCGGCCCTCGATGTTGCGCCGATCAAAGCCCACCTAACCTACACTAACCCACTATCCTCCATATACCTATCCAACGCCCGCTGAAATACCCATAAAGAGGGAGAGTCCACTACTGCTACTGGCAGGGCATTCCATGAACTTACGACTCGCTGAGTGAAGAACCTACCCCTAACATCAGTCCTATATCTACCCCCCCTTAATTTAAAGCTATGCCCCCTTGTAATAGCTGATGGACTATAGCTGAAAATGTGGCTTTTCAGGAGGGCTCATGCCCGAAACGTCGATTCTCCTGCTCCTTGGATGCTGCCTGACCTGCTACACTTTTCAAGCAACAGATTTTCAGCTCTGATCTCCAGCATCTGCAGTCCTCATTTTCTCCTGTTGGACTATAACCTGGTGTTGTGTGATATCTAACTAAGATAATTAAGATAATATTGACTGGATGTGGGTATGTTCACCAAGCTGGGAAGTTGATTTCCTCCCCTGTCTCGGTGACATCTTCAGTGCTTTGGGGCCTCCTGTGAAGCGCTGCTGTACTGTGTCTTCTGGAATTTATTTGGTTCCATTGTGGCTGCTTCCCGCTGCTGGTTCCGGTTCTTCGTTGTAGTGGCCGGTATATTAGGTCCAGGTCAATGTGTTTGTTGATGGAGTCTGTGGGTGACTGCCATGCTTTTAGAAATTCTCTAGCTATCTTCTGTTTAGCTTGTCTTATGCTCATTCTATTGTCCCTGTTGAATTTGTGGTCCTTGTGTCTATGTGGGACAGCTGGTCGTGGTGTTTAGTGGCTAGTTGGGTTTGTGGGTGCGGATTGCGAGTTGTCTGCCTGTTTGCTCTATGTAGTGTTTCATGCGATCTTTGCATGGAATCCTGTAAATTTTGTTAGCCTTGCCCATGATGGGTATGGGGTCTTTGGCCCTGTTGGTGAGCTGTTGTTTGAGTGTGCCTGTCAGTTTATGGGCTGTAATGAATCCCAGTGGGCGGAGAAGTCTGGCTGTCAGTTCCGAGATGTTTGTTATGTGAGGCAGTGTGACCAGTGAGTTAGGTCGTGGCATGTTCTCGTTACAATGTTTGTCTGTTAGGCGTCTATGGATGAAGTTGTGGGGATATCAGTTCTTGGCGAAAACTCTGTAAAGGTGTTCCTCTTCTTCCTTTTTTAGATCGGGTGTGCTGCAATGTGTTGGAGCCCTTTTGAACAGGGCTCTCCTGCACACATTTGTGGTGCATTCACCATTCTGGGTTCTTTGTGCCATCACATCTGGGAATGGGAGTTGATTGTTGATCTCCTCCTCTCTAGTAAATCTGATCCCTGAGAGAATGGTGTTGATAATCTGGCTTGTGGTCTTGATTTCTGTACTCGTATTGGTAACAAAAATGTTGTCTACGTATCTCATCCAGAGTTTGGGTTAGATTTGTGTGAGGGCTGTTTGTTCAAATCTTTGCATCACTGCTTCTACTATGAGCCCAGAGATAGGGGAGCCCATAGTTGTTCCATTGAACATACACATAAACAAGGACAAAACAATGATCTCATTTGATGTGACGGTGCTGTTCACTTCAATTATCAAAGAGACAAGCAGAACAGGCAACATGATGGGGAACCGATCAACAAGGACTGCATGCTCAAACTACTTGACCTGTGCTTGAAGATACACGTCACATTCAACAACCAAATATATGAACAGATCAATGGAACAACTATGGGCTCCCCCATCTCAGGGCTCATAGCATAAGTAATGATGCTGTAATGGACCAGACCAGACCACTCAAAACAGTCTTAAGCAGGGAGCCCAGACCAAACCTTTGCAATTTGTTTTGGTCAGTGTACACTGAAAATTACCCGAAGTAATTGACTACTAGATTTTAAAACAGACAAACATTTATTCACAAAATTACAAAATGAAACACAAAGAACAGAATAAAGAATTCCTACAGAACTCAGTCTATCCAAACTAGACCTAATCACGCTGTTTCAGATATACACAACAGTCCCAATAAGCAAACTCCCATTAAAAACCAGTATAAATGTAACATTTGCCCAGAGGTTAAAGTTGAAGGGCAGAAAGAGACGGACAGAGTTTCCACACAGCTCCCTGTTGAACTCTTCACCAGTTCAAGACTGAACTAAAACTGCTCAGCGAGAGAGCTGACCACTCCCCTTCCATTATACAGGTCACTTCTAAAACATGACCACTTTGGCTTGAAGTCTCATGTGTTTACATATAAACAAAAGGCTTCTCAAAATCCTTTCCATCTCTGTACCAAACCAGACTGATTGGAGCCCGGCCTGGTTTATTACCCCTCTGAAAAAAATCAAGGACAGAATCTCCTTGAGCTAAGGAACAGCTTTTAGAAAAAATTAAAGGACTAGCTTTGTGACACCTTCCCCCATTAAAAAAAAACAATCAATACCAAAAGGTGGCTTCACTTTTAACCCTTCAAAACCTGGTTAGTAGTCTAAACACACATATACGCAAGACTAACTACAAACATTCAAACATGCACAACTACATGCAAATTCAAGCCGGGGTACACCTGCCACCGAACGCTTCCGTATCTCATTCTAGTCTTGAGAGCACATCGGCAATCACGTTTTCATCACCTGCCACATGCAGAATTGTCAATTTGAACGGCTGCAACAACAAGGTCCATCTAAACAGGCTGGCATTCTTGTCCTTAAACGTTTCCACAAATGTCAATGGGTTGTGATCAGTGTGTACGATTGTCTCAGATGCTGGTAATATAAACACTGAAATGTTGTAATGCCTACACCAAGCTGAAAGTCTCTTTCTCCACTGTTGAATATTTCTGTTGATGAACATTCAACTTCCTGGAAAATACACGATGGGTCTTTCTATTCCTCTTTTGAAAGAGAGAAGGCAAAATCGGATGTAATGGTGTTACAGTTAAATAAAGGTAATTATGAGGGCATGAGAGAGGAACTGATGAAAATAGACTGGAAGCAGAGCCTAGTGGGGAAGACAGTAGAGCAAAAATGGCAGGAGTTTGTGGGTATAATTGAGGACACAATACAGAGGTTCATCCCCAAGAAAAGAAAGATTATCCGGGGAGGGATTAGACAGGCATGGCTGACAAAGGAAGTCAAGAAGTGTATTAAAGAAAAAGAGAGATCTTATAAAGTGGTCAAGAGCACTGGGAAATCAGAAGATTGGGAAGGCTACAAAAACAAATAGAGGATAACAAAGAGAGAAATAAGGAAGGAGAGGATCAAATATGAAGGTAGGCTAGCCAGTAATATTAGAAATTATAGTAAAAGTTTCTTTCAATACATAAGAAACAAATGACAGGCAAAAGTAGAGAAATTGGGCCACTTCAAACTGATGCTGGATGCCTAGTGATGGGAGATAAGGAAATAGCTGGAGAACTTAATAAGTACTTTGCATCAGTCTTCACAGTGGAAGACATGAGTAATATCCCAACAATTGAAGGGAGTCAGGGGGCTGAGTTGAGAATGGTTGCCATTACAAATCAGAAAGTGCTAGAAAAGCTAAAGGTCTTAAAATTGATAAATCTCCTGGCCCCGATGGGCTACATCCTAGAGTTCTGAGGGAGGTGGCTGAGGAAATAGCGGAGGCATTGCTTGAGATCTTTCAAAAGTCACTGGAGTTAGGGAAAGTCCCAGATGATTGGAAGATTGCTGTTGTAACCCCCTTGTTCAAGAAAAGATCAAGACAAAAGATGGAAAATTATAGGCCAATTAGTCTAACCTCAGTTGTTGGTAAAATTCTAGAATCCATCATTAAGGATGAGGTTTCTAAATTCTTGGAAGAGCAGGGTCGGATTGGAACAAGTCAACATGGATTTAGTAAGGGGAGATCGTGCCTGACAAACCTGGAATTCTTTGAAGAGGTGACGAGTAGGTTAGACCAGGGAAACCCAGTGGATGTGGTCTACCTAGACTTCCAAAAGGCCTTTGATAAGGTGCCACACGGGAGGCTACTGAATAAGGTGAGGGCCCATGGTGTTTAAGGTGAGCTACTGGTATGGATTAAGGATTGGCTGCCTGACAGAAGGCAGAGAGTTGGGATAGAACATAGAACAATACAGCACAGAACAGGCCCTTCGGCCCACGATGTTGTGCCGAACTTCTATCCTAGATTAAGCACCCATCCATGTACCTATCCAAATGCCGCTTAAAGGTCGCCAATGAATCTGACTCTACCACTCCCTCGGGCAGCGCATTCCATGCCCCCACCACTCTCTGGGTAAAGAACCCACCCCTGACATCTCCCCTATACCTTCCACCCTTCACCTTAAATTTATGTCCCCTTGTAACACTCTGTTGTACCCGGGGAAAAAGTTTCTGACTGTCTACTCTATCTATTCCTCTGATCATCTTATAAACCTCGATCAAGTCACCCCTCATCCTTCGCCGTTCCAACGAGAAAAGGCCGAGAACTCTCAACCTATCCTCGTACGACCTACTCTTCATTCCAGGCAACATCCTGGTAAATCTTCTCTGCACCCTCTCCAAAGCTTCCACATCTTTCCTAAAGTGAGGCGACCAGAACTGCACACAGTACTCCAAATGTGGCCTAACCAAAGTCCTGTACAGCTGCAACATCACCTCACGACTCTTGAATTCAATCCCTCTGCTAATGAACGATAATACTCCATAGGCCTTCTTACAAACTCTATCCACCTGAGTGGCAACCTTCAAAGATCTATGTACATAGACCCCAAGATCCCTCTGTTCCTCCACCTGACCAAGAACCCTACCATTAACCCTGTATTCCGCATTCTTATTTGTTCTTCCAAAATGAACAACCTCACACTTGGCAGGGTTGAACTCCATCTGCCACTCCTCAGCCCAGCTCTGCATCCTATCTAAGTCCCTCTGCAGCCGACAACAGCCCTCCTCACTGTCCACAACTCCACCTATCTTTGTATCATCTGCAAATTTACTGACCCACCCTTCGACTCCCTCCTCTAAGTCATTAATAAAAATTACAAACAGCAGAGGACCCAGAACTGATCCCTGCGGAACTCCACTTGTAACTGGACTCCATGCTGAATATTCACCATCTACCACCACTCTCTGACTTCTACCGGTTAGCCAGTTTTCTATCCAATTGGCCAAATTTCCCTCTATCCCATGCCTCCTGACTTTCCGCATAAGCCTACCATGGGGAACCTTATCAAATGCCTTACTAAAATCCATGTACACTACATCCACTGCTCTACCCTCATCCACATGCTTGGTCACCTCCTCGAAGAATTCAATAAGACTTGTAAGGCAAGACCTACCCTTCACAAATCCGTGCTGGCTGTCCCTAATCAAGCAGTGTCTTTCCAGATACTCGTAAATCCTATCCCTCAGTACCCTTTCCATTACTTTGCCTGCTACAGAAGTAAGACTAACTGGCCTGTAATTCCCGGGGTTATCCCTATTCCCTTTTTGGAACAGGGGCACAACATTCGCTACTCTCCAGTCCCCTGGTACCACCCCAGTTGCCAGTGAAGACGAGAAGATCATTGCCAACGGTACTGCAATTTCCTCTCTTGCTTCCCACATAATCCTAGGATATATCCCGTCAGGCCCGGGGGACTTGTCTATCCTCAAGGTTCTTTTTCAGAATGGCAGCCAGTGACGAGCGGTGTCCCTCAGGGTTCAGTGTTGGGGCCGCAGCTGTTCACATTATATATTAATGATCTGGATGAAGGGACTGGGGGCATTCTAGTGAAGTTTGCCGATGATACGAAGTTAGGTGGACAGGCAGGTAGTACTGAGGAAGTGGGGAGGCTACAGAAGGATCTAGACAGTTTGGGAGAGTGGTCCAGGAAATGGCTGATGGAATTTAACGTGAGCAAGTGCGAGGTCTTGCACTTTGGAAAAAAGAATACAAGCACAGACTACGTTCTAAACGGTGAGAAAATTCATAAAGCCAAAGTACAAAGGGACCTGGGAGTGCTAGTCGAGGATTCTCTAAAGGTAGACATGCAGGTTGAGTCTGTGATTAAGAAGGCGAATGCAATGTTGTCATTTATCTCAAGAGGGTTGGAATATAAACGCACCGTTGTGCTACTGAGACTTTATAAAGCTCTGGTTAGGCCCCATTTGGAGTACTGTGTCCAGTTTTGAACCCCACACCTCAAGAAGGACATACTGGCACTGGAGCGTGTCCAGCGGAGATTCACACGGATGATCCCTGGAATGGTAGGTCTAACATACAAGGAATGGCTGAGGATCCTGGGATTATATTCATTGGAGTTTAGAAGATTAAGGGTAGATCTAATACAAACTTACAAGATAATACATGGCTTGGAGAGGGTGGACGCTAGGAAATTGTTTCCGTTAGGCGAGGAGACTAGGACCCGTGGGCACAGCCTTAGAATTAGAGGGGGTCATTTCAGAACAGAAATGCGGAGACATTTCTTCAGCCAGAGAGTGGTGGGCCTGTGGAATTCATTGCCGCGGAGTGCAGTGGAGACTGGGACGCTAAATGTCTTCAAAGCAGAAATTGATAAATTCTTGATGTCGCAAGGAATTCAGGGCTACGGGGAGAATGCGAGTAAGTGGAGTTGAAATGCCCATCAGCCATGATTGAATGGCGGAGTGGACTCGATGGGCCGAATGGCCTTACTTCCACTCCTATGTCTTATGGTCTGATCATCTTCCTGCAGGAGCACCACACCATCACCCACATCATTGGCGTCGATAGCCACCTTGAAAGGCTTCATTTAATCCGATGTGGCTAATACTGGGCCAGTGGTTAACACAGTCTTTAGGCTGTATAATGCCTTTTGACAATCTGCTGTCCACTGAAACTTCTTGCCCATTTTTAACAATTCGGTGAGTGGAGCTGCCACACTGCTAAAGTTCGGCACAAACGTTTGGTAAAATCCATTCAATCCCAGGAACTGTGGTACTGCTTTTTTTATGGATGGTGTGGCAAATTCCCCAATTACTTTCGTTTTTGCATCCCATGGGGCCATTTGAACACGTCCAATAAGATGGCCAAGGAAGGTGACTTGGGCTTTCGCAAATTCACGTTTAGCTGAGTTTATCACCAAGCCTGCCTTCCAAAGTTGATCAAACAAGTCCGATAAATGCTGTAAATGTTCCTTCCATGAGTGAGTAAAAATCACCAGGTCATCAATATACACCTCACAGTCAGTCTCTGAAATGTGGCTGGAGCATTTTTCATACCAAATGGCATGACTTTGAACTGATATAGTATATTTGGTGTTACAAAAGCTGAAATTGCCTTTGCTCTCTCTGACAGAGGTACTTGTCACTTGCCTCTGAGCAAGTCCAATGTAGAAATGTAAGTTGCCTGTCCCACTTTTTCAACACTGTCCTCCAACCGTGGAATTGGATATGCGTCAGTCTTTGTAACGGCATTGGCTTTGCGATAGTCCACACATAACCACTGGGTACCATCTGGCTTTGGCACCATGACTATGGGTGAGCTCCAGTCACTGTGATTCACTTTGATTTTGCCATCTGGAGCATGCGTTCTATCTCCTTCTGAACCTGTACCAACTTTAGAAGATTATGCCTATAAGGACATTGCTTAATTGGAACAGCATCTCCTATATCTACATCATGCACAATTAGATTAGTACTTCCCAATTTATTTCCTCATATCTCCCCAAGTGATATATAATAACTTTTTCAGGTCATTTTGATTTTCTTGTGGTAGGTAACTCCATAATGTATCCCAATTTTTGACAACTTCCCCCTTGTCCAATTTGATTTGAGGAACGTCCAATTCAGAATCCTCTGAATGTGGTCCTTCCTTCTGTGCTGTAATCATTAACACCTCCTCCTCTTGCTTTCCTTTCCTATCAAAATACCTTTTGAGCATATTCACATGACCCACTCTGTGAGATTTCTTCCTGTCTGGAGTCCTTATCAAGTAGTTCACCTCACTCAATTTCCTCTCAATTTGATACGGTCCACTAAACCTTGCTTTTAAAGGCTCATCTGTTACTACAAGTAACACCAATACCTTATCCCCAATTGCAAAACTGGGAATTTGTGACTTCTTAACCATTTCCTGTTTTATTGTACGCTGTGATACTTTTAAATACTGTCTAGCCAACTCTCCAGCTCTATTTAATCATTCTCTAAAATTTGACACATCGTCCAAATGGATGGTCTCTGAATTCTGACTTATTAATTTCTCCTTAATCAGTTTTAATTATCCTTTTACTTCATGCCCAAAAAGTAATTCAAATGGACTGAATTTGGTCGATTCATTTGGTGCCTCTCTGATCGCAAAAAAGTACAAGTGGAACCCCCTTATCCCAAACATCTGGATAATCCTGACCATAATCCCTCAACGTGGTCTTTAGTGTTTGATGCCATCTCTCTAGCGCTTCCTGCGATTTGGGATGGTACACAGTAGATTTGAATTATTCCCAAGTTATCCATAACCTCCTTGAATGGTTTGGATGTAAAGTTGATCCTTGATCTGACAAGATCTCTATTGACAGTCCGTATCTGGTAAAATATTTAAGTGATTTTTCTACAGCGTTTTTAGCTGTGATGTTGCAGAATGGGATTGCCTCTGGAAATCTAGTCAACACATCCATTATTGTTAATAAACACTTATTCCCACTTTTTGTCTGAGCGAGGGGACCTACACAATCAGTCAAGGCTCTTGTGAAAGGTTCTTCAAATGCTGGAATAGGTATTAAAGGTGCAGGCTTTATTAAAGCTTGTGGTCTTCCAATTAGTTAACATGTACATACATCTGGCAAAATTCAACTACATCTTTGTGTAGTCCAGGCCAGTAAAAATGTCTTCATATTTAACCTGTGTTTTCCTCACTCCTAAATTACCTCCAAGTGGTAGTTCATGAACCATTCACAGCACCTCCTTTCTATATCCTACTGGCAAACAATTTTTAGATTAGATTAGATTACTTACAGTATGGAAACAGGTCCTTTGGCCCAACAAGTCCACACTGACCCGCCGAAGCGCACCCACCCAGACCCATTCCCCTATATTTACCCCTGCACCTAACACTACAGGCAATTTAGCATGGCCAATTCACCAAACCTGCACATTTTTGGACTGTGGGAGGAAACCGGAGCACCCGGAGGAAACCCACGCAGACACGGGGACAATATGCAAACTCCATACAGGCAGTCGCCTGAGGCGGGAATTGAACCTGGCACTGTGAGGCAGCAATACTAACCACTGTGCTGCCATGCTGCCCACAATTTGACGAATCTCTGCCCTTTTCTCATCTGCTTGAATGTGTGATGGTCTCTGTTTCCTCATTAAGACATCATTTGTGAAGTAATAACACAAAGGAATGTATTCGCTTTCTTTCTTTATAAATTTTTTTAATATAACTGTTTTAAGTTCTCATCTTTCTGCTGTAATTCAATCAGCTTAGCAGAGCTAAATATATTGTATGTTTACCTACTTGCTCTTTTTCTGTTCCATTTACCTGATCAAAAAAGGTCTTGGATAACATGTCAGCTTCCTTATCTGTGCCTTTTGATCTCTCCAGCTTCAGCTTGTGTCTCTGTGATCATGTGATCACATAATTCCTGGATAAACATCCTTCATTTCTTCAGTTGCCTGTGTCTCCACTGGCTTTTCAACTAGAGTAGGCAGCACGCCACCCGGTGAATCAGCGATATCATTTGTAAGTACAAATTGTATTCCTGGAGCTGAGAGTTTGTCCAGTACTCCTACCACAAATTCTCCATTCTTCTCTGGACTCTCTAGCCACACTTTACATGATTGAGCATTTTTTGTCTCACCATGAATTCCTGTTACCAGCACCTTTTCTGGTCATAGTCCCTCAGGAGTACATATCTCCTCATCCTTCAGCATCACAGACTGAAAGGATCCTGTGTCCCTTAATATTATAACCTCCTTACCTATTACTCCTGGCCTATGTGAATAAACTTTACCCTTGCATGTATGTTTTTTTAAGCAGATCTAGCACTTCCTCCTTAATCAACCTCTGATCATCTTGTACACTCTGAGGCAGTTGTCTAACTTCCCTTGTGCTTTTTGTCACTAATCCAACAAAACTCCCAGGCTTGTCTGGTTTTCCTACATCTGGCTTTCTCTCAGCCCACCAACACTGTGATTTCATGTGACCCAATTTATGACAGTGAAAACACTGGAGCTTTTTAATGTCTGAGCCCTCAAGGGCTTCTTCTTTACCCTGTGGTACGTTCTCCTTATGATCTTCACTGAGATCTACCTTTCCCTTTCCACGTGAGGATTCCTCTTTGCCCCAGTTTCTATCCTTCATGGACCGAAATTGATTCTGGAAGCCAAACCGAGTTTTATGGCCCAGCTCATAACCATCAGCCCCTTTAGCTGCTAACCTCGCTGTTTTAACTCTTTGCTCTTCCACATGAGTTTGCACTACTTCAGGCAGTGAATTTTTGAATTCCTCCAAAATAATTACCTCTCTAAGGGCATCACAGGTTTGATCAATTTTTAAAGCTCTTATCCATCTATCAAAATTACTCTGTTTGATCCTTTCAAACTCAGTGTAGGTTTGACTAGGATCCCTCCTTAGATTCCTGAAATGTTGTCTATAGGCTTCTGGTAAAAGCTCACATGCACTTAAAATGGTTTTTTTTCACCTCCACACACTCCCCACATACCTCCTCTGAGAGGGCTGCAAATACCTCACTAACTCTACCTACAAGTTTCATTTGGATCAACAAAAGCCACATTGCCACTGGCCATTGCATTTGTTTAGCCACCTTTTCAAATGAGATGAAAAAGACTTCCATATCCTTCTCGTCAAATTGAGGCAATGCTTGAACATACTTAAACAGTTTCTCACTGGGCTTCTGACTATCAGGGCTTGCTCATCCTCACTCTCTTCCTCACTAAGCCTACCCTCAGCCTTTTAAAGTTTCAGGTTTTGAAGTTCAAAACCTCTCTCTTTTTCTCTCTGTTCTGCTGCTCTTTCTTTTTCCCTCTCTGCTTTTAATCGTAACTCAGACTGTCTTATTTCTGCTGCCCTTTCCTTATCTCTTGTCTCTAAATCAAGCTGCTTCATTTGCAATTGAATCCTTGCCATCTCTATAGATTCTGATGGTTTCTCCAGCAAGTTTTCATGCTGAGCTTCTGCTGTAATGATCTCTCCTTCCCTCACAGAAGCAGGCAGGTCCAATTCCAGTTTTTCTGCTAATTCCTGCAACTTGGTCTTTTTCACTTTTTGCAAAACTTCCAAAGTCACTGCATCCATGTCCAGAAAACTTTTGCCAACTGAAAGAGCCATTCCAATCCCAAGCGTTGTCTACCCAATCAAACCAACCCCCGAAATAAAGACATTAGCACCTACCACCCGCTGTTTAAAATCCCACAAAGAGCCCCCAATCTATTACGGAGTAGGCCAAACCACTCAAAACATTCTTAAGCAGGCAACCCACACCATTACCTTGCAATTTGTTTCAGTAAGTGTGTATTGAAAATTACCTGAAGTTACATAGCGAGGTTGACGACTCAATTTTAAAACAGACAAAAATGTATTCACAAAATTACACAGTGAGAAACAAAGAACAGAATAAAGAACCCCTACAGAACTCAATCTATCCAAACTAGACTTAATCATGCTGTTTCAAGTATATGCAATAGTTCCAATAAGCAAACTCCCTTTGAAATCTAATATAAATGGAACACATGCCCACAGATTCAAGTTGAAGGGCAGAAAGAGAGAGACAAAGTTTCCACACAGCTCCCTGTTGAACTTCCCAGTTCAAGACTGAACTAAAACCGCTCAGCTAGAGAGTTGACCACTCCCCTTCCATCGTACAGGTCACTTTTAAAACATGGCCACTTTGGTCTGAAGTCTCATCTATTTATATATAAACAAAAGGCCTCTCACAATCGTTTTAATCTCTGTACCAAACCATTCTTTTTGGAGCCTGGCCTGGTTTATTACCCCTCTGAAAAAAGTCAAGGGCAGAGTCTCCTTGAGCCAAGGAACAGCTTTTAGAAAAGAAAAGGACTAGCTTTGAGTCAATGCAAAGAGGAGAACAAACAGCCCTCCCACAAATCCAACCCAAACACTGGATCAGATATGCAGACGACACGTTTGTTATCATTAAGAGTACAGAAATCAAGACCACAAGCCAGATAATCAACACCATCCTCACATGGATCAGATTTACGAGAGAGGAGGAAACCAACAATCAACTCCCATTCCTGGATGATTTGGAGATGCCGGTGTTGGACTGAGGTGTACACCAGGTTAAAGTCCAACAAGGTAATAGGAAGCACAAGCTATCGGAGTGCCACTCCTTCATCATGTGGTTGTCCTGATTAGGGAACGGCACTCCGAAAACTAGTGCTTCCAACTAACCTGTTGGACTTTAACCTGGTGTTGTGTGATTTTTAACCACGTTCCTAGATGTAATGGTACAAAGAACACAGAACAGTGAATGCACCACAAATGTGTACAGGAAAGTCACACACAACGACCAGGCCCTGAATTACAACAGCAACCACCCAAACACACACAACAGAAGCTGCATTAGGACCCTATTCAAAAGGGCTCCAATATACTGCAGCACTTCCGATCTAAAAAAGGAAGAAGGAGAACACCTTTACAGAGTTTTCGCCAAGAACTGATATCCCCACAACTTCTTCCACAGACGCCTAATAGACAAACGCTGTAACGAGAACATGCCACGACCTAACTCACTGGTCACACTACCTCACATAATAAACATCTCAGAACTGACAGCAAGATTTCTTCGCCCACGGATTCATTACAGCCCATAAACTGACAGGCACACTCAAACAACAGCTCACCAACAGGGCCAAAGACCCCGTACCCATCATGGGCAAGGCTAACATAATTTACAGGATGGAGAAAGTGAGGACTGCGAGGAGAGCTTCTTCAAGGAAAGCATCCTTGCAAGAGGATTTACAGGATTCCATGCAAAGACTGCATGAAACACTATATAGAGCAAACAGACAGCTAGCAATCCGCACCCACAAACACCAACTAGCCATTAAACACCATGACCAGCTGTCCCACATAGACACAAGGACCACAAACTCAACAGGATCCAACAGTATCCTGATTGGAGCCTGGCCTGGTTCATTACCCCTCTGAAAAAAGTCAAGGGCAGAGTCTCCTTGAGCCAAGGAACAGCTTTTAGAAAAGAAAAGGACTAGCTTTGAGTCAATGCAAAGATGAGAACAAACAGCCCTCCCACAAATCCAACCCAAACACTGGATCAGATACGCAGACGACACGTTTGTTATCATTAAGAGATAAGACAAGCTAAACAGAGGATAGTCAGAGAATTTCTAGAAGCATGGCAGTCACCCACAGACTCCATCAACAACTACATAGACTAGGATCCAGTATACCGGCTACTATAACAAACAACTGGAACCGGCAGCGGGAAGCAGCAGGAACGGAATCAAATTAATTCCAGAAGACACAGTACAGCAGCGCTTCACAGGAGGCCCCAAAGCACTGAAGATGTCACCGAGACAGGGGAGGAAATGTCTGCAAATCTCGGTGAACATACCCACAACCACGGTAACCAGCACCTAAGCCACAAATCTTTACACAAACCTTGAATGTTAAATGGTTGTTAATTAACTTATCTTCTTCCATTTCAGGCCTAGAATGGTCAGTCAACTTCCAAAAGTGAAACGCTGCTGTTGACATCAGAGTGATTTGTCATCTCCCATTATTTCAATGTGTTCTTCTTGAAGTTATTTGTTGCTATTTCAACATAAAACATCCTTCTGCCCCTTACTTCATCTTCCAGCTTCTGGAGAATTTCTTCAATCTGTTTCTGATGAATACATCTTTCTCAGTTTTCTTTCTATTCCCTATTTTTGAACAAATTCCTTTGTAGTCATTAATCTGTCTCATCAAAACTGGATCTTTAAATTGATATGGATCTTTACATTTTACAGCAGCAGCAGATTTTCACTCACCACTGGATGAGGAAATAGCGCAGGTGTTTTCAACATTGGAAAGGTATCCACAGTATGTTAATGGAGCTAAACCCAGAGTTACAATAGTGTATTAAACATCAGCTATGCACTTCCTTCCACCTCATCAAGATTGGACTTAAGCTCAATTGAATCATTTATTTCTATCTGCTTTATGCTCACTCTATAGATGTCATGTTTTTGCATTGTTTCTCCCATATTCCGTTTTTAAAATGGAATCAAATTTAAATTCCCCTCAAATAATTAACTGGTAGTATTTAAAAATGAATCTAGTCATCTACAGAAAATCACATATTTCATTTTCATCATTTCAGTTTCTCTTTTCTTCCAAGGTATCTGGGTCCCACTGACAAACTGAATGTGCTACTGTTCATTTCAATTTCAAGGAAACACTTTCTATGTAAGAAAAACAGCCAATTTACAATGATAAATGTTTTTTTCACTATTATTAATGAAGTAGTGCTGTCTATTCAGTGATTTGTTTTTATTTTTTGATTATTCAATACTCATGAGCTGTATCCAGTCTCCTCGCTTTGTGAGCTAGCATTGTGCTTCAGTTTTTACTGCACTGTCCCTATTAGTTGCCTTTGGCTTTGAGTTCTGCAGATGTGAATAAAATGTAATACAGACAGATAGAGGTTCAAAAAGCTAATCATACTCACAGACATCGAGGTTCTCAGTTTAACAAACTATCACTTGGCATGAGTTAGAAAGAAGGATTGTAATTGCTGCAATAACTTTAGTGCACACAACAACAAATAAGAAATGGCATTGAAATTTTAAAATGTTTCTTTTCATTTACTCTGGTTAATGGCTTGAAAATATCATTACAATATAGGATTTAATGTAAATGGCAGGATTTAAGGAAAAATTTCAGTTGGTGTATATCTGGAACTCACTACCTGAAAGTGTGCTGGAGGCAGGAACCACTACAACATTGAAGAAATGTTTAGAGTGAACACTTGAAACATTAGAACACAAGGCGTTCGGCCAAGTGTTGAAAAATAGGATTAGAGTGGACACTGCATGATGACTGGCAAAGACACAAAGTGCCAAAAGCATTTTTCAATGCTGTAAAATGCTATGACACTTAGTTATTTGCCATATCTTATTTGAAATAGCTCATTTATTTTCCTCACTACAATACTTACTTGAGCTTCTTCAGAGCATTGATGAAAGAACACCTCATGTATTGGACACAGGTTATAAACTGAGGTATTAGTTCCCAAACCTTTCTAGACAAGAAGTGGAATTACATGCTTCAATCTATTTGGCTTCCCTATCAACAACAGGATCCCTGGGTTTAATTAGGAAAATTATCCTTCTTTAAAGAAGTATATTAGTGGAAGTTGTGTTGATCCATATTTTTATGTAACTCATAGCAATGGGGTTACTGTTTGTGATTCAGGCTTTTATTTCAGTTCCTGTTCGGTTCTATCCAATGATCCAGCTCCTTGGAATAGAAATAAACATTTCCTACATTTGATTGATATTTCTGGCAAATTACATTCAGGTATCCATTGAAAACAAGGAACTATATAACCTCAAACTCTACGGTTTCAGAAAACATTCAGAAATGTCATGTATTTGGAGTTGAAAAGTGTGACAAGATGTGGAGTACGTGTTTGTGTCTGTAACTGTAAGATCAGAGACTATAAGTTTAAAAGTGGATTGTGTCACTACTTGAGCATAAGAATTATTCATAATCTGCCCTGCTGGTCCTGTAGGAGGTAGAAAACAGGGACATTTCATGCTGCCTCCTAATTTACATGGTGTTTGTGTGCAGTCGACGGGGGGTGGGGGGGAGGTGGGAGGGTGAGGGCGACTGAACAGCCAAGTACACTTTCCAGTTAGTCTGAAGCTTGAATAAACAGGCTGTCCTTTGTAAATGGAAACTGGTTCACCAAAGTTCTAAGTAATTTCAGTGATGAAAATCGATGCTGGGAGAAGAACTGTAGATTTTCAGATACAGAGGTGTACTTTAGGAAGGATAATTAGTGGAACCGTCTGCTCTCACTGACGGTAACCTTGGAGGATGGGAAGCATTTAGTTAGACAGGATGGTGTTGGTCTAATTCCAGCTGGCTTGCCCCCACTCATTCAGAATTATATTCTGGCAGGATAGCCCATGAGGGAACTGACTTCCTGCCACTAGTTAAGGACTAACTAAGGTCCTCATCCCATCCCACTGGGATTAACCCAGCTGCCAATAACCTGTCACTCTGCTGTGTGTACAACAGGTCACACTGTACAGGCTTCTTGTCACCTTGGATATTCGGTGTCTCATTCATCAGAAACTGATGTCCCACATAAGTTCTATTACAAGGCATTCAGACACAGGCTTCAACTGAATAGCATTCGGAAGAATGCATGCAAACAAGATTTCATATTCTCCTTGACAGACCTGCCATAGAGTGTCCTGTCTCTGGTATTAAGTCTGGAGGGGCCTAGCTCCATTATGACATAAAGCAGCCTGCAGCTTATAGCCCACTGTGAAAATGAGCAGCAACTGCATGACATCACTGCCTAACCAAATTGGTTCCTGCCTCAGCTTCCACTGCTGCACAGGAAGAAGCCACTGCACACATCCCTCTGTTCTGTTGTGAAAGCTCAGGTGGAGCTAACTGTGCTTCCTGCCACGTAATCCCAGTTTGGTGCTGGACAGAATCTGATTGATGCCACCATGGTGCAGATTGCAGTGTTTTGTTTCTACTCAAGGAATGTGGGTGTCGTTGGCATTCATTTCCCAAAACTCATTATCCAGAGGACAGGTAAGGATGGTAGTTTCCTTCCCTAAGGACATTCATGAAATAGATGGGCTTTCCTGACAATCAACAATAAATTCATGGTCATCATTAGAATCTTAATTCCAGATTTTTAAAAAATTGAATTCAAATTCCACCTTCTGCCATGAACATCACCCAGTCTCTGGATTAACAGTTCAACAACAATACCACTTTAAAGGGTCAAATTACATGACAGTTAAGCAATCCACCCTAAAATCTCTGGGGCACTGTTGAGATGTTGTACTGGAGAACTCAAGCATGGAGCATAAGCTTGCACGCCTCTCTGAGGATGAGTGTTCATACTTCTACCACTGACACTCCACTCTCACCCAGAACTGCTTCAGAGGTTCCAGTAAGGCTAATAACATCATTCCCCATTGAATGTCAGGTTTCCACCAGCAATACTGCAGCCTTCACTGTAGCACTGTGGAGGAAGATAGGACAGTCACAGGAATTAAGGGAACATTCAAGAATTAAATGTTTGGTTTTGTTTCTTTAATTGGATATGCTATTGGATAAAGAAATTCTGAAAAAGGTATTGAATTTTTTTTGTTATTGGATGGTGGCAAAAAAATGCTGTGATGTTGATCTTAAATGAATGTCATGATGGACAATGCTAGGCCTGTATTTTGTTTTAATATATTGACAGAACGTGGGTGTCATTGGCTCAACCAGCATTCATTGCCCATCACTAATTGCCCCTGAGGAAGTGATGGTGAGCTGCTTACGTGACCCACTGCAGTTAATGAGAGATGGGAATGTGGAGGAGATATACACTACATTGCTGATAGCAAGGGAGTTCCAGGATATTGACTGGTTGACAGTGAATTAATTGCAGTATTGTCCCAAGTCAAAGTGATTTATAACTTGGAGGGGAATTTTCAGCTGGTAGTGTTCCCATGTATCTGCTGTTTTTGTCCTTTTAGGTACAAGTCATGGATTTGGAATGTACTATCAAATTAACCTTGGTAAGTTGTGGCTTTGCATTTTATAAATAGCATACGCCAGTATCTCTGAACAGTGGTGGTCAGAGTGAATATTGGAGGTGTAGATGGGGTGCCAGTCAAGTGAGCTCCTTTGTCCCAGATGGTGTCATACTTATTGAGTGTTGCTGGAGCTGCACTTTTCCAGACAAGTGGAGAGTATTCCATCACACACCTCCCCTATGTCGTGCAGATAGTGGACAGGCAATGGGGAGGTGGGAGATGAGTTACACATCAAAGGGTTCCCAGCCTCTGACTTGCTCTTGTAACCACAATGTTGACATGCATGGCCTGCTTCTTTTTCTGCTCCATGGTAAACACAGAATCTTGATAGTGGGAGATTCTACTATGGCAATGTCATTGAATGTCAGGAGCATTCTCTCTGGTTGCAGATGGGGATTGCCTGGCTGTCATCTGGTATGGTATTTCCTGGTTTGTCTGTCTGTCTACAAGAACTGAACATGTTTAGGTTTGCTTAGCCTTGCAAGATCAGCTAATCTGGCCATTGACACTTCACTTGTCTGGATGAGTACAGTTCCAACAACACTCAAGGAGCTTGATAGCACTCAGTTCAAAAACAGACTGCCTGACTGGCACTCCACCTAACACCTTCAACAGCTAATAGCAGCAGTGTGCAGCATCCACATGATACACTGCAGTAATTTCCTAAAGCTCAATTCTGAGCCCACAACGTCTATCACCCAGAAGCAGAGGAGAAAGCTACATGGGATCACCACCACCTGAATGTGGCTTTAGTAGTAACTTTAAGTTAATGAAGAAAGTTGGGAGGCAGTGAAGTTTAATTCGGGAATCCCAGAATTGAAGGCTTAAATAGCTAAAATCACAGTACAGCGAAGAAAATTAGATTTGCACAAATGGTTACAATGATCAACAGGGTGAAGGCTACAAAGGGAAACAAACTTGAAAATTGAGAATGCAATTCTGATTTTATGTTCTCAAGCTTGCATCATTACTATGCAACACACATCCTATTGTGCAATGCTCACTATATTCCCCTACCCACTCAGCAAAGGCAGAAATATTGGAGACTGCTGGGACTTCACAGAATTCCTGGTTCTGGCATCATCTCTGAGGCCAAGTCATGTCCCTGGTTCAGTGTTGCTTGGTCTGCAGCTGGTCTCACAGTTTCTTACAACTGTCTTAGTCATGTCAGGCAGCTGGTAATTGTCATATAACTTTGCCAACCAGGATTTAGATGCCCTGGTTGATGGGACAGCATGCAGTCACTGCCTACCCTGAGATGTTGAGTGATGGAGGGTTTGAAGAACAAGCAGTGGGCTGGAGTTGCCAGGCAACCACTCTGACATTTGTGTCAGGAATAGATAGCGTCCAGTTTTTATCCAGAGAGTAGGGCGATGAGAAACTGCTTATCAATGAGGTGTCATGCGAGATGTTTCTGCATGAAACTAGGACTCTTATTCTCACAAATGAGAATCTTATCTCACTGTTCAACATGTGGTTGGAAAGAGGGACTTTGTGCTTTCACTGTCAGGAAGCTCCTCACTGTCAGTCTCACATAACTCTCCCAATGCCCACATTTTTCATTACATGGGGAGATCCAACTCTCTATTTGTGACCTACGTGATAAAGCTGCAGAGCTGTGAAGGGTTAATTAGATAAGGCTCCTGCAGCCCCGTGGGTTAATTAGATAAGGCTCCTGCATTTAGAAAACCATTGGGAGTTAGGTAAGAGGGAAAATAAAAACAAAGTTTCCTGTTGACTGTACTGAACTAATGTTCCAAGTTACATTGGTGAGTTGTGCTGGCCCAGTGCCCTGCCTCCTCCCTCACCTGCAATGGTTAATAGAACTGGTGGATTTCTTTGTCATTAAGTTTGGTTCAATCCAGTTTGCTACCTTTCCCACTTTTCTGTTTCAATAACCAACTTGACAACTTTGTGTTACTGTACCCTCTTGCTCTAAACCTAAATTTCCATCGTTAGGTTCTTCCGTAGTTCCCTTGTGCTCTCTCTGAGCTCACCCTATTCATGAGACTCACATCTTGTTTGTCTATCCTATTCTCACTAAACTTTCTATCCCCACCCCAGCTTCACCAGTATTGTAAATGTTCCCAAGGCACTTCACAGCAGCAGGACAGAACAAAGTATAACTCCAAGCAACAAGGGGAGAATACACAGTCAGGTGAGAGAGTGCTTGGTTAAAGAGGTAGATCTTAAGCAGCACCTTAAAAGAAGGAAGTGAGGTAGATCCATGCAGAGCTGTTGGGAAGGATATGGGTTTGAAAGATATGACAGTGGTAGGACGGAGTAAGGAGGGATTTGAAAGCAACGATGAGAATTTTAAAATCAAGACTTTGCTTGACTGGGACCCAATGAAGTTAGCGGGCACATGGATGTTAGAGAAACAGGATTGGCTATGACATGGGGAGTAGAAGCTTGGGCAACCTCATATTTATGGAAGGCCGAATATGAAAGACCAGTCAAGAGTGCATTGAAACTATCAAAACTGAAATTAACAAAGGTATGGATATGGATATTAACATCTGATATGTTAAGACAGGAGCATAAGTAGCAATGTTTTAAAGTTTGAAGCACGTCATTTTGGGATCGGCTGGAATATGAAGGCAGGAGCTCATCACAGGATCAAATGTGATGCCAAAATTTCAAACTAGCAAGCACAATCTCAGATTATTGCCAGGGAGAGAGCTAGGGCAATAGTTGGGGAATGGAGTCTGGAGCAGAGACTGGAAACAATAAATTCCACCCTCCCAAACTGAATTCGAGGAAATTTCTGTTTCTATAGTACTGGATGTCAGATAAGCAATCTAATAATTTAGCAATAGTAGAGGAGTTGAGATCGTTAATGATAATGTAGAGCTGGGTATTATTGGTGTTAATGTGAAAACTAATGCTGTGTCTTCAGGTAACGTAGCCAAGGGGCAGTATGTGAATGATAAATAGTTGTGAAAAAGTATTAGAAAAAGTGCTGGCAACTATCAGCAGGCCTATTAGCATCTTTGCAGCATTCCTAAAAAGAGTCACATTGGGTTTGAGATGTTTCTCTGTTCTCATTTGCTGTCAGACCTGCTGAGTTTCTCCAGCATCTTCTGTGCATATTTCAGATATCTAGAATCCAGAGTATTTTCCTTTTATTATAGATACTTTGGGAGAACAGAGATAACAATGCTGGAACAAGGAAAGAAGCCATCATTTGTGATTCTCTGGCTATGAATTAGGTAGATAAAATGGAACTACCCGAGAATTGTGTCTTGGAGCTAGAGACAGTAGACAGGCATTTGGTATGGTCAACAATGTTACAGTTTGCAGAAAGATCAAAAAGTACCTTTGTATAGTCACACAAGATGGAATTTGTAACTAGTTACATTTACCACTGAGAATATCTGCCTGTTCGCCTACTGTCTAACTCCTACTCCTAAAACTCATGCTGGAATGAGGTCAATAAGTTACCTTCAATCTTATCAAGGGTTTTGCCAAATGTATTCTAGAACATTAATGAGATCAATGAAAACTGAGCTGACCACTTCTTGAGGCATTTCTTCAAAATGTTTCACCAAGCACAATTTTTTACAATTTTGACAAATACACGTATCTATAATCAGCTGAACATTTTCAAAACTATCAGTCACATGAGCCAGACAGTGTGAAAGTGGGCATTCAGCCCATCAAATCTGGACTGCCAAAATTGCATTACTGCCTACACTGGTCCCACTTTCCTAGCCCCATAACATTGAATGTTATGACACTCAAGTGCTCATCCAAATACTTTGTAAAGTTTATGAGTTCCCTGTCTCAACTCCATTCCCAGGCAGTGCATTCCGAACCCTCGTCACTCTCTGTGTAAAAAGGTTTTTCCTCAAATCCCCTCTAAACTCTTGCCTTTCACTTTAAAATTATGCTCCCTTGTTATTGATTCTTTGACCCTTCAGCTTTTAGTAATAATTTCCCAATGACAGAGGTTGATCTATAATTCCCTGCTTTCTCTCTCCCTGTTCTTAAATACTAAGGTGAAATGCAATGCTCCCAATTGCTCTGAATTGAAAGAACCTTGGAAGATTTTAATTATGGCTCATCTACATTGTTCTCATTTTCTTCCTTCAAAACACTAGAAGCACTGAATTGTTTTTTACAATCGCACATTATCAGCTGCACAACGGACATTTCATGTTGGAAAGACCTACATAAGAGAACTGGCAATCTGCTAGTCATCTTGAGGTTCAAATCCAAGCTGTAAAGTAAATTTAATTACCACCAGATATTTAATCTAATTCCTTATGATAGGTGTTGGCAATGAACCATGTCCTCTAGTACAGACATTTTCCACAGTGAGTCTTTTAATCGCTCAGTTGTATGCCCATTTTTATTAATAAGGCTTACAGCACAACAGAACTAACATAAGGAGTAAACAGACTGCAATACATGCGACTGCAACCATTTTGAGGTGGGCATTAGACAAAAAGCAGTAGCCCTATAAGGAACATAAATCTTAACATGGACTGGATAAATTGACTTGACAATATTGGTTTGAAGGATGAATTCATGGAATGCAATTGTGATGGTTCTTTCAAATCGTAAGCTATGGAACCAAGAGATTATTATAGATCTTGTGCTGCATAATGAAAAGGTTTAATTAATAATGTTATAGGAACCCTTTAGGGAAGATTGATCATAATATGTCAGAATTTCAAATTGAATTCAAGAATGACATACATAAGTCTAAAATTGGACTATTAAATTTAAATAAAACCAGTTACATAAGAATAAGGTATGAGTTGGCTAAGGTAGTGTGGGAAAGTTGATTTAAAAATATAGCAATTGACTTAAAAAAAACTTTTTTTGAGCAGCTCAGCTGTACTCTACCACTTGTCTATTAGCATTCAGTCTTTGACTGTTCCAGGTTGTTGGTGGATGTTGCTGGTTTCTGGAGTCTGGCTATGGGGCCATGGGACACACTGGAACACCTTTAGCTCCTGATGGTTAGTGACAGTGGTGGCAGTGGTGGAAGGGTGGTGGAGGAGGTGGTTTTTGGACAGCTAAAACATCAGAAGCTATAAGGAGCCATACAACAAAGTTAACCTGGCTCGAGAAATTGTTTTTATGAGGAGCTGAGTGGGATTGTTGGACAGGAACAGAATAGAAAGAATAGGATGCAATAGGTTAGGAAGAGGAGAGATCAAAACAATGTGATAGGAATGGCATGGATTATGGATGATATGGGTCGATGGGATGAAATGACAGTAAACTGGCAGGAACAATTTTTGCTGCAACATGTCCACTGCGTACACTTCCTTTAACTTTGTCATCAAGGCTGCTGATGAGGGTGACACTGTCTGGTGTACTGATCTTGACATTGTGGAGGTTGAGTGCCAGCCCTAAGACACCTGCTCCTATCTCCCTGGACCATGACCCCAGCATTGAGCGTCAGACCATTGTGTCCACGATTGTCACCAACATCATCTCATGTGGAGATCTCAGCCCCACAGCTCCTAGTCCCCAACCCTGTGCAGCCTGCTTTTGACCTTCTCCCCAAAGTCCTCCAAAAGACAGGACCTCAATCACAGATGGTCCAATAATGAATTTCATCTTCTTCTCCGTTGAGATGAAGAAATGAAACTCTGCCCATGTCTGACTGGGATAGAACCCTGCTACCCTGCAGTTGACAATTGTTCTGCAGAGCAAAGGGAAGCGAGTCACTGAAAAATGGTGCAATGTACTCGGGTGGTGTGCCTGCCTTGGTAGAATAGCTGGCAGTCTGTGCAGTGGGTCAGACATGAATGTGAGGCATGCTAAACGTGTGAAGGTGAAATTACACTCTAAAATGTTGGCTCTGGGTTTGGCTTAATAGAGAGTGCTGGCAGGGATGAATGGAGCAGTGTATAAGGCTGGTGATTGTTGTGTTTCAAGAGTGTGGTGCTGGAAAAGCAGAGCAGGTGATTGTTCTGTGTTAGTTTCCAATATATTGTCAGAGAATGTTGTCAAATCGGTGAGAGGATGAAGTGAGCAGAGTGTATTGTTGGTGTGTATTTATAAAACTATGACATTTGAAGGTGCTCATGTGAGTTGTTTCTGCACTGCCCCCTGTGTCTCAGTTAGACTGCAGATATTCACCTTCTCCTGCTGCTCTGACCATGTCTGTCTGGCAGGCTGTGAATAGTGCTCTCCTGTGGCTCCTCCTGCAACAAGGATTTCAGCTCAGTGTCAAAAAACCTTGTAGTACTCTGGCTGCCCAATTGCTCCATTTCTACACTAATTGCAGGTCTGACCTGTACACTTTCAGTCATACTGCAGTTTCTCTTTCAGAGATATAAGCTAACTTCAAACAAGTCGATCAGACAAGAAGTTGAAACTGAACTTGAAGATTTAGCCAGGATTTTATTAGCAGAGGGCACACACGATTACTGGATTGAATCTGTTGGTTTAAGATGATGTGGGAGGAGTGGGCTCTAGTTTTTCAGGATGAGTCAGTTGAGAACCTGTGGAATTATGGCTGCATTTAAGGCTGTATTTTAGGATTCTCAGAATAAGTATATCCTACATACAGAAACCTTCTAAGGGAAAGATCCACCATCTATGATTAACAAAAGAAGTCAAGGAAAGCATCAAACATAAAAAAATGCCTTTAATTTTATTATAATGACTGATCGGTGAGATGATTGGTCAGAATATAAAAAGACAGCAGAGAATGATGAAAGGATTGAACAGGGAAAGAAAATACAGTAAAAGAGACCATAAGACCATCAGCTGTAGGATCAGAAGCAAGCCATTCAGCCCATCAAATCTGCTCCATCTTTGAATGAGATCATGTCTGATCTGATAATCCTCAACTCAACTTTTCCATCTTTTCCTCATAATCTTTGGTTCTCTTATTGTTTAAAAACCTTCAGCCTTGAATATACTTGACAACTCATCTACTACCACTCTTAATGGTAAAGAATTTCACTTATTCACTATCCTCCAACAAAAGATTGTTAACTCGGTGCCCACTTACCCTGAGATTATGACCTCTGGTTCCAGATACTTCCAAAAGAGGAAACAACCTTTCAACATTTACCTTGTCAAGCCCCTAAAATCTTATAAAAGCGGCCTTGACAAAGGATCAGTTAGACTTGAAACATCAGCACTTTTCTCTCCTTACAGATGCTGCCAGACCTGCTGAGATTTTCCAGCATTTTCTCTTTTGGCCCAAAATCGTATGTTTCATTAAGGTCACCTTACATTCTTCTAAAACGCCAATGAATACAAGCCCAAAATATTCAGCATTTTTGATAATAAAATCACTTGATACTCCGGATCAATCCAATGAACCTTCTGTCAGTTGCTTCCAATGTCAGTATACATTTCCTTAGATAAGGGGACCAAAACTGTACACAATAGTTGAGGAGTAATCTAATTAGTGTCTTATATAGTCTTAGTAAGACTTCCTTACTTTTATACTCCTTTCCCTTCAAAATTAAGGCCTTAGGAAAAATGTCCTTTGAAGAAAATCCAAGTAATGATCCTGAAGTGACATGGTCAATGTTCAATTCAACAGTTCTGGAAGGTGAACACAGAAACCACCTATTCTGACTTCATGAAAATGGTGATCACATTAAGGAACTTTTATAGGAGTAAAATGTTGCATTCTCTGTATAGCTGTGAAGCCAGATAGGTTGAATGTTACAGAATCACTCAAGGAAAACAAAAGAAGCTACAATAGAAGCTATATGTAAGGTGCAACCAATTCAGAGCTTCAAGTCTTTGCTGATTGGTTCCCTTAGATAGCTCCTTACCTGCTCTCTCCTCTGATGGTGAATCTCTCCTGAAGTGCTGGATGGTTACCAAAGAGTGTTGGCCTGAGCACTTTCACGTGGCCAGAGTAAATAACTTATAAACAAGCTTCCAGATCAGCCCAAATGTTAAATCGAGAGAGGAAACCCTCTTTTGTGGAAGTTGAAAATGTATGAGATCCCTGACCTCAAGGACAGCTCCAGGCTCAGGTCAGATCCCAGGAGAAATTTATAAACCTAGGAGTCCCCAGATAAGTCACAAACTCACAGAATTATACCATTAAACTAGACTGACAACCCATTCTTCAGGAGCTCAAGAGTGTCACTATTGTTGACAGAAAGGATAAAAATCTGAGTGTGGTAACCACAGAGGAACCTCACTGTTTGGGGTCGCTGATCAAATTCAAGTGAGGGTTGAACCCAACAGACTGCAAAGCCACATAACAAAATGTGTAATGCCAGAAAGCCAAAGTGGCTTTAAGAAAGGAAAAGACACTTCGCAAAATACAAGAGAAATTGTGCAAAGAACAGTCTCTACTGCGCCTTCATTGGTCTGATAGAGGTCTTGAGAAGCCTGAGCAAAATCTCAGCCAAAGCTGGATGGCCTACCAGAATAGTAAATTTGACACAAAAATTCCCAATGGAATGCCAAACAGGATTGGTGACTGTAGTGGATACACTGATTCCTGTAATGTAATAAGTGGTATGAAGTAAGACAATGTAATGACTCCTGTACTCTTCAGTATATTATTTACTACCTATTTTCTGGAGAATTTGACATAAATATTCAAGCTGAAATGATTGGAATCCTTAACTAAATTCTCAGAGATAATGATAATTTTCATAGAACCCTGACAGTGTGGAAACAGGCAATTTGGCCCAACAAGTCCACGCCGACCCTCCGAGGAGCAACCCACCCAGATCCATTCCTCTGAATGATGCAACTAACTATACAGCCCTGAACACTATGGGCAACTTCCCATGGCCAATTCACCTAACCTGCACATCTTTGGACTATGGGAGGAAACTGGAGCACCCGGAGGAAACCCACAGAGACACGGGGAGAATGTACAAACTCCACACAGTCAGTCGCCCAAGGCTAGAATGGAACCCAGGTCCCTGGTGCTGTGAGGCAGCAGTGCTAACCACTGAGCCATCTTGCTGCCCACATAATTATAATAGAATTATTTTATGCCAATAATTCTGCCCTTGAGTGAACATGGCTTTCAAAGGATCATGGATTGTTTATCAAAAGCAGTTAATAACTATGGGTTACCCATCAGTTTAAGGAAGACAGAGAAACTACACCAACCACTATGAAATTCTTATTTCACTCCACTAGTGACATTTATCAAAAACACAGCCCTGAAAGTTATACATAACTTCATTTATCTCAGAATCACAATCTCCAGGATGTTTGCATTTTAGCAAGGTGACAAAAAGAATTGCTAGACCAAGTTTGGTATTTTGTTTGTTTATGCAGGTGACTATTGAGGAAATCAGATATCAATCTTGCAACAAAACTTGCTATGTGCAAAATGGTCGAGAGTGCGATGAATTCCTGATGAAGGGCTTATGCCTGAAACATTGATTCTCCTGCTCCTCAGATGCTGCCTGACCTGCTATACTTTTCCAGCACCACTCTCTCAACTCTGACCTCCAGCAACGGCAGTCCTCACTTTCTCCAAGTCCAAAATGGTGGCTATACCTACCCATGTATATGCCCATGAGACGTGCACCACCTATTTCAGACATATGGACAGTTGCACACATTCCACATGAAATGCATTCAAAATATCACAGGCATCAACGGAAGGAACAAAGTGGCCAACACTGAAATATCTCAAAGAGCAGAACCCTCTGGAATTGAAGCACCCCTGAGCCCAATCAGATGGAATTGACAAATAGTACACTTCAATAAAAATTAAATCTCTACGGTAATGATATAATCACACTTGAATACCACCTGCAATGCAAGCTGATATTAAGATTTAAGGACTCTTTGAAGGCCAGTCGTAGGAAAAGTGCAAAGTTAAAAATCACACAACACCAGGTTATAGTCCAACAGGTTTAATTGGAAGCACTAGCTTTGGAAGTGCCACTCCTTCATCAGGGTGGTTCATCAGCACAGCCACCTGATGAAGGAGCGATGCTCCAAAAGCTAGTGCTTCCAATGAAACCTGTTGGACTATAACCTGGTGTTGTGTGATTTTTAACTTTGTAGACCCCAGTCCAACACCGGCATCTCCAAATCAGGAAACGTGGCATGCCATCACAAACTGAGCGAAATGTTTATTTGAACTATCTGGGCAGCAAGCTCACATGCTGGTTTTCTCTTTGAACAGCAAAAACTGTGGACAGCTATGGGCAAGTGGAGTGCTAGAAAGATAGGGTAGACCCAACAAAGTCGAACAATTGAATAATTCCTGCACTGTGGAAAGTCACACAGGCCAGCAATGGGGCTCCATAGTCATATTAGAATACACAATCAATGACCTTACCAAGAACCTGCCTTCTTTGGTAATAAACAGAAATTGGTTATGACAAATAAAGGCCAATGCACTCTCTGATTTTTAAAAGTTGATATTTTACAACTGCTTATATATCTTTATCAACAATAATGATGGAAATTGTAAGAGGTGTTATGATTGGAGGCATGTTCGGTATGGCTATGGAATCTTTCTCTATATTTAACTTATGAATGTATGTGTTGTAACAGACCTTGAGAGAACACATAAATGAATTAGGCATTCTATTGCTTTCAATTTACATTTTAGTCTAACATTATTTTCAAAGTTTGTCATACAAATACAACTTACAAATTTCTTGAAGTGATTTATCACTAGCAAGAAAGGCTATTGTAGTTCAGAAGGAAAAGCAAAGGTTTCCCTGAAAACAAAATCACCAATTAAATGTTATTTCTGATATTAACCAGGAGTCCTTTTGCATGGCAGTTGCCTTGCCCATAATTAACCTTAATAATGCTGTTACCTTTGTCACTAACCTTCACATTTCCCATTCTATCCAACTTCACACATCTCCAAAGATTCTCCATCAGCCAATCCACCTTCTCTTCTACAAGGCACAGTATTAGTTGTCAGTTACTGTCAGGATTGGGTAGTTTCTGAGTCAAAGGCAATTGGTTTGAATCTAGCTCTTGATGGCCTAGGAAGGTATGTTTAAAACACGATTATCAACCTTCACATTCTATCAACTTATGGCAATGGCAGGCGGAGAGATGAGGATAAATGCTTTGTTAGTCATGTGATTAGTTGAAGGTTAGAGCTTCTATCATCACTAACTGTAACTCTAGACCATAACATCCAGGTACTAACATTTGTCGCCACAGCAATTCGAACTTCCTTAGTGAGGTGCAACACCTCTCTACCACATGTATTATTGTATATTACACTTACTGTAACATCTATTTCCCTTCATATTGTCACATTAACATGTTCAGATGCTCTTTCTGAACCTTTCTTTGAGACAACATTCCAGCTATCTCCCTTTAGCAGGCAATACACACTGACAGCAGTTTGCATGAGATTCTTTGCCAATTTCTCTAAAACAGGTCATTGTGTTAAGAGGAAACCAAACATAACTCAAATAAATTCTTTAAGCAGCCAACAAATGTCATGACATCAAAGTATGAGTTTGGAACAAAATTTCAAAGAGATTGTAAGATGAATAATGGAGTTTTGTCACAAGTATATTTTGTATAAATTACTTGCCTGAGAAAATGCAAGATTATTTTATTATGATATTTTAGTGAAGTCAAAATTGATTCATTGTGAGCAGTCCTAATCTTTTGCCTCTGCATTTTTGTGCCTGTAACAGTTTTAATAACGTAAAAGAATTAAGAATTGACATGAGTTGAAATTGACTTGAAATAAAAAATTCAAGAGGTCCTGTTGATTTTTTTTTTCATTTGGAAGCTATTTCTGACAAGGATAAATGCAAAATAAATTTTAAAATATGTGGCAACATAATAGTGTGATGAATTGGACGGCCATTATGGAAGGTTAGAATTCAATTCCAGTTCTTACCCCATTTTGTTGCTCTTGCAAAGAGAAACTCAGCAGAACCCGTTGGGAAAATTCTAAGATAGATTGATCCCCTCATTCAATCACCTTTCCAGAACCCATTGGGAAAATTCTGAGGTAGATTCAATCCCTCATGCAATCACATTTCCAAATTCCGAAAGATATTAGTGACGTTTAGAAGCAGAAAGAGTGGTTCTTATTTTTCTGTACTTGGCTGCAATCTGTGTGTAGCTGAGGAAAAACATTGGAAACACAAAATTAACACTCTCGCTTCTTAGAGTCATAGAGTCATACAGCTTGGAAACAGTCCCTTCAGTCCAACAGGTTCATGCCGAACATCATCTCAAAGTAAACTATTTGCACCTAATTCTTGATGAAGGGCTTTTGCCTGAAACATCAATTTTGCCTGAAACATCAATTTTGCCTGAAATATCAATGCTGCCTGACCTGCTTTTTGTCTTTGTGCAGCAGAGAACGGCGGGAGCTGGGCGGAAGTGAAGTCAGGGCACAAAGCCGGTCGGGAAGGTAAGTGATTGTTATTTGAATGGGTGGTAACAGGCGACTTCATAGTCAAGGACGAAGGTGTCGAGCCAGTGGTGGTGGTACATGTCGGCACAAATGCTGTTGGGAAGAAGAGGAAGAACATACTACAGCAGGACTTCGGGGAACTAGGAAAAAGGCTGAAAAGCAGGACATCCAAGGTGGTTATCTCCAATTTGCTTCTAGTTCCTCGGGCTGGTGAGGCCAGAAACAGGGAGATAATGGACTTGAACGTGTGGCTGGGGAACTGGTGCAGGAAGCAAGGATTTAAATTCTTGGATCACTGGGGTATGTTTTTGTGGTAAGCATAAATTATACAAGAGAGACGGTTTGCACCTTAATAGGTTAAGGATCAGCATTCTGGCAGGCAGGTTTGCTACTGCAACAAAGCTACGTTTAAACTAAGTAGCGGGGGGGGGGGGGGGGGGAAGGGGTCAAACTGGATGTTTAAGAAGGAAATTGAAGGGAAAGTTAGAACAAGGGAAGTCAAGAAAGACAACTGTATCAATGAGGCAGAAAACTCAGAAAGGGATCATGCTGTAAGGTTGAGTGAAATAGGAGTTGATGGGAAGGGTGAGGGCAGTAACAAGTTAAAAATACTATATACGAATGCATGAAGCATTAGACACAAGGTGGATGAGCTTGAGGCTCTTTTGGAAATTGGCAGATACAATATTGTGGGGATAACTGAGACGTGGCTTCAAGTGGACAGGGCCTGGGAAATGAACATTCAAGGCTACATGTGCTTTTGTAAGGACAGACTGATGGGCAGAGGGGGTGGGGTGGCCATGTTGGTAAGGAATGATATTCAGTCCCTTGCGCGGGGGGACCTAGAGTCAGGGGATGAAGAGTCAGTCTGGATAGAGCTGAGAAATTCTAAGGGTAAAAAGACCCTCTTGGAAGTTATCTACAGGCCCCTAAACAGTAGTCTGGATGTTGGATGTAAGTTAAATCAGGAGTTGAAATTGGCCTGTCCAAAGATGTTACTGCAGTTGTTATGGGGGATTTTAATATGCAGGTAGACTGGAAGAATCAGGTTGGTATTGGGCCTCAAGAAAGAGACTTTCTGGAGTGCCTCCGAGATGGATTCTTAGAACAGCTGGTGCTGGAGCCGACTAGGGAGAAGGCAATTCCGGATCTGGTGTTGTGCAATGAACCAGAATTGATCAGGGACCTCGAAGTGAAGGAGCCATTAGGAGGTAGTGACCATAATACAATAAGCTTCAATCTGCAATTTGAGAGAGAGAGGGTACAATGGGAAGTGACAATATTTCAGTTGAATAAAGGGAACTATGGAGCTACGAGGGAGGAGCTGGCCAAAGTTCAGTGGTGCAATACCTTAGCAGGGATGACAGTGGAGGAACAATGGCAGATATTTCTGTGTATAATGCAGAAGATGCACTATCAGTTCATTCCAAAAAGGAAGAACGATCCTAGGAGGAGGCATAGGTGACCGTGGCTGACGAGGGAAGTTAAGAAACATATAAAGTTCAAAGAGAAAAAGTATAACATAGCAAAGATAAGTGGGAAAACGGAGGACTGGGAAGCTTTTAAAGAACAACAGAGGATTACTAAGAAGGAAATATGCAAAGAAAAAATAAGTTACGAAGGTAAACTGGCCAAAAATATAAAGGAGGATAGTAAAAGCTTTTTTAGGTATGTGAAAGGCAAAAAAATGGTTAAGACTAAAATTGGGCCCTTGAAGACCGAAACAGGGGAATATATTATGGGGAACAAAGAAATGGCAGAAGAGTTGAATTGGTACTTCAGATCTGTGTTCACTGGGGAAGACACAAGCAATCTCCCTGAGGTAACAGTGGCTGAAGGACCTGAACTGAAGGGAATTTATATTTGGCAGGAATTGGTGTTGGAGAGACTGTTAGGTCTGAAGGTTGATAAGTCCCTGGGGCCTGATGGTCTACATCCCAGGGTACTGAAGGAGGTGGCTCGAGAAATCGTGGATGCGTTGGTGATTATTTTCCAGAGTTCGATAGATTCAGGATCAGTTCCTGTGGATTGGAGGGTGGCTAATGTTGTACCACTTCTTAAAAAAGGTGGGAGAGAGAAAGCAGGAAATTATAGACCAGTTAGTCTGACCTCAGTGGTGGGAAAGATGCTGGAGTCAATTATAAAGGATGAAATTACGACACATCTGGATAGTAGTAACAGGATAGGTCAGAGTCAGCATGGATTTATGAAGGGGAAATCATGCTTGACTAATCTTCTGGAATTTTTTGAGGATGTAACTCTGAAGATGGATGAGGGAGATCCAGTAAATGTAGTGTTCCTGGACTTTCAGAAAGCTTTTGATAAAGTACCACATAGGAGGTTAGTGAGCAAAATTAGGGCGCATGGTATTGGGGGCAAAGTACTAACTTGGATTGAAAGTTGGTTGGCTGACAGGAAACAAAGAGTAGTGATAAACGGCTCCATTTCGGAATGGCAGGCAGTGACCAATGGGGTACCGCAGGGAGCAGTGCTGAGACCGCAGCTTTTTACAATATATATTAATGATATAGAAGATGGTATTAGCAATAACATTAGCAAATTTGCTGATGATACTAAGCTGGGTGGCAGGGTGAAATGTGATGAGGATGTTAGGAGATTATAGGGTGACCAAGACAGGTTAGGTGAGTGGTCAGATGCATGGCAGATGCAGTTTAATGTGGATAAATGTATGGTTATCCACTTTGGTGGCAAGAACAGGAAGGCAGATTATTACCTAAATGGAATCAATTTAGGTAAAGGGGCAGTACAAAGAGATCTGTGTGTTCTTGTATGCCAGTCAATGAAGGTAAGCATGCAGGTACAGCAGGTAGTGAAGAAGGCTAATAGCATGCTGGCCTTCATAACAAGAGGGATTGAGTATAGAAGCAAAGAGGTTCTTCTGCAGCTGTACAGGGCCCTGGTGAGACCACACCTGGGGTATTGTGTGCAGTTCTGGTCTCCAAATTTGAGGAAAGATATTCTGGCTATTGAGGGAGTGCAGTGTAGGTTCACGAGGTCAATTCCTGGAATGGCAGGATTACCTTACACTGAAAGACTGGAGCGACTGGGCTTGTATACCTTTGAGTTTAGAAGACTGAGAGGGGATCTGATTCAGACATATAAGATTATTAAAGGATTGGACACTCTGGAGGCAGGAAACATGTTTCTGCTGATGGGTGAGTGCCGATCCAGAGGACACAGCTTAAAAATGCAGGGTGGACAATTTAGGACAGAGATGAGGAGAAACTTCTTCACCCAGAAAGTGGTGGCTGTGTGGAATGCTCTGTCCCAGAAGGCAGTGGAAGACCAGTCTCTGGACTTATTTAAGAAAGAGTTGATAGATCTCTCAACGATAGTGGAATCAAGGGTTATGGAGATAATCTTCGAGGAGAAAGTGAGGACTACAGATGCTGGAGATCAGAGCTGAAAATGTGTTGCTGGAAAAGCGCAGCAAGTCAGGCAGCATCCAACAAGCAGGAGAATCGATGTTTCAGGCATGAGCCCTTCTTCAGGAATCTTCAGGAATATTTTGAAGAAGGGCTCATGCCCGAAACGTCGATTCTCCTGGTCCTTGGATGCTGCCTGACCTGCTGCGCTTTTCCAGCAACACATTTTCAGCGGTTATGGAGATAAGGCGAACAGGATACTGATTAAGGATGATCAGCCAAGATCATATTGAATGGTGGTGCAGGCTCGAAGGGCAGAATGGCCTACTCCTGCACCTATTGTCTATTGTCTATTGCTGTGCTTTTCCAGCACACTCTAATCTTGACTCTGATCTCCAGCATCTGCAGTCCTCACTTTTGCCTTGTTGCACCTGCTGGCTTCTGGCCCATATACCTCCAAATATTTCTTATTTATGTATTTGTCTAAGTGACTTTTAAATGATGTAACTGTGCCCACATGCACCACTTCCTCAAGAAGTTTATTCCACATGTGAACCAACTTCTGTATAAAGAATATGCCTCTCATGTCTTCTTAAGTAACTGCACTGTCTACTCACACAAATATACAGGAAGTTGAAAGTTTTATTCTGAAATGCTATAGTGTTCAAAAAGTGGAATAGTCGTGATTTTCATCTTATAGCTTATTGCTAACACAAAGTCACGGAAATGATCATATTCTATACATGTACTGGTATTTTGGATATTGAGTATTGTAATGATGCTGTGGGTTTAAGAGGTGTGTTTTATCCTGGTTTCTTTTAGAGAGAGATTGGGGGAACAGATAAAGAGAAGTCTACAAGAAGATAAACAGCTTGTGAGGCCTTAGTTTTTTTAAAATTTGGAACAATAGAAGTAGCAGATGTCCTCAAGCTCTCACAGATGCAGAATGTTTAGTTCAGCTTTCAGCGGCTGTTTCTGGGGTCTCAGCAGGGTTAGAAGGCAGTGAATTTCTTCCACCTGCTGTACTCTCTCTCACCAAATTGTCTTGTGATGTTCTTTCCTCCTGGATTGGAGCATTACATGTGAGACAATTGGTTTTCTGAATTTGCCTTTTTGCCAAGGCTGTATTTACAGGATGTTGTCATATTGGAACAACTACTGTTTAGTTATAAAATACTCTAATATCCTCCTAAGTTTTCCAATAGGGTTAAGTTATTCCAAGTCCCTTTTTTTTGTTCCATTTTGACTACAGTCTTTGAATAAAATGTATTTTGTTTAATAGTTTAACCAATTAAATTACATCTGGACCACAGAACCTCACATTTATCTTTGAATTAAGAAAAAAGTTAGGGTCTAGACTACCTTCTGAATATATTTTGAAAGGGTCTGGCCTGGTGTATAACAGTATAGTAAGGAGAAGAAACTATTGAAAAGGAATTGACTGCAGATATTTCAGCCATAGAACTATAAAATAGACAAGTCTGACTTTCATTCCCAGATTGTATTCAGAGGTGGGAGAATTCCTGACTCTGGGAACCTGGCCATTAAAAATGAATACCTGCATTTCCCATGTTTGGGCCAGGTGTAGGACCTGGCATGCTGAATGGAAATCTGACTGGGTGATCTAGTCAAAACTGAGGCAGCTGCAAAATACATTGAGCACAAAGTGGGTCATGTTCATAACTTTAAATTTGGAGCATAGAATATTCTGGAACTGTCTTTTATAGAAATGCAAGTTAAAAAACTGTAAACATGATTGCAGAGATTCAGGTGACCTTTGAAATTTCTGTACACACTACCTCAAATCTTCAGAAAGTTCTGAATGAATTGACCATGGTGAGCTCACCCTTTGAATGGCTACTGATGTAAGATCTATCGGTAGAATTTATACCTTATGCTATTTGTAGACTTATCCAAAACTCAACACGTGTGTGCCAGATTTCCAAATGAAAATGTCATTGTTTGTATTCCACAGCTGCCATGGCAGGATTGGAAACATTACCCCTTAGTGACTAATCTGGCCTCTGGATTCGGTCTAATGACATTATCAACAGGCCATATGTTCTATGGGAAAGTTCTTCAAGGGCAGTTTGGATTTTTCCCATCCAACCGTTGGCAAGTAACCAAGACCCAGTGGCCATGATTTTCTTACTGTAGTGTTCTACTCAGACTGATGGTCAGAAATTTTCATCTGAAGACTTGACACAACCTGACCTCTGCCAGGGCAGACCCTCCTGTGCCATGGATAGGTATAACGCTATTTTCCAAGTCTGAATATTCAATACTCTGAATTAATGTGAAGGAAACATTTTTGGGTATTGTACAGGAAGATGTCTAAAATAGGAAAAAGGCTGCTAAGCCTAAATAAGTGGACTTCCAGATCAATTGTTATTGAGTTTCATATTTAATTAAAAAAAGGTTGCAGAAACCATTAAACGTAAGTAGATGTGAATAGGAAACAGTTATCTCTCCCTGTGCAGCAATGGCTTATAACATCAAATCGTTCTGAGCGGTCAACAGAAGTATCGATCATGTGACCAAGATAACAGCATTATCGCCCCGTGACGAGTACCAGTCAGTCTATGAGTAAAAGCCACAGAGCCAGCAACAGAAAAGGGCACCAACATTTATGGTTTTAAAATTAAAGACTTCCACATCTGTGCAATTTCCAAGCCTGTTCCTTTTCAAGTTCATCAGTACTGAAAACTACCTCCACATGATAAGATGACCAAAAACTAACTTGGTAACTTGCTGAGAAGTCATTTCTTAAAGCCATGTTGTGATAATTCAAATATCCAACTTCACTATTGATTCCACATCGACTACCCTTTAGGAGTGTAATACCTTCATCCAGCTGATAAGATGGCTGAAACATGTGAATCACAAACTACGTTTTGCTTCTAATTCAAATCGTTCACTGTTCTCTGTCCCTGTATTTTCTTCCCTTCAGTGTGTTTGTTAGTGAGTACAAAGTGAAGTAGCATTGCATTTTTGGAGTGAATGGGTGAATAAATAATCTCTAAGCATGAAATCTTGCCACTTGTTGATCAAATTGACTGCACATTCAGAATCTGAGAAACATTTACAACTTCCTTTCCAAAAACAAATTGATTCTGGACAGAAATTGAAGTGAATTATTCCCTATTATACCTATCTGCAACAATCTTCTTTGTGATATTTATCTTTCATTGTCTGTTTTCCTTTAAATTTGACTTGCACATCTCCGGATCACTACCTGAACCCTGAGGAAATTGGCAAATGGTCTGCAAAACCAAAGATGTAAGTGTGTGGCTCATTGATTGATATGGCAGAAACTGGTTCGAATTCTTGGAACTTTGGCATGAGTACTGGGGAAGGAAGGGACTGTTTTGATGGAATATGCTTCATCTGAATCAGAGTCTTGGTAAATCACTTAGCAAGGACTATGGATAAGATTTTAAACTAAATAATGGTGGGGTGGTCCAATTGCATAGGAAATTTTGGAAACATTTGAAGGGGTGCTTTGCAGCGGTGATTAAAGTTTCCAGGACATGTAATAGGACAGAGAGAATGGAAAGTATCAGAAATCTAACTTCAGGCACAGCAGATAAGGGGACAACTATGGCGGGTGTGGGGGGAGTCAATACAGCACTGAGGGTGTTGTACTTAAATGTACACAGTATACGAAACCAAGTCATTGAGATGGTAGCACAGTTTGAAATTGGCAGAAATGTTATTGTGGATATCTCAGAGATGTGGCTATAAGGGGATCAGGGCTGGGAACTAAATAACCAAGGATACACATCCTGTCAAAAGGATGGGCAGATATGTTGAACAAAGAACAAAGAAAATTACAGTACAGGAACCGGCCGGTCGGCCCTCCAAACCTGTGCCAATCCAGATCCTCTATCTAAACCTGTCGCTTATTTTCTAAGGATCTGTATTCCTCCTCTCCCTCCCCTTTCATGTATCTGTCTAGATGCATCTTAAATGATGCTATCATGCTCACCTCTATCACCCCCGCTGGCAACGCATTCCATGCACCCACCACCCTCTGTGTAAAGAAATTTTCACGCATATCTCCCTTAAACCTTTCTTCTCTCACCTTGAACTTGTGACCCATAATAATTAAGTCCCACCCTCTGGGAAAAAGCTACTTGCTATCCACTCTGTCGATACCTCTCATGATATTGTAGACTTCAATCAGGTGCCCCCTCAACCTTCGCCTTTCTAATGAAAACAATCCTAATCTACACAACCTCTCTTCATAGATGGGATGAGGATGCTTTATTAGTAAGAAGTGATATTAAATTGATAACAAGAAGTGATATAGAATTGGAAGGCATAGAATTGGTATTGGTAGAGATGAGGAACCACAATGAAAAAAAGTCCCTATTGAGAATTATGTACAGGCTCCTAGCAGAAGTTAGGACATGAGCAAGAAAAATCCTGAGATAGGGAGGCATTGTTATAATATTCATGCGGGGACTTCAATCTGCAGATGGACTGGAAAATCCAATTGGTAGTGGGTCTCAAGAAAAGGAATTCATGGATAGTACATAAGATGGATTTATTTTGAGCAGCTTGGGATAGAGCAAGCTGCAGGATAGGCTGAATGGCCTATTTTTGCCCATCTGTTTCATGGCCTTATAGGAGAGGGAGAAGTGGGGGAAGGGAGAATGAGCACTCCCTCACCACCCCCACACCAACCACCCCCACCACCCCAATGCACAGCAGCTGCCGCAGCATGGCTTGTAGCTGTAGCTGAAGCTGTTATTTTCCTGTGGTTCTGTCTTGAAGCAAGGTGGGGAGATTTTAATGGCTCCCAAATGTTGCCACTTGGATACCACCTCCTGAGAAATGAGGGGCTCTGCTCTAAGCCAGGGACCCAGAGGTCTATCAGAAAGATCTCTGTATCGTCTCTTCCAAGACAATGCAAAAATGAACCCACTTGGCTGCTCACTGCTGTTCAGCAATTGACTTTTTCCCCCCAGTCCCCATCTAGCCAGATTCCTCAGACGCTGCATTTTGCTGCCTCAACATCCTATTGTCTATTTTGCTGCCAGTTCCATTTCCTAACCCCGAAGAGACTGGGAAAATGGAGCTCATATATCAAGCACAGTGAAATATTAAAGCAGTGCAAGCAAATTTAAAATAGATCTTTCTATGAAGAAAATAACAACTTTATTGAAGTCTCAAATACAATTCCTACTTTGATGGTAAATCAATCTTTGTGGATTTTGGTTTACTTTCTTGCGAATCGTGGTTGACTGTGTAATAAAATCATCCAAGACAAGATGACTGAATTGATAATGACTGTTTAAAATTGCAATGTGATTGGATAATCTTTAAAAGATTCATACCCAATTTGGAGAACTCAGCTATTTGATCAAAGCAGCTTGCTCTCACTTTCAAACTCCTCACTCCCACCTATTCGCGATAACTTTTCACTCTCTTGTTAATCAAAATTCTATCCACTTCCATCTTAAAAATATTAACCAAAATAAAATCAAGAACTGTGGGTGCTGGAAATCTGAAACAAAAACAGGAAGTGCTTAAGAAACGCAACTCCTCTCACAGTCCAAAGATGTGCAGATTTGTGGATTGACCATGGTAAAAGCAGTGTTATGGGATACGGTAGACGGCTGGTTCTGGATAGGATACTCTTCAGAGGGGCAGTACAGACTTGATTGGGTCAAATGGCCTCTTTCTGCACTGTGGGGATTCAATGATTATCTCAGCGATGACTGCTGCAAACCATCACAAGTTGGAGAAAGTGAGGACTTGCAGATGCTGGAGATCAGAGCTGAGAAATGTGTTGCTGGAAAAGCGCAGCAGGTCAGGCAGCATCCAAGGAGCAGGAGAATTGACGTTTCGAAGGGCTCATGTCGATTCTCCTGCTCCTTGAATGCTGCCTGACCTGCCGCACTTTTCCAGCAACACATTTTCAGCAACCATCACAAGTTGCCTGGCGTTGTGTCTGCACTAAACAGGATAGTAAGACAGAAATATCATGAGTCTTTAAGCTCTGGCTAAGAGGTGCAAAGGCCAAAATGGCAAAGGAGTGATGTTGTATCTAAGTAGACACAAAGTGGGTGAATCAAAGAGAAGAAGTTTGGGTTCACCTCAGTCCTATCGATAAGTTGAGTGTATTGCCATGAAGGCAAAGGGACCTGATAACAGCATTCTATTGACACATTTCAGTATGTTCCAAATCGCAGCACTGAAGCATGAAATCATTTTTAAATGGATCAGAGATATGATCTGAGACGATGGCGAGGCTGGTACACGCCCAATGCCAATGTGCATGGACAGAGACTATGAATGATAACTGTTGGTGGAGTGTGTCCTGAGGTACTGGAGTGGTATTGTCCATGTGAAAGGCTAAAGGAGCAAACAGTGAGTTGGCCTTGCCAGGTAACCACTCTGACTTTCATACTGAGAATTGTCACCATTTAGTTTCTATCTGGTACGTGAGAAACTAGGAAGCTGTGTACTGATGAGGTGTGATTAGGTAAACCTGACATGCTAGGTATACAAAAGAATGCAAACAGGACACTTACAGCCAGATTCTCCTCTCGCCATTCAAGATTTTGTGGGATAAATGAACATTTTTCTCTCAAAGTTGTAATTCTCATTTTGCTGATCTCACCTTATATTCCCAATGGTCTCACCATTGCCCAATCCATTCCAGGGCTGGGAAAATTCCTTCCAAAGACTGGGATCCACTGCTTTCCTGGGCAGAGTTCCGAAAGACTGATCACCCTCTGGTAGCAAAGATTTCTTCTCAATCCGTCCATATAGGCGACCCCTCAATTTTAAAATAATATACTTATTCCCAACCAGCCTCTCAGGAATTCATGTGTTCCATTCAGGTCACCTCTCATACCATAGAACATAGAACATTACAGCACAGTACAGGCCCTTCAGCCCTCAATGTTGTGCCGACCTGTGAAACTAATCTGAAGCCCATTTAACCTACACTATTCCATTTTCATCCATACATTTATCCAATGACCATTTAAATGCCCTTAAAGTTGGTCAGTCTACGACTGTTGCAGGCAGTGCATTCCATGCCCTTACTACTCTCTGAGTAAAGAAGCTACCTCTGACATCTGTCCTATATTTATCACCCCACAATTTAAAGCTATGTTCCCTCATGCTAGCCATCACCATTCGAGGAAAAAGGCTCTCACTGTCCACTTATCTAACCCTCTGATTATCTTATATGTCTCAATCAAGTCACCTCTCAAACTTCTTCTCTTTTAGGAAAATAGTCTCAAGTCCCTCAGCCTTCCCTCCATTCCAGGCCACATCCTAGTAAATCTCCTCTGAACCCTTTCCAAAGCTTCCACATCCTTCCTATAATGCAGTGACTAGAACTGTACGCAATACCCCAGCTGCACCAGAGTTTTGTACAGCTGCAACATGACTCATTGTTCTGAAACTCAATCTCTCTACCTATAAAAGCTAACACGCTGTACACCTTCTTAACTACCCTATCAACCTGGGTGGCAACTTTCAGGGATCTATGTACATGGACACCGAGATCGCTCTGTTCATCCACACTATCAAGGATCTTACCATTAGCCCAGTACTCATTATCCTTGTTACTCTTTCCAAAGTGAATCACCTCACACTTTCCCACATTAAACTCCATTTGCCACCTCTCAGCCCAGCTCTGCAGCTTATCTATGTCCCTCTGTAGCCTGTAACATCCTTCAGCACTGTCCACAACTACATCGACCTTAGTGTCATCCGTAAATTTATTAATCCATCCTTTTACATCCTTATCCAGGTCATTTATGAAAATGACAAACAGCAGTGGCCCCAAAACAGATCCTTGCAGCACACCACTGGAAACTGAACTCCAGGATGAATGTTTCCCATCAACCACCGCCTTCTGTCTTCTTTCAGCTAGCCAATTTCTGATCCAAACCGCTAAATTACCCTCAAACCCATGTCTCTGCATTTTCTACAATAGCTTACCATGGGGAACTTTATCAAACACTTTACTGGAATCCATATACACCACATCAACCACTTTATCCTCATCTACCTGTTTGGTCACCTTCTCAAAGAACTCAATAAGGTTTGTGAGGCACAACCTACCCGTCACAAAACCGTGTTGACTCTCCCTAATTAAATTATTCCTTTCCAGATTATTATAAATCCTATCTTTTATAATCCATTCCAACACTTTATCCGCTATTGATACTCTCCAATGGTTATAGGCCAACCTTGTCTCACCATTACTCATAAAATAACTCACATCCCAGCCGCCAGTTTAGAGAACCTTCTCCAAACTGATTCTAATTCCCTCTATATCCTTCCTTTAATAAGGAAACCAAACCTGCACTGCATTTCAGAAATGGTCTTACCGATGCTTTGTGCAGCTGAACCAAAATATCCTTACTTTTATAACTGTTATGACAATTAATTGTTAGCCTCACTATCACTAGATTTGCAACATGGTGAACCTAAAACATTCAATGACCCACAAAATTGCTCAATTGTTCCTAAATGGACTTTATAAAGAACATGTCTTGGACACCAAGTTTATAACTTGAATAAAAATTAACATTTTTTTCATTCCAAATGTAACGATAGAAGAACACAGATAAACAATAAGGGAACCTAATTACTATCTATGCTTGAAGCTCAATCTTCTTTGAATACAAAGACCCATTCACAATAGATGCAGACAGGCATAGCTCGGGGATAAATTAATAAAGAAAGTAAAAGGATCATAATTTGTCAGTTTAATTACTGTTTCGATAATGAATACCAGGCCTTCATGAAATTCTTGAAGGATAAGTTGTATTGCAGGCACATAGGACTGTTTATCCTGCTTGAATTCCAAAGTCATGAGAAAATGTGAATAGCTTCTGCAGACCTCTGGAGGCTTTTACTTGTTTCTTACAAATGGGGTCCTTTTCGCAGAACTTCCAACAACTCACTAACTGGAGAACAACTAGCAAAACCAAAATCACATCCCAGCCCAGTATATTCACAAGCAAAGCTACACTGTGCCTAAAAACCTAAAAAATCAACTTTCTTTGTGGTTGGTTGGCAAGCATTGGTTCTCCCTTGATTGACCAATTGTATTTTATTATCTCTCTGCATTTAACGCATAATTAGGTTACTATATTTCAACCACATCAAAACCACCCAATGTAAAGATGCAATTAAAGTCAACCAATGCTGAAGTCGGATCGTATTTTCCCCATGAGTATAGAATGCCCTTCACTTTGTTTCGATGTTTGTCCGCAGTTCTCTCATACGTTTCAAAAATTCAAATGTTTACTGATACAGAAAATACATGAATGTTCCTTAAACTAATACAAAATTAAAATCTGTGCATGCTGAAGAATATAGTAGACCTTCAACTAATCCCTTTTGGAAGTAAACATTTCAATGCCACGTTTCAATGCCATTGCTGCAAAGTTTGGGTGTATAACTCCTTTCTTTATACTTCAAGTGTCATTTTAGCAAGAGGACATCCTCACCACACACACACGGGGTGGGTTGTTTTATTGAGAAGGTCATTATTGCAGACATTCTGAGGTGTGCAGTGAGAGTAGGTTGTTATGGCAGTCAGGCTATAATGCTGACTGAGACCAATGGAGACATTCTCAACTTCTGCACCACAGCTAATGCCCCAGCTTAACCTTGCAATGCTCCACAGCATTCAGCAGCATGAAGGCTATGAAGACCAGGTGTATTTAACATGGTCATCAATAACTTTCAAGATAACAGTTGATTGATTTTGAAAATCTATAGCTGAGTTAATCGAATAGTTTCTGCTATTCAGTAGTGGTAGGACACATGTTAAAAGAAAAGTATGTCACTGTTGAAAGCTTGTTTCCAGTCAGAGATGCTGTATTCACCATCCATATTGGTCTGCAGCACAAGATGAATACAGTGGATAATTCAAGGGAGTGAGAGAAGCAGGATTCTTAGCACAAAGAGCTATTCATCTCCAGATCGAGATGAGAAATTCTCATATTTCAAACTCATAAGGAACAATGTGCATGATGTTTCTGTTTCATTACAATGTTCATTGAAACCTCACAGTAATGGAAGAACAACATGGTCAAAATCTGTAAAAGTGACCATGGGAGTGAACGTAACTCTTTAGAATGGTGAGCATCTCAAAAATCCAGCCCAAACAGAAATTGTAGGAGAAACTCAGCCAGTCTGCCAACAACTATCAAGAGAAAGCAGAGTCAACGTTTCAGGTCCAGTGACTCTTTATCAGAACACATTCAAGTTTCTGCAGCAATTTCTATTTTCATTTCAGATTTCTAGCATCGGCAGGTTCCTATTTTATTCCAAAGTCTAGCAGTTTGTTCCCTGTCCTGAGGCTATGAGGGAGCTGCCCTTAAGCAGTAATTAAGAATGGCATCAGCACAAAAGGAGGCCATTCAAACTATGGCTCCATGCTAGCTTTCTGAAAGATATATTTGGCTATTCTCAGTGCTATCCCCTGCCCTAGAGCTCTGTAATTAATTTCTTTTCAGGTGTTTACTCAATCATCTTTTGAAAGCCACTGAATCTGCCTCCATCACATTGTTGGGCTGTGTCGGGCTGTAACGAGCTGTGTCGGACTGCGTCAGGCTGCATCGGGTTGTATCGGGCTGCGTCGGGCTGAGTCGGGCTGTATTAGACTGTATTAGGGTGTGTTAGGCCTGTATTGGGTTGTATCGGGCTGTGTCGGGCTATGTCAGGCCTGTATCGGGCTGTATCGGGCTGTGTCAGGCCTGTATCAGACTGTATCAGGCTGTGTCAGGCTGTGTCAGACTGTGTCGGGCTGTATCGAGCTGCGTCGGGCTGTGTCTGACTGTATCAGAGTGTATCAGGCTGTGACAGGCTGTATCAGACTGTGTCAGGCTGTGTCGGACTGTGTCGGGCTGTGTCGGGCTGTGTCAGGCTGTATCGGGCTGTGTCAGGCTGTGTCGGACTGTGTCAGGCTGTATCGAGCTGTGTCAGGCTGTATCGGGCTGTGTCAGGCTGTGTCAGACTGTGTCGGGCTGTGTTCGGCTGTGTCGGACTGTGTCGGACTGTGTCGGGCTGTATCAGACTGTGTCGGGCTGTGTCGGGCTGTGTTGGGCTGTGTTGGGCTGTGTCGGGCTGTGTTGGGCTGTGTTGGGCTATGTCAGGACTGTATCGGGCTGTGTCGGGCTGTATCGGACTGTATCGGGCTGTATCGAGCTGTGTCGGGCTGTGTCGGACTGTGTCGAACTGTGTTGGGCTGTGTCGGACTGTGTCGGACTGTGTCGGGCTGTGTCGGGCTGTGTTGGGCTATGTCAGACTGTATTGGGCTGTGTCGGGCTGTGTCAGGCAGTGTTGGGCTGTGTCGGGCTGTGTCGGACTGTGTCAGGCTGTGTCGGACTGTATCGGGCTGTGTCGGGCTGTGTCGGGCTGTGTCAGGCCTGTGTCGGGCTGTGTCGGACTGTATCGGGCTGTGTTGGGCTATGTCAGGGCTGTATCGGACTGTATCGGGCTGCGTCGAACTGTGTCGAGCTGTGTCGGGCTGTATCGTGCTGTGTCTGACTGTATCAGACTGTGTCGGACTGTGTCAGGCTGTGTCGGACTGTGTCAGGCTGTGTCTGACTGTATCAGACTGTGTCGGACTGTGTCAGGCTGTGTCGGACTGTGTCAGGCTGTGTCGGACTGTATCAGACTGTGTCGGGCTGTGTCGGGCTGTGTCAGGCAGTGTTGGGCTATGTCAGGGCTGTATCGGACTGTATCGTGCTGTGTTGGGCTTTGTCAGACTGTATTGAGCTGTGTCAGGCTGTGTCGAGCTGTATCGGGCTGTGTCGGGCTGTGTCGGACTGTGTCGGGCTGTGTTGGGCTTTGTCGGGCTGTGTTGGGCTTTGTCAGACTGTATTGAGCTGTGTCAGGCTGTGTCGAGCTGTAGTGGGCTGTGTCGGGCTGTGTCATAGAACATAGAACATTACAGCGCAGTACAGGCCCTATGGCCCTCGATGTTGTGCTGCCCTGTCATACTAATCTGAAGCCCATCCTACACTATTCTATGTATGTCCATTTGCCTGTCCAATGATGACTTAAATGCACTTAAACTTGGTGAATCTACTACCGATGCAGGCAAAGCATTCCATACCTTACGACTCTCTGAGTAAAGAAACTACCTCTGACATCTGTCTTATACCTATCTCCCCTCACTTTAACGTTGTGTCCCCTCATGTTTGCTGTCCCCATACTTGGAAGAAGGCTCTCCCTGTCCACCCTATCAAACCCTCTGATTATCTTGTATGTCTCTATTAAGTCACCTCTCAACCTTCTTCTCTCTAACGAGGACAGCCTCAAGGCCCTCAGCCTTTCCTCGTAAGACCTTTCCTCCATACCAGGCAACATCCTAGTAAATCTCCTCTGCACCCTTTCCAAAGCTTCCACATCCTTCTTATAATGCGGTGACCAGAACTGTACACAATACTCCAAGTGTAGCCGTACCAGAGCTTTGTACAGCTGCAGCATAACCTCATGGTTCCGGAACTCAATCCCTCTATTAATAAAGGCCAAAACACTGTATGCCTTCTTAACAACCCTGTCAATCTGGGAGACAACTTTCAGGGATCTGTGTACATGGACACCGAGATCTCTCTGCTCATCTGACTCCCAAGAATCCTGCCATTTGTCCAGTACTTTGCATTCTGATTACTCCGGCCAAAGTGTATCACCTCACACTTGTCCACATTAAACTCCATTTCCCACCTCTCAGCCCAGCTCTGCATCCTATCTATGTCTCTCTGCAACCTACTACATCCTTCGTCACTATCCACAACTCCACCGACCTTAGTGTCATCCGCAAGCTCTCATCCAGGTCATTTATAAAAATGACGAACAGCAGTGGACCCAACACTGACCCTTGCGGTACACCACTAGTAACTGGACACCAAGATGAACATGTTCCATCAACAACAACCCTCTGTTTTCTTTCAGCAAGCCAATGACTGATCCAAACTGCTATGTGTCCCACAATCCCATTCCTCCGCATTTTGTACAATAGCCTACTGTGGGGAATCTTATCGAACGCCTTGCTGAAGTCCACATACACCACATCAACTGGTTTACTCTCATCTACCTATTTGGTCACTTTGTCAAAAACTCAATAAGATTCGAAGGGCATGACCTACCCTTCACAAAACTGTACTGACTGTCCCTGATCTGATTATTCTTTTCTAGATAGTTAGAAATCCTATCTCTTATAACCTTTTCCAACACTTTACCAACAACTGAAGTGAGACTCACTGGTCTGTAATTACCAGGGTTGTCTCTACTACCCTTTTTGAACAAGGGAACCACATTTGCTATCCTCCAGTCCTCAGGCACTATCCCTGTAGACAATGATGATTTGAAGATCAATGCCAAAGGCTCAGCAATCTCTTCCCTTGCTTCCCAGAGGATCCTAGGATAGATCCCATCTGGCCCAGGGGACTTGTCTATTTTCACACTCTGCAGTATTTCTAATACCTCTTCCTTGCGAACCTCAATCTCCTCTAGTCTAGATGTAAGTATCTCTGTATCTTCCTCACCAACATTTTCATTTTCTATAGTGAACACTGTCATAAAATATTTATTTAGTACTTCCCCTATTTGCTCTGACTCCACACACAACTTCCCACTATTATCCTTGATTTGCCCTAATTTAACTCTCGTCATTCTTTTATTCCTGACATACCTATGGAAAGCCTTAGGATTAACCCTGATCCTATCTGCCAACAACTTCTTATGTCTCCTCCTGGCTCTTCTGATCTCTCTTTTTAGGTCTTTCCTGACTTCCTTGTAACCCTCGAGCGCCCTAACTGAGTTTTCACATTTTGTCCTAACATAAGCCGCTTTCTTCTTCTTGACCAGGGATTCCACTTCCTTAGTAAACCACGGCTCACGCGTTCTATATCTTCCTCCCTGCCTGACAGGTACATACTTATCTAGGACACACAGGAGCTTTTCCCTGTATAAGCTCCACATTTTTAATGTGCTATTCCCTGCAGTTTCCTTCCCCATTCTACGCTTCCTAAATCTTTCCTAATTGCATCGTAATTTCCCTTCCCCCAGCTGTAACTCTTGCTCGGTGGAGTACACCTATCCCTTTCCATCACTAAAGTAAACCTGACAGAATTGTGATCACTGTCTCCAAAGTGCTCACCTACTTCCAAATCTAACACCTGGCCAGGCTCGTTACCCAGTACTAAATCTCATGTGGCTTCGCCCCTTGTAGGCCTGTCTACATACTGTGTCAGGAAGCCCTCCTGCACACACTGGACAAAAACTGACCCATCTATAGTATTCGTACTATAGTGATCTCAGTCAATATTTGGATAGTTGTAGTCCCCCATGACAACTACCCTGCCTCTCTCACTCCTATCGCGAATCATCTTTGCTATCCTTTCCTCTACATCTCTGGGACTATTCGGAGGCCTATAGAAATCTCCCAGCATGGTGACTTCTCCTTTCCTGTTTCTAACCTCAGCCCATACCACCTCAGTTAACGAGTCCCCAAACATCCTTTCTACAACTGTAATATAGTCCCTGATCAACAATGCCACACCTCCCCCTCTTTTACCATCTTCTCTGTTCTTACTGAAACATCTGAATCACGGAACCTGTAACAGCCATTCCTGTCCCTGCTCTATCCATGTCTCTGTAATGGCCACAACATCGAATTCCCAGGTACTAACCCATGCTGCCAGTTCACCCAATTTATTTCGGATGCTCCTCATGTTGAAGTACACACACTTCAAACCAGGTTCTCACTTGCCAGTGTCAGGTACTTGATTTTGGAACTCCCTACTCTCATCCTCTTCTGTACCTGTCCTACAATTTTGGTTCCCATCCCCCTGCTGGATTAGTTTAAATCCACCTTAATAGCTTTAGCGAATTTCCCACCCAGGATATTGGTACCCCTCTGGTTTAGATGAAGACCATCCTGCTTGTAGAGGTCCCACCTACCCCAGAAAGAGCTCCAATTATCCAAAAACCCAAAATCCTCCCTCCTGCACCATCCCTGTAGCCACGTGTTCAATTCCTTTCTCTCCCTATTCCTCACCTCACTAGCACGTGGCACAGGCAGCAAACCAGGGAAAACAACTCTGTTTGTCCTAGCTCTAAGCTTCCATCCTAGCTCCCTGAATCTCTGCCTCAAGTCTCCATCTCTCTTCCGACCTATGTCGTTGGTGCCAATGTGGACCACGACTTGGAGCTGCTCTCCCTCCCCCTGAAGGATCCCAAAAACAGGATCAGAGACATCACGGACCCTGGCACCCAGGAGGCAACACACCAACCGTGAGTCTCTCTCGTCCCCACAGAACCTCCTATCTGTCCTCCTAACTATCGAGTCCCCAATGACTACTGCTCTTCTCCTCTTCCCCCTTCTCTTCTGAGCAGCAGATGCCCCACTGCTTTCCCCTGGGAAGTCATCCCCTCCAACAGTATTCAAAACGGTATACTTATTGTTGAGGGGAATGGCCACAGGGGATCCCTGCACTGCCTGCCAGTTCCCTTTCCTGTCCCCTAACTGTCACCCATCTGTCTTTATCTTTTATCTGGGGAGTGACTACCTCTCTGTAAGTCCTGTCAATAACCCCTCTGCCTCCCGAATGATCCGAAGTTCATCCAACTCCAGCTCCAGATCCCTAACGCGGTTTTCGAGGAGCTGGTGTTGGGTGCACTTCCCACAGACGTAGTCAGCAGGGACACTAGTGGTGACCCTTACTTCCCACATTCTGCAGGAGGAACATTCCACTGCCCTACACTCCATTCCCACTGTTCTAACTCCCGAAGTGATTACTACAAAAAAAGGATTAGGAAATAAACTATTTACCTTACCTTGTCAATCTGGCTCCCACAACGTTTTTTTTAGGTTAGAGGAGGAGGATGGGTGGGAGACACTCCCCGAGTAGTGTCTCGGGTAACGCAACCACACAAATATAACCTGTTCTACTTACCCTTCCCAGAAGTCCTTTGCTCGCTCCTCCCTCGCTGGCCTGAAGGTAAGAAGTTTAAATATACTTACCGACCTTCCCGACAATCACCTCACACCAACGTCACTCCTCCCGGTTCTCGCTGCTCTGAAGTGGCTGTGTCAGGCTGTGTTGGGCTGTGCCGGGCTGTGTCGGGCTGTGTTGGGCTGTGTCAGGCTACATCAGACTGTATCAGGCTACATCAGGCTGTATCAGGCTGTGTCGGGCTGTGTCAGGCTGTATTAGGCTGTGTTAGGCTGTGTTAGGCTGTATTGGGCTGCGTCTGGCTGTGTGATGTTGTGTCTGGCTGTATTGGGCTACATCACGCTGTATCGGGCTGTGTCTGCTGTGTTAAGCTATATTGAGCTGTATTAAGCTGTGTCTGGCTGCATCAGGCTGTATCAGGCTGTATCGGGTTGTATCAGGCTGTATTGGGCTGTATCGGGTTGTATGAGGTTGTGTTGGGCTGTATCGGGTTGTATCAGGCTGTATTGGGCTGTATCGGGTTGTATGAGGTTGTGTTGGGCTGTATCGGGTTGGATCAGGCTGTATTGGGCTGTATCGGGTTGTATGAGGTTGTGTTGGGCTGTATCGGGTTGTATCAGGCTGTATTGGGCTGTATCGGGTTGTATGAGGTTGTGTTGGGCTGTATCGGGTTGTATCAGGCTGTATTGGGCTGTATCAGCCTGTATCGGGCTGTGTCTGGCTGTGTCTGGCTGTATCGGGCTGCATTACCTTATATCTGGCTGCGTCAGACTGTATCAGGCTGTATTAGGTTGTGTTTGGCTGTATCAGGCTATATCTGGCTGTGTCATGTTGTGTCTGGTTGCATCATGTTGTGTCTGGCTGTATCAGGCTACGTCACACTGTATCGGGCTGTGTCTGCTGTGTTAGGCTATATCAAGCTGTATTAGGCTGTGTCTGGCTGTATCAGGGGATCATTACCCCAGCTCATGCCTCCACCCCATTCCCCCCACCATCACACCCACTCCAGGTACTGGCTCCGACCCCACTCCCAGCTCCACACCCACACCAGATCCCAGCTCCCGGCCCTGCCGAGTTTTCACCATCCCTCCAGACCTCCCACTCACTGAGGACGAACGATCAGTCCTCAGCAAAGGACTCACCTTCATCCCCCTCCGTCCACGCATCAATGAATTTAATACACGATGTGACATCGAACAATTCTTCCGTCGCCTCCGCCTCCGAGCTTACTTTCACAATCAGGACTCCCGCCCACCTTCCGAGGACCCCTTCGCCCACCTCCAACACACTGCATCCACCTGGACACCCCGCGCTGGCCTATTACCTGCCCTCGACCTCTTCATTTCCAACTGCCGCCGGGACATTAACCGCCTCAACCTGTCGCCCCCCCTCCCCCAGTCCAACCTCTCACCCTCACAACGCGCAGCCCTCCAATCCCTCTGCTCCAATCCCAACCTCACCATCAAGCCAGCGGATAAAGGGGGCGCAGTGGTAGTCTGGCGCACTGACCTCTACACCGTTGAAGCCAAACGCCAACTCGAGGACACCTCTTCCTACTGCCCCCTCGACCATGACCCCACCCCCCCATCACCAAACCATCATCTCCCAGACCATACAGAATCTCATCACCTCAGGAGATCTCCCACCCACAGCTTCCAACCTCATAGTCCGGGAACCCCGCACTGCCCGGTTCTACCTCCTTCCCAAGATCCACAAGCCTGACCACCCTGGCCGACCCATTGTCTCAGCATGCTCCTGCCCCACTGAACTCATCTCTACCTACCTCGACATTGTCCTATCCCCCCTAGTCCAGGAATTCCCCACATACGTTCGAGACACCACCCACGCCCTCCACCTCCTCCAAGACTTCCGTTTCCCCGGCCCCCAACGCCTTATCTTCACCATGGATATCCAATCCCTCTACACCTCCATTCGCCATGACCAGGGCCTCCAAGCCCTCCATTTTTTCCTCTCCCGATGTCCCCAACAGTACCCTTCCACTGACACTCTCATTCGTTTGGCCGAACTGGTCCTCACCCTTAACAATTTCTCCTTTGAATCCTCCCACTTCCTCCAGTCCAAAGGGGTAGCCATGGGCACACGTATGGGCCCCAGCTATGCCTGTCTCTTTGTTGGCTACGTAGAACAGTTGATCTTCCGTAATTACACCGGCACCACTCCCCACCTCTTCCTCCGCTACATTGATGACTGCATTGGCGCCACCTTGTGCTCCCGCGAGGAGGTTGAGCAATTCATCAACTTCACCAACACATTCCACCCTGACCTTAAATTTACCTGGACTATCTCTGACACCTCGCTCCCCTTCCTGGACCTCTCCATCTCCATTAGTGACGACCGACTTGACACTGACATTTTTTACAAACCCACCGACTCCCACAGCTACCTGGATTACACCTCTTCCCACCCTATCTCTTGCAAAAATGCCATCCCGTATTCCCAATTTCTCCACCTCCGCCGTATCTGCTCCCAGGAGGACCAGTTCCACCATAGGACACACCAGATGGCCTCCTTCTTTAGAGACCGCAATTTCCCTTCCCATGTGGTTAAAGATGCCCTCCAACGCATCTCGTCCACATCCCGCACCTCCGCCCTCAGACCCCACCCCTCCAACCGTAACAAGGAAAGAACGCCCCTGGTGCTCACCTTCCACCCTACAAACCTTCGCATCAACCAAATCATCCGTCGACATTTCCGCCACCTCCAAAAAGACCCCACCACCAGGGATATATTTCCCTCCCCACCCCTTTCCGCCTTCCGCAAAGACCGTTCGTCCGTGACTACCTGGTCAGGTCCACACCCTCCTAAACCCACCCTCCCATTCTGGCACTTTCCCCTGCCACTGCAGGAACTGTAAAACCTGTGCCCACACCTCCTCCCTCACCTCTATCCAAGGCCCTAAAGGAGCCTTCCACATCCATCAAAGTTTCACCTGCACATCCACCAATATCATTTATTGTATCCGTTGCTCCCGATGTGGTCTCCTCTACATTGGGGAGACTGGGCGCCTCCTAGCAGAGCGCTTTAGGGAACATCTCCGAGACACCCGCACCAATCAACCAAACCGCCCCGTGGCCCAACATTTCAACTCCCCCTCCCACTCTGCTGAGGACATGGAGGTCCTGGGCCTCCTTCACCGCCGCTCCCTCACCACCAGACGCCTGGAGGAAGAACGCCTCATCTTCCGCCTCGGAACACTTCAACCCCAGGGCATCAATGTGGATTTCAACAGCTTCCTCATTTCCCCTTACCCCACCTCATCCTAGTTTCAAACTTCCAGCTCAGTTACTGTCTCCTTGACTTGTCCGACCTGCCTATCTTCTTTTCCACCTATCCACTCCACCCTCTCCTCCTTGACCTATCACCTTCATCTCCTCCCCCACTCACCCATTGTACTCTATGCTACTCTCTCCCCACCCCCACCCTCCTCTAGCTTATCTCTCCATGCTTCAGGCTCACTGCCTTTATTCCTGATGAAGGGCTTTTGCCCGAAACGTTGATTTCGCTGCTCGTTGGATGTTGCCTGAACTGCTGTGCTCTTCCAGCACCACTAATCCTGTATCAGGGGATGTCAGGCTATGTTGAGCTGTTTCAGGCTGTATCAGGCTGTACCAGGCTGTGTTGGGCTGTACCAGGCTGTGTTGGGTTGACACAAATTTGGCATAATGCATCAGTTGCTGCCAACCTACCTGAGATTGCATTTGACAAATGTTTATCAGAACTTCCTTGATTTGATGCTCTGTACATATTTTAGAAAACCCAAGGTCCTATGAACCTGTCTCAGCTTTTGTCAAAATGCCCTGCAAATGTCAACAACTTGTGCTCATGTCCCTAACAGCACTGCAACCCCTGCACCAAGACACACAGGCTCCCACTCACTACAACAACTTTAGAATTGGCAACTTTGGTTTATATCGCCACTTCTCGCTCTTCCTAGCAAAATATGCTATTAAATATTGTGTACAGTGTGATAAAGGTTTATAACATATTATCACCATTTTGGAAATTTGGATTTTAAAGCAGAATTAAACGGCTCTGTAGAGATAATTTAAATGTATCAAAAGGTCAGAAGGTCATCTTTGAACAGTGAGTTTAAGGATCATTCCAAGAAGACAGGTGACTTAAACTGAATGACAAGGTACATACTACCCCAGGGAATTAATAAATGAAATGTTTACAAAGTTGACATTTTGTATCTGCAGAAAAATGGACTAAACCAGATTTCAGTTTCTTACCAGCAGTAGGACAGTCCAGTTTGCAGCTATTATGGACATTTAGTGTTTGAAAGGTGTCTAAAACTGTTTCAGCAATTGAAGTGGGCAGGGCTTTTCTGATACTTCAATTAAGAAAAGTCAGGAAAGTAGCTCGTGTCTGCATTTCTTGGAGAGAGACAATAATAGAGACAATAACATCTAATGAATATAGAAGATCACCAAAAGTAAATGCTTACAAACTTCTTTGGTTAATATGAAATTCAAAAGTTAAGATGGGAATAACATACCACTGGGTTGAATGCCAGTAAAGGGTATTGCTGGAAAAATAATCAGGAAAGCTCTTGGAATGATGTCCGTTATATCTAGAGTATTGGGATGCAGCCGTTATGCTGCAGTCACAGAGTCATAGAACCATACAACATGGAAACAGCCCCTTCAGCTCAGCTCATTCATGCTGGCCAAGTTTCCTAAACTAGTTCCATATGACTGTACCTATCCATGTGCCTGTCCAAACATCTTTTGAATGTTGTAATTGTACCCACCTCTACCACTTTATTAGTCAATGTCATTTTCTGCACAGTATTTCACTAAAGGTCCCTGTGACTGCCACATGTTGCTGGAATATACTGCAGACAACCAAAGGAGTATTTATATTCAGTTCATTCAAGGTTTACAAAACTCTGGTTAGAGCCCACCTGGAGTACTGTGAGCAGATCTGGGCACCACACCTTGGGAAGGGTATGTTGGTCTTACGAGGAATTCATAAGAATATACATCACACTGCAAATTTTTGCTATAAATTCTGTGTTACGATCGAGCCCTCCACTATCACCTGATGAAGGAGCGTCGCTCCGAAAGCTAGTGTGTTTCCAATTAAACCTGTTTGACTATAACCTGGTGTTGTGTGATTTTTAACTTTGTACACCCCAGTCCAACACCGGCATCTCCAAATTCATAAGAATGATAACACTTAAGTCCAGGTTTGAGGAGAGGTTAAAGAAATTGGGCCTGTTTCTCTAGAATTTAGAAGGTTAAGGGATGATCTGATCAAAGTTTTCAAGGTAGCAACTGGAAAAGACAGCGTAGATTAAGAGGAACTGTTTCCACTAGTTGGGGATTCTGGAATGAGGGGGCATAGTTCTGAGAGTTAGGGCCAGACCTTTCAGGAGAGATGTTAGGAAGCAGACAAAGAGTGGGTGATATTTGAAGATATCTTCAACACAATGGCAGTTGATGCTGGATCAGTTGTTAATTTTAAATCTGAGATAAATAATCTTTTGTTAAGCAAAAGTATTAAAGGACCAAAGACAGTTACATAGAGTCAGACCATGGATTAACGATGATCTAATTGAATAGTGCAACAGACTCAAGGGGCTGAATGGCCTATTCCTATTCCTATTGAAGATTTTCAAGAAAGTTGTAGATCTAGTTCTTTGGACCAAAACGTGTGAGGAGAAAGCAGATAAAGGATATTGAGCTGGATGATCGGCTATGATCACGATAGCTATAATATTCTACACTTTTACATTTCTAACATAGTTGAGCTTTTTTGTTTGCTGTTTATGGAGAGACGTTTCAAAATTGTGTTATATACACATTGTTTTGTTTCTTCTTTTATGGAATAAATTGGCATTATTTTGTTAAAAGAACATTGGCAGGCTCATGTGAATATGTTCACTGACTGACCACAAATATAACAAATAATGCAAAAATAAAACATGAGTGAGGTTTCTATCGAGGGACGTTTCACCTGGAGATCTGACTAGTCTGTTATTACCATCAGTGGTGACCCTGAGTGGGATAGGAGTTTGCTGATTTCTGAAACCTTTGAAGAATGATTCCATGGGGCACTGGACATAAAACAGGAGTGTTGCTATGGACTATGTCAGACAAACAGGATACAGAATTGTTTGAATGTTGCTCAGTTTTTTTCTGGGAAGACAAGGCATGATTGTGAACTATTTTAAATCCTTGATCAAACCTATCCTGAAAAAAAAACCAGATAATTTGAAAGTGGAAATAAAAGCAAGACCTCATTAAAGATTAGCTGTTTAAAAGGTTTACTCAACATCTTTAATTAAAAGGATGGAAATTTGAAATAGAGATGTCACTGGTAGAATTAGCTAAGATTCTGAATGAAACAAAACAAAAACTTGAGTTAAAGGATCTAAAGAATGGCTGAAAAGGAGAGAACAAGAAGAGAATTGGAACAAAGTAAACTTGAACTTGAGAGTGAGGATGGAAAAAACAAAAACAAAGAAAACTGGAATCTAAAAAGCTGGATCTTCAATGATGGGGAGAGAACTCAGACAACACAACTTGGTGAAAGGAAAGTTTAAAACAGAAGAAATCAGATGTGGGAGGAATACAAAGGGTGAATGATTCAATGAGAAATTTACTTTAACTCGAAATCTACATTTAGCATTACGTTTAAGGAGGATAGAGCGGAAAGATATCCTATCTCATTTGAAAAGGTAGTTAGTAACACAAAGAGGTCAAAAGATTCTTGAACCTTAGTTTGATAGACCAACATGAATGTGTGTGCCAGTTTGTCAGAAGAACGAACTGCAGATTATGACACATTAAAAAAAATCCTCAATGTTTGTGAGTTTATTCCTTATGCCTAACAATTAAAATTTAGGACTGTAAGAAAGATATAACATCAGGCATTTGCAGAATTTGCAAGAGAAAAGGAAGGTTTTTAGGATCAGTGGTTCCAATCACACAAGTTAGAGAACCATTTTAAAAACATGAGAGAAATCATTATTATGGAAGAAATCTGAAAAAGTGTAGTAGTGAATCTTAAGACTTATTTAAAAGTCATACAATCCCTACAATGGGGAAGCAAACCATTCAGCCCATCGAGTCCATACTGACCTTCCAAAGAGCACCCCACCCCTATAATCATGCCAATCGACCGAACCTGCACATCTTTGGACTGTGGGAGGAAACCTGAGCACCTGGAGGAAACCTATGCAGACACAGAGAGAATGTGCAAACTCCAGACAGGCAAACACCTGAGGGTGGAGTCGAACCCCTGTTCCAGGCCCTGTGAGGCAGCAGGTGCTAATCACTGAGCCACCAAAGATCCAGGAAGCTGCAGTCTGGGCAGATGCTTGTGATATCCCACACATCAGGGGAAATGGTCACATCGGAGTCAACAAAGAAATTGGAGAAATAGAAAATCTGGAGCTTGAATTCTTATCAGTGTTAGAAAACAAACAGAGGGATGCCAAAATAATAATATTGAATGTATGGAAGCTAAAAGTGATAAAAGTGCACAATATTACATTATAAAACCAGATATACTAAAGCTAATTGCTGGATGTTAAATGGAAGGCAAATTTCAGAAATAGGAATGCCTGAGGAATCTTTGGAAATATTTGTATCAAGGACGGAAATGGACATTAACACTGTACCTGCAGCAGAATTGGAACCTCTTCTCTTGGAACTTATTAGGAAGGGAGAGGTGACTCAGGACAATCAAGAAAATTATTCCTCAAATATTAATGAAAAAAATCAGAATTGGACAATTTTAATATTTTATTTCAAAGGGAGAAAAATTTCTATATTCAGGCCACTTCAATACAGAACACACAACATACCATACCCCACTCTGTTCCCTGGCCAACATCTCTGTCTCAGGCTTGCTGTAGTGCTCCAGTGAAGCTCAGCACAAACTGGAAGAGCAGCATCTCATTTTCTGCTTGGGAACCCTGCATCTTTCAGGATTCAATGTTGAGTTCAATAATTTTATGGCCATGTCATAGAGTCATAGAGTCATAAAGATATACAGCATGGAAACAGACCCTTTGGTCCAACTCATCCATGTTGACCAGATATCCCAACCCAATCTAGTCCCATTTGCCAGTACCTGGCCCATATCCCCCTGAACCCTTCCTATCCATATACCCATTACATGCGTTTTAAATGTTGTAATTGTACCAGTTTCCACCACTTACTGTGGCGGCTCATTCCATACACACAACATCCTCTGTGTGAAAAAGTTGCCCCTTTGGTCTCTTTTAAATCTTTCCCCTCTCGCCCTAAACTTATGCCTCCAGTTCTGGAGTCCTTTACCAAACCCACATTTCACACCTTGTCATCACATGAGCTGCTTTAAGCACAATCAACCCATCCTCACTAACTTATAGTCCCCGTTATCATGTTTTCCTTCCCTGGCTCACCATTGTCCATCCCTTTGTCTGTCTAACTGTCTTTTTTTCTCTCTCTCTCTCTCTCTCTCTTTCTGTCTCTCTGTCTCTGTCCGGGCTCCATTGCCACTTATTGCTAATTCCTTTATCCACCACCCCTGCTCCTCTCCCCAACCCAAAACACACCCTCTGTATTCAGCATGTACGCAACATATATGCAACACATTTCCTCACTACTGCTAGTTCAAGAAGGGCCACTGAACCCAAAATGTTAACCCTACTTTCTCTCCACAGATGCTGCCAGACTTACTGAGTTTCTCCAGCAATTTCTGTTTTTATTCCCATTATATAGACTTGGATTATAGAGAGGCCTTGTAAATGCAGAAAATAAACCTGGAGTTGTCCAACAAATCCTGATAGAAGAAACTGATTTTCACTTGAGCTGGTTGGTTCAAAAATATTGGCCTTAGTGAGGGTGGTGGACAAACCAGAGGAAGGAAAAAAAACTGAAATGCTCCAATAGGAACATCATAGAATGTTTCCTGACGACACTGTGATTAGATCTCGTCTCATATTATTAGTTGGGAAGAGAAGGAGTCTATAAAAAATGGGGGAAAGCTTGGAAATTCAGTTACCTGAAACTATTTTTGAAAGTTTAACTAAAAAAAGGAGATATGATGTGACTGCTATTTTATTCCATCTTCTTTATTAGAAGTAGAACAGGTGCACCCTTAATTGAAAGAGATTTATCAAAAGCCTACTCAGAAATTGAGAACCGTTGTTGTGTGTTTATATTTAAAAGGCAAAGTGTTAATGACTTCATGGAGACCATCCTGAATACTAGACAATGAGGAATAAACAGTACTCCACCATGTGGTAGTTCTTCCCAAATATAGTAGCAACATTTTTCAAGTGGCTTATGAGATTCCAGTGTCAGGTCACTTAGATATTAGGAAATGCTAGCAAACACATAAAACTGTTTTTATTAGTCAGAATTGCATTAAGTTGTGGTGAAATCTTGTAAATCATGTCTTACATGTCAGTGAGTTGGGAAGCCCCAACTATCAATTGAATCTATGCTTTTAATTCTGACTGGCTTTCAAAGAACTGTTTAGCAGTGAGTTCATAGATTGTGTTGGACTTCTATATAAATCCAGGATTGTGAATCCATACCTTTTAATAATCATAACAGTTTGAACAAGATGTCTTGAGGCAGTGCCTTTGGGACAGATTACAGCAAAAAGGTAATGGAAAAAGTAATAATTTTATTACAAGGAATAGATTACCCAAAGAAGTGCAAGCAGTTCAAAGTTCAAATTTTATATTAGAACTATTCAAAAAGAAATGAATTGTTTGGAATAAAACAAGTTATATCTCTAGAATATTATCCACAATCTCAAAATTATTGGAGAGTTGGCACCAAACTTGAAACACCATCATTGAATTTTATTTTCAAGAATGTTTGAATGAGTGGGACTAAACCAATTCTTTGTTGCTGTTTGCCATGAGGGATATCCTCCGTGAGTCCACAGTATTCAAGTCCTTTTGAAGTGATACGCATGCATGACATGAGAGCCTCAAATTGATCTTTTATAAAAATTGAATCAAAGCTCATCATCGAAAACTTCAACCTGTGAGTCAAGCTTCTGAGAAAAATGGAGCAACCTGTGTGAATTTGCCAAAAAGCACTTGAAAGGTATTCAACAAACAATGGAACTAGAGCAAATCGAAAGGCCAAAGTTTGGAATCGTTTTGCTGAAGATAAGGTGTTATTACTGTTACTTGTCTCTGGGAAGCCAACAAAAGTAAAGTTCACTAAACCTTATCCAATCAAAAATAAACTCTATGCTGTAAATTATGAGTACTCCACACAAGAATAAAAATAAGCAAGTGTGTCATGCTTACTTATTGAAGCGATGCTATGGTAGGGAAGATAACCAGAACAGAAGTGCTCTTAGGGTACTGAAAGATATAGTGAAATAAAAATATCAGAATTTTACAGGAATGAATCAAGGAATTGAAAATCCAAAAGATAACCTTCTGTAATCAGACTTGCTCACAAAGTTAGATAGACGAAATTCAATCACACAGAAAACTATCTGAGTGACTTTAACAAGCTATTACAGACTTATAAATCGATATGCATAAATAGGTCAGGAAAAACTTCTTATGCTGAATATGGTGTTAAAGTACGGGACATATTACAAATAAAATATGCTGACAAACTAAACCTAGAGAGGATGGCTCAAGTGACAGAAAAGATTAATGTTAAGTTGGAAATGACATTGTTGAATCAAATCATTGTGGGTAGAATTCTCTTGTGCTCAAATCAGACACATCTCAAAGACTGTCTCTTAATTATCACAAAGTGAATGTGGTAAAAAAAGTGGATTCATATCCAACTCCATCATAGGATTACATTGAGAGCATCATGATTTGTTACAAAAATTGACTTGTTAGAAAGATATCGGCAAGTTCCAATGACCAAACAGGCCAAAGAAATGTGCGCTCTGTAACACCAGATTGATTTTATCAATGGAATTTTAAAAATGCATCCGCAAAGTTTGCACACTGAACCAATAAGGCCAAAGAAGGATTTGACTATGGTTAGCCAAACCTAGAAGAACATCTACGATACTTGAACAAATTGTTTAAGTGGTTACAATGAGTCAATTTGGACATAAATTTAGCTTAAGGTGAATTACCACAGTGAAGGTGACTTATTTAATCTACACTGTGGGACAACGCAACTAGCGCTTAGATCATTTTTTATGGTCATAGGACACTGTCAAATGTTTTACAACCAATTAAACCATTTTGAAATATATTTGAAATTTGGAAAGACCAAAACTAATTTACATAACACAAGATCTGTGAAACAAAAATGCGATGATAAACAGATAAGCAATTTCTAAAATTCTAATTGAGTGATAACTAATGGGAAAACTCTTGCCATTTGAAATGTGATGTGGGAATTTCTTCATTATCCATTGGATCGTCAGACTGAATGATATGTTTACCTTTCTGGAATAGAGCTTCAGCTCATAGCTTTCTAAGGTAACAATACCATTCCTGAGGCACAGTTAACATGCAAAAGTGCTTTACTGACTGTTACACAAATTGAAATTAAATAAAACAAACTTTATTTCAAACATACCAATATGTCGATAGTCTAGATTGGATTTCTAGATCATGTTGAAAATGTGTTGCTGGAAAAGCGCAGCAGGTCAGGCAGCATCCAAGGAGCAGGAGAATCGACGTTTCGGGCATAAGCCCTTCTTCAGGAAGGCCTTCTAGATCATGTTACCCATAGAAATACGACTGAACAATTCACTCACGGCATTTAAGTGGTTCTTACAGATTCAGGCTTTGGTGCTCCACTTTTTGTCTCCACACCTTTGAAGTTGTTAATCAACTTTCCTCACCCCCAGGACATCTGTAATTCTTTGAAGACTTTGTTCATTTTTACATTCTGTGCACATCTTTACTCTTTTGTAGTTGGTGTCATTGATTTCAGGCTAATGATCTGTCCACTTAATTTATGCTTTATTTCAGAGCAAAAATTATGGTTTAGAACTTGGTTATCGTTCAACTCTTCACTTCTATCTCGTAATTACATTGGCAATCTGGGCAATCTACTGTACTACTGGAGGGTTTCAAATTTCTCCTTTTGATAAATCAAAATTCTTTTGATTAAAAAAAACTTTTGTCTGGGGTGGATGGTAATTGTGGACCTATGGCAGACAATGAGGGTAGATTTCTAACCATATTTAGCAATTTTATTACTCAAAGAATGAGTAAAGAATGTGAACAAATAGGTATTAATATTCTGTCACTGTCTGTTAAGGTCTTGTTTAAGGTTAATCATTGGGAAGATTAGCCTGGCAAAAATGAAGTTTTCTAAGTTTGCACTGCCAGCTCAGAGGTTCAATCATCAGTCCATGACTTAGCTTGTATTTATTGTATCTAATGTACAATCTGACCTGGTAAAATCAGTTTAATGGCTGAGGGAATTATAAGCATCAGCATAACAGTCAGAGGATTATACATTTTAGCGCTGGAAATCCTATACATGAGAGTGCTGGAAATCCTATATTCTAGCAGAAACTATGTCTAACAATGCACACCCTGAATTTAAAGAGTATTTTTAAGTTTCTCTATTTGGGGAGAAGAGGGAAGAAATCAGTGTGGCAACAGAACAAGAGGGGTCATTAGTGGTTTGAACTGGCACCAGGAGCTTCCCCAGTCATATGACTTAACCCAACTACCCAGACATTATGAAAGCACTGTGCCAAATGAGATTCAGATTCAGCAGTCAGGCTGTGATTGAGATGTGTCATCTAGTTCAACGAGAACAGTCAATTAGATATTCCGCACTGCAGATGGCAGGAAAGTCCTGAATGTCCTCAACTTTTATTTTAGAGTGAGAAATGACAGATCAGCCAATGTCCCAGGGACATTAAGTAGGTTATCAAAGACCTTCCTATTTTCTCATAAGTCCATTTCGGTAGACTTTGACAGCAGCCATTTTTAAAGGATGTAAGCATTTTTTTTCCAATTTCCTAGCCTACACAAATTAATGGAAGAAAAAAAGAAGGAATTGTATCCAATAAGTTTCTTTAATGACCTCAAGATATTTCAAAGCGTTTGATAGTCAATGAAGAAGTTTTGAAGTGCAGTGAGTATTGTGCCACAGGAGGCACAGAAAGTGGTTTTCACTTGTCAGGCCTCCATAGAAAGCAATGTAATCATGTTCAAATCATTTTGTATCCATACTTCTTTAAACAGTTAAGTTGTTACAGTTTCAAACCATGATAAAGCATCAAACATACATACATTTCTAACCATAGTTTGGTTACAGCAAAAGCGAAGGCTATTCAGCCTGGTTCTCTGAAAAAGCCATTCATGCAGTGCTGCCTCCTCATTTTTTTTTCTGTGGCCTTCCAACTGTTTCTTCTACAAATACAGAACCAATTCCCTTTTGAAAACCCCCATCAGGTCTGCCTCTAACATATTCTCAGATAGCTCATTCCAGATCTTAACCACACTGAGTGAAATTACTTTTCCTCATAGCATTGTTACTTCTGTTGCCAATATCCTTAATTCCGTGTGTTCTAGCTCTCACCAATGGGTGTAGTTCCTCTTTATCAATTCAGGCAGCACCGCACATGATTTTGAACATCTCCACCAACTCTATCCTTTAACTTTCACCATGGAGAAAAGCGAACTAATTTATCCAGTTAAAGTTCTTCATCCCTGGAAATGCTCTTTTAAATCCTTCTTGCATTCTCTCTTATGCCTTCCTATTTTTACCTAAGAATTTTTTTTTCAGAAATAGACATAACTGAGGCCCAGGCAGTATTTTATACAGGTTTAATTTCATGTATTTGAGGTTGTCCTATTTGTGCCTATTTAGAAAGCCCAATAATCATTTCCTTTGTTTTATATTGATTTTGTCCTATATTTTATACACTGAGGAAGGGTCACTGGACCCAAACTGTTAATTCTGCTTTCTCTTCACAGGTGTTGCCAAATCCAACAATTTCTGTTTGTACTTCAGATTTCCAGAATCCACAGTTCTTCTTTTTGCTATCTAATAATTTCAGTGTCAAAAGGTACACATACAGAAACATTGAACTTTAAATAAAACACACAATTAAAGCAGATGCTACTAAGCATAAATTGTCTTTCAGTCAGGATGGAGGTTGATACTGTTTTCCAGATCTTTGATCAGTACTTGTTGTCCAAAGGAAGTTTCAGTCATTGAAATTGTTACTTCATTTCAAGACTGTGAGCTGTTGAAGGGACCATGGAATGTGGTGTTCAAAAAATGCCCTCAATTTCAGGAGTTTTGCCTACAGATGGTTCATCAGCATAAATCAACTGATGTGAGTCCCTGTGACAAGGCTCTGACTTTCAGATTATAACCTCTAGGTCCATTATCTTGGAGCATTTCAAGAACTTTGGCTGGGCAGTTTCATGCACACTGCATCATCAGGGCAGATTTCTTCAAGTGGCTTAACATTCCTCTCACTGTCAAATAAACCTTCTGATAACATCCAAGAACTACCATCTGTCCTACCACAACAATATGAAAAGGAGGAAGAGCAACATCTCAGCACTGATGAACAGATCCCTTCACTTGAACTAGCACTCACTGAGCGATTGGCTAAGATTGGATTTGGGGATCACTGGGCACAATTGGAATGTGCTTAGACCATGATATCAGATGTTTTGTGGTGCAAAAGTTCTGAAGAAGAGTCACACTGGACTTAAAACATTTATTCTATTTCTCTTGCCATAGATGCTGCCAGAGCTGCTTTGTTTCTCCAGCATTCTCTATGTTTGTTTCAAATACAAGGCTAAAAGATGCCTTGTATGTAAGCTCATCCAGACAGCAAGGTTGGAATGCAGTGTGGGAAAGTATGAGGTTTTGCACCTTGGTAAGAAGCATAGAGACTATTCTCTAAATTGGTGAAGGATTTGGAACTCCAAAGACAAAGAGACCTAGTTCAGGATTCTCTTAAGTTTAACATTCAGGTTCTGTTGGTAGTTCGGAAGGCAAATGCAATATTAGCATTCATTTCAAGAGGACTAGAATACAAAAGCAGAGATGTACTCCTGAGGCTGTATGAGACTCTGGTCAGACCACGTTTGGAATATAGTGACCAATGTTTGGTCCCGTATCTAAGGGAGGATGTGCCGACATTGGACAAGGTTCAGGGGATGTTTACAAGAATAATCCCGGAGATGAAGGGCTTGTCGTATGAGGAGCGGTTGAAGATTCTGGGATCTGATTGAAACTTACAGGATAGTGAGAGGCCCTGGATAGAGTGAATGTGGAAAAGATATTTCCATTCACTGTGGAGACTAGGATCTAAGGGCATAGCATCAGATTGAAAGAACAACCTTTTCGAAATGAGGTGGGAGAGTTTCTTCAGCAAGGTGGTGGTGAATCTGTGGAACTCACTGCTACAGAGGGCTGTGGAGGCCGATTCATTGAGTGTGTTTAAGACAGAGAGTGATAGGTTCTTGGTTAGTGAGGGGATCACGAGTTAAGGGAAGGAGGCAGGAAGATGGGGTTCAGAAACATAACAGTCACAATGGAATGGCACAGCTGACTTGATGGGCCAAATGACTAAGTCTTCTCCTATATCCTCTGGTCTTATGGTCTGAGGGAGTTTCTCTGGCACTCTTTATAAAAAAAAATTTCAGACCTCAAGCATCTGCAGAACTTTCTTCTTAATGCACTCCAACACTCTGTAATCACTTTTGCTGTTCTCTTTCTTGTAGATGTCTTCAGCTTTATCATAGATGAACACCATCCCAAAACTTTTATCTTACTTTTTCTGAAGATCTGACCTAAACTTTAATCATTAGGGGAATTGAGGGTTATAGGAAAAAGGCAGCAAAGTGGAGTTGTGGATTATCAGATCAGCCATGATCTCATTGAATACTGGAGCAGACTGGCTGGGTTCTTTGGTCTTATCATTTCTGTTATTGTTACTATTGTTGCTGTATGCCCATTCTGCATCATCACTGCTCCAAGTCCAGATTTAAATGCATCCCTCTCTTGAAACTATAATACCTAAGAACTGCTGTGTTGTTGACTGCTGTTTTATACTTAATTGCATCAGTATACTTTTAAGATTTACCCATAACCACTTCCACCCAAATTCAATGTATAAGGAGGCCAGGTGGAGTAATTGGTCTATATCATGTTACCTTCTGCAGAACTCAACTGCATATTCTTGTTGTTTCATACTCTCACTGTCATGTCTAATTGGTTTGAATTGAAACATCTTGGCAATATTTTTCAAGTCAATGGAAAGTAACAAAACAGCAACACTCATGATGTAAAGGTCAGCTGCTGATTCACTGAGAGCCTGCCTTGTGTTGTTGATGTCCATCTACTTCAGCCCTGTTCAGTCTGACCAATGAGCCAGAAACTGACTCGAATATTGGATCTCTGCAACACCAGTTGGTGTCAGAGGTAGGAACACTACTTGTGCATCCCAAGAGCCCATCGCTTCCCCAAAGTATAGTTGATGGGTCTGCTGGAAGCCTACCCAGTGTGCAAATTGTGGTGTCAAACTGCAACAAAAGCTGCTTTGTGACAAGCCACCCCTTTCAGGAGCTGACGGTCTAACAAACGTCCAGGATGCAGTTGGACATGATTTAAGCAAACTACATGCCCAGCCACTCCAGAATTCTGAATGCTACTCAAAGAGTTCACCTTTCAACTTCCAGCTGAACTCCATCCTGACTTCTTTTTGCAACAGGGGAATTAGTAGAAGAGTGGTGTATTGCGTTGTTGGAGGAGTTCACGGAGATTGCTTTGAAGTGGTATTGGGCCTGGGAAAAGAAAGGTCTAGAAGTGAAAAGGGCTCCAAAACTTTCACAGAAAGCGATTATTGCGGTTTTTCTGAAATTGCTGTATGACATGAAATGGAGCAGCAGCAGCAAAAACAGGAAACTGTTCACAGTGGGAGGCTTAGTCCACCCAGGATCTTCAAAGCTATTTCTCTTCCTCACCCTTCACCTGACTCAGGTTTGTGAGGTGGTTTCCTTCAGTAAGGATGTGCTGACTGAGCAGTGCTGCCTCCTCAACTAGATCTGTTACTGCAAACCACCATACGGCTGGCATTGCTAATGTCGGTGTGAGTCACAATTATCCTCAATCCCTTTCCTGATGAAAGGTCCTGCCCGAAATGTGGACTCTCCTGCACCTCAGATGCTGCCTGACCAGCAGCTCTTTTCCAGCACCACACTTTTTGACTCTAAACTCCAACATCTGCAACATCACCTTCTCCTCAATCCCTGTGTAAAACACCTCATCCAGGTAGGAGTCAGCAACATCCCCAGCTTTTCTCACTTTAATGTGAATCTGTACCTCTGGGATGTAAGCAATGCTTGGTGCACTCAGACAGGGGGCTGTATGGTCGCACCTCTAATCAGTGAGGAGCAGGAGGAGTGAACATATAGTCTGACCAGGGTAGCAGGCTCCCCAACAGGACAGAGTGCCTTCAACTGAACATATTCAGTTGTGCAGGTACCGCATCTTATGAAATGTGCCAAAACTGCAAAAGGTTTCATAACCTGAACATACTCAAACTATCATCTACTAGCTCTTTATGATTCTGAGTGCATTCCTGAGGCTTTCTTTCAGTGTGACTTTATCACATCATATTTGAACTGTCACATCAAACTAGAGGCTGATTGCTTAATGACAGTGATTACCTGCTGTCAATGTCTCCCTCTGCTCACTTGGTCACATGTCTTTACAATGGTGACCACTCTGCAACCATGCACGATGAAGCTGATCACTGATACTCAGACACAGCAATTGTGCTGTTTGATCACTCGAGAGCCCTCAGTATTTATTGGGGGATATTTTGTGAGTCCTGGTGGTATTGCCATCTTTACAACCTGGCAATGTTGAAGCCATAGCTGTCAGTCATAACCTCGGAATGAAGAGGAGCCAGGGACATTATCACTGAGGCTAGTTGTTCATTAGCACCTGATCATTGTTCCACATTTCTCTGATAGTCCTCAATGGCTGAACATAATATCAGTGTCGTCTTCGTGAAACTCCAGAAATAAAGATACCACCAACTAATCATTTTATACTAACATTATCCAACACAATTTTCAAAACCATTTTCAATGTTCAACTTATTATCCTTGTGCTTCCCCTTAGCTTCTATTCTGTGAATACTTTTGCTTTGGCCTAGCATTCCTACACTCCACGAGCCAAAATCTGTGAGATTTTGGGGAAGACTACAGAGGGCATGGCAGGGCACTTGAGGGTCTAACTTTGTACTGCACCATCTTGGTCTGAGTGGCCTGAATCTGGGCTGGCTAACTGACAGTCAAAATCAGGGGCAGTGGTGAAATGACAATAGTGGTAGTGTCCTGTGTGAGGAAAATGGGCTTATAGCCCATGGGGCTAAACTGTCAGAGTCTGTCAGACCCTTTGAGTAGGTACATCTAGATGAAATCTTATGTAATATCTGCTTTCAGCTTCATGTAACAATCTCCAAATTATGCAAAAGGATTGACTTCATTGATGACAAAATCTTCTTCTGTCCTTTGCTCAACTATTTCAATTGCTTCCTATATGTGTGCAATTCCTTTTTTCTTCCCCGTGGTATTTCACCGTTTATTTGTTGTTCTTCCCATACTTATTCACATCATACTAAAGGCCAGGCATACTGATCTCTTGAGCAACTTGTATGTTTCTGCCCTCCATTGCAGCACTCAGGAGGCCTTAAGGATTCTTCATTTTTTTTCCCTGAAACTTGTCCCTTCAAGTCCTGGCATTTCCCTGCCTTTAGGTACCACACTCACATTCTTCCTATTGGCTATGAGCTACATGACCATGGTTCCACCCATGTAACAAATCACATTAATTTTCAACCAAATTAGATTAATTTCCAGGAGTATCTTCCACTCTGAAATCCATAACTCAAAACATAAGTGAGTCTCCGGCTGTCCCCTGTGTTGTATTTGCATGTTTCAGCAAGTTGCTATCATGCTGCAAACATATTTCAACAGTATCTTGCATTCTTCTGTTGAACATGTCTGCCAGTTATTTTGTTAACAGTTGGTAATACTGAGAGAACTTATTCAGCACCAGCCAATGGAGATCCCATCTCTAGCAATGCCCTTGATATGTCCATGTGGAATAGACTCTGCCTGATTCTGCCTCACTTTCATGGATTCCAGCTTCTAGATAAGTTCTGTCATAAGCTTGTCCGAATCTCTTCCAGTTTTCTGCAGCATTCATATGGTGGATTATGATAGCTAGGGGTTTCAGAGCACTCCCTGATGCCATTGTATACATGCTTTAGCCTTCATGTAACTTGCAAAGCCAAGCTGACTGGCAAGATGTGCAGCTAAATAGTCATGATGCGCAGGAGCCAGTGTTGGATTGAAGTGGACACAGTTAAAAATCACACATCACCAGGTTATAGTCCAACAGGTTTATTTGGAAGTGCTTCTTCATTAAGTACCAAATAAATCTGTTGTACTTCCAAATAAATCTCCAGTGTGGAAACAGGCCCTTCGGCCTACCTGTTGGACTATAACCTGGTGTTCTTTGATTTTTATCTTTGTCAGCTAAATAGTGACAGTCACTTTCAACAATTGCAATCACCCTGTGGGTGTTAATGTATGTTTAAGTGGTAGGCATAGCCATGTGTTATTGGAAAAATAGTTTATCAAGCATACAACATAAAGAACTTGCAGTAACTTCAGGATTGCTGGTTAAGTCTTTTAATTTGTCTGTCCATGTCTGCCCAGAGAGGAGAGGATACGCATTCACTGACACTGTGATCCACTGGATCACTAGGTAATTCAGGTACAGCCAGCACTTCAAATAAAAGAGAAAGTCAAATACTGGGGGTGGGGTGGGGAAGCTTAAATGAGATGTGCAAGGCAAGCTTTTTGTAATGCTGAGGTGTTAGTGCCTGGAACGCACTGCCGAGAGAGGAGATGGAAACTGATATAAAAGCACTGTTGAAGAGACATTTAGACAGACACACGAACAGGCAGGGAATAGAAGGATACGGACAATGTGCACGTTTACAATGGCATCCTGGTCAACACAGACATAGTGGGCCGAAGGGCCTGTTCCTTCTTATGTCGGTGCAAATGGGGTGCAAACATTAGTAGTAAATATTACACGTTAATGTATTTTCTTTCATTCTGTTGCGATTTCCGTAACAAGTGCCTTTATGAATAACGAAGTCTAAGCAGTTAGCTTCTCACAAATACAGAATATTTAATGCGCCATTGTTCGCGGCTCTGCGTGATCCTCCCTTCCAGCAAAGAGCAAAATCGAATAATTTACGTTTGGAAGCAGTTACTAAGATTTTAGGATCCTTCAAAATGGTCTAGCAATTGACAATAAAATGAAACTTTGTAAAATATTGTCTTTGACTGTATCGAAATCCAGACAATGAAAGATTGGGATGAACAGGTACACAGGGTCACAGCGGACGGATAACCTTAAGGCATAAAACCAGCTTTGACAAAGGGTCAGTTAGACTTGAAATGTCAGCTCTTTTCTCTCCTTACAGATGCTGCCAGACCTGCTGAGATTTTCCAGCATTTTCTCTTTTGGTAACCTTAAGGAATATCTTACTGTCCACTGTCATCCGACAGGTTTGTTACTTGGGTGTCTGCAAGCTGATTCCCAGGAATCCTGCTGTTGTAAATCCGAAACATGGAACCCTCTAACTACCCCACCCTTTGTATTCCCTACCATCGCCTCATGTTCAAAAGTTACCTTTGTCATTGCATTTTATATAAATTTTACTGAAATATTCTTCCCTCAGTTAAAAATAATTCAGGCAAGTATTCAGTTGGAGTGTTTCTACGGTAAGATGCTCCTCTATCTCAATGATAGCAGCCCCCGGGACACCTCCCAAAAAATCTCCTGGCTGCCCCCAAAGTGTGTAAGCTGACATTCCCAGATAGTTTGCAGAAAAAAAACAATTGCAATTCCTGTGGCTTCCCGGTGGAACGATTGGGTGTGCATCAACAGTTTCAACAGACACGCTCTCACAAAACTTACAATATCTCCAATATCTTTATCTTTTTTCTGTCCATTTATCGAATGTTCGGCCGAGCGGATCCCAGAAAACAAACCGGACCCAATGATGGGCTCTCTCAACAATAACAACCACATCTACAGCTGCAGCAGAAACTACAAGGCAGCCTTTTTATTTTCGTTTCTTCAGTGCAGGTTTGGAGCGCGTTTTAATCATTTGTCCCCAACGAAATTTTTAATACGTTTCTATTGCGGTGCATTTGTGTCGCAAGATGTCAGTCGGCATTAACCAACTACAACTGGCTGAACGGACTGAAACAATTAGAGTCAGCGATGAAATCTGTTGGTGTGAGTTTGTTGATTTTTCATCGGTATATCTTTCCGCTGGTGCCGCGCTGAGTTTGAAGGTGCTCTCAGCCAATTGGGAGGATACTCAAAAGTTTCTCACCAATAACAGCCGAACTCTGGGCCTTGCCCTCTTCACATCTCTTTCAAGAATTTGTGAGCAGAGCTGGCAGAATTCACAAATAAATGACCAGCCACAGCAACGCGCTGCAACTGGTCCCCAAATTCCCTGCTCAGGGAGAGCCGCCTGGAGTTTCCTCCTCTCCATCCCACTCCCCGCTGAGAGGAGGGTGAGGTTCAGCCGACCTAGCCCCCACCCCCAGCAGGTGGCCTGGCCGAGCGAGCCCAGAGCCGCTCCGTGGGCTGGGCTGGGCTGGGCTGGGCTGGGCTGGGGGAACCACGGGAGGACAGGAAGCTTTCTGTCTGCAGATCCACGCCAGTGCAGTGAGTTTGGAGCAGAGGACTGTGGAATTTGGAAAGTGCGCTCTGTGAATCCAACAGTTCCTTTCAGAATGGTTTCAGCATTCCCCCAGCACACAAACCCCATGTCAGCTTGGTTCTCATTCTTGTTACGTGTCAGCCATATCCTTGAACTGTCTAGTCTATCCTTAAGCTGTTCTGGAATTAGACCTGGGATAGAAAATGCCTTTCAGATTTTCTAACCTTCTCTCAGATGAAGGCGGGTTCAAGCGCACGAGCGGATAGAATTGTCTCTCGCCTCTCGCTTGTGGATCTTGGGGAGCTGGCTGTGATGTTCCAAGAGACGTTAATTCCCTCCCTCACCCTGTTGTTAAATACAGGCCCCTCCCCGCCCAACTGCCCCTTCCCCAAACCCTAAACTGACATCCCTTGGTCCACCCAATGTCAGGCCGAGGGTCCTGCAATCCCTGGGCACGGTGCCAAGTACCAGCAGCAGCCCCAGCTCGGTTTCCAGCACCTCTCCTACAGGCAGCTCCTTGTGCCCATGTTGGCTGTGGTTTGGAGAGGTTGGGGTTGGATGTTGGTAGAACATGCTCAGGGCCAGTTGGGGATATTGTGGAAGGTGCTGCCTGTTGGTTGTAAACGTGCAGAGAGAGAGAGAGAGACGCCGTGAGTTAGCGACAGTCTCACAAACAGCTCGGAGTACCGCTGCAATCCACCCCTGACTCTGTGTGTCTGTGTCAGTGTGTGTGTCTCAGGATTGGGAATGAAGAGAGAGAGAGAGAGTGTTTCGGAGGACAGGGAGACGGGGGAGAGGGGGAGAGGCGCTGGGGCTAAACCGCGGCCGGATGCTGCGGTTTTGTAAGTTCACTTTTCAGGAGGAAACTTTTTTGTGACGTGTGATGGTGGTTGGTCAGTGCGTAAAGTCTCCCATCTCCAGCAACACGTGATAGAGGGAGGGAGGGAGGGAGAGAGGAAGAGAGGCAGTGAGGGAGAAGGACAGAGGGAAGCAGGCAGCAGCCAGGAGCTGAGCAGCTGAAGGTAGGCAGTGTTCCCCTCTCCCCCGCCCCCTCTCCCTTCCCCATTCCCCTCTCCCCCGCCCCCTCTCCCCCTCCCCATTCCCCTCTCCTGCTCTCCCCCTCTCCCTTCCCCATTCCCCTCCCCTCTCCCCCTCCCCATTCCCCTCTCCTGCTCTCCCCCTCTCCCTTCCCCATTCCCCTCCCCTCTCCCCCTCCCCATTCCCCTCTCCCCCTCCCCATCTCCCCCTCCCCATTCCCCTCTCTCTCTCCCTCTCCCCATTCCCATGTCCCCCTCCCCCTCTCCCCCTCCTCACTCCCCATTCCCCCTCCTCACTCCCCATTCCCCCTCCTCACTCCCCATTCCCCCTCCCCATTCCCCTCTCCCCCCAGCTCTCCCTGTTTGTGTGTGGGTCCCGCACCTTCACTGGAATCCAGGGACTATCCAACCCAGTGGCGCCCAGCTCCCTCCTCGGGGGGGGGAGACTCTGCCAGTCCAGAGTTTGTTCACATGACCTCCCACCCTCCTCGCCCCCAGCCTGGGGCACAGGTAGGGGCCTCTGGATTACTGGGGCTGGAAAGCAGCCGCCCGGAGTGACATTCCCAAATGTTCGCAAACTTTTCCGAATCCGTTTGGGAGTTACCAACACTCCCCCCCTCCCTCCCTCCTCCCAGAGGTGAGGGGTGAGGGGTGGGGTGCAGAAAGCAGAGTTCCGGTGACACACCCCCTCCCCCCGACCCCCTGAGGCCTCCCTGTGCCTGGGCTATTCCCCGGGGGTGCCCGGGCAGTGCCAGTCCCGCTCTGTGTTCATCCTGTGCCCCTTTCTCTCTGACAGGGAGCGGCCGCTGGAGCGGGCCGTGCGATGGACAGCGAGCCCCGGGGAACCTCCCGAACCACGGCCGGCCCAGGGCACACCTGAGGAGGGCAGCAGCAAAGCGCAGACGGGACTGTCCGGCAGTGGCAGCAGCAGCAGTTGGCAGTGCCCATGGAGGAGAAGCAGAGCCCGGAGGCAGTGTTGCCTTATCCCGGGGAGAGTCCAGGCACAGACTGCTGTAGCACCGACTTACTGAAGGCCGTCTCTGATTCTATGGGACTTTACATGGATGACCTCCTGCCCCAAGCTGAACTAGCAGCTACCACCCTGGACACCAAGCCTGGCACCGAGCCTCACAAAACCACCACCATTGGCCCCAAAACTCTGGACAACCTGGACTTGACCTCAGTGCCCAGCCTTAGTGAGGCGCCGGCAGCGTCCCCCTGGGTGAACTGCCAGCTGGCTTTGGGTGGCACTAACTCGGACAGAGCTGGCGTGGGGGTCAGGCCGGCAGCTGGCTCCTGGCCCCTGGGCAGTGACCGGGCATTGGCCCCTGATGCCAGGCTGCGGCGGGGCTGCCCCGGGGAAGCTCCTGGAGGGGCTGGTGCTGGGGGTACCCTAAAGGCGGACGTGTGTCCGGACCGAGAGCCCCAGCCTCGGGGACAGCTCTCCCCCCTCAACATCTTCCGCTTCCCATTCCTGCCCCTGAATCCCATCTACCTGGCAGCCCGGACCCACCAGCTGCTCACTGCTGAGGACTCTGACCATACTCCATACATCCCGGACATCTCCAGCTCATACCCAACCTTCAGTGAGGCCGCTCCGCCCATCTCCACCAGCCCCAAAGGGGAACCCCCTCAGGGCCCAGTGGGCATGAGCCCGGAGCCTGGCACCACCTTCAGTTACCTGCCCCCTGGTTACCCCCCTTACCCGGAGTACACGGTCCCTTCACCCCCCCAGCAGCAGCCCCGGGTCCCCCCCAGAGCGGAGCCCCCTTTAGAGGATGCGGTGATGTTTAAGACGGAGCCGCTGGATTCCTACAGCCTCTCCCCCCCAGAGGCTGCTCTCGGCTGTAACTTCCTGCTCCAGGATGAGACCATGCCATCGACTTCAGCAGCTCCTGTCAGCTGGTACCAGCCCATCACATACCTGGGCTATCAGGGTGCCACCAAACCCATGACCGGCACCTACTCGCAAGCGTACTCCCAGTACAGCGGCTTGATCAGGTAAGGAGCTCCGACTTCCCCAACTGTCCGCTTTCACCCAATCACTAGAGAAATCGCGGTGACAATGTTTACCTGTCGCTGTTCTGTACTTTGTTACAAATTAGATCGAGCGGCTCTGTTTAGTTTTCAGTAAACCCTCACATTTCTGCTGAGCACATATTTGCAAATAATTCGGGCAGAACTTGCCTGAGATTTAGAGTAACCAAATTCAATAACTGCAGATAGATGTGAAGGTCCTTTTCAGTGGGAGTGAAGTCAGGCAGAGTTGGAAGGCACGATTAAACTTAACAATATTTTGAAAATGTAAACCTTCCTGAGCCGGTCGGTGCTGTTTCCTGAGCTTGGTGAACTGTCACTGACTGTAACTGAATATTGGAACATAGCGGGAAACCGGCTCCTTGTTACGGACTGATTCCTGAACTAATCCCGCGCAGCACTGTAACCCCATTGCTGCATATCAATAAATATCGTGTTCCCTTGGTCCCTCAGATATAATTTGCTTCTGCCTGTTAACAGTGTTTGGGTTCTATTCACGATAATTCTAAACACAGGGTTGTACACAGTGGTAAGACCCAGTGGATACACGATCAGGATTTCCGAAATTGAAATGTTTCCATCAACATTTCATCTTTATATTTTAGTTTCGTTCATGTCTTGCATTTGGGATAAAATGGAAAAGAGAAACCTTTCCATTTCGATTTTGTCTGATTAATAAAGTTAGACATGGAAAGTCTTAAGTAAGGGGAACAATGAAAACTCGAGCCAGGCACACAATTCCAAGACATACCTGTTATTTCACGGGAATGGAAAAAAGCCAGTTGTAAGTTTAACAATGCCTGCAGTTAAAAATAGATTTCAGTTTAATAATAATCAACTTTAGAATTATAGAGTCATAGAGGTGTACAGCATGGAAACAGACCCTTCGGTCCAATCTGTCCATACCGACCAGATATCCCAACCCAATCTGGTCCCAACTGCCAGCACCCGGCCCATATCCCTCCAAACCCTTCCTATTCATATACCCATCCAAATGCCTCTTAAAAGTAGACCATGAACTCATGTCTCTGTGCACATGGGCGATTGTTTTTTTTCTCTCTCTCCAGGGCCTGGAATTATACTGGGTTTGCAGGATAACTGACACTTTCCCACAATTCTTTGCAAATAAGACGAGGTAAAGTGTAATGGGAGAAAGAAGCAACATATTTTATTATTTCTGATTTGAGAACTCCAACCCTTTATAAATGTGTTATTGGAAAAAAATCAAGTGAACTTGAAAGAGAGACTAGGACTGGAGTGCACAGCCACACAGTGAAGGGATCACTTTTGAACTGAGACAAGGAAGAATCTCTTCAACAAGAGGATGGTTAATCTGTGCAATTTATGGCTGTGGATCGAAATTCATTGAGTGTCTTTAAGACAGAGATAGATAGGTTCTTTATTCATAAGAGGATCAAGGGTTACAGGGAGAAGGCAGGATAATGGGGGTGAGAAACATATCAGCCATGATCAAATAGCAGAGCAGGCTCAATGGGCCGAATGGTTTAATTCTGCTCCTATATCTTATGAACATGTCATCTTATAAGAAGACCTGTCAATAATTATGAATGAACCACAGAGTAATATTCCTTAAGTATAATTGCACACATTGGCATAGGTGAAGAGTGTAAACCTGAGCGATGATGAGTGTTGGAATGAGAGTGATTTGGACTGCTGTATCATCAGAGTAAGCACGGGTGCTGTAGTGTGTCTGTCACAATGGATCAAGTAAAGCTAAAGACAAAGGGTCAGAACAAGTCTTACTGCAAAACATACCTCTTCCATTAAAACCAACAATTTGGGCATGGTGCAGAAGAACTGTTTGAGAATGTTGAAACAGAACAGGGAATCTGTGACTGAGGTGTGCATCTGGCAGAGAGAACGCTGCAGTGCAAGCGAGCCACCTGCAATGTGTGGGCAGTGGCAGTTCACTGTTACTGCTCCTCACTTTAATGGCACAAATGCTCAAAGATCAATAAGGCAGCTCAGATCAGGAATTTTGCCCCTTTGAGGAGGAACTGTAGCTCCCTTACATACATCATAAATAGACCTGCAGCAAGAACAAATAACAGAGCAATCTATTCAGACAGGAGGACCAGATCAATAGAATGTTTTGGCAGATTTCTATAACTTGGTACGAACTTATAATCACAACAGTTAGTTGTTTCTTTCTTATGCTGTATAACACATGGGTTTGTTTGTGTTTTACACATGTGTTTTATTTTCTGCATGATGAATAAATAACAGATTCCAAGATAGAATCTACTTTGAATTAAAACCAAATCTGCAGTGCTAAAGGCACACGTGTTTAATATGTTTTGCTGTTATAATTGTTCTTTGTGATGTGAACTTCCTCACCCTAGTTTGAATATGCCACTGCATTAAATATTATCTAGGCTGTCACACCAGTAGTTAATACATTGAACAATGAAGGATTACCATCAATATTGTAGGCACAATTGTCAAATATTCACATCTCATAGAGGAAATGTACCTTGACCTGAGAATGATTGATCCATGTGACCTGAGATCTGTAGACATTTATAAGTTTTTAGAGCAGTTCCATTTTGCTGCCTAAGTCTACCCTCCATCTATCAGTGCACTTGACAGTTTGGACTGTAAAGTCTCTTTAGCAGCACCGAGAACAGTAAAAAAGGACTGAATGCATTGATGGCTAGTGTGAATGGTCTTTCCATTAATTTGCAGCTGGTATTGCCATATGCTGTTTGGCAGATGACACTGTAAACAGCTGTTATTATATATCATTACTTTTGTGATGACAATGTAGAGCCTAAAAGTGAGTCCACAATACTACCTTGCAGACTAATGTTTAAGGAAGCAAATAACTTCTTAATATGGCATGTTCCTCAGTAAGTAAGATATTAAACCAGGAATAGTTTAGTTCGAATGACCATATGAATCATCATGGACAGCCATCATTTGCTATATAAATTCTTCCCTTATTTACGCATCAAGTCTGCTACTATTTTCTCACCCGAGCCCAGTGCTTTATTGGTGCCTCACTGTGTGCTGTTTTTCTCATTATCATTAACATCTCGTCTTTTTACCTGTGATGGATCCAGAATCAATTAAAGTATTGCCAATAGCCACCAAAGTCGGGTGCTTCTTGGATGTAGCTATAATTGCTTACATTCTCCTTTGTTTATAAGACAAGAGAATATATTATCAATCAATGAAAACACTCATTCAACTGTTTATTAACTTTGCTGTTCTGAAATTAAGAGCAGAGGCTTATTGACAACACTTTGTGCTGTTGTCATATAACCGATTGATACAAATACATTCCTGAAGCACGTCATATAACCTCAGAATGTCTGATTAAACAGTTTAATTTAATTTATTATAAATACTTTGAGCTGTTCCAGTGTCTATAGCTTCAATTCATTTTTACTCTTCGCTAAAAAGAATATTTTTTTCCCGATCCAGCACGAGTATCCACAACACCTGCATTGTGTTCTCCTGCGATGTGAGAGTTTTGGCTTAAAACATTGGAGTTGTGAGATTACAGGCGTGGTGACTTGACTGTGGAAAATGATTTGACATTTTGAAATTTTCCAAATGTGGTAATAGGTTTTATGCCCCTATTTTACAATATTATTCATGTTTTACTCTTTTAATTCCTTTGGTTCTACTTCTGGTCCACTGACAAGTTCTTCTGATTGGAGAAGGCAGAATTGTCAGTAGCATTTTCAATGTTGCCATCTTCTTTGTATTATTAAGAATGTTTTGTTTGCTATCAATATGTTGCAAATGGCTGTTTCTGTTTTCGCACATTCAAAGCCTTCTGATCAAAACCAGTACTGCTGATTCATATATCATTTCCACCAATTTTCTACATTCCACAGCCATGCTTTTTGACTTTTTAAACTGACTGTGGTTAATACCATTTCAATTACTTTCCTCTCCTTCATGGCTTACATTCTGATTTTACTATGGGTTAAGATACAAGGAGAGGTGCCTTGTTTATCTTGGCCTGAATGGTAGCCAGCCTGACACTGTGGGCACTATTCTGAAACATACACCAATTGATTAATCAACTGAACTAATAATTCCCTCTTAGCTAATTTAAACATGTGCAATAAGCATTGGTCACAATTGATTGCTTACATTGTAGTCTCATTTTAACTTTAAGAGTGTACCTTACTCTAGAAATTTATTTTGTGGAATTGTTAAAAGTTCAAGGTAGAACCACTTATTCTGACTTTTAAAAAAAGTGGAAGATTAGATTACAATATTGAATCAAATTGTATATTTTATATAATGTTAGTGCAGATAACGCAGTACAATAGATTAAATTAGTTGGTTCTTTGTCGGATAGTAGTCCCAAATGTTTGGAAAATTTCAGTCTAATTCAAATGAACAAAAATTTAAAGTAAAAAGCTACCTGGTAATTTGGGGAGAAAGTGAGGACTGCAGATGCTGGAGATCAGAGCTGAAAATGTATTGCTGGAAAAGCGCAGCAGGTCAGGCAGCATCCAAGGAACAGGAGAATCGTCGTTTTGGGCATCAGCCCTTCTTCAGGCTCATGCCCGAAATGTCGATTCTCCTGTTCCTTGGATGCTGCCTGACCTGCTGCGCTTTTCCAGCAACACATTCCCTACCTGATAATTCAGCCAAAGACCCTCAAATACCAACTGTACTGAGAGAGATCACAAAGCTATTCAATAAAAGTATTGAGAAAATTAACTTGGAGCTAAGTGGTCCCAATAGATTAGCACAGACTATCATCTGAGTACATTTGGATTAATGAGACAATAGTCTGTCTCTTCACTGGTTAGACAAGTCAATGTTACTTTACATAGCAGTCCCAGAAAAGTATCTATCCATGACAGGTACAGTCATTTTAGCACTAAATTGTCTACCACATGTAGAGTGACTATTAGAAATTGAAAGGTGACAGTGATGGAGTATGGGACACTGTTTTGATGTTAAGGATAAAAAATTATTGTGTCTAATCATCAGAAGATTTCTGTTACACTCGTTACTGATAGCAAGTGGCCTGACTGTTCAACTCCATAGTCGAGAGTGTGGTGCTGGAAGAGCACAGCTGGCCAGGCAGCATCTGAGGAGCAGGAAAATCGACATTTCAGGCAGGAGCTCAGGAATGAGGCTTGTGGGCCAAGGAGACTGAAGGATAAATGGGAGGGGTGGGCGTGGGGCTGTGGGGAAGGTAGCTGGGAATGTGAAAGGTAGATAAAGGTGTGGGTGAAAGTGATAGGTCAGAGAGGGGGGTGGAACAGATAGGTGGGAAGGAAGATGGACAGGTCAGGGGGGGCAGTGCCAAGTTGGAAGGTTGAAACTGGATAAGGTCGGAGAGAGGAAGTGAGGAATTTTCTCCAGCCCTCACTTTCTCCCTGTTCAACTCTGAACCAAAGCCTTCTCAAATGTGTGGCATCACTCCCTTTTGACCTCAGCAACCAACTTTCCAAACACTTCTAGAAACTCAACAGAACCTGTAGAGATTACCCAACACTAAACAGCAAGTTATTAATGGTTCTTTTATATAATACTGACAAGAGAGTGTTTAGGAGGTGATTCTCAGAAATGATGGCTGCTTTGCTGCTGTTCCACTGCCTGGATCACTTTATGCTTTGTCCAGTTTTCTGGAGGACGTGTCCTGTCTGGTGGTGTTCTGTTGTGTCCTGCTGTGGGAAACTTAGGAGCAGGAGAATAAACAGACATAAGAGGGAGAAGAAGAAGGCAGGGCCATGCATGACTGCTTCATTTGATGATGGTTCCTGTGGACACAAGGCCAAATCCTCAATTGTACCACAGTCTAACAACTCATCATTCCATAATCCACTTAACTGCAGTGCTGAAATAAAAGCTACAACAAAACAGCTATTCTTGCTTGATGTGGGAGCTTAGGAACGTGTCTGACCTTTCTGACTCTTACACTTACAAGAAGTGTGTCCAGTTGCAGCTCTTGTTTCACCACATGATGGTTCTGGAGCTGTGGATGGACTCACTGTGGAGCATCCGCGATGCTGAGGAGATCGTGGATAGCACGTTTAGTGAACTGGTCACACCACAGGTTGGGATTGCTGAGGGAGACAGTGAATGGGTGACCAATAGGCATAGAAAGAATGGGAAGGCAGTGCAGGTGTCCCCTGCAAAACAGGTATACAGTTTTGGATACTGTTGCAGGAGGTGGCTCACCAGGAGAGGGTAGCAGTTATCAAGACCATGGCACCGTGGTGGGCACTGCTGTTCAGAAGGGTGGGAAGAAGACTCATAGGGTCATAGTCATAGGGGATTCTATCGTGAGGGGAGTAGATAGGCGGATCTGTGGCCGAAAATGGGACTCCCGGATGGTATGTTGCCTCCCAGGTGCTTGGGTCAGGGATGTCACTGATCAGCTACAGAGCATTCTAAAAGGGGAGGGTGAACAGCCAGTTGTCTTGGCACCAACAATATAAGTAGAAAACGAGATGAGGTCCTGAAAGAAGAATTCAGGGAGCTAGGAGAGAAGTTAAAGAGGAGGACCTCAAAGGGAGTGATCTCGGGATTACTATCAGTGCCACGTGCTAGCCAGCATAGAAATGAAAAAATAGGCAGGATGAACACGTGGCTTGGGAGATGGTGTAGGAGGAAGGGGTTCAGATTTGTTGGACATTGGGATCGGTTCTGGGGAAGGTGGAACTATTACAAAAGGGACAGTCTACATCTAAACCAGACTGGAACCAATGTCCTTGGGGGAGTTTTTGCTACTGCTGTTGGGAAGGTTTTAAACTAATGTGGCAGGGGACTGGGAACTAGAAGAGAAAACAAGTAGGCAGCGAGGTGGAGACTGGAGACTGTAAGAATGATGAAGATACCATTAATAAAGGGAAGAATAGGCAGAGAGCAGGTGAGCGCAAAAAAAACTTGTGGCCTGAAATGCATCTACTTTAATGTAAGGAGTATAGTGTGTAAGGCAGATAAACTTTGGGCTTGGATTGGTGCCTGGGGGTCTGACTTTATTGCAATCACAGAGACTTGGTTGAAGGAAGGGCATGATGACTGGCAATTAAATGTTCCAAGATATAAACACTTCAGACAGGACAGGGAGGGAAGTAAAAGAGGGGGGTGGAGTTACATTGCTGGTCAAGGACGATATCACGGCTGTGCTAAAGGAGCACACAATGGAGGGCTTGAGTAGTAAGGCATTATGGGTGGAGCTAAGAAATAAGAAATATTACAGGCCTCCCAACAGTGAGTGTGAGGTAGAAGAACAAATAGGTAAACAGATTATGGAAAGATATAGAGGCAATAGGATCGTGGTGATGGGAGATTTTAATTTTCCCAACATTGACTGGGATACACTTAGTGTCAGAAGTCTGGATGGAACAGAATTTGTAAGAAGCGTCCAGGAGAGTTGTCTAGAGCAGTATGTCAATAGTCCGACGAGGGAAGGGGCCATATTGGACCTGGTACTGGGGAACGAGCCAGGACAAGTGGTAGAAGTTGCGGTGGGGGATTTCTTTGGGAATGGTGACCACAATTCTGTAAGTTTTAGAATACTTGTAGACAAAGAAGAGAATGATCCTCAGGGAAGAGTATTAAACTGGGCCAAGGCCAATTATATCAAAATTAGGCAGGAGCTGGGAAATATGGATTGGACACAGCTATTTGAAGGGAAGTCCACATTTGATATGTGGGAGGCCTTCAAAGATAGGTTAAAGATAGTGCAGGATAGGCATGTCCAGTTGAAGGCAAAGGATAGGAAAGGCAAGATTCATGAACCGTGGATGACAGGAGAAATTGTACGACTAGCCAAAAGGAAAAGGGAAGCATCCATAAGGTCTAGGCAGCTGATAACAGAATGGGCCCTGGAAGAATATCGGAAAAGTAGGACAAGTCTTAAACAAGGAATCAAGTGGGCTAACAGGGATCATGAAATAGCTTTAGCGAGCAGAATTAAGGAAAATCCTAAAGCATTTTACTCTTATATAAGAAGCAAGCGGGGTAACTAGAGAAAGGATTGGTCCACTAAAGGATAATGAAGGAGGGCTGTGTGTTGAACCAGAGAGAATAGGTGATATTCTGAATGATTACTTTGCATCAGTGGTCACTGAGGAGAGGAACATGATGAATCTTGAGATTAGAGTTAGAAGTTTGTAAAGTCTGGATCATGTTGACATTAGGAGGGAAGATGTGTTGGGTAGGCTAGAAGTTATTAAGGTGGACAAATCCCCAGGACCGGATGGGATCTATCCCAGGTTGCTGAGGGAGGCGAGAGAGGAAATTACTGGGGCCCTGACAGATATCTTTGTGGCATCCTTAAATACAGGTGAGGTGTTCAACGTTTGGGAGAAGATTTGTAGCTCGGGTGCTCGTTGCTGTGGTTCTGTTCGCCGAGCTGGGAATTTGTGTTACAGACATTTCGTCTCCTGTCTAGGTGACATCCTCAGTGCTTGGGAACCTCCTGTGAAGCGTTTCTGTGATCTTTCCTCCGGCATTTATAGTGGCCTGTCTCTGCCGCTTCCGGTTGTCAGTTCCAGCTGTCCGCTGCAGTGGCCAGTATATTGGGTCCAGGTTGATGTGCTTATTGATTGCATCTGTGGATGAATGCCATGCCTCTAGGAATTCCCTGGTTGTTCTCTGTTTGGCTTGTCCTATAATAGTAGTATTGTCCCAGTCGAACTCATGTTGCTTGTCATCTGCGTGTGTGGCTACTAAGGATAGCTGATCGTGTCGTTTCGTGGCTAGTTGGTGTTCATGGATGCGGATCGTTAGCTGTCTTCCTGTTTGTCCTATGTAGTGTTTTGTGCAGTCCTTGCTTGGGATTTTGTACACTACATTGGTTTTGCTCATGCTGGGTATCAGGTCCTTCGTTCTGGTGAGTTGTTGTCTGAGCGTGACTGTTGGTTTGTGTGCTGTTATGAGTCCTAGTGGTCACAGTAGTCTGGCTGTCAGTTCGGAAATGCTCTTGATGTATGGTAGTGTGGCTAGTCCTTTGGGTTGCGGCATGTCCTCGTTCCGTTGTCTTTCCCTTAGGCATCTGTTGAAATTGTGGGGGTATCCGTTTTTGGCGAAGACATTGCAGAGGTGTTCTTCTTCCTCTTTTTGCAGTTCTGGTGGCCCTTTTGAACAGTGTCTTGATGCAACTTCTTTTGTGTCCAGTGAGCCTGATGTCAGTAGTGGGAAAGTTGCTGGAGAAGGTACTGAGAGATAGGATCTATTTATATTTGGAAAGGAATGGGCAACATGGTTTTGTGCGGGGGAGATCTTGCCTTACCAACTTTATAGAGTTCTTCGAGGAAGTGACACAGTTGTTAGATGAAGGAAGGGCTGATGATGTCATATAGATGGACTTTAGTAACGCATTTGATAAGGTTCCCCATGGTAAACTAATAGAGAAAGTGAAGTCACATGGTGTGCAGGGTGTTCTAGCTCGGTGGATAAAGAATTGGTTGAGCAACAGGAGACAGAAAGTAGTAGCTGAAGGGAGTTTCTCAAGATGGAGAAAGGTGACCAGTGGTGTTCCACAGAGGTCAGTGTTGGGGTCACTGTTGTTTGTGATATACATAAATGATCTGGAAGAGGGAACTGTTGGTACGATCAGCAAGTTTGCAGATGACACAAAGATTTGTGGAGTAGCACAAAGCATAAGGGACTGTCAGAGAATACAGGAGAATATAGTTAGACTGGAGAGTTGGGCGGAAAAGTGGCAGATGGCTTTCAATCCAGACAAATGTGAGGTGATGCATTTAGGCAAGACTAATTCTAGAGCGAATTATACAATGAACGGAGGACTTTGGGAAATGTTAATGGGCAGAGAGATCTGGGAGTGCAGGTCCATTGTACCCTGAAGGTTGCTGCAGAGGCAGATAGAGTGGTCAACAATGCATATAGTATGCTTGCCTTCATTGGATGGGGTATTATGTATAAGAGCTGGCAAGTCATGTTAACATTGTACAAGACATTGGTTCAGCTACCTTTAGAATACTGTGTACAGTTCTGGGTGCCACATTACCAAAAGGATGTGGACGCTTTGGAGAGGGTGCAGAGAAGGTTTACAAGGATGTTGCCTGGTATGGAAGAGGCTAGCTATGAAGAGAGGTTGAGTAGGTTAGGTTTATTTTCACTAGAAAAAAGGAGATTGAGGGGGAACCTGATTGAGCTATACAAAATCATGAAGGGTATTGACAGGGTGGATAGAGACAAGCTTTTTCCCAGGGTGAAGGATTTTGTAATGAGAGATCACGCTTTCAAAGTGAGAGGTGGAAAGTTTAAGGGGAATACACGTGGCAAGTACTTCACACAGAGGGTGGTGGGCGTCTGGAACGCGTTGCCAGCAGAGGTGGTAGAGGCAGGCACGGTAGATTCATTTAAGATGCGTCTGGACAGATACATGAGTAGGTGGGGAGCAGAGGGATACAGAAGCTTAGGAATTGGGCGATAGGTTTAGACAGCAGATTTGGATCGGCTCTCGCTTGGAGGGCCGAAGGGCCTGTTCCTGGGCTGTAAATTTTCTTTGTTCTTTGTCTTCCAAATCAACATGATCCAACAGATTATTCAATATCCCTTACAAAGGTCAGCTAATAACACTTGTGAATCCATTCAATGCCAGTCTTACATGTGTCTTAGCTGGATTCAAATTTCTACTCAGTACTGTCTCAGCAACTGCAGCATGGATGATTTTCACTCTGTAGGATTACAAATGGCCTTGAATGAACTCTCAGTTGAGAACTCCTGAAGCACATCAACTTGCTGAGAGAACCTGCAAGACAAGTAAAATATTTTGTTTTCCTTTGAATGCTGGTACCTGTTGTAATAAACATTCCTAACTCATTCCATTTCTAAATGGGAGACCTCAAAGAGGTTATACTACCAGGTGAGAAGGGACAAACCAGCTTGCTTGTGTATTTACCCCTTGGTTGATTGCAACAAGGTTAATTTAAACAAGAACCTTTTCCTCACAGGTACCTATTCTTAGTGCACATGCATTTATATTTTAAAAGGATCAATTTAACTGGGTTTTCTTCAGCTAATGAAGGAATGACTTTTTTAGCTACTAAAATACAAGAAAGGACTATAATGTATGACATGTACATTAAGATTAGAAATGAGAGGCCAATACAAAAATTGAAAGTAATAAAAAAAATACAAATCAATCTTTGGCTTGTCCATGATGGATAGATTGTTAAATGTTGTGGATGTTAGTTCTGGTAGAACTAACTCAGACATTTGATGAGAATGATCCCAGGAATGAAAGGCTTAACGTACAAGGAATGTTTGAGGACTCTGGGACAATACTTGATGGAGTTTAGAAGGATGAAGGGGGTATCCAATTGAAACTTACAGAATACTGAATGCCTGGACAGAGTGAACATTGGGAAGATGTTTCCATTGACAGGACAGACAAGCCTTCGAGTAAAGGGAAGATCTTTTAGAACGGAGATAAGGAGAAATGTCTTCAGCCAGAGAGTGGGGAATCTATGGAATTCATTGCCACAGAAAGCTGTGGAGGCCAGGTCATTGAGTACATTTAAAACAGACATAGGTAAGTTCTTGATTGCCAAGGAGATCAAAGGTTACAGGGAGAAAGCGGGAAAATGGGGTTGAGAAACTTATCAGCCATGATTGAATGGTGGAGCAGATTCGATGGGCCGAATGCTATGTCTTATGGTCTTATGGACCATTTTGTTTGAAGATTCTTGGTTCTATATTTAGTTAAAAGGAGTTTGACCAGTTTCTTTCAACAGAGTCTTTGCTGACTTCATTTGTTTTCAGAGAGAGAGAGAGATTTTTTTACTACAGTTGCAAGGTGAGCTGTGGCCCTTCACAAAACACTTTTTAGATTACTTACAGTGTGGAAACAGGCCCTTCGGCCCAACAAGTCCACACTGCCCCGCCGAAGCGCAACCCACCCATACCCCTACATCTACCCCTTACCTAACACTACGGGCAATTTAGCATGGCCAATTCACCTGACCTGCACATCTTTGGAGTGTGGGAGGAAACCGGAGCACCCGGAGGAAACCCACACAGTGAAACTCACACCCTTATGTAGCACACCAGCACTCTTGCTTACAGACACCAAGAATGCAGTTGGATGATAACCCCCTTTCTTGTGTGTTTTTGTAATGGTAAATCTCAAACGTGTGTCATCTAAAGCAGCTTTTCTTTTCACTCATATCATGCCTGCAGTCTGGGGCATGACCTACAGGGGATGATTTTCTACTGAATGCAGTGAATCAGTTCCTCATTATCTTTGTAGTAGTAGCAGATAACAGGTCATTTTACTTTAAAATGTCTCTCTTTGACGTGTTACTCTCTGAAATTTCCTTAATGCTCTTCAAGTGTAACATTCTCTGTTTCCTCCCTGGGCTCAGTGTAATCCACAGTGATTCCCCAGTCAGCCGGTAAAGTTTCATTTTTAGAGTGGTGCTGGAAAAGCACAGCAGGTCAGGCAGCATCTGAGGAGCAGGAAAATCAACATTTCAGGTTCGGAGCCCTTAATCAGGAATAAGACTGGGAGACTCCGGGGTGGAGACATCTCTCCACCTCAGAGGCTCCCTTCCTCATTCCTGATGAAGGGCTCCTGCCCAAAATGTTGATTTTCCTGCTCCTTGGATACTGCCTGACCTGCTGTCCTTTTCCAACACCACTCTAAAGTTGACTCTAATCTCCAGCATCTGGAGTCCTCACTGTCACCGATGAAGGTTTCAATGTCAGCAATACTTTATGGTTTGTATGCATTTCCCTTTGCTACCTCAAAGTTCAAGGAGTTGTTAATTTAAAAATTCTAAATATCCATAAATCATTTAGGATTATGATCCATTGTTATATCAAAGTAAGGGAAAAAGTGAGGACTGCCGATGCTGGAGATCAGAGTCAAAAAACGTGGTACTGGAAAAGCACAGCCAGTCAGGCAGCATCCGAGGAGCAGGAGAGTTAATGGTTCGAGCATAAGCTTGTCATCAGGAATATTTCAGAGAACATCCCTGGGACAAACGCACTAAATAACCCCACTGTCCTGTGGCTGAACACTTTAACTCCCCCTCCCACTCCACCAAGGACATGAAAGTCCTGAGCCTCTTTCACTGTCAAACTCTAGCCACCCGACACCTGGAGGAAGAACCCTTCATCTTCCACCTTGGGACCCTCCAACCATACGGAATCAATGTAGATTCCAGCAGTTTCTTCATCTCCCCTCCCTCCATATTATCCCAGTCCCAACCTTCCAACTTAGCATCGCCCTCTTGAACTGCCCTACCTGTCCATCTTCTTCCCACCTATCTGTTCCACCATCCTCTCCAACCTATTGTTATCACCCCCACCTTCATCTACCTATCACATTCCCAGCTACCTTTCCCCCCCAGCCCCACCCTCCTCCCATTTATCACTCAGCCCCTTTGCTCACAAGCCTCATTCTTGATGAAGAGCTTATGCTCAAAACATCGACTCTCCAGCTCCTCGGATGCTGCCTGACTGGCTGTGCTTTTCCTGCACCACACTCTTCGACTCATGTCAACGTAATCAATGATGGCAATACTCAGTGTTTTCACATCAACAGTCTCTAATCTGAACTTCTGCTGTTACATTTAGACACTGGGTGCCTTCTGTTTATGTTGCAGTGGAGACTGAGGCATCAGCCTGTAGATGCTGATTCATGGTCAAGTCAGCTTGTGTCATTTACACCCTGGAAATAAGAGGCCCCAAGCTCTGAGGGCCAAACTGGAGCAGGGCAACATGTTAGCAGGTTTCCTTTCCAACCTGGCAATGCACAAAGTAGTTTTATTTGTATTATCATCACTCTGTTTTTGCAACACCTCATTGGCATTTTCACTTGTGTCCTTTGAAGCAGAAATCATGTGCTACTTCAAATCTTAGAAAGCTGGCAAGCATATTATCTTTTATCTGAATGCAGCCAGCTCATGACTGAATCACCCCTTTAATGCTATACTCTAGAGTACTTTTAAAACTTATTTGTGTGATGTGAATATTGCTGACTGGTCAGCATTTGTTGCCTGTTGCTAGTTGCTTTGAGAAGGTGGTGGTGAGTTGCCTTCCTGATCTGCTGCAGTCCACCTGCTGTAGATTGACCCACAATTGTCCTTAAGGAGGAAATTCCAGGATTCTGACCAAGCAACAGTGATGGAATGGCAACATATTTCCACGTCAGGATGGTGAGTGACCTTGAGGGGGATCTTGCGGGGGTGGGGGGCGGTGGGGGGGGGTGGTAGTGGTGTTCCTGAGTATCTGCTGCCTTTGTCTTCCTAGATGGAAGTGCTCTTAGGTTTGGACATGCTGTCTGAGGATCTTTGGTGAATTTCTGCAGTGCATCTTGTAAATGGTACACACTGCTGCTACTGAGTGCCGGTGGTATAGGGAGTGGATATTTGTGGATGTGGTGCCAATCAAGCGGGCTATATTGCGGTGGATGGTGTCAAGTTCCTTGAGTGTTTTTGGATCTGTACCCATCCAGGCAAGTGGGGAGTATTCCATCACACTCCTGACTTGTGCCTTGTGGATGGTGGACTGTCTTTAGGGGGTCAGGAGGTGAGTTACTCACCGCAGTATTTTTATTCTCTTTGACTTCATATTCCCACACCAGTTCTTCACCAGCTGAAAATTCCTGGGTATCTGTAAGGAGGAAGGCACAAGGGTAGGTAGAGATTATTGGAGGTAGGGAATAGAATTGAGAATGTAGTTTCGGTATAAATGTGAGTAAGCTGTTTAGCTCATTTAGCTTCTTCCAACATTCACTTTAATCCTGGCTGATCGGCTAATTTGAAGCCACTTTCTTACGCCACCTGCGTATCACTTGCAGAACCACGATGACACAAAGTTAGAATAGAGTAGCTATTTATTGTCACGTGTAGTTTTTCAATAAAGGTGAAAAATTTGGTAAGTCACTATACCACAGTCCCTAAATTAATGACAGAAGTCATAAGTAAGAAGAAAAAAAAGTAGTTCTTCACAGTTCAGGCTAAGCTGGAAAACTGGGCTGAAACTGCCCACCTGGGTCGGGATGAGAGCTTCACGCCAGGCTGATGGAATACCCAGAAGCGACCAAAGAAGTATCCATGCCCGTCTGACCCCACCTCTCCTGGATACAACTGCCACACCAGGAGACCGTGCCACTGTGCTGATACTGCCAATCTGGGCCATTGCAAGCCATCTCATCACTGGCCCTAGGATGGGGGAAGACACCTTTTGCCAAATTTGATATGAGAAGGTAGGGTACAATAATAAATGGAAACATTAAAAACTAGTTTGACAGCATTGTAGACAGTGTAGGTGATAGACTAAAACTACAACAGGATATTGATAGACTGGGTGAATGGCCAAAACTGTGGAAGATGGAGTTCAATATAAGCGAGCATGAGGTTATCTATAGTGGACAAAGACAGCAACGGTTAGGGTACTTTCTAGATGGTGTGAAGTTAAATACAATGGACATCCAAAGAGACTTGGGGCTTCAGGTGAATAGACCTTTAAAATGTCTTGAACAGGTATCGAAAATAATCAGGAAAGCTAATGGAATACTGGCCTTTTCATCTAGAATTAGGAATACAAGGGTACAGAAGTCATGGACAAAAACAGAAATTGCTGGAAAAGCTCAGAACTCAGTCTGAAGAAGGGTCACTGTACCCAAAACATTAACTCTGGTTTCTCTCCACAGATGCTGCCAGACCTGCTGAGTTTTTCCAGCAATTTCTGCTTTGTTTCTGATTTATAGCATCTGTAGTTCTTTTCATTTTTCATTGATACAGACATTATGCTGCAATTAGACAAAAACATGGTTAGACTCCACAGAAAGCTGACCTGAGCACCATACCTTAGGAAGGATATATTGGCCTTTGGAAAGAGTACAACATAAAGTTACAAGAATGATACTTGGACTTCAGGGGTTGCAACATGAGAAGAGATTATACAAATTAGGCCTGTTTTCTCTAGACTTTTGAAGATTAATGAGTGATCTGATTGAAGTCTTCAAGAAATTATCAGGAAAAGACAGGGTGGACAAAGATAAACTATTCCCACTAGTTGGGGATTCTAGAATTAGGGTAGGTTCAGGAGAGATGTTAGGAAGAACTTCACACAAAGGGTGGGAGAAGATTGGAACTCTTTTCCACAAACAGCTGTGGATGCTGGGCCAGTTGTTAATTTTAAATCTGAAATAGATAATTTTTGTTCGAAATGTATTCAGAGATATGTGCCAAAGGCAGGTAGATGGAGTTAGGGCACATCAGCCATGATCTCATTGAATAGTTGAACAGAATCGAGAGACTAAATGACCTCCTCCTGTTCTGATGTTCCTATGTCACTAACCTCTAGACAGCTTATCAATTTCTGAATTGAACATAACCAACAATTCTCTTCCGCAGGATCTGTGTTAAAGAAATCCAAAAATACTGTCACTAGTTATGGATCAAACTAGACTCCCTCAAAATATTTTAAGAAGGTTGCCTAGACTCTTATTTTAATGTAACGTGTCATGTCCCAGATGCAGTGCAACTGGTCAAACTACAGTTGGTTCTGCAATAACATGTGTTTCTTCAACATGAATTGACTTTAATGTGATTGAAGAATTTAGACCATTATTTGTAGATTGCGCACTTTCCTTATTTGCATTTGCTAAAATGTGATTCTGGCCCCATTAATTTAAATGGTGCGGCTATTGCACGGGTTTCTTATAACGCACAAGAACAGAACCATTGTGTTGTATCAGAACAGACTATACATGACCTTAAGCAAAACACAGACAAGATTATTCCTGCTGAAGGGCTCCTGCCCGAAATGTTGATTTTCCTGCTCCCCGGATAGTGCCTGATCTGCTGTGTTTGTTCAGCACCACTCTAATCTAGAATCTGGTTTCCAGCATCTGCAGTCCTCACTTTTGCCTTAAGCAAAACACAGTTCATTTAAAGACTACAGTTAAAATACAACAAAAGAAAGAAGAATTTTGAATAACTTAACCCTATTGGAAAACTTAATAGGTACAGTAACTATTACTAATTAACTGTTTCAATAACGTCCCATAAACACATCCCTTGGCAAAAAGACAAATTCAGAAAATAGATTTGTCTCACCAATCCAGCAGCAGAGAGAGAAATCCCAGCTTCCAGCTGAGAGAGGGAAAAGATAACTTCTACTTTTTCGAAATTCTAGCATCTGCTGCCCTGATGAGACCCCAACAGCAACTGCTTAAAGCTAAACCTAAAAACCAAAAAAAAACTAAAACTTCTGGTCTGTGAAAGCTCCCTGCACAAATCAAACTGTTTCTATTGTTCCAACGTTTAAAGAAAAAATACCAAAGTCCTCACAAGCTGTTTACTGGCTTGCCAAATAGAAGCTTGGCCCTCTGACTTAAAACCTGCCTTTTAAAAAAAAAAGCTGTTGCTTTAAGATGTTATTTTCTCCTTATCACACATACTATCATCCACTTTGGTTCAGCACCACTATTAAACTAGGCTTGAGTCATCACAACACTCTCCCCTCGTCCACTAAAACGTTGATATTAAAATTGTGCCTGTCCCCATCACAGGGAGTTCTTCCTGCTTTGGGTTCACAAAAGATTTACCAGGATGTTGCCAGGGTTGGAGGATTTGAGCTATGGGGATAGTCTGAATAGACTGGGGCTCTTTTCACTGGAGCATCGGAAGCTGGGGGGTGACCTTATAGAGGTTTATAAAATCATGAGGGGCATGGATAGGATAAATAGACAAGGTCCTTTCCCCAGGAATAAAATAAAGGGCATAGGTTTAGGGTGAGAGGGAAAAGATTTAAAAGGAACCTAAGAGGCAACTTTTTCACACAGAGGGTAGTGCGTGGATGGAATGAGCTGCCAGAGGAAGTGGTGGAGATTGGTGCAATTATAACATTTAAGAGGTATCTGGATGGGTATATGAATAGGAAAGGTTTGGATGGATATGGGCCAAGTACTGGAAAATTTAACTAGATTAATTTAGGATATCTGGTCAGCATGGACAAATTGAACTGAAGGTTCTGTTTCTGTGCTGTACATCTCTATGACTGTATGACCTTTTAGATTTTTTAGAGAAGGTAGGTTAGTGAGTGTGGTTCAGTGTGTTTGGTTGATGTGCCTACCTCAATAGAATAGCTGACCATGTTTGTATGCTGTGACACATGGGTGTTAAGTTTGTAGTGTGACTATGTACGTAAGGTTGAAGTGACATTATAAATATTAAGCATCAGTCATGTTTAATAGAAACTACTCGTGGATGGTTGAAGGTGATACTGTTTAATTCTAAGCTATTTGCTGACCTTAACCATTGATGTGTGGTCATGCATCAAGACCTTTGTTGATGAATTGGTGACCTTGATTGTGACATCTGTCTACATCCACAATCCTCATAATGGCGGTGTTCAGTGTCTTCTACTGCCTGAGAGAAGAGGATAGCTCACTTCCTGTCCCTTTCCTATACCAAGTCCCACAGCACTGTATCCTTGGAACCACGTTTTGGCTTGTTTCATCATTGCTCCTCCACTTTCTGCTCAGAAACTCTTGCCCAATTATCTGAGGAGCTGCTGTTTGGTTACACTTATATCCTTGAGGTACAGAGTCAAAATATGTGGTGCTAGAAAAACACAGCAAGTCAGGCAGCATCTGAGGAGCATGAGAGTCAACATTTTGGGCATAAGCCCTTCATCATGAAGGTTATCCTTGAGGTACAGGCTAATATTAAATGATGTAGGCTTCCTACTAACTTAGGCTTCCTGCTGAGCCCCATCGCAGCAATTCTAGGACTAGGCTCCATGCCTTCTAACTTGAGTTCGCAGCTGCCACAAAGTTTGCCTGTGCCTACTTTCGTATGAACAGGTTAACGGCACAAGATCGCTGAACCTGAACATTAACAAGATGGCTGTTAAGGCCGGATGAAGACCAGTTGTGAGAAATGAGCAAGAATTGCACAGGTTATGGAGCTTGCTGACTCCAACTTAAAAGAAAATTCATGATGTTCATCAGGAGCAAAAGACTTTGAATCACCAGTAAAGATTTTACGTAATGTTTAAAAAATGTCTGTCTAGTAAAAGTAAAATACTTAAGATGAGTCAAATGCATTTTAGCAAAATTTTAACTATATAACAAAGATAATTTAATGACAAGGTTTTATTGAGGTTGGAATTAACATTTTATGAGCTCAATACATAATAATAACTTAATTATAATTTGTTTGATAGAAATGTATAAATTAATAAATTAACCCAATATGACACATTAATGATATAATAAAATAATATAGTTTCACAATGGATTTATGCACCAAAATGTGAACTGATTTTGAAATATTTCAAATCTTTTTATATAATCAGTGGAGAAGAATAGTCATTTAAAGTCATAGACTGATGCCTCTTTTATTGCAAATTCAAAATACTAGCTTAATAATTATGCCAAAACGTGTCTTGATCTTCATGGGACTCATCATGTTGCAAATAGTAGTCTTTGAGGATTATTTACACCCAATATATGAGTGATTACAGTCCTAGGTATTTTAGGATTGGCAAACTGATCTTAACTTTCAGTAAAACACAGCTCAAGCTAAAAATGTTCATACTGATATTGATCTATATAATTGTTTTAAGTAAGTTTTATGTCCCCTTGTTTCTGAGTTAGGTTTGCTTTTAAGATATGTGCAATATTGGAAAATGCACGTTAAATAATAAAATAAATCTATTTCTCCAGATATAAAATCCTTAAAAAAGAAGTGTGACTATTAGAAATTAAAGTTTGTGTTGTTTTTGCCTTCATGTGACTTAAGTATTCCTTAAAACGAAAACAAACTACAATTCTTGATGGTCGAATCCACCAATGAAAAAATAGCATCTATAAATTGAATAGTATCTATCTGAAATTGAAATAAAATTAAGAAAAATGCTTGGTTACTAACTAATTTCAAGATGTCTTGTTAATCATTTCTAACTAATCATAGAATGTACCTATTTCAAACAATTAAAATTCTGCCCTGAAAACAACAGATCCATTAAACTTGATATTATATCAGCCCAGTCCTTTCAAAACAATAGTTCTGATTTTACCCATGTCTGTCAATCAACAAGGTGACAGGCAAGCAGAGAACATTGGAAAGTATTATTTATTGCCCCATCGCTGCCAAAAACAGCCAGGGACTGATTATCTTTAGAATTCTTTTTGATTGTGGATTAGTTATAAACAATGATTGTTCCTTATTAAAAAATTCAACTGGGTTGCTATTCATCACATGTCTTCTTTACCTTTAGGCATTAGTTGACCAACACATCATGCTTGTGACAGACTGCCCTCCAACTCCAATTAGAAAGCAAAATTATTTCCAAATTAGATAATGCTAGACTGTCAATCAAATAAATAAGGAAATTTTTCAAAGAAGATACCAAAAGATACAATCTTTATTAATGTCCCTGGGACTTTTCTCCATGGTTGCACTTTGCATTATCCTGGAGAAAGTTCCTCAGTTCATTGAGACTGAAGGTCAATCCTGGAATTTTGGCAAACCCACAAGGGTGTGATGATGCAATATGTAATTGGAACAGGGTTAATCAGAAGTTCACTGCATCAGAAATTCTGCTAAATAAGAGCTTGGCTTCACAACACCAGCAGCAAAGTAAGTCATTGTAGTTTGTATGCCATTGCAATTGGAGCATTTTCCAAAGCACCTCCAAGCTCCTCCTTTGTTTCTTGTTTAGCAGCTGAACATGCAAATCAGGAGCAGGAGTAGGCTATTTAGCTTCAATAGGATTATGGCCAATTTGATTGCAATTTCAGATCTACATTCCCAATTACACATGTTAAGCTTTCAACCCCTTGTTTAAGAAGAATCTATTTACCTTTGTCTTAAAACAATTCATTGCCCTTTGTTTAAAATGGGCAAACTCTGACTTCTGAATAATGAGCCCTGGTTCTAGATTCTCCCATAATCCTCTCCACATCTACCCTATCAAGACCTTCAGAATCTCACATATTTCAATTGAATCGCCTCGTACTCTTCTGAACTCCAACATTTATAAGCCTTGCCTGTCAAACATTTCCCCAGTACACAAATTATCCATTGCATTTGCCTACTCATGTAACCTTTCAATATATTTTTGTTACATCCTTGTGTCCCGTTCACAACTCATTTTCCTAATTGTCATTGTATCTGCAAATTTGACAACCATACCTTCTGTCCCTCTATCTAAGTCCTTTCCCATTTATAAGCAACTGAGGTCCTAGTTTTGATCTCAGCAAGATCACCATTTGTTACATTCTGCCAATGTGTAAAAGACCCTCTTATACCCACTGTCACATTTCTATTAGCCAGCTAATCCTGCATGATTGCACTTATGCTATCTCCTACACCCATTCTGAGGAAGGGTCACCAGACTTGAAATATTATCTCTGATTTCTTGTCAGAGATGCTACTAGACCTGCTGCACTTTTCTGAGCTATCTGTTTTTTTACATAACAGCTCTGAGCAGTTTCATTGGTTGGCACTGCTCCCTGCTGCAGCTCCAACAGCAGCTTAAGGTTGGTGTTGCTTCATTACCTTGTGTGTGTGTTCCGCAAAGAGGACAATAATAGTTCATAGTGCCTCATGGGGAGAGTTGTAATATACGGGTTTAGGCTGAGATAGATAGATTCTTAAGCAGTTGGGGAATCAAGGATTATGGGGAAATGGCAGGAAAATGGATGTGAGGAATATCCAATCAGCCATGTTCCTGTTGAATGGCAGAGCAGACTCCAGGGGCCGAATGGCCTACTGCTGTTCCTATTTATTTAGGTCTTATAGTCTTATAGCATGTAGGTCTTGTGCTTGTTTTAGAGATACTGAGAACAAAAAAGCAAGAGGCAATCAGTTGGGGTGGTATTCAATGCAAAACATTTATGTTTAGTGTGGAAGGAATGAGCCATGAAAAAAGTTGACGATTGTGTAAAGATCAGAACATGAGAAGAGAATGATAGTTGGGTATGCCCGAGAGGGGGCAAAAAGAAGGTAGCAATTCTTTGTGGTGAAACAAAGATGTACATAACTTGATTTTATTCTGGTGAATGGAAAGGAAGAAATTGCTGAGCATGTTGGGAATTTAAAAAGACTGTTGGGAGAGCTGGGGAAACGATGCATTTCACGCACTGCTTCCAGGTTGTTGGGAAATGCTGCCAGATCTGTCAGACTCTCCATTCCTTGTTGAACTGTGGGGTCTCAGAACCTGCTTCCTAGTTGGAGAACTTGCCTCCTCACCTTGACCTACTGAATTGTGACTTCTGAAAGGGCAAACAATGAGGTATGGACCTGACTGTGACTGATTTCTATTACTTTCTTTTCTAATTATTCGGCAAAGCCTGATAAAACAGAATTCAAGAAGAGCTTTCCCATTTAAACAGGCTCATGATTGACTCATTGGGAAATCCACTCACTTCCTCGCTCTATTTCCCAATGTGTCAGTGGATTCAGTATGAAACTTGATCTTCCAATTTGTGCTCAGAATTTGGTCATCATGTTTCTGATGTTCCCCACCTTTTCCATTGATGCTGTTTGGGTCCGTGACATTTATAACATACTTGCTGTGAAAAGGTTGCTTTTTTTGGAGATTTAGCAATTCAGCTGCTGTTTCTTTCACTTTTTTTTAAATAAAGAATTCTGGCCTGTGCTGTTTACATTTGCAGCTCAAGTTTTTTTTTTCCCGAACACCCACTTTCATTTCTGCACCAGAATCACACCCAGTTTTACTTGATAACCCTCCAGCTTCTGCACTCCAGTCAGGAACTGAGTCCCACACTGATCAGGGTCAGGCATTCAGTACTCACAGCTCCTGTAGTCATTAGTTTTTTCTAGTAAATGTAACGTGTACGCTGCCTCCAGAGTCTTGTGTGAGACATTCTCCTGTGGCTTTCCAGCCTGTATCGCTGCTTTATTACAAAAACAAATTCCCATTCTGATCACCATGCCATATTTCTTGATAAGTATACTGAATATGTAGGGTCTACTAGGTTTATTTGAAAATCTCATAAGGTTTATTTATCAGCTCAGACTAGATTAGATTACATTACAGTGTGGAAACAGGCCCTTCGGCCCAACAAGTCCACACCGACCCGCCAAAGCATAACCCACTCATACCCCTACATTTACCCCTTACCTAACACTAAGGGCAATTTAGCATGGCCAATTCACCTTACCTGCACATTATTGGACTGTGGGAGGAAACCAGAGCAAACCCACACAGAGACGGGGAGAACGTACAAACTCCACAAATTCCACGCCTGAGGTGGGAATTGAACCTGGGTCTCGGGCGCTGTGAGGCAGCAGTGCTAACCACTGTGCCACCATGGCACCGAAATTTGTTGTTACAGATCCTACATGTACATTCTCTGGTGGGTTGTTTCAATTGGACTGTATATGACAGTTGACAAAGTAGCTTCATCCTGGTTTTTGACTCATTAGCATATCAGCTCTTAAAGTAACACAGCTCCTAATGAAATAAAACAATGTATGGTATTAGACAATATACGTTGGAGTTGTTGGACAGCATAGACACTTGTCTCACTTGAATGGTCTTTACTACTTTCTTCTATTCTCTGCTTTTTTGATTTTTCCAAAGATATCCTCAATATTCCTAATCTTATTTCCCTTGGTTTCCAGTTTTTATTTGCATGCCTGTGTATTTCTGTTGATGTATAGTCAATATAGCCATCCTATTCCAAGCATGTTATAGGACTGCTCCACTCAAAGTGAAAATGGAAAACTGAAAGTCTTCTGTCAACTTTGAGTGTTTACCTTTTTTTTAAACAAGTTTCAGAAATCTCTAATAAACTTTGAGGCTTCATTATTTACTTTACTGGGTCTCAAAACAATCTAATACAGATAGAAATATCTATGAATTAATTATTAACATCAGAAATACCAAAGACCTATTGCTTACTAACTCAAAAGCCAGAAATTCAACCTTACAATGATGAACATTCAAGCCAATAGAAATCTAACATTTACATTATAACAGGGAGAGCCATCGCTAGAAGATCAAGGTGGCACTTTTGGGATGACAATGAATAAATTAGAATTTTAATACTGGATGCTAGAATCCTATAACAAGACAATGATGACTTGAACTTCAATTTAATTTTCTGTGCACTTACAAGCTTACAAGTACACAATCACACGTTTAATATCTTACACCCTCAAAAGCTACAATTTCTGCCTGCTCAAATACATGAGTCATTCTGAGTAAACCTGTTTGGGCATGTTATGTCACATCACATCTCCATAGTAGGTGTGATTTGAACCCAGAATTTCTGGTTTAGAGGTAGGGACACTAATACTGCACCATTTGAGCACTCAGTACTCTGGAAATTTGGATGTGTCATCACACACTTTCTTGAACATCACACCCTGAGTTGAAACTTGAATGTGGACCTTCTGGCCCAAAGTTAGAGACACTACCATTGTGCTGCAAGGCTCTTTTGCAGGCAGATGTTTGAGCCTGTGGAAGAATTCCAGAGTTGAATATCACTCTTTTGAATCACATTTTGAACACTCTTTCCCTCGTCTATATGTCCTGAAGTGGAACTTGAACCTGAGGTGGTAGCCTTGAGGTAGGAGCAGTATCTTGCAGCACAGAAACAAAGATGTTCTGAATATGAAAAGAAGCTAATCTGCCTGTGTGGAGCCATCTCTAAAGCAGGTGAGACTTAAATCCTGCGGTAAAAACAATGACTGCAGATGCTGGAAACCAGATTCTGGATTAGTGGTGCTGGAAGAGCACAGCAGTTCAGGCAGCATCCGAGGAGCAGTAAAATCGACGTTTCGGGCAAAAGCCCTTCCTGATGAAGGGCTTTTGCCCGAAACGTCGATTTCAAAGCTACTTGGATGCTGCCTGAACTGCTGTGCTCTTCCAGCACCACTAATCCAGAGACTTAAATCCAGATCAACTACCCTGGCATTAAGGGAATGATTTCCTAATAAACCCATTCAGGAAAGTTGTTACAAACCTCTGAACCACGTGAGGCTTGAACATGGATTTCCTGACTCAGAGGTAGGGTCACTACCATTGTATCACAAAATCTCCAAGTCTGCAGGGTATTGTCCTAAACTAAACCATCTTTAGCTGCTTCATCAATTACCTTCCATACATTGAAATATCCAGAGTGATGATGTTTACTGATGATTGTGCAATGTGCAGCACCATTCATGACTCCTCAGGTAGTGAAGCAGTCTGTGCCTGGATGAAGCACAAATTGGACAACATTGAGATTTAAGCTGAGAAATGGCAAGTAGCATTCACAGTACATGAGATCCAAGTATTATCTACTTCCAACTAGAGTACTTCTAACTAAGTTCCTTGATAATTAATGACTTTACCATCACTGCAACATCACAGCGCCCACCCCCAATATAGGAGTTAACATTAACCAGGAACTTAACTGGATGAAACATAATCCATAAATGTAACTCCTGTGGCTACAAGAGGCTTGGAATTCTACTGCCTAGAACTCCCTAAAATACTTCCACAATCTACAAGGCACAAGTTGAGAGCATGGTAAAGTATACCCTACATGCCTGGATGAGTGCAACTCCAACAACATTCCAGGAGATTGGTACGATCCAATACCAAGCAGGCTGTTTTGGATGCACTTTTTTACAACTTTAAATATTTACCTCCCCCTCGCCATTAGCACTCAGTGGCAATATGTATGTGCCACCTAAAAGATGAACTGCAGCAACTTGCCTAGGTTCCTTCAACAGTACTTTCCAAATCTGTCACCGCTACCAGCTGGATGATGAAGGACAGTAGGCTTATATGAACACCACCACTTCCACATTCCCTTTGGAGTCACATATTACTAGCTAAAGTATTTTGCTGCTCATTCACTGTCAGTATGTCAAAATCCTCGACCTCTGTCTCTAACCGCATTCGGGTGCTCCAAAATAATGTTAAAATTTAGAATTTTTGAATGAGCTATTATTGTTACATGTAGTCAAGTACAGGGGTACAGCACAGAACAACCTAGCTCTCAATGTGGGCAAAATGAAGGAACTCATTATTGACATGCAGCAGGATGTTACTCATGCCGCCACCACCCCCTGCTCCCCCCCACCCCAAACCCCACCTCGTGCACATTAACACCACAAAGATGGAAGGAATGCAGAGTGTCAAGCTCCTGGGAGTGGTTATTCCCAACAAGCTTTCCTGGATTCTTCATGTGGATGTACTGGTTACAAAGGCCCAACAACGTCTCTTCTTCCTCAGGCAGCTGAGGAAATTTGGGCATGATGGTGAATACCCTTGCCAACTTTTATTGGTGTGCCATTGAGAGCATTCTGTCTGGATGTATCACTACCTGGTATGGCAACTGTACCATTTAAGATCAGAATGGTACAGAGAGTGGTGAACTCGGACCGGACAATCACAAAGGCCAACCTCCCATCTATAGAATCCCTCTACCTGGCCCGCTGTCAAGGAAAGGCCGCCAGCATTCTCAAAGATCCATCCCACCCTGGCAATGTTTTTCTACAACCTCTACCATCAGGGAGAAAGTACAGAAGCCTGAACAACGCACCAGCTGGTTTCAAAACAGTTTCCACCCTACTGTTAGAATACTGAATGGACTCACAAACTCTTAACATTCACCTGTACCTGTATGTTTGTTTTTGTCGCTGTTTACCTATTATTTACTATCTATGCTACTTAACTCTGTGATCTGCCTGTATTACTCACAAGACAAAGCTTTTCACTGTGCCTCGGCACACGTGACATTCAATTCAACTCAATACAATACAATAAAGTACAATGCAACACACAACATACAATGCACAACACACAACCCAACTATTCGGGGCACTATCTTAGGTACCTAGGTATAAAGTCTTACGTACAAAGTAGAAAAATGAGGAAATTAGGTTTCCCTGCACTCTCTCACTGCTTAATTACTAAGTTAGTTCAGTGGTTGACAATGTCAGTCACCACTGACTTCTCAAGCGTAGTTAGGGACAGGCTATAAATGCTGACCTTGCCAATAGTGGTCACATCCCATGGATGAATTTTTAATAAAATAAGGTGAATCAGTTATAACAATCTGTCCGTTAGTGAAGTATTACAGAGGAAACTTCTGAGGAAGGGTCATCAGACCAGAAACGTTAATTCTGTTTTCTCCTCAAAGACGCAGCCAGACCTGCTATACTTTTCCAGCAATTTCTGTTTCTGATTCTGACTTCCAGAATCTGCAGTTCTTTTGGTTTTTATTACAGGCGTTTTATGATTGTACCATAAATGGCTTTGTTTTTGGCATTTGCACTAATTAATCCACATTTTACAAAATTCTTTGCAAAATATTTGTAATCAGTTGGCATTTTAATATGGAACCATTAAAATATGTTAAAATTATCTTTGATTTTATTCTGTAAAAGAGGGAAATATGCTTTTAAAAATTGATAGTAAACACTAACATAATCAATACAAAACTGTGGCCTCAACTTCCAGTGTTGCAATGCCTTAATGTACCTTTTTAGACTATTTCAAAAACCTAGCTAACATAACTATAAGAAACATTTCGCCTCCATTATTTTAAATTAGTCAGCCGTATATTAGAGTCATCTTTTATTGTTGACATTCATTAATTTATGAAATTACAGTTGTGAACATAGCATAAAATTGCATTTTAGCCTCCTGTACAGTTCTTTTAGTTTGATGTTTTAGTTTTATTTAATAAAGCTGTCAACTTGTTCATCCAATTTCCTGAAGTGAAAAGAAAATATAAGCAGAATGTGGAAGAAAAACAAGACAAAGGAGTTTACAAAATACATGACAGTATCATGCATTGTCATGATATATGAAACAGGGACATTATGTTAAATGTATATGAGATGTTAATAACCTGACAACAAGATTATTTACCACATTAAAAAAAGAATATTGAAACATAGAAGGGGTATAGCAAAAGGTGCCTAGAATCACAGGATTGAAGATTATAATTATGGAGAAACAGTTAAAGGCTTTTCTTCAATAGAAAATATTAAAAGAGGAGGACAAGGCAACCAGGGCTGACAAGGGAAGTCAGAGACAGCATAAAAGCAAAGGAAAAAACACAGTGTGGCGGAGATTACTGGACGATGAGGAAGCCTTTAAAAACCAGCAAAGGTTAACTAAATAAAAAGCAATAAGGGGAGACAAGATGACATATAAGAGTATGTTAGCCAATAATAAACAAGAAGATTGCAAAAGTGTTTTAAGATATCCTCGAGGCAAGTCTGGACATTGGACCATTGGAAAATGGCGCTGGCATAGTGATTGGGAATGAGGAATTGGTGGAGGAACTTTGCATCGGTTTTCTCAGTGGAAGGCACCAGCAACATACCAGAACTTCAGGAAAGTTGGGGACAGAAGTGAGTGTAGTGGTCATCACTAAGGAGAAGATGCTGGGGAAACTGAAAGATCTGGAGAAGGATCAATCATCAGACCAAGTGGACAACATCTCAGAGTTCTGAATGAGATAGCTTAGGAGATTGGAGAGACATTGGTGATGATCTTTCAGGAATCACTGGAGTCAGGAAGAGTCCCAGAGGATTGGAAAATGGCTAATGTAACCCCACACTTAAGAAGTGAGGAAGGCAGAAAGCAGGATAACATAGGCCGGTTAGCCTGACTCTGTTCGTTAAAGATGAGATTGTGGAGTACTTGGAAGTAGGAGAAAGTGAGGACTGCAGATGCTGGAGATCAGAATCGAGAGTGTGGTGCTGGAAAAGCACAGCAGGTTGGGAGCACCCAAGGAGCAGGACAATCGACATTTCGGGCATAAGCCATTCATCAGGAATTCTGGAACAAAGGCAGGAGAATGGGGTTGAGAAACATATCAGCCATGATTGAATGATGGAGCCGACTCAATGGGTCAAATGGTCAAATTCCGCACGTGAATGTTGAAATTTTTATAATTATGATTGGCTTCTCAGAAAGCAAAGATTGAAAAAAATATTTCTACTGATTAATTGGGGTTAGATTCAAAATATTCAGCAGAACAGAGGAGAAGGTAAAATAATTTCACATGGATAATTCTTAAAATATGTAAGTGCTTGATAACAAGTGGCCTTTGAGGAAACAATGCAACATGATTAAAATAAGAATATATAATTATTGCTGAGAAAATGCACATTTTGTTGAACCTTTTGTCTTGCATTCATCAGGACAATTCACAAAAAATACCAAACAGTAAAAGGAAAACAGCACTTATGCAATGTGATAGGGGAGTACTAATTGGCTGATGAATAGACTGTGATTGGTGCAAGTAGATGGAGAATGCACCAGTTACTAATGAATGACAGTTAATGGCTAAGCTTTGTTCAAATTTTAAGCAAGTTCAAGTTGACTTTGCCTTATTTCTTAAGGCCTTGACCAATGAGTGGCTGTCATACATTGTCTGGCGTTGAAACTGATGCAGTGCATATACATGTCCTTTCCATCTCCAGTTTTGAAAACACACATTCACCATACTGTGAGCCTTACTGACATTCCTGAAATAGTTGGCAGTGCAATGCTCCACACACCTAGGATTATGTAGCAAATACTGTTCAATTATGAATCACATCTAATGTTGGGCACAGTGTTGTGAGTTCTGCAAGAGTGAGCTGACTGGCTATGGTCAATAGCAGACAAAGGAACATGCTGTTTAGAGTCAGAGAGATGTACAGACCCTTTGCTCCAACTCATCCATGCTGACCAGATATCCTAAATTAATCTAGTCCCATTTGCCAGCACCCAGCACATATCCCTCCAAACGCTTCCTATTCATATACCCATCCATATGCCTCTTAAATGTTGCAATTGTACCAGCCTCCACCATCTCCTCTGACAGCTCATTCCATACATGTACCACCCTCTGCATAAAAAAGTTGTCCCTTAGGTCTCTTTTATATGGGTGGCACGGTGGCAGAGTGGTTAGCACTGCTGCCTCAAAGTGCCAGAGACCTGGGTTCAGTTCCTGCCTCAGGCGACTGACTGTGTGGAGTGTCTGTGTGGGTTTCCTCCCACAATCCAAAAATGTGCAGGTTGGTGAGTTGGCCATGCTACATTCCACCTAGTGTTAGGTGCAGGGGTAAACATAGGGGAATGGGTCTGGGTGGGTGCGCTTCGGCGGGTTGGTGTGGACTTGTTGGGCTGAAGGGCCTGTTTCCACACTGTAAGTAATCTAATCTATATTCTTCCCCTCTCACCCTAAACCTATGCTCTCCAGTTCTGGACTCCCCCACCCTAGGGAAAAGACCTTGTCTGTTTACCCTATCCATGCCCCTCATGATTTTATAAACCTCTGTAAGGTCACCCCTCAGCCTCTAACACTTCAGGGAAAACTGCCCCAGCCTGTTCAGCTTCTCCCTATAGCTCAAATCCTCCAACTCTGGCAACATCCTTTTAAATCTTTTCTGAACCCTTTCAAGTTTCACAACATCTTCCTATCAGATTTGAGTGGAAAGTTGACTTACCCAGCATCGCACCTGCCCTGATATTCAGTCACTGTATTACTTGTTTGTGTAACAGGGAAAGCACCTTTCTGCCTTTTTGGCTTGATAGCAGCACCATGTTTATGGTGAGCACCATTGAGTTTCTCCTCGATAGGCGAAGCATGAAACTTTACTCATTGTTTGTACTTTTGAGAAATCTTGACCTTCCTGTGTAATCTGATGCAGCCTTTGCAGGACTCAAAGGTTTGTTAATGATTTTACAGAGTATATGGTGAGAGATCATATAATTAGTGCAATATTCTCCTGCTAGATGGCTCTGATCACCTTAATTGACCATCAAAGCTTGGATGATTATCATTGGCTCAGGTGTTATCTGAGGTTTCACTAAGGCCAATTTTATAATATTCATGATTTGGAGATGCCAGTGTTGGACTGGGGTGTACAAAGTTAAAAATCACACAACACCAGGTTATAGTCCAACAGGTTTAATTGGAAGCACACTAGCTTTCGGAGCGCAACAACCACCTGATGAAGGAGCGTCGCTCCAAAAGCTAGTGCTTTCAATTAAACCTGTTGGACTATAACCTGGTGTTGTGTGATTTTCAATTTTATAATACATGGAGACATAGGAACTGCAATACATATATTGAATGCAGAAGGTAGATGTGCAATAACAGTAGTGGAGAATCCCTTGTCCAGTTGCATGACTAACATGTCAAGGACTGGAGGTCATTTGAGTGCTCTATTTCAAAGATGAGTGAGTGCGTGGTGGAGCACAGTAAGACAGGCAAGGCAATTCTGACATGCAGCTGAGTTTCAAATATCACAAAAATATCACCCTGAACACTGTTGGACAATGAGCTACCTATCTGCGGAATCCCTAGAATTTGATTGGATCCACCTTATGTTTGGATCATTCCTGATTTGGATCACCCATCACAAGCCGAAACCTTCACCACCTTGATTGTTTTCACACTCCTATCTGCTCAGACAGACTTTGAGTCTGGGAGGAAGGCTGTCCACTAGAAAGGCCTCCGTGCTGTCAGCCAGGGTGGTGGTGGGATGGGAACCCCACAGAGTAAGTTGAAGGAGCTCAGCAATGGTGCAGGGCACTCAGAAAACTCATTCCTTCAGGTTTCCTGACTTCACACCACCATGATTCCACTTTGTTCTGACTTGTACCTGACAAGCATGAGAAACTTCCAGGGAGATTTAAGGTCTGCAAGCTCAACTAATTAAGAGACATTCAATTCTGATTTTAAACCAGCATTCTCACTTCACTTGCCAGAATGTGGATTTTTGTAAAAACCAAAAGAATTGCGGGTGCTGTACATTAGAAACAAAAACAGAAACTGCTGCAAAAGCTCAGCAGGTATGCCAGCAGGGGGCAGCATAGTGGCTCAGTGGTTAGCACTGCAGCCTCACAGTGCCAGGGTCCCAGGTTTGAGACCAGCCTCGGGTGTCTGTCTGTGGAGTTTGCACATTCTCCCTGTGTCTGTGTGGGTTTCTTCCGGGTGCTCCAGTTTCCTCCCACAATCCAAAAGATGTGCAGGTCAGATGGATTGGCTGTGCTAAATTGCCCCATAGTGGCTGGTGCATTAGCCAGAGGGAAATGGATCTGGGTGGGTTACTTTTCGGAGGGACTGGTGGGGCTGAATGGCCTGTTTCCACACTGTAGGGAATCTAATCTGTGGACAGAAACCAGTTAATGTTATGGGCCCAGTGACCCTTGTTCAGAACTGATGATAGCTGAAAAAAAATTAGTTCTTATGCAGATTAGGGTGGAGTGAGGGAGTAAACAATCGGTGAAGATAGAGCCCAATGAGAGAGAACAGTTGGACAGACAAAAGGATGGATAAAGGTCAATTTGGAAGAATGAATAGTTGCTAATGGGTGCTGTTAGTGGCTAACAATTGGTTGTATATAATAGCAGACTGTGATAACAAGGCTTGGAGCGTAGGGATGGCACGTTCTGAGGAAGAGTCACCGGACCTGAAACATTAACTTTGATCGGTCTTCATAGATGCTGCCAGATCTGCTGAGCATTTTCAGCAATTTCTGTTTTTGTTTCTCGGAAGTGGGGGTTGCAGTAAGGACATGGGAGAATGTGCCTAGAGTCCTAAACGTTGAATTTGGTATTGCATCCAGAGGCTGTAGAGTTCCCAAGTGAAAAATGAAGTGCTGTTCTTCCAGCTTGTGCTGAACTTCACTGGAGCCTGGCAGCTCCTGAGACAGAGATATTGACCTGACAATATCGTGGTGTGTTAAAGTAGACAAGAATTTTTGTGTCGGAACTCCACAGAGTCGAAAAGACAAGAGCACAGGGGTGAGTGATTACCATGTGATTCTCAGAGGCTGGAAAGCCTTTAAAGAATGAAACCATACAGAATGTAAAGAATGAAATAAACCTGTTGGACTATGATTTGGTGTCATGTGTCTTCTGACTTTGTTCAACCCAGTCCAACACTGGTACCTCCACATCAAATGGCCTATCGTCAGAATATCCTTTCACGTGATGTCTAGCTTTCTGATGTCATTGGGATGAGATGAGATATATCCAAGGATACTGAGGGAAATGGGATTGGACATTACAGAGATCCTGACAATGGTAAAAGGCTTTCCTGGGCTCAGAGATGGTGATAGATGAAATAACTCCACAGAGGCTGGCATCCCATCAACAAGTCACTCTTTATATCCAAATGAAGAATCCTTGACACTGATCCAGCTTCCTCAGAACCAGCTTTCAGAGTGAACAACATATTTTACACTCTTGTTCTTAACTGTCAACCAGGACTCCCTGATTACCAAGTTAATAGCCCTAATCAGGGAACTCATATTGTATGAGGTCCATCTGGCTGACCTCATTACAATCACTACTGAATGGGGGAGAATTGCAAACAATGCACCTTTGTTCAAAACAAATGTGCATGAAAAGCCAAGCAACTCTAGAATATTCAGTTCAACTCTGATGGTTGGGTAACTTCTAGAAACAATAATTTGGAGAAAAATTAACATTTGCATGTAAAATGTGAGTAAATTAAACAAAGTAAATGTGGATCGTTCAATGGGAAAATCATGTTTCAGTAACTGGCTGGAGATTTTGAACTGGTAACTGAGAAGATTAGCAAGAGCAATGCTGCTGATGTTTCTATGAACCTTTCGTAGGTTTTTACTATACTGCAACACAATAGACTTGAGAGAAGAGTTAGAACTCATGGAATAAAAGGGACAATGGCAACATGGACACAAAACTGGCTGAGTGGCAGGAAATGAAAAGTATGGATGGATAAATGATGGCTTGTTTTTTTGGGCTGGGGAAAGGTTTGTGGAGGAATCCACTGGAGTTAAGTGCTGGGACATTTGCTTTTCCTTTTAACTATATAATATAAACTTTGATCTACAAAGCACAATATCAAAAGTTGTAGATGATGCAAAACTTGAAAATATTGTAAAATGTGAAGAGGACAGTGTAAGTTTTCAAAGGACATTGACAAGAGGGTGAGGTGGTTGGATAGGAGGCAGATCAGAATCAATGCAGAAAGAGAGCTCTGTTACAGTATGGCATGGAGAGACAATAGAAAATAAAGCTACAATTCTGAAGTGGATGCAAGGACAGAGTGGCTGATAGGTATCAAATTGTTGAAAGTAGAAATATTAAGAAGCGGTTAAAAAGGCATTGGGCTTTAATATTAGCAGCATAGGTTACAAAGTTAAAGAATTTATGATGACTCTGTATCAAATACTGGCTTGGTCTCAACTGGAGTATTGTTGTAGTTGTAGGTATGTTCACCGAGTTGGGAAGCTGATTTTCAAACGTTTCCTCCCCTGTCTAGGTGACATTGTCGGTGTTTTGGGGCCTCCTGTGAAGTGCTGCTGTACTGTTTCTTATGGAATTTATTTGGTTCCGTTCGTGCTGTTTCTGGTTGCCGGTTCCGGTGTTTGTCGTAGTAGCTGGTTTATTGGGTCCAGGTCCATCTGCTTGTTGATGGAGTCTGTCTTCATGCTTCTAGGAATTCTCTGGCTGAGCTCTGTTTGGCTTCCACTGTGATCACTGTGTTAAGTTTTAGGCACCACATTTTAGGATGGATATGAAAACTTTGGAGGGAGTGCAAAAAAAAATGGAATGATTCCAAGGATGAGTGACTTTGGCTATGTTGATATATTTTACAACCTGAAATCGTTCTCCTTACAGAAAAGAAGGTTGACAGGAAATTTTACAGAGCTGTTCAAAATCATAAAGGGCATTGATAGATTGAGGAACGATTACCCATTGTTAGAAAGGTCAAGAATCAGAAGAAATTAATATAAGATGAATGTCAAAAGAGCTAACAGCAACGTGAGGAGAAAGGCTTTGTACATGGAGTCAATCTGATTCCGAAAGTACTGCCTGGCAGCACAGTGCAAGCTGTTTAAGCTGTGCCTTTCGAAATGGAATTGGATAAAACATGAAGGGAAAAGATTGTAATGCTATGACAAAAGGGGTGGAATGGGACTAACTGATTTTTTTGTTGCAGGAAGCTGTCACTGTCAATAAAGGTCTGAATGGCCTCCATCTGTTATTCTTTAAGACCCCACCTCCCTCCCTACTTTCCAAGTGGCCAGTTGGGCACACCATAGGCAATGGCAGTCAAAATCAATGCAGCCCTAAATTTCTTCACCTCTGGCACCTTCTAGGCATCCTCTGGTGACATTTATAGGATTTCATCATGAATTAATGCCAAGTGCATGGAGGTAGCGAGGACTGCAGATGCTAGAAAATCAGAGTCGCTAAAATTGGAGCTAAAAAAAAGCACAGCAGATCAAGCAGCATCAGAGGAGCAGGAAAATCGATGTTTCAGGCAGGACCCTTCATCAGGACCAATCCTGCTCCTCTGAGGCTGCTTGACCTGCTGTGCTTTTTTTTAGCTCCACATTTTATTGTCTAATACTAAGTGCATGTTCTTGATGAATGATGCAATCTTGACTAGCACTTATCAGCTCTGAGCACTTTACTATCCACAAGGACAGTTATGTACAGGGTACTCCTACACTTACTGCAGCAGCAAGATTCTCACAGATACAGACACATAGATTGTATACAATCAAGACACCCTCAGATCTAACAGTAAGTTTTGGCATTCAAAGCAATTGTCTGCCCTCAGAGTTTAACTGACATGTGACCACTGGAAGGTTCACGTGCATGCCTGTGGAAGACATCCTGGAATTGCTAAAATGTTTTATTCAGCACCAATCCCATCACCCACAGGCCTCTGCATGTCCAAACAAAGTCAGCAGGTAGCCTGGAGATCCTTCTAAAGGCATGAAAATGACAAACCTGAGCAGCTTAATAACTGATAAAAAAAGAAAGATTCAACCAGAGTTATGTAAGTTTGCTGAGGATATGATTCAGGTCCCCGGACAAACAAGATTATGCAAATTGTATCTGGTCTGCTGCTTCTTGTACAGCATTGCACTGCCAAGGGGTGTGGAACTTCAGGAGATAGAAGGTAAGGACCACTCTGCATCCTCATTGGAGAAGCAGTAGGATTAGGAGAAGTCTATTATGGTCATGATACCTTCCATCATTTACCTTATGGCCAGAAAGATCGGACAACGGATTCATCAAGGCACTATTCACATAACCTTAGGTGTGTTCAGTCAGATGGCATAGCAATGCTGAATCCAATACACTCCCAAAACAACCACACAAATCATTCCCGTGGTCAGAAAATCTTCAATCTCATTCACACTTTTTTACTCCTTTTCTCACTAGTTATTTGTTCTCCCTAAAGTTGAATGTCTGTTTGAGAGGCAGGGCCAATAATGGGGATGAATGGATCATGGAAACTGGAAATAAAGTCCTTGGTTCATTTCAATGTTTTGATAAATTGCTGACATCTCTATAAGCACCTGCTGCTGCTCGCACTCAGGTAAGTCTCACAAGGGGAGACCCTGTTCATTTCTCCTGCAGACATATATCAACGTGAGCCCATAAAACTTTGTGCGTCTTCAGAGTGAACAACCTGAAGTGAAGAATGCAGCGTCCTCCTTCTCTAAATGTTCTGTCACAGCTAATAAACCAGCTAGCATGAAAGCTATGAATTAGGAAAAAGTCACCATTGTGTAAACATTCACATTTCAGTAAATGGTGATGGTAAATTAGTGATGCTCCACCAATGATTGTTCTGGATTAAGTGGCAGTGTGATTTCTAATTTTATCATCTGGTAGCAGAGAGACCTTCATCATTCCACCCCTAACCAGCCCTGTCCTCACCATTCAGCCTTGGTGGCCTCTGAATCTCTTTCCCCAGGTTTGGGGGACCACATTCCTATCTGTTAATCCTCTGCCACACCACTCCATGCTGTTTAGTTTGAGATGCTGGTCTCTCCCTTCCATTCACATGAAAAAGATCTTGTGGGAAGGGACATAATATTGGGGACGGTGGGGGTCAACCTTATTGCGCTTTACTTCTATGCCTGTGACTGCAGAAGCCTGTAAGATCAATGCTGAATTCAGTCACTCTGACCCCTGCCAGCTGCTATCAACTCAAAATCCTATTTTGGGTCATCCCTATGCTGACGCACTGTAATTGATCAAAGATCCTCAAAGTGGAATGCTAATGTGACAATGAAATTAAATAGACATGACAAAGCTCCCGCAGCAATTGGACTCCCTACTCCCTCTGCAACCCTTCCCTTATTGTGAACTGTTCAATTTCTTTAAACTTCTTCCCAATGGGTGACCAAATGAGTTACAGGATCAAAAAGACCTTTGATTACTACTGCGCTAATAATCCAAAGTTGCACCATAGGCTGGCAAGGAGATACACACTGCAAACCAGGAACGGGGGGATCATTTGTACAAAGATAATTCAAAAGCAGAGACATTATGTGAAGTTTATATCGATTGAGAGGCTTTCCTGGGTCTAGTATGCATGAGACAGACAAAGCATATGCCACGGCTGGCTGTTCCATTGCAAATTTTGGAGTGGATGACTAGCCTATCAGCAGATTTTATAGCTTGATCATTCTGCATCAAGCATGACCTACTAGGAGACTCTCCCCTGCTTACCACGTGCCTTTGGCAGATTGGAAGAAATTACAGGCTGCTAATCCACCTGTTTGACTGTGAATGCACCTTCTGTGGCCCTCAAAGTGCAACTCGAGTGCAACTCAAGCCTGGAGTTGATGGCTCGGAGGCCGAGACACTACCCATTGTGTCATTGTGGATAGGCTGGTGTCCATGACTGCAATAGGATTATAGAGGGTCTGGAGGAGCTGGAAATCAAGTACAAAGGAAATACCAGAATGGAGAGAATACAATGATCAGAAAGGACTGAACAATTGATGCTTTTTTCTCGAGAGAAGAGAGCTGAAGGTGAACTGAGAGAGTTCTCCAGAATTATTTAGTGTTTAAAGAGTGTGAGTATAGAGATGAGAGAAGATTTTTGGGAGCCCACACCTGGAATCCATAAATATAAGAGCTATAAAAATATCTAACAAAACAGTCTAAAAAAGATCCTCTGCTCTCAGAAAGTGATGATACTATGAAACTCAACCTCACATGAATTGTTTGTGGGTGATTAGCAAAGGTGCATTTCAGGGGAATTTATTTAAACATCTGAGGAAGAGGGAAAAGGAGAATATGTTGAACAGTGAGATGAAGTAAGATGACGAGAGGATCATATGAAACATTAAAATCCACGTGGCTCAGATTGACTAAATGACCTGTTTTTGTGGTGTAGAGCTTTAATTAAAATGGCAGTGAAGTCTGGGTGCATTTTCAACCTGTCACCTGGGGGTTAAAACCATTGCAACAGTTTGGCCGACCATTATAGAAACTGCAATTTTTTACACTTCTGTTGATTTTAATTGAAAATCAAATTGTTTCTATAATGGACAGGGACAGTCAATCCAAAATGCCAGGGTTGCATTCCTGTGAAAGTCTATCCTGTGAAGTCCAATACGAGAGCTGATAAACAAATAGTTTATAGTCTTGCCTTCCCTCTCTCTTGAATCTTTATTCACTCAAGGGCTTAAAATAGTTGAATTGAACTTGTACTGTAATTGAAATGTTAGCCACAGTTTGCTGGAATATTAATAATTCATCTCTGGCACCTGTATTTAAAGATTCTTAAACAAAGTGAATCTTTTCGCATTTCAGTGTAATTCTGAATGGAACAGCCTCACAGCACAAGTTGCGCATCTATTGCATATTGGCACTAAATTGAACATTTCACTGAGAGATATTACAAAATAGTTCATTTGGAAATGGAAGTGACATGCATTCATGGGAGGGTGAGGTTGAAATATTTTTGTATATTAGCTTTATACCTGGAATATTTTCCATTTGGAGAGTAACCACTTGGCCTCAATATTAATCCCAAGCCTTTGTGGAAAAGTTTTGGGGGCCACTAAGAATGAATAACAAGTGTGGAACACCTGAATTGGCGTGCATTTACCAGTATTACAACCGCTTGTTTCATGTTGTGTTTGTATCTTACTTGTGCAACAGGTCTGTCGATAAACAGAAGTAGGAGCCATTGGTTTAAGAATACTTAAAATAAGGTCTGACAGAACATTTTATGGCACAGAGAGTGAGGAGTTCACTTCTGAGAAGCCTTCAGCTGATTGTGGCCTCAATCTTCACTTATGATCACACAGCTCTCTCCCCCACTCCAACAACTTCTGCCTGCACCCTGCTGTTACCGTGACTGACCTCCTCCCTTCCATCCAAGTATTAATCTTCCCCAATGGCCTCAATCCTTTTCCTGTAACTTGTATTTCCAATTTCCCCATTTTCTTGAGACACAACGTAGGAAATGGTCAGCTATATCCTTCTGTTGGTGGCTCCTTTCCAGTGGACACTCAGCTGGTTAGGCTGGGAAGCAGAATGAAAGAGTTGTCCTGAGGTCCTGCTGTTAGATGTACCAGGACTCCCCCTCTGGTTTCCAAATGTTTCACAGCTGTTTCGTCATTCCTGAGCACTCTGAATAAATATCACCCTGCTTGTCAGTAAATATCAGGATCTTTGATTCTGGGCAAGGTTTTCATTTTAATCACTGGTCCCCAAAATCAGAATCATTTTCTGGTGTGAACCTTGTATGACATGGGCATGACATACCCAACATGACTTTTGTTCTCCCACTAATTCATGGTCAGAGGTTGTTCTGCTATCCACATTCAGTGGGTTCCTGATCCTGGAAAGCTAAAGGAGGTCCTCGAACAATTGGGAAGCTGCAAACTGGTCAATGTAGATAAGCGAGAGAGGGGGCACCTTGGTATTTGAGAATGTTGCTGCTGGATTGTCTTTGTTTGAGGGATTTTCTTCACAGTCTCTAATGCAGGAAGCAGTTTGTGACTCCTCATGGTGGTTCTCAGAAATTGGGGGCATGAGGGCCTGAATGTTGTGTGATGGTCGTGCAAACAGCGATAGAAGATTTTCTTTAGCAATGCCAACCCAAACTGATGTTCCTAAAAATGGCCTGGGGTTGGGAGTCTGTTGACAAGCTGGTAAGAATTTCTGGGCCGATCATCACTTTTCCTGCCTTGAATGGCCTTCCAAACTTTGGCACAAAATAATAAGAGCAAGAGAATAATTTTCAGCTTTGGCACATTTAATTTTTTTAGAACAATATTAATGACAATTTTTAAAAGATAAACAATAAAATATAACTACTACATCATAACTATAACTTGGTCCATTTCAGAAACAGCATCTGCTGCAGAGTCAGATGCCTCAACAAATTGCATCCCTAAGGGAAGTTTGCATTCTGCTGGAGGTTTGTTGTTCCAAATTAGAGAAATGATTTACCATTAAGCTATAAGTGGTATAGTATGTTGGTTTTGACATATAAACTAGCAGAGTGTAAAGGTTAATGGCAATGTGTGTATAGCAGTCATAGTGGTAACTTTGTAATTGCACAGAAACAGCACAGACTGCATTTATACAAAAACACGTGTCTATGTTTTAAAGATAATATAAACAAATAAACCATCTGTTGTTGTAACAGAGCTGCAATGAATCATAAGCATTACCGAGGAAACTGTTAACTGTTGTGTCTTCGGAAGTCATGCGATTTAAATATTCAGTCTACATTCTAGATATAGCTGATTAAAAGAGTCTTGCCCACAGATGTACTAAACTAAAAGAAGCATCAGATAGATAGCTCTGCAGTGGGGAATCATACAATCTAGTTTATGGAATAAATACAGATGGGTTTCTAATTAAAAGAAAACACTAAATACCATTGAGTTGTGCATTGTCCTGAAAGCACTGCTCTGTTAAGTGTAGTTGTCATGCACATTGTGCACTAATCAACCATGAAAGATGATATCAATTAAATAGCCTTGAGCACAGTTTGAAATTTTATGTCTACTTATAGTGCTCCATTTTATGTGCTGCATAACTTTCCACAAGATTATGGCTCATGAAATAAAAATGCAAGCTTTTATTGCTATCATCAATAGTAAAACAGAAGAAAATACACAAAGCAGTGGATGATTAAATTGAAAATATAATTTTAATTGAGGTGATGATGATGTCAGAAATTTGGCAGATTATATGGAGTATTGGCAATGGAGTAAATTACAACCATATAACTATTTTGTGCCATTAAGTATTTTATAAATCATTTGTTCAAGCATATATATAATTACTGAATCATTGCACTGCCATTACGTCAACAAGTCTGCAAACGATCTCAGCTGATCTGCTGACAATTGAAATCAAATGGTATATGATATCATCATGACAACACAATACAAATTTAAGATGGTACAAGCCATGCCCAAATAAGTGAAATTAAAGTTTTCAATTTGAAATGCCTCTATCTAGTAAACATAAACCAAACTCAAAACTGCTACAAATTGATTCCAAATAAGCAATTGCACCTCAAAATCCACAGGATACCACTGAAGAAATGGGGGTAATCTTGTGCATAGAGCTGGAGTGCAAGTCTAAGGCTGCAGCTTGTTTGGATGTTTGTGGAGATGGAAAAGGAGTTGTATTCTGTAACTAACCATGAGCTGGGAGTGAATGGTGCCTGAATATTAAACACGCCCTTCCTCAGCATTAACAAATAAGTGCAAAATACACAAAAAATATTAAAAATAATAAAACGGAAACTTGACCAAACAAATTGCACATCCATTTCATTTCCTATTGCTTTAACATATATCGGCCATTCAATGTTGAAGTTATTAAAAGGATTTGGAATGATCATCATCTCTGACATTAAAAATTCAAAATAATATCATCAGGTTGATTGGGAAAAGGAGAACCTTTTTTTTACCAGAATTTTCTCCGTTTCAGTAATTAGTCTAACATTGTACAGCAAATGAAGATTAAGGAGGCACCTCCAGCTGAACCACTTGGAGAGTCATAAGGATCCTTACTGAGATTGACAGGTGGAGGTCTTCTCCCTGTCCAAGTATAGCGTTTGATACCTTCAATAGATTTAAAAGTAATTTCAATCAAACTAGATAACTGTATCCACATTTGTATCATGTAAAGCATGCAGATCAGAGTTTCATTGTCCACCTCTAACAATCCTTCATCTCAATATTTTACTATTGAAATATTTTACTAGTGAAAATAAAGAAGTGTAAAGCTTATTCTGTCCACAATGGCTATTATTTAGTTTGGAAATGAATTCTTTAATATATTGACTACAGAATGTCAGAGCGTTGATTTCTGTGGTGGTTCTCCAACTTGTTTGATCTGGCTTTGGTGGAAATGTTGGAGAAACACCCCCATAAAGCAGACTGAGCAAAGCTTATGTTATTCTTGCAAGTTTTTAGCAGTGTTTTGAAGTTGCAGCAAATAGATGGAAATTCATAGCAATTCAAAGCCATTCTTTTCAGGAATTTGAGAACAGGGTAAAACAGGCCACGATGAAGTTATTACACAATAAAAATGACAAATTATTTTTGAATTGTACATGGCTATAATGAAGATAAAATAATTACTATTTGAAAATTGTCAACTGAGCAGAAATATCTAAAGTAAAGTTACTATAATCCCAGGCAGAGATGACTGATGATGAATTTAACCTGAGGGTCACTGTGCCTCAGGTGAGGGGCAAGATTGAGAAGGAGGAATTTTCATGGTAACCTCAACCTTTAGAGAAATTGGTGTCACCAGCATTGCAAACCAGATACCCAGGGCACTAAGGTAACCAATCCCGAACGGCCAACTACACCATTGTCACACAGAGCATTGTTGGGTAGTGGATGATGAAATAACCTTCAATTGGTTCAAAAACAAAAACAGAAGTTGTTGGAAAAGCTCAGCAAGTCTGGCAGCATCTATGAAGAGAAATCAGAGTTAGCCTTTCAGGTCCAGCGACCTTTCCTCAGAATTAGTACAGTTGATAAAACCTAACCCAGACTCGAATACATTACTTTAAGGGAGTGAATATGTCATGTGTAGTATCTGCTTAATTTATATTACATTTATATGACACATATATATTTTCAAAGTTCTGTTTTCAGACATTTCTATGCCTCATAACTTCTTTCTTTTCCAATTTTTGTTATACCAATTCTATACAATGCAGCTAATTGTTGCAGATGAAATTTATTGAATGCTTGAAAAACTAATCATTTCAGTTGCCTTTTCTCTTTCTTTGTGTGCATTTCTGAATTTAGCTTTTCTTTATGACTTTTGTTATATTATTATATTTCACATTCTCTTTATCTTTTTTCTTGGGTTTCTTTTTGCCATTATTATTATTCTTGAATTTTTGGCTGCCTTGAATTTTCTTTATGTAGATTTCTATTATTTTTATTATTTAAGTTTTTCTTCTGAGTTACTTTCACTGAATTCTTTGTTAGTATCACCTCTTATATTCTTACTGTCTTGTTGTTTTCAGCATACATATACTTTTATCAGTTTCCTCTTTCTGTGATGTGTTTTCTGTCCTTTTCTACTGTGTTATAACTCCTTGCCCTCCCATTTTCCAATATCAAATGTATTATTTTCTATGTTTTAATCTGCAAGGAAGCTAAATCATAGAAGATGCACGACAAGTTTTATAAGTTTTAAGTTACTTTGCAAACACCAAAATACTAATGAATTCAGCCTGGCAACTCTACGATGCACGTGAAATACAGATTATACTTTATTGTATTATTTAAAAGTCAGGCTTGTGTTGTAGAAGTATCAATTTTGGAAAAGAAATAACTATGGATTGAATTTCACCAGAATTCAGCTATGTGTTCATTTTGGTGAGTTTTCTCACCTTATTCTCTGTAATTCACCTCATTACCTTTGCACCGCCCTCCTATTGCACTGTATTTGTAGGATTCTAACACTTGCCACAAATGTCAGTTACAGATCATTGCCCAGACCATCAAGGATTCCCAAAGCCCAGCTGTGCACACAGTAAAGTGCTGGCAATGAGCAATATCCTGCACTGTTACTGCCAATTTCCGCAGACAGGGAACGGACGGGAAAGTCCTGCTGAATTGCGGGAGTAGTGCAGCAGTCACTACTTGTGGCAAGTGCCCTGAGATATTGGTACCTAGTCTCCAAGATGGAGCACAGAGGAGTAAACAACAAACTGGATTAATCAGGTTACAGCTCTAATTGTCACAGAGATATACAGCACAGGAACAGACCCTTCGGCCCAACTCATATGGGGAACTGCCGCCAATGAGTTTCTATCCAGTGTGTATCAGTGAGGCAAAATAGTGTAATAATCTTTGCTTTCTGGCTCAGTCAGCATTTATCACCCATTCATAACAGCCTAGACAACCACAGTGCTCTGCATTGGAGGCATATGTGGGCCAGAAGAGGGAAGGATGATTTGTGAACCAGACAAGTTTATATAGTAATTGACAGCGAATGCATGGTCACCATTTTATCTCAAATGTTTACTAAATTCAAATTTCACCATCTTCTGTATATTAATGTGGGATTCTGGATTATTGGTCCAGTGACATTATCACAGCACCAACTCCTCATAAATGTGTACAAATTAGTCTCATTAGCTGCTCACTCATGAGAATTCAGTCTCACTGTTGAGTACTTGATTGGAAAATGAAATGTTTCTGTTGCTGATGTTGGGAATCTGCTTTCTGCTGATCTCATATGATTTTTTTCAAGTTTCTTACCAAAGCCAATGTTAATCTATGGAATTTGAGATTGCAGAATGAAGTGAAAGCTGAGTCACTGTATATTCAAGGAAGAGATTGATAAACTGTTAGATATTAATAGCATCAATGGGTATGAAGATAAAATGGGAACATAGCATTGAGATAGAGGATCAACCATGATCATATTGAATGGTGGAGTATGCTCGCATAGCTGACTGGCCTCTTCCTGCTCCTATTTTCTATGTTTCTTTCAGTAGCTTGGATAATTCAACCGCAAATTTTACAATTACATTGTGATTTTCCATATATATATTTAGATTACCTTTCTTTCACTGTAGACCATAGACCAAAATTTCTTCTAAGAATAATCTTAAGTGCATTTAGAAATTGAGACCATTTTTCCATTGTGAAAAGGGCCATTCTGTGTTGATGTTGCAGAGACTGACTCCATCCTGTGAGATCTAATGGCATGTGTTGATAAGTGGTTCTTTTAAAGCCCTGTATCTCTATCCTATTTCCAACATTTATATTTATATTTTGACAGCATCAATCCTAGCGTTGTAAAATTCTGTAACATTTGTATAGCCACAAACACAACTAGAAACAATCCAACATGCATCAAGTGCAAGATCTCGCTAAAGAACTTCAATAATACCAATGCCATCAAAGCACGGACCTGATTGGGACAGGTCTTCTTCTTATACTTGTTTCCAACCATCTCTTGCCCCAAACAAATATGTGGTTTCATATTATCAGAGTCTTAATGGTCTGGATGTCCACTTCAGAGAGAAAAGTCTTACCAAAATATAAACTACACAGAAACCTTTATCTTATTGCATAGTATCCTATTGTTACAAGTATTTTATTGATAAGTTATCCCCATGAATTTGCTAAACTTAATGGCTGTGGCTAATTTAAAATTGTATTATAGTTAATATTTTGATGGTATTATTTGAAACTGACATTGACCACGGCTCAATGTTTTTGAAAAGGTGTCTCCTATGTTTTCTACCATCCATTCAAAATTGAATTCAGGCTTACAAAGCTTTGGGTACAAAATAGGGGGAAATATGACATTCTTTATTTTTAATGTGTTTTTCAAGGTGAATCTACTGTGCAAGCTTCTTAGTTATGATATCAGACCAATCCAATAGTTTAGATAAAACCCATCATCTGGAAACTGCAGTTTAAGTACTGTGATGCTAATAATGTAGAATAAGATTAATCTCCAGATGCTCAACGTTTGGCACATCCAGTGCATAACCTCTTGGTTAGAGTCACATACAACATTCTCTGCAGGCATGGCTGTCCCTACATTTTACTTTTTAAATACGAGTTGAATAGCAGTCAACATGAAATCCCTCTACAATGTCTGTTGGAGAACCATTCCTCTAAGGTATTGCTCTTCACTGGTTCTGCTGATACTGGACATATTGCATTGCTTTCAACAGTTCCACCTTTGCAGTAACCTCAGGATTTCATCTTTGATTTCCTTTTTCATTATTTATGTGTTGTCCTGAAATAATATTATCCAGTAAACAAAATATCAACCTCTGTATGCAAAACATGACAGCAATATCTAGTTGTACGTGTCCTCTGTGATCTGAAGGCTGTACTGCATCCTCTATCTGATCATCAGGAAAAAATTATGAACAAAAAAATGTATCCTACTTAACATCAACAAAATTAAATTAATTTGTTCAAGCTACTATCATCTTCTATTGCCTTTGGCTTTGAATATGTTGAGTATCCATCTTGAGCTTGGGTGGGATGAGTTCAATTTTGACACTCGACATGATCCCCTTTTGTCATTCCCCAAATGTTGCTTCTATTTGAAGACTCCTACTTTGCAAGATCCAACAATTGATGAATATGAGTGAGGAGGAGTGGAGACAGTCACCAGCACCTTAAACAAGTGACAGGGAGGACAGTTACAATCACCGAATAGAGGGAGAGAGTAGAGGACTCTGTGCTTCTAACATGGTTTGTGTATGTGTGTGTGAGAGAGAGAGAGAGAGGGAGAGGGAGGGAGGAAGGGAGAGGGAGATGGAGGGAGGGAGAGGGAGGGAGGGAGAGGGAGGGAGGGAGAGGGAGGGGGAGGGAGGGAGAGGGAGGGGGAGGGAGGGAGAGGGAGGGGGAGGGAGGGAGAGGGAGGGGGAGGGAGGGAGAGGGAGGGAGAAGGAGGGAGAGGGAGGGGGGAGAGGGAGGGGGGAGAGGGAGGGAGAGGGAGGGAGAGCGGGGAAGAAATGCAGCTTCTCAAACAAATGTGAGAGATTGGGGACTGCAGCTTCATAAAGAGAAGCATGGATCTGAGAGAGAAGGACAGTCCAGAGGGAAGTTAAAAACTGACACCAGGGAGCTCTTTAACTTGTTCCTATCTATCAGAGTTGAAGTTTAATGTCACAGGAAAGCAGTAAGACAATTTCTTCTGTGTCTCTTTTAATTGACCTTGTGGATTAATTCAGGAAACATTATTACAGCTAGAGAGTACAGTTAAGATATTCACTTGTAAAATATTTATTATAGAAATCAATGAATTAAACAGGATAGAGATGGCTGGGTTGCAATGTGTTGCAGATGGATTATGTGGAGATTGATAGTGACAGAGAAATGGATTCTGATTCGTGCAGCACTGGCATATTTTCTGGGGAAAGAGAGAGGTGTTGCATTGGAATGGGCCTTATTTTAACCATCATGAGACCACTACCTTGCTCGTCATATAACTGGAGTGAGAGCAGAGGGTTCAATTGAAGGCAAAATCAGAGTGGTGCTGGAAAAGCACAGCAGGTCAGGCAGCATCCGAGGAGCAGGAAAATCGACGTTTCGGGCAAAAGCTTTTCATCAGGAAACCCACCTCCGCCCAATTCAATTGAAGGGAGCATTAACAAAAATCAAAAATAAATGAGAGCAAAGATGGAAGGTAGTGAAAAGGTGAGCAATAATCAGGAAAGAGTAGAAAATATAAACAAGAATTCTGCAAAATATAAATAAAATATAAACAAGAATACAGCAAAAATTAGAAGCAGAATAATTAATAATAGTAAAAAGTCAAAAATAAAAAATTGTTTTAGCTGAATACTTGCAGCTTTTGTAACACAGATCCAATTAATGATACAAATAGAAGTAAATAAATGTATGGCTCTCAGTTAGGTGAAATTGCAGACAGATCGAGACTGAGAACTCAGCAAAGTTATTTGACACATTTGATGTTCCCGAAGAATAGGAAAAAAAGGTAAAGGAAGTTGAATTAATAACGAAACAGGGAAACAGCCAATAATTTAAGACAATAATTTGCATCAGTCTTCACAACAGAGGACATGATAAATATTCCAAAGATAACAGCAAAGCGAGATGCTAATGGGAGGAAAGACCTCATAACAATCTCTATCACAAGGAACAAAGCATTTGACAAACCAACGGGATTGATGACAGGGAAGTCACCAGGAGCTGATGACCTGTATCCAAGAGTTTTATAGGGAATGACTGCAGCAATAATGGAGGCTTTGGTTGAAATATTCCAGTGCTCACTGGATTCAAGGAGGATTCCAATGGATTCAAAAATTATTTTCATTTGGGAAAGAGGAAAGATAGATAGAGACAACCATAGACCAGTTAACCTAATATCTGTCTTTGAGAAAAGGCCAGGGTCCATTGTGAAAGGAGAAATAGCGAGACATTTAGAAATGTTTAACACAATCAAACACAGTCACCATGGTTTTGTGAAAGGAAAATCATACTTGATAAATTTGATCAGGTTCTTTGAGGATATAGTTGATACAAGGGAACTGGTGGAGCTAATGTATTGGGATTTTCAGAAGGAAATTAGTGAAGTGCTGCATAAAATATCCATTGACATTGACTCTATTTCCTATCATGCTGCCAATTTTGTATCCATGTTGCTACTGTCCCTTTTACTTCATGAACCATAACTTATCAACACACCTCATAGTTCATCCTCCCACCTATCCTGTAGCTATTAATTCTCTCCAAAAGTTTCTAGAAGCTTCCATACCATTGAAGTTAGCCTGACTGGTCTGTAATTGCTGTAATTTGGCTAAAACCTAATACATTATCTCTAATACATTATAATATCCCACAGAAAATGTACTTTTTGAAACTTTAACAGATTGCTCAGAGTTAAAGATCTAACTGTTTTGGATATTGTTCATGAAGAGGACTCTTAGGAAAAATAATCATACAAAGAGATATGTTTAACAATCATAATTTATAGTATTTTAATAACCAGTGACATAAATCAATGCAAATTATTCACACAGCTAAAATGAGTCCCGCACCGAACTTAAAAAGTATCAGTCATACATGGGTGATTTACTCATGGTGGTTACTAGTTTTAAAAAAGTCTCAGTGGTTTTGGTAGTGGGAAGGTCGTTCAGTTATGCAGAACGTCAGTCCTGGATAAAAAAAGTAGAAAAGAATGATATAAGTCTATGGTGATGCATGGGTGGATCAAACCAAATCAAGCTGATAAGGTCCCAAATAAGAGATGAGCATGTTAAATTAAAGTTCATGGGATTGGGGTTAGAATATTGATACAGAGAGAGAACTGGGTGGCAAACTTGGAATAAGCTGATCTATATCTGAGTGATAGCCAATGATTTGTGGGGTACCATAGGAATTAATGCTTAGACTGCAGCTATTCACAATATATAAAAATGATTTAGATGAAGGAATTAAGTGTAATATTTGCAAGTTTGCTGAAAACACAAAACTGGGTGGAAGGATGAACTGTGAGATGGATGTAAGATGTCTCAGTGTGATTTGCATGTTGAGAGAATGGGCAAATGCTTGGCAGATGAAATATAATGTGGGTAAATGTGAAGTTATCCACTTTGGGGCAAAAACAGGAAGGGAGTTTATTTTCAGAATAACAATAGGTTGAGAAAGAGGGAAGTACAATGAGACCAGTGACTAGTCCTTGTGCACTAGTCACTGAAAGGTAAGCATGGAGGTGCAGCAGGAAGTGAAGGCAGCAAATGGCATGTTGGCCATCGTAGCAAGAAGATTCAAGTACAGGATCAGAAATATCTTACTGTAATTGTACAAGCCTTGATTAGATAATGCTTGGAATATTGTGTATATTCCTTATTGAAGGAAAAATGTGTTTGCCATGGAGGGGGTGCAGTGAAGATTTACCAGACTAATTCATGGGGTAGCAGGACTGACATATGAAGAGAGACGAGATCAGTTAGGACTTTTTTCACAGGAGTTTAAAAGAATGAAGGATGATCTCACAGAAACCTACACAAGAAGGAAGTTTCTGATGACTGTGGAGTCCTGAACCAGGGGTCACAGTCTAAGGATGTGGAATAGGCCATTTTGTAGATGCTTCACATGGCTGTAATTATGCATTGGTGATGGAGGGCAAGAATAGAGTCATAGAGTCACTGAAATGTACAGCACGGAAACAGACCCTTCGGTCCAACTCATCCATGCTGACCAGCGATCCTAAACTAATCTAGTCCCATTTTCCAGTACTTGGCCCATATCCCTCTAAACCATTCCTATTCATATACCCATCCAGATGCCTTTTAAATGTTGCAATTTACCAGCCTCCACCACATCCTCTGGCAGCTCATTCCATACCCGAACCACCCTTTGTGTGAAAAAATTGCCACTTAGGTCCCTTTATTACCTTTCCCCTCTCGCCCTAAACCAATGCCCTCCAGTTCTGGACTCCCCCACCCCAGGTAAAATACTTTGTCTATTTACCCTATCCATGCACTTCATGATGTTATAAACCTCTATAAGGTCACCCCTCAGCCTCCGACGTTCCAAGGAAAACAGTCCCAGCCTATACAGCTTCTCCCTGTAGCTCAAACTCTCCAACCCTGGCAATATCCTTGTAAATCTTTTCTGAATCCTTTCAAATTTCATATCATCCTTCCAATAGGAAGGAGACCAGAATTGCATGCAATATTCCAACAGTCCTTTACAGCTGCAACATGACCTTCCAACTCCTGTACTCAATACTCTGACCAATAAAGGGAAACATACCAAACGCCTTCTTCACTATCCTATCTACCTGCGACTGTAGTTTCAGGGAGCTATGAACTTGCACTCCAAGATCTGTTTGTTCAGCAACACTCCCCAGGACCTTACCATTAAGTGTATAAGTCCTGCTCTGATTTGCTTTCCCAAAATGCAGCACCTCACATTTATCTAAATTAAACTCTATTTGCCACTCCTCAGCCCATTGGCCCACCTGATCAAGATCCCATTATATTCAAAGGTAACCTTCTTCACTGCCCATCACACCTCCAATTTTGATGTCATCTGCAAACTTACTAACTGTACCTCCTATGTTCATACCAAATCATTTATATAAATGACGAAAAGCAGTGGACTCAGCACCGATCCTTGTGGCACACCACTGGTCACAGACCTCCCGTCTGAGAAACAACTCTTCAACAACCACCCTCTGTCTTCTACCTTCAAGCCAGTTCTGTATCCAAATGGCTAGTTCTCCCTGTATTCCATGAGATCTAACCTTGCTAACCAGTCTCTCATGAGGAACATTGTTGAATGCCTCACAGAAGTCCATAGAGATCATGTCCACTGCTCTGCCCTCATCAATTCTCTTTGCTACTTCTTCAAAAAACTCAATCAACTTCATGAGACATGATTTCCCATGCACAAAGCCATGTTGACTATCCCTAATCACTCCTTGCCTTTCCAAATATGTGTAAATCCTGTCCCTCAGAAATCCCATGATAACTTGGCCACCATCAATGTCAGGCTCACTGGTCTATAGTTCCCTGGCGTGTCTTTACCACCCTTCTTCAACAGTGGCACCACGTTGGCCAACATCCAGTCTTCTGGCACCTCACCTGTGCCTATCGATGATACAAATACCCCCGCACTCACTTCCCTCATTTCCCACGGAGCTCTAGGGTACACCTGATCAGGTCCTGGGGATTTATCCACCTTTATGCATTTTAAGAAATCCAACACTTCCTCCTCTGTAATATGGACATTTTTCAAAACGTCACCATCAAGTTCCCCACATTTTATATCTTCCATGTTCTTCTCCTTAGTAAACACTGATGCAAAATATTCACTTAGTATCTCCCCCATCTCCTACAGTTCCACACATTGGCCGCCTTGCTGATCCTTGAGGGGCCCTATATGCTTTTGTCCTTGGTGTATTTGTAAAATACCTTTGGTTTCTCCTTATCTCTTTTTGCCAAAGCTATTTCATGCCCTCCTGATTTCACTCTTAAGTATACTCCTACTGCTTTTATACTCTTCCAAGGATTCACTCGATCTATCCTGTCCATACCTGACATATGCTTCCTTCTTTTTCTTAACCAAACCCTCAATTTCTTTAGTCATCCAGCATTCCCTATACCTACCAGCCTTTCCTTTCACCCTGACAGGAATATACTTTCTCTGGACTCTCGTTATCTCATTTCTGAAATTCCCATTTTCTAGCCGTCCCTTTACCTGCGAACTTCTGCCCCCAATCAGCTTTTGAAAGTTCTTACCTAATACTGTCAAAATTAGCCTTCCTCCAATTTAGAACTTCAACTTTTAGATCTGGTCTATCCTTTTCCATCACTATTTAAAATCTAATAGAGTTACGGTCACTGGCCCCAAAGTGCTCCCCTTGCGACACCTCAATCACCTGCCCTGCCTTATTTCCCAAGAGTAGGTCACATTTTGCAACTTCTGTAGTAGGTACATCCACATACTGAATCAGAAAGTTTTCTTGTACACACTTAACAAATTCCTCTCCATCTAAACTCTTAACACTATGGCAGTCCCAGTCTATCTTTGGAAAGTTAAAATCTCCTACCATAACCACCCTGTTATACTTACAGAATGTATTCCCAGGAACAGCTTCTCTAAGTACAGTTGTAATCCTTTATCTAAAATACCAATCCCCCTCCTCCCTTGCCTCCCTTTCTGTCCTTCCTGTAGAATTTGTATCCTCGAACATTAAACTGCCAGTCCTGTCCATCCCTGAGCCATGTCTCTGTGATACTATGTTATCCCAGTTCCATGTTCTGAACCAAGCCTGGAGTTCACCTGCCTTCCCTGTTAGGCCTCTTGCATTGAAATAAATGCACTTCACTTTATCAGTCCTATGTTGTTCTCTGCTTTGTCAATGCCTACCCTGACTGTTTGACTAGCTCCTTTTCCCAACTGTACCAGTCTTTCCTCACTATCTCCCTGTGCTCCCCCCTCTGCACCCGACTAGTTCACCCACCTGAGCAGCTCTAGCAAATCTCCCTGCCAGTATATTAGTCCCCTTCCAAATCAGGGGCAATCCGTCCTTCTTGTACAGGTCACTTCTACCTCAGAAGAGATTCCAATGATCCAAAAATGTGAATCCTTCTCCCATACACCAGCTCCTTAGCCATGCATTCATCTGCTCTATCCTCATATTCCTACCTTCACGGGTTTGTAGTACCAGATATTACTACCCTCAAGGACCTCCTTTTTAAATTCCTGCCTAACCTTCTATATTCTCCCTTCAGAATCTCATTCTTTTCCCCTTCCTATGTCGTTGGTTCCAATGTGTACAATGGCCTCCTGTTTGCTCCTCTAACCCTTGAGAACATTCTGCACCCTCTCTGAGACATCCTTGATCCTGGCACCAGGGAGGCAACACACCATTCTGATTTTTCACTGCTGGTCACAGAAATATCTGTCTGTGCCTCTGACTAGAGAGTCCCCTATCACGTGCATTCACTTAACCTCTCAATCGATCGCTTGGAACGTGATGCACCCATACCCCTCATTACCTTAGAGCCTGTCTCAATACCAGAAACGTAGATGTTCAGTTTTAAGATCATAAGATATAGGAGCAGAATTGGGTCACTCAGCCCATTACTACTGCTCCGCTATTCAATCATGGCTGATGGGGGATACTAATCAAGTGGGCTGCTGAGCCCCAGATAGTGTAGAGGTTCTTGAATGTTATTAAAATTGCACTGTTTAGTAAGTGGAGAGTATATTTAAGACAGAGATAGATATGTTCTTAATTGTCAAAGGGATCAAAGGTTATGGGAAGAAAGCGGGAGAATAGGGTTGAGAGATTTATCAACCATGATTGAATGGTGGAGCAGACTCATGGAACATAGAACATTACAGCACAGTACAGGCCCTTCAGCCCTCAATGTTGCACTGACCCGTGGAACCAATCTGAAGCCCATCTAACCAACACTATTCCATTCTCATCCATATGTTTATCCAATGACCATTTAAATGCTCTTAAAGTTGGCGATTCTATCACAGTGGCAGGGAGTGTGTTCCATGCCCCTACTACTCTCTGAATAAAGAAACTACCTCTGACATCTGTCCTATATCTCTCCCCTGTCAATTTAAGGCTATGTCCCCTCGTGCTAGCCATTGCCATCCAAGGAAAAAGGTTCTCACTATCCACCGTATCGAATCCTCTGATTATCTTATATGTCTCGATTGAGTTATCTCTCAACCTTCTTCTCTCCATTGAAAACAGCCTCAGTTCCCTCAGCCTTTCTTCATAATACCTTCCTTCTATACCAGGCAACACCTAGTAAATCTTCTCTGAACCCTTTCCAAAGCTTCCAGATCCTTCCAATAATGCAGTGACCAGAACTGCAAGCAATACTCCAGGTGTGGCCTTACCAGTGTCTTGTACAGCTGAAGCATGACCTCATGGCTCCGAAACTCAATCCCTCTACCAATAAATGCCAACACACCATATGCCTTTTTAAAAACCCTATCAACCTGGGTGGCAACTTTCAGGGATTTATGCACCTGGAAACCGAGATCTCTCTGCTCATCTATACTGCCAAGAATTTTACTATTAGCCCAGTATTCTGCATTCCTGTTATTTCTTCTGAAGTGAACTACTTGACACTTTTCTGCATTAAACTCCATTTGCCAACTCTCAGCCCAGCTCTGCATCTTACCTATGTCTCCGTAATCCACAACATCCTTTGGCACTATCCACAACTCTCCCCACCTTAGTGTCATCCGCAAATTTACTAGCCCATCCTTTTATGCCCACATCCAGGTCATTTATAAAAATGACAAACAGCAGTGGCCCCAAAACAGATCCTTGCCACACACCACTGGTAACTGAGCTCCAGGATGAACATTTCCAATCAATCACCACCCTCTGTCTTCTTTCAGCTAGCCAATTTCTAATCCAAACCACTATATCACCTTCATTCCCAAAACTCCATATTTTGTGCGTTCACTTAACCTCTCAATATCCCTTTGCAGACAGTATTGGGTAGAATCTTGTGGGTTGGTTGGCGATTTGTAAGCAGGAGGGTTTATGTAATTAGGCAGGACACTGTCATACCTGAACCTGGCCATCTTCCAGTCTCTGCTACGGGGAGGTTCTGGGCAGGAAGAGGCATGGTTGACCGAAAGCCACTTGAGGGCTAACTCCCAATGTCATTGACATTAATCCGAGGCCTTTTGGCGTAGGGCAGCTATAGTCATGTAGCTTGTCATTGAAGGGGCTGACTGGTGGTGATGGTGGTTGAGTGACCCCGAACATTAGGAAGGGATGGCAAGAGGTACTCCTCTCCACTGTCCTTGCTGCATGCCCCCCTGCTAATAATTTCACCCAAACCCCTCCCCACCACACAAACGTTGGGTCATCCATCAATCTTGAGACTTTAAAGCCTTCCTTTACAGAAGCCTCTGAGTGGTGCAGCTGAGCAGAAGAGCTGGCTGCTCATGGTAAGAGGAGTAGGCCGTTAGGTGGCCTTGACACTGCCTGGTTTGGCAGACCTTCCCAAATAGTGACAGTTTGTGCCTCGTGCTAGCTCTCCAATCAGCAGCGTAAATGCATAATGCCACAAACAATTATGCTCTTCATACCCTCATCATAATTTGATTTCTTTCTCAATCAGCAAATCTAGCTCTATTATAGGTGGTCTCAGTCATAAGGATGGAGACCTGAGTTCCATTCTTGATCTCTTCTCTCTTTCTGAAATATCTTTTAAGTTCTCAGCTTCTGTGGAGATAAGAATAAAGATATGAGTCTCTTTATTTACGGTTTATATTCTAACTGTTCATCTCGTGTTTCACCTTGAATATAAGGCTCAAGAAAGAACCATTTCTGATTAATGATTATGAGCATTTCGTCAGCACAAACCCTGTGTACTAGGCCCTCTCACATCTTAATCTCTGACAGAATTAGCCGAGTCCCTAAGTGTTCTCTGCCTCCTCCATTTGTCCCGACTCCTGTAATCTGTCCGTCCATGGATTTGTGTGGAATATTTACATACTTGGCAAAGCATGTTAATTATTGTCAGTCAGTCAGTCACAGACTGTTAACTTTGACAAACAGTTAAAAATCTCATCACTTACATAATATTGTCAACTGGTGATGTCTCAATAAGCAATGCATGAATTGTAGCAATTGACACCTTTCTTAGAGGGAAGTGTCACTCCTGAACGTTTCATACATAACTTGGAGTTAATGTTTCAGAGCTGAGAAAGGATCATTCGACTTGAAACGTTAACTCTGGTTTCTCTCCACAGATGCTGCCAGACCTGCTGAGCTTTTCCAGAGATTTCTGTTTTTGTTGTTGCTTTTTCACTTTAGCTAACCTTGTGAGGTCATTAAACCTTACCTTGCATTGGAAAGGGAATTAAGGAGTTGTCACTGCCTAATCCACATTGTCTGTAATGCTTTACTGGCAACTGCTTTCCCATCCATTCCCACCAGTGACTGACTCAGCGTTTCAGAGCAATCATCTTTTAAAGTGGTCAGTGACCCCAAATTTAAATAACTTGCCAAAATTTAAAATAATGATTAAAAAATGGGAATAACTTAGGCTATTACTGCAAATGCCAGAAACTATACAATATTATTTATATTTAATCTTAACGTGTTCACACTTGTTAGCGTTTAGATAAAAGTTAGAAGATACTGCAAATATATTACATAATTAGCTGTTATCAAAGGGGGTACCTTTTGGGCTATTTTCTTTCAACAAAGTCTTTTCTAGATAATGTTTTTAACAAACTGAAGGGTGTTAATCTTTACATAACAAACCTCTATAAAATAAAATAATTTTTAATAAGGTATGAAAAGAGCTGTTTGAGCTGTTCTGAAGTAATTTTCTTCTCTCTTGGCTTCAGAACTATACCTGTTAATCTGTAAATTCAGGATTTCAGCTTTCGAATCTTCTGTCAGCACAATCAATGGAAGCAGTTGTGCAATATTAAGCTTTGGCTGTTTCTGTTTTGTAAAGAACGTATCGTGTTACTTTTAAGCTGTTAATCGCCTAGTCTGTAAAGAGGAATTGTTTTACACAGTACTTGATAGTCAGTGTGTTAATGCTTTATTCATAGAATGACTATAGTATGGAAGCAGGTTATTCAGCCCGTTTGGTTCATACTGTCCCTCCACAGAGCATCCCATCCAAACCCAACCCCTAACCCTATAAATTTGCATTTCCCATGACTAATTGCACACCTTTGCACTTTTCGGTGTTGCCTGTTTGCCCTCAAAGAGATACAATCTACAAATATATCTTTGGACAGGACTACATTTACCACAGCTAGAAAATCAACACAATTCTTTTTAACCACTCTAACAGATTTGTAAAATTATAAGCAAAATGAAGAACAAAAAAAATGCATTGAGTCAATGAAGCTTATTCTTCTTTGGGATTCCCATATAAGTATTGAATATGATGTTTGTCTCTACAACCTCATTCGACATATTATTCATAAAATGTATCATTTTTACAATAATTCCCTGTAGAACTGATTTTAAATGCAACATTAATGGTGGAGTTTTGGCAAAACGTTCCTGATTCCCCCCATTATACCTGGTGGATGTTTTGCAGGAGTCCTTGAGAAATGGCAAAACAGCAACTTTAACGCATTTTAATCATGTATATCAAGAGGATTTCACTAAATCCTCAGCAAGAAACAATGACCACACCTTGACTCTAGCCCACAGCTAAAATGTCAGCCTGTTTGTTTGGTCCTGCATTGCTAGCTTCTTTTGAAGTCATCATCTGGATTTTGTTGATTATGCTATTTAATATTCTGTATAAATGTAAATACTGTCCAGTGTTAGCAAGGCAACACCACATAGTTCAGCATTATTTTCCATGTCACCATTGATGGGGTGAAAAGAAAAAGTAGTGAAAATGCACTAGCTAGAACATACTCCTGCCTTTATAAACCAGTGATAGGAAATCTGTAACAGTATTAAATCAAAACATGATGTGCATATGAGCAGCAAGAGGAGCCACTTGATTTATTGTTTTAAAATGTAATATATAAGATTGAGACACGAGGGTGGCTACTTTGACACTAATGACCCATTTGAGTGCAGCAATGGTCTGCACCCTGGAACAAAACTGAATGAGTGATGCAAGCTTTGATCAACTGATTTGATAGTCAGCTGGAGCTCATCCTGCTTTCCTTCATTGGCTAAGTACCAGGTACCATTCATGCCACACAAATGCCATCTCCAATAAGAGAAATCTAATCTCTGCCCCTTGATATTCACTGATGTCGCCATCACTGAATTCCCCCAATATCAACATTATGGGGTCTAGCTTTGACCAGAAGCTCACTGGACAAGCCACATAAATATAATGACATCAAGAGCAGGTCAGAGGCTAGACATCCTGCAGTGAGTAACTCACACCTGACTCCCCAAAGCCTGTCCACCATCTACAAGGCTACAGGAGTGTGATGGAATACACCCCACTTGCCTGGATGGGTGCACCTGCAACAACCCTCAAGAAGCTTGACATCATCCAAGACAAAGCAGCCGCTTGATTGGCACCACATCCACAAACATCCACTCGCTCCACCACCGACACTCAGTAGCAGCAGTGTGGACTATCTACAGGATTCACTGCAGAAGTTGTTCACCAAAGATCCTTAGACAGCACCTTCCAAATCCATGACCACTTCCATCTAGAACAAGAAGGGCAGCCGAGACATGGGAAAGCCATCCCTTGCAAGTCCCCCTCCCAGCCACTCTCCATCCAGACTTGGAAATATATTAACTTTCCTTCACTGTCACTGAGTCAAAATCCTGGAATTCTCTCCCTAAGAGCATTGTGGGTCAACCCACAACAGGTGGACGCAGCAGTTCAAGAAAGCAGCTCCTTACCACCATCTTTTCAAAGGAACTAGGGGCAGGTAATAAATGCTGAACAGCCAGCAATGCCCACCAATGAATTAAAAAATTGGTTACAAAGAAAAACAGTTGACAGGTGATATTGTGAATGGCAAGTAGCTTTCAGTGGGTTTCAGGATTAGTGTTGTGCTGATTATGGCATATGTTAACAGTCTAGACTTCCATTGTGGAAGGCACAATTAGGGAGTTTGCAGACAACTTGTAGTTGATCATAAAGAAGATGGCTATCAACTTCATGATGGTAACAGTGGGTGGGAAGAGGTAAGTTGAATTCAATCTGGAGATTTGTATGATGATGCATTTGGGGATGCAAACAAAGAGAAGGAATACACAATAAATGGGAGGATATCGAGGGAGATAGAGTTAGTGGAGAACTTGGAGTGCATGACTGTAAAGGCCCTGAAGGTGGCAGGACAGGTAGATAAGGTGAATACGGAGACATGTGAGATGTTTTCCTTCAGCGGGGGAGGGACTGAATACCAATTCAGGGATGTAATGCTTCAGTGATACATGACACTGGTTGGACATGAGTTGGTGTTTTGTGTAGATCTATATCCTGACACAGTATGCCCTTATGAAGGGCAAGAGTTATAGCTGGGGGAAAGACAATTATTATGCAATTAGGCAAGATTTAGGATCCATCAGATGGCGAAGGGAACTGCAGGGGGTGGACACACTTGAAATGTGGAGCTTATGCAAGGAACGGCTCCTGCGGGTCCATGACAAGTATGCACCGGGCAGGCAGAGAGGAAGTTGTCGAGAGAGGGAACCGTGGTTTACTAAAAAGGTTGAGTCTCTTGTCAAGAGGAAGAAGAATACTTATATTAGGATGAGACTTGAAGGCTCAGTTAGGGCGCTTGAGAGTTACAGGTTAGCCAGGACATACCTAAAAAGAGGGGTAAGAAGAGTCTAGAATGGACATGAGAAGTCATTGGCAGATAGGATCAAGGAAAACCCTAAAACTTTGTATAGGTATACCAGGAAGAAAAGAATGACTAGAGGAAGATTAGGAGAAAGTGAGGATTGCAGATGCTGGAGATCAGAGCTGAAAATGTGTTGCTGGAAAAGCGCAGCAGGTCAGGCAGCATCCAAGGAGCAGGAGAATCGACCTTTCGGGCATGAGCCCTTCTTCAGGAATGAGGAAAGTGTGCCAAGCAGGCTAAGATAAAAGGTAGGGAGGAGGTATTTGGGGGAGGGGCGTTGGAAATGCAATAGGTGGAAGGTGGTTAAGGTGAGGGTAATAGGCCGGAGTGGGGGTGGAGGCGGAGAGGTCAGGAAGAAGATTGCAGGTTAGGAAGGTGGTGCTGAGTTCGAAGGTGGGGACTGAGACAAGGTGGAGGGAGGGGAAATGAGGAAACTGGAGAAATCTGAGTTCATCCCTTGTGGTTGGAGGGTTCCTAGGCGGAAGATGAGACACTCTTCCTCCAACCGTCGTGTTGCTATGGTCTAGCGATGGAGGAGTCCAAGGACCTGCATGTCCTTGGTGGAGTGGGAGGGGGAGTTGAAGTGTTGAGCCGAAAGGTGGTTGGGTTGGTTGGTGCAGGTGTCCCAGAGGTGTTCTCTGAAATGTTCCGCAAGTCGGCGGCCTGTATCACCAATATAGAGGAGGCCACATCGGGTGCAGTGGATGCAGTAAATGATGTGTGTGGAGGTGCAAGTGAATTTGTGGTGGATATGGAAGGATCCCTTGGGGCCTTGGAGGGAAGTAAGGGGGGAGGTGTGGGCGCAAGTTTTGCATTTCTTGCGGTTGCGCAGGAAGGTGCCAGGAGGGGAGGTTGGGTTGGGGGGGGTGGTGTGGACCTGACGAGGGAGTCACAGAGGAAGTGGTCTTTTCGGAACGCTGATAGGGGAGGGGAGGGGAGGGAAATATATCCCTGGTGGTGGTGTCCGTTTGGAGGTGGCGGAAATGACGACGGATGATACGCTGTACATGGAGGTTGGTGGGGTGGTAGGTGAGGACCAGTGGGGTTCTGACCTGATGGCGATTGGAGGGGCGGGGTTCAAGGGCGGAGGAGCGGGAAGTGGAGGAGACGCGGTGGAGAGCATTGTCGATCACGTCTGGGGGGGAATTGGGGCCAACAGTAACAATACCATCACAGCTTGCTGCATATTGTGCAGTGCCAACTGTAACACTCCCATCACAGCTTGCTGCATACAGTGAGCAATGCCAACAGTAACTCTACCATCACAGCTTGCTGCACATAGGGGGTAATGCCAACAGCAACACTACCATCACAGCTTGCTGCATACAGTGAGCAATGCCAACAGTAACTCTACCATCACAGCTTGCTGCACATAGGGGACAATGCCAACAGTAACAATACCATCACAGCTTGCTGCATACAGTGGGCAGTGCCAACAGTAACACTACCATCACAGCTTGCTGCATACAGTAAGCAGTGCCAACAGTAACACTACCATCACAGCTTGCTGCACATAGGGGTCAATGCCAACAGTAACACTACCATCACAGCTTGCTGCATACAGTGAGCAGTGCCAACAGTAACACTACCATCACAGCTTGCTGCACATAGGGGTCAATGCCAACAGTAACACTACCATCACAGCTTGCTGCATACAGTGAGCAGTGCCAACAGTAACACTCCCATCACAGCTTGCTGCATACAGTGAGCAGTGCCAACAGTAACTCTACCATCACAGCTTGCTGCACACAGTGAGCAGTGCCAACAGTAACACTATCATCACAGTTTGCTGCACACAGTGGGCAGTGCCAACAGTTACAACTCCATCACAACTTGCTGCATACAGTGAGCAGTACCAACAGTAACACTCCCATCACAGCTTGCTGCATACAGTGAGCAGTGCCAACAGTAACTCTACCATCACAGCTTGCTGCACACAGTGAGCAGTGCCAACAGTAACTCTACCATCACAGTTTGCTGCACACAGTGAGCAGTGCCAACAGTAACTCTACCATCACAGTTTGCTGCATACAGTGAGCAGTGCCAACAGTAACTCTACCATCACAGCTTGCTGCACACAGTGAGCAGTGCCAACAGTAACACTATCATCACAGTTTGCTGCACACAGTGGGCAGTGCCAACAGTAACACTCCCATCACAGCTTGCTGCATACAGTGAGCAGTGCCAACAGTAACAATAGCATTACAACTTGCTGCACACAGTGAGCAGTGCCAACAGTAACACTATCATCACAGCTTGCAGCACACAGTGAGCAGTGCCAACTGTAACACTCCCATCACAGCTTGCTGCATACAGTGAGCAGTGCCAACAGTAACAATAGCATTACAACTTGCTGCACACAGTGAGCAGTGCCAACAGTAACACTATCATCACAGCTTGCAGCACACAGTGAGCAGTGCCAACAGTCACACTACCATCACAGCTTGCTGCACACAGTGAGCAGTCACAACTGTAACATTACAATCACAACTTGTTGCACACAGTGGGCAATGCCAACAATAACAATATCATCACAGCTTGCTGCATACAGTGGGCAGTGCCACAGTAACACTACCATCACAGCTTGCTGCATACAGTGGGCAGTGCCAACAGTAACACTCCCATCAAAACTTGCTGCACACAGTGAGCAGTGCCAACAGTAACACTCCCATCACAGCTTGCTGCATACAGTGGGCAATGCCAACAATAACAAGAACGAGGGTAGGTCCGATCAAGGACAGTGGTGGGAGACTGTGTATTGAGTCGGAAGAGATAGGAGAGGTCTTGAACAAGTACTTCTCTTCAGTATTTACGAACGAGAGGGACCGTATTGTTGAAGAGGAGAGTGTGAAACGGACTGATAAGCTAGAAGAGATACCTGTTAGGAAGGAAGATGTGTTGGACATTTTGAACAACTTGAGGATAGACAAGTCCCCCGGGCCTGACGGGATATATCCTAGGATTATGTGGGAAGCAAGAGAGGAAATTGCAGTACCGTTGGCAATGATCTTCTCGTCTTCACTGGCAACTGGGGTGGTACCAGGGGACTGGAGAGTAGCGAATGTTGTGCCCCTGTTCAAAAAAGGGAATAGGGATAACCCCGGGAATTACAGGCCAGTTAGTCTTACTTCTGTGGCAGGCAAAGTAATGGAAAGGGTACTGAGGGATAGGATTTACGAGTATCTGGAAAGACACTGCTTGATTAGGGACAGCCAGCACGGATTTGTGAAGGGTAGGTCTTGCCTTACAAGTCTTATTGAATTCTTCGAGGAGGTGACCAAGCATGTGGATGAGGGTAGAGCAGTGGATGTAGTGTACATGGATTTTAGTAAGGCATTTGATAAGGTTCCCCATGGTAGGCTTATGCGGAAAGTCAGGAGGCATGGGATAGAGGGAAATTTGGCCAATTGGATAGAAAACTGGCTAACCGGTAGAAGTCAGAGAGTGGTGGTAGATGGTAAATATTCAGCATGGAGTCCAGTTACAAGTGGAGTTCCGCAGGGATCAGTTCTGGGTCCTCTGCTGTTTGTAATTTTTATTAATGACTTAGAGGAGGGAGTCGAAGGGTGGGTCAGTAAATTTGCAGATGATACAAAGATAGGTGGAGTTGTGGACAGTGAGGAGGGCTGTTGTCGGCTGCAGAGGGACTTAGATAGGATGCAGAGCTGGGCTGAGGAGTGGCAGATGGAGTTCAACCCTGCCAAGTGTGAGGTTGTCCATTTTGGAAGAACAAATAAGAATGCGGAATACAGGGTTAATGGTAGGGTTCTTGGTCAGGTGGAGGAACAGAGGGATCTTGGGGTCTATGTACATAGATCTTTGAAGGTTGCCACTCAGGTGGATAGAGTTTGTAAGAAGGCCTATGGAGTATTATCGTTCATTAGCAGAGGGATTGAATTCAAGAGTCGTGAGGTGATGTTGCAGCTGTACAGGACTTTGGTTAGGCCACATTTGGAGTACTGTGTGCAGTTCTGGTCGCCTCACTTTAGGAAAGATGTGGAAGCTTTGGAGAGGGTGCAGAGAAGATTTACCAGGATGTTGCCTGGAATGGAGAGTAGGTCGTACGAGGATAGGTTGAGAGTTCTCGGCCTTTTCTCGTTGGAACGGCGAAGGATGAGGGGTGACTTGATAGAGGTTTATAAGATGATCAGCGGAATAGATAGAGTAGACAGTCAGAAACTTTTTCCCCGGGTACAACAGAGTGTTACAAGGGGACATAAATTTAAGGTGAAGGGTGGAAGGTATAGGGGAGATGTCAGGGGTGGGTTCTTTACCCAGAGAGTGGTGGGGGCATGGAATGCGCTGCCCGAGGGAGTGGTAGAGTCAGATTCATTGGCGACCTTTAAGCGGCATTTGGATAGGTACATGGATGGGTGCTTAATCTAGGATAGAAGTTCGGCACAACATCGTGGGCCGAAGGGCCTGTTCTGTGCTGTATTGTTCTATGTTCTATGTTCTATGTTCTAATATCATCACAGCTTGCTGCATACAGTGGGCAATGCCAACAATAACAATATCATCACAACTTGCTGCATACAGTGAGCAGTGCCAACAGTAACAATACCATCACAGCTTGCTGCATACAGTGAGCAGTGCCAACAGTAACACTCCCATCACAGCTTGCTGCATACAGTGAGCAGTGCCAACAGTAACACTCCCATCACAGCTTGCTGAATACAGTGAGCAGTGCCAACAGTAACTCTACCATCACAGTTTGCTGCACATAGGGGGCAATGCCAACAGTAATAATACCATCACAGTTTGCTGCATACAGTGGGCAGTGCCAACAGTAACTTTACCATCACAGCTTGCTGCACACAGTGAGCAGTCCCAACTGTAACACCACAATCACAACTTGTTGCACACAGTGGGCAATGCCAACAATAACAATACCATCACAGCTTGCTGTATACTGTGGGCAGTGCCAACATTAACTCTACCATCACAGCTTGCTGCACATAGGAGGCAATGCCAACAGCAACACTACTATCACAGCTTGCTGCATACAGTGAGCAGTGCCAACAGTACACTACCATCACAGCTTGCTGCATACAGTGGGCAGTGCCAACAGTAACACTCCCATCAAAACTTGCTGCACACAGTGAGCAGTGCCAACAGTAACAATACCACCACCGCTTGCTGCATATAGTGAGCGTCGCTTTCAGTAACACTACCATCACAGCTTGCTGCATACAGTGAGCACTGCCAACAGTAACACTCCCATCAAAACTTGCTGCACACAGTGAGCAGTGCCAACAATAACATTAACATCACAGCTTGCTGCATACAGTGGGCAATGCCAACAGTAACAATCCCATCACAGCTTGTTGCATACAGTGGGCAGTGCCAACAATAACACTACCACCACAGCTTTGTGCATACAATGGGCAGTGCCAACAATAATACTACCACCACAGCTTGTTGCACACAGTGAGCAGTGCCAACAGTAACACTCCCATTACAGCTTGCTGCACACAGGGGGCAGTGCCAACAGTTACGCAGCCAACACAGCTTGCTGCATACAGTGAGCAGTGCCAATGCTAAAACTACCATCACATGTTGCTGCACACAGTGAGCAGTACCAACAGTAACACTCCCATCACAGCTTGCTGCATACAGTGAGCAGTGCCAACAATGACACTACCCTCAGAGGCAACAACAGTATATTGATTGAGCATCTGCCAACTCCTCGACGCATTTTCAACACAGATGTTGTGTACAGTTTTCACCAGAAAGTCATGCTTGCTTTTCAACATTGACGATCGTTCAGTGCTTTCACGCTGAACGAAGAAAAGTATTTTAAGGAAACTAAAAGCATAAATATTTAGCTTCTCCTTGTCACAATGTCATTGAGAGCACTCACACGGAATAGGATGGAGAAACATGGAGACGAATGATTATTTACAGTGGTCAGGGGATGTTGAGATTAGTGAGTGGTTAGGTTACAGTGAGAATAGTGAGTGGCTGTGTAAGACTGAGAATAGTGAGTGGGTACATAACAGTGGGAATGGTGAGTGGTGGGTAACAATGAGAACAGTGAGTGGGTAGGTAACAGTGATAATAGTGAGTAGTTATGTAACAGTGAGAATAGTGAATGTGTATGTGATAGTGAGAATGGTGAGTGGATGGGTAACAGTGAGAATGGTGAGTGGGTGTGTAACTGTGAGAATGGTGAGTGGGTATGGAACAGGGAGAATATTAAGTGGGTATGGAACAGTGATAATAGTGAGTGGGTGGCAAACAGTGAGAATAGTGAGTGTGTAGATAACAATGAGAATAGTGAGTGGATGGGTAACAGTGAGAATTGTGAATGGGTCGGTAACAGTGAGAATAGTGAGTGTGTGCGTAACAGTGAGAATAGTGAGTAGTTTTTTTTAACAGTGAGCATAGTGAGTGGGTAGATAACAGTGAGAGTAGTGATTGCCTTTGGAACAGTGAGAATGTTGAGTGGGTATGTAACAGTGATAATAGTGAGTGGGTGGGTAACAGTGAGAATGGTGAGTGCGTATGTAACAGTGAGAATAGTGAGTGTGTAGGTCACAGTGAGAATGGTGAGTGGTTAAGTAACAGTGAGAATAGTGAGTGGTTTTTTAACTGTGAGAATAGTGAGTGGGTGGCTAACAGTGAGAATTATGAATGGTGTGTGGGTATGTAATGGTGAGAATAGTGAGTGTGTGGGTAACAGTGAGAATGGTGAGTGGGTAAGGAACAGTGAGAATAGTGAGTGGGTGGGTAACAGTGAGAATGGTGAGTGGGTGGGTAACAGTGAGAATAGTGAGTGGGTGGGTAACAGTGAGAATAGTGAGTGGGTATGTAACAGTGAGAATGGTGAGTGGGTATGTAACAGTGAGAATAGTGAGTGGGTAAGGAACAGTGAGAATAGTGAGTGGGTATGTAACAGTGAGAATAGTGAGTGGGTGGGTAACAGTGAGAATAGTGAGTGGGTATGTAACAGTGAGAATGGTGAGTGGGTAAGGAACAGTGAGAATAGTGAGTGGGTGGGTAACAGTGAGAATAGTGAGTGGGTGGGTAACAGTGAGAATAGTGAGTGGGTATGTAACAGTGAGAATGGTGAGTGGGTATGTAACAGTGAGAATAGTGAGTGGGTGGGTAACAGTGAGAATAGTGAGTGGGTATGTAACAGTGAGAATGGTGAGTGGGTGGGTAACAGTGAGAATGGTGAGTGGGTGGGTAACAGTGAGAATAGTGAGTGGGTATGTAACAGTGAGAATAGTGAGTGGGTGGGTAACAGTGAGAATAGTGAGTGGGTAAGGAACAGTGAGAATGGTGAGTGGGTAGGTAACTATGAGAATGGTGAGTGGGTGGGTAACAGTGAGAATGGTGAGTGGGTGGGTAACAGTGAGAATAGTGAATGGGTACGTAATAGTGAGAACAGTGAGTGGTTATGTAACAGTGAGAAAGGTGAGTGGGTAGGTAATAGTGAGAATGGTGAGTGGGTAGGTAACAGTGAGAATAGTGAATGGGTACGTAATAGTGAGAACAGTGAGTGGTTATGTAACAGTGAGAAAGGTGAGTGGGTAGGTAATAGTGAGAATGGTGAGTGGGTAGGTAACAGTGAGAACAGTGTGTGGTAATGTAGCAGTGAGAATGGTGAGTTGGTGGGTAACAGTGAGAATGGTGAGTAGATATGTAACAGTGGCAACATGAACTGGCGAGACTTAGTGAAAATGAGGACTGAATAAACAGAGAGATAGAAAAGTGTCAGATTTATTTGACTGTTACTTCTTGTTTTCAATAGCTAGAGTTATTTTCCTGTTGAATTGAACTATTATGAATACTGAGTGCTCCTTCAAACTCTAAAAAACTGAGCATGATGGGCTATGATAGCCTTGTGATTTAGAACTGGGATATTCATACCTTGTACTATCAATCTTTCTCTTTCTGATTCCCATGCATGTCTGTTCCTGATTAGCTGAAAGTTTATGATGCATTCTTGCACCCGTTCATTTGGTACATCACTAAGAATGTCATTTCAGTGCCCTAGAACAAAATAGACCAAAATCGAGAGGTTGGTCTGTAAATTTTACTTTACAATGTTATCACCTTACTTTGTTTGCAATAACTAAATGCTGCACATGTGTATCAATAAACCTTTCCATTTTAATACAGGTTAAATGGTTAATTAACAGCTGTGGCAGTAGACAAATATCGTTATTGGAAGTACATCAATACTGACTGTTATTTGTTGATTAGTTGTCTATTAAAACTTTACAACATGTTACAAAAACTTGTATTCCAACATTCAATAAATGATCAAGAAATCAGAGAAAGCAAGAATTTGTAATTTCTATGAAAATGGAATTATGTCCCAATAATTACTGAATCCAATAAAATAAAGTGACTTCTATAGGTTTCAAAACCCCATGATCTGATTGATTCAGCTGTCATTACATGACAAAATATGTTATCTCTGAAAATTAAGGCTCAAAGCCTAATGAATGTAGAACTCTGTCTTAATTATTTAAAGTTGAAAAATTTCTGTCCAGAGGAGTTTTCAGCTTGGAACATGTAAACCTTTATCTCAAATTAACTTCCATTTTCATAACGTTTCTTAACAACCTAAAGTTCAAAAAACACAAGTGTTCTAAAACAGATAAGGGTGGAATGCAGGAACTCTGATTGTATGTAAGAATGTCAATGTACTAGACTTGGTTTCTTTGTAAAGTAATATACAATGCCCTTACGCTACTCTTCCCAAGATGTCATCAAAACAGAAAATATGATGCAAAACTCTGCTTACTTTGTTTCCATCTGTGCCTCTCAAATATGTCCTTTTTGTGAGTGTTATGCATGATCAGTCAAGTCCTTCATAGTGAAAATTATTACCCAAGAATATCTCTATTCCCTGACACAGTACCTCACTGCCACTTAGCAGTTTTCAGCTAATCTCCATGTATTCCATACTGGATTGTTGCCAACATGTCAGTAGTACAGATTAATATTTGATCCGAGTTTGTGTCATGGCAGATGAACTTTTTTTTAAACGATACACTGTACCCTTCCTTCAGTAAAATACAGAGATTTCTCTGTTCATGAGATCCCATGATTTGCCTTTGGAATTTACTGTTTCTGTTTTCTAATACTTAAGTTTAAACGTAAATAGAAAGTTCATGTAAAAATTAATTTTCAAGTAGTAGGAAGTACCGGTTCATCTGAACCAAAACATGTCGAATGTGAGACTTAACAAAGGGAAAAAAAACCTCATGTTTATAAACTGATTAGTTCACACTCAGACACATTGGGTGGGATATTATGGAAGTGATGGGTATCTCATTTGCCGATGAGAACCCTGTAATGCCTCCTTTGAAGAATGTCTTGCACGTACTGCGCCAACAGCAACATGAGAGGCAAACAGCAGTCTTTAGCATCATAGAGTCCTTACCATGTGGAAGCAGGCCATTCAGCCCATTGAGTCTACACTGACTCCGTAAAGAGTGTCCCAACCAAATCTACCCTATCCCTGCAACTCTGTACCCACCTAATCCACCTTACCTGCACATCCCTGAGCACTATGGGCACTTTAGCACGGCCAATCCACCTGACCTGCACATCTTTGGCCTGTGGGAGGAAACCAGCGCACCTGGAGGAAACCCACACAGACACGGGGAGAATGTGCAAAATCCACAGGGACAGTCATCTGAGGCTGGAATCTAACCCAGGATCCTGGCACCATGAGGCAGCAGTGTTAATCATTGAGTCATGGTGGTGCCCCAGGATCATGGGGTACCAGGAGCAGAATCAAAAAATGTGGTACAGAAAAAGCACAGTCGGTCAGGCAGCATCTAAGGAGCAGGGGAGTTGACTTTCCGAGCATGAGAATTTCCTCAGATCGGCCTGATCGGCTGTGCTTTTCCAGCACCACACGTTTTGACTCTGATCTTCAGTATCTGCAGTCTTCACTTTCACCAAGGAACAGAAGTTCTGTCTGTCACAAATTCCCAGCAATTCTTTGGTTCTCCACAGTGTCACTGGCAAAAAGGGGGTCTGCAAGTGGTATGGCACCCATCAGGTGTTTGATTAAAGTGGGGTTCAGGCACAGGTACGTGATGGTAGAGAAGGAGACATGTTGTGGAGATGTGGGGCTTGGGGGGGGGGAGGGGGAGTGATGGCACTCAGCAAGCTCCCCACTTCCTGAGCTCCTGTGATCACTCTCTGGGTTCCTTTGAAAGATGGACCCATCACATACCCTGAGCCAATAAAGACCCACTGTTTCTCATGATCCCACATGTTGAATGCTCTGTCACCAATTGGGCTAATTCCAATCGCACAAGATGAAACCTTTCAAAGGCATCAATTGGTCACTTCCATGCCCCAATGAGGGTACCACAGTTATCCAAAGGTGGAGGCAGTGTGGTCTTCACTTGCCACCCTTTCACATCATTAAAAACCCTCCCACCACAACCAAATCACAAAGTTTCACCCATTACATAACATCACCTAACTCAAGAACAGTGAATTCTTATTAAATATCAAATTATCTGGATTCATTTTAGCTAGTGCACTGCTCCCATCTTGCTGCTTTTAACAGATTCCCATGAGAAACAAAGGAGGCAAAATTGGATAACTCCTGAAATTGATGTAGGGATCACAATGCACAATTAACCTGCAGCTATTCAGAGTGAGGCAGGCAGCTGGCAAACTCAGTGCTGCCCACTCATACTAATGATGTGGCAAGCAGCCCGGTGCTGAACGTGTTGTTGGGTAGTTGTATGCATCAACATGAGGCCTGAGTTTGCGAGAGGTTAACACCGTGTAAAGTGAGTCCATTCTACTTAAAGCCAAACTGCACCTTTTAAAGATGAGATGCATTCTGACTGCAGCATGGGATAACATTTTGTTTTAAGAAGAATAGAAGACAGGCAAGGAACGACAAAAATGGGGCAACAGACCAATGATCCCTCTCCAATGTTCTTGCAAATGGCTCAGGAGGAGAGGTTTTATCTTCCTTCAGGAAACCAAAATATCTTCAGGACACCCTGAGAAGGCTGACCATTACAGCTAATCCTTCCAGCCTAGCCGCAGGACCGAAAGGATATACTGAAATATGATGTGGAAGAGCTGGTGTTGGATTGGGGTAGACAAAGTTAAAACTCACACAGCACCAAGTTTTAGTCCAACAGGTTTATTTGGAAGCATTAGCTTTCAGAGCGCTGCTCCTTCAGGTTTGGATTATAACCTGGTGTCTTGTTATTTCTAACTTTGTACTGAAATAAGCTTAGAGACCTCATTTGTGGTTAAGATCAGTGCATGTGATCTTAACAATCCATAATTTACATAACCAACCTCCCACATGGCTCCATTCATCATAATCTATTCACTCATCTATAACTAATCTTCACTGACTGTGACTCATGCCTCATTTTCATAGCTTTGTCATACCCTCCCACATCTTGCACTATTGTAATCCATTATCAGATATTCAGCTCTGGTAGACGTATCTCCAAGAATATTGCAACACATTCATTGATTCACTGCCCCCCTCCATCCCTTTCCCAAGATATGGTGACCCAGAATGTGCAGCATTGGTATCTGGTCAGGGAGGAGTGGAGTAGAGAAGGCAAGGAGAACAGGTATGGCTAGATGTCTTATCCAATGGGGAGGTCATGTTTCTTTCATCGTGAGTTCAGCTGCCCCTATGGCAGTAGTCAGAACACAAACTGAAATCATTGAGATTGATACGATACGTCAAAATCTCATCTTTATTCTGCAATCTGTTATGACTTACAATTGCAGGCTCTTGCTTTAATATCACGTTCCCTCATCACAACTGTGGCCTCTGCCTTTGCTCTCAGATCCCCCTAGTCCAGGCAGTTGTACTGGAGGCTGAAGACCTGAATGAAGAAGAAACTGATAAAAATAAGGAACACTATTACTCAATTAAATACTCAGTCAGTGAATATTGTCACTGCGTGTGTTCTAGAGATAGCATTTACATTTGGCACATCTCACAGCAGGATTCCCAAAAGCCAGGGCAGTGGGAAAGGCCATGGATTCCTAATGAAGGGCTTTTGCCTGAAACATTGATTCTCCTGCTCCTCGAATGCTACCTGACTTGCTGTGCTTTTCCAGCACCACACTCTCGACTCTAATCTCTAGCATCTACAGTCCTCACTTTTGCCAAGGCCATGCATGTGTCAACTTCCCAGAATGTAAAACTGCACATGAGTTCAACTGCAGAGGCCTCCCATCAGGATGTTGATTCGGTGACATCCTGACAATGGCTGAGGTAGGCAGACACAGAAATGCATGATACTTTGATGGGCCTCCAGCTGTCACTGTCAAGGAATGGGGAAGAGTCTGGCTTCAGCTTGACACATGGTTTTGCACAGGGACTTGGTGCCCATCCTTTCCTGCCACTTTCAGGAGAACACTTGCAGAATAGCAATATCACAGCTTCCATTGCCACACAGGCAGAAGCAACCTAACATTAGAGTTCAGCAATGAAAGCTCAGACTCGGGTGATGAAACCTTTGTTTGTTGCCATGTCAGTGCAACATAATAGGATGCAGCTTCATTCTGTCCAGCCCAGTGTGAGGAGAGGTTTCTAGCAATCTCCTCTAATAGATTACAGTAGCACCTCAACATACGAATGACCCTGTTCACGAACAAATCGGTTTATGAACAGGATTGTATGTAAAATTTTGCTTCAACATACGTACGAAATTCAAGGTATGAACGCAAAAAGCCTGTGATTTCATTGTCATTGTTCTGCTTTGAATACCCGAACAATGGGAAAATTGATTCAGTTCGCGAACTTTTCGGTTCGCGAACCGGGTCCCGGAACGGATTAAGTTCATAAGTCAAGGCGTTACTGTATTTAGGATTTCTGAGTTACTTCCACTTGGGGAAGTGGAAGGAACTCCACTCTGCATGGACATTTTGTGTTCCCTCACGTCCAGCACTGGGCCATCATTGTAGCCTCTACCTCTCAACCAAGCAGTACCAAGTGCTGCTACCCAAATGCAGGTGGTGCAGGTAAAGCTAAGCCCAGGAAGCCAAAAGCTGCACTGGGTTATCCTTTAATTCTCTTGTTACAGGAACATCTGTGAATAGCAGCAGCCTTTGGCCAGCCATTCTGCAGCTACTGAGCTACCAGTGTGTAGGAAAACAAGTCCAGGCAAGAATAATTGCAAGTCAAGCACCACAATAAAGTGATCAATTGCTTATTATAAAGAATATTAGATGTTTGAGAATTTTGAATTTGAATGGTTGTTATGGTTTTTATTTGAGTGTTGTCAGAAGCACATTGGAATGGTTCCTAACAGGTCGGTGGTATACATGGATGGGACTGTTGTACACTGGGAACTGAGACTGTAGGAATGGGAATCCAGATTGAATGAAGTGCTCATGACTTCACATCTGGTATGTGGATGTGCTGCCTGTAACATTCCTTCCTTCTCTTTCTGAGCTCTTCACTGAACCCCTGGTTATAAAAGCTGTACCATTACAATTGTGAAATTGGGGAGGACGCTGAACACCACCACAAAATAAGGTCACCTACTACAGGGAGGACTTCGGGGCTCCTCTTGGAGCCGCTGACAATGGAAGCATTGCTTCAGTTGCTCCATGATGCTCTTTAGAGCAGCTTGATTCCCATCGTTACAGATCCTGGCCAGGAATGGTGGATTGCAGATGGGATCACTACCCAGGTGTCAATCAAATAACCCTGGTCACCCAGTAGTGACCCATCAGCTGGGAATGGTGGTGAAAGCTTCTCTGATCAGCAGACTGTCACCAGATGGATGATGCTTCATTGTTGCTAAAAATGAGAATTGAACAGCATGATGTGCTGAGTATAAATAAACAGCAAAACCACATTGTAAACTTTTACAGTTGACATCCATCTTCGCACTATGATGTGATGTCCACAAAATCCGACAGGTGCATTCAGTGGCTCTCGGTACCAAAGTATAGCATACTATTGTGACAGAGCCACATACACACTCTACTTTTCAATTAGTTCAGAGAGAAGCCAAGGAAGGCAACTTTCCTGTCGCATGGAGGCTCCATCATTGTCTCTGATTGAACAATGCACAGACAACAAGCATATGGTGGCTTGTTCCGGAGCCTGGGACAATACTGTGACAAAAACAACTAAGGGCCATGGTCACCATGTCAGTCAGTGAAATTGATATCCTCAGGCTGCTCTGAGGCAACAAGTCTAGTTACAATAAATATACAGTTCTGAATCTCAGGCATTGAACACATTGTTCCCGAAGGAAGAAAATGTTCTCTTTGAAGACTGTCCTGATGGGAACCCCATTCTCCTTCTGTCTCCTCCCTCACTGAGCCATTTAACCCCTAATTTGTTACCCCTGCACTACCACGCCTTCACGTTGCAGGCTAAGGAGCATTCCACTGATAGCTGACATTGTTGAAATAAGTGATGTGCCCAGGGACTTTGTGGTCACAGGAACGGTTTCCCTTCAAGTAGCATTTTGCCCTGAGTGTTTTCTAATTTGGAGGGTGTATTCAGCACCTGAATAAACTCAGCCATTTAGTAGAAAGTAAACAGCAAATTTTTGATTATCTCTTTATACTTTACTACTGTGTATCCTCAAAACAAGACATTAACTCAAATGGTGGCATCCAAATTGGCAGGTTTGACATCAGTTCAGCATGAGGCTTGATTTACTACATTTTGCCTATTCTGCTTATTTCTGATGATTGCACAGAATGCTATTACACTCAGCAAGACAGCGTTTGCCACAGGAAGTGAAAGGAAGTAGTGGGAACCCTACCTTGCTGGAAAACTGGCACCCCCATAGCATCAAGACTACCATTGCTGTAGAGCAGAATTTTGTGATTAAGATAGTAAATGCTGGATGACTTGAACAGATTGTTATTAATCAGTTTTTACCTCCTAGCTCTGTTGCTCGTGTGGCCAACATAATAAGTTCACATTATCCCAATAATAATTGCAATTACTGGATCAGAAATGCCATCAAAGATATTACTTGTTTTTCCACCATTGCACAGCCATGAAACGAAAAGCCTTAATTGGCACTAGCCAGGAGACAGATTAATAAAATCAGATACCATTCATTGCAAACATGAGCTTCAAGAGAAAATCTGCCAATTCGTGATTTTTGTGAACTAAAAAAGTACAGTTTTACAAGAGTCAATGAGATCAGCAAAATATTCACATTAAAAGTGAAATTATTTATGACAAATATACAATTGAATGTAACTAATATTTTACATATAGAGGGTAATGTGATGCAAGATTGGTGAAACTTCACCATAGATGGATGTAAAACCTTTAGCTGATGTTTTGTTGTAATTATTTTTAATGGTGAGTCAATTTATTTTGAAATCCATTCCTTTCTTTTTTTAAAGACCAGAGAATGGAAGGGGCCACATGTCTCACTTTGCCCCGGGTCTGAGTCTGCAGAAACTCTGTCTGATCTGCGGAGATGAAGCCTCAGGATGTCACTATGGAGTCCTTACATGTGGAAGTTGTAAGGTTTTCTTCAAGAGGGCTGTTGAAGGTAGAACTCCTTCTTTAATATCAATTAACTTTTATGCTATTCTGTATTTTGCCAAGTAGCAAGTTTGTGCAAATCTGCTTATTTTATTCAAGAGATTATATTTGCATATCCATTGATATTATATTATATACATTACGTGTGCATATCCATTGATCCACATCTTTTGAACGTGCTCCTGTTGAAGTTTCATAGAATACACATTGGCATATGTTAGAAAGAATTTTCAAAACAGCCACAGAAAGGATTAAATCCTCATCCTCTAGAATTTAGACTTCCTTCCAATCAGGTATTCAGTACAAAATACACAGTTTCTGTGCTGTGGTGACACTTCATATTTAATATTTCATGGAAGACTTAGATCTTGAAGGACTACAGTTCGTGGATTATATCAGAATTTGTGCAAACATCTCGAATGGTTTCTTTAAAAATTAAGGTTGTTGAAAGGTGGACATTGGGGATTGTTTTTAACAAGTTTTCCTAGAAATCACATGTTTGTTGATTACTGTGAGCTTTGCTACTGTGGCTGTTTGAAAATGACGAGATGGAGAGTATCTTGTTTGATGTGATCCTTAGTTGGGGAATGTGAAAAGGAAACTCTCTTGTTGAGTTCAGGGTGAAACCTAATTCCTCTTTAGAGAGGAATATCTCAATATTAGACAATAGACAATAGACAATAGATGCAGGAGTAGGCCATTCTGCCCTTCGAGCCTGCACCGCCATTCAATATGATCATGGCTGATCATTCCTAATTAGTATCCTGTTCCAGCCTTATCTCCATACCCCTTGACTCCACTATCTTTAAGAGCTCTATCCAATTCTTTCTTAAAAGAATCCAGAGACTGGGCCTCCACTACCCTCTGGGGCAGAGCATTCCACACAGCCACCACTCTCTGTGTGAAGTAGTTTCTCCTCATCTCTGTCCTAAATGGTCTACCCCGTATTTTTAAGTTGTGTCCTCTGGTTCGGCACTCCCCCATCAACGGAAATATGTTCCCTCCTGCCAGAGTGTCCAGTCCTTTCATAAGCCTATACGTTTCAATCAGATCCCCTCTCAGTCTTCTAAACTCAAGGGTATACAAGCCCAGTCGCTTCAGTCTTTCCGTGTAAGGCAATCCTGCCATTCCAGGAATTGACCTCGTGAACCTACGCTGCACTCCCTCAATAGCCAGAATGTCTTTCCTCAAATTTGGAGACCAGAACTGTACACAGTACTCCAGGTGTGGTCTCACCAGGGCCCTGTACAGCTGCAGAAGCACCTCTTTGCTTCTATACTCAATCCCTCTTGTTATGAAGGCCAGCATGCTATTAGCCTTCTTCACGACCTGCTGTACCTGCATGCTTGCCTTCATTGACTGGTGGACAAGAACACCCAGATCTCTCTGAACAGCCCCTTTACCTAATTTGATACCATTGAGGTAGTAATCTGCCTTCCTGTTCTTGCCACCAAAGTGGATAACCAGACATTTATCCACATTAAACTGCATCTGCCATGCATCTGCCCACTCACCTAACTTGTCCAGGTCACCCTGTAATCCCCTAACATCCTCATCACATTTCACCCTACCACCTAGCTTTGTGTCATCAGCAAATTTGCTAATGTTATTGCTGATACCATCTTCTATATCATTTACATATATTGTGTTCATGTCAATAAGACTCCAGAGACAACCATGGATGACTGGTGATGTAAGCACACAAACAAGAACATTAAAGCAACAGACTTTGGAATATTCTATGCTTTATCCTTTTTGTCCTCAATAATAACCCATTAGCCGGTATTTTTTTTTTCTCACTTTAGCTGATGTGTGTTTTGGGGATATTGAGAAGGATAAGAGCTTAGACTTACATATTTCAAATGGTATATTTTTATCAGTGATTGCATAAGTTTGCGGATTGATAAGTTTTGTTTTGATAATGAACCAATAATTGTGTTTATTAGGAAACCTGCTCAATAAATATTTCTATTTAAACCTGATATGGCTGAGGCATTTAACAGGGTATCTTGGTAACTTGAAAACCATTTCATGTCATGATCCCTGGAGTATTGGGACTATGACAATGGTGAACTCCTCCAGTCTAAGTCCTAACATCTGACTGGATATTTTTGATGTTAAGCACTGTGACCGCTGCATCTACTAGTGCAATATTTGAAAATATTTTCACAGCAAGACGAAAGAGCAACTATTGTTCCATGGTTCAGGCATGTCATGACTAAAGAATGAAACATCCACACAGAACCATCAGAGCTTGCTGGTTGCTTAATTCAAGTCAGCCTTTACTGAGTGACAAACTCCACTCAGACATAGAGTGTAGCAACACATAACAACAGATCTGAAGGTTATTGTGAAAAAAGTTCAAGAGTTTAACAACTTACTGGAAAGTAAAGCAGGATTCTTTAAATGTTACCTTACATCCTCCAGTGTAGCAGGATCTTTATGGTGAAACCCTGAACTCTACTCCAAGGCGAATTTGATGATTGGTGTTATTGACTCAGGCAGGTGGATGGTGGGTGTGGACCCCAATTGGTTACAATTCTTTGGGTTTGCTGAATAACTGAATGGAACCTGGACTTGCCTTTGTGCAATCAGGTAATATTATCACATTTTGTGCACCAACTCCACCGCTGACAAGGCAAGGCCTCATCATAGCCTTACCTGCATCCAGCTATCTCCCCCCAACTCCAGCCCCTCCCATTTATCTCTCAACCTCGACCCACAAGCCTCATTCCTGACGAAGAGCTTATGCTCGAAACATTGATTCTCCTGTTCCTTGGATGCTGAGTGACCTGCTGTTCTTTTCCAGCTTTACATTCTTGACTCTGATCTCCAGCATCTGCAGTCCTCACTTTCTCCTCATCCTGGCCAGGAGCAGGATATGCTGGCCTGCAGGACTTTGTTCCTCAACCCTAGCCCAACATTTGCCTTTCCAACTTCTTACAATAAAACTTTGAACCTATGGCAATTCATACCTGAAGATGACACCAGGAATAGAAACATAGCTTGGAGGAATAGCTTAAGATAGTGAAACATTTACTGTTGGAGCAGACACTACTAAGTGAAGATTTATTAGAGACTCTTCCTAAAGAGGTTTTATAACATGCAAAAGAGAGATTATTAGCTATAGTTGGGGCGAGATTAATGAAGAGTTATTATTCAAAATTACAACCCAAGTGCTCAAGAGAATGGGAGAGAATTGTTGCATAGAAAAACAGGCAATGATTTGCCTGAGAGAATGTCACAATAGGTGTATGCTCCATCTGTTAGATTGTCTGCCCAAATGCTCTTTCCTGGTGGGGAAGTCTTGGTTTAATATGGTATAGAAAAAAAATCTGATAAACTCACAAGAGGAAGCTCTTGTCATATACAAGATGTGGTTTACTGCATAATAGCAATTAGGTACAAGTTACATTGTTAGAAGAAAAATAGTGGTCATAGGATGTAGACCAGCAATGAAGACCACAGGTCAATGCTTTAGGAATCCCACCATGGCAGATGGTGAAATTTGAATTCAATAAATATCCAGAATGAAGAGCTGTCCCTAATGAGTTAAGGTTACAGTTAGGCAACAATTTTTGTAAAAACTATCTAGTTCATGAATGTTCTTTAAGGAAAGAAATCAGCCATCCTTACCTGGTCTGGCTGACATGTAAATCCAGATCCACAGCAAAGTGGTTGGCTCTTTGCTGTCCTCTGGGCAATAAATGCTAGCCTAGTCAGCAATGTCCACATCCTGTAAACAAAATTTTAAAATGATAAATATATATCACTGAGACTGAGGGAGACCTTGATGTTAGGTCAGAGTTGTTCTCCCACCTGTTTTCATGCAATATCATCATATTGTGCAAGTGCTAACCCTTTTGGACGCTTGTATGGTTAAACAATTTAAACTACTGTACATTTAATTAAAATAATTTGCTAAGTAAGTAGAGGGATATAAAGGAGTGTGAGGAGATAGCAGGGTAATGGGATTAGTTTAGGATTATTTCAGTAAGGAGCTAGTGCAGACACAATAGGATGTATTACCTTCCTCTGTGCTGCTAATGTGTAAAATTCTACAGATGATCTTTTAATAAAATTGTTGCAGAATTATACATGTAGACAAAACATTGCTCTGTTCAATCTGCGAGCAGCTTTAGCTATGTCGAGTAATAGGATATCAGAAAAGTGGTTGTTTTGTGTTTCAAGAATGACAACTAAATTTTTTTACATATATATCTATTTCCATTTAAAACATTCAGCTTTGATGCCAGCATTCTATTGATTAGGGTAAATGATTGTGAATGATAATGTACTCATGCTAATGACATATCTGTTTCATCTTTGTCAGTCTAGTGGAGGGGAAACTCTACATTTATTGCAACTGACTGATAATGTCACACTTTCAGGTCAGACATCTGGTTTACACCCTGACCAATTAAACTACCACTGACCTGAGTTATTGAAGTGTGTTAATCTAAAATCAGGAATATGCAGTCTTGACTTCAAAATAAGATATGACGACATGACTAAAATAAGAAACAGATTTAGCAGCAGCCTAACAGTTTGTTTTTGAAATACAGTGGCCTAAAAATTTGGGTACAGCCATTTTTGAGCATAAGAGAGGAACAAGGTTAAAATCTCTGTGTCTGAATGGTTACAACCAAAGTGCCTCCAACCTTGGAAAGCAAAAGTAACAGGCAGCTCCCCCTGCCCTCCACAGTGAGATCGATTGGAAGGTTTGACCGCTGTGTTGCTAACAACAGCCTTAAGTGAGTGAGGTTTACATGGGTGCCTTTCACACCCATAGTTGATGAAGCTAAAGAGACACAAGGACTCAAGACAGAAAAGGTAAATGATTGATCCCAGAGATGATTGAACACCATAATTTTAAAAGGAAGAATATTTGCCAAAAAGCATATGTTTGGGTCATGCTTTACATCCTGAAATATTATGATCGGTTTAGCTAGGATCATAGTAATTACCCCTTCCCTCAATTTTTCAACAAAATACTATATGGCAGCTTCAAGATAAATAAGTGTAGATTGTGAAAGTATATTGTGGAGTATTAATGCATTACACCATCCGTACAATGCCAAACATAATTGACATAATTCACACTTCCTCTCGCATTTTTAATAACAAAGCTTTCTGTAGCAGTCACAATTTCTTGGTTTATGTATTATTTGACTTATGGAACTGTGTTAAAAATCCTTATAAGGTGCCTCAAGTAGTAGGAATCCTATTGATCTTTTTATTAATCCATGCCCTCTAAGTAAAGCATATCCTAATCGTGGATCAGTATTTATTTAAACACTGTGAATTGTGAACTAATGTAAGGATATTTCTAGTTATTGAATGCTCACTGTATTATAAAAAGTGTTCCTATCTAGATAGCGTATTTTTAAAAATACCTCTTATCATGGTATTTCAAACATGTGGCCAAGGGGAGGAGAGAATAAATAATTCTTATCTGTGTGCTGTAGGCTGTCTCCAGCAGGGACATCATAGACCACACATGCTGTACTTTATTTTCAACCATTTTAAAATCTTGCATGTGGTGTAAACAAAAACAACAGAACTTTCTGCAAATCATTGAAAAGTATAATTTCTGGTGAAATTAAAATATGTGAATTTGAAAATGCTAATCTAAATTTAAGGATCTGCCTAAGAAATCTGATCATTCGCTGTATCATTTAGGAATGTACAGCACCCTGTGGTAAAAGTTATACTACTTATTACTTCCTTGTTGAAAGGAAATTATATTACACTCATCCTTACAGAATATTTTGGAGATATGGGGCACATTTATGCATGGTTGTTTCAACACTTAATGTATCCTGTACTTTAAAACCAGGAAAAAGTTTTACAAATTTCTAAATGTAGTAACTTGCTGAAATGTAAAGTACAAAATTATTTCACATTTCTATATTTTCATTTGTGAAGTACTTCAAGCTAAAAACAAATGCATTGAGTTGGCAAAAATCCAAAGGAGTCTTCTATAGCCTTGACTTTTAGAATACGTTGCCCAAAACTGCATTTCTGTCTTTTGCTTGAATCAATATTTTATATCATACAAACTAAACAACAAACTGATAAAACACATTCCACACTGATAACCATTTCCCAAAAATGCTGCTTATTTGCTTCAAAACTGTAGCTTTGGTTTAATCTATCTCCATTGGAGGAAACATTAGTAGATGGTGATGTCAGAAGTTGAAAATGCCTTTAGCAGTGGAGCCTGAAGCAGACATATTTAAAGATTAGTCTGACCTGACATAGGTATTTGTCTCTGGGTATCTGAGATAACCATTTTACAAACATAATTTATAAAATGAAAAAAATACATTCGGAGATACCAGCATCATTCCTCTGGAGTCTATCAAAAATATATGAGGATGAATATTGGAATGTGCATATGGGATCGCAATTTTTAGTAAAAATCAGGCCTGGTGATTTGGGAGTTCTATCATGTCTCCTGTGGTCATCCACAATAAACTTTCTTGGACTCTTTGTGTGGACGCACTGGTTACAAAGGCCAAACAATGTCTCTTCTTCCTCAGGCAGCTGAGAAAATTGGGCATGATGGCGAATACCCTTGCCAACTTTTATAGGTGTGCCATCGAGAGAGTTCTGTCTGGATGTATCACTACCTGGTATGGCAACTGTACCATTTAAGATCAGAATGGTACAGAGAGTGGTGAACTCGGCCCGAACAATCACAAAGGCCAAATTCCCATCTGTAGACTCCATCTACCAGGCCTGCTGTCAAGGAAAGGCAGCCAGCATTCTCCAGTCATGAATCCCACCCTGACAGTGCTTTCCTACAGCCTCGACCATCAGGGAGAAGGTACAGAAGCCTGAACACACACCAGCTGGTTTCGAAACAGCTTCTACCCTCCTGTTGTTAGAATAGTGAATGGACTTACAAACTCTTACATTCATCTGTGCCTGTGTTTTTGTTTTTGCTGCTGCTTACCTATTATTTACTATCTATGCTGTTTAACTCTGCGATCTGCCTGTATTACTCACAAGACAAAGCTTTTCACTGTGCCTCGGTACATGTGACAATAAACTCAATTCAATTCAATTCAGTAATGATGTTTAAGCAAATTCTGTTTATTATACCATCATGATTGGTTGATATGCTGTTATAATTCAATTAATTATGAAGTAATAGGATATTGCACTGTGCCCCACGGTACCAAGGTTACACATGAGGCCAGCAACTTAGGAGTTTGGAGAAAGTGAGTGCAGAACAAGAAACAATTGAGATGTGAAATTGGAATTACACTAACTCAATAAAAAGCGAAACTGGCAAGCTTTAGGTCAGCCACAATCATGCTGTGATTTACACTGAGAGGAACACCTCCTTAGGTCTAAACTCAGTGATTTTGTGTGGGGACAGCGACTTAGTGCCAACTATTTCAAGATCCCTGGACACCTCTGTGACCAAGTCCCTTTACTGCCTGCGAGGTTATACTGTGTCGTGTTCAGAAGTTGAATAGACAATTGAGTAGGAGGTGCAGTATCTTTCAACTCCCCATCCATAATGACAATGACAGTGACTTGAATAGGGGCAGCAGCTATTGAACAGAGGCCACAGGGCAGCACCACCCTGAGCACTGATGTTGTAGATCAACAGTCAGCCTTTTGGCCGCTTTGAGCTTTTAGATGAATTGTTGACATCGTGGTAATGTCACTGGAGTAGCAATCCAGAGACCCAGGCCATTGTTGAGGTGACATTAGTTGAATACTATTATGGCAACTAATGAAATTCAATTTCAATTAATCATAAATCTGAAAATGAAGGCTAGTGATGATAAAACTACTACTGATTCAGTAAAAAAGAAATTTTGTTCATTAATGTCATGGAGTGAATGTTGAAACCCTTGCTGATTTTTCTTTACTTTCTTTTATCAATTTTGATTTGTAGCTGTGATCTGTGAACTGTGAGCTGAAAAATTATCTTTGGACTGTGGTCAGCAGTTTGTGTTAAGGAAAGTGACAAACAAGCTGTTGTTTATTTGTGAGACCAGGCCTGAAAATGAATTTCAGGTTGGTTCTTGATCAAAAGGTTCCACAGATACTTCAACGGGGGTGGGGGTGGGAGTGGGGGTGGTGGGGGAGCAGTATATTTAAACAGATAGCAGATGTTTGGCCATTAATGAGGTCAGTACTTGGGAATTGGTGCCAGCAGGTCTGGGAGGGAAGAGGATGGTCAAACATTGAGAGGTTGGAGCATTTGAACTGGGTTTTCGATTATGTGCCTGACAGAAGGAGTTTGGCTGTTAATGTTACGTGAAGATTTGAAAGCTCCCTGCCTCAACTCCCATTATCAGTGATTGGAAGTTCAGAGAATAAAAACTAAGTTACAAGTATTATTGAAACTTCCTCAGAGTGAAGTGTGATCCGGATTGAGGTCTTCTGAAAATCAGCCAGAAACAATCATATGCATCTGTGGAAAAATGCATGGTGCAAACCATCTAAGTAATCTGGCCAGTTTTGTTATTTTATTTATCCCTTACCTGGTAGTTGTCTGTTTGCCTTTTGTGTGAATAGTGCTGGGTAAAAGCTTATTGAGTTTAAATCATCGACATCAATTAGATTATTTTGTTGCTTAATTATACAATGCTAAAGTTATCATATTATTAATAAATAGTTAAGTATTTTGTTTAAGCTACAAATCTGGTGTTAAGAATTGTTTATTCATAAAGTGTTATTTTAAAAGTCTGGTGAGGAATCTTTGGGGTCAATTTTGAGGGTCTTTGAAGGTTTGAACTTTATTGTGTTGTGAGTACAAAGCTGATCTGATTAGGCTGTCTGTCCCTGTGTCATAAGACAAAGTACATCTGCCATCCTTCATCCGTTCTGGCCTACCTGTGTGGCCAGACCCACAGCAGTATGGGTGACTGTTCGTGACTCTCTAAAAGCACTAAGGAAATAGAACAACAGAAGAAGGTTCAAGATTAGAGTGGTGCTGGAAAAGCACAGCAGGTCAGGCAGCATCCGAGGAGCAGGAAAATTGACATTTCAGGCAAAAGCCCTTCATCAGAAATTCCTGATGAAGGGCTTTTGCCCAAACCATCAATTTCCAGCACCAATCTAATCTTGATTGTAAATCTCGAGCATCTGCAGTACCCACTTCTGCCTAATAGAAGTAAGTTGACCACCCATTGCCCTATGCAAATTCTTTCTAACTAGTTAGGACTCAGTTGTTGACCAATGTATGATTCTGCTTTTTGCAATCCACAATTACATCCACCACGTTTTTAAATTATTGTATGATGGCTTCGCATGACATGAGGTTTGATACAGATAAATCCAGTCAAGCACAGAGTTTCAGTTTTGCTTTCTAGAAAGGAAATTGACAGATCTTTGATGTTTTAGATTTCATATATCTGGTAATCAAGGTCTTATCAGAACAACCAAACATTTTTGTCAATTTATGAGATCCCACTGTCTCAGTGTATAGCTGGTTGGTAACCATCGCAGGAGAATAGAGCACTTGTGTGTGCCAAGTATGCAAGCTGCCACACCCCTGTTTATCCTACAGCAGTGTCAAAGTAAGTACAGAGGCAGGAAAAAAAGAAGTGGGGAAATAGAAGAAAAAACCTGTGACTGTAACAGGAGACATTTGGTGCAAAACCATTGAAGGTGGTTGGGGAAGGTAAAGGAACTAAAGATGAGTCAAGATGAGGCGGAAATGGCAATAGCAGAATCATTATTAAAAGTTTATTTTGAAATGATGAAGGGAAAGGCTATAATCTAAAATTGTGGAATCAAATGTTGAATGTAAAAACTTAAAGAACTGAATCAAAATGTTACATGCTTTTTTCCTCCTTGTAATTGAAACTGGAGAGAATCAATGCCAGCTGAACCTTATGCATTTTTCTTGAAGGTTTGAGTTGCACAACGCTTTTGAAGGTTATCTCACTGTGAGGCCCAATTAATTCTCTCACAGTATCTTACCAAACCTGCCTCATTAATTACCTTTGATGTTCAGCTTCTATGGCAAAGGCATTTCCTCTGACTGACTTCTGTCACATCTTACTATATGTCCTTCCGAGAAAAAGTTGCTACTCAGTAGATATCCCATAATCCTAGTTGCTATGAAGAAATAAAGTATTTTACAAATGGGTGTGGATAGGTGAGGTGAATGGGCCAAAGTTTGGCAAACCAAGATTAAAATGGATGTGTGAAATTATTTATTTTGGTGGGAGGCAACTTATTATGTAAAAGGAGAGAAACTTTAAAGTGACTCAGTGCAGAAGGGTCTGTCGGGAAGGCTGTCCGGAGGTAAGTGGAATTTTGGCATTTTTTGCTTAAGGAATAGAGTGTAACAGTGGGGAAGTATTGTTGCAACTGTACAAGGCATTAGTGAGATCGCACCTGGAGTATTGAATCCAATTTTGGTCTCCCCAATTGAGGAGGGATGTAGTTATATTGGAGGCAGTTAATTAAAGTTTCAGTAGATTGATGCCAGAGATGAAGGGTTCATCTAATGTAGAGAGGCTGAAGAATTTACGCTGATACATACTGGAGTTTAGAAAAATGCGAGGAGATGTAGTTGAGGTATAAGAGATGCTAAAAGATGATTAACGAAAGAAAAAGATGTAGAGCGTGTTTCCTCATGTGGAGCAATCTAAAATCAGAGGTCATAGTTTTCAGATAAGGGGTAACAGATTTAAATCAGAGATCAATAGAATTCATTGACACTGAGTAATTTTAAGGAGGAGACATAGATTTTCAATCAGTAATGGGTTAAAGGGTTATGGGGAACAGGCAGGAAAGTGAAGTTGAAGCCGAGATGAAATCAGCTATGATCACATCAAATGGCCGAGCAGGATCGAGGGGCTGAATGGCTTCCTCCTGCTCCTACTTCTAATGTTCTTATTTCTGTTTCAATGGCATTACTTGTACCTGCACAATCTTTAAAAGTCCATTGTCTACCTGGGAAAGTCTCTATCTGCAGATATCCTGCACGGTTCCTGACATTTTCTCCAGATGTGGCCATTGGCATTCTTCAGGCTGTGTCCTGGAGATCCTGATGGATAGGAGTCCCCACTTGCTGCATTTTATTAACACTAAAGAAACCTGACAACATCCAGGACAAAGCAGTCTGCTTCATTGGCACCACCCCCACAGATACTCAATCACTCCACTTAGTAGCAGTGCTATCAAATGTCTATAAGATGTATTAAAGAAATTCTCCAAAGATTCTTAGGTGACCCTTCCAAACCCAGATCTAGTAACATCTGGAAGAAGATGGGCAGCAGATCCATGAGAATGTCATCTGCAAGTTCTCCTCCAAACCATTTATCATCTTGACTTGGAAATATACTATCATTACATCAGTATCACTCTGTCAAAATCCTGGGGCTCCCTCCATAATGGCATTGTTGGTCTACCTACATCAAGTGGACTGCGTCAAGAAGGCAGCTTACCACCAACTTATGTCAGCATTGAGAACCTGAGTATCATGCAGTTGTGTGAACTATTGGACAGTGCAGGCCCATGAAATTGCAATGAGTCAAATCCAGATAACCTGAAAATCTATCATGGAAAAGCACCAGCTATTCCTGCTGGGGTGTGGGAAAGCAAATAAAATGGTGCTCATGACAAGTGGAAGTTCAGGGTTAAATGCTCTAGATTAGCCAACATCATACACCTTTGTCATGGAACCACACAAACCACTAAGAGGAAAATTATGCCATACTAGAGCATGAAATCACAGACAAGCCATCATTCAACATCAAGAACTCTTTGTTAAAGGATGTTCAAGCTCTACAATTATGGCAAAACTTGTGAGATATTTAAAATGCTGTCAACTGAAAGCAAATCTTGTGGAGTTTGGTGAAGCCTAACCATTCACCTGCCTGTTTCCTAGTTGAAGTCAGAATGGCCGTAAAGACACTAGAGATATCACATTGTTTGACAATATTCATGACATGGTGAAATCTATCACAGTCATTGAAGCAAAATTGATCCAGAGCTATTTTCATATTTTTCAATACCTTTTGCTGTACAAGGTCAGATGATAATAAACTGTAAATAAATTGAAAAATAAAGACATTTCTGCATTTTTATTGCATCACTGTGTTATCATTTGTTTTTTTCTTGACATAGGCATTATTTACTTAGGGGTTTGCTCAACTATCTCAAATGTTTGCTTAAAACGTTTGTCACATCACATCATGCAATTCATCTTTTTATGGTTTGCTCTACTTTCACTGTGCCTGGTTAGTGCACACAAAAATTCATCTATCACCGTGCTGACTCAGTCCAGTTCAAACTAGTGCAGACCAGAATACCCATCCATCACCGTGCGGATTCAGTCCAGTTCAAACCTGTACAGACTGGAATATCCACCAGCACCATGCAGATTCAATCCATTCAAACCAGGACAGACGGAATATCCATCTGTCACCATGCAGATTAATTCCAGTTCAGACCGGTACAGACTGGAATATCTATCCATTACCATGTGGATTCCGTCCAGTTCAACTGGTACAGACTGGAATATCCATCTGTCACCATGCAGATTCTTTCCTGTTCAAACCAGTACAGACCGGAATATCCATCTGTCACCATGCAGATTCTTTCCTGTTCAAACCAGTACAGACCGGAATATCCATCTGTCACCATGCACATTCAGTCCAGTTCACACAGGTACAGACTGAAATATCCATCCCCCACTGTGCAGATCCATTCCAGTTCAAAATGGTACAGATCGGAATATCTGGGAATTTGGGTAGGATGACCATTTTGTCCTCTACCATATCTGAAAGATGAAACTGAACTGTAAAACCCATATGATATAATTAGTCAGATAATGTCAGAGACATTGCTGGCAGCCAAATCATATCTACATATTTGTGCCAGAAACACAAGAGTTATGAGCATGAAAACACCATGTGATATCTCATATGTGAGTGAAATATCACCTTAACTCTGTAATCTGGAACTTTGCCCATTTCAGCAATATATTGAAAATAGGTAGAAGCCGACGCTGGAATCTGAACTGAAAATTCACCTAGACTTAGAATGTTAGCTTGCTTTCTTTCCACAGATGTTGCCTGACGTACTTTTGATGTTGCAGTGTTTTTTGGTTTTTCATGCTGCAAACCGTATTGATCAATTCTGCATTAAACTGTGACTATACGTCAACAATATTTTGGTGTTTCAGACTTATGGATGGGTAATGTAATTAACAAATCACAACTATTTGGTGTAGGTGCAAACTTTAATTTCAATATTTAAGTTGGATATACTTTATTTCATAACCCTAAAGGAAAATCATGCTTTAACCTTTAACCAACAAATTATTTTATTTTTGGGTAGGTTTAAAAGGCATCTGGATGGGTATATGAATAGGAAGGGGTTTAGAGGGATGTGGGCCAAGTGCTGGCAGATGGGACTAGATTAGGTTAGGATATCTGGTCAGCATGGACAGGTTGGACCAAAGGGTCTGTTTCCGTGCGGTATATCTCTATGACTCTATAATCTGAATCAGTCTAACAAGATCTAACCCAAAAATGATATGGCTCTGAATCTTATAGTCTGTGGCAATGATCACCACTAACCACAATTAAAAGTTCAGCCTTAACATTTCCATCTGTTTAGTTGGTGCTTCCTGTCCTGGTCAAGATGTTGATGACAGCAGTAAAGTGATCAGGGTGAGCACTACTGGGATACGGTGGATGAACATTGTTCAGAGTGAGGAAAGAGGTGGTAGTGACTATTGTAAGGCAGTGTTGAAGGAAGTGAGCATTCCCACATGTCTGGGAGGGTGGAATCCCTTGAGAAGAGGATGAGGAACGAGCATGATCAGAGGTTATACACTGTGGGAATGCAGTCTGAGCATTGTTGAGATTTAGGCCACTCCACTCCACTGCATTTTCAGTTGTTACTCACAGTCCCATGCTTGTGAACAGCCTTGAGTATCTAACAGTAAAGTCAGGGATCAGTTCAGGCAGTATGATACTGTGTCTCAGTAGTATAAATTTCCCAGATAAGTACCATACATGTGTACAGGATGGACATCTTACAGGGTCCCAAAATGCAACAACAGTGAGCTTCCCAATATTTACTCCTATTATCATTGAAATATTTCAGCCATGATCATTCTTCTAGGTTTAAGGTCATTTTTCTACCAAAATGGATGATAATTCATATACATCTCCCACTGTAGTAATTTCACAAAATGCCATTTATTTAAAATTCCAAGTTGCCATTATCATCTATTTCCTCAAGAAGTCTGTCCTTAATGCCTTCATCCTCTCCTGATTTGGAAGTGCTGGTGTCGGACCGGGGTGGACAAAGTTAAAACCACATAACACCAGGTTATAGTCCAACAGTTATATTTGGAAGCACTAGCTTTTGGAGCGCTGCTCCTTCATCAGGTTCATAAGGTGTTTGACAAGATTCCCCATGGGAGACTGATTAGCAAGGTTAGATCTCATGGAATACAGGGAGAACTAGCCATTTGGATACAGAACTGGCTCAAAGGTAGAAGACAGAGGGTGGTGGTGGAGGGTTGTTTTTCAGACTGGAGGCCTGTGACGAGTGGAGTGCCACAAGGATCAGTGCTGGGTTCTCTACTTTTTGTCATTTACATAAATGATTTGGATGTGAGCATAAGAGGTACTGTTAGTAAGTTTGCAGATGACACCAAAATTGGAGGTGTAGTGGACAGCGAACAGGATTACCTCAGATTACAACAGGATCTGGACCAGATGGGACAATGAGCTGAGGAGTGACAGACGGAGTTTAATTCAGATAAATGCGAGGTGCTGCATTTGAGAAAGCAAATCTTAGAAGGACTTATACACTCAATGGTAAGCTCCTAGGGAGTGTTGTTGAACAAAGAGACTTTGGAGTACAGGTTCATAGCTCCTTGAAAGTGGAGTCGCAGGTAGATAGGATAGTGAAGAAGGCATTTGGTATGCTTTCCTTTGTTGGTCAGAGTACTGAGTACAGGAGTTGGGAGGTCATGTTACGGCTGTACCGGACATTAGTTAGGCCACTGTTGGAATATTGCATGCAATTCTGGTCTCCTTCCTATCGGAAAGATGTTGTGAAACTTGAAAGGATTCAGAAAAGATTTACAAGGATGTTGCCAGGGTTGGAGGATCTGAGCTACAGGGAGAGGCTGAACAGGCTGGGGCTGTTTTCCCTGGAGCGTCAGAGGCCGAGGGGTGACCTTATAGAGATTTACAACATTATGAGGGGCATGGATAGGATAAATAGACAAAGTCTTTTCCCTGGGGTTGGGGAGTCCAGAACAGAGGGCATAGGTTTAGGGTGAGAGGGGAAAGATATAAAAGAGACCTAAGGGCAACGTTTTCATGCAGAGGGTGGTACGTGTATGGAATGAGCTGCCAGAGGATGTGGTGGAGGCTGGTACAATTACAACATTTAAGAGGCATTTGGATGGGTATATGAATAGGAAGGGTTTGGAGGAATATGGGCCAGGTGCTGGCAGGTGGAACTAGATTGGGTTGGGATATCTGGTTAGCATGGACTGGTTGGACCGAAGGGTCTGTTTCCATGCTGTACATCTCTATGACTCTATGACTCTATGAAATGATGGCATGTCAACAGGATTCCTTTGGGCATTTCCGTTTCTGTGTCAGTGCTTAAAAAACTGGTGTTTAAAGCAATTTACTACATTATGTCACTTTATAAACCAGATTTACCTCTAGGCTAAGTGGGGCATACTATGAATGTTTGGACTAATTTATAGCGTAAGACTGTTCTTTATTGATAGCACTTAGGTTTGGATTAACATTGTCTATTTTATACTGTATAAAACATAGAACATAGAACAATACAGCGCAGTACAGGCCCTTTGGCCCTCGATGTTGCGCCGATCCAAGCCCAGCTAACCTACACTAGCCCACTATCCTCCATATGCCTATCCAATGCCCGTTTAAATGCCCATAAAGAGGGAGAGTCCACCACTGCTACTGGCAGGGCATTCCATGAACTCACGACTCGCTGAGTAAAGAATCTACCCCTAACATCTGTCCTATACCTACCACCCCTTAATTTAAAGCTATGCCCCCTTGTAATAGCTGACTCCATACGTGGAAAAAGGTTCTCATGGTCAACCCTATCTAAACCCCTAATCATCTTGTACACCTCTATCAAGTCACCCCTAAACCTTCTTTTCTCCAATGAAAACAGCCCCAAGTGCCTCAGCCTTTCCTCATACGATCTTCCTACCATACCAGGCAACATCCTGGTAAACCTCTTCTGCACCCGTTCCAATGCCTCCACATCCTTCCTATAGTTTGGCGACCAAACTGCACACAATACTCCAGATGTGGCCGCACCAGAGTCTTATACAACTGCAACATGACCTCAGGACTCCGGAACTCAATTCCTCTACCAATAAAAGCCAGTACGCCATATGCCTCCTTCACTGCACTATTTACCTGGGTGGCAACTTTCAAAGATCTGTGTACATGGACACCAAGATCCCTCTGCTCTTCCACACTACCAAGTATCCGACCATTAGCCCAGTACCCCATCTTTTTGTTACTCATACCAAAGTGAATCACCTCACACTTACCTACATTGAACTCCATTTGCCACCTTTCTGCCCAGCTCTGCAGCTTATCTATATCCCGCTGTAACCTGATACATCCTTCCTCACTGTCAACAACTCCACCGACTTTCGTATCATCCGCAAACTTGCTCACCCAACCTTCTAGCCCCTCCTCCAGGTCATTTATTAAAATGACAAACAGCAATGGTCCCAAAACAGATCCTTGCGGAACACCGCTAGTAACTGCACTCCAAGATGAACCTTTACCATCAACTACTACCCTCTGTCTTCTTCCAGCCAGCCAATTCCTAATCCAAACCTCCAACTCACCCTCAATGCCATACCTCCGTATTTTTTGCAGTAGCCTACCATGGGGAACCTTATCAAACGCCTTACTAAAATCCATATACACCACATCTACCGCTTTACCCTCGTCCACCTCCTTAGTCACCTTCTCAAAGAATTCAATAAGGTTTGTGAGGCACGACCTGCCCTTCACAAAACCATGTTGACTATCCTTGATCACATTATTCCTATCTAGATGTTCATAAATCCTATCCCTTACAATACTCTCTAAGACTTTGCCCACAACAGAAGTGAGACTCACCGGTCTATAGTTACTAGGGTTATCCCTATTCCCCTTCTTGAACAAGGAAACCACATTTGCTATCCTCCAGTCTTCTAGCACTATTCCTATAGACAACGAGGACATAAAAATCAAGGCCAATGGTTCTGCAATCTCCTCCCTTGCTTCCCAGAGAATCCTAGGATAAATGCCATCAGGCCCAGGGGACTTATCTATTTTCACTCTTTCCAGAATTTCAAACACCTCTTCCCTACACACCTCAAAGCCGTCCATTCTAATTAATTACGGCTCAGTATTCACATCGGCAACAATGTCCTGTTCCTGAGTGAATACTGACGAAAAGTATTCATTCCGTGTCTCCCCAATCTCTTTAGCCTCCACACGCAACTTCCCACTACTATCCTTGACTGGACCTATTCCGACCCTAGTCATTCTTTTATTCCTGACATACCTATAGAAAGCCTTTCAGTTTTCCCTAATCCTACCAACTAAGGACTTTTCATGTCCCTTCCTTGCTGCTCTTAGCTCTCTCTTTAGATCCTTCCTGGCTACCTTCTAACTCTCAATTGCCCCAATTGAACCTTCACGCCTCATCTTTACATAGGCCGCCCTCTTCCCTTTAACAAGGGATTCCAATTTCTTATTAAACCACGGCTCCCTCACACGTCCCTTTCCTCCCTGCTTGACAGGTACATACTTATCAAGGACACTCGATAGTTGCTCCTTGAACAAGCTCCACATATCGATTGCGCCCTTGCCTTGAAGCCTACTTTTCCAAGGCACACATCCTAAGTTGTGCCTCACCGCATCATAATTTCCCTGGCCCCAGCTATAACTCTTGCCCTGAAATGCACACTTATCCCTCTCCATCACTAGAGTAAAAGTCACCGAATTGTGGTCACTGTCCCCAAAGTGCTCACTTACCTCCAATTCTAACACCTGGCCTGGTTCGTTACCCAGAACCAAATCCAGTATGGCCTCACCTCTTGTTGGCCTGTCTACATATTGTGTCAGGAAACCCTCCTGCATACATCGGACAAACACTGACCCATCTAACGAACTTGAGCTATAGCTTTCCCAGTCAATATCAGGAAAGTTAAAGTCCCCCATAACAACCACCCTATTACTATCACTCTTCTCCTGAATCATCCTTGCAATTCTTTCTTCTACATCTCTAGGACTATTAGGAGGCCTGTAGAAAACTCCTAACAGGGTGACCTCACCTTTCCTATTCCTAACCTCAGCCCAAACTACCTCAGATGGCAAGTCTTCATCCATTGTCCTTTCCACCGCTGTAATACTATCTTTGACAAGCAATGCCACACCTCCCCCTCTTTTACCCCCACCTCTGACCCTACTAAAACACTTAAACCCTGGAACCTGCAACAGCCAATCCTGTCCCTGTTCTACCCATGTCTCCGTAATAGCCACAACATCGAAATCCCAGGTACCAACCCACGCTGCAAGTTCACCTACCTTATTTCTTATACTTCTTGCATTGAAGTATACACACTTCAAGCCACCTTACTGTTTACAGGCACCCTCCTTTGAGATTGATGCCATGTTCCTAACCTCCCTACACTCCAGGTCCTGCACCCTAAAGCTACAGTCTAGGTTCCCATGCCCCTGCAGAGTTAGTTTAAACCCCCCCCAAGAGCACTAGCAAACCTCCCCCCAAGGATACTGGTGCCCCTCAGGTTCAGGTGTAGACCATCCTGTTTGTAGAGGTCCCACCTTCCCCAGAAAGAACCCCAGTTATCCAGAAACCGGAATCCCTCCCTCCTGCACCATCCCTGTAGCCACGCATTTAACTGTTCTCTCTCCCTATTCCTCGACTCTCTATCACGTGGCACGGGTAACAAACCAGAGACACTGGTGTACTGTATACGCTGTACATCAGGCATGAGAATAATTTAGTGATTATGGGCTAACATTTATCAGATTCTGTATCAGTATCAGAAAAGTGGGCACTTTTAACATCCTCCAGGCCTTCCCCAAATAAAAGAATCCCCAGGTCTGCTACTGTCAGCTTTCTGTTAGATTCATCCCCATTTTTTTTGTTGCTTTTATAGTGATGAACAACTTCCTCGATGTTACTTTTATTCATATTATTAAAAGATGTCTTGGCCTTGTGTCAAGCCACCTTTATCTCTGGATGTCGGCATGAAATTTCCAATATGTTTGCATTTAGAAATATATGGAATTGAGGCACAAAGTGAAGATGCAGTGCAGAAAAATGAAGTGAATTCCAGCACTCTACTCAGAATTATTTGCTGTATTTTGCTCTTCTAGTAATCAATATTTATTGCTATGACTCTATTTTCAAGCTAAAGAGAAGTGTTCACAATTTCCTGAATTATCAGTGAGGACAGGGGAATTTATAATCAGAAATATGGAAATGGCAGAGAAGCTTCACAAGAAATCTCTCAGAAATAAGTTATTTAAAATAACTTACAGGTGCGGTGACCAATTAGGAAGGCAAGTAACATGTTGGCCTTTATTGCAAGAGGATTTGAGTACAGAAATAAAGACATCTTGCTGCAATTGAATAGAACACTGGGGAATGTGCACCTGGAGTATTTTATGTGGCTTTGGAATTGTTACCTTGGGAAAGGTGGAGGCAGTGCACCAGACTAGTTCTAGGGATTGGAGGACTGCCATATAAGGAGATACTAAGGAGAGTGTGCCTCTATTCTCTGAAGTTTAGAAGAATGACAGGTGATCTAATTGAAGATTACAAAACAGGATAATTGCAGAAAAGAATACTTTCCCTGCTGGCATGTCGAGGACAGACAACACAAAACAAGGGACAAGTGATTTCGGTCTGAGAAGAGGAGGGATGTCATCACTAAGTGCTTAGTGAATCATAGTCATAGAAATGTACAGCACGGAAACAGACCCTTTAGTCCAACTCACCCATGTCGACCAGATATCCTGGATGAATCTCATCTCATTTGCCAGCACTTGGCCCATAGCCCTCTAAACCCTTCCTATTCATATACCCATCCAGATGCTTTTTAAATGTTGTAATTGTACCAGCCCTTACCACTTCCTCTGGCAGCTCATTCCATTCATGCAGCACCCTCTATGTGAAAGAGTTGCCACTTAGGTCCCTTTTAAATCTTTCCCGTCTCAACTTAAAACTAGTTTTAGACTACCCTGTGCCATTGGACTTATTCATTGCTAATGTACAGGGGGCCCCCAATTTACAAACTTCCAACTTACAAACACGCTTACGAATGTGATCCCATACAGGGTTGTAAAGATCTGACATAAAAACATCGCCTTTACTAATGAAGAGATATTTTATATTGTCCTGCATTGTGTTCCAATTTGCATATAAGTTACTTACAAGTGGATTTCAGAACAGAACACATTCATAACCTGGAGACTGTCTGTACATAGGAGCAGGGATAGACTATTCAGTTCTTCAAGACTGGTCCATTATTCAGGAACATCTTGAATCTCTCTCCCTCTGCCTTAAAAAAAACATTCAATGGCTCTGCTTCCATCATTTTTTCAGGAAGAGATGTACAAATTCAGGCCCTCTGAGAGAAAATAAGTATGTTTAATTTCTGTTTTAAATGGGAGATATTGGATTTTTAAAACTGAGACATCTAGTGACAGATTCTCTCATAAGAGAAAACACTCCCACATTTATCTTGCCAAGGTCCCTCAGGATTTTATGCTTCAGGCAAGTCACCTCTGACTCTACTAAACTCCAGCTTATACAAGTCTACCCCTGTCCAACTTTTCCTTGTAAGACAAACCATCTATCATAAGTATTAGTATAGTTAACCTTCTCTGATCTGCCTCCAAAGTATTTACACCTTTCCTTAATGATGGTGACTACTACTGTGCTCAGTACTCCAGAGGTGGTGTCACCACAATTGAAATGCAAATTCCCTACTTTTCTGTTCAATTCTTCTCTTAATAATTGATAATGTACGTTGGCTTTCCTAATTAGTTACTGTACGCACATGTTAGCTCTTTGCAATTCATAGTTCAAGACAGTTATCAATAGATTTCTGGATGTTATGGTTCTATTCGCCGAGCTGGGAATTTGTGTTGCAGACGTTTCGTCCCCTGTCTAGGTGACATCCTCAGTGCTTGGGAGCCTCCTGTGAAGCGCTTCTGTGATATTTCCTCCGGCATTTATAGTGGTTTGTCTCTGCCGCTTCCGGTTGTCAGTTCCAGCTGTCCGCTGCAGTGGCCGGTATATTGGGTCCAGGTCGATGTGCTTATTGATTGCATCTGTGGATGAGTGCCATGCCTCTAGGAATTCCCTGGCTGTTCTCTGTTTGGCTTGTCCTATAATTGTAGTATAATAGTATACCACAAAGGAATACAGGAAAGCCACACACACAGACCAAGTCCTAAACTACGAAAGCAACCACCCCAACACACACAAAAGAAGTTGCATCAAGACACTATTCAAAAGGGCAACACCACACTGCAGTAACCAGAACTGCAAAAAGAGGAAGAAGAACACCTATACAATGTATTCGCCAAAAACGGATACCCCCGCAATTTCATCAACAGATGCCTAAGGGAAAGACAACGGAATGAGGACATGCCACAACCCAAAGGACTAGCCACACTATCATACATCAAAAACATTTCTGAGCTGACAGCCAGATTACTGTGACCACTAGGACTCATAACAGCACACAAACCAACAACCACTCTCAGACAACAACTCACCAGGACGAAGGACCTATTGAGCAAAACCAATGTAGTGTACAAAATCCCAAGCAAGGACTGCACAAAACACTACATAGAACAAACAGAAAGACAGCTAATGATCCGCATCCATGAACACCAACTATCCACGAAACGACACGACCAGCTATCCTTAGTAGCCACACACGCAGATGACAAGCAACATGAGTTCGACTGGGACAACACTACTATTATAGAACAAGCCAAACAGAGAACAACCAGGGAATTCCTAGGGGCATGGCGCTCATCCACAGATTCAATCAATAAGCACATCGATCTGGACCCAATATACCGACCACTGCAATGGACAGCTGAAACTGACAACCGGAAGCGGCAGATTCAAACCACTATAAATGCTGGAGGAAAGATCACAGAAGCGCTTCACAGGAGGCTCCCAAGCACTGAGGATGTCACCTAGACAGGGGACGAAACGTCTGCAACACAAATTCCCAGCTCAGCGAACAGAACCACAACAACAAGCACCGGAGCTACAAATCTTTGCACAAACTTTGAAGATTTCTGGATACTAACAACAATAAGAGATAATGGTGGAAAGTGGCATTGAGGTGAATTGTAGCCGTGATATGAAATGCTGCAGAGTGTTTTTGGGGCTAAATGATCTGTTCCTGTTACATTAGTTCAAATCAAGTTTAAAATGACACCCTGAATTTGGATGCAGTTGGAAACAAATCCATTGTCCTGATTTTATTTTCACTGTTATGAGTGTTTTGAAAACTAATTTGTCCTCAGAGACCATATTTATGTTTATTTGAATGAACTTTTATGTCATCAGTCTAAATCACATTAAAAATAAAAAAGTTTCTAAAGTTGCATGTTCTTAAACCTGTGTTCCTAATGTGCATGAATAAAGTTAGATTGCAATTTTAATTTTCACACTGACAGTACAATTGAATAAATATTATGACTTCCCTGCTCACCTTGGGCACTAAGCCTAACCCTGTCACCTTATTCTTTCCACTTGTTTATGCGCACATTCACATTCAGCATATCTAAATGAGATTGGCAGGAAATTTGGGTGTAAATTAATTTCAGCAAGTTGGGAACATTAATGAGTATAATTATTGGGTGTAACTTCCCAATTAAGCATGCACAGAAAATTCCAGCCTACTGTATTTAGGTCTTAAATGATCTCTTTCATTCTAGTCCTTAGATTAGGATGATTGCAGACAGATCCAAAAATGGTAACAGTCTGGTCCTTCATCAGCTGTATCTCTTTCTCACTAAACTATTGACTCATGTTTTAATTAGATAAACATTTTCCAATCAATTTTGGCCACACTGTCATAACTCGATTACTAATAGGGGTGGTTAAAAGGTTAACTTTTTGTGTGTAAATATATTTAACAGCAGCTTCAAGTAATTGCAGAAGTTTAACCTGGTAACAGCAATAAATTAAAAGCTATGAGTGCTCAAATCAGTGCAATCAATCCCCAAAGTTCCCTAATGCCTAGCAGTCAGACAAAACAGGTAGAAATTAATTTCATTTTTTCAGCTAGTTAATTTGAAAAGCAATAGAGGCTATAGAATAAGTGCGAACATAACTTTGCTGTCCAGACATATGGACATTTTGCTCATCTTTGAATTTTATTTGCATTTCTCAACATATGAGAACTATAGATTAATGTAAGCAACAGAATATGAATTGACTTGCAGCTCATTGATATAATTCAGTGCTTTTTTGGAATTTAGTCGTTTCAAATTATTATGGGGGTCTAATTTAAAAATTTCTTTCAATATGTTTTTCATTAAAAATCAAATGTTAAATTTATTTGTGTCTGTAATTGTATTTGCCTCTTTGAAGTTTTTAAACGCTAGGCTGAATTTGAATGTTAGTACAAAATGAGGCACAAGAAATCAGATCATAACTTGTATTTCACCAATGTACAGAGTCTGGAAAGATAAAATATTACCATAACAAAATGTAAAAATAAAATAATATTACTGTTCCAGCATCACAGTTTTCTGAATTGAATCATTAAACCAAACTATAATTTTTCTATGACAATTAATAGAGTTCAAAATGTCATTAATTATAATGGTGGGATATGAGAAATAGATGCCCTTTAAATTTTAACCAATTGAATGCGAAGCATTTGCTTTCTTTAAAATACACAGGACTTGAAATATACCTTGACAGATACAACAGTTCTGTACAAAATTCACTATCCATTGATTCTGTGAGCCAGTGATTAACAGAAGAGATTTGCAATGCTTTTGAGTTGTAATATGGCCCCTGTGCCATCATTTACCCCAGAATCCCATGGATTGTTTCGTAGACTGCACTTGCTACTGCACCTAAATACCAGTTGGACGTCCCCACATTCTCGGAGGATTGCTGTGGTGTACCAATATTTGTATATGGTTCACAGAACCACCCACTTATTTGTCTGAATTGTCTGCAGCTGCAGAGTGAAAATCTTATGGAATGTGGACTCCAAGAATTTCTTAGACTCCATTAAACCCCACAGTGACTTCAGCCATTATTCAATCTCAGAAAACCTTGAACTCCAGCAAGCAGAGGCACTTCCTTCACACATTATTCTCCAGGACCCACACACCTTTGACTTTGCACACTGCACAGGAATTGCAGATAAAACGTCTTAGCTGTCCTATCAGTTTAATTTGTTCTTTGTGTTCAAAAAATATGCTTATGTGTATGAGTTTACGAGTTAATGATTTTCTATGTTTATGTAATGCAGTTCAAATCCCTTTAAGACTGATATCCTCCATTTAATTAAAATTTCATGTTAGTAATTGCTCTGATTACTTATTTACAATTGCTTCTTGATTGAAAGTACTTAACTCTTCTTTCCCATTTTCCTAGATTCACATTGTCACTTTGTTTAACAAATCAATGGCGTGTTTCTTAAGAGATCCAGACTGGCAAACTCTGGGCTTAAGTCTGTGTTACATGCCGCAAAATTTGAGTAATCTCCTGACATGTACACATGTACTGAAATACCATGCTCTGTAACATACCCAACATGATTCTGTCTGGGACATTGTCTGTAAGGTATGGCTTCATGCAGATGACTATATCAGGCCATTGGTTGTCTAGTCTGTGGGACAGCTCTCCCAGTTTCGGCACTAGCCCCAGATGGTAGTAAGGAGGGGCTTTACAGGGTCAACACGACTGTGTTTGCTGTTATTATTTCCAGTATTTTGACTAAAATCAGGTGATCTGTTCGGGTTCATTCCTTTGATTTGAACTTTCATCCTCAGTACATTACCCAGGTCTCTGGATACCACAAAGCCATCAATTCTTCATATTTAAATGTATTTTTAAAAATAATTTTCTATAATGTAACAAGTGTAACACAGTTAGCAAATGATTTTTTTTAGCAGTTTTCTAAAATAAACTACTCTCAATAATTTAAAGCCGGGTTACTTAGAGGACGAAGTTTGACATTTTGATAAAAGATGCTACTAGTTATATAATAACCACAACTCCAATTGTAATCATGAAATACCAGTTACCACTTTAAACTTATCAAAAAAATCTTCTTCTTTAAGGTAGATACCTTAAAAAAATCACATTTTAAAATGCTCCAAGATTTCATTGATTCATGGCAAATTTGGAATTTGATGATATGCAAATGTGTTTGTGCAGAAATTCGAGACAGTTAAGGTGCATCTGAAATTGAAAGGAAAACTGTGCAATGTGGCCAGATTAGTGAGAAAGTAGAGAATTGTTAAAATATTAAACACCAAGAAAAGATGATCAAAACAAAAATAGATATAAATGATGAGGCCAAATTAGCAAGTCAAATAAAAAAAAGCTGCAATAACATACTTAAATATATACAAAGGAATAGAGAGACCAAAATGAACCTAAGCCCTTCGAGAATGAGACTGCAGAGTTGCTTATAGGAAACAAGAAATGGCAGAGGGGTTGAATAAATAATTTGCATCAGTCTTCATGGAATGAGAATATGAATAATATTCTATGAATACTAAATATTTAAGGGATAAATGGGGGCAAAGGGAACAAACAAATACCTATTCTGAGAAAAACAGCACTCTGGAATGAATGGGGCAAAAGGCTGATATAACTCCTGTATCTGTCAGACACACCCTAAACTATTAAAGGAAGTAGCTACAGAGATTGTGGACAAACTATGAGTAATCTTCCAAGAACCCTTACATTCTGGAAAAGTAGCAGAGGAATGGAGACCTGCCAATGTAACATCCTCGTTCAAAAAGAAAAGGAAACAAAAAAAACAGGATGATATCTATCATTGGGGAAATATTATAGTCTTTTATAACATAAAAGACAATAAGTAGAAGTTTTATAGTTACATAAAGGGAAGCAGTTGGTTAAGTGTAGTCACTGAAAACTGAGAGTAGGGATATTGTCAATAACCATGGGGAAATGGCTGACATGCTGAATCATTACTTTGCTTCAGTATTTACAACAGAGAAGGAGGAGAGCTTGCCAAAGTCTCAAAGAAATTATACAGACGATCAGGGACAGGGTTGAAACAAAATTACTTTAAGTAAATCACCAATAATGGAGAAATTAAAGAACTGAAGAGTGACAAAACCCTAGGACCTGATGGTTTCCATTCACGGGTGTTAAATGGGGTAAGAAGGAACATTTCCAATGCCCTAAAGCTCAAACATTTCAGTTAATCACCAAGAGGTGGCATGGATTCGTGACTGGTAGGTCATGCCTGAGAACCCTCATTGAATTTTTTGAAAAGATGGTAAAGATGGTGGACAGAGGGAAGCTGATGATGTTGTTTATACAGATGTCTGAGGATTTTTGATAACAGACGTTTAGCCAGAATAGAAATCCATGGAATAGAGGGCATGTTACTGACATGGATAGGAAATTAGTTGAGTGGCAGGAAGCAGAGAGTTTAATAATGGGTAAGTACTCAAATTGGCAGGATGTGACTGCTGTCCTGCAGGGATCTGTGTTTGGGGCCTCAATTCTTCACAATATTCAAGAATGACTTGGATAATGGCAAAGAAAGTCAAGTATCCAGATTTGATGATGATACAAAATTGGGCAGCATTGTAGATAAGGTTGATGACAGCATAAAATTACAACAGAATACTGATAGTTTATGTGAATGGGCAAAGATGTGGTAGGCAGATTTCAATATAAACAAATGTGAAGTTATTCATCTCAGACCGAGAAAGGATAAATCAGGGTATTTTTTAGAGGGCACAAAGGATGTTGAATGAGATTTGGGAGTTCAAATGCACAGCTTATAAAATGCCACAGACAAATGCAGAAAGTAGCCAAGAAGGTTAATGGAACGCTGGCCTTCAGCTCGAAAGGGCTGTAGTATAGGGATGCGGGTACTATACAGAACCCGAGTTAGACTCCACTTTGAGTACTATGAGCAGGTCTGGGCCCAACACCTAGGAAAGAGGTTTCAGCCCTGGAGAGAGTTCAATGCAGGATTACAAGGATGATCTCTGGACTTCAGGGGGTATGTTATGAGGAGAGATTAGACAATTTAGGCCTTTATTCTCTAGAATTTAGAAGGTTAAGTGTGCTCATATCTAGGTCTTCAGAACATTTACAAGGTAGATAATGATAAAGATAAATTATTTCCACTGGTTGAACATTCTAGAACCAGGGATATAATCTATGAATTAGGGCCAGGTCGTTCAGGAGAGATGATAGAAAGAATAGTGGAGATTTCAGAACTCTCTTCCTCAAATGGCAGCCAGTGCTAGTTTAATTATTACATTTAAATCTGAGATAGACATTTTTACTAAGCAAAGGTATTGAGAGGTATGGGCCCAAGTGACTTCACCTGATAAAGAGGCAGCGCTCTGATACCTTGTGATTTTAAATAAACCCATTTGACTATAACCCATGTGACTTCTGACATTGTCCACTCAAGTCCAACACCAGGGCCTCCACATTATTGAATGGCAGAACAGACTAGAGGGGAAGAATGGCCTATTCCTGTTCCTATGATTCTCTAAAGGATGTGATAGCACAACATTCAGATAAATGTAATAGTCAGAATGGCATCATCAAGGGAAATCATGTCTGACAAATTTATTGGAATTTGTTGAGGAGGTAACAATCAAGATAGATAAAGGAGAAATAGGAGATGTAATACATTTTGATTTTCAAAGTATGCTTAATAAGGTACAGCATGGTGTTAGGGGCAGGATATTAGTATGGATAGATGTTTAGCTAACTAAGGGAAGACAGAATTGGGGTAAAGAGGGTAAGCAGTAACTCGCAGAATGCTACAGGGATTAGTGCTGGGGCCACAATTATTTACAAAATATATTCATGATTTAGAGGACTGAAGAATGCAGATGACACAGAGCTTGGCAAGAAAGCAATTAGCAGGGACACATGAGAGTATGGATGGGTACACACAGGTTAAGAAAGTGGACAAAAACTTGACATTGGAATATAATGTGGGAAAATGTAAAGTTATGCATTTTGGCAGGAAGAATAGGGAGCTAAATATAATTTAAATAGAGAAGTTTCACCGTAGAGGGATTTGGGGTTTCTAGTGCAAGCATTTAAGATTGGCAGATAATAGAGAAGGCAATTAAACTGTTGGTTTTTACTTCAAAGGAAACGAAATACAAAAATAAGGAAGTTTTGCTCAAACTATATTGAGCATCAGTTAGGCCACACCTAGTTTTGAACAGCTTTGATCTGTTTATTTGAGGAAAGGTATCCTGGCATTCAAGGCTGCCCAGACCAGGTTCACTAGTTGATTCTAGTTGTGGAGGGATCTTCTTATGAAGGGAGGTTGAGTATTTTGGGCCTATACTTGTTGAGATTTAGAAGAATGAGAGCTGCTTTTGTTAAAATATTTAAGATTCTTAATGAAGTGACAGAGGGATTGTAAGAGGGTGTATGACCAGAAGGTATAATGGTAGAATAAAGATTTAAGAAAGAAATTAGGAGGGAATGCTTGCCTCAGAGGGTGGTGAGTCTCTTGAATACTTCACTGTAGAGAACTTTCAAGTCTAGTTTGTTGAGAATATGCAAGACTGAGATGGAAACACTGAAACTAGGAGAAGGAAAAGGCCATTCAGCTTTTCCAGCCTGTTCTATCTTTCAGTTTGATCATGGCTGATCCACTATTTCAAAACCAGATTCCCACTTTCTCCCCAGACCACATGATGCCTTTAAAATCTAAAAATTAATCTGTCTCTTGCTTGAATATATTCAGTGACTTAACATCTACAGGCTTCTGTGATTGAGAATTCCACAGGGTCATTACCATTTGAGTGAAGAAACCCTACAGCCTGAGACTCTCCCTTGGCTCCAGACTCCACGTACCAGGAAAACATCATTTTACACATTTTAATCAGATCCCCTTTTATCCTTCTAAACTCTAGTGAATACAGGCCCTGTCAAACCAATCCCTCCTCAAAGGACAGTCCCACTATGCCTGGTGTCAACCGAATGAACCTCCACTGTACTTTCCCAATGGCAAGAATATCCTTTCTTAGGAAGGGAGACCAAAATTGCAAGAAATACTGCAGATGTGGTCTCAACAAAGTCTGCATGAATGCAGTAGGATATCCCTAATTCTGAACACAAATATTCTTGCAGTAAAGATCAGTATACCATTTGCTTTCCTAATTAATTGATGTAACTGTCTGTCTACTACATGTGTTTGATCAGGAAGGTAATTGAGGATGATGGGAAAAAGGCAGAAAAGTGGAGTTGAGGATTATTAGTTCAGCCACGATCTCATTGAATGGTGGAGCAACTTGATGGGCAGAAAGGCATACTGCTCCTCACAAAACTGAGCATTCATGCATCAAGTATGACTTCTGACATCAGTCTACTCACCCACGGAAGCACCGTGACTTTGGTTGGTTTCTGCATGTGGGGCAATAGAAGCTGAAACATTGGTCACTGAATATTCTGGATCCACAAAATGATGTCATGGAATTGGCCACCAACTGCCACACTGAGCATAGGTTCCAAGCTGTAAGGAAGACCTGTGTCAGCTTGGAGCTAGGACCCTACATACTTCTTAACAATGGCTGAAGATCCTTTGGCAGGCTGCGAATGCATCACACATCTTAGTCAGCAGTCTCCTGTAGGCTTCTTCGTCAATGTTGTATTGTGTCCCCTCTAGTAAAACCTACTTCTCAGGAGACCTGGTGCTATAATTTTATTCAGCATGACTGCAGCCCCATGACATGCAACATGCTGATCCCAACCCAGTATGACTTTCTATTGTATAGAACATAGAACATAGAACAATACAGTGCAGGACAGGCCCTTCCGCCCTCGATGTTGTGCCAACCTGTGAACTACTCTCAGCTCATCCCCCTACACTATCCCACCATTATCCATGTTCTTATCCAAGGATTGTTTAAATCTCCCTAATGTGGCTGTCTTAACTACATTGGCAGATAGGGCATTCCACACCCTTACCACTCTCTGAGTAAAGAACCTGCCTCTGATATCTGTCTCAAATCTATCACCCCTCAATTTGTAGTTACGCCCCCTCATACACGCTGACGTCATCAGCCTAGGAAAAAGACTTTCACTGTCTATCCTATCTATCCTATCATTGTCCACCCTATCTAATCCTCTGACAATCTTGTATGTCTCTATCAAATCCCCTTTTAGCCTTCTTCTTTCCAATGAGAACAGACCCAAGTCCCTCAGCCTTTCCTCATAAGAGCTTCCCTCCAGACCAGGCAACATCTTGGTAAATCACCTCTGCACCTTTTCCAATGCTTCCACATCCTTCCCGAAATATGGCGACCAGAACTGTACACCATATTCTAAGTGTGGCCACACCAGCATTTTGTATAGTTGCAGCCTGTTATTGTGCTTCTGGAACTCAATCCCTCTACACATGAAACCTAACACACCGTATACCTTCTTAACAGCACTATCAACCTGGGTGGCAACTATCAGGGATCTATGTACTCAGACTCCAAGATCCCTCTGCACATCCACACTACCAAGAATCTTTCCATTGACCCAGTACTCTGCCTTCCTGTTATTCTTCCCAAAGTGCATCACCTCACATTTAGCTGCATTGAACTCCATTTGCCACCTCTCAGCCCAGTTCTGCAGTTTATCCAAGTCCCCCTGCAACTTGTAACATTCTTCCACACTTTCCACTACTCCATCGACTTTAGTGTCTCTGCAAATTTACTAACCCATCCACCTGTGCCTGTGTCTAAGTCATTTGTAAAAATTACAAACAGCAGTGGTCCCAAAACAGATCCTTGTGGCACACCACTAGTAACCGGATTCCAGGCTGAATATTTTCCATCAACCACCATTTGCTGCCTTCTTACAGAAAGCCAGTTTCTAATCCAAACTGCTAAATCACCCTCAATCCCATGCCTCTGCATTTTCTCCAACAGCCTACCATGTGGAACCTTATCAAAGGCTTTACTGAAGTCCATGTATACCACGTCAACTGCCCTACCCTCATCTATGCGCTTGGTCACCTCCTCAAAAAACTCAGTGAGGTTTGAGAGACACTACCTGCCCTTGATGAAATCATGTTGACTATATGAAATCAAATTGTTGCTTGCTAGATGATTATAAATCTTATAATCCTTTCCAAAACCTTTCCTACAACAGAAGTAAGGCTTACTGGTCTATAATTACCTGGGTCATCTCTGCTGCCCTTCTTGAACAAGGGCACAACATTTGCAATTCTCCAGTCCTCTGGTACTAAACCTGTAGACAATGACGATTCAAGTATCAAAGCCAAAGGCTCTGCTATCTCCTCCCTAGCTTCCCAGAGAATCCTCGGATAAATCCCATCTGGCCCAGGTGACTTGTCTACTTTCACTCCTTCTAGGGTTGATAACACCTGTTCATAACTAACCTCGATCCTTTCTAGTCTAATATCTCGTACCTCATTCTTCTCCTCTACAATATTCTCCTTTTCCAGAGTGAAAACCGATGAGTATACTTCATGCCAATATCTGCATTGGTGTCTTCAAGTGTCAAATTGAGTTCAGTTGCCCTTCGCCAAGAATCAGCAGTGCCTGGTCAGTTGATATTCCTGGGTATGTGAAAGCAGAAATGCAGAAGGCGAGACTGGGAATGGGGTAGGGAAGAGTGGGAGGGAAAGTAAGATATCCATGATATACTATCTATGTCTAACCACAGATTGAGGCTAAATTAAGAGTTATGAAGGGATATGAAGCAGGATCATACTGTAATTTTCAATGATCTTGGCACATAAGATACAACCACCTAGGGTACAACCAGCCCTTTGACATGGGGCATTGTCTCCTCCAGAAGGGTAATGCGTATGCTTGTGTATGTCTCTCTGGCTCTGGCTCTGCTCTGTGTATGGCCCAGCTTTTCCTGCAAGGAAGAAAGATGAATGTCAATGAGTATGTTGCCTTGAGTGATGTTTCTGCCATAGCCAAATAGATGGAGGCTTGTGAAAACAGCAAGAGATGGGTGGGAAGCTGGCATTGTATGTGAAGGTGAGACGGTGTTGAATGATGGGGATATGGCACATTGAACAGCAAGAATGGTTATTGATGCAAGGAAAATGCTACCACTAACCATGACCTATCATGTAAGGTCATTGGTTTATTTTCTGGTACCATTATCAGCGCCCAGATTCTGGGACTTTGCCTTTTTATGTCTGTGCTCCTTCTTTCCTATCTCAGGATTACTCCTGTGGAAATCAAGTATAAGCTATTTCACCCTCTGCAAAATGCTTCCAGCACCACATTGGAAAACCTGAGAATCCTTTCTGTTGCCGGCTCCACCATTTTATACACTTTTGCAGTTTGTCAGCTTCCCACAGACAGTTCACAGCAACCTCTGTACAACAAATGCAAAAGAGATAGGCTGCTTTTAGTACTGAAACATATTGCTAGACAACAAGATTCCCTTTCTAGTGTGCAGCTCATCATCTGTTTGATCCGCTCCAGTCTGCCCACTGACACCATGAACCTATATTTGAGGAGACAGTATAATGTCTGTGTGCTGCTTGTCTCACTGAGACTGTGTACAATGTCAGTGTATAACAGGAAATGCTTGCCTGAAAACTGACTGAAAACAAACATTTTTCCCCATAACTTTCCCAAGTTTCTCTGCCAGAGGAGAGATCTAAAAATTGACTGCTGAAACTGTTGTGATATATCCTGTGCTGAAAATGTGTTGCTGGAAAAGCGCAGCAGGTCAGGCAGCATCCAAGGAACAGGAGAATCGACGTTTCGGGCATGAGCCCTTCTTCAGGAATGAGGAAAGTGTGTCCAGCAGGCTAAGATAAAAGGTAGGGAGGAGGGACTTGAAGGAGGGGTGTTGAAAATGCGATAGGTGGAAGGAAGTTAAGGTGAAGGTGATAGGCCGGAGAGAGGGTGGGGGCGGAGAGGTCAGGAAGAAGATTGCAGGTTAGGAAGGTTGTGCTGAGTTCAAGGGTTGGGACTGAGACAAGGTGGGGGGAGGGGAAATGAGGAAACTGGAGAAATCTGAGTTCATCCCTTGTGGTTGGAGGGTTCCTAGGTGGAAGATGAGGCGCTCTTCCTCCAACCGTCGTGTTGCTATGGTCTGGCAATGGAGGAGTCCAAGGACCTGCTTGTCCTTGGTGGAGTGGGAGGGGAAGTTGAAGTGTTGAACCACGGGGTGGTTGGGTTGGTTGGTCCGGGTGTCCCAGAGGTGTTCTCTGAAACGTTCCACAAGTAGGCGGCCTGTCTCCCCAATATAGAGGAGGCCACATCGGGTGCAGCAGATGCAGTAAATGATGTGTGTGGAGGTGCAGGTGAATTTGTGGTGGATATGGAAGGATCCCTTGGGACCTTGGAGGGAAGTAAGGGGAGAGGTGTGGGCGCAAGTTTTGCATTTTTTGCGGTTGCAGGGGAAGGTGCCAGGACTGGAGGTTGGGTTGGTGGGGGTTGTGGACCTGACAAGGGAGTCACGAAGGGAGTGGTCTTTTCGGAACACTGATAGGGGAGGGGAGGGAAATATACCCCTGGTGGTGGGGTCCGTTTGGAGGTGGCGTAAATGACGACGGATGATACGATGTATATGGAGGTTGGTGGGGTGGTAGGTGAGGACCAGTGGGGTTCTGTCCTGGTGGCGATTGGAGGGGCGGGGCTCAAGGGCGGAGGAGCGGGAAGTGGAGGAGATGCGGTGGAGGGCATCGTCGATCACGTCTGGGGGGAAATTGCGGTCTTTGAAGAAGGAGGCCATCTGGGTTGTATGGTATTGGAACTGGTCCTCCTGGGAGCAGATGCGGCGGAGACAAAGGAATTGGGAATATGGGATGGCGTTTTTACAGGGGGCAGGGTGGGAGGAGGTGTAGTCTAGGTTATTGTGGGAATCGGTCGGTTTATAGTAAATGTCCATGTTGATTCAGTCGCCCGAGATAGAAATGGAGAGGTCTAGGAAGGAGAGGGAGGAGTCTGAGACGGTCCAGGTAAATTTGAGGTTGGGGTGGAAGGTGTTGGTAAAGTGGATGAACTGTTTAACCTCCTTGTGGGAGCACGAGGCAGCACTGATACAGTCATCGATGTAGTGGAGGAAAAGGTGGGGGGTGGTGCCAGTGTAACTGCGGAGGATATATCCTGTGGCAAGTGAATTCCTGTGGAAAAGATGGTACATCAATTAGGCTCATGTTTCCTTTCCTTGAAAATGCGAAGACAAAAGAGAGTATTGCTCCATAAGTCCTTGACAATGCAATCGACACCAGGCCTCAGGGCTGGAACAGAGTTTTAGACACCAAAAGCACAAGCCCACATAAAATGTTGGTTTCCCTGGCTGCCAAATTAATTAAAGGTTGTTAGTAGCAAGTCAGCACTTATCTCTTGTATTTGTATTCCTGTTCAAGCACAAACAGTACCAGTCAGGAATGTCGCAATGGTGCCAGTGCAGATTTCTAGCGTCACACACAGCTGTTAATGCAGGAATACTGCATTAAGTTTTAAAAGCTTGCCAAAGAAAGCAAATTAAGAACAAAATATGAATAGAAACATATTTAAAAGATGGCTATATAAAAGCATTGCATTTTAACAAAAACAGAGCGAGCAGAATAGTGCACAGTTTAATCATCTTTAAAATCACAAAGACATGAGAGAAAGTAAGTTAAGCTAGGTAATAAAATAGGGTCCTTCCTTTACATATCAATAACACAAATCAACTCTGTAACACCAGTTTTATTGATGTTATGAGTACTGTTTTGTTTGCAAAATGTAGTCTGTGGACACCCAATATTTACAGCACATGCTGTACTACGTGCCATTTTGGTGAGAGTGTTCCTGTGGGTGTTAAGAGCATATAAGAATGTATATAAAGTAGACAGGTTATGTGGCACAGGTACCATTTTCAATTTAAGCCTTTCAGTTTAAGACATTTTCCAAACCTCATGTAGCTGAACTTATAATGGGAAATAAGGAGCCCATTCCCCCCATGATACTATTTAAAGGGATCATCAATGGTGAAGTTTGTACGGATTATTTTTGAAGGTCTTAGCTCACCCTTCAGCAGATCTGATTGCATTGTTTGCTGCAGATATAGGGTACTGCAGTAACCATCCATCTCAGACATAATAGAAACAGCACAGAGGATAAGCTGCTCAGGCTGAGACAGAGAGAGAAACGGGCTCCCAACAGGAGATCCTATCCATCCAGAGTCATCAGGGAGCAATTGTTTTACATCAGCCTCAGCAAGGAGCAATATGTTCAACATCACCATTGGATGAAAGGGAATGCTCACTGAAATGTGCCACATGAACTGGCAGTCTTACTGTCTCAGTGCAGGGGTGGCAGTATTGCCAATGGCAATCAAGGTGACTGTACTGACGATTTCTTTCTATCCAACTCTTTCCAGCTGAACAGGCAATATTTCAACGTCTCAAAGTTTGCCATCCACTGCTATATAAGGGAAATGATCCCAGGGATGAAAAGCTTGTCATATGAGGCCTGGTTGAGGACTCTAGGCCTGTACTTGATGGACCAGATTAGATTACCTACAGTATGGAAGCAGGCCATTTGACCTCACATCAACCCTCTAACAGTAACCCACTATGATCCATTCCCCTACCCTATGTTTCCCCTTGACTAATGCACCTAACACATTTAACATGACCAATTCACCTAACCTGCATATCTTTGGATCATGGGAGGAAACCAGAGCACCTGGAGGAAACCCACACAGCCACAGGGAGAATGTACAAACTCCACACAGACAGACAGGAATTGAACCTAGATCCCTGGTGCTGAGAGGCTGCAGTGCTAACCATTGAACCACATGCCACCCAAAAGCAACAGCAAACACAGAGCCTGCAAGTACAAGCCCCAGTGCTACACTTGGTCAGTGGGGGGATGGAACCTATGACCTTGGTATTATTAGCACCATGTTCTAACCATCTGAGTTAACCAGAATATAGAAGGATAAGGGAAGATCTGATTGAAGTTTACAGAATACTGAGAGACCTGGCTAGTGTGGATATGAAGAAGATGTTTCCACTAGGAGGAGAGACTAGGACCTGAGGACACAGCCTCAGAGTGGGGAGTCTGTGGGACTCATTGCTGCAGAGGGCTGTGAAAGCCAAGTCATTGTGCGTGTTTAAGACATAGAGTGATAATTCTTGATTATTAAAGGGATTAAAGGTTATGGGCAGAAAAATGGGATTGAGAAACACAGCAGCCATAATCGAGTGGGGGAGCAGACTTGATGGGTTGAATGGCTGAATTTTAATCTGATGTCTTATGGTTTTATTGTCTACAATGCACATCTACAAACTGATCGATAATTGTCCCCTATGCTGCACCGTTGAAATAGATGGCAGCATAAAACAATCATTAAAAAACAATTTCATGAAATGAACCATCCAATACTTCATACAAAAGCTAACTATTCTCTCTTCTGCTTTGTCTTAATGCCTGTTTTGCCTGTGGTTTTGCTTGGCTCAGTATTTCTTTGTGGGAATAACACAATGGCTGTCTCAGGTTAGTGAAAGGCTGTTGATTTTGGAAGAGGTTACAGGTGGGCGCGCGGATTATCTCAAATTACTTTGGGCCTTGAGTTGCATCAACACGCCCTGGTTACACGCCCTGGTTACACACCCTGGTTACACGCCCTGGTTACACACCCTGGTTACACATCCCGTTTGCATGCCCTGGTTACACACCCTGGTTACACACCCTGGTTACACACCCTGGTTGCACACCCTGGTTACACACCCTGGTTGCACACAGTCCAGACTGGCTGGCGCAAACAGAATGCTGCCAATTGGGCTGATTGCAAATCAGAGCTTCATGGGGCTGCTGCCACTCCATTAGGGCGATGCCTCATCAATCCTGGTAACTATTGGAAAACATATTGCCGGATTGTGACATCCTGCTTATCCTTTTGAGCCCTAATACCTTCAGGCAGTAATGGCAACACTCTGAGCTTCCATGACAACAATCTGCACTTGCATGGCAACCAACGGACCTTGTATAAGTTCTGTTGGACATTCCACTTAAATACTTTAGGGTGTAGCTTCTATTTGAGTTACAATGGGATCAGAGACATCAGCCTTTCTACACGACATACATGGTTGGGTGTGCAAGTGGTATCATCATTCCCTGAAGGAAATATTGAGCACCAAGCTTTGCACTGGATCCTGAATCAACTCAAACTTCTCATTGTTTTTGAACAGGCCTACAGATGTCCTGACAGACATTTCCAAAAGGTAAAAACAATGACTGCAGATGCTGAAAACCAAATACTGGATTAGTGGTGCTGGAAGATCACAGCAGTTCAGGCAGCATCCAACGAGCAGCGAAATCGACATTTCGGGCAAAAGCCCTTCATCAGGAATCGATTCCTGATGAAGGGCTTTTGCCCGAAACATTGATTTTGCTGCTCGTTGGATGCTGCCTGAACTGCTGTGCTCTTCCAGCACCACTAATCCAGACATTTCCAAAAACCCAGTCATGGAGTGGATGCTTTTCTGGCAAGGCCATCATCTGTCCCCCATCTCTAACTCACCTTGAGAAAGTGATCCTAAGCCTGTCCTTGATCCACTGCAGTCTGCCTGATGTTGATAAACTTAGAAAGCTTTTAGGAGGGATTTCTAGGATTTTGATCCAATAGCAGTGAAGGAATGTTGATATAGTTCCTGGTCAGGACAGTGTGTGAATTAGAGATGAATTTTCAAGTGGTTATATGCCATTACTTCTGTTGTTGTTGCCTTTCTAGATGATAGAGATCTTGGATTTGGAAGATGCTGTTGATGTGGACTTACCAAATTACTACAGACAGCATTCCATTGTGTGCAAGTAGTGAATGCGTAGTGACCATGTATGGAGTGCTGATCAAGAGGGATGCTTTAATCTGGATAATGTTAAGCTTCTTGAGTGTTGTCTAAGCCATACTATCAAGGAAAGTGAGCCTATTTTATCACACTCGTCTCTTGTTCTTTGTAGATGTGAAAAGGCCTGAGTAGTCTGAAGATGCATCTGTTACGTCAGAATTCCTAACTTATGACGTACCCCTGCAGCCACAATATTTGTATGGCATTGACCAGTTAAGTTTCTGTTCGATGGTTAACCTAAGAATTTTGATGATGTGGGACTCAGTGAAGTCAATGCCATTTAATATTATGGAGAAATGGTTAGTTTTTCTGTTGTTGGAGATGCTCATGGCCTTTGTGTGGTGTGAATGTTACTTGCCATTTCTCACTCCAAGCCTAAATGTTACCAAGGTCCTGAATATGGACACAGACATCTTCAGTATTTAAGGAATCAGAAAATAATTACTGAATGATGTACTATCAGCAAAATAATCCCAATTCTAACCTTACAGTGGAGGGCAGGTCATTAATGAAGCAGCTGAAGATGGTTGGACCTAGGACACTACCCTACATTGGTGTCCTGGGATTGAAATGATTGTCTTGCAAAACCCACAAACACCTTTCATTATGCTGGGCATGACTTCAAATAGTGGAGAGTTTGATTGCTGTTGACTCTAGTTTTGCTAAGATTTCTTGTTGCCTTGATATCCTCACCTCTGGAATTCAGCTTTGTGCCCAGGAGAAGCATCACTCCCAGTTAGGTGAGCGTTTGTAGTCATGCCATAGTGATTCATCACCTTATCCAGCAAGAGAGGGAAATGCAGCAATGAATGTGATGCCGTGAGTTTGGGTAATGTTAGCTGTCAATATTATAATGTGTATAAGCTGCAAGATGTGAGTGTGGGACTTGTGGTCATGTTAATTAGTCGATGAAATGTTATCAATATTAGGAATGAGTTGTGATTGATGAAAATTATTGGTAGATGAGTGATGGGGTGTACTGCATTGAGCAGTATGTGAGACTTATTAAATCATAGAGTCATACAGCATAGAAACAGGCTATTTGGTCCAACCAGAGCATGCCAAACAAAATCTCAAATGAAATTATTCCCGCCTGCTGCTCCTGGCCCATACCCCTCCTACTTATGTACTTATCAAAGTGTCTTTTAAATGTTGTAACTTTGCCCACATCCACCACTCGCTCAGGAAGTTCATTCCACACACGAACCAGCCTCTGTGTAAAGAATGTGCTCCTCATGTTGAATAGGATATTTAAAATTCCATTCATTCTATTGACAGCTCCTGTGACCTATACTGCAAGACTAACTGCTCCAATTGCATTCTCAGAGAATGCTGGGAGAGCCTCTTAGCTCTATCCTCTGGAAGGAGGGCCTCTATCTTCCTTCCACTACCTACACCAAGGACTCTTGTGCTGCTTTAGAGAATAAAGGAGCCCCATCGTTCTCATGTTGAACCAGCGCTATGTTCCAGAGTTGTGCAGGACTCCCAACATCTTCTCAGCCAGAGTTCCACTTCCCTGTAAGTGATGGCCTAGATTTGTTTGATCTCATGCTGGAACCTCAATGTTGCATCACTGACTCAGGTTTGCAGCCACTTACCAGCGCACTCAGCTGACCAGTGACTCCATTCACGTTGAGCTTGCAAGCATTCTGATGTTCATGTACTCTCGCTGTCAGAAGGAATGAGCACAGGTTCACCATGCATTGCAATCCTCGTGCTTGTTTTCTTCAGGCTTATTCAATTTTCCTTCTCCATCCTCTATAAATAAACTTGACGGTGATAAAACCAAGCCGGTAAAATAGGTGTAACCTAAGATATCAGATATTTAGAGACAGATCTGAAAATTAGCTTTATTCACGTCTTTTTCAAAATACATTCAACAGTGTGTTACTACTGAATTTACTTTCTTTGATTTCATTAAACAAGTCTCACTTATTCCAGTTTTTTGGATATGTCACATTGACACGGACCACTGAGCTATACAGGCACTCCTTTCACTTCTCCTCTCCCCTACATTTTTTCCGTTTGATCTAACAATTGGCAAGACCCATACGAAGGAAGGGAAGCCGTGAGCATGTACGTTCACCTTTTAAATGCCAACATTAGTCTCTATTTAAATACTGCATAATAGGACTTAGTGGGCTATTTGGAAAATATTTGTAAAGAACTAGATTAAACATAAAGTGCAAATATTAAGTAGCATATTTCAAACTGTTTGTGGAGCAGATCACAGCTCTGTCATTTGATGTCCCCTTATCCAACTCAAATTAATAGCAAGCTCATGCTGAACAACATTAGAAGTCAGTATTCTATAAACAAATAACAACTATAAATAAATACCACAACCTAAATCTGTACTGTAAACACAGCAGTAAACTTTAACATGGAGCACTTTCTGACCCATGTATTAAATATGCCCTGCTTCTGTGTTCATGCATGTAGTTTAGTTATGCAGACTATGATGTAGGAGCCTGTGTATATATTGCTGTCAGAAGTTATGCCCTTGTAATTGTGAAGATAACTCCAGAGACCAGTTTCAGCAGAAGAAATGCAAAGAGATCAAATTTGAATAGACAATAGACAATAGACAATAGGTGCAGGAGTAGGCCATTCTGCCCTTCGAGCCTGCACCACCATTCAATATGATCATGGCTGATCATCCTTAATCAGTATCCTGTTCCTGCCTTATCTCCATAATCCTTGATTCCACAATCCCGGAGAACTCTATCCAACTCTTTCTTAAATGAATCCAGAGACTGGGCCTCCACTGCCCTCTGGGGCAGAGCATTCCACACACCCACCACTCTCTGGGTGAAGAAGTTTCTCCTCATCTCTGTCTGAAATGGTCTACCCCGTAAATATAAAACATAGATGGTTTTACATTATTGCTCAAACTGAAAGTGTATCATAATCTGATCAGATCATTGACTGTGTTTCAGTATTCCAAATGCAATTATATTTCAGTGTTGGAGGTTCTGTTTGAGCACTATCAACCATTTTCTCTTTACATTGTTCCTACTCTACTGGTTGCTGCACAGCTTTACTTAAAAGATAGCACTATCTCAATTCCTCTGAAAATTGTGCATCTACATTGTTTCGGAGGGTCAGTGTAGACTCGATGGGTCAAATGACCTCTTTCTGCACTGTAAGATTCTTTGATTGTTTGATATTGGATAGGGAAAATGTCTGTGGATGTTGTTTATTTGGACTTCCAGAAGGCGTTTAATAAAGCCCTACATCAGAGGCAGTTAACTAACATAAACCCGTGAGGGCAAGTTACTGACTTGGCTGGGAAATTGGTTCAGTGGCAGGCAAACAGAAGATAGGGATGGTGAGTCCGTGCTCAAATTGGTAACATGCAGTGTTCCACAAGAATCAGTGTTCGGGCCTCCATTATTCACATGGTTTATGGGTAATGACATAGTAAGTCACGTATGCAAATTTGCTGATGACAAAATCTTAGGTGGTGCTGTAGAACTTATAGGTGACAGCATAAAACCATAAAGGGATATTGATGAACAAAGTGAATCAGCAAAACTGTGGTAGATGAAGTTCAATGTAACGAATGTGAGGTTATCCATTTTAGACTGGGACAGGATACATCAGGGTACTTTATAGTTGCATGAAGTTAAATATAGTGGAGGTCCAAAGAAACTTGAGGGCTTTAGGTGCATAGATCTTAAAAATATCACAAACAAGTGCTGAAAATAATCAGGAAAGCTATTGGAATGCTGGCCTTTATATCTAGAGGGCTAGAATACAAGGGTGCAGACATTATGGTGCAGCTGTTCAAAACCATGGTTACAGCCCACTGGAAATGTGAATAGATCTTAGTACCACAGCTTTCAAAGGATATGTTGGCCTTTGAGGGAGTATAAGATAGGTTTATAAAAAATGATACTTGGATTTCAGGTGTTAGGTTGTAAGGAGAGATTATACAGATTAGGCCTGTTTTCTCGAGAATTTAGAAGGTTAAGAGTGATTTGATCAAAATATTTAAGATATTAACAGGAAAAGACAAGGTAGATAAAGATAAACTTCCCACTGGTTGAAGATTCTAGAACGAGGGCCACAGTCTGAGAGTTAGGGCCAGAGTGTTCAGGAGAGATGTTAGGAAGCACTTCTACACACAAAGGGTGGGAGAGGTTTAGAACTCTCTTCCACAAATGGCAGTGGGTGCTGGATTAGTTGTTAATTGTAAAGCTGAGCTAGATAAAGTTTAGCTAAGCAAAAGTACTAAGTGATATAGACCAAGAGCAGGTGTATGGTGTTAGGTCATAGGCTAATCATGATCTCATTGAAGACTGGGACAGGCTCAATGGGCTGCATGTCGCTCTCCTGTTGCTATGTTCATTTGCCATTTGTAATTCAGAAGACAATAAAACATAGTCGCCAAACAATTTACAAAACCAGAGTTAGAAACCACAAACAATTGCATTATTTTACAGGCATCAGTCATGGCTTAATCAGAAGTAAATGGATTTAACTACAGGTATTGGACCATCAGTGTTGGTAACTTTCAGAAGGGTTGTTAAACCAAATGCTTATCTGCCTCTGAGCGAGGAATTAAAGATCCCCATGTCATACATTGGAAAACAACTAGAGAATGCCTTGTGGTGACCTCACCAAAATCTATCCTTCAAATAAAGCTTTAGGAGCAGATCCAGTTCCTGTGATAATAACCTGGTTATTGCTGTTTGTGGAACATTGATGCACAGAAATTGGCTGCTATTTTTCCTACATCATAACAGTGATTATATTTCAACAGTACATAACTGCCCATGAAATACTTTGGAGCTCTTGAGACCATAAAAGACATTTAATGAATGCAAAGGTGTCATATTTATTTTATTCTAATTAACACCTACAGACCCTGAACAGCAGTCACAAGTTAAGTGACAATTTAAGGTCACATTAAGTTTTCACCTCCATCTCATTATCATAATCAGTACCAACTACCTTTCACATTCAATATTAAGTTCACCAACTTCAGGTCATAACTTCTGACCCTGTTTTGTTTCCTTTCTCTGCCAAGTTTTAGTTTTAGACTTATTTCCCATTGTTTCTGGTATCAGAATACAACTGTGCCTCATTATGCCATTCACATCCTCTTTAGACACATCTTTTCTTTATATTAACACTGAACCACCAACTCTTTCAATCATTTATTCCTTCCTGCCCTCCACATTATGCCCTCTACGGATGTGGCCTCCTCTACATTGGGGAGACAGGCTGCCTACTTGCGGAATGTTTCAGGGAACACCTCTGGGACACCCGCACCAACCAACCCAACCAGCCCGTGGCTGAACACTTTAACTCCCCCTCCCACTCCGCCAAGGACATGCAGGTCCTTGGCCTCCTCCATTGCCAGACCATGACAACACTATGCCTGGAGGAGGAGCGCCTCATCTTCCGCCTAGGAACCCTCCAACCACAAGGGATGAGTGCAGATTTCTCCAGCTTTCTCATTTCCCCTCCCCCCACCTTATCTCAGTCCCAACCCTCGGACTCAGCACCGCCTTCTTGACCTGCAATCTTCTTCCTGACCTCTCCGCCCCCCACCCCTTCTCTGGCCTATCACCTTCACCTTAACCTTCTTCCACCTATCTCATTCCCAATGTCCCTCCTCCCTACCTTTTATCTTAGCCTGCTTGGCACACCCTCCTCATTCCTGAAGAAGGGCTTATGCCCAAAACGTCAATTCTCCTGCTCCTTGGATGCTGCCTGACCTGTTGTGCTTTTCCAGCAACACATTTTTTAACTCTGATCTCCAGCATCTGCAGTCCTCACTTTCTCCTCCCTGCCCTCCAAATTATAACAGATTGTACTATTTAGAATGAGGGCCAGGTGGATCTCATTGACTATGCGATCCTAGATTGGGGTTGTTAACCTGGGCTAATCAGGGAGTTTTGGCTGACAGATATAATCAGGAGACTCCCTGGGCCTGGCCAAGCGGGCCATCAACAGGTCCAGGCAGCGGGCCGTGGAAGGGGTCATTAGGGCCGACTGCCTGCCCCTCTTCCGCGGTTATGTATGGGCCCGGGTGTCCTTGGAGAAGGAGCACGCGGTGTCCACCATCACCCTGGAGTTGTTCAGGGAGAGGTGGGTGCCGCAGGGAGTGGAGTGCATTATTTTCCCCCTCCAACTCTATTTTGATTTAGTCCCTACCCTCCCCTTCACTGTTTGATCACACAGCATTGCCCTTTGATGTGAAGGGCACTGCTTGTCATTGGCCACTTGAGTGTTTTCCTGTCTTCCTGGTGGTGGAAATTGAATAAAGATTTGTGCACCTTGAGTCTTTCACTGTGTCTCACACCCGCACACACTCAACATGGGTGCTGGGGAAACAGAAATCAGGAGACTCAGAATCTCCTCACACAAGGGACTGGCTCTGAGCTGGCTGGTCAGATCCCATGTACTGTGCCACAGTAAATAAATGGTGTCTTGGTGACTGGTCCTGGTAGCTGCGCAGTTATTTGACAGAACTTCCCTTTTGTTCTTTTCCTACCTTCCCCACTTTTACTTGCTTAAAACCTGTTATATTTTAACTAGTCCCACTTCTGATGAAAAGTTATTGTCTCAAAATGGTAATTCTGTTTCACTGTTTCACCCTGGGGAGGATAATATAAGAAAAATCAGAAACTGACATTAAATGGTCAGTTTCTGAAATTATTGACATCAATATAGAGACCTTAAGGCTGTTCTTGAGTTGATATTGTACTTCACTGAATGGGCAGGACTGGCAGCTTAATGTTCCAGGATACAAATGCTACAGGAAGGATAGAAAGGGAGGCAAGAGAGGTGGGGAAGTGGCATTTTTGATCAGGGATAGCATTACAGCTGTGCTGAGGGAGGGTAATCCCGGGAATACATCCAGGGAAGTTATTTGGGTGGAACTGAGAAATAAGAAAGGATGATCACCTTATTGGGATTGTATTATAGACCCCGTAATAGTCAGTGGGAAATTGAGAAACAAACTTGTAAGGAGAACTCAGCTATCTGTAAGAATACTAGGGTGGTTATGGTAGGGGATTTTAACTTTTCAAACATAGACTGGGACTGCCATAGTGTTAAAGTTTTAGAAGGAGACGAATTTGTTAAGTGCGTACAAAACAATTTTCTGATTCAGTATATGGATGTACCAACGAGAGAAGGTACAAAACTTGACCTACTCTTGGGAAATAAGGCAGGGCAGGTGACTGAGGTGTCGCAAGGGGAGCACTTTGGGGCCAGCGACCATAATTCTATTAGATTTAAAATAGTGATGGAAAAGGATAGACCAGATCTAAAAGTTGAAGTTCTAAATTGGAGAAAGGCCAATTTTGACGGTATTAGGCAAGAACATTCGAAAGCTGATTAGGGGCAGATGTTCGCAGGTAAAGGGACGGCTGGAAAATGGGAAACCTTCAGAAATGAAATAATAAGAATCCAGAAAAAGTGTATTCCTGTCAGGGTGGAAGGAAAGGCTGGTAGGTATAGGGAATGCTGGATGACTAAAGAAATTGAGGGTTTGGTTAAGAAAAAGAAGGAAGCATATGTAAGGTATAGACAGGATAGATTGAGTGAATCCTTAGAAGAATATAAAGGAAGTAGCAGTATACTTAAGAGGGAAATCAGGAGGACAAACAGTGGACATGAGATAGCTTTGGCAAATAGAATTAAGGAGAATCCAAAGGGGTTTTACAAATACATTAAGGACAAAAGGGTAACTAGGGAGAGAATAGGGCCCCTCAAAGATCAGCAAGGCGGCCTTTGTGTGGAGCCACAAAAAATGGGGGAGATACTAATTGAGTATTTTGTATCAGTATTTACTGTGGAAAAGGATTTGGAAGATATAGACTGTAGGGAAATTGATGGTGCCATTTTGCAAAATGTCCAGATTACAGAGGAGGAAGTGCTGGATGTCTTGAAATGGGTAAAGGTAGATAAATCCCAGGACCTGGTCAGGTGTACCCTAGAACTCTGTGGGAAGCGAGAGAAGTGATTGCTGGGCCTCTTGCTGAGATATTTGTATCATCGATAGTCACAGGTGAGGTGCTGGAAAACTGGAGGTTGGCAAATGTTGTGCCACTGTTTAAGAAGGGTGGTAAGGACAAGCCAGGTAACTATAGACCTCTGAGCCTGACCTTTGTGGTGGGCAATTGTTGGAGGGAATCCTGAGGGACAGGATGTACATGTATTTGGAAAGGCAAGGACTGATTAGGGATAGTCAACATGGTTTAGTGCGTGGGAAATCATGTCTCATAAACTTATTGAATTTTTTGAAGTAGTAACAAAGAGGATTGATGAGGGCAGAACAGTAGATGTGATCTATATGGACTTCAATAAGGTGTTCGACAAGGTTCCCCATGGGATACTGATTAGCAAGGTTAGATCTCATGGAGATCTCAGGGAGAACTAGCCATTTGGATACAGAACTGGCTCAAAGGTAGAAGACAGAGGGTGGTGGTGGAGGGTTGTTTTTCAAACTGGAGGCCTGTGACCAGTGGAGTGCCACAAGGATCGGTGCTGGGTTCTCTACTTTTTGTAATTTACATAAATGATTTGGCTGTGAGCATAAGAGGTACAGTTAGTAAGTTTGCAGATGACACCAAAATTGGAGGTGTAGTGGACAGCGAAGAGGGTTACCTTAGATTACAACAGGATCTAGACCAGATGGGCCAATGGGCTGAGAAGTAGCAGATGGAGTTTAATTCAGATAAATGCGAGGTGCTGCATTTTGGGAAAGCAAATCTTAGCAGGACTCATACACTTAATGGTAAGGTCCTCGGGAGTATTGCTGAACAAAGAGACTTTGGAGTGCAGGTTCAAAACTCCTTGAAAGTGGAGTCACAGGTAGATAGGATAGTGAAGAAGGCATTTGGTATGCTTTCCTTTATTGATCAGAGTACTGAGTACAGGAGTTGGGAGGTCATGTTGCAGCTGTACAGGACATTGGTTAGACCACTGTTAGAATATTGTGTGCAATTCTGGTCTCCTTCCTATTGGAAAGATATTGTGAAACTTGAAAGGGTTCAAAAAAGATTTACAAGGATGTTGCCAGGGTTGGTGGATTTGAGCTATAGGGAGAGGCTGAACAGGCTGGGGCTGTTTTCCCTGGAGCGTCGTAGGCTGAGGGGTGACCTTATCGAGGTTTACAACATTATGAGGGGCATTGATAGGATAAATAGACAAAGTCTTTTTCCTGGGATTGGGGAGTCCAGAACTAGAGGGCATAGGTTTAGGGCGAGAGGGGAAAGATATAAAAGAGACCTAAGGGGCAACTTTTTCTCACAGAAGGTGGTACGGGTATGGAATGAGCTGCCAGAGAAAGTGGTGGAGGCTGGTACGATTGTAACATTTAAGAGGCATTTGGATGGTTATATGAATAGGAAGGGTGTGGAGGGATATGGACCGGGTGCTGGCAGGTGGGACTAGATTGGGTTGGGATATCTGGTTGGCATGGATGGGTTGGACAGAAGGGTCTGTTTCCATGCTGTTCATCTCTATGACTCTATGACTCTCTGACTGTCTGAGTGGAGTCCCTCAAAGCAGTCACCCAGTCTGCCTTTGGTCTAGCCAGTGCAAAGGAGACTGTGTTGTGAGCAGCGAATGTAGTAGACCAGATTGAGAGAAGTTCAACTGAAATGCTGCTTCACCTGGAAGGTGTGGTTTGATCTTCGGACTGTGAGGAGGGAGGAGATGAATGGGAAAGTGTTAGACCTTGCATATGATTTTGCCATTGGCTAAATGAGATGGAGGAGTGCACCAGAGTATCCTGAAGGAAATGGTTCCTGTGGAATGCTGACAATGGAGGGGATGGGAAGATGTGTTTGGTGGTGGCATCCTGCTGGAGGTGACAGAAATGGAGGAAGATTATCCTTTGAATGCAAACACTAGTGATACAGAAGTATGGATAAAGGAAACTTCATCATTTGAAGAAGGCGGGGAAGGAATGTGTATAGTCGTGTGGGGATGAGTCAGACACGGCTGTGGGCTCTGTCAACCACAATGTCAGACAGGGAAGGTCCTTGGTTCAGAAATAGGGAGATTATGTCAGAGACAGCCTGGGAGATGGTAGCATTATCAGAACTGCAGAATTGGAGATGAAGCAACTGGGAAAATGGAATGGAATCCTTGCAGGAAGCCGGTTTTTGAGGGCTGTGATTCAGGAACTGTAGGAGATATTGGGCTGGTAACGGAAATTGATGAGCAGTCTATCCTCAGAAATGGTAACATTGAAATTAAGGAAAGGAGGGAAGATTCAGAGATAGACCAGGTGGAAGTGAGAGGAGATTGGAAATTGGAAGCAAACCTGATGAACTTTTTCCAATTCCAGATGAGAGCAGGAAGCAGTACCAAAGACATTATCTACGTATTGAAGGAAGAGTTGTGGATAAGGACTCCAGTAGGACTAGAACAAGGACTGTTTCTTGTAGTCCTCCTAGAGAGACGGCATAACAGGGACCCAAGTGTATCCTGTGGCCACAGGTTTGACATGGAGAAAATGAGATGAGATGAAGAAGAAGTTGTTCAAAGTTACTCGAGGTTTGTAATGAACTTTGGTGGATAGCCTGTCATTGGAAATGGAAACAGTGAAGTACAGGAAAGGAAGTGAAAAGTCAGAGATGGATCAGAAAACAGTGAGAGAAGGATCTGCTTTAGGTCACTAGGATGGGGGGATAGGAATAATGGATGGTCAGGGGAGTTTTTCCCAGGCACTTCCTACCAATGTCTATCTTTCCTGTCCCACTATAAGCTGTGACCCTTAAAGGATCAATTAATACCCACTTAGGCCTTGTTTCTGCTAGTATTATCCCAAGTGGAGGTGAGGGAGCTGACCATTCAGGGAGTATCATTCAAAAGTATACAATGACCACAGCAACCAATATTGGTTCAGGGAGTGGCTGTTAAACACTCCCTACTCTTTCATCCATACTCAACACTGTGAGCTGAAATCTAGTGTTGACTCGAAACTTCATAGAATCCCTATAGTGTGGAAGCAGGCCATTCAGCCCACTGAATCGACACCAACCCTCCAAAATAAATTCTACCCAGACCTGCCACCCCATCCCATCCCTGCACCCTGCATTTAAAAGAGCTGTCAGCTTCTGATTGGCTGATGACTCTCCAGATGGTGAGTTCCACCTTTGAGGGCCTTCACCATACCAAGGCCATGCTTGTCTAAATAACTGCCTGAATGATTTATAATATGGCATGTCTTATCTAAAAGAGGCAATGTGTGGCTCTTGCTGGGACACTCGTCAGCATCTGTTGTCATCAATAAATACCCCACAGAGGCAAACTTGTTAAACTAAGTTGGGTTTTGAAATTGAAATTATATTCCAGACCCTTCAATAACATAATCAATTCTGTGTCATCCATTGTCATTTGTCTTTGCAGTTGTAAACCTCTTGTTAGATCTACAATAGAAATTATGCAGATCAGGTGCTCCGGTTTCCTCCCACAGTCACAAAGGTGTGCAGGTCAGATGAATTGGCCAGTGTTAGATGCATTAGTCAGAGGGAGGTGGGTTTGGGTGGGTTGCGCTTCGGAGGGTCGGTGTGGAATTGTTGGGCCGAAGGGCCTGTTTGCACACTGTAGAGAATCTAATCAAATCATAAACAGCATAAAAATGTCCAATTGAGACTGGAACAGTGTATTGAATAGAATTCCTAGGGAAATTGGAACATGTTCCCGTCGTGCCTCAAACTGAGGGCATTCCATCACAGAGTTGTGCGGAGAGGTCAGTTGTCAATCTCAAAGACAACTCCTTAGTTTCATTTAGCTGTTGAGCAAACATCTGACACATCACAAATTACAGGCTGCATAAGTGTTCACTGTATTCTGCTCCGCCCACATTCAAGCACTTTCTGCTTTTTATGCTTTAATAAAATATTAGCATCTTAACGATAACTGCTTGAAGGCAATAGAAAAGAAATTGAGCTGTGTCGTGCTCACGTTTTAGCTGATAACACTCAAAATTGCACCAGAAACGTAGGAACACACCTTGAGTCATTGGTTCATACAGCATAGAAACAGACCCTTCGGCCCACCATGTCTATGCCAAGGAACAAACACCAAACTACACTGATCCCATTTACTTGCACTTGGTCCATGGCCTACAATGCCCTGGCATTTTATGTGATCATCCAGATGCTTCTTAAATGATTTGTACATGCCTCCACTATCCTCTCAGGTAACAACTTCTATGTTATTGAATAATTTGATTAGGCATAGTCAGCACAGTTTTGTGAAGGGTAGGTCGTGCCTCACAAACCTTATTGAGTTCTTTGAGAAGGTGACCAAACAGGTAGATGAGAGTAAACCGGTTGATGTGGTGTATATGGATTTCAGCAAGGTGTTCGATAAGGTTCCTCACAGTACGCTATTGTACAAAATGCAGAGGAATGGGATTGTGGGAGATTGAGCAGTTTGGATCAGTAATTGGCTTGCTGAAAGAAGACAGAGGGTGGTGGTTGATGGGAAATGGTCATCCTGGAGTCCAGTTACCAGTGGTGTACCGCAAGGGTCGGTGTTGGGTCCACTGCTGTTCGTCATTTTTATAAACAACCTGGATGAGGGCGTAGAAGGGTAGGTTAGTAAATTCGCAGATGACACTAAGGTCAGTGGAGTTGTGGATAGTGACGAAGGATGTTGTAGGTTACAGAGAGACATAGATAACTGCAGAGCTGGGCTGAGAGGTGGCAAATGGAGTTTAATGTGGACAAGTGTGAGGTGATTCACTTTGGTCGGAGTAACCAGAATGTAAAGTACTGGGTTAATGGTAAGATTCTTGGTAGTGTAGATGAGCAGAGAGATCTCGGTGTCCAGGTACACAGATCCTTGAAAGTTGCCACCCAGGTTGACAGGGTTGTGAAGAAGGCATACAGTGTTTTAGCTTTTATTAATAGAGGGATCGAGTTCCAGAACCATGAGGTTATGCTACAGCTGGGGTACAAAACTCTGGTGCGGCCGCACTTGGAGTATTGTGTACAGTTCTGGTCACCACATTATAAGAAGGATGTGGAAGCTTTGGAAAGGGTGCAGAGGAGATTTACTAGGATGTTGCCTGGTATGGAGGGAAGGTCTTACGAGGAAAGGCTGAGGGACTTGAGGCTGTTTTCAATGGAGAGAAGAAGGTTGAGAGGTGACTTAATAGAGACATATAAGATAATCAGAGGGTTAGATAGGGTGGACAGGGAGAGCCTTTTTCCAAGAATGGTGACAGCGAGCACAAGGGGGCATAGCTTTAAATTGAGGGGTGATAGATATAGAACAGATGTCAGAGGTAGTCTCTTTACTCAGAGAGTAGTAAGGTAAGGGTATGGAATGCTTTGCCTGCATCGGTAGTAGATTCACCAAGTTTAAGTACTCGTTATTGGACAGGCATATGGACGTACATGGAATAGTGTTGGTTAGATGGGCTTCAGATTGGTATGGGAGGTCGGCGCAACATCGGGGGCCGAAAGGCCTGTACTGCACTGTAATGTTCTATGTTCTATATTTTTACCATCATATTTACTCATAGCTGGGTGACATTTTCTTTTCTCAGATCTGCTCTAAACCACTTACCCTTCACCTTAAATGTGTCCCTCTGTTTTTAGACACAGCTTCCACAGGGAAAAGACTCTCACAATCCTCTTTAAGACCCCTTTTAGCCACAGGCGAAATTCCAGAGGACTGGAGAATAGCCAATTTTCTTCCTTTGTTTAGGAAGGAAAACTGGGATAATCCAAGAATTTACAGGCCAATGACCTTTACGTCAGTGGTAGGCATATTATTGGAAAAGATCCTTAGGGATAGGATTTATTCCCATTTGGGAAACTATGGACTTATTAGCGATAGGCAGCATGGCTTTGTGCAGGGAAATTGTGTCTCATAAACTTTATTGAGTCTTTTTGAGGAAGTGACAAAGATGATTGATGAGGGAACAGTGGTGGATATTAGCAAGAAAAAAAAGCCAATTGTACATGACACAAAGACTGGGGAAGGTATGGATAGTGAGGAGGATTTCCAGAGGATACAGCAGGATGTAGATAGGCTGGAGAGTTAGACAGAGAAATGGCAGGTGGTATTTAATCTGGATAAATGCGAGGTGATGCATCTTGGGAGGTCTAATGCAGGAGGAAGTGTACAGTAAATGGCAGAACCCTTAGAATCATTAATATACAGAGAGATTTTGACACACAGAGTGGATCAATCTCTATCAGGTTATGGGTAATGATGGAACCATATGATAACCAACCCATATTCTTGAGTTTAATATGCACTGATAATGCATTGAGAGATTCTGACAACATTATAGAAAGTGATGGGACACATAGCATTTCGTATTCACAAGTGATAAGCTGGATGCACATAATTGCCTATGACAAATAAAGGGCCGACTGAATGTTCACAGTGATACAGAGAAGTAAGACAAGGCTCTTTGTTCCAGAGAACAACAACCAAATGCTGAGACCAAAGAAACATCTTTTTTATTCACTCAGACATTGGTGTCACTGGCTGAGCCAGCATTTATTGCCTGTCCATAGATGCCAGAAGTAGGGAGTGAATGTCACGGAGAAATGCCAGCCTTATAAGGAGAGCAGGAATACTACCAGCAAATACAAACATTGGAGAAATGTGCAAGGTGATATACAGGAGAGAAGAAGCAGGTTTGACAAATTAAAGGAAAGATGTAGTACAAGTTCTGAAAGAGAACCTGGAAATGAGTATGGCCCTGGGAAAAAATTATGAACTTGAGACAGGAATTGTGATTCAGTGATAGTAGTTCAACTGTATTGATTATGTGAAGAGGAGGAACTGGCTCCTCTCTTCTTAACCTCTCTTGGTCAGTTGCAACTGTTTTATTCTATTTCTTTTCACACAGTTTTCAAACTTTAATAAAAATGTAATTCAATTTGACAAAGCCATTTACCATGCTTTTTTTTAAATGATAGGAAGGAGTATTAACCCCAAGAAAAAAATAACAAAACAAAACACACATAAAAATTAAAGTTTCAAAGTAAGAGTGTCTAGTCCACACTGAGAGACATGCGTGACACAGCATTGAAGTCCTTAGAGCTTTTGAGGTGTTAGGTTTTAAAGTCAAGGCCACAGTTGATTAATGTTTAACTTGTCTCGACAGCAGTTACAGAATCCATCGGTATTATGGGGTGTTGGTGAATCTATTCCCCACCACCAGGTTGCTTTTCCAATGGGTGTGATTTTTTTCAAGACAGAGAGAAAAGGAAAAAGAAGGGAAGCCTCTGGGTTCTGTGCATATATTCAAGTTCTTCTCTCTGCTCTGGTGTTCATAAGCTGTTGTTGAAATATAACTCTGTGTGTATTCCAGAGTCTAGCCCTATTGTCTTTTCAAAATTGACTAACAGGTAAGTGAGCCTTTTATCTCCTATCATGTGGAATTATTACATACATGTGAAGTTGATAGGAACTGTAAATTTCCTGATGCTGATTCAGTTTCCTGATTTAAAGTGCAAGCTTTCAGAATGCTGCTCTTTCATCAGCTAACTAATGGGGCAGGATCATTGCACACAGCATTTATGGTAAAAGATCAAAGTGTCATACAACCGATGTGATGTATTAAACAAACCTAGATTGGTGCTAAGTCTTAATCACTTAGAATGGATTTGCAAGTTTCAATTCATTAATATGTAAATCCCAGAACTTCTTTAAAGTCACATTCTTGAGATAACTTAAAATAGTGGGCGGCATGGTGGCACAGTGGTTAGCACTGCTACCACATAGTGCCAGAGACCCGGGTTCAATTCCCGCCTCAGGCGACTGACTGTGTGGAGTTTGCACATTCTCCCCGTGTCTGCGTGGGTTTCTTCTGGGTCCTCTGGTTTCCTCCCACAGTCCAAAGATGTGCATGTCAGGTGAATTGGCCATGCTAAATTGCCCATAGTGTTAAGTAAAGGGGTAAATGTACGGGAATGGGTGGGTTACGCTTCGGCGGGTCGGTGTGGACTTGTTGGGCCGAAGGGCCTGTTTCCACACTGTAAGTAATCTAATCTTGTATTATAAAAAGGTGACATCTCAGCTCAGACAATGCATTAAAGGTGTGAGGTTAGAGTCTGTCTGTATCCAACCTTGAGTCAGACTGGTTCTATTTCCAAATTACGAATTTATAAAATGTCATATGGACTGACTGCCTACTGACTGTGTGCTTTTTGAACAAAATAGAATATGTCTGCAAATGTAAATCTGCAATGCAAATTCATCCTGTAGACTCATATGTGTGAAAGAAGGTGTGTGTGTGTATGAATCTGAGAGAGTGTGTGTATGAGAGAGGATTTGCATGAGTGCTTGTGTGTGAGTGTGTGTGAGAGTGTATAGTGTACAGACTTGGTGCTGTGTGATTTTTAATTTTGCTGAAAATAAGTTGCATTTAACTTAAAGTGAACCCAACAATATTCTATTGCAATCCCAAAGTAACACAGGCAGGTATTTTATGCTGCACATTCCTGGTTTGCTGTTTGGAGGTTCTATGGAACTTGAGAAATATGCGATAAATAAATTAAAAGGGGAAATTAATAGTAAAAACCACCCATTGGGGCTTTTAAACAGAAAGAGTTAACATTAGCAAAAAAAGTCAAGGGTGACTTTGGACCAACAGCCTTACTTGAAAAGTGTTAGTATGTGTCCTGATAAATCAGGTCAGGTCTTCATAGATTATTTTTCATTCATGTAGAAACAAATCAGTCATGAAGTTTGATTGGACAATAAAATGGTTTAAGTTGACACCCAAAGCCAGTTATGATGTTTACAAACTATGATGAAACATGTTCTTGTTGAGGAAGTCTTAAATGTACGGTGGCATGGTGGCTCAGTAGTTAGCTCTGCTGCCTCACAGTACCAGGGACCCGGGTTCAATTCCCACCTCAGGTGACTCTCTGTGTGGAGTTTGCGCATTCTCCCCGTGTCTGTGTGGGTTTCGTCCGGGTGCTCCGGTTTACTCCCACAATCCAAAGGATGTGCAGGTTAGATTAATTGGCCGTGCTAAATTGCCCATAGTGTTAGGGGAATTGGTCTGGGTGGGTTGCTCTTCTGAAGGTTGGTGTGGACTTGTTGGGCCGAAGGGCCTGTTTCCACATGTAGGGAACCTAATCACTCTATAATTAAAAAAAACACAGTAAGTAAACTAGTTTCTGAAAAACATAAGCTCAAGTTTCCATCCTCAGGTGACACAGAAGATATGAAGCTAGATCTTTTTTTACTTTTGCTATACATGGCTGTCTTCTGGATGACTATTTGAGTGTAGCAGGATTTAACATATTCTTAGTGAGAAAGAATAATAAATATTGTCCATTAGTCTGGAAATCCAAGAAAACAAAAAAAAATCCTGAAATTGCCTTAACTGTTGTAACATTGGCATCAGTAGAAGTTGTAAGTGTGGAGGCGAACCTCTACAATATTCGAAAGGAAATCCAAAATAAAGGGTAACCTGAGAAATGTTTGCTCACAGAATGTAAGATCAATAACTATTCTCTTTGGGACAATGTACATTTGACAAAGGGTATCACAAAGAAATGTTTGAGGATTGACCTTGCTAACAGAAAGGAATTGTTAGGAAGAAAACAGAGTTGCCAAAATAGGTTGAGTGAATGATGTTGTAGCCATTTTGGAGACATTAAATAGAGCAGGGTCAGGAATAGATGTTGCAGGTTTTAGGATTTAGATCATTCATTAAGATCAGGGAAGGTAAAAGAGGGGGAGGCGTGGCTTTGTTCATCAAGGATAGTTTCACCGTGGCTGAAAGAACATTTGACAAGGACACGTTTACTGAGGTAGTGTGGGCAGAGGTTAGAAACAGGAGAGGAGAGGTCACACTGCTGGGAATTTTTTTATAGGCATCCACAAAGTTTCAGGGATGTGGAGGAAAGGATTGGCAAATTGATTCTGGGCAGAAGTGAAAGGAACAGGGTGGTCATTATGGGGGATATTAACTTCCCCAACATTGACTGGAAATGCTATAACTCCAGTACGTTGGATGGATCAGTTTTTGTCCAATGTGTACAGGAGGATTTCCTGACACAGTATGTCGAAGGGCCAACAAGAGGGGAGGCCACACTGGATCTGGTGCTTTGTAATGAACCAGGCCAGGTGTTTGATTTAGTTGTAGGTGAGGCACTTTGGAGAAAGTGACCATAATTCAGTTACGTTTAGTTTAGCGATGGAAAGGGATAGGTACATGCCATAGGGCAAGAGCTATAGATGGAGGAAGGGCAATTATAATGCAATTAGGCAAGACTTAGGATGCATAGAATGGGGTAGCAAAATGCAAGGAATGGGGACAATCCAAAAGTGGAGCTAATTTAAGAAACAGATATTGCGTGTCTTTAATAGTTATGTCCCTGTCAGGCAGAAGGAAGTGATAAGGTAAGGGAACGTGGTTTACTAAAGAAATTGTATCTCTTATTAAGCGGAAGAGGGAGACTTATGTGACGTTGAGGCAAGATGGTGCAGATGAAGTGATGGAGAGTTAAGGAATAGCTAGGAAGGATTTAAAGTGAGACTTAAGAAGAGCAAGGAGGGGACATGAGCAATCTTCAGCAAATAGAGTAACGGAGAACCCTAAAGCTTTCTATGGATACATGAGGAATAAAAGAATGACTAGGGTAGGAATAGGGCCAGTCAAAGACAGAAGTGGAAAGCTGTGTGTGGACACTGTGGAGATCGGAGAGGCACTAAATGAATATTTTTCATCTGTTTTTACTCAGGAAAAGGAGAATATTGTAGAGGAGAAGACTGAGATGTGGGCTATTAGACTTGAAAGGATTGAAGTTAGTAAGGAGGAGGTGTTATCAATTCTAGAAGGTGTGAAAGTAAATACGTCCCCTAGGCCGGATGGGATTTTTCCAAGAATTCTCTAGGAAGCAGGGGAGGATATGGCCAAGCCTTTGGCTTTGATCTTTCAATCATTATTGTCCACAGATTTAGTACCAGAGGACTGGAGGATTGCAAATGTTGTGCTTTGTTCAAGAAGGGCAGGAGAGATGACCCAGGTAATTATAGACCAGTGAGCCTTACTTCTGTTGTTAGAAAAGTTTTGGAAAGGATAATGAGAGATAGGATTTATAATCATCTAGCAAGCAACAATTTGATTGGAAATAGTCAACATGGATTCGTCAAGGGTAGGTCGTGTCTCACAAATCACATTGAGTTTTTTGAGAAGGTGACCAAGCATGTAGATGAAGGTAGAGCATTGGACATGGTATACATGGACTTCAGTAAAGCCTTTGATAAGGTTCCACATGGTAGGCTATTGGAGAAAATGCAGAGACATGGGATTGAAGGTGATTTAGCAGTTTGGATTAGAAACTGGCTTTCCGTACGAAGGCAGTGAGTGGTGGTTGATGGAAAATATTCAACCTGGAGTCCGGTTACTAGTGGTGTGCCACAAGGATCTGTTTTGGGACCACTGCTGTTTGTAATTTTTATAAATGACTTAGACACAGGCATAGGTGGATGGGTTAGTAAGTTTGCAGATGACACTAAATTCAGTGGAGTAGTGGACAGTTTGGAAGAATGTTACAGGTTGCAGGGGGACTTGGATAAACTGTAGAACTGGGCTGAGATGTGGCAAATGGAGCTCAATGCAGCTAAATGTGAGATGATGCACTTTGGGAAGAATAACAGGAAGGCAGAGTACTGGGTCAATGGAAAGATTCTTGGTAGTGTGGATGTGCAGAGGGATCTTGGAGTCCGTGTACATAGATCCCTGAAAGTTGCCACCCAGGTTGATAGTGCTGTTAAGAAGACATACGGTGTGTTAGGTTTCATTTGTAGAGGGATTGAGTTCCGGAGCTGCAATATCATGCTGCAACTGTACAAAACGCTGGTGCAGCCACACTTGGAATATTGTGTACAGCTCTGGTCGCCCCATTACAGGAACGATGTGGAAGCATTGGAAAAGGTGCAGAGGAGATTTACCAGGGTGTTAGGTAAAAACAAGGGCTGCAGATGCTGCAGAGTTTAGATTAGAGTGGTGCTGGAAAAGCACAGCAGGTCAGGCAGCATCCAAGGAGCAGGAAAATTGATGTTTTGGGCAAAAGCCCTTCATCAGGAATAGAGGCAGGGAACCTGCAGGGTGGAGAGATAAATGAGAGGGGGTGGGGTGGGGAGAAAGTAGCAAAGAGTGCAATAGGTGAGTTGGGGTGGCGATGGAGGTGATAGGTCAGAGAGGAAGGTGGGGGAAGGTAGCAAAGAGTACAATGGGTTGATGGGGGTGGGGATGGAGGAGGAGAAGGAGTTTTCCTTGAAGAAGTTCTCCTCCTCTCTCTACAAGAATCTCAGTGAGTCTCTCTCTCACTGCAACCCCCAGGTAATCTCCTTTGCCCTGAAGCTCTTCAACCATGTCCTGAAACAGACTCGCACCAGTTTCCTCATTTTCTCTCCCCCCACCTCACCCCAGTTCCAACTTTTCAGCTCAGTACTGTCCTCATGACCTGTCCTACCTGCCTATTTTCCTTCCCACCTATCCACTCCACCTTCCTCTCTGACCTATCACCTCCATCCCCACCCCCATACACCTATTGTGCTCTTTGCTACTTTCTCCCCACCCCCACCCCCCTCTCATTTATCTCTCCACCCTCCAGGCATCTTGCCTTTATTCCTGATGAAGGGCTTTTGCCCGAAACGTTGATTTTCCTGCTCCTCGGATGCTGCCTGACCTGCTATGCTTTTCCAGCACCACTCTAATCCTTTACCAGGATTTTGCCTGGTCTGGAGCGCTGGAGCGAAGATCTTATGGGGAAAAGCTGAGGGACTTGGGTCTGTTCTCATTGGAAAGAAGAAGGCTAAGGGGGGATTTGATAGAGACATACAAGATGATCAGAGGATTAGGTAGGGTGGACAATGAGAGTCTTTTTCCTGGAATGATGACATCTCCTTGTTCAAGAGGGCATAGCTGCAAATTGAGGGGTGATAGATTTAAGACAGATGCCAGATGTGGGTTCTTTACTCAGAGAGTGGTAAGGGCGTGGATTGCCCTGCCAGCCAGTGTAGTTAACTCAGCCACATTAGGGAGATTTAAACAATCCTTGGATAAGCACATGGATGATGATGGGATAGTGTAGGGGATGGGCTTAGATTAGTTCACAGGTCGGTGCAACATTGAGGGCTGAAGGGCCTGTTCTGCACTGTATTGTTCTATGTTTTATGAACACAAATCACCCTTTGTCAAATTGTTTCACAAAATCTGTTGCTGCAAAAAAATACTGGAGATCCTTGAAGAGGGCTGTGATCAAACCTTTTTTTGTTTAAAGAAAGATAGGTAATTTAGAAGGTTAATTGTATTGCATGGAATATGAAAATACGCTTACTGATTCATTTTTTTTACAAGGAAAGATAAAGAATATTAAAACAATATTATTTTGTATAATTTTAACAAAGTCATTTTGTTCAAGGATTGTTCGTATTGCTTCAAAACTTTTCTTGAAAGAGAAGAATCTGTAAATGTAAATATCAGTTAACCAGGCAATTGGGGTTAATGGCTAATTGATTGACTGGGTAAACATAAAGGGGGAATGTGTAGATTGTTTGGAAGGAGCTGTGAGACAAAGTAGTTAATTAACTCCGTGTGCAAAGAAAGTTGCCACCATTTCTGTCTCACCAATCGCTTTGGATCCAAATTGACACTCCTTTCTCCAAACCATATGTCTGAAGGGTTTTGTGATAGGGTTAGGGTTAACCCTAACCCTAACCCTAACACATCCTTGTGAGATCTGTCCTTTCTACAAATACTTTTGTGCATTACCAGTACACCTTAACACATTGTCTCATGCACATTCAAAATATCATGGTGGTGATTTATTTTTGAAGAAACATTTTAAAAAATGCAATGTACTCTCCCTTTTAGAGATACAACTGCCTTTACGAAGCAACAACCACTCATAGTATTGGGCCCACTGCTAATGTCTGGTTGTTTGTTAGCTCAGTTGGTGAGATGACTGAGTTATGGTGCTAACAGCATAAATTGAATTCCCACACCAACTGAGATTACTGTGAAGGTTTCTTCTTCTCAACTTCTCTCCACACCTGTCTCTATGGAGTGATCAGCCCTATGGTCAGTTAGGGCTCTGGTGCCTTTATCTTAATGTTTGCAGCTGAAAATGCAATTTTTAAAAGAGCTGGCAAACCCATTTACCAAGCTGTCTGCAATAAAGTGAAGGGAACAAAAAACAGAAATTACTGCAGGAGTTGATGGGTCTATTGTGGATATCGGTGATCAGCCTACCAGCAGAAATGGATATAGAAATGTTGCGGAAGGGAATAGAGGAGTCAGAGATGGGCCCAGGTGAAAACGAGAGTGGGATGGAAATTGGAAGCAAAATTGATAAACTTTTCCAATTCCAGATGAGAGAGGGAAACAACACCGATGATGTCATTGACACACTGGAGGAAGTGTTGTGGGTGGGGGCCAGAGAAGGAATGTTCATGTACCCCACAAAAAGACAAGCATAACTGGGGCTCATGTGGATACCCATGGCCAGCCCTTTGAATTGGAGAAGTTAAGGAACTTGTTCAGAGTGAACAATTCCCATAATGGGAGTTATGCACAGGCCACCAGTAGTCAGGACGTGGGGCTCAAGGTACACCAAGAGCTAGAGAAGACGTGTAAGAAATGATTTGGAGGTGCCAATGTTGGGCTGTGGTGGACAAAGTTAAAAATCACACGACACCAGGTTATAGTCCAACAGGTTTATTTGAAACCCCAAGTTTTCAGAGTGCCGCTCTTTCATCAGGTGTGCATAAGAAAGGCAGGGTTATAGCAATCGTGGGGGATTTCAATATGTAGGCAGACTGGGAAAATCAGATTGGTAGTTGATTGTGACAAAACAAATTTATGGAATGTCAATGAGATGTTTTTTTTGAGCAGCTTGTGATGGAGCCCAGTAGGGAACAGGTAATACAGGATTTAATGTTGTGCAATGGGGCAGACTTGATAAGGAAGGAACCTTTAGGAGGCAGTGATCATAATATGATGGAATTTACTCTGCAATTTAAGAAGGAGAACCTCGAATCAGATGTAACTGCATTACAGTTGAATAAAGGCAACTACAGCAGCATGAAGGAAGAGCTGGGTAGAATTGTCTGGGAGAGGAGTGTGGGAGGAAAAACAGTGGAACAGCAATGGCAGGAGGTTTTGGGAGGAATTCAGGAGACACAGCAGAGATTCATTCTGAGGAAAAGGAAGCAATGTACAGGGAGGGTGAGGCAACCATGGCTGACTAGGGAAATCAGGGATAACATAAATGAAAAGGAGAAAGGATATACTGTGGCGAAGGGCAGTGGGAAACGAGAAAGAAATAAGGAGGGAGAAGATTAAATAATAAGGTAGCCAGTAATATAAAAGAAAATTGCAAGAATTTCTTTAGATATATAAAGGGCAAAAGTATATTGGCTGCTGGAACACGATTTTGGAGAGATAGTAGAGAGGAACAAGGGAATGATGGAGGAACTGAACATGTACTTTGCATCAATCTTCATGGTGGAAGACATGAGTAATATCCCAAATATTCAAGAGAGAGTGAGGGGGGCAGAAGTGAGTATGATGGCCATTACCAGGGAGAAGGTGCTAGAAAACTGAAAAGTCTGAAGGTGAATAAATCACCTGAAGTGGATGGACTACAGCCCAGAGTTCGGAAAGAGATAGCTAATGAGATAGTGGAGGCGTTGTTGGTGATCTTTCACAAATCACTGGAGTCAGGGAGAGTCCCAGAGGACTGGAAAACTGCTGATGTAAACCCCTTGTTTAAGAAATGAGTAAGACAAAAGATGGGAAATTATAGGCTAATTAGCCTGACCTTAGTCATTGGTAAGATTTTGGAATCCATTGCGAAGGATGAGATTTCTGAACACTTGACAATGCATGGTAAAATAGGGCAAAGTCAGCATGGTTTCAGCAAGGACAGGTTTTGCCGAACAAATCTTCTAGAATTCTTTGATGAGGTAATGAGCAGGTTAGGCAAAGAGGAGCCAATGGATATTGGTTGAAAATGTGGTGCTGGAAAAGCACATCAGGTCAGGAAGCATCTGAGGAGCAGGAGTATGACATTTTAGGCATAATCCCTTCATCAGGAATGAGGCCTTATTCATGATAAAGGGATTATGCCCGAAACGTTGATTCTCCTGCTCCTCGGATGTTGCCTGACCAGCTGTGCCTTTCCAGCCCCACACTCTTGACTCTGATCTCCAGCATCTGCATTCCTCACTTTTTTACTAACCAATGGATTATCTACCTGGACTTTAAGAAGGCTCTTGACAAGGTGTTGTGCAGGAAGCTACTGAATAAGATAAGGGCCCATGGTGAAAGAGGCAAGGTGCTAGCATGGACAGAAGCTTGGCTGTCTGGTAGAAAGCAGAGAGTGGGGATAAAAGGATCCTTCCCAGGATGGCGGCTGGTGACAAGTGGTGTTCCACAAGGATCAGTGTTGGGACCACAACTTTTCACTTTATTCATTAATACTCTAGATGAAACAACTGAGGGCCTTTTGGATATGTTTGCAGATGATACAAAGAGAGGTAGAGGGACAGGTAGCATTGAGGAGGCAGGGAGGCTGCAGAAGGATTTGGACAGGTTAGGGGAGTGGGCAAAGAAGTGGCAGATGGAGTACAACATGGGAAAGTGTGAGGTCATGCACTTTGGTAGGAGGAATAGAGGCATGGACTATTTTCTAAATGGGAAAAAAATTCAGAAATCTGGAGTACAAGGGGACTTGGGAGTTTTAGTCAATATTTCTCTTAGGGTGAACTTGCGGATTGAGTCAGTAGTTAGGAAGGCAAAAACAATGTTTGCATTTATTTTGAGAGCTGTTGGATATAAAAGCAGGGACGTACTTCTGAGGTTTTATAAGGCTCTGGTCAGACCACGTTTAGAATATTGTGAGTAATTTTGGGCCCCATATCTCAGGAAGGATGTTCTGGCCCTGGCGCGGGTCCAGAGGAGGTTCACAAGAATGGTCCCAGAAGTGAAAGGTTTGACGTTTGAGGAAAGATTGAGCACTCTGAGTCTATACTCAATGGATTTTAGAAGGATGAGGAGGGATCTAATTGAAACTTGCAAATGCTTAAAAGACCTGAATAGAGTTGACATTGGGAAGATGTTTCCATTGATAGTTTCGACTGTGACCTGAGAGTACAGCCTTAGAGTAAAGGGAAGACCTTTTGGCATGGAGATAAGGAGAAATGTCTTCAGCAAAAGAAGAATTACAGAATCTCTACAGTATGGAAACAGGCCCTTTGGCTCAACAAGTCCACACCAACCCTCCAAAGAGTAATTCACCCAGACCCTTTCCCCTACATTTACCCTAGATGAATGCACCTAACCTCCACATCCCCGAAAACTATGGGCAATTTAGCACAGCCAATTCACCTTACCTGCACATCTTTGAATTATGGGCGGAAACTGGAGCACCCAGAGGAAACCCACACAGACACGGGGAGAATGTGCAAACTCCATACAAACAGTTACCCCACAGAAGCTGGAATTGAATCCGGGTCCCTGGTGCTGTGAGGCATAGTGCTAACCACTGAGCCAGCATGGTGAATCTTTGGAATTGATTGCCACGGAAGGCTGTGGAAGCAGGGTCATTGAGTATATTCAAGACAGAAATTGATAGGTTCTTGATTGTAAAGGGGATCAAAGGTCTCAGGGAGAAGATGGGAGAATGGGGTTGAGAAACTTATTAGCCATGATTGAATGGAGCAGCAGATTCAATGGGCCAAATGGCCTAATTGTGCCCCTATGTCCTTATAGTCTTATGGCTGAGCTCAACCAGGCAGAGGAGGCTGGTGGTGGCTGGGGATGGTTCAGGTCTTCTTTCCAGGAAGAAGCAGAGAGCTCCGAGACCATCCTGATGGGGGATGGACATGTAAAGAGATTACACCTAAATGGTAAAGAGGAGGTAGCTGGTGAACTGAAAATTCAGAAATTGATGTAAAGAATAGAATCATTGAATCCCTACCATGTGAAAGCAGACCATTCAGCCCATTGAGTCCACACTGACCCTCCAAAGTGCGTCCTCATCCCTTTACACCATCCCTGTAACCTTGCATTTTCTACGGCTTATCCATCTAGTCTGCACATCCCTGGACTCTATAGGCAATTTAGCGTGGTCAAAGCACCTAACCTGTATATAAGACTGTAAGACATAGGAGCAGAAATTAGGCCATTCAGCCCATCAATTCTGCTCCACTATTTAATCATGGCTAATAAGCTGCTCAACCTCATTCTCCTGCTTTCTTCCCATAGCCCTCGATTCCCTTGACAATCAAGAACCTATCTATCCCAGTTTTAAATAGACTCAATGACTTGGCTTCTACAGTCTCCTGTGGCAATGAATTCCACAGATTCACCACTCTCTGACTGATGATGTTTCTCCTTCTCTCCCTTCCAAAAAGTGTTCACTTTACTCTAAGACTGTTCCATCAGGTTCTAGTTTCTCCTACCAATGGAAACAGTTTCCAAACATCTACTCTGTCTAGGCCATTCAGTATTCTGTATGTTTCAATTAGATCCTCCCTCATCCCTCTAAACTCCATCAAGTATAGACCCAGAGTCCTCAAACGTTCCTCCCTGTTAAGCTTTTCATTCCTGGGACCATTCTCATGAACCTCCTCTGACTGCTTCAAGGCCAGTACATCCTTCCTGAGGTATAGAAAATAGACAATAGGTGCAGGAGTAGGTCATTCTGCCCAAACCTGCACACAACACTCCAAATGTGGCCTGACCACAACATTATAGAGCCTCAGAAGTACATCCCTACTTTAATATTCAACACCTCTCAAAATAAATACCATCATTGCATTTGCCTTCCTAACTACTGACTCAACCTGCAAGTTTATCCTGAGAGAATACTGGACTAAAATTCCCAAGTCTCTTTGTACTTCAAGTTTCTGAATTTTCTCCTGATTTAGAAAATAGTCTATGCCTTTATTTTTCCACCCAAAGTGCATGACCTCACCCTTTCCCATGTTGTACTCCATCTGCCACTTCTTTGCCCACTCACCTAACCTGTCCAAATCCTTCTGCAGCCTCCCCACATCCTGAATGCCATCTGTCCCTTTACCTATATTTATATAATTTGCAAACATAGCCAAAAGGCCCTCAGTTCCTTCATCTAGATTATAAATGTATAAAGTGAGAAGTTGTGGGTCCCAACACTGACCCTTGTGGAACACCACTTGTCACTGGCTGCCATCCTGAGAAGGACCCTCTTATCCCCACTTTCTGCTTTCTGCCAGACAGCCAAGCTTCTGTCTATGTGAGCACCTTGCCTCTAACACCATGGACCCTTATCTTACTCAATAGCCAATATCTTTTGACATCTCTGCATCCTCCTCACAGCTCACCCTCCCACCCAGCTTTGGCATTAGAAAAATCACAAATGAAAGTGGGGCTTGTTTTTGTTTCTGTTTTTGTTTAAGATTTCCAGCCTCCACAGTTCTTTGTTGCATGCTAATGCAACGAAAGGATGTTAGTGAATCATACACTAAATCATTTACAACATTTAACTGGCTTCTCCCCCATATTCTTTTAACCACAACAACATTCTAGACTTACAGTAGTGGTACCAGATTTAAAATACTCATGTATAACCAACACTTTCCAGTGCAATGCCATTGACAAACACACCTGCTGGCACTTGTTCTGAGCAGTTTGCAGTTTATGTCCTAAATTCTGTGTAGGAATCGAGCCAAGCTGGAGACACCTGACAGCTTGTTTTGAGACATACATACTTAGTTTGGCTGTCATCTTTCTCAAACAAATAAAGTAAATGCTAAGTAGCTCATACTTCTCCACTAGGTTCACCTTTACAGCTCACCACTGAAAGGCAAACCAACTTCCCTGTCGATCCCAAACAGAATCTTTATCTTCCAGAATAAAATACAAAAAACAGCACAGAACAGTGAAACAATAACAGTATTGATGAATCTGAATGTACTTTGGAAGATCCAATATTTTCTTCCAAGCTGGAAATACAGAGTGCAGCAGTAGAGGTTGAGAGAGGACAGGAAGTCAGCAAGTTGGCGGGTTCTGGAGAAACATAGAATTAATCTCTGATAGAAACAGTAGTAGGCCTGATGAGGCTGTTCTGTAACTTACTATGACCATGGCTGATCACCCAATTCAGTGCCTTTTCCCCCACACTCTCTCCATGTCCCTTTTATATCATTGGTATCTCTATCATAGATATACCAATATCTGTTGGTATTTATGTCATAGTTTGTTCATCTCAGCTTTAAACCTACTTAATAAGTGAACTCCCACTGCCCTCAGGGGTTAAGAATTCTGAAGATTCAGAACTCTCTGATTGAAACAAAATCTGCTCACCTTGGTCCTAAGTAGTTTTCCCTTTATTTTTAAATTGTTCCCTGGTTCTAGGCTCTGCAGTGGAGAAACATCTTACCTGCATATAGCTTGTTGATCTCATTCAGTATTTTGTAGGTTTCAATTAGATCATCTCTCCTTCTTTGAAACTCAGTTTTCCCAAACCCGCTTCGTAAGACTGTCTTTCCATCCTAGAACAAATCTGATGAACCTCCTTAATATTCCCAAAATAGCAATAATCTCCTTCTGAAGTAAGGAGTCACAGTACTCCAGGTGAAGTCTAAACAAGAGTCTACATAATTGAGGCAAGGCTTCACTACTCCAGTCCTCAAATTCTCTTGGATTAAACATTAACCTCAATCCATGACTGTTCATTACCTCTGTCCCATGTGCATTAATTTTGTTAACCAGTCTCCTGTGGAGGGCTTTATTAAAGGCCTTCTGAAAATCCATACTGGGCCAAGTCCACCACCCACTTTATCAACATCCTCAAAAACTCATTATTTTGACAGACAAATTACTTGTCCAATTAGATTATTATCCTGCAAGTGTCCATTTTTTGTTATTCATTCACAGGATGAGGGCATCACTTATTGCCCAGAGGGCAGCTAAGAGTCAACCACATTGCTTTGAGTCTGGAGTCACATGTAAACCAGATTAGGGAAGGAAACTGCCATCCTTACCCAAAGGACACTAGTGAACCAAATGGGGTTTTCCAATAATCAACAATGGTCATCACTGGACTCTTGATTCCAGATTTTTATTAAATTCAAATTCCACCACCTGCCATGGTAGGATTTGAACCCAGTTCCTCAGAACATTATCTGGATTTCCAGTCCAGTCTAGGCCATCACTTCCCCTGTAATTTGTCTCCTGTAATTTTCACATCCTTTACAAGAAGTTCTAGCATTTTCCTTACTACTAACGTACAGCTAACAAGGCCTGTTATTCCCAATTTTCTCTGTTCCTCCTTTTTTAAATAGGGGTGATATTTGCTACATTCCAGAATCTATCAAGTTTTGGAACATGATCACCAAAGAATCCATTATCTGCACAGGAACCTCTTTCAACACCCTGACATGTAGATTCTCAGGTCCTTGGCGACTTATCACATTTCAGTCCCATGTGTTTCTCCAACACAACCTCTGACTAATACTAATTTCCTTCAATCCATCATACTTAATAGTCTTGGATCTTCCATTTTAGGAGATTGTTTGTATCTTCCTTTAGAGAAAACAGACACAATGACATATTTAACTTCTCTGCTGTTTCTCTATTCCCTTTTTTAAATTATCTTGACTAGCCTGCACTGGATCAACATTTTTCTTAGCATTTTTTTATTTAGTTACCTTTTGAAACTTTTACAGTCTATTTTAAAATTTTTGGTGGTTTACATTCTGATGCTCCTAATAATCCAGTTTATTTCCAACTTTATATATCATTTCTTTTAACTTTAACATCCTTTGCCTAAGATGAATCCTCTGCTGGCCTCTTCTGGCTGTAGACGTCACAAATGTTTACCTTGTTTTTTGATTGATGATGAGAAGCCACGTGGAGCTTTGTCCTGTTATTTGTGTAATTGTCCAGCACCATTTACAACTGGATGTGGCATCATGGCACAGCTTAGATCTGGTTTGTTGATTTTGGTCTCACCAATTCTATAGGTGTTGTGTGGGAGCTTTACAAGATTCCCACTTCATGTTTTTTGGTATGATTAATGCTGCTCCTTTAATGTCCTTTTACACTCTTCATTGAAACATGGTTGATCCCCTTGGTGGTTATGGTAGAGTGAGGGATATGTCAGACTATGACGCTACAAATTGTGGTTCAGCATGATTCTGCTGCAGCTGCTGCCCCACAGCAACATGGGGATCCCGGTACTGAATAGGTAGATATGTTCCATTTAGCATAGCATACTGCCAGGGAACACAACAGAGTGTCTCCTCAATCTGAAGACAGGACTTTGAATCCACAAGGGCTGTGCTGAGATCAGTCCCGCCAATGTTACCATGGACAGATATATTGGGCAACATGTGGACTGATGAGGATGTGATCAAATAGATATTTCCCTCTTGCATATACGTGTGGGATTAACTCAAGGATAATGGTTGAGGTGCACAGAACACATATGTCCCATGGTCTAATTCTCTGGCTCTCATTACAGCCTCCAGTTATCATACTTTCCTTGGTCTTTGCTGCTTGAATACTAATTACTACAGGCTATGTAATGCATGATATGGAGGTTCTGGTGTTGGACTGGAGTGAATACCTGGCGAAGGAACAGCGTTACGAAAGCTTGTGATTTCAAATAAATCTGTTGGACTATAACCTCATGTCATGTGACTTCTGGCTATATAATGCAAACAGAGCTGGGATCCACCAGAATGACATTACAGGTTAGGAATCCTGAATTGGGAGTCCTTCAGTGCCACCAAGTCAAAATCATGGAATTCCCTCCCTAATGGTGTAATGGGTCTACCAACAGAACAAAGACTGTAGCAATTCAAGAAGGCAGCTCACCACCACCTTCGTAAGGCAACTTAAGGGCAGGCAATAAGTGCTGCTCCAGTCAGCAATGCCCATGTTCAACAAATGAATAAGAAAAATTACAAAAAGAGATTTGAGATATGAGATTAATTTCATTGGAACAGAAATTCCTAAAGAACGTTTGATCTGTTTCTTTATAATAATTAAGAGTTTTGAATGTCAATGGAACAAAGAACAAAGAAAATTGCAACACAGGAATAGGTCCTTTGGCACTCCAAGCCTGCGCAGAACCAGATCCTCTATTTAAACCTGTCACCTATTTTCTAGGGATCTGTATCCCTCTGCTCCCTGCCCATTCATGTATCTGTCTAGATAAATCTTAAATGATGTTATCATGCTCACCTCTGCTGACAACGCATTCCAGGCACCCACCACCCTCTCCATAAAGAACTTTCCACACATATCTCCCTTAAACCTTTCCCCTCTCACTTTGACCTCTAATAATTGAAGGGTAAAGGTTCTTGCTATCCATCCTGTCTATACTTCTCATGATTTTGTAGACCTCAATTAGGTCCCCCCTCAACCTCCATCTTTCAAATGAAAAAAATCCTAATCTACTCAACCTGTCTTCATAGCTAGTGCCCTCCATAACAGGCAATATCCTGGTGAAGCTTCTCTGCACTATCTCCAAAGCATCCACATCCTTTTGGTAATGTGGCAACCAGAACTGTACACACTATTCCAAATGTGGTCGAACTAAAGTCTTATACAGCTGTAACATGACCTGCCAACCCTTGCACTCAATACCCCATCTAATGATGGAAAGCATGCTGTATTCATTCTTGACCTTGCGAATAGGAAAAGATTATCTCCTGTAGTTGGGCAATCAGTGCAATAGGTCATCAATTTACATTTATCATTACATAAATAACAATAAACTGTAACAAAATTATTACCACAAAGGGCTGTTGAAAATTGGAATGTTTTTTCTCAGGGTGCGATTGAGTTAGAAGCTACAGAATCTTTTATGGAAATCTGGATAAATATTTGAAACAGATGAAAACTTGATATGTTGCATATTTGAAGCACCAAAGTTGTGCTCAGGTCAGATAGAAATGCAAAGGGATTAGTTTTGGATGGTTTGAGCAAAGGTGCAGTATTTACTCAACTGGCCTTACTTCCACTCCTATGTCTTATGGTCTTATGGTCTTATGACAGAATGATCTTTTATGCTGATCCTCAGTATAAAAGCAAATCAAAAGGGACCATTCAAGGCTAGCAATTTGAAGTGTAAACTCTCACAAACGAGTTGTTTTACATCTTTTTCAACTTTTTCACACAGAGGGTGCTGCATGTATGGAATGAGCAGCCAGAGCAAGTGGTGGAGGCTGGTACAATTACAACATTTAAAAGGCATCAGGGTATATGAATAGGAAGGGTTTGGAGGGATATGGGCCAAATGCTTGCAAATGAGATGAGATCAATTTAGGATATCTGGGACCAGATTAATTTAGGATATCTGGTCAGTATGAACAAGTTGGACTGAAGGGTCTGTTTCTGAGCTGTACATCTCTATGACTCTATGATTCTTTCTGAGAAGAAGATCTAAGAACTGGCTGGGGAGGGAGAAAGTCATTCAGAGAACAAAATGTTGCAGTTGGCTCTTTCACTGTCTGAATTTGTCAATTCCACGTTCAACTGTATGGATTTTTAATCTGCTTTTGAAGGATCTATTACTGTATGCGATGAGGTGAACAAATAAATGTCCATCAGATGTTAAATTACGGAAACAAAAGATCAAATCTTTTCCAGGTCTGAACAGTGTGGGCTGTGGTGAGATGTTGGACAGATGCAGGGTGTGGGGCGGAGCAGGGTGAGGGGCGGAGCAGGGTGAGGGGCGGAGCAGGGTGAGGGGCGGAGCAGGGTGCGGGGCGGAGCAGGGTGAGGGGCGGAGCAGGGTGAGGGGCGGAGCAGGGTGAGGGGCGGAGCAGGGTGAGGGGTGGAGCAGGGTGAGAGGCGGAGCAGGGTGAGGGGCGGAGCAGGGTGAGGGGCGGAGCAGGGTGAGGGGTGGAGCAGGGTGAGGGGCGGAGCAGGGTGAGGGGCGGAGCAGGGTGAGGGGCGGAGCAGGGTGAGGGGCGGAGCAGGGTGAGGGGCGGAGCAGGGTGCGGGGCGGAGCAGGGTGAAGGGCAGAGCAGGGTGAAGGGCAGAGCAGGGTGAGGGGCGGAGCAGGGTGCGGGGCAGAGCAGGGTGAGGGGCAGAGCAGATTGAGAGATGGAGCAGGGTGAGAATTGGTGCAGGGTGAGAGGTGGAGCAGGGTCAGAGGCGGAGCAGGGTGAGAGTGAAGCTAGATGAGTGGCGGAGCAGGGTCAGAGATGGAGCAGGGTGAGAGGTGGAACAGGGTGAGGGGTGGAGCAGGGTGAGGGGCGGAGCAGGGTGAGGGGTGGAGCAGGGTGAGGGGCGGAGCAGGGTGAGGGGCGGAGCAGGGTGAGGGGTGGAGCAGGGTGAGGGGCGGAGCAGGGTGAGGGGCGGAGCAGGGTGCGGGGCGGAGCAGGGTGAAGGGCAGAGCAGGGTGAAGGGCAGAGCAGGGTGAGGGGCGGAGCAGGGTGAGGGGCGGAGCAGGGTGAGAGGCGGAGCAGGGTGAGGGGTGGAGCAGGGTGAGGGGCAGAGCAGGGTGAGGGGCGGAGCAGGGTGAGGGGCAGAGCAGGGTGAGGGGCGGAGCAGGGTGAGGGGCGGAGCAGGGTGAGAAGTGGTGCAGGGTCAGAGTTGGAGCAGAATTGGCTAATGAGTGAAACAAGGCCATCTCAATGTCACATCACATCACTCTATTTTGTACCCTTATTATATGTTGCTCGACAGGATTCTTTCTGGACTGTGGCAAGATGCCAATTGATGTGTACAAATGGCACAACTTGCCTCATTAATATTCAGACTTCCGGTTTGCCAAACAATACTGGGAAACTTGATGAAGCCACCAGATTATGTATTTGGTGGATTCAGCTCACCACTTGTTTAGGACCATCTCATTGTTGGTGACCAGCCTACAACATCACAGGATATGATGCTCAGGCGCCAGTTGAATGCGTGCCTTGTCTATGGACCTTCTAATCTACCCTCTGCCACCACATCATAACTATCTTGGCCCATTCACCAGGTATTGATTGTGTCCTCTGGAACCACACACTTACATTGCAGGATTCACCAGCAATTCACGATGAAAGGCTGCAACAGGGAGACTGTGCACAGGAAGAGACACCCGGCTCTCATACTGCCCTCAGCTGAATATTCATAGTCACTAACTCAGCTCTTACTGTTTGCTCAAAATCAGTCCATTCAGAGAAACAGACAGCTTGCTTTGTTGCAAAACAGGCTTCAGTCTTGGGAGGACCCATCAGGCTGCTGTCAGTATGCTCCATCAATCTCACACTTCCTTCTTGTCTCACCAGCTTATACGGTAATGCATTGCATGTGCAACAAGCAGGCCATCATTTCAACTCCTACCATCCCTGCAAGAGCAGTCCTCATCTTCTACAAGATCCAGGATTGTCTCCTCATGCGGGTGAGGACAGGACTCTCTTTGCCCTGTAATAGACTGTCCAATCCTGTAACAAGGAAAAGGGGCAAATAAGTGAGATGACAGTAAGTGGCCTTGCTTTTTGTCTTGGTTCATGTGGAAGAAAAGTGGGAAAAGACAGAGTTAGTGGTTTGGGAGGCAGAGAATGAAAAGAGGGTGAGAAAATGTATAGTAGGCTATAGGTGGTGGTGGGGCTTGAGCCCTGATGGGAGGTGAGTGCAGTGACACTAATGTGTATAAATTGCTGGGACGTGGAGTGAGGTGGCAGAGAGAAAAATGTGGCACTTATCCTGGTGGAGTGGAGAAGATTAATCTTTGTCTAACATCAAGGATCAATGGAAATTGTTCCTCAGCCTCATCTGAATAATGGCGACAAGTAACTGGAACTTGCTGTGTTTCGACAGACATTTAATCAGGCAGGCAAAAACTGAGTTACTTGCCTTTCTCAGAATGATCCTCAGGCATGTTCTGAAATGGGATGATGCATGTAATGGAGGAACCAAATGGAAATACAAGCAGGGATGCACTCCTGGCTTGTCTTGGAGATGCTAGTTGCAAATGTTTAAAGTAAAACGTGCCTTCAGCTAACAATTACAGAGGATGCTGAGGAATGTTGAGTGAGATAGATAAGTTGCTATCGTCCCAGAGGATCCTACTGCTCCTCTCTCATGACAGAGAGATTACATTTTGTGAGTTTAATCTGAAAGTCACCACGTTTAGATGAAGTACAAAATTGTAACAATGAAAGTGTTTGTTACACAAAAAAAACTAAATGGAAGAAGTAGTCAGTTCGGTTGTCAGCACCTTTTTGCTATATCATCCAGGATAACCTTTTTGCATGTTTAACGTGTTCCCAATACATAAATTATAAAATGTAATTTATACAATAAAGATAAACCTGAGTCTTGTGATTCTTTCTGGAATACGCAAGGAAAAACAAAACACACAGTTGTATCCAGTGAAGATCATAACACAAAGTCAGAGTTTAAACTTTATTAACCTATCCAGTTATTGTCAGGACTATGCCATCAATGCTGCTTGTAAAAATTAAAACAGGAACAAAGGGATTTATCTGTTTTTAAAATTATGATTTATACTGAGGATCAGGATAATGAGTTTCTTTACAGTATTTTATAAATACATGCATCATGTATTGAACATTATATCATGTATTTCTAACCACTAAATAGGGCTTTCAGATCGCTTAGCATTAATGGCAATCGACAAGTATTGTTCAGCATATTGACCTGCATATGCTGTGACTCTTTTTGCTTATTTACAAGATAACTGGGTGTCATTTAGTCTACTAATTACTAGAAACATTATTTTATTTGTTCATCAGTGAACTTGTGATGCTTTGCAGAATGAGTTGATGTACTATGATGAAACATCCAGGGAAATAAAAGGATAGAGGGACTCATTATATCATGGATCATGAATAATGAAACAGCAACAGAGAAATTGTCAATAGACTTAGAACTTCTCATGTTAAGTCAGAAGTCGCATGACACCAGGTTATAGTCCAACAGTTTTATTTGAAACCACAAGTTTTCAGAGTATAGCCCATTCATCAGGTGAAGTGATTGACACCTCCACATTATGGTCCTCATGCTAAGGGCAAAGATAAGAACAGGAAGTCATTTGGAAGATTTTATAAATAACTGATAATCAAAAACTGTCTCCAAGAATCAGCTGGCTTTTTAAAACTTATTTTGATTTTTCTCATCGTGCTAGATTAGGGCAATGATGCTAAAGTAAAAAGAAGTATCATTTGTGTTTTATTTTCTTGGTCAAGCCATGTTTGAAGGATAACGCCTGTTATATTGTATGCTATTTATATTTGCACAACTTTTTTAAGGATTACTATTTAATCTGGAAATGGAGAGACATCAAAAGTCAATGAATGTAGTTGTTCCTAATAAGGTGATGAATGTTTTTTATAGGGTAAAGGAGGCAAAATCCAGAGCATTTAATCAAAATGCACCTTTGAAGGACTATTAAAAGACAAATTTGAAATCAACAAAAAGTAAACTTGGAACAGATGTCAGACAAACTTTTATTCATTCAGAAAGTGATGAATAATCTCCCAATAAGCTGCTGGGAATGGTTAGCTCAGGTGGGGAGGTCTGGTTTATTAATGTAGGATGACACGACCAGCACATGTTCAGTTTCTATGCTGGCTGATACCACTGTGAAGGTAAAAAACTCCGGATGCTGGAAATCAGAAATAAAAACATAAATTGTTTGAAAATCCCAGCATGCCTAGAAGCATCTGTGGAGAGAAATCAGAGTTAATATCTTAGGGCTAGTGGCCTTCCTTCAGAACATGGTCTTTAGAACAAAAGAAAAAACCCTTGGCTCTTCACTCTCTACATGACACTCATGATTGCAAATCTCTATCAGGTCTCCCCTCAGTCTCTGATGCTCCAACGAAATGTGTCCCAGTCTTTTCTGCCTCTCCCTATAGCTCAAACCCTCCAGTACTGGCAACATCCTTATTAATATGTTCTGCACCCTCTGAAGTTTAACAATGTCCTTCTTTAAGAAGGACAACCAGAATTGTGACATCCCAGATCTATACTCAACGTTATGACCAATGAAGACAAGCATGACAAAGGCCTTCTTCACCATCCTGTTTACCTGCGACTCCACTTTCAAGAAACCATGCACCTGCACCCTGAGGTCTCTTTGTTGAGTAACACTCCCCAGGTCCCTACCGTTAAGTGTATAAGTCCTGCCCTGATTTGCCTTTCCAAAATGCAACACTTCACATTTATCTAAATTAAACTCCAGCTGCCACACTTCAGCCCACTGGAGACACAGAATAGAATATTCATTGTTGTCACATATACTCAAGTAGAGAAGTACAGGTGCACAGTGAAAGTTTTTAGCAAGTTTCCTCTTATGGCACCTTCTTAGGTACAAAGTAATTAGGTACAAATCTTGGACACAAAATAGAGGAATAAAATAAAAAGTAGTTGCATTACTTTGCAATGATTCACAGATTTAGTTAGAAGTATGACACTTAAAATGATAAACATTACAGTCAGATAAACAATTTATAAATAATTGTTACACAGCAGTGGCTCAGTGCAGGAGATGCCACACATGGTCTGACTGCCTGTGTGAGACCTCAGTCCAAAAATTCTCCCCGCTCCACTCTAAGCCTCCAGTCCACTCCGTTCTGGCTCTCAGCTGCTCCAGGGTAAATTTTCTCTGGGGCAGGTTTCCCCAGACCAACCCTTGCTCTGGGGGCTCTTTCCCCAGGCCAACCCTCACTTTGGAGACTGTGTCCCCAGGCCAGCTCTCGTTCTGGGATTTTCCTCTGGTATACACCAGCTCCTCCGTTTCCCTCTGGGAAAGTCCAAGTCTTGAGTAGTTTATGCTAATACTCTCTGGAGTTCAGAAAAATTAGAAGGGATGTAATTGAGATACCTAAGATGTCAAAGGGGTTGTTGTAGTAGATATAGAGGAGATGTTTCCTCATATCTGACAACCTAGAATGAGGTCATAGTTTTAGAATACGGGATAGAAGTCTGTACCAGCAGAAAACGTGCAATAAATGAAGGAAACACAATTTACACTAAAATAGTTTTCAAATACTCTTTAAACTGTTTCTTTTTTATCTTTTGAAAATTGAAGTGATTTTAGAAGAACTTCAAGTTCTGCTGAGGTAAGGGATGTAAGAAAAATCAAGGATCAAAAGGTGAGGTTTGGAAATTGTGGAATTCAGTAATGATTCCAAAAGGCTGTAAGGTTCCAAAAAGGCATTATTCCTATAGCTTACCTTAATGGAACACTGTAGCAGACCCAGGCCTGAGATATTTGCACGGGGAACGTAGTTTCTTGAACTGGAAAGCAAATGGGTAATTCCTATGGACAGAGCAGAGGTGCTCTGCAAAACAGTCACTCAATTTACATTCAGTTGTCACCAGCTGCATTGTAAGCAGCAAATACAGAGCACTAGATTGAAAGAAATAAAATGCTTCTTCACCTGGAGGATGTATTTGGGGGCTTTAATAGAGAAAACGGAGGAGGTGAACAGAAAGGGGTACAGCTTCTGCAGCACAGGGGTAATGAAAGTCAAAGACCTTGGACATCATGTCCACCAGGACAGCTAGATTACATAGTAAAGAAAGTTGATGGGACGATTTTCTTCATTAAGCAAGGGAGTGAAGAGAAGTGTAGCGATATAACACTGTAACTAAAAAAGATATTAGTTAACACCACAGTTGGAGTTTTGTATACATTACTATTCACCACACTTCAGAATAAATGGAGCAGAGATTGACAGGGTTTGAGAATTGCAGCTGTGAGAAAACATTGGTAAGGCTCAGGTTGCTTTCCTTAGAACAGACGAGGCCGAGGGTCAAATTAACTGGGGTAGACAAAATAATGATAGAGTGGATGGAAGAGATCTATTTCCCTTATCAAAGAGGTCAGTTACCAGGTGACAGAGATTTAGGTAATTTATAGAGCAATTAGAAGGGACCTGGTGGTTGAAGCAGAAACTCCAAAAACATTTCAAAGGAACCTGGTACTCCATTTGAAATGCGATGCTGGGCAAGGCTACAGACCATGTGTTGGTAATTGGGATTAGAACGATGGTGATTTTATTTTTTTTTCTTTTTAAAAGGGGAAAAACACCCAAATGGCCAGTGACAAGCACTGCCCCTTACGATGGTGATTTTATTCAGCTGTACAGACACAATGGACTAAATAGACTCTCATTGTGCACTACTCTTCCGTGGTTCTATCGTTAAATTATCCATTTACAATGATCTTCTGCGCCTCACAGAATGAAATTTGGAATCTGGAGTATCAGGATCCTATGGCTGACTTAAGCATCAACAGACACAACATTGTATAGTTAATATAGCCCAGACATTCTATGCTGTACCATTAACATCATTGCCCTGAGTCCCTGGCCTATGTCCCACAGCAGAACCGGCTGATTTTTCTTGGTGATTTTAGTGCCAGAGTTTGGAGGGTAACAAACCTTCAGCAAAGGCCTGATTAGAAAGAAAAGCACACAACAGGTAAATGTCAATGGAGACATCCTCTTGACAAAATGCCTAAAGCATAGCCTGGTCATAATAATCACCTGATTTCATCTTCATCAGGGAGACAAAAAACAAGACATCACGATGGCACCCTCACTCCAGCCATTGGCAGCTGCTTGACTATGGCATTGTCTGAGTCTGGGGCAATGTGAAAGCTTATGGTCAGTGTGCCTGCAATTACTTCTCTTACTTCCTTAAATATCAACTTTAAGTAAGAATAGTCTGTCCAACACTTCTTCCTTATCAATTGTTAACCCTTTTAGTGACACAGTTTCCACCACAGCTGTAATGGCAGCAATTGTGGATGATGTGAAGATTGGGAAAGCTGCAGATAGTGAGGAGGATTGCCAGAGGACACAGCAGGATGTAGATAGGCTGGAGACTTGGGCAGAGAAAAGGCAGATGGAGTTAAATCTGGACAAACGCAAGCTGATGCATTTTGGAAGGCCTAATGAAGGAGGGAAGTAGTTGGCCGAACCCTTAGCAACATTAACATACAGAGGAATCTAGGTGTACAGGTCCACAGGTAACTGAAAGTGGCAACACGAGTGGTTACTTAAGTGACTGCTGGGACAGCAGTAAATTGAGGGGTGTGTAGGTTAGGTTGATATTAGATTAAAATAAATGCTCAGCACAATATTGTGGGCTGAAGGGCCTGCACTGTGCTGTACTGTTCTTTGTTCTATATTCTATGTTCTAAGGTGATCAAGAAGGCATAAAGCATGTTTCTCTTCATCAGTTGGGGCACAGAGAATAAAAATTGGCAAGTCATGTTGCAGCTGTAAAGAACTGCAGGAGGGGGTGCAGATTGGGAGGCAGATTTTGGAAAGGTGCAGAAGTAACAGGGTTGTTGTCACGGGTGACTTTAACTTCCCTAATGCAAAGAACAACAAAGAACAAAGAAAATTTACAGCCCAGGAACAGGCCCTTCAGCCCTCCAAGTCTGAGCTGATCCAAATCTACTGTCTCAACCTTTCACCCAATTCCTAAGCATCCGTATCCCTCTACTCCCCACCTACTCATGCAACTGTCCAGACGCATCTTAAATGAATCTACCGTGCCTGCCTCTACCACCTCTGCTGGCGACACGTTCCAGATGCCCACCACCCTCTGTGTGAAGTACTTGCTGCGTGTCTCCCCCTTAAACTTTTCACCTCTCACCTTGAAAGCGTGCCCTCTCTTCACCCTGGGAAAAAGCTTGTCTCTATCCACCCTGTGTATAACCTTCATGATTTTGTAGACCTCAATTAGGTGCCCCCTCAATCTCCTTTTTTCTAATGAAAACAAACCTAACCCACTCAACCTCTCTTCATAGCTAGTACCTTCCATACCAGGCAACATCCTCGTCTACCTTCTCTGCACTCTCTCCAAAGTGTCCACATCGTTTTGGTAATGTGGCACCCAGGACTGTACACAGTATTCTAAATGCAGCCAAACCAACATCATGTACAATTTTAACATGACTTTCCAGCTCTTATACTCAATACCCCATCCAATGAAGGCAATCATACTATATGCCTTCTTGACCACTCTATCCACCTGTGGATACAATGGACCTACACTCCCAGATCTCTCTGCTCATCAACTTTTCCGAAAGCTCTTCTGTTCGGTGTATAATTCACTCTAGAATTAGACTTCCCAAAATGCATCACCTCACATTTGCCTGGATTGAACTCCATCTGCCACTTTTCCACCCAACTCTCCAGTCTCTCTATACCCTCGTGTATTCTCTGACAGTCCCTTATGCTTTCTGCTACTCCACCAATCTTCATGTCATCTGCACATTTACTGATCATACCAACAGTGCTCTCTTCCAGATCATTTATGTATATCACAAACAACAGTGGCCCCATCACTGACCCCTGTGGAACACCACTGGTCACCTTTCTCCAGTTCGAGAAACTCCCTTTGACTACTACTCTCTGTCTCCTGGTGCTCAGCCAGTTCTTTATCCACCTAGCTAGAAGACCCAGCACACCATATAACTTCACTTTCTCCATTAGTCTACCATGGGGAACCTTATCAAACACCTTACTAAAGTTCATGTATGTGACATCAACAGCCCTTCCTTCATCTATCAACTTGGTCACTTCCTTAAAGAACTCTATTAAGTTGGTAAGGCACAATCTCCCCTGTGCAAAACCATGTTTGCCTCTCACTGATAAGCTCATTCTTTTCTCAACATAAATAGATTTTATCCCTCAGTACCTTCTTCAGCAACTTTCCCACCACCGACATCAAACCCACTGGTCTGTAGTTACCCGGAATATCACTATTACCTTTCTTGTAGAGAGGGACAACATGAGCAACCCTCCAGTCCTCCGGCACCTCACTGTTGTTTAAGGAGCTTGATTGTAGTTATTGATTGTAACCTCCTCAGTTCAAATAGCTTGGATAGTTTTTATCCGTTGTGTCCAGGAAGGATTCCTGCTTCAATATATAGATGTGCTGACTAGAGGGGAGGCCATATTGGTTTTGGTGCTTGGCAACGAACCATGCCAGGTGTCAGATCTCTTGGTGGGAGAATATTTCAGTAATAGTGATCACAACTCCCTGACGTTTGCTATGTTCATGGAGAGGGATAGGAACACATAGTATGGGAAAGTATTTAATTGGGGGAGGGGGAATTACAATGCTATTAGGCAAGAACTGGGGTGCCTAAATTGGGAACAGATGTTCTCAGGGAAATGCATGACAGAAATGTGGAGGTTGTTTAGGGAGCATTTGCTGATAATGCTGAACAGATTTGTCCCACTGAGGCAAGGAAGGGATAGTAGGTTGAAATAATCCTCAGTGACAAGGGATGTGGAATATTTAGTCAAGAGGAGAAAAGAAGCTTACTTGAGGTTGAGGAGACAAGGATCAGACAGGGCTTTAGAGGGTCACAAGGTAGCCAGGAAGGAACTGAATAATGGACTTAGGAGAGCTAGGAGGGGCATGAAAAGGCTTTAGTGGGTAGGATTAAGAAATACCCTAAAGCATTCTACACTGATGTGAGAAACAAGAGGATGGCTAGAGTGAGGGTAGAGCTAATCAAGGATATTGTAGGGAATGTATGCCTGGAGTTGGAGGAGGTAGGGGAGGTCATTAATGAATACTTTGCTTCAGTATTCACTACTGACAGGGACCTTGATGTTTGTGAGGACAGTGTGAAACAGACTGATATGCTTGAACAGGTTGATGTTAAGAAGGAGGATGTGCTGAAAATTTTGAAAAACACAAGGCTAGATAAGTTCCTGCGGCCAGGCAGGATATACACAAGGTTACTACAGGAAGTGAGGGATGAGATTGCTGCACCTTTGGTGATGATCATTGTGTCCTCATTGTCCACTGGAGTAGTGCCAGATGATTGGAGAGTGACAAATGTTATTCCCTTGTTCAAGAAAGGGAATAGGAATAACCCTTGGAACTATGGACTAGTCAGTCTTATGACTGTGGTGGGCAAATTATTGGAGAGGATTTTGAGAGACAGGATTTATGATTACGTGAAAAACCAAAGCTTGATTAGAGATGGTCAGTATGGCTTTGTAAGGGGTATCTTATGCCTTAAAGGGTGTCACGGGGCTGAGTTGAGTATGGTTGCCATTACGAAAGAGATAGTGCTAGAAAAGTTAAAAAGTCTTAAAATTGATAAATCTCCTGGCCCCGATGGGATACACCCTAGAGTTCTGAGAGAGGTGGCTGAGGAAATAGCAGAGGCATTGGTTGAGATTTTTCAAGAGTCACTGGAGTCAGGAAAGGTCCCGGATGATTGGAAGATGGCTGTTGTAACCCCCTTGTTCAAGAAAGGATCAAGGCAAAAGATGGAAAATTATAGGCCAATCAGCTTAACCTCGGTTGTTGGTAAAATTCTAGAATCCATAATTAAGGATGAGGTTTCTAAATTCTTGGAAGAGCAGAGTCTGATTAGAACAAGTCAACATGGATCTAGTAAAGGGAGGTCATGCCTGACAAACCTGTTGGAATGTTTTGAAGAGGTAACAAGTAGGTTGCTTTGCCTGCAACGGTAGTAGGTTGTAACCCAGTGGATGTGGTCTATCTAGACTTTCAAAAGGCCTTTGATAAGGTGCCACACGGGAGGCTGCTGAGCAAGGTGAGGGCCCATGGTGTCGAGGTGAGCTGCTGGGATGGATTGAGGATTGGCTGTCTAACAGAAGGCAGGGAGTTGGGATAAAAGGTTCTTTTTCAGAATGGCAGCCGGTGACGAGCGGTGTCCCGCAGGGTTCGGTGCTGGGGCCACAGCTGTTCGCATTATATATTAATGATTTGGATGAGGGAACCGGGGGCATTCTAGCGAAGTTTGCCGATGATACGAAGTTAGGTGGACAGGCAGGTAGTACTGAGGAAGTGGGGAGGCTACAGAAGGATCTAGACAGGTTGGGAGAGTGGTCCAGGAAATGGCTGATGGAATTTAACGTGAGCAAGTGCGAGGTCTTGCACTTTGGCAAAAAGAATAAAAGCATGGACTACTTTCTAAATGGTGAGAAAATTAATAAAGCCAAAGCACAAAGGGATCTGGGAGTGCTAGTCGAGGATTCTCTAAAGGTAAACATGCAGGTTGAGTCTGTGATTAAGAAAGCGAATGCAATGTTGTCAATTATCTCAAGAGGGTTGGAATATAAAAGCAGAGATGTACTACTAAGACTTTATAAAGCTCTGGTTAGGCCCCATTTGGAGTACTGTGTCCAGTTTTGGTCCCCACACCTCAGGAAGGACATACTGGCACTGGAACGTGTCCAGCGGAGATTCACACGGATGATCCCTGGAATGACAGGTCTAGCATATGAGGAACGGCTGAGGATACTGGGATTGTATTCGTTGGAGTTTAGAAGATTAAGGGGAGACTTAATAGAGACGTACAAAATAATACATGGCTTGGAAAAGGTGGATGCTAGGAAATTGTTTCCGTTAGACGAGGAGACTAGGACCCGTGGACACAGCCTTAGAATTAGAGGAGGTCATTTCAGAACAGAAATGCGGAGACATTTCTTCAGCCAGAGAGTGGTGGGCCTGTGGAATTCATTGCCACGGAGTGCAGTGGAAGCCGGGACGCTAAATGTCTTCAAGGCCGAGATTGATAGATTCTTGTTGTCTAGAGGAATTAAGGGCTACGGGGAGAACGCTGGTAAGTGGAGCTGAAATGCGCATCAGCCATGATTGAATGGCGGAGTGGACTCAATGGGCCGAATGGCCTTACTTCCACTCCTATGTCTTATGGTCTTATGGTCTTAAGCCTTATTGAATTCTTTGATGTGTCAAAACACTTTGAGGGTAAAGCAGTGAAATATGTACATGGGCTTTAACAAGGCATTTGATAAGGTACCCCGTGGTAGGCTCATACAGAACGTAAGGAGGCATGGGATACAGGAAATCTGACTGTCTAGATACAGAATTAACTAGCCCATAGAAGACAGAGGGTGGTGGTGGATGGAAAGTATTCAGCTTGGAGCCAGACCAGTGGTGTTCCATTGGGATCTATTCTGGGTTCTCTGCTCTTTGTGATCTTTACAAATGACTTGGATGAGGAAATGGAAGGTTGGGTTAGTAAATTTACCAATGACATGAAGGTTGGTGGAGTGGTGGGGGGGGGGGGGGGGTGTGTGGATAGTGTGGAGGGTTGTTGTAGGTTGAAACAGGATACTGAAAGGCTGCAGAACTGGGCTGATAAGTGGCCAATGGTGTTCAACCTGAAAAAATATGAAGTGATTTATTTTGTAAGGTCAAATTTGAATGCAGAGTACAGGGTTAAAGGCAAAATTCTTGGCAGTGTGGGGTAACAGAAGGATCTTGGGGCCAATGTCCATAAATTCATCAAAGTTGCCACTCAAGTTAGCTTTTATTAATAGAGGGATCGAGTTCCGGAACCATGAGGTTATGCTGCAGCTGTACAAAACTCTGGTGCAGCCGCACTTGGAGTATTGTGTACACATCTGGTCACCACATTATAAGAAGGATGTGGAAGCTTTGGAAAGGGTGCAGAGGAGATTTGCTAGGATGTTGCCTGGTATGGAAGGAATGTCTTACAAGGAAAGGCTGAGGGCCTTGAGGCTGTTCTCGTTAGAGAGAAAAAGGTTGAGAGGTGACTTAATAGAGACATATAAGATAATCAGAGGGTTAGATAGGGTGGACAAGGAGAGCCTTTTTCCAAGAATGGTGACAGCGAGCACAAGGGGGCATAGCTTTAAATTGAGGGGTGATAGATATAGAACAGATGTCAGAGGTAGTTTCTTTACTCAGAGAGTAGTAAGGGTATGGAATGCTTTGCCTGCAACGGTAGTAGATTTGCCAACTTTAAGTACATTTAAGTCGTCATTGGACAAGCATATGGACGTACATGGAATAGTGTAGGTTAATTGGGCTTCAGATTGGTATGACAGGTCGGCGCAACATCGAGGGCTGAAGGGCCTATACTGCGCTGTAATGTTCTATGTTCTATGTTCTATAAGTTGATAGAATTGTTAAGAAGATGTATGGTCTGTTGGCTTTCATTAACAAGACAATTGAGTTTAAGAGCCGCAAGGTAATGCAGCAGTTCTACAGAGCCCTGGTTAGACCACACGTGGAATATTGTGTTCAGTTCTGGTTGCCTCACTATAGGAAGAACGTGGAAGCTTTAGAGAGGATGCAGAAAAGATTTACCAGGATGCTGCTTGGATAGAAGGCCTGGCTTATGAAGAAAGGTTGAGGGAACTAGGGCTTTTCTCATTGGAGCAAAGAAGGATGAGACATTAGATTACTTACAGTGTGGAAACAGCCCAACAAGTCCACACCGACCCGCAGAAGCGCAACCCACCCAGACCCATTCCCCTACATTTACCCATTCACCTAACACTACGGGCAATTTAGCATGGTTAATTCACTTAACCTGCACATTTTTGGACTGTGGGAGGAAACCGGAGCAAACCCACACAGACACAGGGAAAATGTGCAAACTCCACACAGTCGCCTGAGGCGGGAATTGAACCCAGGTCTTTGATGCAGCAGTGCTAACCATTGTGCCACCATGCCACCCACACATAGAGGTGTGTAAGACGACGAGAGGCATAGATAGAATGGATAGCCAGAGACGTTTTCCCAGGGCAGGCATGTCTATCATGAGGGGGAATAACTTTAAGTGATTGGAGGAAGGTTTAGGGAAGATGTCAGTTCTTTACACAGAGAGTGGTGGGTGTCTGGAATGCACTGCAGCAGTAGTGATAGAGTCAGAAACATTAGGGACATTTAAGTGAATCTCGGGTAGGCACATGAAAAATAGTACATTGAAGGGTATGTCAGTTGGTTTGATCTTAGTGTAGGATAAAAGATCGGCCCAATATCAGGGGCCAAAGGGCCTGTACTGTGCTGTAGTGCTTTATGTTCTAATTCTAGGGAAGCCACATTTGGAATATTGTGTACTGTTCTGGTTACCACAGTATCCAAAGTAGAGGAAACAGAAACAGTTTCCCAGGATGTTCCCTGGTTTGGAGGATATTAGCCAAGAGGAGAGATTGGACAAATTTGGTTTGTTTTCACGTCAATGTGAAAGGATGAGGGACAGCCTGATAGCAGTTTACAAAAGTTATGAGGAGCATGGATAGAACGGATGTCAGAGTCTTTTTTTTCTCAGTGTGGAAATGTCAACTGCTAAAGGACATTGGTTTCAGGCAAAAAGTGTGAAGTTTAAAAGAGATGTGAGAGGCAAGTCTTTTCAGTGGCTGAAGGACCTGAACTGAAGGGAATTTATATTTGCCAGGAATTGGTGTTGGAGAGACTGTTAGGTCTGAAGGTTGATAAGTCACCGGGGCCTGATGGTCTACATCCCAGGGTACTGAAGGAGGTGGCTCGAGAAATCGTGGATGCATTGGTGATTATTTTCCAGAGTTCGATAGATTCGGGATCAGTTCCTGTGGATTGGAGGGTGGCTAATGTTGTACCACTTTTTAAGAAAGATGGGAGAGGGAAAGCAGGAAATTATAGACCAGTTAGTCTGACCTCAGTGGTGGGAAAGATGCTGGAGTCTCTTATAAAGGATGAGATTACGACACATCTGGATAATAGTAACAGGATAGGTCAGAGTCAGCATGGATTCATGAAGGGGAAATCATGCTTGACTAATCTTCTGGAATTTTTTGAGGATGTAACTCTGAAGATGGACAAGGGAGATCCAGTAGATGTAGTGTACCTGGACTTTCAGAAACCTTTTGATAAAGTCCCACACAGGAGGTTAGTGAGTAAAATTAGGGCGCACGGTATTGGGGGCAAAGTACTAACTTGGATTGAAAGTTGGTTGGCTGACAGGAAACAAAGAGTAGTGATAAACGGCTCCATTTCAGAATGGCAGGCAGTGACCAGTAGGGTACCGCAGGGAGCAGTGCTGAGACCGCAGCATTTTACAATATATATTAATGATATAGAAGATGGTATTAGTAATAACATTAGCAAATTTGCTGATGATACTAAGCTGGGTTGCAGGGTGAAATGTGATGAGGATGTTAGGAGATTACAGGGTGACCTGGACAGGTTAGGTGAGTGGTCAGATGCATGGCAGATGCAGTTTAATATGGGTAAATGTATGGTTATCCACTTTGGTGGCAAGAACAGGAAGGCAGATTACTACCTAAATTGAATCAATTTAGGTAAAGGGGCAGTACAGAGAGATCTGGGTGTTCTTGTACACCAGTCAATGAAGGTAAGCATGCAGGTACAGCAGGTAGTGAAGAAGGCTAATAGCATGCTGGCCTTCATAACAAGAGGGATTGAGTATAGAAGCAAAGAGGTTCTTCTGCAGCTGTACAGGGCCCTGGTGAGACCAGACCTGGAGTATTGTGTGCAGTTCTTTTTTTTTAGATTACATTACAGTGTGGAAACAGGCCCTTCGGCCTAACGAGTCCACACCGACCCGCTGAAGCGTAACCCACCCATACCCCTACATTTACCCCTTACCTAACACTAGGGGCAATTTAGCATGGCCAATTCACCTGACCTGATCTTTGTGACTGTGAGAGGAAACCGGAGCACCCGGAGGAAACCCACGCAGACACGGGGAGAATGTGCAAACTCCACACAGTCAGTCGCCTGAGGCGGGAATTGAACCCAGATCTCTGGCGCTGTGAGGCAGCAGTGCTAACCACTGTGCCACCGTACCACACTTTCTGGTCTCCAAACTTGAGGAAAGACATTCTGGCTATTGAGGGAGTGCAGCGTAGGTTCACGAGGTCAATTCCTGGAATGGCAGGATTACCTTACACTGAAAGACTGGAGCGACTGGGCTTGTATACCCTTGAGTTTAGAAGACTGAGAGGGGATCTGATTGAAACATATAAGATTATTAAAGGATTGGACACTCTGGAGGCAGGAAACATGTTTCCGCTGATGGGTGAGTCCCGAACCAGAGGACACAGCTTAAAAATAAGGGGTAGGCCATTTAGGATAGAGATGAGGAGAAACTTCTTCACCCAGAGAGTGGTGGGTGTATGGAATGCTCTGCCCCAGAAGGCAGTGGAGGCCCAGTCTCTGGATTCGTTGAAGAAAGAGTTGGATAGAGCTCTCAAGGATAGTGGAATCAAGGGTCATGGAGATAAGGCAGGAACAGGATACTGATTAAGGATGATCAGCCATGATCATATTGAATGTTGGTGCAGGCTCGAAGGGCAGAATGGCCTACTCCTGCACCTATTGTCTATTGTTTATTGTTTACACAGAGGGCAGTAAGTGCCTGGAATGTGCTGCCAGAGGAGGTGATGAAGCAGATATGATAGGAATATTTAAAAGGCTTCTTGACAGAAGTATGAATAACAGGAAATAGAGGGATAAGGAGTGCGTAGGGTCAAAGGTTTTTGTTTCGAAAGGCACCATGTGATGGCACAGTGTTGGTGGGCTGAAGGGCCCATTCTTTACTCTTTGTTCTAGAATAAAACCTAAAATGCCAGAAATATGCAGCAGATCCATCATTACATTTCAGGGAAAAGGGATTAATGTTTTGAGTTAGACCTATCTTGATGTCCATTCTGATGAGGGATCTACATTTGAATTGTAAGTGTGTCTTTACCATGGGTAAGTGCTGATGGAACTGCTGTGTCCTGCTCCTGTTTTTATTTGACAGCTGACATTGAGAATGTAAAATCTTACGGGGTCACTTATATCGGCACTGAGAGAATGTAACACATGATCATAGAACATAGAACATAGAACAATACAGCACAGAACAGGCCCTTCGGCCCACGATGTTGTGCCGAACTTCTATCCTAGATTAAGCACCCATCCATGTACCTATCCAAATGCCGCTTAAAGGTCGCCAATGAATCTGACTCTACCACTCCCTCGGGCAGCGCATTCCATGCCCCCACCACTCTCTGGGTAAAGAACCCACCCCTGACATCTCCCCTATACCTTCCACCCTTCACCTTAAATTTATGTCCCCTTGTAACACTCTGTTGTACCCGGGGAAAAAGTTTCTGACTGTCTACTCTATCTATTCCTCTGATCATCTTATAAACCTCGATCAAGTCACCCCTCATCCTTCGCCGTTCCAACGAGAAAAGGCCGAGAACTCTCAACCTATCCTCGTACGACCTACTCTCCATTCCAGGCAACATCCTGGTAAATCTTCTCTGCACCCTCTCCAAAGCTTCCACATCTTTCCTAAAGTGAGGCGACCAGAACTGCACACAGTACTCCAAATGTGGCCTAACCAAAGTCCTGTACAGCTGCAACATCACCTCACGACTCTTGAATTCAATCCCTCTGCTAATGAACGATAATACTCCATAGGCCTTCTTACAAACTCTATCCACCTGAGTGGCAACCTTCAAAGATCTATGTACATAGACCCCAAGATCCCTCTGTTCCTCCACCTGACCAAGAACCCTACCATTAACCCTGTATTCCGCATTCTTATTTGTTCTTCCAAAATGGACAACCTCACACTTGGCAGGGTTGAACTCCATCTGCCACTCCTCAGCCCAGCTCTGCATCCTATCTAAGTCCCTCTGCAGCCGACAACAGCCCTCCTCACTGTCCACAACTCCACCTATCTTTGTATCATCTGCAAATTTACTGACCCACCCTTCGACTCCCTCCTCTAAGTCATTAATAAAAATTACAAACAGCAGAGGACCCAGAACTGATCCCTGCGGAACTCCACTTGTAACTGGACTCCATGCTGAATATTTACCATCTACCACCACTCTCTGACTTCTACCGGTTAGCCAGTTTTCTATCCAATTGGCCAAATTTCCCTCTATCCCATGCCTCCTGACTTTCCGCATAAGCCTACCATGGGGAACCTTATCAAATGCCTTACTAAAATCCATGTACACTACATCCACTGCTCTACCCTCATCCACATGCTTGGTCACCTCCTCGAAGAATTCAATAAGACTTGTAAGGCAAGACCTACCCTTCACAAATCCGTGCTGGCTGTCCCTAATCAAGCAGTGTCTTTCCAGATACTCGTAAATCCTATCCCTCAGTACCCTTTCCATTACTTTGCCTGCCACAGAAGTAAGACTAACTGGCCTGTAATTCCCGGGGTTATCCCTATTCCCTTTTTTGAACAGGGGCACAACATTCGCTACTCTCCAGTCCCCTGGTACCACCCCAGTTGCCAGTGAAGACGAGAAGATCATTGCCAACGGTACTGCAATTTCCTCTCTTGCTTCCCACATAATCCTAGGATATATCCCGTCAGGCCCGGGGGACTTGTCTATCCTCAAGTTGTTCAAAATGTCCAACACATCTTCCTTCCTAACAGGTATCTCTTCTAGCTTATCAGTCCGTTTCACACTCTCCTCTTCAACAATACGGTCCCTCTCGTTCGTAAATACTGAAGAGAAGTACTTGTTCAAGACCTCTCCTATCTCTTCCGACTCAATACACAGTCTCCCACCACTGTCCTTGATCGGACCTACCCTCGTTCTCGTCATTCTCAGGTTTCTCACATATGCATAGAATGCCTTGGGGTTATCCTTGATCCTATCCGCCAGGGATTTTTCATGCCCTCTCTTAGCTCTCCTAATCCCTTTCTTCAGGTCCCTTCTGGCTATCCTGTATCCCTCCACTGCTCTGTCTGAACCTTGTTTCCTCAACCTTATGTAAGCCTCCTTCTTCCTCTTTACTAGACATTCAACCTCCCTCGTCAACCAAGGCTCCCTCACACGACCATTTCTTCCCTGCCTGATCGGTACATACATATCAAGGACACGTCGTATCTGCTCCTTGAAAAAGTCCCACATTTCCACCACATCCTTCCCTAACAGCCTATGCTCCCAACGTATGCTCCTCAAATCCTGTCTTACAGCATCGTAATTTCCCTTCCCCCAATTGTAAAATCTACCTTGTTGTGCGCACCTATCTCTCTCCATAACCAAGGTGAAAGTCACAGAATTGTGGTCGCCATCACCAAAATGTTCACCCACCAACAAGCCCACCACTTGTCCCGGTTCGTTACCGAGTACCAAATCCAATATGGCCTCCCCTCTGGTTGGACAATCTACATACTGCGTTAGAAAAGCTTCCTGGACACACTGCACAAACACTGCCCCATCCAATCTACTTGATCTAAAGAGCTTCCAATCAATATTTGGGAAGTTGAAGTCGCCCATGACTACGACCCTGTGGCTTCTGCACCTTTCCAAAATCTGTTTCCCAATCTGTTTCTCCACATCTCTGCTGCTATTGGGGGGCCTATAATAAACACCCAATAAGGTGACTGCACCTTTCCTATTTCTGACTTCAGCCCATACTACCTCCAGAGGCAGATCCCCCTCAAACTTCCTTTCTGCAGCCGTTATACCATTTCTAATTAGCAATGCCACCCCCCCTCCTTTTTTACCACCCTCCCTAATCTTACTGAAACATCTGTAACCAGGAACCTCCAACAGCCATTCCTGTCCCTCATCTATCCATGTTTCCGTGATGGCCACAACATCGTAGTCCCAGGTACCGATCCACGCCTTAAGTTCACCCACCTTATTTCTGATACTCCTTGCATTGAAGTATACGCACTTGAGCCCATCTCTGTGTCCGCAAGTAGTCCCTGTCAGTGCTACCTTCTCCACAGCCTCCCTACAGTCTTGGACATCCTGACACACAGCTAGCTTACTTGCTGGACTACAAGTCCGGATCCCATCCCCCTGCCAAATTAGTTTAAACCCCCCCGAAGAGTGCTAGCAAACCTACCCCCCAGGATATTGGTGCCCTTCTGGTTCAGGTGCAACCCGTCCTGTTTATACAGGTCCCACCTTCCCCAGAATGCAGTCCAATTGTCCAAATATCTGAAGCCCTCCCTCCTACACCATCCTTGCAGCCACGTGTTCAACTGCACTCTCTCCCTATTCTTTGCCTCTCTGTCACGTGGCACCGGCAACAACCCAGAGATGACGACTCTGTCTGTCCTAGCTTTTAGCTTCCAGCCTAACTCCTTGAGCTCTTGAATGACCTCCCCACCCCTCTTCCTACCTATGTCGTTGGTGCCAATGTGTACCACGACTTCTGGCTGCACACCCTCCCCCTTAAGGATTCTGAAGACACGGTCCGAGACGTCTCGGACCCTAGCATATAAGAACTGAAAAGAATTGGCAGCACAACGAACAAAGTATTAATAATCTGTATTTCCACAAAAAAATGCTTGTATCTAAACTCCAGCTTTTCCATTCAAACTACACGCAAGTAATAAAAATAACGAGGTTAATTACAATTGAATTATTTGGTGCATAAACAAAACAAAGCATCTCACTCTGAAAGATTTCTGAAGCTTGAGCAAATTTCTGAGGATACAGGTATATCATTTTCCTTGTGTTTTGCAGCTTCATTCTAAGCACATCTAAAATGTTCTGCACATTTCTTGGAAGAAGTTCTAATTTTTCTACTAGCTGATGACACTGGCTGCAGAAACATGGTCCCATTCCCAGTAACCAAAATGATGAAACTTCACTGAAGATTCAAAGGAAATATGAGGGAGAAATTCAGTTACATTTTGGCGTCTTAAATGGGTACTGAACGTATGAGTTTTCCAATCAGATGCCCCACACAAAAAAAAACATATTTTACATCACTGTTAACTGCCTGAAATAACTGCAAGACTCATGGCAATGTTCAATTACACTTTCATGAAGGCTCTTTTGAGAAATGAGGGATTAAAGTAAATTACTGCAGATGCTGGAATCTGAAACCAAAAGAGAAAATGCTGGAAAATCTCAGCAGGTGTGACAGCATCTATAAGGAGAGGAAAGAGCTGACGTTTCGAGTCTAACTGACCCTTTGTCAAAGCTGGTTGAAGCTGGTTTGACCAGCTTTGACAAAGGGTCAGTTAGACTCGAAACATCAGCTCTTTTCTCTCCTTACAGATACTGCCAGACCTGCTGAGATTTACCAGCATTTTCTCTTTTGGTTTGAGAAATGAGTGTCTGGGAGGGTTTAATCCATTTATTCTCAAACATGCCAATCAAAACATGGCAGAATCACATTGTGCCAGGCTGCACCAAAGAATTTAAATGGGATCCTCACTCCACTTACATCAAATCTTCAGAGAAACAGGGAAAGCAGTTGAAGCCAAAACATTGAATGTTTTTGAGAAGGAGTCAGATATACTTCTTATTGGCTAGAGGGATCTATGGGACAAAACAGAACAGGAGACTGAGGTGGATGATGAGCCATGAATATCATGGCAATATATGGGGAGCTTGTACTTGATGAGAAGATAAACAATGTCACTTTGTAGCATCTGAAATTGAAGCTAAATGCAGCGGTATGATCAGAAATATAGGTCACTGTGAAGGAAATGATTATCACTGTGAAAGTGTTACTTCATAACAACATTGATGACATTCTCCATCACTTTTACTGATAATCAAAAGTAGACTGATGAGGTGGTAATTGGCCAAACTGGGTTTGTCCTACTTTTTGTGAATTGTACACATACAACCCATTTCCCACATTGTTGGGTAGATGTCATATTGCAGCCCTCTCATTCACTCACTCGGCTAAACATGCAAGAGAAACAGGGGAGGGCCCCAATCAGGACAGAACCTCAATCAATTAATTTACAGAAAAACTATTGAAATGGATCATCAAATATTTTCAGAATAGTTGCTGGTTGAAATCTACCAGTAGCTGCTGAGTTTTCTTTGGTGTTTTGATGTCGATAATGTTTACACAGTGGCAAGGCTCATGGTGAAAAACTTGATTCTGATTTTAAGAGGTCAGCTCAGGTCATTGGCTTTTATCTGCAAGTGTATAACTTTGCATTTCCATTGGTCCTGAGTATGATGGAGCATGCAGAGAGGTAACAGAAGAGGGCAAGCTGCTTGAAGGAAGAGGAGGAAGAGGGAAGAAAGAGTCTCAGCAGGAGACCACATTCAGGGAGCAATTCTCCTCCTTGACGTTCCCCCCACCCCCACCATCCCCCCGAAATCTGCAACCTATTGTAGCCTGAGTTGCAGCCTCAGAGCAAGGTGAGGATATCAGTGCTGGTTGCTGGAAAGCTAACCATGATCATGATTATATTCACCAAATTCCTTTCAGGTTGGAATAAGAAATATTTGCAACTTCTCCCTATTTCCTGTCCATTGTTGCATTTAAGGCACTGTATGTACATTTGAATACATTTCATTCAGTCTGTCCTGAGAGTAGCAGGTTGTACAGGATGCCACTGACAATCCACATTTCACTTTGCTACCATCACATATCAATCCTGAGAGGTACCAGAACTGGAGCTACATATCAATAACAGAATGTCCCTGGTGCTCATCCATTTTTCCCTCCCTGCCCACTGCCAAGTACTTTGTCGAGACATCTTCCCATTGCTTGATGGGAAAGGGCATTACTTCTCTTGTTGGCCTTATCCAGTAATATCTTCAGTGCAGCATCAAGAGAACAGGGTAGTGCTTACAATTTCTCCTTTGTCTCCTGTTGTGAAGAACCTGTAGTGAAAGTTCTTTACAGTCAAAGTTTTCATAATGAGAGTTAAGTTGACATTAATTAATCATTCCCCCCGCCCTTCAAAAATATCTCCCCTCCCTGAGATAGAAACAGTGCCAGTGCCACACAAGATCCACTCCTCCCCTCCTCAAAGTATACTGTATTAATTGGGGCACCTACAGAACTCAACTTCATCGATGTGTCAGTGTGCAGGTGGTACCCAAAAGTTAATGATTTTGACATCAAGAATAAGCTGCAATAAATTTGTGCCCCTCCAACTTCATAAAAAATTACAACTTATGTATGGTACCAAAAATAATGTTACATGTGGGAAAGTTTCTTGTACTTTCAAAGTGCAAAATGTACTCTAAACAATAAACTTTAATTGACTGATGGGTTTTCATCACTAATACAGTAGAATTAAATTAGAAAATAATGTACTCAAGGATTAACTGTTATCATCTACAGTCAGGTATTAGTTTCTGGTGTAAAGAATTCTCAGTCAATCTAATCTAAAAGGAGAAATACAGAGAGCATAATATTGGTAGCATTTGAAAATACCGCATGTTTCTGAAAACTGCAGAATAAAATTAGCATTAAAAAAATCAAATATTTTCAGCTCATGTTTGGTGTAAATTGAGAACAGGCTAACCTTCTGAACTTTGTCAATGCTGTTACTAGGTTGATGTGAAGATGAGATAGATGTATAGCAAAATGCTACTTTGATAGGTTAGATATCTTTCTTGGAAATAGCAGTGAGTTTTCTGAGTATCTGATCAGCATTGGTAATTACATGGAAATCACAAATAGCAAGCTCGCCATTCAGCTTCCAACTAATACATTGGCAGTTTATCTTCCATTTAAGCAAATGGTCCTAATCATATTTACCTGCCCAGTTGCCAGACCTTTAGCCCCATTAGAGATTATCTAACTACCCAATCTAACTTTGAAATTAAGCATAGTTTCTGCCTAAACTAATAAACCTTGAAGTAAATTCCATAACATCTAAGCTGTCTGTAAATGGTCTCTGTCCCAAACTTTTACGCTTAATCTTGTATGTTTACCTTTAGATACCTCCCTTATTCAGTCTTCATGTATCTATTTTTTTTCTCCTTTCATAATGCCAAACACACCCATGATATCATTTTAATGCCTGGGATTTTTCATGGACTACAATGATTTTTAAAAAGGGAAATCATTGACTTATGAAGGCTACAGTGGTCATACATTGAGGCAGTTAATGAAACTAACAAAAAGCAAAATCCAGTCATAAACTAACTAAAACCATTCGCACAGATCTGTATCTCCTGCTTGATTTACTTTTCTAGAAGTTTCACTTATTGGGATGAAAATCATCTGAAAGATATTTAGATTTGCCAAAGAAAGGCAGTGAAGCCAGGCACAGGAATACACAAAGGAAGTGTCTCACACAAAGCTGCTTTTAGACCCAGCAGGGAAGAAGGAAAACATGGATCTGTAATGGCAGAATTGGAAAGCTCTCTTTTTCTGTTTCTTTTCTCTCAGGCTCTTTGAAGACAAAAACCTAATGAAAATCAAATTGGAAACTTGTCTATTCAATAAGGCTTAAAGATATCTATACATTCCATTGCATGTTCAGGATATAATTGCTATCTCAAGTTAAACCTGAACCTACCAGATTCTAAGAACTTTTAGTTACATATTCTTGATCTTCCTTTTTGTACTGGACACTCACCTTTTTAAACTTTGTAACAATATTTGAGAGTGTATTTTATACCATGTTTTATTATTTTTCTCAAGATTAATAAGTAATAAAATTCTCTTCTTGTTCTTAAGAAACCTTGTAATTAGGTCCTCAATTTTGATTAGCTAACCACATTTTAGTTGAAGTCTGAGATTGATGCATGATTGTAATAACTCAGGAAGGCCAACTGGAAAGGACCATCCATAATCAAAATAAAGCCAGTACTTGTGGTGTACAAAGGCTAGTCCCAGCCCAAGACAAACAGTTCTGTAGATCCATCCCTTTGTCTGCTTTGTAGGTATTTCTAAACATTCTGTTCAGTGATGTTATTACACATGGGTCTCCTGGGTCAGAGATACGGATACTACCACTGTACCAAAAGAGACTCCCGGGTCTGTTTTTTTTAAACCATTCTATTCAGAGATGTTATTTCACACTTCTAGAGCAGGTATGACTTGAACCTGGGCCTCCTGGTCCAGAAGTAGAAACACTACCACTGTGCCTCTTGAGTCTGCTTTTTTTAACCCTAATTGGAAGTGCTGTTACACACAACTGAGTGACTTTCCTACCACCAAAATCACAGTGACTATTTTTTGTATTTCTTTTCAAACTAATAACTACCAGCAGTAAAAACAGCCATGTAGCTAATTCAATATTTACATACAGAGCTCCTTAAGGACGATGCAAACCATCAAAAGTGAGGGTGGTGAGGTAGGGAGACAGGGAAGGGACTAGATTAAAATGGAGTTGGAAGGGGGAAATGGGTAGGCTTTATAAAGGGCTCAGGTGATGAGTTCCAGTAGGGCAGACCAGTGTCTATTCCAAGGGATCTCATGCTCAACAATCTTCATAGGGAGATTAATCAGAGATTCTTCATGGGCCTCCTGAGGGTTACCACATTGGTAAATATAATTAAAAACCTTAGTTATAACAAACCAAAGAGCCCAGAGTTTTGTATGAGCTGAAGGTTTAAGAATCTGGAGAATGGGGGACTGACTAAAGGAAGATTTGTTATAGCTGTGCCAGCAGGTGAAAGACACACATGAGATTTTAGCAGCAGGGGAACTGAGCCAGGCGAAGAGGTTGGTTGTGCAGAGAAGTGAAGTAGAGGGACAGAATATAAGTTCTACATCTTCCCACAAAGAAAAAGGTAGGATTACCCAAATCCAGATCTCTCTGAATATTAAAAAGAATATTGAGGAGGAAACAGTAAGAAAGGGAAAGCTTAAGCAGATTTGAGGGGCTCAATATCGTAGAACCATGGAGGAATATGGAAATTGCAGAGATGAAGTTCAAAGGAAATTAGGAAAACAAAGAGATGCTATGAAGAAAATTAACAAATAAAACAAGGAAAATGAGAAGATATTGTATAGATAAGCAAAGATCAAGATGGGGTGAAAGAAGGATTAGGGCCAATGAGAATTCTGAATGGAAGTATGACAAGGAATCCATGATATTAATGCATGATTTTTCATGCTAATTTTAAAAGTTTAATTGTTTATATTGTGCTGGCAATTACAATGAGTTCAATGTAATTGTTATATACAGTGCTGTTGTTAGCTTTCAGAACAACATGACAACACAGTATCACAGAGAACAGCGACACAGTGAACAAAGCTCTCCTTTGCAGCCTTCATTATGAAATCTGGTTGTGAATTGTTTGAAGTGGAAGATTATGTAAATAATGGTTGATATTTAACTCAGGCCTGGACCTTCCTTCGCTAATCAGAAGAATTTTGTGACCACATTCACAATTTCCTTTGGTTGGGGCAGTTAAGTATCCAGGGTAGGTTTCTGTTGTCAAAGTCATTGTTTTTCTGTTGAAGGAAAGCAAGCCCCATGTTGTGGGAGTAAATCAGAGATGGCTATAGCTTAAACAGTCACGAATCATTGTAGCTGTTAGGGAGGCAAAGCCACACAAAGTCACAGGGAAAGGGCAATGTGGATAATCAGCGAGTGTCACAGTTGCTAGAATCTCACAGAAAAGTTGAAAACAAAGACAGCAAAGGCTTTAGAACTCAACACAAAGAAGATGATGCAGCAAGTACCACAGTTAAAGCAGACTTCACCAATAACTCTCACACCCATCTGAGCCATCCATCCTTGCCCCAACATCCTTGCTTCCTTATCACATGTTCTGATAATAAGGAGTGCTGGTGATTCCATACTTGTGCTCATGGTTTCACAGCAACTTTGAGCTTGAGTTCACCCAGTTGAAGGTATTTTTTTTATAAGCATGTGCTGGGAGAGACCGTTGGTTAAAATCCATCATGGCCCTCTCTGAAACATAGTCAGCATGGCAATTTATAGTCTTAATCTCACATTTCATAACAATGTTTTGACAGTTATTTATCATTGATTATTTTAGCCCTTACAATATCCTTACCAACAAATCAGGCTATACACTTTCTGCAGATATTGCCTTCATGTCCTCTTTTATGTTTCCTGCCTAGCTCCTAATCAACTTGATGCTGTGATTCACACTGTGAAGGTCATTTAATTTTTTACAGTTTACTCTCTTTGTTAGGTTCCCATCATATCCCATTATGCCTACAGTATTGGCTACATTTCCCTTCAATCTTTAAGAAAAGCCCCATGATTATATTTGTCTATTCTAAGCTGTTAGTGTATATTTAAACATTAACATTAACAAAAACAGAAATTGCTGGCAAAACTAAGCAGACTTGGCAGCATCTATGGGAAGAAAGCAGATCTAATGTTTTGAGTCCAGTGACTTTTCATCAGAACTGTAAGCAGAAATATTAATCAGTTGTCTCACTTGTCTGTAAACACAATCAGCACTGAATGATCGAAGATACCAGCCTTTGGTGGCTGTCTGTGCAGATTTTGCACATTCTCCCCGTGTCTGTGTGCGTTTACTCTGGGTGCTCCAGTTTCCTCCCACAGTCCAAAGATGTGCAGGTCAGGTGAATTGGCCATGCTAAATTGCCCATAGTGTTAGGTGCATTAGTTAGAAGGAAATGGATCTGGATGAGTTACTCTTCAGAGGGTCGGTGTGGACTTGTTGGGCCGAAGGGCCTGTTTCCACACTGTAGGGAATCTTTAAAAAAATACTTTGGTGACATTTCATTATGAGTGAAGTAGACTTTCTATTTCATGTTATTTGTGAAGGAAACAATATCTCATTTGCTGTGACAGTGAAGTGCCAGAGTGGAGGAAGGCCAATCAACAGGTAGGATTGAGGGAAGATTCTGAGGGCACACCCTCAAAGTGAAGGGATGACCCTATAGATCTGAAATGCTGAGGAATTTATTTAGCTGGAGGATATTGAATGTGTGGAACTCATTGCTGCAGAAGGCAGTGGAGGCCAGATTATTGAGCGTCTTCAGCTCAGAGATTGATAGACTCTTGATTATTATGGGGATCAAGCAGTATGGGGAGAAGGCAGGAGAATGGGATTGAGAAACATCAGTCATGATTGAATGGCAAAGCAGATTTGATGGGATGAATGGTGTAATTCTGCTCCTATGTCTTTTGGTCTTAATTGCTGGGCAGACACAGCAGAGTTGTGGTGTAAGGGTGAGAGTTGGAGAATGTGGAAGTCAGTTTTCAGGTTAAACATGATCACTGTGTAAGAATCTCCTACAGCATTGGCAAGCTGCTTATTCAATCTAGAAAGCTCATTTCAGTATCTGATTCCATCCATCAATCATGAGTTCCTTTTTGAGCAACAGCATAGGGAGGATATAACTAATCTGTGGTGAAATGTAGTGCCATTATTTAAGAAATGTGGCAAGGAAAAGTCAGGGGACTATAGGCTACTGAGCCTGACGTCAATGATGTGTAAGTTGTTGGAGGGGTTTCTGAGGGACAGGATTTACATATGTTTGGAAAGTTAAGGACATTTGGGGATAGTCAGCATGGCTTTGTGCATGGGAAATTGTGTCTCACTAGCTTGACTGCGTTTTCTAAGGAAGTGACAAAGCAGCCTGATGAAGGCAGAGCAATAGATATTGTCTAAATGGACTTCAACAAGGCATTTGACCAAGGTTCTGCATGGTAGACTGATTAACATGGTTACATCATGTAGAATCCAAGAGGAGCTAGCCAATTGGATACAAAATTGGCTTGAATGTATGAGATAGTGGACAGTGGTGAAAGGTTGTTTTTCAGACTTGAGGCCTGTGACCAGTATGCTGTAAGGATTGATGCTGAGTGCACTGCTTTTCATCATTTATACAAATGATTTGGATATGACTTGTAGGTGGAATGATTAGTAAGTTTGTAGATGACACCATAATTGATGGTATAGTGGACAGCGAAGATCTTTACCTCAGAGTACAGCGGGATCTTGATCAGATGGGCCAATGGGCTGAGGAGTGGCAGATGTGGTTTAAGTTAGATAAAAGTGAGGTGTTGCATTTTGGAAAGGCAAATCAGGGCAGAACTTATACAGTTAACGGTAGTGCCCTGGGGAGTGTTGCCGAAAAAAGGAGACCTTGGAGTGCAAGTGCAGATTTCCTTGAAAGTGGAGTCACAGGTAGCTAGGATAGTGAAGAAGGTGTCTGATATGCTTTCCTTTATTGGTCAGAGCATTGAGTTAGGAGTTAGGATGTCATGTTGCAACTGTAAAAGACATTGGTTGGGCCACTTTTGGAATACTGCATACAATTCTGGTCACCCAACTATAGGATGTTGTTAAACTTGATATGGTGCAGAAAAGATTTACAAAGATGTTGCCAGGACTGGAGGGTTTGAGAACAGGAAGAGGCTGAATAGGCTGGGGTTTTCTTTTCCCTGGAGCTGAGGAGTGGCCTTATTGAGGTTTATAAAATCATGAGGGGCATGGATTAGGTGATTAGCCAAGGTCTTTTTCCTGGAGTTGGGGTGTTTAAAACTTGAGGACATAGGCTTAAGGTGAGAGGGGAAAGATTTTAAAAGGACTTAAGGGGTAACCGTTTTCATGCAGAGGGTGGTGCATGTATGAAATGAGCTGGTGGAAGACGTGGTAGAGGCTGGTACAATTACAACATTCAAAGGGTATCTGGATAGGTATATGACTAGGAAGGGTTTAGAGGATATAGGCCAAGTGCTGGCAAATGGAACTCGATTAGTCGGCACAGGTGAGTTGGATCCAAGAGTCTCTTTCTGTGCTGTATGACTCTATGACTTTGGTTATCTCTGGCCTTGTCTCCCCTCCTGATACTTGCCTGGCTTATTTCTTCAGACCCCCAGCCACTCCATCTGCCCTTGCCTCAATCTCACCTCCTTTTCTCAGTTCTTCTCTTCAGCCTTTCCAGTCAACTTTGAAGTTCCTTCTCTCCTCTGGATGCCATTCTGAGCTCGTGTTGATGTGCTCTATCTTGCAGCAAAAGTTCATTGCTGTAATCATGCTTTGGCTCCCTGCACTGACTACCATCTGCCACTTGACGGAACCTGGTCAATCTAAAATACAACTGAGTGTTCTTTCATAAAATACTGTACAGGAATATTTTATATTTGTTTTATATTTAGTGATATACATTATTTTGCAAGTCATTTCAGTTAGGAGTGCTCAGTGCCGTACATGTCAGACACAGTATTTAAACTTCTTTATATTTTTATTTTGTGAAAAAGTGCTTGAAAGAACCTAACTCTGACTTGAACATTGGTTGCTATGTAAACAAATGATTCACTTAAAGTTGCTTCATTTAAAGTTACAATTTAGGAATTACACCACACTTTAAAGTGAGGACTTGCTATTAGATTCTTAATTATTTTATCTACACGTGGTTTCTATGGTGTGCCCATTGGATAGTGGGTGAGTTGGCATAGAGATAGCATGGGGTATGTGGGTGCATGAGTATTAGTCAAGACTTGTGAGGGCCACATATGCTTATAGCTCTGGCAAGTAGGATTTTATCATGACCTCACGTTTCCAGTCTAACAGGGCCCATTTAAATAAGGAAATTTCCTGTCTTGAGCTATCAGCATCAATGCTGAAAATCAAATTCCTTTAATTTTCTTTCTCTTTCCACAACACTGATTGACCTGTTGACTATCCTCACCATTTTCTGTTTTTATTTCTACTTATATTGCTTCCCAACACATGAGCTGAAAATGTATAATAAACGAGTCATCCAGTCAAGAAATTTCGCACTTCTGAGGCATAGATTTGTTTAATTGGAATTTAAACTTTGACCAAACCTTCATATCCCACCATTTGGGATCATAGGAACAGGAGTAGGCCATTCAACCCTTCAATTCTGTTCCACCATCCAATGAGATCATGGCCGATGTGCTCTAACTCCATCTACCTGCCTTTGGCATATATCTCTTATTACGTTTCTAACAAAAATATCTATTTCAGACTTAAAATTAACAACTGACCCAGCATCCACAGCTGTTTGATACACCTCTCCCACCCTTTGTGTGCTTCCATACATCTCTCCTGAACACTCTGACCCTCATTCTCAGACTATGCCCCTAGCTCTAGAATCGCCAATCAGTGGGAATAGTTTATCTTTATTTACTCAGTCTTTTTCTGTTAATGTGTTAAGACTTTGATCAGATCAACCCCTAATCCTCCAAATTCTAAAGAAAATGGACCTAATTTGTATAATATCTCCTCATTACTTAAGCCAAGGAAATCCAGGTATCATTCTTGATTGAGACAAAAATAGAAATTGCTGGAAAAGCTCAGCAGGTCTGGCAACATCTGAGAAATCAGAGTTAATGTTTCAGGTCCATTGACCCTTCCTCAGAATTCAGTAACCTGAACAAGGGTTACGCAACCTAAAATGTTAACTCTGACTTCTCTCCCCAGAAATTGCTGCCAGACCTACTGAGATTTTCCAGCAATTTCTGTTTTTGTTTCTGATTTACAGCATCTGCAGATCTTTGGGTTTTCATCATTCTTAATTGTATGATTTTTTCATAGCAAGTGTTTACAAAGTTTTAAATATTGTTGAAAAATACACGTTTTGACAAAGCTTTCCATAATGCCGAGTTACATTGTCATATCCTCAGGATAATACACCAAAATATCAAAGTAAAACAAAAGCAACATTTGTATGGTATGAGTGGAGAGTACTGATTGGTTGGCAAGTGTACTGTGGTTGATAGAAACTTTACCATGGAGAATGTATCAGTTACTGCTGACCTGCAGGTAATTGTTAAGTTTTATTAAATGTGAAAAAAAAGGCAGGCTGACTCTGATTGATCAAGGCATGTGCTGAGAAATGAACATGAGGATAGCATTCTTGAAGATGCTTTCTCAATGTCCCTACTCTGAGCCTGTCTCAATCTCCACCTTATCAAAGTGTGACTATTGTCTGACTCTCAGGAGTTTCCATGCTGTATATACAATACTGATCTTTGTGTTCTTGCTCTCTCTTACAGCTCTCCCATTCCTGTTGTGGTTCTGTTCGCCAAGCTGGGAATTTGTGTTGCAGACGTTTCGTCCCCTGTCGAGGTGACATCCTCAGTGCTTGGGAACTTCCTGTGAAGTGCTTCTGTGATGTTTCCTCCGGCATTTATAGTGGTTTGTCTCTGCCGCTTCCGGTTGTCAGTTCCAGCTATCCGCTGCAGTGGCCGGTATATTGGGTCCAGGTCAATGTGCTTATTGATTGAATCTGCGGATGAGTGCCATGTCTCTAGGAATTCCCTGGCTGTTCTCTGTTTGGCTTGTCCTATAATAGTAGTGTTGTTCCAGTCGAACTCATGTTGCTTTTCATCTGTGTGTGTAGCTACCAAGGGTAGCTGGTCGTGTCGTTTCGTGGCTAGTTGGCGTTCATGGATGTGGATCCATAGGACAAACAGGAAGACAGCTAATGATCCGTATCCATGAACACCAACTAGCCACGAAACGACACGACCAGCTATCCTTAGTAGCCACACACGCAGATGACAAGCAACATGAGTTCGACTGGGACAACACTACTATTATAGGACAAGCCAAACAGAGAACAGCCAGGGAATTCCTAGAGGCATGGCACTCATCCACAGATTCAATCAATAAGCACATTGACCTGGATCCAATATACTGACCACTGCAACGGACAGCTGGAACTGACAACTGGAAGCGGCAGATACAAATCACTACAAATGCCGGAGGAAACATCACAGAAGCGCTTCACAGGAGGCTCCCAAGCACTGAGGATGTCACCTAGACAGGGGACGAAACATCTGCAACACAAATTCCCAGCTCGGCGAACAGAACCACAACAACGAGCACCCGAACTACAAATCGTCTCCCAAACTATGGTCTCCCATTCCTCTCTTCTCAGAATCTTAGTAACATGAGACTGTTGATTCCATCATCATACAGTTACCATGTTCAATGTCATATTAATGCAATGCTGCATCAACAAACTAGTTGTGATCGATCCTGGCGATTGTTTTGATAAATTGGTGAAAATATACACAAGATGGGTATTGTGCTATAAGACTTGTCTGATTGAAAGTCAGATTTTGGCAAACAATTTTGGGCATAATTATTGATTTCATAATTTGACTGGAATATGCAGCTACAGGTTTAGTAATTCAATGCTGATTTTGTGTAATTGTTATTGTATTGTCTGTATGTGAGCTGCACGCACTCACTTCACCACAGTATGGGAACTAGCAGCTGACGTACAGCAAGGTTTGAGGATTAAGTGAGAAGGTGCACAGTATCTTGCCACAGCTCAAGCAGGTCCTGGTGCAGAAGATGGCATGTTCTGTGCACACAACAGTGTTAGAGTCCACCAAGCCCCTTCTGTCTCTATCTCCAATAGGAGCTGGTGCTGTTTGACCAGGCATTCTGGTCTCGTCACATTCTTCCTGCTGAACAATGAGGAACCTCAAGAAGATGCTGATGACAAAATACTTCCTTTCTTATAGTGACTCCCAATGAGTGTTTAATAGCTTGGATGTTACAGAATTATACTGAATTTTGGCAAAGGCTTCACAAAGAGTCCCCAGAATTTTCCTCATGCATTTCAAAAGTTCTCTGCAAACTTACAACAGCCAGTCAGGAATGCAAGGTGATATTGTTAGTCATACTCAAGATCATCTGTCTATTTTTTTAAATCCAAATGTGCTCTGTGACATATCTGAACATTTGTTCTCCCCGTCACCAAATTATCATGGTATTTTTATACCTATTGACCACCACCCTCTACATCATTGGCAATGGCTTGTTAAATCAATGGCCTATGTTAGCATTAGTTTAATGATTATCCATCAAAATGCCATGCAGCTCCTTAATGAAAGCTAGGTTGTGACTTATGGGATAATCAGCTGCTTTGCAATCCTCAAAGTCAGTAATTACAGGACTGACTTTGGTTCCTATACCACTGATGTCATGTCACATTGAATGGGAGGGTTTTTTTGTGGTACATTGGGAGTGTCCCTGCCTCTGACCCAAGAATCCAGGCTCCAGTCCTACCTGCCCTGGATGTGTGTCATAATAGGTTGATTTAAAATATCAATAAATGCATTAGTACCACTTTAGAAAGGGTTTACATTAAATGGTGAAGGCTCCTATGGTGCAGTGGTAGTGTCCCAACTCTAGTCAGAATGCCTTGGTTCAGGTCTCACATTCTCCCGATGTGTAACATAACATGTCTGAACAGGTTAATTAGCAGGCAAGACAGATTTGCATTTATATCATATGTCCATTATCAGTGAATATCTTAAAGCACTTTCCAGATAACAAAGTCCTTTTAAGGGCTCTTGTGGCACTGTGGTAGTGTCCTAACTCTGCTTCAGGAGGTCCAAGTCCAAGTTTCACCTGCTTCAGATGTCTGAACAGATTGATTTTAAAAATCTAAACTGATCTGAATATGAGTTAACCCAAATTTAAGTTTAAGAAACCCTCTTAGCCACCTCTGAAACTCTTGTGCACTGAATGTATCTGCAGAAAATTAATATGGTGCTAGCAAAGTTTACATCTTTCCTGGTTTTTAGTTCCATTAAGGTTGGTCTGAATGTTTAATATCTAATCTTACTCTGTCTTGAGTGTTTAGCACTGCCGCCTCATAGCACTAGGGATCCGGGTTCGATTCCACCCTCAGATAACTGTCCCCGTGTCTGCGTGGGTTTCCTCCGGGTGCTCCGGTTTCCTCCCACAATCCAAAGATGTGCAGGTCAGGTGAATTGCCCATAGTGCCCAGGGATATGTAGGTTAGGTGCATTAGCCAGGGGTAAATATAGGGTAGGGGAAATGGGTTGGGGTGGGTTACTCTTCGGAGGGTCAGTGTGGACTTGTTGGGCTGAAGGGCCTGTTTCCACATTGTAGGGATTCTATGATTCTATGATTTCATGCCCATTGTCTTTAATTTGATATGTTTCAATATGTGTTGCAGCAGTTTTGCAAACAATAACGTGAACTCCCTTCTAACTTTCAGGACAACATAAGTATCTATGCGCTGGAAGGAATGACTGCATCATTGACAAAATTCGAAGAAAGAACTGTCCAGCCTGTCGCCTCAGAAAGTGCTATCAAGCTGGAATGGTGTTAGGAGGTAAGAGAAAAAAGTTCTTCGATTTAAGTCAAAACAGGTAAACAGATCTAATATATTCTGCATCCTAGCAAGATTGTATTGAAAATGTTTGATGTGTACATGTAGAATTATAAGTGAGTGTATATTATTTAATGAAACTAAAAATTATATTCCTTGCCCAGTGAACCTGTAATTCACATAAGTGGAAACGGGAATTGATATTAACTGTGAAATTTCACCAAACATTTTAATCCTTTCTGCTGATGTTCTCCAGTCTGCAATGCCATTTATGCAACCCATCAAGTAAGACTATGCCATTTGAAAATGTTGATTATATTTAAAAACATGAAGTGTGGCACATTTATTTTGACAGTAGTGCTATCAGCTCACATTCCTACTCACTTCCCCTTTTTTCTGTCAGTGGTGTGTTATGACTGAGATGTGTTATTGAGGAGTGTGCAGTACCAGAAGAAAATGAAGGTATGCCACCCATCAAGGTTTCAATATTTGATTTTACGATTCCACTTTAATGGACAGAAGTCCATTTAATAAAATGTGGACAGAGTAGGCTTTCCAAATGGCTCTTTGCCATTAAATGACTAAAATTCTGAGAGAAATTCTAATACAACAACCATGGAATTTTGAAATAGATTTTTAAGTAAATTCTTATAATCTTTGGGAATTGTGGTCTAAAAACCAATTCATTTTGTGAACACTTCTCAGCTGTACTCTGATATGAAAACAGATCTGGGTGAAAATTGCAATTTTCATATCCACTTAGCAATGCTCACACTCATATCAGATCATTTCAGAGAGATTGCAATTTCTACAGCATTTTCCACAAGGTGGCTCATAGCTCAATAATAATGAATTGAACTCATGGTTTGCAAGTGGCAAGCATTAAAAGCAAATCAAACTAACTTGAACCGCTTGGATTTAAAAAGCTTTTTTTAAATTAATGAATTGTATGTGTACAATGGGACAAATTGTCTATTATTCTTTTTGTACATAAATGCATTTCCTCTTTGGAAATTATGGCAGTTGTTTATGCTCCTCCCTTTTGCATGAACTGATGAGACCAGTAACTGGAAGAGAGTATTGGCAGTAAATAGGTAGGTACTTTAAAAAACAACAAAGAGTAATGCACTTCCCCTGATGTTTAATAGCTGTGTATTTGTTGAAATGGGGATCCTTTGTCTGAGTTAACTAGCTCTCTGGTGAAGCATGAAACCAATTTGTCAGGTTGACTGTTTGCAGTTTTTGTCCATCCCCTTATACCGTGTTTACATTTCATCCACTGGAGTAGCACTGACAGCATTATCAGAGTGATGCTGGAGGGCAGCTGTCATGACACTGCCCATTGGCATCTTTGCAATCGAGGTAGTGCACACCTGCAGTCACTTTTTACCAATTGAGTAAAGCTGCTGGAACAATTAATGTGTTCCAGTTGTAGAAATAAAAGACAGCTTGTTACAAAACAATGAAAAGTTAATGATCAGCTCCTGATGACCCAATGAGTAAAGGCACCACCTAAACTAGCATTGTAAATGCTTCATGATATAAGTTCAATTCCTGCCCTGTGCTGCAATTTTACAATAACAAAAGGAAGATTGATAATGTGAGGTAGAACAGAGGCAAGCAGGCATTAAAAGTTAGATTACTGGAAGCTTCAAAGGTTCCTCATTCATGCCCTTTCAGGGGGCTTACACCTATTCCCCAAGTTTCAGAAAAACACAATGCTTTTAATACCAACTAACCTGGCTGTTGAGTTTCTTAAAACTAAGCGCTTTGATGTTCTGCAGTTTGGATTAAGACTGCCAGCACACACTGTACTCTCAAACCTGTACAGCTGAGAGAGCAGAGGGAGCCTTTAGCCGCTTTCTCAGGGTTAAAGGACTAAACTCAAACTTAGATTGCAGAGGATGAACACAGTGTGCCTCAAACACTGTGTACCACGGTTAATGTTTAACTGTGCAATATGTTTGAAGCTGTTCATTTTGGCTTAACAGAACATGGCCACCTTTATGAAGAGAAAGGCCATGAAGTAAGCTACTTAGGTAGAAATAGAGTCTTCTTTCAGGTGGAGAAACTTAGGGTGGGAACTTGTTCAGGCATCAGGGGGCCTATCCTAATTGGAAAACCTTTAGGATATTTGCAGCCTGTTCCAATGGCAGGCCCACTGTGTGCTTGCCTATCCAGCAGTGTCAGAGCTGCCAGTGGGTCTCCCCCTGGAATCAGAACCTGGGGTGGAAGTCCAACCAGAGAGAGCCACCCGCTCAGCATTGTCATAGCAGCAGTCATGGCTGCTAATGATGGAGCAATCCTGGAGTCTGAGGATTATGGAGGATTATGCTGGGGTCAAGGAGGATGTGGTTCTGCATATTGGGAATCATAGGAAGGGGAGGAAGGTGACTCTCAGCCATTGACCCCCCCCCGATAGCCAGTGTGTTTGTTTTGTATCAGGCACAGATTGCTTTTTGATTGAAAGACCAATCACCTCATCTCCTTTAAGGTGACAAACAGGTCAGAACCTGTTTCGCCTATTACACCCATCGCTTCATAACAGGCCCACTGTAATGGACCAGACTAAAACACATCAAGGAGATAGCTGAGACCCTCACCTTTATCTTATTTAAAGGCAAATGCAAGGCACTGTGTTCCAGGTGTAATTCAGTTAGTCACTCTCTACTAACCATTAAACAAAACACACTATTTTACACCACAGTTGAAATACAAACAAAAAAGGCATAACTTTAACTCTGCTAAGATACTTAATAAAAAAGGATATATTTAACTATTGCTTATCAACTGTTCCAATATCACAGCATCCCATGAACACAACCTTGGCGAAGGCAAATTCAACAAAATAGAGTTCCCTCATTTGCTACCTCCTCCAGTCCAGGAGAAAGGAACACCAACAGAATGAAACAGAGAGAGATGGAGAGAGAGAGAGCCTATCTAGCAGCTTCGACTCCAACTCAAAAAAAAACCCAGCTTTAAGGAGTGTCAGAGTCTGAGGGGTGACCTTATAGAGTTTTATAAACTCATGAGGGGCATGGATCGGGTGAATAGCCAAAGTCTTTTCCCTGGGGTTGGGGGAGTCCAGAACTAGAGGGAATAGGGTTAGGGTGAGAGGAGAAAGATTTAAAAGGGACCTAAAAGTAAACTTTTTCACACAAAAGGTGTATATAGAATGAGCTGTCAGAGGAAGTGGTGGAGACAAAAAAACTGCAGATGCTGGAATCCAAAGTCGACAGGCAGGAGACTGGAAGAGCACAGCAAGCCAGGCAGCATCAGGAGGTGGAGAAGTCGATATTTTGGGTGTAACCTTTCTCCAGTCCAGTGGAAGTGTTGGAGGCTGGTACAAATACACCATTTAAAAGATAAGATGGGTACACGACCAGGGAAGGGTTTAGAGAGACATGGACCAAGTGCTGGGAAATGAGACTAGATGTCTGGACGGCAGGGATGAATTGGACTGAAGGGTCTGTTTCTGTGCTGTACATCTTGATGACTCCATGACTCTAAGTGAAAGCAAAAACTAAAACCCTGTGTGAGCTTGACTCCACCCACTCATGCTTCTTTTGTCTAATTTTTAAAAACCCAAAACTATTTATTCTGTTTTTCATGCAGCGTATACTTCAGCACCAGGTTTGAAACAACTGTCTTCAAGAGAAACAGGACAAAACAAATCCTTCTTAAATGCACATATCGTCACACCACCTGCTGTTGGACAAATTCCAATAGCGTTGGGGTGAGACCCTTATATGGTCCTTAATTGGCCTATGCCAGAGCCTCAGTTAGTAGCAAGATAGGAAGGTCAACTATGGAACTTAATCCTAGTATTTAACTCCATTGGAGATGAGAAAATTGGGGTTTGGCTCCATGACCACCCCATAAAGTTTCCTTACTGCTGCTCAGTTAGCTAGCTCACACAGGAGAGGATTCCAACTCCTATAGACATTATAAATACTATATGCAATGCAATGATCTAGATTTGAACTTTAGGACCAATATGATTGTTTATATAATTTGCAACACATTTTCTATTCAAATCAAATGCAAATATTGGAAATGTTTAAATGGTGAACTAAACTCGTCTTACACATAAGTTCCACAGCAGAATGGCCTTAGACAGCACAAACATATTTGGAATACTTCACCTTTAGTGTATTTTAATTTTTGTTCATACATTGTATTAAGTCAAAGTTTTTTTGATTTAACTCAACTATTTTCTTTTGGAAATCAAATCAATGCTGAATTAGACCAGTTTAGAATGGAAATTGAAATTGGTCCAGTTGAACTTGCTTCAGTAGTGGAAAGCCTGGCAGGGGACTGTGAACTACCAAGGCCAAAGTTTGGGAGGTCAGAGGCAAGGTCTCCTTGAATTCGTGAAAATCAAGGGGAGTAATCCCATTGACTAAGGTTCCATGATACTGAAAAATGTGTTGCTGGAAAAGCGCAGGAGGTCAGGCAGCATCCAAGGAGCAGGAGAATCGACGTTTCGGGCATAAGCCCATCTTCAGGAATCATTCCTGAAGAAGAGCTTATGCCTGAAACGTTGATTCTCCTGCTCCTTGGATGCTGCCTGACCTGCTGCACTTTTCCAGCAACACATTTTTCAGCTCTGATCTCCAGCATCTGCAGTCCTCACTTTCTCCTAAGGTTCCATGATAACAATACATACTTCCAAAATTAATTAATTGGTCTGAATTGTGAAAATTGGGGTTACTTTTATTTCAATCACAAAAGCACAAGAAAATATCACTTTTTTGAAGGGCATATGATTCCAATACCTTCACTAGAAGGTCATGTAGTATATCATCCTGATATAGAAAACCATAAACTGGACCAAAAAAGAATATTAGTATTAAGTTGAATATCTTACTTACAAGTAAATTTTAAACCTTAAATTAGTGGGCCTGCAGCTGCTTATGATATACAAGGGATAAAAGTATATTTTATTAACAGTGTTATGTACATTCCTTGTAACTAGATAATCAAAGAGAGAGAACTCACAAAGATCAGCGAATAATTGAAATGACAAAGATTTAATTTTCATTGCAGGCACCTGAGCATGTCTGTCAGTGAATTCTCAAATTAATGCAAAACATAACTTTAACTGACTTTATAAATAATGGCAACCTGTCAGAAGTATGTCACTGTGGTATTAGAGCAGGTTAATTTTTTTATCTTTTACTTCTGAGTCCTGCTATTGAGAGATTCTATGCTACTAGAAATGTCTCACTGAATCAGAACTGAGTGAAAGCCAGTCGACTGCAACAGACATTGTCAGTCAGGTGTAGTTTTGCTGGGGTCCAGCACTGGCCTCATTGTAATCTCTGAACTTGTCCTTGAAATCCCCAGCCAAGTTTCATTTTTGGGGTCCATTCCTGCCTTACACCTCACTTCACCCACAATATATGGAATGGTCTAGTGTGCAGAACAATCTTTTTAATCAACAGGCATTTTTATCTTTGTATTATCCTCAATTAGTGTGGACATATCATTTTTGCATTTTAAAAAAACTTTCCTCCAGAGCTTATCAGTAAATTGTTAGCCTTTGTTCAGAAGTTTGATTGATGCTGTTTATTAAATAAGAAAAATGAGTTCATGTCAAATGCATCTTGACATCCCCTGTTCAACATGCCAAAGGAGACCCAGCCTAACACCTTTATCTGACCAGATAGCCTGCTCCAAAACAATACCATCTGCGTTGGAATTCTTTGGCTGTGAAAGTTCTTTTGGCTGTGAAAGTTACAACTGATGAAGCCTTTATGCTACCAGATTCTCCAAATCCACAGAAAGAGATATCAAGATATTGGTCATGTGTGCCTCAGTTGTGACAGATGCTTGAAAGAAGAATCAGCAATGTGTGTCATAATAAGCACCTTTAATGTAGTGGTGTCTCAAAAGTGTTTCACAGCTTACATTATCAGAGAACAATGACATCTTTCCAAATAAATTAGGTCATTTATAGAGGTTTAATTGAATTGCAAGATGATCTTTAGAAAGTTTTAAAAAGGTTAAAAAAAAGCTTAAAAGATTTCTTTTAAAAGTTAGGAAGTGAAGAAAGTATTTGGTTAAAGATAGTTTTGAAAGACTGTCTCAAAGTGTAGAGTAAGGTGAGAAGATGGAGAGGTTTTGAAGAGAATTCCAGAGTGTGGCAGCTAAACTCAGCAAATCGTGAGTTCATGGAATGCCCTGCCAGTAGCAGTGGTGGACTCTCCCTCTTTATGGGCATTTAAACGGGCATTGGATAGGCATATGGAGGATAGTGGGCTAGTGTAGGTTAGGGTGGGCTTGGATCGGCACAACATCGAGGGCCAAAGGGCCTATACTGCGCTGTATTTTTCTCTATGTTCTATGTTCTAAACTCTGTTTGCCATCTTTTTCTCATTCACATTGGAAGAGAGGCATAGCTAAATATTGAACTTTTATTAGAGGGCAAGATTATTAAGAGCAGAGATCATAGTAAGTCTGAATATCAGGCTTTTCACATCAACCTTACAATTATTTTAACATAAATGACTTCCATTCAATTAAAATTCAGCCATGTCTCATCAGAACAAGGGAATGGCAGTAAATATCCATTATTTATGATTTATTATTTTTTTATGTAAGAGTCTGCAGTGCCTACAAATGTTCACTGCAGACTGAGTAAATTGTAACTTAGAACCCTGGATCATCCTCAGTGGTAATGACTAATAACCCTATTGAAGAACACCTCAGCAGCAACTTTACAAGTACAATTTGAGACAAATTTAAACCTCAACTGGTATGCTCTGTTTTGAACACCACCATAAAGATTTTGCTGTTTTTGAATAGTCACATTAGGTGCTCCAATATATATTGCCTTATACAAGTGTTTTATAATACAAGATACATGAGAATATAACGTTACCAGTGTCTTAAATTGTTCATATCTGAAATAAATACTTCAATCAACATGGAAAAATCACACGAATAACAGCGACAAAGAACTGAAGGAAGCAGAGGTCACCTAGATTGGTTCACCAAGTATTTGCTCATCACACTCGTGTTTTTATTTTTTCACGGGACATGAGAACTGCTGCTAAGTCTGGCATTTATTGCCCATTTCTAATTGACCTTAAAGAAGGTCGTGGGGATTGGCTTTTGAACTACAGCAGATGTATTTGTTTGTAATAACTGAGTGGTTTGCTTGGCCTCTTCAGAGGGAGGTTAAGAGTCAACCACATCACCTTGGGCTGGAGTCTTGTGGGCCAAACCAACTAAGGGAGATGTATCCTTCCCTAAAGGCATTAGTGAACCAGATTCTTTTTCTTTTAACAATTAATGATTATTCCATGGTCATGATTGCTGAGCCAAGATTTCAATTCTAGATTTATTAATTCAATATAAATTTCACAACATGGTAAGATTTGAATGCAAGTCCCACAAGTAGTAGCTCTGGGCAAACATTCTGGGCCCTGTCCAGTGACATTAGCGTGATGCCATCACTTCCCCTAACTCTAAATGTTAAATCTAGTTTGGATCTGCAATGGTACTTCTAACACATGGAGAATATGATCTGGCATATTGTAAGTTGCTTTACTCATGCTGTTGTGTCAACATGGGGAACTACTGAACAAAAAAGAAAAGGAAAATAAATTATAAGGGTTTCAAGAACATTTTTGAAAAAAAATTGTATGTCATTTTACTGCTGTGTAACTGAATCACTATAAAACCCAGTGGAGCAGTTTCCTCTCTGCTCGCACATAAATAGATTAAAATCAAAATACTGAAAAGGCTGAAAGTATGAAATAAATACAGAAAATTCTGCAGAGTCTCAGCAGGTTTGACAGCATCATTGGAGAATGAAACAGAGAGAGAAGACGTAAGGTACTCACCAGTTTCAACAGAATGTTGATTGTGAGGGATTCAGTGATGGTAATGCCATTGAATGTCAAGAGGAGGTGATTAGATTTTTTTCTCTATTGAAATATTATTGCTTGGTACATGTGTGGCATGAATATTGTTGGCCACTTATCAGCACTAGTTGATACACTTTTGATGCATTGCATGCCTACTAAAATGAAAGAAAGACCCTAACCTTTCAAAGTTGGCCAGGTTATTAAGGCTAATAAAGTTAAATTATGCAGGTTGATGGAATAGACTGGACTAATAGATTAAAGATCAGGACCAATATAAGATAGAGAGGAATCTATGCACATCTGGAGAGTCCATAATAAAGGGCTGATCATAATTCAAGTTCAAATGTTCAGGCTTGATGCCAGAAAGCACATTTTCACTCAAGAGATGGGGATAATCGAGAACTCTCTCCTCCAAATAACTATCTATGTTAGGTAAACAGAAAATTTTTTAAAATAGTTCGATATATTTTTGTTAGGCAGAATTAGCAAGTATTATATATGCAAGGTAAGAATCTAAAATTCAGGCAAACCATAATCAAATGGAATAATCAAACCAAATGTCCTCTTCCTATTTCTATGTTCAAGTAGCAACGACAGACACAGTCCCAATTTTGCCAATGTCATGTCCTCTTGGGCATTAAACCAACACTAAAAGACAATAGTAAAAAAGAATTGGCAAATACAGATCAGTGAACACTTAATCAAAGAGGTTGTCTCGCACCAGTAAGAAAGATCATTGATTGTAGGATGAAAGTAGCCGGTGTAGATGGCTGCCAGAAAAACGGAGCATTTTAAGTTAAACAAAAACTTTTGGTGGCTTCCTATATCACCGTTCAAATTTCAATGATTGATAAGAACGCCTTGTTGGTTCTTTTCAGTTACTGAAAATCACTCCAATGATACGAGGCCATACAATTGCCGAAATCTATGGGAATGGGTTTCTTGAACCTCACAATGTATGACTGCAGAAAATAAATTATCCTGACTCATTATGAAAGTAGATCTTACCTACTGAAGCAGTACTAACAGCATTTTTATTTGCAAAGTTGGAAAAACAGGAAACAATGCATGTAAATTCAAGTAAATGCACAACATGCTTCCAGCAAGATCTGTTATTGCATTATGAAAACTATATGAGAGATATTGTTCTTTTAAACCTTCTTCTTTGTCTCTGTTTTGCTTTTATTTTGTTGTTCTGGCTTCTTTGTCTTTTTTTTGTTGGTTTAACATTAGAATGTGCCGGTTCCAGTTTTAATGGATATTTTCTCTTGCTCTCCATGGTCAGGAAGGGCAAAGGGGAAACTTTACTGGGATAGAGTCATTGGCACTGCTGTAACAATAAGCTTCCTTGTCCTTTATTTGGAAATATTGAAATGATTGCTCACCTCCCACGATTTTCTATCTTACTAGCTGCTGTATTGGTAAAATAAAATCTTTAAATACAAATTCAGGGTGGAAAATACATGTAAATTTCAGTTTTTTAAAAAATCTTGTATTTGTACAGCTGGCAAAGCCAAAATTGTTGTTCAACCCTAACTGCCTTTGAGGAGATAGTGGCGGTTTTTGAACAAATGCAATTATCTGGTGCTGGTATATGTCCACAAGTTGTTTCACAGTATTTAAACTTCATTGCCTTTTATGGTATTTAATGCAAAAATGTGAATGTAGCTTTATTACAATGCCACTATAATTTTTTTTCCAAAGTCTGTCCTTAAACTGAAAATGAATAGTGCATTGTGCTAGTAATAGGAAAACTAACGTTAATGGAGTTAAAGTAAATTCTGAGCCATCTATTTCTTCTACATTAACGTTAGTAACAAGTTGTTTCATTGTTAGATCAGCCCAGGATTAGGTAAGCAGTGCCTCTGACATTTATGTTGATGTTCATTATACGTGAGATGTGTTTTGTTCAATGGTTCTGAGATGCAAAGGAGCTTAACGACCCTGCTTTAAACCTGAGCTACAGTTAGGGCAGCATGTACCTGCTCACTGTACTAAATTACAATTCACAGACTCCTGCTGTGACTAAAAAATAAAACTACCTTGCCAAGAAAAATAAATCAAGTTGTCTGTAAACAGGAAGATTGGAGGTGACTGTTCTGTGTGATGTCACTGTCCATTTCTCATGTATTGATGGTATCTAAAGAGACAACATTGCATTGTTGAAAGGCTGTCTTAAAAGTCCTATAAATAATTGAAGTTACAATACATAGAGAAGCAAATTCATTAAAATATTTTAAACTTAATGATGCATAGTAAAATGAAAACAAGATGGCTTATTAAAAAATTGCCTCCAAAGTACTAAAATTAGTTTGAAATTCATATTCCATTAGAATCTCTAAGATATATCCCTTTACTGTCAATTCCCAAGGTAGTGACAATTTTAGAAATTAGCAAATGATCTAAAAATGTCAAGAACATATGATTACCATCTCTGAGAGTGAAAGCCTGTTGTTCAAATATTTACCATTCTGAATCTTACAAGTCAAACTGTTGAAATAATGAAACTACCTCCAACCAAGTTAACTTTTCCATCTAATTGAACAGATATTAATAAATTGAACACATATGCCTTGAATTCTCATGGGGTTCTTTCAGTTTCTTACCAACAGTAATAAAAGATCAATAGTTTAGACATATAGAATCGGTTCAATATAGAAATTGTTCGAAGCTACCTCCACTTGTGTACTTAAAATTGACAAGTTTTTTTTCTTGTTATCCTCTCCTTTGTCACCAGTATTTGTTTCCTGTCACTAGTTGTTCTTGATCTGAATGAGTTGCTCAGGCTGTTTCAGAGGGCAGTTAAGACAAAACCACCATTGCCATTGGTCTGGAGTCACATGTCGACCAGATCAGATCTGAAAGGCACATTTCTTTCCCTAAGGGCAATATTGAATTGAATAGGATTTTATGATAACCAATGATAGTTTTGTGATCACCATTGCTGGAGTTTTCAATTCCAGATTTATTAATTGATTTTAAGTTCCACCAGCTACATGAGGGGTTAGCCTGGTTCTCCAGATAGTCAATAGACATTATCATTATTTGTCATCTCCTCACAGTCAAGGAAAGACAGGTAAACCTCGATTTAGTCACATGTAGCAGGTTTAAAGGAGGAGAGTGGGATGGAGACGTGGGCGTTTCGGGAGGGAATTCCTTTTTTTTAAGGACGAGTGCCAATGGGATGCACAAACAGGGCTGGAACATATTTTTGTAGGAGTGCAAGATTCTTGAGGAGTCTTATACTATTGGAAGTCACAGAGAAAGACAGAGGGTGAGGCTATGGTTTGATTGGATACCAGAATGAAAATGGCAAATAGTTGGATTTGGTAGACCAGGTGATGGGTAACTGAAATTTGATACAAGTTGGGATACAGGCAACAGAGTTTTAGATTAGCTGAATTAATGGAAAATGGCAATACCTCCTATTATAGAATATGTTATTTGGAAGATGACAACATCTTCAAAAGACTTGACAGGAAGTTATTTTGGAGATGGGATAGTAGTTTGTAATAGTAGGGGAGTGAAGGGGTTAACAGTTTGACGTGAGACTGATGATGGTTTGTTCAAAAGAGCAGGAACAATATCTGATGAGAGAGAACACTTACAGTATTTGTTAATTAGCATAGGATCTAGGATGGGAAATTGAATGGTATGCAGACATCTCATGGGAAATGGGTTCAGGGGGTAAGAGGTAGGGGAATAATGGTAGCTTCAGAGAATGAGAAGATGAGGGGAGACCAGAATGGAAGAAACAACAATCAGTGCAAAAAAAATCCCTATGGAATTTCTTTCCCAGATTAGAGAGTTAACCTACAAGCTGAAAAATGTGTTGCTGGAAAAGCGCAGCAAGTCAGGCAGCATCCATGGAGCAGGAGAGTCGACGTTTCGGGCATAAGCCCTTCTTCAGGAAAGTGAATCCTCTTGCAAGGATGCCTTCCTTGAAGAAGGTCTTCTCCTGCTCTTTTGATGCTGCCTGACCTGCTGCGCTTTTCCAGCAACACATTTTCAGCTCTGATCTCCAGTATCTGAGTCCTCATTTTCTCCTAGTTAACCTACAAGATCAACTTTGCAGTAATCTTTGAAAGGTTGAATTTGAAATGGATAATAAAATTGGAAATGTGTCCACAGTACCATAAGGTATGGGAACAGTATTAGGCCATTCAGCCCTTCAAGTCCGCTCCACTATTCGATCAGGACTGATATGTTTCCCAGTCTCCTGCCTTCTCCCAATAACCCTGGATCCCCTTACTAATCAAGAGTCAATCTACGTCTGTCTCAGCTACACTAAATGACTTTGCCTCCACAGCCCTCTGTGACAATGAGTTCCACAGATTCACCAATCTCTGCCTGAAAGAATTCCTCATCATCTCAGTTCTAAAGGGACATCCCTTCACTCTGGGGCTGTACCCTTTGGTTATAGTTTCCCCTATTAAATCAAAACATCTTCTCCCCGCCCCTTGACAAAGCTGTGCTGACTCAGCCGTTTTTTATTATCACGCACTTCCAAGTATTCCACAATCTCATCCTTAATAATGTACTGTAAAAGCTTACCAATAACTGAGGTCAGGCTAACCAGTCTATAGTTTCCCATCCTCAGCTTCCCTCCCTTAAACAGGAATGTTACATTTGCCATTTTCCAGTCCCCTGGCACCCTTCCTGACTCCAGTGAATCCTGAAATTCACACCAATGACTCTACAATCTCCTCAGCTATCTCCTTCAGAACTCTGGGTGTGGTCCATCTGTCCAGGTGATTTATTCACCTTCCTCAATAACGTCCTCTTAGTGATGGCAACTACACTTATTTTTGCCCCCTGTTTCTCTTGAAGTTCTGGTGTGTTACTACTGGGTGAGTTGGATGAAGATACAAAGGTAAAGGATAATCATTTGATTGGCATGAGTTGGTGTTGAATTGATATGAGCTTTATCGACAGACCTCTATTGCCATAATAAGATGAAATCAAATTTTTAAAAGTTTAAATAACAAGCCTTCATCATATTAAAAACCAAAACTCCCATTCATAAAACCAAAAGAGAAAATGCTGGAAAATCTCAGCAGGTCTGGCAGTATCTGTAAGGAGAGAAAAGAGCTGACGTTTTGAGTCTAACTGACCCTTTGTCAAAGCTGGTTGAAGCTGGCTTGGCCAGCTTTGACCAAGGGTCAGTTAGACTCGAAACATCAGCTCTTTTCTCTCCTTACAGATGCTGCCAGACCTGCTGAGATTTTCCAGCATTTTCTCTTTTGGTTTCAGATTCCAGCATCCGCAGTAATTTGCTTTTATCCCATTCATGAAAACCCATTCAAATATTTAAAATCTCTTCAAGTGTTAATTTTTTTACAAAAAAGTCAATTCAAACCTTAATCAAAGACAGTTAATCCTTTAATAACCTCTCCTAGCTGTCATACTAAGAACTTTGAACTTCCCCACTGAGATAAATATAACTTATGGAAAACAGCCAAGTATTCATAATGATATAATTTTAGCCCATGGGGAAATGTCGATAAGCAATGACTGCAATTGGTAAAAGAGTTCTTTCAATTCTCGATGACAAAGGCAGACTTTTTGGTTAATTTTTAAAACATAGGGTTGTAAACAGCTTTATGTTATGCTGTTGTCCACTGTTCAAGAGCTACTCTGGTGTCTACTCGAGATTCATTTGACTCCCACACCACGGATTGAGTCCCTTGCTGCTTTGAAAATGGGATCTGATTAAACTCTGCAGCGAAATCCCTGTTTGCTAATGTGGAATATGTCAGAACTAGGGACAGAATCTCTGGTTCCAGGCCCCAGCTGCCACTAGACCAAGATCTGTGTTGTTTTTTTATTAATTCATGGGATTTTAGTGTACTGACTAAGCTAGCATTTATTGGTTATCCTTAATGTCCAAGAGGAAGTTAAAAGTCAACATGTTGCTGTGATTCTAAAGTTACATAGAGACAAAACTCAGGAAGGGTGGGAAATTTTCTTCCTTAAAATACATCAGTGAATGATGCAATCATCATCTGATCTGTTGTTTGAGAAAAGATTAGTTAGGTTTCATAGTAGTTTTAACATTAGTGTTTGGTTTGTTATAAGTTTTTCATCCTGAAATATCAGCAATGTTTTATAACCATAGGCTTCCAATGGGTTTAGGAAAGCTCTGACATGCTGGTTTGCTAGCTTTCTTTGATTTGATCCCCTAGATACTATGATTTTGGAAAACATGTCACAGTGCTAAAGATATTCGAAGTTAATGGTTGGCACAGTAGCTCAGTGGTTAGCATGACTACCTCATAACACCAGGGACTCTGGTTTGATTCCTGCCTCAGGCCACTGTGTGGAGTTTGCACATTCTCCCCATGTCTGCATGGGTTTCCTCCCACAATCTAAAGATGTGGAGGTTATGTGAATTGGCCAAGCTAAATTGCTCATAGTGTTCAGGGATGTGCAGGTTAGGTGCATTCATCAGGAGTAAATGCAGAGTAATAGGGGAAAGGGTGTGGGTGATTTACTCTTCGGAGGTTCGGTGTTGGGCTGAAGGGTCTGTTTCCACACTGTAGGGATTTGATGATAAATATTATTTCTCTGCAACTAACATTACATAATCAAATATTGAATACTGTAATAAAAAGATGAATAATTTCCCTATCCTACTGTTTTTTTAATTCTTTTCTGCCCAATCCAATTTGCTTTTTAATTTTATTGATAATTGCATTGCCTTTCTTGTACACTACTCTAACTATTCTTATTTTATAGTATTTCTGGAAAAATCATTTACTTGGATGTTTCATCTCTTCCCCTGATTATCATTGAAAGCATTTATTTTCAACATGTAGGAAACTCGAGGGTATTTGCTAACTGATCAGCTGACAATAGGTTTGAGAAATGTTTCAGCCATCCAAATGATAGGTGTGCGATTGACATAATTACACCTTACGTAAAACACAAAGACAGGTGGAGGGATTGGTTGTGCTGAGACAGCACCATGGAGGCTGCAGAAGGACTTGGACAGGCTGGAAGAGTGGGTGACGAAATGGGAGATAGAATATAATGTGGGAAAGTGTGAGGTTATACAATTTAGTTGAAAGAGTAGAGGTATAGACTATCTTCTAAATGGAAAAAGGCTTTGGAACTCTGAAGCAAATTGAACTTAGAAGTCCTCATTTAGGATTCTCTTAAGGATAACATACAGGTTCAATTGTCAGGAAGGCAAATGCAATGTTGGCATTCACTTCAACAGGAATAGAATACAATAGCAGAGATGTACATTACATTTGGAATATTGTAAGCAGTTGAGGACTTTTGGTCAGTACTCGATGGAATTTAAAAGGATGGGGTGGGGGGGCGGATCTGATTGAAACTTATAGAATACAGAGAGTCCTGGATAGGACAGACTAGGGCCCAGGGCATAGCTTCTGAGAGAAGGGACGACCCTTTAGAACTGAGATGGGAAGGAATTCCTTTAGCCAAAAGGTGGTGATTCTGTGGAACTCATTGCTGCAGAAGGCTGGTGAGTCCAAGTCATTAAGTGTATTTTAGACAGAGATAGATAGGATCTTGATCAGTAAGGAGCTTAAGGATAATGGGGAGAGGGCAATGGAATGGCATGAGAAACATATCAACTATGACCAAATGGTAGAGAAGACCTGATGGACTGAATGGCTTAATTCTCCTCTGTTTAGTATGGTTTAGTGATTTGCCAGACCTACATTTCAGCCTTAAAACTAAGCAGCCATCTGTTCTTGGCATTCAGTGCTAATTTTGATCCTATTAGACCTTTCCTTTGGTAATACTTTGCAAAACAAAAGGAAATGCATGTATTTTGATAGTACATACTAAAGGACGCTGATGACTGATCTGTGGTGTAATCCAGTGCATTTATACATAAGATTGCGAACATGGCAATAGTTTCTCAGGACTTTAAATCTCCTGCCTTATTACCTTGAGAAAGCAAGGTGATTTATGATCATGGAATTTCTCTGTTGTCTCCATATTTTTAAGCTACTTTTAAAGAGAGTTATAATTTCTTTTCTCTGATAGAAACTGTAAGGGAACTTGATTTTCCATTGGGTGGAGAAAGATTTAAGAGACCCGAGGGGCAACTTTTTCACACAGAGGCTGGTTTGTATGTGAAATGACCTGCCAGAGGAAATTGTGGATGCAGGTACAGTTACAACACTTAAAACACATTTGGACAGGTACATGAATGGAGAAAGTGAGGACTGCAGATGCTGGAGATCAGAGCTGAAAATGTGTTGCTGGAAAAGCGCAGCAGGTCAGGCAGCATCCAAGGAGCAGGAGAATTGATGTTTCAGGCATGAGCCCTTCTTCAGGAAGGGTTCATGCCCAAAACATCAATTCTCCTGCTCCTTGGATGCTGCCTGACCTGCTGCGCTTTTCCAGCAACACATTTTCAGCTCAGGTACATGAATGGGCAAGGTTTTGAGGGTGTAGTGTTTGGAGCAAGGGCCAGGTGGGTCTCATTGACTATGAGATCCTTGATTAGGGTTGTTAACCCAGGCCAATCAGGGATCTCATAGTTCATTGAGATCCACTTGACCCTTGTTCCAATCACCTACATCACAGTAACAAGAGAGAACAGTATGCTCCTGAAGAACATTTGTTCGCAATAGTTGTCTTTAAGTCGGGGGTAAGCATTTCTGGCATCATGCCGTTATTTGGGCAGCTTGACTCATTCAATCCTGCCATTGAAGTCTGGGCCCAGAATGTAGAAAGAGTGTGTTATTATTTCCAGGCAAATGACATTGGGGCAGATGAAATACAAAGAGCGATCTTTCTGATTGCTTGCAGACTTGCAGCTTTTTCAATTATTAGGAGCCTAACTTTCACTGAGGCAGCAGATACTAATACCTTTCAAGAATTGATGTACTTAGTTAAGGAATATTAATTCTGTTATTCTGAGATTCTATCAGTTTTATTTGGCAGTTCAAGAACCATGGGAATCCATATTGGAACCTTTGATGAAGTTAAATGGCAGGGCCATTTACCCTACTGCGGATCCTCTTGCAAGGATGCCTGCCTTGAAAAAGTTTTCCTCCTCTCTCTACAATTTTAACCCATATGATTCTGAACTAACCTTGAATGAGATGCTGACACACCATTTGGTATGTGGGATTAATGATGTAATCACACAAAAGTGACTATTAGCTGAAGCCCAACTGAACTTCAAGCAGGCACTGCAACTGTCTTTATCAATGAAAAGTGCAGAGAATGGCGCATGGGGCCCACAGAGCATCCCAATGAAAGTGGTCACCTTCACCTGTCTGACTGAGCTTGAGTAAAGGCAATCACAGAGCCTTATACAGGGCATATCCTGAACTCTATGTCACCCACAGCAAAACCCCAAAGCAAAGCTGAACTTTGGCCAAATGGCTAAAATATTCTTCAGAATACAGGCCAGCAAGCTGTTGTAGTTGCTGCCAGTATGCAGACTTGAGACAGCAAAGGAGTCCCACAAAGCCTGACGTGAGTAAAAAAAACTCATAGGGTTTGTATCCAAGAGAGTGCTCACCCTGGAAAGTCCACCTCAATGTGATTTGGAATGGCTAAACTGCTAAACAACATCCAAATCAGAACCAATCACAATTAATTGTCATCTGTTTCTCATGGAGATTCATACCGGTGCAGCTGTATTGGTGGTTGCAGGTTCACTCGAGACTCCAACCCTTACATTTACACAAGACCTTGGCTAGACTGAGAATGTACACCAGGGAACTGTTGCAGATTATGGGTACGACTTCAGTTCTGATCACCTAGGAGAAGCAATTGGTGTTGAAACCGCTGAAGTGGCCCCACACGGGCATTAGGTCAGCGTGAGGTCAGGTCCCATGTCATACAAAGTTTGGGGAGAGGTGATGCAGTCCTGAGTGAACATGGGAATCAAATAAAAGCTGCTACCACGCAAACAGGACAGGAGCAAACGTTTTTTCTAAAAGACCTATATGAGGCTATAGAAGGATGGGTTAGTAAATTTGCAAATGACACGAAAGTTGATGGAATTGTGAACAGTGCTGAAGGATGTTGCAGGTTACAGAGGGACATAGATAAGCTACAGAGCTGGGCTGAGAGGTGGCAAATAGAGTTTAATGTGAAAGAGTGTGAGGTGATTCACTTTGGAAGGAGTAACAGAAATAAAGAGTATTTGAGTAATAGTAAGATTCTTGATAGTGTGGATGAGCAGAGCGATCTCGGTGTCCATGTACATAGATCCCTGAAAGTTGCCACCCAGTCTGATGAGGTAGTTAAGAAGTCATATGGTATGTTAGCTTTTATTGGGAGAGGGATTGACTTTCAGAACCATGAGGTCATGCTGCAGCTGTACAAAACTCTGGTGCGGCCGCACTTAGAGTATTGCGTACAGTTCTGATCACCGCATTATAGGAAAGATGTGGAAGCTTTGGAAATGATTCAGAGGAGATTTAGAACATAGAACATAGAACATAGAACAATACAGCGCAGTACAGGCCCTTCGGCCCTCGATGTTGCGCCGATCAAAGCCCACCTAACCTACACTAACCCACTATCCTCCATATACCTATCCAATGCCCGCTTAAATACCCATAAAGAGGGAGAGTCCACTACTGCTACTGGCAGGGCATTCCATGATCTTACGACTCGCTGAGTGAAGAACCTACCCCTAACATCAGTCCTATATCTACCCCCCCTTAATTTAAAGCTATGCCCCCTTGTAATAGCTGACTCCATACGCGGAAAAAGGTTCTCACTGTCAACCCTATCTAACCCCCTAATCATCTTGTACACCTCTATCAAATCACCCCTAAACCTTCTTTTCTCCAAAGAAAACAACCCCAAGTGCCTCAGCCTTTCCTCATAGGATCTTCCTACCATACCAGGCAACATCCTGGTAAACTTCCTCTGCACCCGTTCCAGTGCCTCCACGTCCTTCCTATAGTATGGCGACCAAAACTGCACACAATATTCCAGAAGCGGCCGCACCAGAGTCTTATACAACTGCAGCATGACCTCAGGACTCCGGAACTCAATTCCTCTACCAATAAAAGCCAGTACGCCATATGCCTTCTTCACTGCACTATTTACCTGGGTGGCAAATTTACTAGGATGTTGCCTGGTATGGAGGAAAGGTCTTATGGGGAAAGGCTGAGGGATTTGAAGTTGTTTTCATTAGAGAGAAAAAAGGTTGAGAAGTGACTTAATTGAAACATCTGAGGATTAGATAGGGTGGACAGTGAGAGCCTGTTTCCTCGGATGGTGATGGCTAGTATGAGGAATCATAGCTTTAAATTGAGGGGTGATAGATATAGGACAGATGTCAGAGGTAGTTTTTTTACTCAGAGAGTAGTCAGGGTGTGGAATGCCCTGCCAGCAACAGTAGTAGACTGGCCAACTTTAAGGGCATTTAAATGGTCATTGGATAAACATATGGATGAGAATGGAATAGTGTAGGTTAGATGGGCTTCAGATTGGTTCCACAGGTCGGTGCAACATCGAAGGCTGAAGTGCCTGTACTGCGCTGTAACTATGTTCTATGTCCTATACCAGGCCCCTCAGAAAAACCAGAATAGCTGTCCAAACCAGTGCATTCTCTCCCTCTAGAATCAATGAAACCTCAGGTGAAATCCTCAGAGATGGATACAGCCTCAATACAACTAACACATGAAGAAGAGGAGGAAACTCTCCCGAGACACTCTGGTGCAAGAGATGGGGCTATGGTCCAATACACGCCATCTATGTCTGAGTCAGAATCAGAGGAACTGGACCTGGGACGGAAATGGCCCAGGAGAAGCTACAAGAAAAAGAGTAGGCTGACATCCCTGGATGCAGTGGGGGGGGGGGGGAGTATGGAGTATGTAGTGATTAGAACGAGGGCAAGGTGGATCTTGTTGACTATATAATCCTTGTTTGGGGTTGTTAACCTCGGCCAATTGGAGAGCTCTGGCTGACAGATATAAACAGGAGTCTCAGCCCGGGTGTCCTTGGAGAAGGAGCACGCGGTGTCCACCGACACCCTGGAGTTGTGACTGGCCACTTGAGTGTTTCCTTTCCTTTCCTTTCCTTTCCTTCCCTTCCCTTTGGAGACTGGATCATTCTGTAAAAAAAAAAGAAAAAAAAAAAAAAAAAAATATAAACAGGAGTCTCAGCCCGGGTGTCCTTGGAGAAGGAGCACGCGGTGTCCACCGACACCCTGGAGTTGTGACTGGCCACTTGAGTGTTTCCTAAAAAAAAAAAACAGGAGTCTCGTAATAATAAAATAAACAGGAGTCTTGCAGGGAGTTGAGTATATTATTTCCCCGTCCAACTCTATTTTGATTTAATCCCTGCCCTCCCCTTCACTGTTTTGATCACACAGCATTGCCCTGTGGTTTGAAGGGCAGTGCTTGTCACTGGCCACTCGGGTGTTTTCCTATCTTCCTGGTGGTGGAAATTGATTAAAGATTTGTCGACCTGTTGTTCTTCACCGTGTCTTATACCTGCACACACACTATGGGTGCTGGGGAAAATATAAACACTACCGCAGTTAGATGGTAGTGTGGAAAAAGAAGAAAAAAGGAGAGACAAAGTAAACAGAAGCACTAGGCATCCTGTCCACTCTGAGAGCTGGCTCTAAGGGAGCTAGATCTGTGTGAGTGGAGGACTCTGCTCTTTTTTTCCCCCTGTATTAAAGGGGAGAGGAGAGGAGACTGATTGATTGATTCTGTTGGTGTCTTCCCATTGAGGAAGAGTTTATCTTTTAGTTTTTGTTTAAAATAAATAAAATAAACAGGAGTCTCGCAGGGAATGGAGTGTTTTATTCCCCCCTCCAACTCTCTTTTGATTTAATCCCCATCCTCCCCATCACTGTTTGATCACACAGTATCACCCTTTGATGTGAAGGGCAGTGCTTGTCACTGGCCCTGGGGTGTTTCCTTTCTTCCTGGTGGTGGAATATAAATAAAGATTTACAAGCTTGTTGTTCTTCACTGTGTCTGACACCTGAACACACACAACAAAGAAAAGGAAGGGTCAGAGGTTCTGTTCACTCTGAGAGCTGGCTCTGAGGAAGCCATACTAGTGTCAAGTAGTACATACATGTCAATAAAGGATGACTTATTGATGGTATACTAAGTTCTGTGGAGTTATTTCAGGCATAACCGTTAAGTTTGAAGCAGGTGAAGAGGTGTCCTGAGTGATTAGGCAGTGCAAGGTGACTGGTGTCTGATTTGGGATGGGTAACAATGAGTGAGGGAAGCAGTACACTCCTTCATCAGGAATCGCTTTTGTCCAAAACGTTGATTCTCCTGCTCCTCCGATGCTGCCTGACCTACTGTGCTTTTCTAGCACCACTCTAGACTGTAATCTCCAGTCAGTACCCACTTTTGCCTAGGGCCCATATACTTGCATGCACAAATATGGGGTGTCTTAGTGATGGGATAAAAACCTATGTACAGTTGTTTCGGAGAGGAATTGGCCAAATACAGGAAAGTGGGACTAGTTTAGTTTGGAAAACTAGGTTGGCATGAATGAGTTTGATTGAAGGGTCTGTTTTTGTGCTGTATGACTTTGACTCAATAACTGTTTTATTTTCCAATGTGTTCATCTAAATGGCCAATGATGCTGATACTACAGCACCCACAGGAACATTGAAGGATTATTGGACTGTCATTTTGTAAAAGGGTTGCAGTAGCATAGTGAATATGTTATTGGACAGGTAGCTCAGAGGCTTGGAGTAATATTCTGGGGAACACAAGTTTGAGTCCTATCCTAGCAGTTTGAGAATTTGAATACCCTTTGTAAAAACAATGTAAATGAACCAGAACTTTTCAATGAGTTTAGTACCTGAACCAGAGTAATACATTAAAACAGTTGTTGCTGGAAGCTGAAGAGGAATGCTGATCCATTGTCACTATTTTCTACCAGTGGAGAAGTAACACCATCTGCTGTCAGGTAACTCATGCCCCAACTGAGCTTTGAGACATCATGGAAGATTTCACCACATTGTTTTATTAACAATGGCCTCATGTTTTAATCAGCAGGCTCATAGGTTTAGTTAGTGAGTAATGGAATTGTTCATTATACATCAACCACTGTTCAGTTTAACAAAAAGAGACAACAAAGAGAATACCTAAATGTCTTGTTACTTTAACCAGAATCAAGAGATGCAACACTGCTCACTAATCATAAATTACTGGTAACAGAGTCTGGAAAGCAGTTAAAAATGAAAACTACTTAAATTTACACCATCATTTTCTTTCTCTTAATTGTATTAGGGTTATTGTGATGGTATTACTGAAGGCATTTCATAGTGACAGGACATGCACTTGTATGTGTGATTGCGAACAGCCAAATTCTTAATCATGTGGGGAGGTGCTGATATGGTGGTAATATTACTGGGCTAATAATCCAGAACAGGGCAAAAGTGAGGACTGCAGATGCTGGAGATTAGAGTCAACAGTAGGGTGGTACTGGAAAAGCACAGCAGGTCAGGCAGTATCCAAGAAACAGGAGAATCGATGTTTTGGGCAAAAGCCTGATGAAGGGCTTTTGCCTGAAATGTCGATTTTCCTGCTCCTCAGATGCTGTCTGACCTGCTGTGCTTTTCCACCACTACCCTAATCTAATAATCCAGAAGCCCAGGCTAATATCCTGTAGATGTGAGTTCAAATCCCACCACAGCAAATGGTAAAAATTGAATTCAGTAAAAGTCTGAAATAAAACTCTAGCCTAATGGCAGCTATGTTGGTTGTCATAAAAAAACCCATTTGGTTCATTACTCTCCTTTATGGAATGGAATTTGCCATCCTTTCATGCTCTGGTTTACATGTGACTCCAGAACCACAACAATGTGGTTGACTCTTCACTGCCCACCGGATAATTAAAGATGGGCAGTTCTGGCCTGGCCAGTAATGCTCATATCCTGCAAATGAACTTTTAAAATATGTCTCTTGTTCTGGAAAAGAACGAAGTGAAGGCCAGTGCTCAGAATAAGCTTGATAGCATCCTCCAACACCTTGACAATTCTGTGTGTGACTAGATGCTTAGTCACAAGCTTTAAGTAAATTAAGACAAAATATCATTCCTACCATTAAACTCAATGCTATGTGTAATAACCTCAGGCTATTGAGTATGACTTTCTTGACATAAAACATTTTTAAAAATAGTTTACGGGAAGATTTCATAGCAACAAAATGCAAGCTGCAGGTTTACAGGGCCTACTTTTCAGTCATTCACCACCTGGGAATATACTTTTCCTCTGGGGAGGAAAAGTTCACGTGCTGTCGGTAAACATTTCTATCAGATTTTTTGGTGGGGAGGCAAAATGTTGCTTTTGTCAGTAAGAACAGATCAGTCAGTCACTTACATGAAACAGAAGGGTTACCATCTAATTTTCTATTGTGATCTTTCTGGCTGGTCACCTTGGCTTACAGGTGCCCAGGAAGCATGATGCTGTAGTCAATGAATTCAAGGAAAAAGAAACAAAGAAGGGCTCCCAATTTAATAACATTTCTTACAACCACAGGGTGGCATAGAATGCTTTACATAGATGAAGCACTTCTAAAGCATGGTTATTGTTGCATCATAGGAAGCAGAACAGCCAAAATGTACAGAATAAAAACCCCAAAAAACAGCAATGTGATAGTAACTAGATAACCTATTTATTTTTGTAATGTTGATTGAGGGATAAATATTGGCCTAACTCTCTTTCTAATATTGAAATAATGATATAACTTGTTCATCCACCTGACCAGACAGATGGGGGTGTTATCCTTGTATCATCCTGAAATTAGCTCGTTCTGCACTGTCATGCTCCTTCAATCATATTCTGGAATAGCAGCATTTATTTTATTCTCCAAGTATGGATTGGAACTTGAACTCTGAATCTTCTGACTCCGGGACCAGAGTGTTACAAAATGAGCCACAGATGCTTTGAAGAAGGCCACATTGTGATAGGCATGTCATGTGAAACACTTCTGGATTTTCCTGATTCCTATTGGCAGTTATAGGTTTCCGATTTGTGATGTCAGACTCACAGTCTAGTCCCAGCATTAGAAATGTAGCTTTTGTTAAGTAGGATTTTAAATCGATGCTGGCTATTCCCATCCAATGCCAAGAAGATATGAACATTAGAAAATCCATTCTTATTTGTTCTCACCACCAAACATCAATATTGTTACTTTAAATCTAGGAAAGATTAGGTGCTTTTTTCCAGTTTAAATGATAATGCTAGTTTAATGTAATTCAATATTTTCTCACCCAGACGAATTTCATAAAATTGTAAACATTTCTAATACCAAAGTAAGCATCACAGCAGATTAAAACAGTATCATAGTAGATTAAGGATTTAGCAATTATAACATTATTTTCTGGTATATTTGTTCTAGCAGCCAATAAAAAGTATGGAAATTCCTATCTCAGTCTCTTGGCTAAATTGACATTTAGTTCCCAGTAGTGAAAGGACAGTGTATTAATATACGTAAACCATCCAATTTTTCAAATGAACAGAATGAGTATTACACAATTGAAATGTTTTAGCTTGTACAAAATTCTGGGACATGTTTTGATGGCTGTTTGAGGAATTAATGTGTTTTTTTAACAGCAATTCGACTGAAAGTATTTTCAGTATTATCAGAAGCCTTGGCTTCAGAAATGTTCAAGTGAAATCAATGGTATATTTTGAAATTCTGTTTACTATATTAAACCATGTCCTTAAATGGTGATGAAGTGGTCTGTTGCTTACACTCAAAAGTGAAAGCCATGCCTTTTTACCTGTAGTTAAAGGACTGAATTTCCATGGCAATTCCTTTGGTTATTTACCATAAGTTTGGAAAAAGAGCCTAAGAAATCCAGGATAAATGGTGAATCTAGTTTAGTTTTTCCCCCAGTACTTTGTGAGACTTCTGCTCAAGTGGCTGAATGGTAAAAGCATTTTTTTCACCTTATCCCTAGCCCTCTTTGAAATATCATGATTTGTAGGTGCAGGTGTTGGACTGGCATGGACAAAGTTAAAAATCACTCAGCACCAGATTATAGTCCAACAGATTTATTTGGAAGTACTAGCTTTCAGAGCACTGCTCCTTCATCAGGTGGTTAAGTATAAGATCGTAAGACAGCAAATTTATAGCAAAGGTTTACAGTGTGATGCAACTGAAATTATATATTGAAAAAGACCTGGATTGTTTGTTAAGTCTCTCATATTTTAGAATGACCATGTTGGTTTCAGTTCTTTCATATGAGAGACTTAACAAACAATCCAGGTCTTTTTCAGTATATACTTTCATTTGAATCACACTGTAAACTTTTGTTATAAATTCTGTCTTATGATCTTTTACTCCACAACCACCTGATGAAGGAGCAGCGCTCTGAAAGCAAGTGCTTCCAGATAAACCTTTTGGACTATAACCTGGTGTTGTGTGATTTTTAACTTTGAAATATCATCTAATTCTTCTCCTTGAAAGAATCAGCATTTACTCTTAGTGTTAATAACCTCAGTAAGTAAACAGATTTAGTCATCCACAATAATGGTGAGGTGCTCAGTGCAATTTAGAAAGCGAGGGGCCAAAGGTTTATGTATTTTAAGTAATGGACCATCTTTTACAAGGAAGTGGAGTTTACTATACATCAACTGGACTAGTTCATAGGCTATGGATCAAAAGCGACACACACACCAGAACTAATATGATTTATTTTAGTGTGCCACTGAAGAACGAGACTATATGGCTTTTCCCCTCCCCCAGTCTCAGCCTGTACATTCCCCCTGTTTCACCCAGTCTCCTTTGTTCTGCCTATTTGCTCCCCTGGAACTGGTCAGGAAAATAAAAATGAGACTAGAAAATCAAAATGAAGGAGATCACTTATTCCTCTGACTGGGTTGTCAATCTGCTCATGCATTCAGTGGTTGGCCATACATCTGTAAAAGTGACATTTATTTCACAACATTTTTGTAATTCTCTTTCTTTTCCCCCTATCTTTTGTTCTAACTTGCCGTTCATATTTTCTTGTACCTGTCTCAGAAATGCAATAAAGCTCACGTGATAAATTATGTTATTAAAGCTGACTCCAGTTTTAAAGGAGTTGTGGATACAGTCAGTTTATCCAGGTCATGAGTTGCGTGGTGTACTTGAGGAACCTAATGGTACGGAAGCCTACCTGACCTTGATGGTTCAACCTTCAGACCATAACTTTCACTATGTCCTACCCAAACCAGGAAAATGCAGTATCTTGTGGGTGGCAAGAATAGATCACTGGCAAATAGGACCCATCTATCTGCTGCTGCTCTTTTTAGACCACATGGGAACCTAATAAAAATTAAATTTATCTGGTTTGGCCTCTTATGAAGTACAATCTGCCTAACTGTAGCTGTAGTTTCAGATAATAGGCCATTTTTCATATGGGAGAGGGGTTCATCATACAACCATGAGACTGGTTCCACAGGCTTTGGAATTAAAAACATTCTGATGTTGATCATTGTTTTATATAGTTTACAGTGAATGTCATTGCCTTTCAGTGGGTGTTCTGTTCACCCCCTCAAAAAGAGATGTTTAATGTTAGCCGACCACGTGGAAGTGGCAGAGTCACAGGGAAAACAGTCACAGCACGTGATTCAACTACACTCTCTCCCCAGCCCAAACAAACTTCTGTCAGAGTTAAAATTAGGGCCAAAATATTAACTAAAACAATTTATTGCTGTTCAATGAACTGTCAGCTAATTTATGAGTTTAAAAAATATGTTAAATTCATTGATAGACAAACAGTAAATTCGAAAGCAAAAGATGATATAATGGGAAAGCCTCAGGCTACCATAGGAGATAAGAATGGGGCTTAAAAACAGCTAGAAGCAATTTCGGTCGAGAAGGAAATAGACAGCCACAAGCATGTTATTTCAACCTTGCCCTGAGGTTGCCTTGAAGTTGTACACTTCTCTTCCCTCCCACAGTTACTTTGGACTGCCCCTGGACTCTGATCCTCTGGGAAAGGGCTACTTAACTGCATCAGAAAGCTACTGCCTGAGGTGCGTGCTGAACATATCCAGTGAGCTTCAGTTGGCTCCCAACCTCCTCACATTCATCCCAGATAATCCAGAAATTTTTTTTACAAATAGCCCAAGCCAGTTCAAGCTGATAGTTCCTTTTTCCACCCTAGATACTTGTGTTTCAGTAGCTGTTGTTGCTCTTCTGTGCCTTTTGCTCTTGGTCTTTCTGGCTCATGGGCAACCTGGGAAGTGGGTACTCACGTCCAGCAGTGACCTGGATATCTAGATAACCTACAGAAAAGGGACATGGTGCACTCTTTGGGAAGAAGAAGGGGCAAAAGTAAGACATATTCTGAGAAACCATATGTCAGCCTCAACCCTCTGATGTCAAGTCTTGAAGCTTTACACAGCAGCTCATTTGCTTTGGTGTGATTCATTCCCAGCTCAAAACTAGCTTTCTCACAATCAGTGTACCTTCCCTCCATCATAATGTCAAAAGTGGGGATATTTGGTGCACAGTGTGTACCATTCCTGACTCCTCAGGTGCTCAAGCAATAGCTGTTCAGATATAACAAGACCTGGACAGTATCCAGCCTTGGGATGACAAGAGCATTCCTGATTAAGGGCTTTTGCCTGAAGCATCAATTTTCCTGCTCCTCGGATGCTGCCTGACCTACTGTGCTTTTCCAGCACCACTCTAATCTAGACTTGAGATGACAAGAGTTGAGTAGCATTCATTGTCACTCAGGTTTCAAACAATGATCGTATCAACAAGAAAGAATCTAATCAAAAACAGAAATTGCAGGAGAAACATTGCAGGTCTGGCAGTATCTATGGAGAGAAAGCAGAATTAACATTTTGGGTCCAGTGATCTTTCTTCAGAAATGTTAACTCTGCTTTTTCTCCATAGTTGCTGCCAGGATTGCTGAAATTTTCCAGTAATTTCTGTTTTTGTTTCTGACTTTCAGCATCTGTAGTTCTTTGTTTTTTTTTGTTTAGAGAGAATTTGATGATCACCCCATTGTCATTCAATGGCATTATAATCCCCGAATTCCCTACTATCAACACTATCTGGGTTATCATTGCCTAGAAACTGAACTGGGCTAGCCATTTGAATACTGTGACTACAAGAACAGGATAGAGGCAAGACAAGCTTCAGCAAATAACTCACTTCTGGACTCCCTAAAGACTGTCCACCATCCACACAGTTGCTAACTGATAACTGTAAATTCAAATAGTGCTCAATCTGTGAACCTTATAATTACTTTACAAACAATAGAACAAGGTTCTTTGAAAATAATCTGGTTATCACTTGGTTACCACAATCCTTATGAGAGCTTAAAGCAGATAATTTTTAAAATAATATCAAGCTAGAGACTGTTAATGGAAGGATAGAGCACATTGATGTGACATTCTTTATTATAATAGAGGCTTTAACCCATTTTTAGTAAGATAGTGGAATTTTATTTGCATGCTTAAGTGTTGATCGATTGAAATCAAAGCCAACAGTAATTTCTAGACCATACTTTAGTTATGCAATGCAAAAAGCTTCACACAAATGATTGTTGAATTTTTTGCATTATGTGTTCCCAAGACTAGATTTGAAATAGACAGCAGGATTTCAAGTCCAGTCAGGAAAACAATCTAGCAAGCAAAAGATGATTTTAATAGCCAGACTCAGTAACATGCTGTTGGCTGACCTCCCCACAAAAATGATTAAAAAGAGTCTCCCAACCAATAATATTATCCATCAAGACCAAAGTGACAGTGGAGATGGGATGAGTGATTTGAGAAGGGGCTGAAATCTAAGCAAGATATCCTGTTTTACTTCACCTTACAAAGAAAGAAATGGACTTTACATTGAAAGGTCTGTTCTTCTAATGGTCAGCCTTCAGTGTCTTTCAGCCAAGCATGGAGGCTGCTCCTTTGTTTTCGGCAAATATTCAAAAGTATTTGGATCCCACTCTGCAGATTTAGACAACACCTTTTGAGTTTAGGTAGGGTGTGCTTATTGCCTGCGACTTAAAATCAAAGTCCCCAGAATCACAGTGGTAGTTCACATTTTATTGGCAGAAAGTAAAAAAGCCAAGCTTCAGCATTCAAAATGTAAAGGTTGTTCAATGAGTTAACAATATTCAGGAAGATGACTCATGTACACTAGTGTTCTTGCAAACTGACACATATTGCAAAAGCGATCTTTGTGGGATAATGTTTGATGGGTCAAACTACCTTTGCTCATCCTTGTGTCTATACAAAGATGCAAATTAGAATTGTCGGTGCTCATTTGATGACAATCACAATGTCTTGGCTTGGTTCCTATGCAGAGTATTGCTTTGCATGACAGTATTTAATCTCTTCCAATGAATTGTCATTGACCATGATGAACTGCTTAAAAGAAGGCTCCTCTGTTCATTATGTCACTACAATAAAATTTTATGAGGCACCGAAAGAAAATATTCCATTCAAGTGCTTGAGACCACATTGGAACCAGGAAGAAGAGTTTTTAATGGGAAACCCTGACATATTAGCTAAAGGATTGGCCACCAATGCCATGGTGCAGGCAGAGTGTTGTCAGACCTAAGGGTGATAGAGCAATCAAGGGAAAAGATGATCATGGCGCCAAGAGATTGCAATGGAGAAAGAATGTTGGAAATTGGAAGTTGGAGGTCATTGGAGTTAGGGGATGGATGAGCATGAGGATCAAGGTTAGAGGTCACTGGACATATTATGCAGAGATGTATTGAATAGTTTAATGGGCACGTTAGGGGGAGAGTCTCCTGGCCCTCAAACTATTCTGTAAAAATATTAACATAGCACCTCTCACCTCTTTTGCCGGCAGCTATCTCAAAGCTAAGGAATTATAACTAATGGTGGGAATGGAAATTTTAAAGTGGAGGCATAAAGTTTCCTTTAAAGTGTGTTCATGATTTGAAGATGCCGGTGTTGGATTGAGGTGTACGAAGTTAAAAATCACACAACACCGGGTTATATTCCAACAGGTTTAATTGGATGCACTAGCTTTTGGAGCGTTGCTACTTCATCAGGTGGTTGTGGAGCACCTGATGAAGGAGCAGTGCTCTGAAAGCTAGTGATTCCAAATAAATCTGTTGGACTATAACCTAGTGTTGTGTGATTTTTAACTTTAATGTATGTTGTTATCGATGAAATAGGAAGTAAATCGTGTAGAGAAAGGTTGCCGTTGAATTTAAATTGTTTCACAATTGTAGTCCAAATCCAATTGTTTCAAGGGGTTAAAATTACCCCAAAATGATCACTCCCAACATTATAAAAAGTATTAAACAGAAACTCTGAAGAAAAGCTAACCCATACTCTTTTTCCATCTGCAAGTAATACTCATGTTCAGAACTGTGCTACATGTGAAAATATTATCCCACATCAGCCTCGTTTTCTGATGTGATTCATTTTAATGTCATGCAACTTTATGATAAATACTTTTGCTCATGAGTTTTTGCATGATTTTAATCCAAAATGAATAAGCACACAATAAGTAAGGCACTGTTCATTCAACTATTAAAAGTGAAACCTGGTAATTAAAATAAGCCAAACTTCATCTTCCTAATTTTAGTGTCCTAAATATTCACACAATAATTTAATAACTCCCATGTGTTTGGCTAATACGTAGTCATAAATATGCTGTAGGTTTTCAACTAAATATAAATCTACTGTGATTTATATAATTCTAAGAAGATACTAACACTCAGTGCAATGCACTCTGACAGATATTCAGATTTGAAAATAAGCCATGAGTTTCAACACAACTCACAACTCTTCACAGTATTATCAAGTTTAGGTGAAAATATCATGAAAGATTAAATAAATCTGACTCAGTATAATTACTACTAAATTATTTGACCTATTTTCTTTATTAATACTGGGAAGTGAGGACAGGAGAATACGTATACAGTACATCATATGTAGAAAACCATTTCCAATCATATTTTCCAATTTTAATTTATTTGTAAATGTTAACAATTCCAGGGTGTGGGACCCAGGGAGATAGTAAGTAAAGAGATCAATCTGAGACTGGTACAGTCGAGAATAGAAGTGAGTCAAACAGTCAGGGCAGGCAGGGACAAAGCAGAGAACAAGGTAGGACTGATAAATTAAACTGCATTTACTTCAATGCTAGATGCCTAACAGGGAAGGCAGATGAGCTCAGAGCATGGTTAGGAACATGGGACTGGGATATCAAAGCAATTACAGAAATGTGGCTCAGGGATGGACATGACTGGCAGCTTAATGTTCCAGGATACAAATGCTACAGGAAGGACAGAAAAGGAATCAACAGAGGAGGGGGAGTGGCATTTTTGATAAGGGATAGCATTACAGCTGTGCTGAGGGAAGATTTTCCTGGAAATACAACCAGGGAAGTTATTTGGGTGGAACTGAGAAATAAGAAAGGGATGATCACCTTATTGGGATTGTATTATAGACCCCCTAATGGTCAGAGGGAAATTGAGAAACAAACTTGCAAGGAGATCTCAGCTATCTGTAAGAAAAATAGGGTGGTTATGGTAGGGGATTTTAACTTTCCAGACATAGTCTGGGACTGCTATGGTGTTGAACGTTTAGATAGAGAGGAATTTGTTAAGTGTGTACAAGAAAATTTTCAGATTCAATACGTGGATGTACCTAATCGAGAAGGTGCAAAACTTGACCTATTCTTGGGAAATAAAGCAGGGAAGTGACTGAGGTGTCAGTGGGGGAGCACTTTGGGATCAGTGACCATAATTCTATTAATTTAAAAATATTGATGGAAAAAGATAGACCAGATCTAAAAGTTGAAGTTCTAAGTTGGAGGAAGGCAAATTTTGATGGTATTAGGCAAGAACTTTCAAACAATGATTGTGGGCAGATGTTCGCGGGTAAAGGGACAGCTGGAAAATGGGAAGCCTTCAGAAATAAGATAACGAGAGTCCAGAGACAGTACATTCCTGTCAGGGTGGAAGGAAAGACTGGTCGGTGTGGGAAATGCTGGATGATTAAAGAAATTGAGGGTTTGGTTAAGAAAAAGAAGAAAGCATATGTCAGGTATAGACAGGACAGACCGAGTGAATCCTTAGGAAGACATGAAAGCAGTCGGAGTATACTTAAGATAGAAATCAGGAGGGCAAAAAGAGGACATCGGATAGCTTTGGCAAAAAGAGATAAGGAGAATCCAAAAGGTTTTTACAAATACATTAAGGACAAAGGGTTAACTATGGAGAGATTAGGGCCCCTCAAAAATCAGAGCTGAAAATGTGTTGCTGGAAAAGCGCAGCAGGTCAGGCAGCATCCAAGGAACAGGAGAATCGATGTTTCGGGCATGAGCCCTGAAGAAGGGCTTATGCCCGAAACGTCGATTCGCCTGCTCCTTGGATGCTACCTGACCTGCTGCGCTTTTCCAGCAACACATTTTCAGCTCTGATCTCCAGCATCTGCAACCCTTACTTTCTCCCCTCAAAAATCAGCAAGGCGGCCTTTGTGTAGAGCCACAGGAGATGGGGAAGATATTAAATGAGTATTTTGCATCAGTATTTACTGTGGAGAATGACATGGAAGATATAGAATGTAGAGAAATAGATGGTGACATTTTGAAAAATGTCCATATTACAAAGGAGGAAGTGCTGGATGTCTTGAAACACATAAAACTAGATTAATCCTCAGGACCTGATCAGGTGTACCTGAGAACTCTGTGGGAAGCTAGGGAAGTGATTGAACATTGAACCTAGAACATAGAACATAGAACATTACAGTGCAGTACAGGCCCTTCAGCCCTCGATGTTGCGCCGACCTGTCATACCAATCTGAAGCCCAATTAACCTACACTATTCCATGTATGTCCATATGCTTGTCCAATGACGACTTAAATGTACTTAAAGTTGGTGAACCTACTACCATTGCAGGCAAAGCATTCCACGCCCTTACTACTCTCTGAGTAAAGAAACTACCTCTGACATCTGTTCTATATCTATCACCCCTCAATTTAAAGCTATGCCCCCTCGTGCTCGCTGTCACCATTCTTGGAAAAAGGCTCTCCCTGTCCATCCTATCTAACCCTCTGATTATCTTATATGTCTCTATTAAGCCACCTCTCAACGTTCTTCTCTCCAATAAAAACAGCCTCAAGTCCCTCAGCCTTTCCTCGTAAGACCTTCCCTCCATACCAGGCAACATCCTAGTAAATCTCCTCTGCACCCTTTCCAAAGCTTCCACATCCTTCTTATAATGTGGTGACCAGAACTGTACACAATACTCCAAGTGTGGCCGCACCAGAGTTTTGTACAGCTGTAGCATAACCTCATGGTTCCAGAACTCAATCCCTCTTTTAATAAAAGCTAAAACACTGTATGCCTTCTTAACAACCCTGTAAACCTGGATGGCAACTTTCAAGGATCTGTATACCTGGACACCGAGACCTCTCTGCTCATCTACACTACCAAGAATCTTACCATTAACCCAGTACTTTGCATTCCAGTTACTCCGACCAAAGTGAATCACTCACACTTGTCCACATTAAACTCCATTTGCCACCTCTCAGCCCAGCTCTGCAGTTATCTATGTCTCTCTGTAACCTACAATATCCTTCGTCACTATCCACAACTCCACTGACCTTAGTGTCGTCTGCGAATTTACTAACCTACCCTTCTACGCCCTCATCCAGGTCTTTTATAAAAATGATGAACAGCTGTGGACCCAACACAAACCTTTGCGGTACACCACTGGTAACTGGACTCCAGGATGAACATTTCCCATCAACCACCACCCTCTGTCTTCTTTCAGCAAGCCAATTACTGATCCAAGCTGGTATAACTCCCACAATCCCATTCCTCTGCATTTCGTACAATAGCCTACTGTGGGAGCCTTATTGAATGCCTTGCTGAAATCCATATACACCACATCAACCGGTTTACTATCATCTACTGGGCTTTTTGCTGAGATATTTGGACCATCAATGGTCACAGGTGAGGTGGTGGAAGACTGGAGATTGACTAACGTGGTGCCAAAGTTTAAGAGGGTAGTGAGGGAACTATAGACCATTGAGCTTGACATCGGTGGTATGCAAGTTGTTGGAGGAAATTCTGAGGGACAGGATGTACATGCATTTGGAAAGGCAAGGACTGATGAGGGATATCAACATGGCTTTATGCTTAGAAAATCATGTCTCACAAACTTGATTGAGTTTTTTGAAGAAGTAACAAAGAGGATTGATGAGGGTAGAGCAGTAGTTGTGATCCATATGGACTTCAGTAAGGCATTCGACAAGATTCCCCATGGGAGACTGATTAGTAAGGTTAGATCTCATGGAATACAGGGAGAACTAGTCATTTGGATACAGAACTGACTCAAAGGTAGAAGACAGAGGGTGGTGGCGGAGGGTTGTTTTTCAGACTGGAGGCCTGTGACCAGTGGAGTGCCACAAGGATCGGTGCTGGGTCCACTACTTTTCATCATTTATATAAATGATTTGGATGTGAGCATAAGAGGTACAGTTAGTAAGTTTGCAGATGACACCAAAAATGGAGGTGTAGTGGACAACGAAGGAGGTTACTTCAGATTACAATAGACAATAGACAATAGACAATAGATGCAGGAGTAGGCCATTCAGCCCTTTGAGCCTGCACTGCCATTCAATATGATCATGGCTGATCATTCCCAATCAGTATCCTGTTCCAGCCTTATCTCCATAACCCTTGACTCCACTATCTTTAAGAGCTCTATCCAATTCTTTCTTAAATGAATCCAGAGACTGGGCCTCCATTGCCCTCTGGGGCAGAGCATTCCACACAGCCACCACTCTCTGGGTGAAGTAGTTTCTCCTCATCTCTGTCCTAAATGGTCTACCCCGTATTTTTAAGTTGTGTCCTCTGGTTCGGCACTCCCCCATCAGCGGAAATATGTTTCCTCCTGCCAGAGTGTCCAATCCTTTCATAATCCTATACGTTTCAATCAGATCCCCTCTCAGTCTTCTAAACTCAAGGGTATACAAGCCCAGTCGCTTCAGTCTTTCCGTGTAAGGAATCTTACAACGGGATCTTGATCAGATGGGCTGATGGGCTGAGGAGTGGCAGATGGAGTTTAATTTAGATAAATGTGAGGTGCTGTATTTTGGGAAAGCAAATCTTAGCAGGACTTATACACTTAATGGTAAGGTTCGAGGGAGTGTTGCTGAACAAAGAGACCTTGGAGTGCAGGTTCATAGCTCCTTGAAAGTGGAGTTGCAGATAAATAGGATAGTGAAGAAGGTGTTTGCTATGCTTTCCTTTATTGGTCAGAGTATTGAGTATAGGAGTTGGGAGGTCATGTTGCGGCTGTACAGGACATTGGTTAGACCACTTTAGGAATATTGCATGCAATTCTGGTCTCCTTATTATCGGAAAGATGTTGTGAAAATTGAAAGGGTTCAGAAAAGATTTACAAGGATGTTGCCAGGGTTGGAGGATTTGAGCTACAGGGAGAGGCTGAACAGGCTGGGGCTGTTTTCCCTGGAGCATCGGAGGCTGAGGGGTGACCTTACAGAGGTGTATAAAATCATGAGAGGCATGGATAAGATAAATAGACAAAGTATTTTACCTGGGATTGGGGAGTCCAGAACTATAGGGCATAGGTTTAGGGTGAGAGGGGAAAGATATAAAAGAGGCTGAAGGGGCAACTCTTTCATGCAGAGGGTGGTATAGGTATGGAATGAGCTGCTAAAGGAAGTGGTGGAGGCTGGTACAATTGCAACATTTAAAAGGGATCTGGATGGGTATATGAATAGGAAGGGTTTGGAGGGATATGGGCCGGGTGCTGGCAGGTGAGACTAGATTGGGTTAGGATAGCTGGTCAGCATGAATAGGTGGGATTGAAGGGTCTGTTTCCATGCTGTACATCTCTATGATTCTATGACTCTATGTTCCAGCAGATGTTGACTTGCATTAGGAGACAACCGATCAATCAGTAACCTTCCTGTATCTTGTCCAAATAGCTATTCTACAATTGCAATCCTGGCCCTCCCCATCAAACAGCATCTTGAGGAGGACATTGGAGCATGTATAGGAAGTCTGTAGTGATTTTTTAAAAAAAATTCATTTGTGAGATGTTGTCATTGCTGACTGGGCCAGCATTTATTATGCATCCCTGGTTTCCCTTGAGAACAAAGAAAAAAGAAAATTAGAAGACAGGAACAGGCCCTTCGGCCCTCCAATCCTGCTCTGATCCAGATCCTCCATCTAAAGCTGTCACCTATTTTCTAAGGGTCTGTATCCCTCTGCTTCCTATCCATTCATGTATCTGTCTAGATGCATCTTAAATGATGCTATTGTGCCCACCTCTACCACCTCTGCTGGCAACACATTCCAGGCACCCACCACTCTCTGTTAAAGAGAAGGTGGTGGTGAGTTGCCTTCTTCAACTACTGCAATCTATTTGGTGTAGGCTCACAATGCAATTAGGGAGGGAGTTCCAGGATTTTGACCGCCAGCAACAAGACGGTGAATGACTTGGAGAGGAACTTGCAGGGGCTGCTGTTCCTAAGTACCTGCTGCCCTTGTCCTCCTAGATGGAAGTGGTTGTGAGTTTGTTAGGTCATAGGTTAGTATTACAAGTGCTGTTGATGTTACAACCTTTCCAAATCAACTTTATCCAAAAAAAAACAAATACTTCATACAAAAGTCAGCTAATTACCAATGTGTATTCCATTGCCTGTTGTTCCTATGCAGTGCTGTCATATACTGCAGCATGTTGAATGGAAGATGACTAATTTTCAGTGTGGGAGGCTACAGATAACCTGGAGGATAACCATAAATTACTCTGGTTTAGAAGGCCCAGTTTCAACTGATACCACTTCAGTATAAATGATAGCAGGTCAGAGTTGGCTGGGTGCAAGCATTGGTATTGGTGGGAGGAAGTGTTGTCACCTTAAAAGAGGGACAGCAGGCTTGTGCCCCATTGAGACACTTTATCTCTCACATGGTACTGTCACAGTAACTATGGTAACCCAAGAGAGCACAGATCGTTATATTAGTTGAGATGCTGAGCATTAACATCAATTGTCATCATGACAGCATTCTGTAAGGTCATAATTTAGGAGGAACAACATTAGGCCCATTTGGCCCATTGAGTGTGCTCCACCATTTAACCATATCTGATATGTTTCTCAACCCCATTCCCCTGCTTCTCCACACAACCCTTGATCTTCTTATTAATTTAGAACATGTCTATTTGTGTCTTAAACACACTCAATGACTTGGACTCCACAGCCCTCTGTAGCAATGAGTTCCACAGATTCACCACTCACTGAATGAAGAAATTCCTCATCATCTCAGTTCTAAAGGGTCATCCCTTCACTCTGAGGCTGTGTCCTTGGGTCCTAGTCTGTCTGACTAGTAGAAACATTGTCTCCATGTCCACTCTATCCAGGCCTCTCAGTATTCTGTAAGTTTCAGTGAGATTTCCCCTCATCTTTTTAAACCCCATTGAGTACAGACCCCAAATCCTAAACCACACCTCATATAACAAGCCCTTCATTACTGAGATCTATCTTGTCAGTCTCCTTTGGACCCCCTTCAATGCCAGCACATCTTAGATATGGGGCCAAAACCTGCTCACAATATTCCAAATGTGGTCTTACCAGAGTATTATACAGCGTCCACGGTCCATCCCTGCTCTTGTATTCTAGCCCTCTTGAAATGAATGCTAACATTGCATTACCTTCCTAACTGCCAACATCCTAACTTGCATGTTAACCTTAAGAATATCCTGAACTAGGACTTCTACATCCCTTTATGTGTCAGATTTCAGAAGATGTTGCCCATTTTGAAAATAATCTCTGCTTCTGTTTTGTCAACTGATGTGTGTGACCTCACACTTTTCTGCATTGTATTCCATCTGCCTGTTCTGTGCCCATTCTCCTAACCTGTCCAAGTCCTTCTGCAGCCTCCCCATTTCCTCAACGCTACCTGTGCCTCCACCTGTCTTTGTGACATCTGCAAACTTAGCAACAATGTCCTCAGTTCCTTCATCCAGATCATTAATGTCTGGTGTGAATAGCTGTCGTTCCAAAACTGACCCCTGCAGAACTCCAGTAGTCACTGACTGCCATTCTGAAAAAGACCCACTTGGCCCTGCTCTCAGCCTTCTGCCAATCAGCCAATCCTCTATCAATACCAGTGCATTACCCCTAACACCATGGATTCTTATTTAATTTAGCAGCCTTCTATGTGATACCGTGTCTTCTGGAAATCCAAGTGGATCATGTCCACTGCCTCTCCTCTGTTTAACTTATTTGCTACCTCCTCAAAGAATTCAAATACATTTATCAACCATGAAGAAACTATATTGACTGAGCCCTATTTTACCAAGCACTTGCAAATACTCCGCAATTTCATCTTTAATGATGGACTTTAAAATCTTACCAGTCTGGTTATCTTAGGTCAGGCTAACCAGCCTATAATTTGCTATCTTTTACCTGCCTTCCTTCTTAAACAGGATGTTACATTAGCCATTTTCCAGTTCTCTGTAACCGTCCCTGATTCCAATGTTTCCTGAAAAATCGCCGCTAGAATCTTCACAGCTACTGCCTTCAGAGCTCTGGAGTGTAGTACTTCTGGTCCAGGCTACTTTCATCTTCAGATCTTGCAGCTTTCCAGCACCTTCTCGTTAGTGATGGCCACCACATCCACCTGTGCCCCTGACTCTCTATGAAGGTCTGGTACGCTGCAATGGTGTCTTCCACCTTGAAGATTGATGCAAAATACTAATTAAGTTCTTCCACTATTTTTATATTCCCCATTAGTACTTCTCCAGCCTCATTTCCCAACAGTCTAATGCCCACTCTTGCCTCTCAGTTACTCCATCCTTCCCTTAGTGTGCTCCTTCTCTATTGCTATGCCTCCCAAACTGCTGCTGTTGCTGCTCCATTGTCTTCCCTGCTAGGCTCCCCATACAATCAATTCTTACCAGCTCCATTTTCACATCTTTATAGTTATTTTTTCCTCAAGTGTGATGCCATTACGTCTAATTCAATCTTCTCCCTCTCAAACTGCAGGGTGAATTCTATCATATTATGTGCACTACCCCAATGGGTTCTTTCACCTCCAGCTCCCTCAATAAGGCTGTCTCATTACCAAATCCAGAATTGCCTGTTCTCTCGTGGGCTGAACCACAAGTTGTTCCAAGCAAATCATCTTGTGGACATTCCAGAAATTCCTTTCCTTGGGATCTACTACCAACCTGATTCACCCAGTGAACATCCATATTGAAGCCCCTATGATTAGTGTAATAGTGCCTGAGCTTGCATTATACTATTCTGAGATTTCAATTTAGCTTGCAAGTTTGTAGGCAATTAGGAAGATGTATTGGTCCTTATTGCAAGGTGTTATAGTACAGGAGTAAGTGAGTTTTAGCGCAATTGTGTAGAGGTTTGGTGAGACCACACATTGAAGGCTATGTGTTTTGGTCTCCATATGTAGGACAGCATATACTTCCATTGGAAGCAGTACAGAAAGCTTTGGTTCCTGGGATGAGCATTATGCTAGGATGAGATGTTGAGGAAATTTGGTCTATATTCTTTAGAACCAGAAGTGATCTCATTGAGGTGTATAAGATTCTGAAGGGACTTTACAAGATAGGTGCAGAAATTATGTACCCTGACTGAGGAGTTTTAAACACAGAAGCACAATCGTAGGGTTAGGTCCTGATCATTTCGGAGAAATTTCTTCACTCAAAGAATTGTAGATACTTCAACTTTGAATATGTTTGAGCTGAGCTGATTTTTGATCTTTCAGAGTATGAAAGGATATGGGGATCTAATGGGAAAGTGGATCAGCCATGGCTATATTGAGTTGTGGCACATACTCTACTCTTGCATCTCCTCGTTATTTTGAAGATCTCAGTCTCAGTTTATACTGCAGTAGCTTCTGCTTATGCTGCAATGAGAAACGGAAGACATCAAACATTAGGTTCATCCTGAACATCATGCTTGATTACCAATTTCACTTCAATTTTTCCTCTAATATTTCTTTGTGATTCGGCATCAAATTTTATTTGTTAATTGCTCCTGTGAAGCACCTAGAGTCATTTTACTATATTAACAGTTCTGTACAAATGCAGAATGTTGTTGTCATTGATTCTAAGTAGATCTAAATTTTTTAAGTTGGTTGTAATATTAGTTTTCATAAGCAACATTTGTAATCATTCTGTCAAAACAATTTGTGGCAAAGACTTAATCAAATGGCGTATGTTTTAGTTAAATGAAACATTTAATATCACATTGATAAGTTATTGAGTTAAAGTCCAGCTTGACTCATTTAGGCGGCAGTAAAGTTTTGAAGATTGGTATCATATTTCTCTGGAAGCGTACATGTCCAACTTGAATCATGCTTTAAAGAAAACAGCACATTAAACAATTGCCACGTCGGAGCTAATGGTTTGGCAATCACATTGACTGTAGAAACTTGGATCCTCTCAAAACAGAACAAAAATGCAATAGCAAAGATGTACACTTGTATATGAAGGAAAGGCTTTTATACTTCTCTCATTGAAATATCAGAAGAGAAAGGAGGTTCAGGCCTATGACTAGTATGTTCGGTGCTGAAAAATGATTTAAAGAGAACATTAATCATTCACAATTTTTATGTTTGTGAATGTGGAATTGATAGCAACCATGGATGTTACAGCTATAGGATCTTTCCAATCAGTGGAGAATGACTTGTCTGACATTGAAAGGTATACTGACCTATGAATTCAGTACACAAAGCGTGCTTTCTCTGGCTCAAATTGATTTTTTAAAAATTGCACATGTCTCCAGCAAATAGTGAGCTTCCTGCTAATTGAGAAAAAAGAAATCCTTTACCCACCCATGTGTGGATTGGCTTATGCATTTTGTCCATAATAGGTCTTTTGTACCATAATCCCTGCATAAACTATAAAACTTCTTGTAGTTTATAGTGTTGAATGTACAACATTCAGGCTGCATACTTACTTAGTATTACCCAGCCTAAGTTCACCATGATTTTCTTTATTTTGTTTTTCCAAACATGACCCATTCTTCATTTTGTCTTAATCCTCCTGCACCTTTAAAGTTGAGAATCTGGTTGGTAATGAAACCCTCAGCTGGGCTTGGAGCTGATTAGGTGCCTTCTTTACTTCCAATTTCAATTAAAACTGGGGGATTATTTAAAGGCATTAATCAAACCTTTTTAGAAGTAGATCCAGTTGGGAACAGCTTTTCTTCCAGATGAGGCTGGAGATGGCAATCAGTCTGGGCGGTGTCCTAAAGCAAGCATTATATTCCTAATTAGCATAGCCCCAGCCCTTAAATATCAAAGTTCATTGGTTGTAATATTTTCAACTGAAGCACATATGAGATTATTGAAATTTAGAGATTCTGCCTCAAAATTTGTCTCTCCAATATCTCCCTTAAAAAGTGCAATAATGATGAGTCCCTATTCCTCCATGCTGTTTCCACTCAGAGTAAAGGTTGATGATCAAGGGAGAGAAAGAATAGAATTACAATAAATATTTTCAACATAGAGTTAGTACAGATCAGGGACAATGGGCTGGATTGTATTCTTCTGTGCTGGAGGTTAGTTGATTTATGAAATGACGTGTTTTTTTTTACAATTTAGCAAGTCTGCTAGTACAATATTTTTAAGTAGCTCTGAATTGATGACCCAAATCGATGTTATTATCAATATTTCCCACAGCTTACTGTATTAAATCATTACTTCTCATATGCTACATGTCTATTTAAATATTCTTCTCTCACTACTGGCAAGGGTGAAAATAGATAAGTCCCCTGGGCCTGATGGCATTTATCCTAGGATTCTCTGGGAAGCAAGGGAGGAGATTGCAGAGCCATTGGCCTTGATTTTTGTGTCCTCTTTGTCGACAGGAGTAGTGCCAGAGGACTGGAGGCTAGCAAACGTGGTTCCCTTGTTCAAGAAGGGGAGTAGGGATAATCCTAGTAACTATAGGCCAGTGAGTCTCACTTCTGTTGTGGGCAAAGTCTTAGAGAGAATTGTAAGGGATAGGATTTATGCACATCTGGATAAGAATGATGTGATCAAGGATAGTCAGCATGGTTTTGTGAAGGGCAGGTCGTGCCTCACAAACCTTATTGAATTCTTTGAGAAGGTGACTAAGGAGGTAGATGAGGGGAAAGCGGTAGATGTGGTATATATGGATTTTAGTAAGGTGTTTGATAAGGTCCCCCATGGTAGGCTACTGCAGAAAATACAGAGATATGGCATTGAGGGTGAGTTGGAGGTTTGGATTAGGAATTGGCTGGCTGGAAGAAGACAGAGGGTAGTAGTTGATGGCAAAGGTTCATCTTGGAGTGCCGTCACTAGCGGTGTTCCGCAAGGATCTGTTTTGGGACCATTGCTGTTTGTCATTTTTATAAATGACCTGGAGGAAGGGCTAGAAGGTTGGGTGAGCAAGTTTGCGGATGATACGAAAGTCGGAGGAGTTGTAGACAGTGAGGAAGGATATGGCAGGTTACAGCGGGATATAGAGAAGCTGCAGAGCTGGGCAGAAAGGTGGCAAATGGAGTTCAATGTAGCTAAGTGCGAAGTGATTCACTTTGGTAAGAGTAATAAAAAGATGGATTACTGGGCTAATGGTAGACTACTTGGTAGTGTGGAAGAGCAGAGGGATCTTGGTGTCCATGTACACAGATCTCTGAAAGTTGCCACCCAGGTAAATAGTGCAGTGAAGAAGGCATATGGCGTACTGGCTTTTATTGGTAGAGGAATTGAGTTCCGGAGTCCTGAGGTCATGCTGCAGTTGTATAAGACTCTGGTGCGGCCGCATCTGGAATATTGTGTGCAGTTTTGGTCGCCATACTATAGGAAGGATGTGGAGGCACTGGAACGGGTGCAGAGGAAGTTTACCAGGATGTTGCCTGGTATGGTAGGAAGATCCTATGAGGAAAGGCTGAGACACTTGGGGTTGTTTTCATTGGAGAAAAGAAGGTTTAGGGGTGATTTGATAGAGGTGTACAAGATGATTAGGAGGTTAGATAGGGTTGACAGTGAGAACCTTTTTCCACGTATGGAGTCAGCTATTACAAGGGGGCATAGCTTTAAATTAAGGGGGGGTAGATATAGGACTGATGTTAGGGGTAGGTTCTTCACTCAGCGAGTTGTAAGTTCATGGAATGCCCTGCCAGTAGCAGTAGTGGACTCTCCCTCTTTATGGGTATTTAAGCGGGCATTGGATAGGTATATGGAGGATAGTGGGTTAGTGTAGGTTAGGTGGGCTTTGATCGGCGCAACATCGAGGGCCGAAGGGCCTGTACTGCGCTGTATTCTTCTATGTTCTATGTTCTATGTTCTATTTCCTTTGTTTATGATCTTGGGATCCAGTCTTTCCAGTAGCTAGTAAAATGGTTAAATTATTTTCAAGAGTTTTGAAGTTCATTAGCAGAAGCCTTAATGGTTCTCTCTACTAGTGCTGCATATGCAGGGAATCAGTGTGAATCTTGCTTTGCTGAATAGCTCACCTTAATGTACTACTGGCAGGTTCCTCAGCCTCACCAGGGACTGATGTTTCTCTGGGTAAGTGTACTTTAGTAATATTATATGTTCATTCGGTCTCAGAGATTTATATGCCTTTTAGATAAGGTCCCTCTGAAGTCTGCAAACTGTACAAACTAAAGAGATGTTGTAATGACCAAACGTCAATGGCTTTTTCTGTATACAGACTGAGTGAATTGGTCTAATTTCAATATTCCATCCCTAAAGCAGATGACAAGAACAGGTTGACCCAGCCTTCTCCAGGTATTGGAAGTTGAACTTTAGGTTAATGTGATGTAACATACTGCTCTCTCACCTTAAAGATGACACACTTGATATTTGTTTAACTGGAGAGAACCTGCTCATACACATCCTCCAGAAACAACCAATGCTCCAAATCCATTTGAATGTCCTCATAGTGTTTAGTTTCCTGTTGAATAGAGACATCTGGAAAGAGCTAGGCATCTAATTAATTGCGATAATTTACTCTTTGATGCATATTTGAATGCACCTTACAAAGTGAGGTTAGATTAATCAAAACTTCAGTTAAGAAGTAGAGCTGGAATTGACCAGCCAGAAACATGAGCTTTATTTATTTATACACTAAGAATAGACTGTGCTCTGAATTTTGTGATATACAATGATTCTGTCCTGATTCATACAATGGCAGTTCAGAATTACAAGAGCAGAGCAGATAAAATTAAATTAAATAACTTACCCACTGGGTCTTTCAGGTTTTTGTCCTGGTAATTAATTTGTGCCTGGGACTGAGCCAAGCATTTGACACTCTACCATTTCTATGCTCTATGCACTGTCTTATCACTGCACACACTAATTCACACAAAGCAGGGATCAAACCTGGAACCATGTGGTGCACTTACTCATTGAGCCATTACTTAAATCTCACACCACTTTGTATTTGTACAGAATACACCCTTATTCTCCGTGAATCACTTGATTCAGTACATGGGAAATTTTGTTTTCTAATCTCAAGCTTGGTTCTCTTCCAATGTTTTCTGAGTGAGCTCACATTTTGCCAATTTATTCAACCAATTTCTTTTTTACTTCTTTAGCAGTTGTTCCATCAGGCTGTCTTACATCTGCGCACGTCTTTAATTTTTCTCAAATTCCATTTTAATATAAAATGTTGGTATGGAGGAAGCATATTACAACTGAAATGTTTACTAGAAAACTGTGAATGATCCTATTCATTTTGACCCATGCAAACCTTTATTCCTACCTGAAACAGTCATCTATAGATAGACTCCACTAAAGTGCTATCATGTTTCATAACTCCATTTTTCAGGGTCCCTGGTCACCACAAAATAGGATTCTTTATATCAATCCATTGGGAACGCATCCATACAAAAGGTACATCCTTACCTTCTGCAGTTTTTGAAAGATTCACACAAATTTGTGTGAAAAATCTTTTATTGCCCTCAGGAGAGAAGTATTTTAATGGTACTCATTTCTCTTGTAATGTTACAAACTTGCTGAGTTAGGGTTCCACAGGTTCTTAAACCTGTGGAATCTGGAAGCTGAGTACAGCAAACTATTCAACCAATGGTGGTTTCAATTAGACCCAGTCTGTCCTTTCACAATATTCACATGCATTTCTTTCCAAAAGAATGGAAATTAATCTGGAGTGAATTCAGATGAACAGTTTTCACTCCACAGCTCAGGTATATGTGTAGTTCGAGATCAACTGTACAGCTCCCATGACTCTAAGCTGGAATTACCCTTCAGCAGAGGGGGGAGCTTGGGTTAAAGATTTGGGCTGGGGCATGGGCATCAGATAAATGATTAGATTTGGCTTGCTTAGCACAAAATACACAATAAACTATCCTGAAATGTACCACTGCCATTTATGTCACACTCCAAATGGCAACAAACATTTGAAAGTTAGGTGAATAAATGATTTTACAAATTTCTGGCTGAGGCCATGACATGAAAATTTGGCCACCCTTAAAATGACTTGTAGAAGCAAGAGTGTGTCATGCTCCTACCGTCTATTCCATAGGCTCTGCCACTGACCTTTTTTACCAACAGTTCTGGGTTCCACCATTTGTTGCCCTTTTACTCTGTGAAAGTTTTGCTTTTCAATGTAGGGATTGAGAAGCAATAATCTGACCCAGAAGATATTCCTCCTGAAATACAATTACTTTCCCAGCATGAAGTAATGTAATTTGCATGTCTCTGCTTTTCCTTTCCCTTCTAATATCTTATTTGCTATATACTTGCTAATACCTGTATCGGTGAAGCATTTTGCGTAATCTTGTACAACTACAACTTTCCTTCATGTTCAGATATGTCTTGTGCTCCTACTTTTCAACAATATTCATGCCTTAACTTTGTCCGCCTTCTTCCAGACCTCCTGCCAGGTTGTCCTCTGAGTCGTGAAGACAGTGCTGAAAAACTGCAATGCTTTGTGCCTACTTTACAAGCTGGGGGGTTTGGCCTCCCCCATGAAACAATGTGGTTGCGTCACTTCATGATGGTGTCTACCTGCGCTTGCAGACTCTCTTCATTAAAACTGGCTTTGCACAACAGCCATTTAGCTATTTTTAACAAGCAGTGGTGTGCTCAGCAGCAGCTTTACAAAAACTTGTATGGGTCAAGTGGCTTTTCATTTGCTTCAGAAGCGCAAAAAGATCTTTAATGCTGACATATTGCAATTGGCTGAAATTTATCTATGCCACTAATGACAGCAGTTTTCACCTTTTTTTTGTCGGGATTTTGTGTGCTTTGCTCAAATTTTGGTACTGTGATTACAAAAGAAGCTTTTTTGCCAACTTTTTTAAACTAGATTTGATGTTGGCCCCTGGATTAATAAATAATTATAAACAAAACAGTTGTAGAAGTCCATGTTATTATTTCACAACAACTAAACTTAATTAAAAGTAGGTACTTTTTGGGGTCTTGTATATAAAGACAGCGCAAAGTTACACCCACGATTTCTCCATTATTACATGCATTGGGAAATGAGCCTAAACTCCTGGCGCACACGATAAGTGACAGAATATGAAATTTCTGTGATTGCAAAACTAAGTTGATTTTGGTGTAAAATCTTCTTTATTTTAGACTATAAATGGAGCCAAAACATTGGTGCGCAAAGTCAGATAGAATTGACCAAATCATATTCTGGCACACAGAGATTAGTGCCTGGATGACAATTTGAAAAATCAATTATTAGAAATCATTGTTCTCTTTATGTGAAAACATTTCCCAAGATGGTAAAACTGGATGATATACATGCAAACTATATATTACTTGCAATAAAGTTTGAGAGATAATATTGCCAGGCATCAGAAGGTTATTCTCCATTACAGAAACTTTTAGAGCATTTTTCTTCCCTTTGCTGACTTCCTGCACTTGTCAGCTAATGTACTCCCCTCTGTTATTTTTATTAAATTTACATTTCAAAGTTTTTGTAACTATGGGAATTTTTCAGGCAGTTATGGAGAGACTTGAGCCTGAAGGAGTCAATAACAACTGAGTATGCCTATTTACCCAGCTGTCACTGACTTTTCTCAGCTCATCTGCTTCCCAACTAGCATCAAAACTGGTCTGGATGCTAATAGTACAGGGTTCTCTAAGAAGGCAGTCACTGCCACTCTCATAACTAACATCTTCAGAGTGGCTCCCTGCAGAGAAGGGAGACCCCGAATCAGGGTCTGAAAAATTGAAATGAAAATAAGGACTTCTCCAAAGAGGTAAGAATATTTAAATTTTCTTTTTTAAGCATTGCTTAGCTAGGAACGTATTTTAAACTGAAAGCACTTCCCCACAGTTTCTTTCTCCTTGAGTAAAGATAGATAAAGCTCATTCGATCCTTGTCATATAAAACCCTTTGATCTTGCCACATAGTCTCAGATGACTTTTGCCTCGTCAGAGTCAAAGTGCTGATGCCTGGCAACATCACATTTTATTTCTCATTATATCCCTTATATAAAGTGTGATTTACCATTATGTTTAAGAGACAATGGCTTATTCATTTACCAAAGGAACTGAATTTGGAAACTGAGGCAATGGACAAAAGTGGGATCAAACTGAATCCAACTAATGTAGAGATTGGTTTGGATAATTGGGCAGTATAACTCTGTAAATTAAACAGTAATGGATATTCTATTGGAATGTCAGTTGTTGAACTGGCAATTATCTTTTGTTTTTCAGCCCGAAAGCTAAGAAAATTCAGTAAACTAAAGAACATCGGAAACAGCCCATCTTCTCTGCAGTCCGAAATGACACTATCAAGTGTCAATCCAGTTGCAGTGCCAAAGGTCTCGTTACATTCAGCTCGAGCGGTCCAGTTCACGCCGACACTCGTTTCCATTTTACAGATAATTGAACCAGAAGTTGTTTATGCAGGCTATGATAACAGTCAACCTGACTCAACTAACTATCTGCTAACCAGCCTGAACAGGCTATGCGAGAGACAACTTGTATCTGTTGTTAAATGGGCCAAATCTGTACCAGGTAACCATATGAGTTTAAGTGATAAGCTTCCAATCGTGCATAGTGCACACCACACTATATATCTTTTTTCCTTTGTGGTGATGTTTTGGTCATCAAGATTATTGGTTTAATTGCTGATTGGGAGAACAACTCGGGCAGTCCATTATCATCATCAAGTACTTCCAGGAAAAGTATGGCCAGATGCAAAATACAAGCTGTCTATACTCAATCTAAAACTTGCATTTCAAGTTTTTAACTTGAGCAGAGCAACAAAACAATATTTTGGTTTCCCAAGGCAGCTTCGAGTGTCAGTCACTGTACCATTTACCAAGCAACTTGTTTTGTACACCAGAAGTTAACATCACTCATCCTATATTCATTCCAAATGTTTTTCTATCCTTGATAGATTTACTCTTAAGTATCAAATCTTACAAATGTATATGTGAAAATAGATTTATCCGCAACATATTAGCATAGCATATTGGAGTTAGAATGTGCTCTGTCAAGGAAATAGAGGTGGAAAGAGACTATGTCCCCCCCAAATCATCATGGAGCAGCTTAAACCCATGTACCTGTGAACCTCATTTGATGAAAGCCAGGAGACCTAGCCGAGCATGAGATAAAATATTGTTCATGGCAACACTGGGCTGAAGCCTGGCTGAGGTCAACTCCCATGGACATTTTGAAAAAAAAAACCTCCTAGCTTCCTCTCTTATTTCAACAAATGAAATGTGACCAAACGAAAACAAGGGACAAATCAAAGAACATGAAGCGCTCATAAAATCAAAAAGCACTGAACAGAATTTTCTTTGAAGATTGAGGGTAATCACATTTGCATTGTGATTACCAGCAGAATGCCATGAACAATGTCAAATCCAAAACTTCCACAAAATCCTCAATAAATGTTTCAGGCTTTAAAACTGTATGTTTACTCCATAATAAATTGTACGTTTTACAGCTAATAACGTAGGACAATTAAACCATTCAGAGAAAGAGGAATTTGGAATGTAATTTTACGATTTTTTTTGTAGAAGATCTAATATTATATTGAGGAGCCACACTTACAGGAACATGGGAAAGAAAATAAGCATTTGGGGCAGTGTTTAACGGAGACAATGAGAATCATGCCCAGTTGTTAGAGAGTTGGTGAGAAACCCACATTGCCTCTTTTTGCAAAAGTCCCTTGGATTAACTGCCAATTAAGCACTTAACTGGGCAGCAGCTGAAATTCCCCATGATCAATGTTAGCAGAAATCACCCCACCCCCTAAAGCCCCCAACTTCAGGTGCCACTGAACAATCAAAGATTAGCATCATTGCATCATGCAGCAGTGCCAGTGGGAAAGGAATGCTGCTTTGGACAATGTAAAATCAGTCCAGGGTCACTGAAGGACCTGGCATTAGGTGAGTGATAGTGGAATGGGGCTTCACACAGTTGGGAGGCAGGGGAGTGGGGCTAGAAGGGTCAGCAGCAAGGGCAAAGATTGGGTCTCAGCAGCCCCAAATCTTCTGATATCATCCTCATCTCATTTTTCTTGATCATGTATTGAGCACCTCAAAACAAAGAATCTTCTTTGGAAGCCCACAAGCAATACCAACAGGATTTTCTCTCTGGACTTGCCTCACAGTAAATCCATCATGCCCCATTGATGAGTTGAAACCTCTAGTTACCGACACAAATGCCTCAATCAACAATAGGGTGGAAAAGCCATCCAGGAGCTGTCTTGTCCCAGACTTAGAACTGTGAGACCACAGAAAGGTTACAGCACAGAAAAAGGCCATTCAGCCATTGTGTCTGTGACAGCTGAATAAACCAATGCGCCCCCCCCCCCCCCCAATTCTAATCCCACTTTCAAGAATCTGGTTTGCAGCCCTACAGGCTACAGTGCTTCAGAGACTGATCCAGGTTCCTTTAAAATAATTTGAGAGTTTCCACCTCAATGTCCCTTCTAGTTCTTCTACCAAACACTGTAAATCTGGAAATTAACTTCATCCCAAGGGGAAACAAGTCATCCCTATCCACTCAATCTAACCCCTTCATTATTTTGTATATACCAATTCATTTACCTCTCACCGAATTCTTTTCTAACAAAAACAATCCTAGCCCATCCAATCTTTCCTTTATAGGTGCAATTTTTAATCCTGACAAATCTCCACTATACAATCTCAAGAGCAATAATGGTTGTCCTGTAATGTGATCAAAAATATACATTAATCTCCAACTGTGGCCTAATCAGTATCCTATAAAGTTCCAGCATTACCTCCCAATTACTGCATTGAATTTCTAACTCACTGAAGGAAAGCCTCCTGTGTATCTTCTTTACCTCCATATTGACCTGTCCTGGTACCTTCAGGGACCTATGGACATGCACTTCATGGTCTCTCACTATCCTCATCAATCCTCCTTGTTACCACCTCAGAGAATTCAATGAAGTTTTTAAGATACGACCCTCCCTTAACAAAACCTTGCTGATTAACCCTAACTAACCTCTGGCTCTCCAAGTCTCACAAAATTGATTCCAGTAATTTGCCAACCACAGACATCAGACTGACTGGTCTATTATTCCTTTAACAGCCAATGATGCAATTCATCTGGTCTCAGTGATTCATCCATCTTCAGGTTGGACAGTCCTTCCAATTCTTCCTCTCTTGCTATGCTTATTTTTTCTCCAAATTAATATTCAATTTAACCGGGACAAAGGCAAGAAAGCAGTAGGATCCCCAACCATTGTACTCCAGCTTGATCTGAGGCACCACCAGCACCAAACTCAACTTGAGGTTCTAAAAAAAAGAGTCATATTGGACTCCAAGCATTAACTTAATTTTTCTCTCTGTCAATGCTGCCAGACCTGCAGAATTTCTTGAGCACTTTCTGCTTTTAATCGTTTAATTCCTTTATTGCCTAAAGCCCTTTTAGAGTTGTATCCCTTATATCATCTCTCCTCATCTCTCTTTGATAAATGACTCATTTCCCACTACTCTGCAGTAAATATCAACCCCACTGTGCAGGCCATTCCATTAAACTGTTGAAATAGTGCACTGTCCATTATACCCATAAGTTTATTATATGAATTTTTTTATGTCCTCATACACAACATTCACAGTGTTACCCTTATCTACCCTTATGTTACCTCATCAGAAAACCCCAACAAATTAAAATACATGTGATTTTTCCCTCAACAAATCTCTACTGTTATAGTCATGGAGCTGTACAGCACAGAAACAGACCCTCCTATCCAACTTGTCCATGACGACCAGATATCATAACCTAATCTCGTCCCATTTGCCAGCACTTCGCCCATATCCCTCTAAACCCTTCCTATTCATATGCCCATCCTGATGTCTTTTAAATGTTGTAATTGTACCAGCCTCCACCACTTCCTCTGGCAGCTCATTACCCCCTTCTGTATGAAAAAGCTGTCGCTTAGGTCCCTTTTAAATCTTCCCCTTCTCACCTTAAACCTTTGCCCTCGAGTTATAGAACATAGAACATAGAAGAATACAGCGCAGTACAGGCCCTTCGGCCCTCGATGTTGCGCCGATCAAAGCCCACCTAACCTACACTAACCCACTATCCTCCATATACCTATCCAATGCCCGCTTAAATACCCATAAAGAGGGAGAGTCCACCACTGCTACTGGCAGGGCATTCCATGAACTTACGACTCGCTGACTGAAGAACCTACCCCTAACATCAGTCCTATATCTACCCCCCCTTAATTTAAAGCTATGCCCCCTTGTAATAGCTGACTCCATAGGTGGAAAAAGGTTCTCACTGTCAACCCTATCTAACCCCCTAATCATCTTGTACACCTCTATCAAGTCACCCCTAACCCTTCTTTTCTCCAATGAAAACAACCCCAAGTGCCTCAGCCTTTCCTCATAGGATCTTCCTACCATACCAGGCAACATCCTGGTAAACTTCCTCTGCACCCGTTCCAGTGCCTCCACATCCTTCCTATAGTATGGCGACCAAAACTGCACACAATATTCCAGATGCGGCCGCACCAGAGTCTTATACAACTGCAGCATGACCTCAGGACTCCGGAACTCAATTCCTCTACCAATAAAAGCCAGTACGCCATATGCCTTCTTCACTGCACTATTTACCTGGGTGGCAACTTTCAGAGATCTGTGTACATGGACACCAAGATCCCTCTGCTCTTCCACACTACCAAGTATCCGACCATTAGCCCAGTACCCCATCTTTTTGTTACTCTTACCAAAGTGAATCACCTCACACTTAGCTACATTGAACTCCATTTGCCACCTTTCTGCCCAGCTCTGCAGCTTCTCTATATCCCGCTGTAACCTGCCACATCCTTCCTCACTGTCTACAACTCCTCCGACTTTCGTATCATCCGCAAACTTGCTCACCCAACCTTCTAACCCTTCCTCCAGGTCATTTATAAAAATGACAAACAGCAATGGTCCCAAAACAGATCCTTGCGGAACACCGCTAGTGACGGCACTCCAAGATGAACCTTTGCCATCAACTACTACCCTCTGTCTTCTTCCAGCCAGCCAATTCCTAATCCAAACCTCCAACTCACCCTCAATGCCATATCTCTGTATTTTCTGCAGTAGCCTACCATGGGGGACCTTATCAAACACCTTACTAAAATCCATATATACCACATCTACCGCTTTCCCCTCATCTACCTCCTTAGTCACCTTCTCAAAGAATTCAATAAGGTTTGTGAGGCACGACCTGCCCTTCACAAAACCATGCTGACTATCCTTGATCACATTATTCTTATCCAGATGTGCATAAATCCTATCCCTTACAATTCTCTCTAAGACTTTGCCCACAACAGAAGTGAGACTCACTGGCCTATAGTTACCAGGATTATCCCTACTCCCCTTCTTGAACAAGGGAACCACGTTTGCTAGCCTCCAGTCCTCTGGCACTACTCCTGTAGAGAAAGAGGACACAAAAATCAAGGCCAATAGCTCTGCAATCTCCTCCCTTGCTTCCCAGAGAATCCTTGGATAAATGCCATCAGGCCCAGGGGACTTATCTATTTTCACCCTTGCAGAATTTCCAACACCTCTTCTCTACATATCTCAAAGCCATCCATTCTACTTATTTGTGCCTCAGTATTCATATCAACAACAATGTCCTGTTCCTGAGTGAATACTGATGAAAAGTATTCATTCAGTGCCTCCCCAATCTCTTCAGCCTCCACACGCAACTTCCCATTACTATCCTTGATTGGACCTATTCCTACCCTAGTCATTCTTTTATTCCTAACATACCTATAGAAAGCCTTAGGGTTTTCCCTAATCCTACCAACTAAGGACCTTTCATGTCCCCTCCTTGCTGCTCTTAGCTCTCTCCTCAGGTCCTTCCGGGCTACCTTATAACTCTCAATCGCCCCTATTGAACCTTCACGCCTCATCTTTACAAAGGCCGCCCTCTTCCATTTAACAAGGGATTCCAATTCCTTATTAAACCATGGCTCCCTCACACGACCCTTTCCTCCCTGCCTGATAGGTACGTACTTATCAAGGACACTCAATAGTTGCTCCTTGAACAAGCTCCACATATCAATTACGCTTTTGCCTTGGAATCTACTTTTCCAATCCACACATCCTAAGTCATGCCTCACCGCATCATAATTTCCCTGCCCCCAGCTATAACTCTTGCCCTGTAGTACACACTTATCCCTCTCCATCACTAGAGTAAAAATCACCGAATTGTGGTCACTGTCCCCAAAGTGCTCACCTACCTCTAATTCTAATACCTGGCCTGGTTCGTTACCCAGAACCAAATCCCAGTATGGCCTCACCTCTTGTTGGCTTATCTACATATTGTGTCAGGAAACTCTCCTGCACACATTGGACAAACACTGACCCATCTAACGAACTTGAGCTATAGCTTTCCCAATCAATATCAGGAAAGTTAAAGTCCCCCATAACAACCACCCTATTACTGTCACTCTTCTCCTGAATCATCTTCGCAATCCTTTCTTCAACGATTCTAGGACTATTAGGAGGCCTGTAAAAGACTCCTAACAGGGTGACCTCACCTCTCCTATTCCTAACCTCAACCCAAACTACCTCAGATGGCAAATCTTCGTCCATCTTCCTTTCCATCCCAGGAAAAAGACTTTGGTCACCCCTTAACCTCTGACACTCCAGGTAAAACAGCCCCAGTCTACTCAGCCTCTCCCCACAGCTCAAACCCTCCAATCCTGGCAATATATTTGTAAATCTTTTCTGAATCCTTTCAAGTTTCACAGCATCCTTCCTTCAGGAGGAAACTTAGAATTGCACACAATATTCCAATCGTGGTCGAACCAATGTCCTGTACAACTGCAACATGACCTCCCAACTCCTGTTCTCAATACTCTGACCAGTAAAGGGAAGCATACCAAACGCCGCCTTCACTATCCTACCTCAACTCTACTTTCAAGGAATCTATCTGTAATTAACCTGTATTTGCCCAAACATCTATTAATAATCCTGAAACAGTGATTCTAAATTTGTCCCATCACTGAATCTCAACTATGTTGCTAGGTTGAGTATAGTAATTTTTTTTGTATAAGATGGGAACATTTACAATTCTTCTGTCCTCCAGCACTGGTCCTGTATTGAAGGGAATTTGGAAAATTTGACCAGTCTGTCTGCAATGTCCATTTTTATTTTCCTCAGTAACCTGGGTGTTGTATTCAGTCCTGATGAGTTATCAAATGTAAGTACACTCATTAAACATGTTGACAGTCTAAGCTACATTCTTTCTCACTTCAGTATAGGCAAACCCAACACGATCATTTAATTCACCCCATGCCCTGTGCCTCCATACACAAGTCTCCATTTAGGTTCATAAATGACTCCACACCTTTTAACCCCCTTTTAACAGTCTTATACTATTAAAGAACCTTGAAGCCTTTTTGATTCCTTTTATGTTGACTCTTCTTATACCCTCTCATTGGTTCACTTACTTTAATTTTTTTCAAATCTGTCCTGAACATTTTATATTGAGGCTGGACCGGTTGCACTTTTCCTACAAGTTCTGTTTTTGTTTCTGCTTGACAGCATCTACAGTTCTTTCAGTTTTGATTCCATTAGCCTTCCTGATTATCTGCGGCCCCTATATGCTAGCTTTCTGTGTTTTTGTGCTCAAGAATCCCCAAGAACCTTTGTGCTGCAGCTTTCTGCAATTTTCTTTGGTTAAATTATATTCTGTTCACTTGTTCTCCCTTCCAAAGTGAACAATTTCACATTTTCCCATTTCCAATTTTTCACTTATTTACTTCATCTATCAATATCATTCTGTAAACTGCTTGTACCTCTCTCACAACCTGACGTTCCAACTAGTTTAGTGTTGTCTGCGAATTTAACCACATTACGTTCACTTTCTTTCTCCAGGTCATTAATATATATTGTGAACTGTTGTAGTCCCTGCACTGATTTCTGGGGAACCCCACTGGTCACGGGTCATGAACCCGAAAAAGAGCCTCTGAACCTCACTTGCTGTTTCCTGCCCATTGCCCATCCATGCCAATATACTACATCTGTGGAATGATTTTTAGGCTGTTTATGGATAACCTGATTGAAAATAAATCTATTCACTTTTATAAAAGAAACTTGAAAAATGCTACGCACATTGCTAAAGTTACAATATCAAAAGTAAATGCTTTGTTATTTTCTGGAATTTTTATCTCATATTTTAATATTGCTAATGCTCCCAATAGTCGCTGATTGTTAGGTTTCAAAGAAAACAGAATCTCATTAGTCATCTTAAGTTATTTTGATGCTGCCTTTGGCTTTGATCACATTAAGTTTTACTCCATTCTGTGAAAAACCTTTTAAAGTCACAGAGTTATAGAGATATACAGCACGGAAACAGACCCTTCGGTCCAAATCGTCCATACCGACCAGATATCCCAATACAATCTAGTCCCACCTGCCAGCACCTGGCCCATATCCCTCCAAGCCCTTACTATTCATATACCCATCCAGATGCCTTTTAAATGTTACGATTGTACCAGCCTCCACCACTTCCTCTGGCAGCTCATTTCATACACGTACCACCCTCTGCGTGAAAAAGTTGTCCCTTAGATCTTTTTTATATCTTTCCCCTCTCACCCTAAACTTATGCTCTCTAGTTCTGAACTCCCCCACCCAAGAGAAAATACTTTGTCTATTTAAGAGGATTGATGAGGGCAGAGTGGTAGATGTGATCTATATGGACTTCAGTAAGGCGTTCAACAAGGTTCCCCATGGGAGACTAATTAGCAAGGTTAGATCTCATGGAATACAGGGAGAACTAACCATTTGGATACGGAACTGGCTCAAAGGTAGAAGATAGAGGGTGGTAGTGGAGGGTTGTTTTTCAGACTGGAGGCCTGTGACCAGTGGAGTGCCATAAGGAGCGGTGCTGGGTCCTCTACTTTTTGTCATTTACATGGATGCGTGTGTAAGAGGTACAGTTAGTAAGTTTGCAGATGACACCAAAAATGGAGGTATAGTGGACAGCGAAGAGGGTTACCTCAGATTACAACAGGATCTTGACCAGATGGGCCAATGGGCTAAGACGTGGCAGATGCAGTTAACTTCAGATAAATGCGAGGTGCTACATTTTGGGAAAGCAAATCTTAGCAGGACTTATACACTTAATGGTAAGGTCCTAGAGAGTGTTCCTGAACCAAGAAAACTTGGAGTGCAGGTTCATAGCTCCTTGAAAGTGGAGTCGCAGGTAGATAGGATAGTGAAGAAGGCATTTGGTATGCTTTCCTTTATTGGTCAGAGTATTGAGTACAGGAGTTGGGAGGTCATGTTACGGCTGTACAGGATATTGGTTAGGCCACTGTTGAAATATTGCATGCAATTCTAGTCTCCTTCCTATCGGAAGGATGTTGTGAAACTTGAAAGGGTTCAGAAAAGATTTACAAGGATGTTGCCAAGGTTGGAGGGTTTGAGCTACAGGGAGAGGCTGGACACACTGGGGCTGTTTTCCCTGCAGCGTCGGAGGATGAGGGGTGACCTTATAGAAGTTTACAAAATCATGCGGGGCATGGATAGGGTAAATAGACAAAGTCTTTTCCCTGGGGTTGGGGAGTCCAGACCTAGAGGGCATAGGTTTAGGGTGAGAGGGGAAAGATATAAAAGAGACCTAAGGGGCAACCTTTTCACACAGAGGGTGGTACAAGTATGGAAAGAGCTGCCAGAGGAAATGGTGGAGGATGGTAGAATTGCAACATTTAAGAGGCATTTGAATGGGTATATGAATAGAAAAGGGTTTGGAGGGATATGGGCTGGGTGCTGGCAGGTAGGACTAGATTGGGTTGGGATATCTAGTTGGCATGGACGGGTTGGACCGAAGGGTCTGTTTCCATGCTGTACATTTCCATGACTCTATGACTCTGCCCCTCATGATTTTATAAACCTCTGTAAGATCATCCCTCAGCCTACGACGCTCCAGGGAAAACAGCTCTAGCCTAGTCAACCTCTCCCTATAACTCAAATCCTCCAACCCTGTAGTCCTGCTATTCATTTGTTTGCCTCCATTCCCAAGGCAAATACAATATGATAATAACAGCCAATAGAAAAAGTAAACCTATACTGCAAAGGTCTGAACTGCTACAATCTCAGGCTTCCACTGTGCTGGCTAAGCATTTTGTTTCTGGCAATATTTGTTTAAAATTAAAATTTCTTTTATCTAATCACAATAAATTAATTTTCTTGGACCTGCACCTACTTTCCTTTCCTGTCTGATTATAATTTGTTTCAGGAGCCAGATGAGGATAGAAATCCCTGGCTATGTGAGCTGTTATTCCAATTCTCTACTCACCTGGGTGCCATTCATTCCAAGTCCAAACTGGACCTCAATTTCTGAGGAACACTCCACTGCCTCTCTTTTTATTTCTGTTGTTTAATTGACACTGGAGGACAGGATGGAATCAGGCCTTTCATTTCATTCCTCTTATTTCCATTTCCCTACTTTATCCCCTCAGGACAAAGGCTATGAATTTGTCTAGGGCAGTATCTGTACATCCACTTGCAACACCAGCTTTCTAGCACTTAATATGCTTTCTCAAACAACAATTTTCAGTATTGCATGTTTCTACATGTGTTTTATCCCGCAAATTGTGCATTTTATCTTTCCTTTGCACCCACAGACGTCAGGTGAACAGATTTATTGCATGATACAAGCATTCAATTTGCGACAATGCTGAAAAGATCATACACAGTTGCTTTTACAGGAGCAGATCAGAGCTAGGAATTCTGCAGTGAGACTTGCCTCCTTATCTATGGGGCACAAGCAAAATGAGAGGTTATCTCATTGAAACATATAATATACTGAGGTGACTTAGCAGGGTGGATGCTGAAAAGATGATTCCCGGGGGCACACTTTAAACTTAAAGGTCTCTCATTTCAGAAGAATGAGGAGGATTTATTTTCTCTCAGACATGCATGGGCCTTTGGAACTCTCTGCCTCACATCTGGTCATTGCATCTGCTTCTGCCTTAAAAGGTATTCATTCTTGATTAGCAAGGGAGCAACCACTAATGTACAGTGACAGCAGGGTGTACCATCCACAAAAAAACGCCAGCAATTTACATAGCCTCCTTCAACAGAACCTCCCTCCCAAATTTACAAATTCTGTCAGCTACAGGGTCAAGAGCACCAAATGCAGAAGTACCATAAATTTCCCTCCATACACCATCTGATGTGAAACTAAATAATTGTTCCCTCATTGTTGCTCAGTCACAATCATGGATCACCTGTCAGAATAGAACCATGGGCCAATGGGCTACAACCATTCAAGAAGGCAGCTCACCAACATCTTCTCAAGGCAAGAAGTGATAGTTAATAAGTAGCCAGCGTTGCCCAAATCCCATGAACAAATATAGAAGAGAAAGCTGTTCAGGAGACCTCTGTCTCCTTTTTTTTTGCTACTACCAATTTAGATTAGATTACTTACAGTGTGGAAACAGGCCCTTCAGCCCAACAAGTCCACACCAACACGCAACCCACCCAGACCCACTCCCCTACATTTACCCCTTCACCTAATACTACAGGCAATTTAGCATGGCCAATTCACCTAACCTGCACATTTTTGGATTGTGGGAGGAAACCAGAGCTCCCAGACACAGGGGGAACGTGCAAACTACACATAGAGAATCGCCTGAGGCGGGAATTGAACCCGGGTCTCTTGTACTGTGAGGCAGCAGTGCTAACCACTGTGCCACCCACTACTTTCTCATTGAGTTCATTGGAATAGAAACTTGGGTGGCGTATAAAATAGAGTGCCAATTCCTTATTGTACGATTCATGCTACAGCCTAAAACTGATTTTCCTCCTTTTATTTCATTTTTATAATTTTCACAATTTTTGTTAAATGAGTTTTATATTTTAACAATTTTCTCATTTGTTTTATTAAACCCTTTGCATTATCTTTCAAATTCTGAAATCCATCGTAGCTTCTAAAAAATGACTTTCAGGATTTGTTTCTGACAAGCAAACTATGTTTTCTTTCTATTCCATGCCAGAAAATATTGCCAGGCTGACAAGATGCAGTTTTCAAACACTTGCAAAGATTTGTGTTTCACAACATCATTCACAACAATTAAATCAATTCAAAGCAGTTGTATTATAATAAACATTATTTTTGTAGCAAACTCAAAGTGAAGGCACATGCCTACACAATACCACAAAAGCAAAAGACAAGGTAACTTCTGAAAAAAGCAACAATTTAATGCTGATCCATTGTTTTAAATATCTTATGACTGAGAGAGATGGGAAAGGTTAAAAATGTTGAGGAATTTGATGTCCTGTAAATGATGTATCAGTGTTGGAGATGTTGTAATGAATTATAATTCCAGCACTTCAACAGCATAGAGCACAGAAAACAGGGAGGAATGTTCCGAGGATCATTGAAAATGAAATTGAGGAAAAATGGTTGTTATTATCCAAGAGAGCCTAAAGTTTAGAGATGAGAAAACTATCTTTCAGATGACAACCACAGCCCAAAGAGATTTAAAAAAGAAATGACCGCACATCCATGTTTGGGATGTAACTAATAAATGTCTTAGAAGATTATAGTGCAAGGTGTAGTGAAGATATTTTGGAATGTTCCTGGCCCTTTCTTTCTGAGAAAGTTCGGCCAGCATGCGCATGAATAGCAAGAGCATTAGTAGAGCAAAAATAACAAGGAAGAATGTTACTTAAGAATTAAACCAAACCTATACACAAAGTTGTTTGAAATTGTTATTGCTTTCAAATTTTTTCCTGTAAAACAGTAGATATTGTTAGTTGAAAGGTTCTCAGGCATAACGCTAACTTGATTATACCATCATTTGTTCCTACAAAATCTCTTTGCATTCATGAGATTAGGAGGCCCAGAGTTGAAATTGCTTATCTATTAAAGATGGCTCCATGTTAGTTTGCCTGTAGGATGGAGTTGTACTTGCAAGAAACACATTGCAGGAAATTAAATGATTTAATGCAATATTTTAGTCATTGTTGTGTCTCCCTGCTGGGGAACATGAAATACAGAATTGACTCTTCAAAATAGATTTTTCTCATGGTTCACATTTGGTAAGGGTTCCACACTGTAAAAGTGGAAAGGTAATTGTGATGTAGTGATCACTGGATTAGTAATCCGGAACACCACACTAATGTTCTGGGGTCTGGAGTCTGAATCCCACCATGGCAGATGGTGAATTTGAATTCAATAAAATCTGGAATTAAAAACTAGCTCAACGGTGACTATTTAACCCCTCTTGTTTGTTGTAAATTCCCAACTAGTTCACTAATATCCTTTCGGGATGAAAATTGGTCATCCTTCTCATCATAAAGATAAAATAGTTCACAACCTGTTCTGAAGAAACATCACTGGACCTGAAACATTAACTCTGCTTTCTCTCCACAGATGCTGCCAGACCTGCTGAGTTTTTCTTTCAGATCACAACTTTCCTGGAGTGAGGGTCTTAGCCCACAATGCTTGAGCTGTGGCTTCATAGAGTAGGTGTAAATGTTCATAAGAGATGGATAAAGCCTGTGGAGCTGTCATGCTATTTAAAATACCACCCTTTAAAATTTGAAATGAAAGCCTGCATGTGTCTGTGAGCGGAAAGTGTTTGTGCATGAAGCTTCAGTCTGTTTGTTGACATAATCTAAAGTACTTGCAGAAGCACCCACAACAGGCTGTGCTATGTTACCGTTTGATTGACAGCTCCAAGATGTTATTAGGTGATTGGCTGTCTTTGTGGGATATGAATGTAACTGACTACTTTTGTAAGGATTAAGTACTTGGGCTTTTATAAATAATATCTACGTGTGTAGATATAGCAAAGTCTGTAATACAGACATGGGCATTTATTTTATTTCATTACAGCACAGTTCCCAAACTCTACGCATCATGTACATTCGATAGGTTGACTCAGAGGATGTAAGAATAAAGTGTGATAGGCATAGATTGTCATGAGTTGGCACATAAGGTATAAGTGGCTAGGGGTAAGAATGTGGCACATGTTTGGCTAGAGGGTATAATGGCCCATTGGGAATGTATGGAGATATGGATTAATAGTATTTGCCATGGATGGAACATAGGGAATGGATCGGATGGTAATGGCATATGAGGAGTGAAAGCTAGAGGATGTAATATTTAAAAAAACAACTAGGAGAAAGTCTTAGCTCACAAGGACAGGTCTTCTAGCTCAGCCACTTTAGGGATCCCTTGCCCCTGCAGCTGCCTCTAGTTGCATCTGCTGGGTGTGCTGTCTCAACTTCCCACCCCCGAATGAGGCACCTCTTTCCAAGACAAGTGCAGGAAACTGGAAAATCTCTGACATCTGTGCCTCAAGAGTGAAAATCCATGATTTGGATGCGAGCATAAGAGGTACAGTTAGTAAGTTTTCAGATGACACCAAAATTGGAGGTGTGGTGGACAGCGAAGAAGACTACCTCAGATTACAACGGGATCTTGATCAGATGGGCCAATGGGCTGAGAAGTCGCAGGTGGAGTTTATTTAGATAAATGTGAAGTGCTGCATTTTGGGAAAGCAAATCTTAGCATGATTTATACATTTAATGGTAAGGTCCTAGGGAGTGTTCCTGAACCAAGAAACCTTAGAGTGCAGGTTCATAGCCCCTTGAAAGTATAGTCACAGGTAGATAGGATAGTGAAGAAGGCGTTTGTTATGCTTTCCTTTATTGGTCAGAGTATTGAGTACAGGAGTTGGGTGGTCATGTTGTGACTGTACAGATATTGGTTAGGCCACTGTTGGAATATTGCATGCAATTCTGCTCTCCTTCCTATCGGAAAGACGTGAAACTTGAAAGGATTCAGAAAAGATTTACAAGGATGTTGCCAGGGTTGGAGGATTTGAGCTATAGAGAGAGGCTGATCAGGCTGGGGCTGTTTTCCCTGGAGCGTCGGAGGCTGAGGGGTGACCTTATAGAGGTTTACAAAATTATGAGGGGAATGGATAGGATAAATAGACAAAGTCTTTTCCCTAGGTTTGGGGAGTCCAGAACTAGAGGGCATAGGTTGAGGGTGAGAGGGGAAAGATATAAAAGAGACCTAAGGAGCAACGTTTTCATTCAGTGGGTATTATGTGTATGGAATGAGCTGCTAAAGGAAGTGGTGGAGGTTAGTACAGTTGCAACATTTAAAAGGTATCTGGATGGGTATATGAACAGGAAGGGTTTGGAGGGATATAGGCCAGGTGCTGGCAGGTGAGACTAGATTGGGTTGGGATATCTGGTCGACATGGACGGGTTGGACCGAAGGGTCTGTTTCCGTGCTGTACATCTCTATGACTCTATGAGTCTCAGCTGTGGAACTCCAACAAGCTCTTTTCCTACTTAATAATTAAATTTAGTATTGTCTGTGGCCTCTGGTCCAGTTGACTAGTTACCTCGATGATTATTTTGGGTGTGCAACTAAACAATAGTAATTAAAAGAAACCTGGACCTAAATGTTTGGCTTGGTCTAAACCAAGAGTGGTTATCTGGTTGCAACAGTGCAAAGGTACAAATTAAACTGGCCAAAAGTGATAAAAACATCTCAAATTGCAGGGAGAATCTTCATGTCACAATCTGACACATGACATCGTGGAAGGTGCCTACCTCTGGCTAGCCTTTGATGATCAGCTGATTGCAATGACATAACTTTGTATATGTAAAGCACAATATTTTGTTTGAAGCAGGATACTATTTACCATTTTATGAAAGAAATTTATGGAACATGTGCCATTCAGACTTTATCTAATTTTGTGCAGCAGAACATTCATAATTATAAAATGATGAACACCAGGAGGAAGGGGACTGCTCTTCTGGTTTTCCTTAAGACCGATATGTGTCTCTGATACTCTAATGCTACAGAACCCACAGCCCCCACCTGCCCTGAATATGCAACCTTTCCAAACTTGATTTTTTTTCTTTCAACTAGTAATCCGCTGCCCAATATTGAACCAATTTTTACCAAAGACCTCTGACTTGTTATTTGATTGGTACCCATGGCCAAATAGTGACATGTTTCTGATGCTGCCAGCCCATTCTTTCCAAGTGATAATTCCACAATTCAAGGTACCATAGACTGCAATGGATCCGTGTAGTTGTGAAACTTACCAACTTGAGCTACATACCTCTTGATAATGAATAAGAAAACCTATTAAGTTTCTGATTCCTAATGACTATCCAACAGCTTCTGGGAAAGTTGCTGAACGGGGTATCTGCTGGAGCTCGTTTACATCTTATCAGTAAGAAGGTTACATGTCCTGGTTTACATTAGAGGCACAGAAATTTGGCCCAGAACTTTCCGATGGAAGGATATCTTAGCACAGTGTCAACTCCAAGTTCTAAGGAACAGACAAAAAGAAATAAGGAGGAAAAAGGAAAGTAAAGAACACAAACTTGCTTTAGAATACAAGACCTTATGATTGTGACCACTCCACTCCAAACCAATCTATTCAGTCATCAGTCCATTTTAAAAGAGTGGAAATGGTTTCAGTTTCTTTTCTGTATCTTATTTTTAAGTACTGCACCAAATGGCAAAATTGTTTCCTTGTCCTTTAGTATCCTTCCAGGATTATCCTGAATGCCGTCAGGCTCTTCCGAAGAAGGGCAGAGATATAGAAAATAAGACAACTTGTATTTGTTCAGTACATTTAACAAATAAACATTTTACAAGTGGCTTCTGAAAATGTAAGAAAACTGAACAGATGCTAAACCAACATGACAGATTTTCCACAATTGTGTTCCTGTCACTGAGTATCACCCATGGAGAGCACTCAGCAGGAATATGACTGAAGGATTCAATGGGACTTTCTGGATTTTACTTCCATTATAATGAACGGTCAATGATGTTCAGTTTATAAAATCCTGGAACCTTTTCGTATGCAAACAAAATGAAGTGAAATATTTTCAAAATATTGCTGGGCCAGAACTGCTCTGAATGGTCTAAGGAAATGACTACATTTATTGTCATAAACTGTACTCTGTAGGACTCTGCGTTCTGTGGTTTAATGATAGTTTCCTCCTTTTCATTGTACACTGCTCTAAAGTATATTAGAGAGACACGACTATGTCTACATTCATATTGGAATGAAATGTTCGGGGAAAAATTAACATCAGAGACAACAAAGTAAATGTCAGCATTGCAATATTAAAATGGAGGTAAGAGTGTCAGCTGATAACACCAATAATCAAAGAAAGAGAATATGTGTAAAAACCTGTTACAAAAGGCCAATGAATTTTCTCCTATTATAAACAGTCATTTAATTGATATACATTAATTTACAAATGGCACATTGAAAAACATGTTATTCATTTAATTTCATTTTCAGGATGCCTTTTGCTTTAAGACATAAACAAGTAAAAGATAAAGCAATTCGCTTGGGAAGACTATATTGTGCTGAATAGATGGAATCATGTGATTTGCAGCTAAGCTATCTTTGGGTACAAGAACTGGCAAACTGCAAGTTTGGCCTTTCCTACTGTTATCTTGATTTGAGATGCATCCTAGTCACACTAAAAATTGCGGACATCAATAGCAGGAACACAATGGAATTCACTAAAAACAGAACAAATTGAAACAAACCAAGGTAATCTCGTAAGTTCAAATACATGAGCCATCAACAGGTTATCCATAAGATCAGGATAGTGAAGACAATCAAAGGGATTTATTCCGGAAAAATCAAATTGCAAGGCTGTTTCTGCTCGAAACTACAGTATCTCTCAGCTGCAGGAATCACTGTTTGTTAAGATGCTGCCCTAGTTTTTAAAGAGTGCAATTTCCCCCTTTTGTCTTGTGTCAACTGAGTCTAGATATTTTTTACAAGATCATTTTATCTTCTTTAAACCATGTTTATTTCTGACATTTCATTTAGAAAATGCACATTCTGCTGACATGAACTCAGCAAAGATTTTTCATAAGTTACAAGATTTTTAGTGGTGACTCATTTGATCCTGGTCCTATTTGGCATCTCCAGCTCCATACACGGGTAAATCTTTATCTTCAACACATATCACATTAGCACGATGAAGAGTATCTTTCATCTTTATAGACCCTGCCTCTCCCCACTCGCCATGTTTATTACTTTGATCCACTTGATCAGACTCTTTCACGTGCAGTGAAAGTTAAAATGTAATCCTATTCGTCTAAGGGGGTTGTTATCAGAAAATCCCTACACTGTGGAGACAGGCTATTTGGCCCATCAAGTCTACACTGACTCTTTGAAAAATAACCCACCCAGGCCCATTCCTCTACCCTAAAGTCTGCATTTACCCCTTGACTAATGCACTTAACCAATTTACCCCTGAACACTATGGGCAATTTAGCATGGACAATTCACCTAACCTCTATATCTTTGGACTGTGGGAGGAAACCAGAGCACCTGGAGGAAACACATGCAGACACGGGGAGAATGTGCAAACTCCAGACAGTCACCCGAGTTTGGGATCAAACCCGGGTCCCTGGCACTGTGAGGCAGCAGTCCCAACCACTGAGTCACCGAGCCCGCGTTATTCCAAGAAAAAAATGAAAGTGTCTAAAGAACATTTATTTATCTTCTTACTGAAATATCAAATTTCTTATTTATTTCCTAAGACCTAGAAATAATCTAGAATTATATTACATACAATCTGTAGATTACTGCCATTTTTATGTCATTCTCCATTTAATGCTGTGACATGTTTTTAGTGGTTCTCTTGAAGCTCCTCTAGGACATTGGCCTGAGTAGAAGTTCAAAGCATAAATCATCTTTAATGTAACAGGATCTGGCTAAAAGAGAATTAAATGTATTCCATACATATTTTGTTGCATTCCTTTGATACAGAACCTCAAATTGCTATACATATTTGGCTCTTCAACCAGCAGTACACAGTGCCCTGACCTAGATCAATGGGAAGATCTACAGTTTTATGCAGTACTGGTGTACATAATAAATGTGGGAAAACCATTGGCATCATTCTCCACGTTTTTCAATTTCCTTGGAATATCAGGGCTTCAATTTGTTGGGCTCCATTGGAACAGTGTGCAATGAAATCTGTAAATCAGGAATCCTTATATTAACTTGACTTATTTAAATGATTTGGAGATGCCGGTGTTGGACTGGGGTGTACAAAGTTAAAAATCACACAACACTAGGTTATAGTCCAACAGGTTTAATTGGAAGCACTAGCCTTCGGAGTGTCCTTCCTTCATCAGGTGGTTGTGGAGTACACAATTGTAAGACACAGAATTTATAGCAAAAGTTTACAGTGTGATGTAACTGAATTCATGGATTCATGCAGTTTTTGAGCAAAGTACAATGTAACTCTGCAAGTACAAATTCACCCCACAAACGTATATGTGTATGTGTGCATGTGGGTTTGTGTGTGTGTGTGTGTGTGTCTGTCTGTCTGGGATGGGGGTTTGCTCAAAAACTGCATGGATCCATGTAAGACTCTGCTAACTCATTTTTTAGATTAGAATCAGTCTAAACATTATGGCACAGACAACAGCACACAGGGGGCTAACACCTTCAACACATTATCTGGGCTGACACTAATTGTTAAAGTTAACCTGGGAATGTAACTTTTAAAAAAAAAGTGTTGTAACATACATATGAAAGAAGTGAAACTAACAGATGAGAGACTTAAACAATCAAGATATTTTTCAATGTATAATTTCAGTTACATCACACTGTAAACTTTTGCTATATATTCTGTGTTTTACAATTGTGTACTCCACAACCACCTGATGAAGGAGCAGCGCTCCAAAAGCCAGTGCTTCCAATTAAACCTGTTGGACTATAACCTGGTGTTGTGTGATTTTTGACTTATTTATAGCTATCCTTGTTTCAAAACTCTCATTTTTTGTACTGCAGAATTGGCTACATTTCTATAATATTCCTATCTTCTCTCATTATCACCTGGAATTGCACCTAATTCTGGGGTTCAGTCAATGGGATATGACTTGAGTTTTTTTTTCTGCTTTGTTATCTTCCCCTGTGCATTGGAATTCCTTGGTCTTTTCCCTGAAAGTGGAATGGCCTGATGCTGGGATCAGCTACATTAGCAGCACAAACGGGGTAGGCAGCTGCTGACAGCCTGGATTGTGAGGCAGATATTACCCAGGTTAGGGGCCTTAATGTCTTTCAGATCCATGTCTAGGATCCCCTTCCCTCTTTGTGTTATAGCTGCCAATGTTTGGAAAGCTTGAGGTGGAAAGAGGACAGTTAACAGCTTAAAAGTATCTGATGTACTGGTGGAGTAGTGTTGCTAATTGTGATTGGAGGGATTCATAGCTGCATAGATTCATGCAATGTCTGCCTGACTGCAAGATTTCTGAACACGAGAGATTGGATTATGTGATGAAGATTGCATGACCTCTTTAAATAGTGTTCGAGTTAACTTACATAGGTTGGGTCCTGTTTAGTTAAAGAATATTTTGAACAAACAGAAAATGTGTAAAAAGTTGCAAAGACCAAGAAGTAACTCAGCAAGTCAAGAGGACAAACTAAGAATCAATAAAAGGATTAAACATTTTCTCTACTGCTCTGTTTCCCAACTCCTTCTATTTAGTTCACAATGGTTTGAGACTTGCACATCACCAACCTCTCCAGATTCAGGCCACTTTATTCTGATTTATTAGATCCTAAGTCCTGATTGTTATTTTTCTCTCTTGTGAGTGTGTTGCTGGAAAAGCACAGCAAGTCAGGCTGTATCCGAGGAGCAGGAAAATTGATGTTTCGGCCCAGACCCCTTCATCAGGATGGTCGATTTTCCTGCTCCTCGGATGCTGCATGACCTGTGCTTTGCCAGCTATACACTCTCAACTCTGATCTCCAGCATCTGCAGACCTCACTGTCTCTCTGTTATTTTTCTCTACCTCACTTAGAATACACCCTCAGCTGATAGATTCCAGATTTTATGCAATGGAGATCTCTTTACCCTGAATTGATAGTATCAGAAAAACATTTTTATCCCTATTATTGAATCATAACATATTTATAAGCCAGAAGGAGGCCAATATATCTATTATCTTTGTGTTTGTTCTCTGCAAGAGTTAGTTTGAATTCCCGCCTTTTCCTGTAACTCTGCAAATATTTTCTCTTCATGAAATTATCCTGTACCATTTTGAAAGCCACAAGAGAATCTACTTCCACCAGTGCCTCAGGTAATGTGTTTCAGGTCCTATCTCTTCACTGCACACAAAAAAAGTTTCCATATGTCATCTTTGGTTCTTCTGCCAATCACCTTAAATCAGTGTAATCTGACTCACTATCTGACCATCAGTAGAAATAATCTACCAAGCTACTCTCTCCAAATTATTCATGATTTTGAACTCAACTAAAGTTTCCTTTTAATCTTCTTCACTCAAAAGACAACATCCCAATTTCTGCAATCTGACTTCCTCATGCCCGGAACCACTGTTGTAAATATTTTCTACACCCTTCCTAAAGCTTTCCATTTTTTGCTCAGATGTAGTGTCAAAATTGCTCAGGTGTGGTGTCAGAATTGAACATACTACTCTAGTTAAAAATGAACTAACGTTTTATACAAGTTTATTATAAGTTCTCATTAACATTTGATCCCCTTGTCCCACCTTGTTCTCCAATGCTGCCACATTACTTGATGAGTCAGGAACATAGTGTTATAGGAAATTCTCCTGCACAAACTTCACAATCTCTCCACTGTTTCTGCCATTAACATGATTGCTATGCAAATTTATATTAGGAAAATGAAAGTCCCCATTATAAGTACTTGATAATTTTAACACCTCTTTGTTATCTTCCTATAAATTTCTTCCTCAGTATCTTTCCCACTAGATGGTGAGCAATAAAGTTCATCCAGTTGTGTAATGATATCTCTACTATGTTTTCTCTGTAACTGAACAGATTCCTCCACATTGTCGATATTGCCACTTATCTATTCTTTTCTTCTCAATTTTTGCTGAATATCATATATTTATGAACATTTATTACCCAGTTTTGCCCGTCATCTTGTCACCATGAAGCATATTGCCACATGGCTATCTGTACCTACAGCTCACCAACTGTATTGACCATGTTTTGTGTATTCACATGCATGCACTGTAAAACTAATGTAGAATTTTTATTGAATTTTCCCTTCCTATGATCCCACTTGATAACTTGCTATTTCTGAATCTAATTATATGGAGTCTACAGGTTCCCCTCCAAATTCCTTGTGTCCCTTGATTTTCCTGTCTGAAAAAATCTTCATTGCCACCCCGCTGCCAGGACAATTTAAGTTTTCACCAATAGTAGCAGCAAGTTATCCAACAAAGACATTGGTTTACCTATCACTGGCAGCTTTATAGATTCCACTTCCCCCAGAACCAGTCCTGTTGTCGCAAGACTCCAAAACTCTCACCTGTATATCTCACCAGCCATGCAGCTATCTGATCTGTCTAATTTCTATACTCACTTGTATTTTGCACCATGTGTAGTCACGTGTTTCCCAAGTACCTAAACTCTTCGTTCAGGACTTCATCCCTATTTTTGCCTGTGCTATTGGTACCTGGATGGATCATGTTTCCTCCCTGCCGTCCTCTGTGCATTTAAATCAGCAGTGGTGCCATGAACTTAGTTTTGTCCGCAGAACTCAGGGGAGCCATCATTCTCGGCAGTATTCTGAACTAGAAGCTCCTACACTACCTTCCTGGTCCTCCTTGATTGCATGGTGATCACCCTCATTATCTGCACAAACTTAAGCTGCCAACTGATCACACTCAAGAGTCACGTGTAGGCCAGACCAGGTAAGGATGTCAGATTTCCTTCCCTAAAAGATATTAGTAAATTGGATTTTTTTTAGATGATTGATAAATGTGGTCACCCTTGGGCTGGCTTTTTATTGATTTCAAATATCAGCTGCCACCCCCCCCCCCCCCCCCCCATAATGTTAACCTGGACCTCTGGTTTACTAATCCATTGATATTGCCACCTTGCCATCACCTCCCCTGGATTCATGAATTTTTTGTCCTTGTGTATGCACTACAGAGACACCAGCTGTTGTTCATGCTGGAACTGAGCTCCTCGATCTGACAATACTCATTACTTATTGAGGAATTGAAAGGTTCCCTCATGGAATAGTGTTAAAGTAAACTGAGATGCCCTGCCATTGCTTTATTTTTATTTGATAATTAGTTGATTTAACAGAAGTAAACTGAAGACTTAAACAATCACTGGACATGTGAAAATCAGCTGCTTCCCTTGTACTGAGGTCTCTATGTTTTACAGGAAGTTAATTTAAACACAACTTAATGCTTTCTTTCACTGAAGTCTACTTCAATGTACCTAAATTAAAAATGTACCAAACTTAAAAACCTACTCAGCAAATATCTAATTTGCTTAATTTAATCTATAGGCCTTGCATACAGAAATAAAGACAATGAAAACACTGCCCCTCAATCAGAAGTCTTGTGACATTATTTCTTGAGTGTTTTTCTCTGGATATATGTTGTCTCCTCCTAATGCTGCTGCCACTGAGCTCCACACTCTGTCCTATTTCCCACTCTATTTATTGCTGCTGCTGCTAATCTGCTCTGCACTCTGCAACTGGAGTCCTGAACTGACTCTACTTATTGCTGCTGCCACCACTGCTCAAGTTGCGGCTGCTCACTCTGCACTCTGTAGCTAGCACCCTGTCTCCTGCTCTGTTTATTCTTGCTGTTGCTGCTGCTCAGCTCTGCACTCTGAAGCAAGTGTTCGTATTTTCAATCCCAGACAGAATGTGGTTTTATTGTCAGTAATTCAAGTTTAATAAAGAAATCTCCCTTACAAAAATGTTGCTTTCTTTTCCTTATTCTATCTTGCACTTACTAGGTGTCTGCAAATTATGTAATAATCAGCATTAGGTTGTCAAAAGTTCAAAATTTGAAAGTAATCATAGTTTTTTATCTACTATATGTAAATGATGTAGAACAATCAGTAAGCGTTTATTTTTTGCAGGTCACTTTTTTGACATCTCCATTTGTACAGATTTGGCTGTCAGTGCTGCTGCAAAAGTATGAAATACCTGTGTGTTAACCTATACCACACTTAACTCTAAATTGAATGTTAACACTGCAGTGATCAGATGGTAACTACCAAGTTGTTGGAGGTACAATATTAGTTGCTGGGATGAACAGTTGATCCGATCTGCCTGTTTAGTTGAATGGTAAAATCGCATGGAACTATTCCAAGAACAGAGACTTGGTCAAGCCAATGTTCCTTTTACAATTAACACCACCAGAGGCATGTTGACTGCTTAATGTCATTGTTCAATTTTTGGGTGCAAAAATATCTGCTATGGTTACCCAAAAATAAATTGCTACATTTCAAAGCAATTCATTGTGTGCAAAATGTGTAAGGCATAACAAACTACTTTCAGAATGTAATGCCTCCAAACCCCAGTCAAGCACAACTGCAGGCACATGGATAAACCATGAAAGAGCAAATAATTGGCCTGGTCAAGTAATGCTTCAGATACTTTGAGGTTTTCACAAGGTACCTCAAGGAAGGTAAAAGAATCTTGATGTGATCTATCTTGTGCAATATTTCTTTCACCACTTGCATTACCAGTAGTGTTTGAAGACTAGGAAGAAATTATGCTGGAGGAAATAAGTCAATCATAGGCTATTGAATTACAATGGAATTAATCAATAAATCCCCTAAAGTTATCTGCACTCTTGTCTTCCATTGCAAAGTAATCATGATCAAATAATGGAATGTGAGCCCACAGACCTCAGCTACACAATGAGAGTGTTCATGAAACACCTCATCTCTAGGTATACAGTATGCCATTATGAACTTTGCCACATTTACCGTGGGTCATATTATTCAGTCACTAACAAAATGCAGTGCAAACACCTCCTGCATTACACTATTTATATTAAAGATAATAGAAAGATATCCAGGTTATTGGGCTGGATTATACACAGGGGGTGAACTCTTTGTACCCCTGTGTAGATTTCAGGGACACATCTACTGCTGCCTGGCCAGCTCAGTCCATTCAGTTTTTCGGATAAAAGCCCTTTCATTAATATGCAAGGACTTCCCTCTATCTCCATGGGGAACCCTCATCAAGATGCCAGCCAATTGGAAGCTAATAGCTTTGTGCCACACCAGGGCCAGTGGCCACTATCAGTGATAGAAGAAGGTCCAGGAGCCAGAAAATCATGAATACTCCCAAGTGCACATGAATTTGCAATCACAAAAAGGCTGGGTTAAGAGGCTACAGTGAGAAGGTCAGATTATATATGTTAAACAGAATTCAAGTTCACATTTTTACGTCAGAGCTTTATTTCATTTGGCCACACTCCAGACAACTCATACCATTACTGATTACAAGCTCTCCATACTTATGCATCCAATTCAACCCTTGTTAACTCCTAATTAATACGTCCCTTGACTGTTTTCTTGTTCCATTAGGCTTCCAGCATTTCTTCAGACCATATTAAATGATCACACATATTGGATTGGAAAGGGGAAAGCAAGGTGTGGAGAGGCAAAAATGTGGGACTGAGACCTCCAGTTACCATAGAGACCTGGAGCGAAATGGTCCCTTTCACTGACCTGCAGTCTGTTGGATTACATTTGCTAAGTTCCATGTTGGGCACAGGCCATTCCTTCAGCCCACTGAATCCAAACAGCTGGAAGACTAATTGTCCACTGTAGGGTCTCTGTTGAGACAAACATTGGCAGCCAACTCAATGCCTCCCTCAATTCCCAGGAAGTCATGATGGTCAGGGCAGGATGGCCAATGTGAGTTCAGTGCTGATGGAACATTGCCCTAATTTGTGGATCCCTTCACTTTCCAGTCTGGCAGTGCTCATAAAATTCAGCTCCTGGACACCACCAGAATACTCCAATCATCTTCCAGTATGTTCTCCACAGAGGCAAGAGAAATGTTTCTAGTTATTGGGTATCTTCTAGATGGAACGTATTCACTTAAAAGCTAGCTTTTGCAGTAATAATGCTGATGTGTGATCACTCAAAATTTCTGATTGGTTTCACTCTGCATTTTTCTGATTAATCATCCTATTCCCCGCTTGCCACTTGTAATGAATTACATAGTTGTTTCAGAAACTCAATGTCATCTTCCAAGATATATTTCTGAATTCACTTGCTGATGCTAACCCTATGGAGCAGTCACTACACATGTGGAATCATTCTGTCTGTTTGTGGCAGAACTCCCAGGACAAGGGAGGAATTTCTTTTTACATGGTTTCTCAACTTTCTGTTAAAAGAATAAATTGAAATCTGTTTTCAGTTTAGGTTAACTTTCTTATGATCAAATGAAATTTATGCTGAGGTCTGCAGTGATTCTGTGTCACAATTGTCCAGAAGATAGTAAACAGACTTACAACTGAGATGTCATTTTACTATAAAAGTTACATACCAGCTGGAGCTTCCACTTGTCCAATAGCCCATTCCACAGTTTGCACACTGATCATTTCGAGAAGTGGTTTTGCATAATGGGTACAAGTTTTGCACTGGGAGTACATCACAATAGCCATTCCCACTATGAAAATTAAAATAATTCTAATTAACTTAAGTGTAACTGTCATTGTGCATGATCTAGAACTATCTTGGTAAGCTTGCTAACTCAACTAGTTCCAACACAAATATTGTTCTCCCCAGATCTTACAGCATTTGCAGTTGCTCAGATTTGCTTGTATGTTATTTGTAGCATCCTTTCAATGCTCATACATGTGCACTGAGAAAATTCTGTTTCATTTTCATTCCATGTATTTGTCCATCATTTTAGTATTTGGTTGCATTAAAGAAGATTAACTATGATCAGAATACAATTATATTTAACTTTATGTTTCATGTGTTTTTATACATAATGATATGTCATGACAGAGAATATCATAAAATCCTTGCAAATTTGTCAAACTGCAACACATTTGTTATCATTGTGGTCGATCTCTGGTAAATCTGGTAAAATCTGTCTGATAAATCCACATTCCATGACTTGTTCTTCAGTCTGTAATAAAAAAAGGACCTTGTCACACTAAATTCCTTAATGAGTTATCCCAAGGCATTTTCCGTACTGTTCAGCTGGATTGAATTAATGAACATGTCATGCCATTTAAGGTGCTTGATAGTTCAATAATAAATGGTTCAATATCATTTAAAGCAAGTGCATCTTTTCACCTTTTCCTCTGGATGCACTGTAAAGAAGTACATGCCACCACAAATATTTATCAAAACTGTTGACTTCTGAGGTTGAAACTATCAGCACAAAAATGCTTATCTATTCTTATGCCAAACCAGCATATCCCATTATAAAAGATGAAAGTTTTAATCTAAGATTGTTCACTGTATAATATCTCCATGACACTGGACTCCTTTGGCTACAAATTCTGTGAGCATGATCTTATTCTCCATAAACACCAGATGAAGAAGCAGTGCTCCGAAAGCTAGTGCTTCCAAATAAACCTGTTGGACTATAACCTGGCGTTGTGTGATTTTTAACTTATGCCAAAATAGGAATTTCTAACTTTAGGTATTTTATTTCCAGTTCACTAGAACAGACTGTTGTTATGTATTCAGCACAATGAAAGCCAGGAAGTACACACTAGAATATGGCTCAAAATTGATTTACAGCTTCACATAAACATTTTTGCAAGAATCTATTATTTTGTGAAATTGCCACAAACTGAGCTAACATTGCTGATCAAATATATTTCCCTCTAGATATCTACAGCTTGTAATTTTACCTGGAAACCTAGGCACAGCAGGAGTTCACGTGGATAATCTAATTTCTTTACCCACTTCTCCCCAAGCCATCTAATTGGATCAAACAGAAATCACATACATTTATACCAGTTGGATTGCTATGCTGCATGGTAGAGAATGTGGTTTATGATGTATTCTTCATATTTGGAATCCATTTTAACAGATGGACAGGTGGAAGCTCCCAAAGATAGCAGTCCCACTTACTCCTGAAATACTGAAATCAGCTAAAAAGGAAGAAAAATATCTCTCCTTTTTTCTGCTGCTTTCAAACGTTCTGTATTGATGTGTATAATGATTATTGATTACAGTGATATTAATTACTTTATGTTATGATGATGATGTCCAGTTAATCATTTTATTTTAAACATGTTAAAATAATAATTGTTAGATGATTCTAATGAGAATAAGGTGGAATGTATGTGGCACCAGTAAAGTTGATATACCATGGTCAAAATCATGTGACAGCCTTAGCATATCAAAGCAGCATGGTTCATTGCATTGGGTTTTTATCTGGATAATCTGTGTAGGTTTGAACCACAGGTGAGTAATCTGTTAATGTCAAACTTCTCACCTCAGTGAAGGGGAAATAGAAAATCATTCATTAACTTGGAAAGCCCTTCCCACTGGGATACTTTTGGTCAGCTCTTAGGTTCTGTGCACATCACAATGCATATTTTGCCTGTTTTCCCATTATGCCAATAATGAAGACTCTTCTTTTTAACCTCTGCATATGTATTTACAGGATTCCGGAATTTGCACATAGATGATCAAATGACTCTTATTCAATATTCTTGGATGGGTCTGATGGTATTTGCAATGGGATGGCGGTCATATAAACACGTCAAAGGAAAAATGCTGTACTTTGCTCCAGATCTGATTTTCAATGAGTGAGTAGATCCACTCTTACATTTAATTAAAAAATCACACTAACTTAGTGTATTGTTAATCATGATGGTAGATGTTTACTTTTGTAAAGGTTACACAGTAACATGTTGCTGCAGTAGTGTGTGTGTATTTTGTAATATATAGAGGTCCAACATTGCTTCAGTTCTTGAAGTCAAGTCGTTTAAATCAGGTGACTACACTGTCTGCTCACATTGAACGAAGCACTTGCAACTCTATTGAATTGTAAGTTATCCGACAGAGGATGCTGAAAAAAACAAATGAATGCTGTAACACAAGAGAATGTGTCAGGATAGCAGGGCTAAACTACTTCAGACATGTTGAAAAGCATTTTGAAAAATGTTACCTTTTCCTGAGGCTATATGGGGGAAAAGAAAATGTGACAGAACAGCAGAAAGCAGACCTAATTTAGAGGGTGAAGCAAGATGTATGGGCAATTAGTAAAGCACTCAATCTCCTTATCCTGGTTTAACGGTGGAAAAAATAGGCATGATAGAATCTAGTTTGTATGTGAGGAAAGTTAACCTGCTTTAAATTTCAGGCATTCACTGTACAAACAGCAGTGCATCATAACGAGCAGAAACTGGCAGCCAGTGTTAATGCTATATAAGCAGGGGGCCGTGATGGCCTAACGGAATTATCACTGCATCGTTAACCCAGAAACCCAGATAATGCTCTCGGGATCTCAGTTTGAATCCCATCAGGGCAGATGTGGAATTTGAACTCAATTAATATCTGAAATTAAAGAGTCTAATGATGACTCTTTGAAACCATTGTTGATTTCCAGGTTCACTAATGTCTTTCAGGGAAGGAAACTGCCATCCTTACCTGGTCTGGCCTACATGTGACTCCAGACTTACAGCAATGTGGGTGACTTTTAACTGCCCTCTGGGCAATTAGGGATGGGCAATAAATGCTGGTCTAGCCAGAGATGTCCTTTTCCTGTGAGTGAATAAGAGCAAAAACACAGTGCCTTGTCGACAAAGATAGTACAACTTAAGGATCTGTATAAACTAGAAGTACCTGACTAGTATATGATATAGCAGGTAGATAACACGAATGTAAGTGCTAAAAAAATGTTATATTTCAACCTGTTTGTATTTACTGCTCACCAAAGCGTAATCTTAAAGCTCTTTCAATGCATCTTAGTCACACAAAAAAAAGCACCATTAACTGTAATTAACCATGAAAACTTTCAGATTAGCTAAACTCCAGTCAATTTTTTTTCAAAAATATACTTTATTCATAAAATTAATTTGATATCTATACAATTGGTCATGCCATACATACGTATACATTCCATTTCTTTATATACAGAGATCGGAATTAATCATTCATATACACAAATCTGTACATTGACCATCCAGGTATTTTGCTGAGGCATCAGTGGGTCCCGATTACTGAGTGAGCCCAGTCAATGCACTTTAAGAAACAGAGCCATGATGTTCTATCAGTGGGAAACAGTTGGAAGTGCCTGCCATGCTGAGTAACCTCTGTTGCCTCTTTGTTAAGTGTATAAGCAGCTCATGAGCTTATTGCACCATGAGGCAGGAGTGAGCTGTAATAGGGGAGGATAGGATTAGCATTATAAACTGGTAGCCTAGTTTGCTTCCTTGTTGTAGATGGAAAAAAATGCTCCAACTATAACTCTGCTGAGGCATTTGTCTTCCATCAGTGATAGGGCGATGCACCAAGCTATGCAAATATTATCATCTGCATTCTGATCTCCATCCTCATTCATGAAAAGGTCTCCAGCTCTTGCTTCATTCAATCTGACCCTTCATAAGAATATAAGACATGGGAGAAGATCAAATCAGCCATTTGATAAGATCATAGCTGATCTTTGACTTCAATTCCTCTTCCCTCTCGACTTTCGTATCCTTTGCTTCTCTGAGAGACCAAGAATCTATCTATTCCAGTCTGAAATGTATTTAGTGATGGAGCATCCACAACACGATAAAGTCACCAAAGTCTTATCAGGCTACAGGGCTGCCTTGTCATTAGGGAGACAGGACTGGTGGTGGTTTGACTTAAGGGCCACCATGCCCTCAGGACAGCGGGCAGTGGTTGAAAATAACAGTTCTTCAGGATAAGCACAGCAAGTACAGGAATTGAACACACACTATTAGAATCACTCTACATTACAAACCAGCTGTTCAGTCAACTGAGCTAAACAATTCCAATAATTCACAATTCTTTGAGTGAAGATATTTCTCCTCATCAAAGTGCTTAATCTTTAACCCCTGAAACTGTTTCCCCTTGTTTGCCAATGGCTCGGGTAATTAGGCAATAGTTTGGTTTGAGCATGTTTTTCCCTCGGGTGAGCATTGGCTTACAACTTCTTTGTTGAAGCTATTAGCATGGATTGTAAACAGCTAAGGGCCCTCACTGATCCATGTGGCAGTCGACTAGTCATGACCTGCACCTGGCACTGACTTTCTGTCTGTTAACCAATCCTCTGTCTGAGTTAAAATCACTCCCAACATATGAATCCTTGTATATTGAATGTACCTTATCACATACTTTTGGAAATCCAAGTGTTGTACATCTTACTGGGTCCCCCTTTTCTACCTCGCTGGTTAGGTTCTCAAAACCTCTAATCAATCTAACCTGGATTTTCCCTTTTGTAAAACCATGTTTAAGTTATACCACGCTTTTCTTTGTAAATTGTTAAGACTTCTTGGTTATTATATTCCAGCATGTTGTCAATGTTAGATGTCAGGCTAACTAGCCTGCTCTTCATTCCTTCAGTCCCCACTTTTCTGAGTAGCAGAGTTTATATTTTCTAATTACGAACTGTTGGGACTTCCACGATTTTGAACTTTTTGAAAAATCATCTGGAGCATATTAAATACTTCTATAGCTATTTCTTATAGAATCCTACAGTAGCATTTTCCCCTCCCTAAGTGGTGAAACAACTACTTGGACAACTGGAAAATTAAAAAAAAACTGGAAATCTGAAACAAAACAGAAATTGCTGGAGAAATCCAGCGAGTTTGGCAGCATCTTTGGGAAGAAAGAGAGTGAATATTTTGAGTCTAGTTCAGTCCTAAAGGATCACTGGACCCGACATAGGTGGGAAAAGGGATGGGAATTTCAGGCAGAAATTCAGGGAGCTAGGTGGAAGCGTAGTGCTAAAACAAACAGAGTTGTTATTAGATTAGATTACTTACAGTGTGGAAACAGGCCCTTCGGCCCAACAAGTCCACACCGCCCCGCCGAAGCGTACCCACCCATACATCTACATCAACCCCATACCTAACACTACAGGCAATTTAGCATGGCCAATTCACCTGACCTGCACATCTTTGGACTGTGGGAGGAAACCGGAGCACCCGGAGGAAACCCACGCAGACACGGGGAGAATGTGCAAACTCCACACAGTTAGTTGCCTGAGGCAGGAATTGAACCCGGGTCTCCGGCGCTGTGAGGCAGCAGTGCTAACCACTGTGCCGCCGTGCCGCCCACTCTGGTTTGTTGCCCGAGCCACATGCTAGTGAGGTGAGAAATAGTGAGAGAGAGGAGTTGAACATGTGGCTAAAGGAATGGTGCAGGAGGAAGGGTTTCAGATACCTGGGTAATTGGGGCTCATTCTGGGGTAGGGGGACCTCTAAACAGGATGATCGTCACCTGAACCAGAGTGGTATCAATAATCTGGGGTAAAATTTGCTAATTCTCTTCAGGATGGTTTAAACAAATTCAGCAGGGGAATGGGAACAAAAATTATAGTTCCAGTGTCCAGGAGGTTGAGAGTAGTGAGGTCAGAAATAAGGCTTCAAGGTTGCAAGAGTTCACAAGGCAAGCAGGAAGGTGGTTTGAAGTGTGTCTACTTCAACACCAGGAGAATCCGAAATAAGGTGGGTGAGCTTGCAGCATGGGTTGTTACCTGGGACTTTGATGTTGTGGCTATTTCAGAGACATGGATAAAGCAGGGACAGGAATGGTTGTTACAGATTCTGGGATTTAGATGTTTCAGTAAGAGCAGAGAAGATGCTAAAAGAGGGGGAGATGTGGCATTGTTAGTCAAGTATAGTATTATGGTAGCAGAAAGGACATTTGAGGACTTGTCTATTGAGATATTATGGGCTGAGATTAGAAACAGGAATGGAGAGGTTACCCTGTTGGGAGTTTTCTATAGGCCTCTGAATAGTTCCAGAAACGTAGAGGAAAAGATAGCAAAGATGATTCTCGAAAGGAACGAGAGTGACAGGGCATTTGTTGTGGGGGCTGTAACTTTCCAAATATTGACTGGAAATACTATAATTTGAGTACTTTAGATTGGTCAGTTTTTGTCCAATGTATGCAGGATGGTTTCCTGACACAATATGTAGACAGGCCAACAAGGGGGTGAGGCCACATTGGATTTGGTACCTGATAATGAACCTGGCCAAGATTTGGAGGTAGGTGAGCACATTGGTGATAGTGACTACAATTTGGTTGTTTACTTTAGTGATGGAAAGGGATATGTATATAACTGCAGGGCAAGAGTTATAGATAGGGGAAAGGCAATTTTGATGCAATTTGGCAAGATTTAGGATGCATTGGATGAGGAGGGAAACTGCAGAGGATGGACACAGTTGAAATGTGGGGCTTATTCAAGGAACAGCTACTGCATGTTCTTAAGAAGTATGTACTTATCAGGCAGGGAGGAAGTTGTCGAGCAAGAGAGCCATGGTTTACGAGAAAGGTTGAATCTCTTGTCAAGAGGAAGAAGACAACTTATATTAGGATGAGACATGAAGACTCATATAGAGCACTTGAGAGTTATAGGTTAGCCAGGAAAGGCCGAAAGAGAGACTAAGAAGAATCGGGATAGGACATGAGAAGTCGTTGGTGGATAGGATCAAGGAAAACCCTAAAGCTTTCTATAGGTATGTCAGGAATAAAAGAATAAGAGGATTAGGTCCAATCAAAGATAGTAGTGGAAGGTTGTGTGTGGAGTCAGGGGAGATAGGGGAAGCCCTAAACGAGTATCTTTTGTCAGTATTCACACTGGAAAAAGACAAAGTTATTGATGAGAATACAGAAATTCAGGCTACTAGACTAAACGAGATTGAGGTTCACAAGGAGGAAGTGTTAGCAATGCTGGAATGTGTGAAAATAGATAAGTTTCCTGGGTCAGATGGGATTTATCCTAGGATTCTCTGGGAAGCCAGGGAGGAAATTGCAGAACCTTTAGCTTTGATCTTTATGTCATCATTGTCTACAGGAATAATGTCAGAAGACTGGAGGATAGCAAATGTTGTCTCCTTGTTGAAGAAGGGGAGTACAGACAACCCTGGTAATGATAGACCAGTGAGCCTTACTTCAGTTGTGGGTAAAGTATTGGAAAAGGTTTTATGAGGCAGAATTTATAATCATCTCGATTGTAATAATTTGCTCAGGGATAGTCAACACACTTTTGTGAAGGGTAGGTCGTGTCTCACAAACATTATTGAGTTCTTTGATATGGTGACCAAACAGGTGGATGAGGGTAAAGCGGTTGATGTGGTGTATGTGGATGTCAGTAAGGAGTTTGATAAGGTTCCCCACAGAAGTCTATTGCTCAAAGTATGGAGGTATGGGATTGAGGGTGATTTAGTGGTTTGGATCAGAAATTGGTGAGCTGAAAGAAGACAGAGGGTGGTTGTTGATGGGGAATGTTCATCCTGGAGTTCAGTTATTAATGATGTGCCGCAAGGATCTGTTTTGGGGTCACTGCTGTTTGTCATTTTCCTAAATTACCTGGATGAGGATCTTAGAAGGATGGGTTAGTAAATTTGCAGATGACACTAAGGTTGGTGGAGTTGTGAATAGTGCTGAAGGATGTTGCAGGTTACAGAAAAACATAGATAAGCTGCAGAGTTGGGCTGAGAGGTGGCAAATGGAGTTTAATGTGGGAAAGTGTGAGGTGATTCACTTTGGAAGGAGCAACAGGAATAAAGAATTCTGGGCTAATGATAAGATTCTTGGTTGTGTAGTTGAGCAGAGAGATCTCAGTGTCCATGTAGATAGATCCCTGAACGTTGCCACCCAGGTTGATAGAGTTGTTAAGAAGGCATGCGGTGTGTTTTCTTTTATTGGTAGAGGGATTGAGTTTTGCAACCATGAAGTCATACTACAGCTATACAAAACTCTGGTGCAGCCGCACAATTCTAGTCACCACATTATAGGAAGGATGTGGAAACTTTGGAAAGGGTTCAGAGGAGATTTACCTGGATGTTGCCTGGTATTGAGGGAAGGTCTTATGAGGAAAAGCTGAGGGACTGAGCATGAGGGACTTGAGGCTGTTTTTGTTAGAGAGAAGAAGATTGAGAGGTAACTTTATTGAAACGTATAAGATTATCAGAGGATTAGATAGAGTGGACAGTGAGAGCCTTTTTCCTCTGATGGTGATGGTTAGCTTGAGGGGACTTAGCTTTAAATTGAGGGGTGATAGATATAGGACAGATGTCAGAGGTAGTTTCTTTACTCAGGAGAGTAGTTGGGGCATGGAATGCACTCCCTGCAACAGTAGTAGACGGTCCAAGTTTAAGGACATTTAAATGGTCATTGAATAGACATATGGATGAAAATGGAATAGTGCAGGATAGATGGGCTTCAGATTGGTTCCACAGGTCAGCACAACATCAAAGGTCAAAGGGCCTGTACTGCGCTGTAATGTTCTATGTTCTAAAAAGTCAAGTCTGCGTTAAATCCATAGATCTGTCAGACCTACTGAGTTTCTCCAGCAATTTCTATTTTTGTTTGTAATTGGACAACTGACCTAGAAGAGGTTCCCATCTACTTCTCCCCATCTCACCAATTGCACCCTGGATGAGAAGGTTCATGCGTAATCTTTTCAACTCATCACCAATCAAGACCCTTAAATGGTTATTTATTGGTCACTTAATGGTCTCAATCCTTACCCCCTGGCTGCATGCCTCCCTGGCAAGCAATAAAGGTGACTGGCTTCTGAGTTGGGTGAGTCATCTGTCAGGTTCTCGATCCAGTGGAGGGGGGGGGCAGTCAGATGTATCGATGGGGAGAAAGGAGAAAAGTGGCTTCTGCAAGCCAAACAGACCTTAAAGCTGCTCCATCCCCGAGTAATAGAAGATACCCTGAGGGACAGAATCATAGAAGGTACCAGCTTCCGATGACCCAGAACACCAGTGTCAATATCTGCTGTCGACTGAGAGATGGGCTCACACTCATCTGTCAGCTCTTAACAAGCTGATTGGCACACAATCAGTCACATTATCTTAATAATGAAGATGACAGGTCAGTCACATAAAACAATTGCTCCACATTTGACCCCAATAGAATAAACATTCTATCCCTCGGATGTAAGCTGTTAGGTCCCACAGACTGGACATATTTAGAATATAGAACAATACAGCACAGAACAGGCCCTTCAGCCCATAATGTTGTGCCGAATATTTGTCCTAGCTTAACCACCTATCCATGTACCTATCCAATTGCCGCTTAAAGGTCACCAATGATTCTGACTCTGCCACTCCCACAGGCAGCGCATTCCATGCCCCCACCACTCTCTGGGTAAAGAACCTACCCCTGACATCCCCCCTATACCTTCCACCCTTCACCTTAAATTTATGTCCCCTTGTAACGCTCTGTTGTACATGGGGAAAAAGTTTCTGACTGTCTACTCTATCTATTCCTCTGATCATCTTATAAACCTCTATCAAGTCATCCCTCATCCTTCGCCGTTCCAATGAGAAAAGGCCTAGCACTCTCAACCTATCCTCGTACGACCTATCCTCCATTCCAAGCAACATCCTGGTAAATCTCCTCTGCACCCTCTCCAAAGCTTCCACATCTTTCCTAAAATGAGGCGACCAGAACTGCACACAGTACTCCAAATGCGGCCTAACCAAGGTCCCCATGGTAGGCTTATGTGGAAAGTCAGGAGGCATGGGATAGAGGGAAATTTGGCCAATTGGATAGAAAACTGGCTAACCGGTTGAAGTCAGAGAGTGGTGGTAGATGGTAAATATTCAGCCTGGAGCCAAGTTACAAGTGGAATTCCGCAGGGATCAGTTCTGGGTCCTCTGTTGTTTGTAATTTTTTTAAATGACTTGGAAGAGGGAGTCGGAGGGTGGGTCATAAATTTGCAGATGATACGAAGATTGGTGGAGTTGTGGACAGTGAGGAGGGCTGTTGTTGGCTGCAAAGGGACTTAGATATGATGCAGAACTGGGCTGAGGAGTGGCAGATGGAGTTCAACCCTGTCAAGTGTGCGGTTGTCCATTTTGGAAGGACAAATAAGAATGCGGAATACAGCTGCAACATCACTTCGCGATTCTTGAATTCAATCCCTCTGCTAATGAACGCTAATACACCATAGGCCTTCTTACAAGCTCTATCCACCTGCGTGGCAACTTTCAAAGATCTATGAACATAGACCCCAAGATCCCTCTGCTCCTCCACCTTCCTAAGAACCCTACCATTAACCCTGTATTCCGCATTCTTATTTGTCCTTCCAAAATGGACAACCGCACACTTGACAGGGTTGAATTCCATCTGCCACTCCTCAGCCCAGTTCTGCATCATATCTAAGTCCCTTTGCAGCCAACAACAGCCCTCCTCACTATCCACAACTCCACCAATCTTCGTATCATCTGCAAATTTATGACCCACCCTCCGACTCCCTCTTCCAAGTCATTTAAAAAAATTACAAACAACAGAGGACCCAGAACTGATCCCTGCGGAATTCCACTTGTAACTTGGCTCCAGGCTGAATATTTACCATCTACCACCACTCTCTGACTTCAACCGGTTAGCCAGTTTTCTATCCAATTGGCCAAATTTCCCTCTATCCCATGCCTCCTGACTTTCCACATAAGCCTACCATGGGGAACCTTATCAAATGTCTTACTAAAATCCATGTACACTACATCCACTGCTCTACCCTCATCCACATGCTTGGTCACCTCCTCAAAGAGTTCAAGAAGACTTGTAAGGCAAGACCTACCCCTCACAAATCTATGCTGGCTGTCCCTAATCAAGCAATGTCTTTCCAGATACTCATAAATCCTATCCCTTAGTATCCTTTCCATTACTTTGCCTACGACCGAAGTAAGACTAACTGGCCTGTAATTTCCGGGGTTATCCCTATTCCCTTTTTTGAACAGGGGCACAACATTCGCCACTCTCCAGTCCCCTGGTACCACCCCCGTTGACTGTGAAGACGAAAAGATCCTTGCCAACGGCTCTGCAATTTCCTCTCTTGCTTCCCATCCTAGGATATATCCCTGGGGGACTTGTCTATCCTCAAGTTTTTCAAAATGCCCAACACATCTTCCATCCTAACAAGTATCTCTTCTAGCTTACCAGTCCGTTTCACACTCTCCTCAACAATACGGTCCCTCTCATTTGTAAATACTGAAGAAAAGTACTCATTCAAGACCTCTCCTATCTCTTCCGATTCAATATACAGTCTCCCACTACTGTCCTTGATCGGACCTACCCTCGTTTTCGTCATTCTCATGTTTCTCACATATGCATAAAATGCCTTGGGGTTATCCTTGATCCTACCCGCCAAAGATTTTTCATGCCCTCTCCTGGCTCCTAATCCCTTTCTTCAGGTCCCTTCTGGCTATCCTGTATCCCTCCAATGCTCTGTCTGAACCTTGTTTCCTCAACCTTATGTAAGCCTCCTTCTTCCTCTTTGCAAGACATTCAACCTCCCTCATCAACCAAGGTTCCCTCACACGACCATCTCTTTCCTGCCTGACAGGTACATACATATCAAGGACAAATTGTATTTGTTCCTTGAAAAAGTTCCACATTTCCACAACATCCTTCCCTGACAGCCTGTGCTCCCAACTTATGCTCCTCAGATCCTGTCTTACAGCATCGTATTTACCCTTCCCCCAACTGTAAAATTACCCTGTTGCACACACCTATCTCTGTCCATAACCAAGGTGAAAGTCACAGAATTGTGGTCACCAACACCAAAATGTTCACCCACTAACAAGCCCATCACTTGTCCCGGTTCGTTACCAAGTACCAAATCCAATATGGCCTCCCCTCTGGTTGGACAATCTACATACTGAGTTAGAAAAGCTTCCTGGACACACTGCACAAACACCGCCCCATCCAATCTACTTGATCTAAAGAGCTTCCAATCAATATTTGGGAAGTTGAAATTGCCCATAACTACTACCCTGTGGCTTCTGCACCTTTCCAAAATCTGTTTCCCAATCTGTTTCTCCACATCTCTGCTGCTATTGGGGGGGCCTATAGTAAACACCCAACAAGGTGACTGCTCCTTTCCTAATTCTGACTTGCCCATACTACCTCCAAAGGCAGATCCCCCTCGAACTGCCTTTCTGCAGCCGTTATACCATTTCTAATTAGCAACGTCACCCCCCGCCTCCTTTTTTACCACCCTCCCTAACCTTACTGAAACATCTGTAACCAGGAACCTCCAACAACCATTCCTGTCCCTCTTCTATCCACGTTTCCGTGATGGCCACAACATCATAGTCCCAGGTACCGATCCACGCCTTAAGTTCACCCACCTTATTTCTGATACTCCTTGCGATGAAGTATACACACTTGAGCCCATATCTGTGTCCGCAAGTATTCCCTGTCAGTGCTACCTTCTCCACAGCCTCCCTACATTCTTGGACATCCTGAAAAACAGCTAGCCTACTTGCTGGACTACAAGTCCGGATCCCATCCCCCTGCCAAATTAGTTTAAACCCCCCCCCCCCGAAGAGTGCTAGCAAACTTACATCCCAGGATATTGGTGCCCTTCTGGTTCAGGTGCAACCCGTCCTGCTTGTACAGGTCCCACCTTCCCCAGAATGCAGTCCAATTGTCCAAATACCTGAAGCTCTCCCTCCTACACCATCCTTGCAGCCAGGTTTGTATTTTTCAACTATTTTATGCTGATACTAATTACTGTATATCCTCACTATGATTTGCTCCGAGGTTATACTGCATTAATGGAAATGTAACTTGTGTGAAGGCAGACACAAGATATTTGTTCAATGTCTCTGCAGTTTCTTCATTTTCCATGAGAATTTCTCCTGTCTCTGGTTCCAAAGTCTCACTGTTCACTTCAGTTGTTCTTTTTCTTTTTATATTATTGTAAAAGCTCTTAGATTCATGGTAGCATTATTTTCACTATTTTCTTTCTCTTTCTGTCACCTTTGTGGTGACCCTTTGCTGATTTCTAAAAAGTGTCAGACTTCATGCTATTCTTTACAACATTATATGTTTTTTTAAATCAAATACTATTCTTAACCTTAGTAAGCTGCAGATGCATTTTCCTCACTTAGATCACGTTTTCAGTGAAATGTATTTTTGTTGAAAGTTTTGAATTGTTTACTGAATTTGTTCTTTTTTATTTACTGCAATAACTTTTGGTCAATTTACCCATCAACCTCAGTATGTTCCCCTCATACCTATAAACAGGAGGGTTCCCTGTTTTGAGCATCCCGTACTAAGGAATGCGATCTCGTGGAGAGGTGTAATTTTTTAAAAATCTGACATTTGAATTTTTCCTATACTTATGAACAATTCCTTTACATTGTCCTGCATTGTGTTCTGACTTACCAACAAAATGACTTGCGACAGCTCTCCAGAATGGGATCTGTTTGCAACCCAGGGTCTTCCAATAATTGACTTTGTTTCCATTTTAATTCTTGTTTGTGGTTGGACCATGTATTTTCAAACTTACTGAGGCATACAATTATATTTCAATTCCTATTCCCCAATGGATCTTTTCCATGACATTATTAATTAATTCTACCTCATTGCCCAATACTAGAGTCATAAAGTCATCCAGCACAGAAACAGAACGTTCAGTCCAACTCGCCCATGCCGACCAGGTTTCCGAAACTGAACTAATCCCATTTGCCTGCATTTGACCCATATCCCTCTAAACCTTTCCTATTTGTGTAACTGTCTAATTGTTTTTTTAGATGTTGTAATTGTACTCACCTCTGCCACTTCCTCTGGCAGCTGCTTCCACATTTGCACCACCCTGTGTATGAAAAAGTTGCCTCTCAGGACCATTTTAAATCTTTTTCATCCCACTTTAAACTTATGCCTTCTAGTTTTGGACTCCTCTAACACGGGGAAAAGACATTAGCTATTCACCTAATCTATGCCCCTCATGATTTTATAAACCCCTGTAAGGTTACCCCTCAGCCTCCAACACTCCAAGGAAAAAAATCTCAGTCTATCCAGCCTCTCCTTATAGTTCAAGCCCTCTAGTCTCAGTAAGATCCTTGTCAATTGTTCTATCAAACCCTTTCCAGTTTAAAAACATCCTTGCAATAGCAGAGCGATGGGAATTGTGTGAAGCACTCCAAGTGTGGCCTTATCACTGTCTTGTACAGCTCTAACATGACTTTCCAAATCTTGTACTTATGAAAGCAAGCGTGCCAAACACTACCTTCATCACCCTATCTACCTGTGATGCCACTATCAAGGAAATATGTACCTGCGCTCCCAGGTCCTGCTCTGTTTTGCCTTACCAAAATGCAGCACCTCACATTTATCCAAATTAAACTCCATCTGCCATTCCCCACCCACGGGCCCAGTTGATCAAGTTCCCATTGTAGTCTGAGAGGACGTTCTTCACTATCCACTATACTTCCAATTTTGGTGTCATGCAAAAACCTACTGACCATACATCCTATTTTCTCATTCATATCGTTTATATAAATGACAAACGACAGTGGACCCAGCACCAATCCTTGCGGCACACCACTGGTCACAGGCCTCCAGTCCAAAAAGCAACCTTCCAGCGCCATCCTCTGTCTCCTACCTTCGAGCCAGTTATGTATCCAAATGGCTAGTGCTCCCTGTATTCCATGTGATCTGACCTTATTAACCAGTCTGTCATGGGGAACCTTGTTGAAGGCCTTGATAAAGTCCATGCAAATAATGTCTATTATTCTGCCTTCACCTATCTTCTCGAATACCTCTTCAAAAAACTCAATCAAGTTTGTGAGATACAATTTCCCACGCACAAAGCCATGCTGACTATCCGAACCAGTGCTTGCCTTTCCAAATACATGTAAATCCTGTCTGTCAGAATCCCCTCCAATAACTTACCCACCACTGAGTTTAGGCTCACCAGTCTGTTGTTTCCCAGCTTTTCCTTAAATAAAGACATAACATTAGCCACCCTCCAGTCTTCTCGCACCTCACTCACAGCTGTTGATGACAGAAATATCTCCGCTAGGGACCCAGTAATTTCTTCCCTAGCTTCCCACTATTTTCTGGGATACACTTGATCAAGTCTCAGGAATTTATCTACCTTTATGCATTTTAAGACCTCCAACACCCCCTCTTCTCTAATGTGGACTCTTTTCAAGACATCACTATTTATTTCCCTGAGCTCCCAAGCTTCCATGTCTTTCTCCACGATGAATACTGACATGAAATATTGGTTTAGGAACTCACTCATCTCCTGTGGTTCCACACATAGATGATCTCTTGATCTTTAAAGGGCCTTATTCTCTCCCTTTTGTTTTGCCCTTAATAATATACTTGTAAGTAAAATCACTTTGGACTCTCCTGAGTCTTATCTACCATTACTATCGCATGGCCCCTTTTTGCCCTCCTTAAATGTACTCCTACACTCCTTGAGCGATTCACTTCATCCCAGCTGCCTATAACTGACATATGCATCTTTCATTTTCTTGACCAGAGCCTTAATATCTCTAGTCATTCAGTATTCCCTACTTCAGTTGGTCTTGCCTTCTCATTACCAGGAACATGCTATGCCTGAACTCTCGTTGCCTCATTTTTGAAAGCCTCCCACTCGCCTGATGGCCCTTTGTCTGCGAACAATCTCCCAATCAACCTTTGAAAGTTCCTGTCTAATACCATCGACACTGACCTTGTCCCAATTGAATACTTTAACCTGTGGGCCATAACTATTTAAAACTAATAGAATTATGGTCTCTGGTCCCAAAGTGCGCCCTCAATAATACCTCAGTCACCTGCCTGAATTATTTGCCAAAAGGAGGTTGAGTTTTGCCTCTTTTCTAGTTGAATATGTTGATTGAGAATGTGTTCTTCAACACTGTGACTATACACTATGGCTATAACTGGGGCGTAATGATGTCTCAGTAAATAGCACTGCTGCTTCACACCCCTGATGAAGGACTTTTGCCTGAAACGTCGATTTTCCTGCTCCTCGGATGCTGCCTGATCTGCTGTGCTTTTCCAGCACCACTCTGATCTAGCCTGCTACTTCACAGCACAAGTTGGAGGTGCCAGTGTTAGACTGCAGTGTACAAAGTTAAAAATCACTCAGTAATTGTAAGAAAGTTCTGGGATTTACATTTGAAAGAACTGACACCAACATGCCCATTCTAAAAGATGAGAGACTTAAACAATCCAGGTCTTTTTCAATATATAATTTCAGTTACATCACACTGTAAACTTTTGCTATATATTCTGTGTCCTACTATCTTATATTCTACAACCACCTGATAAAGGAGCAGCACTTCGAAAGCCAGTGCTTCCAAACAAACCTGTTGGTCTATAACCTGGTGTTGTGTGATTTTTAACTTTGTTCGCCTCACAGCACAGCTGCCTTACAGCATCAGGGACCCGAGTTTGATTCCAGCCTGAGGCGGCTGTCTGTGTGGAGTTTGTACATTCTCCCCGTGTCTTCATGTGTTTCATCTAGGTGCTGTGGTTTCACCTAGCCTAAATGGGTGGCAAGTTTTCACAGAACTAGGATTTTTAGTTTTAGCTTTCTGTAGCGTTTGCTGGGGTCTTGTAGCTGGATGTGGAAACTCTTATTCCTTATAAAAGCTGGGGTTGTCTTCCTGTTGTTGGAATTTCACATGAGACAATCAAGATTACTGAGTTTGTCTTTGCCAAGCATGAGCTATGGGATTTTGCTACATGGGAACTGTTGCTTTAGTCATTAAAAATCTATAATTTTATTCAGTTTTCTTATTGAGTTAGGTTATTCCAATACATTTATTGGTATATTTTAATTATAGTTTATGAATAAGGCCTGTTTTGCTTCAAACCCGATAGATTGATCAATCAAATTGCATCCAGAATACAACTCCTGACGCTAGCCTTTAAAATAATGAAGTTAGGCTCTGGATTATCCCTTTGACAAGTTTTATGGGTGTTTGGTCTGGTTCATAACAAACTGAAGGCTCTTGTCAGGATCAAACTCTCTAAATTCAGGTTGGGTTTAGGATTATTGGATCAAAGGCAGTGAGTGTTGTCTTTTTTTATTTCAGGTCTTGAATTTGGTTGGCTTAAACATGATATGCTTTATGTAATAGCGGCACATTCAATCACTAAGAGTTTCCTGGTGGTGCAAGACATCACTTTGGGAGTTTTACAGAAACTGAACAAGGCAAAGCTTTTGGAATTGGAGTTGGGGTTGCCTTTGTCCTTGGGAAAAGAGGAAGGAGTTGCAGAATAGTTCAACATTTATGATTGCTGGAAATTCCATTGGAAACTTTAGAAATGGCTAAAATTCAATTGCAAATGAAGCAGCTTGAACATGAAAAGTAAATTAAGCAGTTTGAATTATGACTAAAATCAGAATAAAAGCAGAAAGAGAGAATAGCTCCAGCAGAGGAGAAAGAAAAGGAGAGAATAGGCCTGACAGAACAAAAAGAAAAGGAAATGATGGCCCCAGCAGAAGAAAGGGAGAAAGAGAGAGCTTTAGGACATCAGAGGTTGGAACTGAAAACTGAAAGTTGACTTAAAATGGCAGAAGTAGAGTTGAAAGGTAGGACTAGTGATGAGGACAGTGATGACGAGTAAACCCATCAAAGCCAAAAGCATGTTGGGGGTCTGTTTAAATGTATCCAAGCATTGCCAATGTTTGATGAAAAGGTGGTCGAAAACATTTTCATTTTATTTGAAAAAGTGGCTAAATGAATTACATGGCCGGTGACCATACGGGTATCATTGTTTCAGTAGGTTGGTAGGTAGAACTAGTGAGGTACTTGCATCTCTAGTATGGGAGGTATCTGGGGAGTATGATGAGGTAAAAAGTGCACATGAGCTAGTACCCAATGCCTACAGATGTTTTAGGAATCTAAGGTGGGACTCTGGTCAAATGTTTGAAGCGATCAAAGAAAGTAATTTTGAAAGGTGGATAAAAGCACTGAAAAAGATCAAGCCTATCATGCTCTTAAAGAGACGATTATTTTGTAGGAGGTTGTGAGAAACAAAGCTCACTCACTTCAATAATTTCAGTCCGAGACAAGATCTGAATCAGTACTGTCATTTATTTTACCCTTGCAAGAGGGTGCGATGTCCACTGGCTACAACGCAGGGACACACACACACTGAATTCAACTAATTCACGATATTTATGTAATTTGGTTGCTTTTTTCATCCCATTGCTCCTCCCTGTTTATATCTTCCACTTCTCTAAGACCGGCGCCCATTACTCCTGTTTATCTCTTGCCTTATCCGGCCTTGTCTGTGACAAAATGCTTATTTCTGGCCTTACAAGGCCATTTGACCACATCCTGCTGTGGCCCATTGTTCGGTATATCCTTTCTTCACCATTATCTACTCCCTCCATCTGTGCTTTCCCCAACCATACTGATCCTTATGACCTTTTAATTGGGGTTTGTTCTTGTGTTTCTGTAAAAGTAGGAAACAGATGCTTATAACTACTGCTTGTACAAGCATATCTGGCTTAACCTACATCCTCACAGCACCTTATCTATTTGTCTGTAACATCTTCCATTGGTTTGCAGTCACGTTTCATTCTTGCATACAATTTTAGCTAATACAAAAACAATTATGTATTTCCTCCACATAGTTTGCATTCTAGTTGACTCAGCTCTTGAAACAATTACACACTGGTGTGGGTTCATTTACCTTGCATAAGTAATTATGATTGCAGAAGTAGCACTACTTTACCTATATCCCACAATTTCGCCTTTTTCTTTAATTATCATTTGTTACCTTCTGCATTTTTCTTTTAAGCATTGCCCCCAAAATTCGCGAGCATCATTTCGGAGATTTCATCCATCTTGGTCTCACTCATCCCCTCATTATTTAGTCGATAAAGTTCCTCTGCCTGATTCCCCGTTAGGGGCATCTGTTTCACTAAGGCTGTCTCAATCAGTCTTTGGGTATTATACAACAGCCAATGGTCACCAATACCCCGGCTACTACTATCAGGGAAGTAAGGATGGAAACTACCACCCCCTTGCATTTTCCAAACCATGATTCAAGCCATCCTGTGAGAGTTGTGTCTACTCCTGAATTCTCAGCCAGTTCCTCTGCTAAGGTAGTCAATCCCCTTAAGGCCCGAGTAATTGAACCATCAGCCGCAGTGTTATTAGGAATCAAGGTACAACAGCTTCTTCCTAACATCACATACACACACCCTTTTTCTGCTAAAATCATATCAAGAGCCATTCTGTTTCCCCTTTCATCCTACTTGTCACATCAAGCTGTTCTGATATTCCTTTAACCGCATCTCTTGTATAATTTATAAATCGCTGCTGATTATAGAAAATGTAATTTATCCGATCTACATTTTTATTAATTGTTACCCACCAGAAGAGAGCTGACTCAAAGCCTGCTGCAATCTGGTTGCGAACCTTGCACTCATCAGGTACCCCCCTAGGGACACCTACAGAATTGAGATAAATCCTGTCATCGAAAGAAGTGTCTAACAGTAATCTCTCACCCCTTCCCTTTTTCCCTCCTATCTTTTCCTTCTCAAATGCCAGGGTCAATGGAATTGCCAATTGTACAATTGCACATATCCATCTCCAATCTGGAGGGAGGGTGGGTCTCAGTATTTTGCCTCCACAGTACCACCACAAATCCGCTCGGGGAAACTTTAGTGCTGAGTAGTTCCCTCCCTTGTCCATTTTGGTGACATTCTTAATCTCTGTACATACTTTCAGCTCCCCCCAAATCTCTCGATCGACTTGTACCTCGTCTACGCACGCACGACGTGTGATTTCCAACTGCGGCTGAAAACGTAGGGGGGTTCTTTTAAGTCTTTCTTCTCCAAGGGAGGGAACTTCAGAGATAGGGAGGTACAATTCCTATCATTCCATGCAGTCTTATCCTGGTACAGGGCTATCATACATTCCATGCCCTTCCTGTCTCCCTTCCACTTGAGTGGAAAGGGAACCCCCTGGGCCACTGGCCGACCGGAGGCACATGCATAGCAATTACTCTTGTTCAGACTTTTTACAGTATACTTTACCCCTTCGACCCAGGCATTTGCATCCCCGTACCCAGTTTCTATTTCGATAGTCTGTTTCAAATCCTTTACCTCTATAATTTTTACTACTTTAGGGTCATCGGGAGGGGTGAAAGGTTGTACATTATTATCCACTAGTTCTACCCATTTTCCCTGTCCTACACTAATTCGAAAACAACAGCCCGAGAAATCTTTCCCGTTTGCTTTCATTTCTATCCCAAATGTTTCATCTAATTGTATCTCATAGGTGCCCCCCCCCCCCCACCAGGATTGTTTCGTGCCATGTGGTTTTCTTTATCGTTAGGTATATTGGGTTACACTTTTTATCGGGACAATCGCGAGCTGGTCGGAAGGGGGCCTGGTGCACTGTGACGAGACCAGTATACCAAGTACCGTCCCCAAGGCCATCCCCATAGGACTTAAGATGTATCTCTGAGCTGCCGTACTGTCTCTAATTATCTACATCCCCACAATTAACTAAGCTGCATACATCAGCGTCCATTACTTGTGGATTATCAGATTCAGGAACCGTTAATAATACATATGAAAATGATATTTGACAAAATCCCAATACTAAGAGGGCTAGGATCATAACTCTAAGCATTCCCAGTATTCTAAACATCATGCTGAAGCACAAAAAGACTTAATATACAATCTTACAGAAATAATCCCGCGCTCGCGTCACCACTGTATAATCAGTTACTCAAAGTCTCTTTAGCCTGAGTTTCAGTGGGTCTTGCGTTGATTCGGCTGTCCAGACTTCTTCCTTAACTGGAGATTCCACTGGCCCTTTGATCCGAGTGTAGTGAGTCCAGCCTTTCTCCGCCGTCCTTATTGCCGTTTCGGTCGTCAAAAGAGCCTGGTATGGCCCTTCCCAGTCCGGCTGCAATTTAGTCCCTGTCCATGAATTACTAAGACGCAATCTCCCGGTTGAATCGGATGAACAGCGAATTCAAGGAGTGGAGTCTGTGCCAAGAAAGCCTGTTTCCTGAGGAAAGACAAAGAGGAGGACAAGCCCAGTATATACTTCTTTAAGAACAAATCTTTAGTTTCTGGGATTGGCAGTGGCCAGAGATAGGAACTTCCCGAGGACCTGGGACAGTAAGCATTAGGGAATAAACCACCGCTTCCCATGGATTCAGAGCTGCTTCTTTCATTACCTCATCAGCCAGTAATGTAGCTTTCCATTCTTTAATTAACAATAAATTAATGCAGTCATGTTTTAAATTAACCATGAATCAATATGACAGGTCACTGAGACTGTGTGAAGGGATCCTGCCAATTAATATTGATTCAGGCAAGAACAATCGATTTATTGTAAATATTAATTATTAATTATATATTATATAAATATAAAAATCCTTATCTGTAATTCAAGGTGGAAACGCAACAAATGACCAAAACATTTTTAAAACTGTAATTGCGCAGTTCTGTTTGTTTACCAGCCACTTGTGCTTTCTCATTCTGTTTCTGTAATTGTTTTGCTCGAGCACATTCATTTTTAAGAACCTCAACAGATTTCATCACACCATTTGCAGTTACTTCAGTCCCAATTTGGTGGCAGTACTTTGTCATGAGCGCAACACTGATTCTTCGTGCCTCTCATCACAAAACTGTCACCTTAGTCCAATTAATTATTTCGTTCCCCCTGCCCTGGGCTTAAATTTTAAGGATGATCTTGCTGCCCCTGTATCGACTCGGAAAACTACATCCTCTTTATAGAGTCCCACCTTTAAATTTATCAAGGGTTCCTGGTGGGTCCCCCAGGGGCAGGAACCCCTGACACCTCTGTTTTTCATCATGGTTCTTGAACGGTACTGTCTTTACTTCCTTTTTCAAATCTGGACCCTCTCTCTCATAGTGACCCATCCTTTCACAGTAATAACATCGCGCCTGTGGGGATTTCCACTTCAATCCTTGTTCCTGTCCACCAGACCCCTTAACATCTCCTCCCTGACCATTCCAGTTTCTTTCTCCTTTTAATTTTGTCCCTTTTCTTTATTATCTCATCAACTGTGGGCTATAATTATTTTTGCCTTTTGTTTCCATTTCTCATGTTATGTTGCTAGATCAATTGCTGACCCGATTTAACCAACTGAACAGCCTTAGGGCCACCTCATGGCCGTTCTTCATCACCCAATGTTTTGTTTAGACCTTGAGAATTTTTTTTAAAGAAATATTGCAATATTTCTTGCTCCCCATAACTTCAAATACCAATTCATCAATTCATGCTTGATTAACTTTAAAGCCTGTTCCAAACTTGTAAATATATTTATATATTTACATTCATTTATTCAGTGTTCAATATTTAAAATGTAAAATGCATACAGTTCCCAACTTTGAAATCCACTATAATTAACCAGTTTTAGTCCCTTAATTTAAATCCAAAATTAGTTTTCTTAAGTAGTCCTGACCAATCATTGCTCAATTACAATACTATAGGTCGTGAAATAACCGGAGCTGCCTTAAAAGAATTTGTCGATTCAAGTTTAAAAAAAACTTCTAATGCATGAACAATGGCCGAATCCAAGGTCACAGATATTAACCATAGGATTTTGTTTTTACTACAATCTAATGTTGAACTGAAACTTCAACTGTCCTCCATAAATCGCTTTTATGTAAAGATAAAAGAGATTAGTTAGAAACTGATAGTAAGGCAGTCATGACCTGTAAGAAGAACAGGAGTTATCTTTTTTTTCATAATCTCTATAGAATCCTTAACCTTAAAAGAAATCATGTTAAGTTTCCATAATAAGAATCAGATTCAAATCAGTCCCGGAACTCAAGCTCCAGGGAATAAAGCGCAAACATTCAATCACCAACAAACAAATGTGCATTCAAACCAAATCACAAAGGGTTAAACTTTCTACCAACTGTACAGCTCTTTTCATTCTCTCTCTCTCTCACACACCATATCTCACAGACACTTTCTGAGCTTCCCGCAACACGTTTGGGTGCTCCTCGCTTCAGCCCTCTATCTTTTGAATATTTTTCTGATGTCTGGCCATGATTTAGTTACAAAGTGTACCCTCAGTAGCCCTTCAGCTACTAGTCCTTCTGACTTGAAGCATAATCTGATTCCTCCTGACTGTAAGGCTGTTTTTCATTGACATATAAATTCAAATATTTACAAACCCAATCTTTGTCCGACCCGTACTTTGGCCAGAAGACGGCGGGACAAAGAATGGATTCCTTAGTCCATACAAAGCAACAATATTTAATCATCCTTTTCCCTTGTACAAGTATTATTTTTCCAATTCCACAACATCCCGCCCAACGGACTTTCTGGAGAAATGTTGTAAGGGAGCCCGCCTCCATTTCCATTGCCTTTTTCTTCTTTTGTTTTCCCGGAGGCTTTTTCCTTACCCACGGCACAACCCATATTAAGTTCCTTCATTAGTCCCTTATTAACTACTAAAACTCAATCCCGGCCACCAAGGCAGGACTTAAAAGTCAATTTTCTTACCCTGGTCTGTGCACAGAGTTGCCTGGCCCCTTTTTGCCGTATTTTCTATCGACCTCCTTTCACTGTCTGATTCAGATGTCTCTCTTGTGGGATTCGTACCAGTCGCCCAAGGGAGCGGACCAAACCGGGACACGAGACCGCTCCTCAATTGGGAACAGGACGCGTCTTCCTAGTGTCCAGGGCCAGCCACTCCCCCCGGCAATGGAAGAACATCCCGGACGAGCCCCCAATTGTGAGAAACTAAGCTCACTCACTTCAATAATTTCAGTCCGAGACAAGATCTGAATCAGTAGTGTCATTTATTTTACCCTTGCAAGAGGGTGCGATATCCACTGTCTACAAGGCAGGGACACTCACTCACACACACACACACACACACACACAGAATTCAACTAATACATGATATTTATGTAATTTGGTTCCTTTTTTTATCCCATTGCTCCTCCCCGTTTATATCTTCCACTACTCTAAGACCGGCGCCCATTACTCCTGTTTATCTCTTGCCTTATCCGGCCTTGTCTGTGACAAAATGCTTATTTCTGGCCTCACAAGGCCGTTTGACCACATCCTGCTGTGGCCCATTGTTCGGTATATCCTTTCTTCACCATTATCTACTCCCTCCATCTGTGCTTTCCCCAACCATACTGATCCTTATGACTTTTTAATTGGGGTTTGTTCCTGTGTTTCTGTAAAAGTAGGAAACAGATGCTTATAACTACTGCTTGTACAAGCATATCTGGCTTAACCTACATCCTCACAGCACCTTATCAATTTTCTGTAACATCTTCCATTGTTTTGCAGTCACGTTTCATTCTTGCATACAATTTTAGCTAATACAAAAACAATTATGTATTTCCTCCACATAGTTTGCATTCTAGTTGACTCAGCTCTTGAAACAATTACACACTGGTGTGGGTTCATTTACCTTGCATAATTAATTATAATTGCAGAAGTAGCACTACTTTACCTATATCCCACAGAGGTCAATAATTCATTTCCTGTAGTAGTAAGACTTCATGTAGAAGAGCAGAGAGTTAAAACGGCAAAATTAGCAGCCGGAATGGCTGATGATTAAGAATTGGTTCATAAATTAAAGTTTGGCTTGCCATATCAATTTCAATCTGTGAGGGGAAAAGAGAAATCCTCAAGTGGTAAGGGAACAGGAGATCTCATTGAAGATCATAAAGATAGTTTACCACAGGGTAATGAGAAGGGGAAAGAGGATTGAAAAGGCTCCGGTATTTTCACTGCAATTAAGTAGGCTACATGAAGTCGCAGTGTTGGTGGGTTAGAAAAAGCAGTGGGTTAGAAAAAGCAGTGGGTTAGATGGATATGGGAAAATAGGGTAAGCCAGTGAGTTTTGTTGGAGTGGTAATGGAAGGCACATAATAAGCTGCAAAAGAATATACAACTGATCAGGGTTGGTTGGGGAAAAAAGTGCCAGATCTTTTTAAAGAATTTTACCTGCATGGGTAAGATTTAATCATGTATGCCAGAAGGAGTAGGTGAAGAACATAAGATTTTCAGAGATATAGGAGCAAGTCAATCTTCGATGGTGAGGGATAAGGAGATATGCTATTAAGAAGGAGTATTGCCAGAAAAGTTGGTAATATGTGGAATTCATGGTGTGAAGAGTAGTGTTTCCTTGTATAAAGTGAGGTTGGAGAGTCCAGGGAAAAGTAATGAAGTGGTGGTAGAAGTAATAGAGAAATTTTCTGTCCAGGGATGCAGCTTATCCTTGGTAATGATATAGCCAGTTCACAAGTGGGAGTGATGCCTACTGTGGTTGAAAGGCCAGTGGAAAATCGGGTAATTATTACAGGAAGTAAATTCTGGGATTTCTCCTGACTGTATGATAACAAGGTTCCAAAGCCACAGGTGAAAACAGGTGGAGAAATCAAAGAATAAAGATAAGGATGTTGAAGTTCAATTACTAAATAAACTATATTTGAATAAATGGTTGAAAAAAAAGCAAGAGCAGGTGGAGGACAAAGTGAATATTTTTAGCTCAGAAAAATTAGCTAAATTACACAGAAAGATGAAAAACTAAAGCAGCCATATCAAAAAGCGGACACAGATATAGAATCTGATTGTATCCCAGAATATTGCTATCTTAAAAATGAAGTCTTCATTCGCAAATGGAGACCATTACTTATTCAGGCAGAGGAGATGGGCAGAAGTTCATCAAGGTGTATTACCAGTAGGTTATAGGAAGGGGAAATCTCAGACAGTAATCAAACAAGCACCTTTAAGACCCAGGCCCAATTTGAGGAACCTTTGCAAGGGTTTTATTTGATTGCTTCGGTACCTTCCTAGAACAAAATGTGAAAATCAGTATTTGTTGACAATAATAGATGTGTCCACTAGATTTCCAGAAGCCAATCCATTGTGCAATATCATGGCTAAAATGATTAGAGAAGAGCTACTTCAATATTTTATTAAACTACCCACAGAAATACAATCAGATCAATAATCAAAGTTTACATCAAAATTATTCAAAGGGGTTTTGGATAGCTTAGAAATAAAATAATACAAATCCACTGTGTACCCATTCACAATTGCAGGCAGCATTAGAGTGGTGGCCTCAAACTTTAAAGACCATGTTGAGGGCTTATATAAGGCTACCCAAAGGATTGAGATAAAGGAATTCCATTTGTACTTTTTGCAATTAGGAATGTACCTAATTAATTCAGTGTATTTCAATTAGATTTTGGCAATGAGGTAAAGGAACTGAATTGGTAAGTCAGAGTTCAGAGGCCACATATTTGGACTATGTGTCAAATTTTAGGGAGAAGTCAAATAAAGCGGGTGAGTTGGCTAGACAACATTAAGTATAGAAGAGTATGTGATGAAAAGGAAGCAAACAAAGAAATCAAAAAATTGTAATTTTATTAGTGATGATAAAGTATTAGCATTACTATCAGCAATAGATGAAATTTTAAAGGTAAGATTTACTGGGCCTTATGTAGTTGAAAGGAGATTGAGTGAGGTGAATTAGTTGATAAAAATGCCAGATGGAAAGAAATAGAACATAGAACATAGAAAAGTACAGCACAGATCAGGTCCATTGGCCCACAATGTTGTGCCGAGATGTAATCCTAATGTAAAATATAGTAACTTAACCTATGCACCCCCAACTCACTGCTATCCATGTGCATGTCCAGCAGTCACTTAAATGTCCCCAATGACTTTGCTTCCACCACCACCGCTGGCAATGCATTCCATACATTCACAACTCTCTGCATAAAGAACCTACCTCTGACGTCTCCTTTATACCTTCCTCCTAATATCTTCAAACTACTGTTCCTCAGATGCTGCCTGAACTGCTGTGCTTTTCCAGCACCACTCTACTCCAGGATCTGGTTTCCAGCATCTGCAGTCATTGTCTTTACCTATCTTCAAACTATGGCTTCTTATACCAGTCAATGCTGCCCCAAAGAAAGGTCTCTGGCTATTGACTCTATCTATTCCTCTCATTATTTTGCACACCTCAATCAGGTCTCCTCTCTTCCTACTTCTCTCCAGAGACAAATGTCTAAGCTTATTCAACCTTTCTTCATAAAGCAAGCCATCCAGTCCAGGCAGCATCTTGGTAAACCTTCTATGCACGGTCTTCAAAGCATCTGTATCTTTCGTATAGTAGGGTGAGCAGAACTGGACACAATATTCCAAATGCGGTCTCACCAGGGATTTGTAGAGCTGCAGCAAAACCTTGCAGCTCTTAAACTCAATCCCTCTGTTATTGAAAGCCAAAACACCATATGCTTTCTCACATCCCTATCCACTTGGGTGGCAACTTTGAGGGATCTATGTATTTGCCCACCCAGATCCCTCTGTTCCTCCACACTGCTAAAAATCCTGTCTTTAATCCCAGATTCAGCATTCGAGTTCAACCTTCCAAAATGCATCACTTTGCATTTATCCAGGTTGAACTCCATCTGCCATTTCTCAGCCCAGCTCTGCAACCTGTCCATGTCACACTGCAGCCTGCTGTAGCACTCGATACTATCAACGACACTTTGTGTCATCTGCAAATGTTCTAACCCACCCCTCAACCTCCTCATCCAAGTCATTTATAAAAACTACAAAGAGCAGAGGCCCAAGAACAGAGCCCTGAGGGACACCTCTCAACAGTGTCCTCCAGGGCAGAATACTTTCCATCTACAACGGTTCTCTGTTTTCTGTCAGCCAGCCAGTTCTGAATCCAGATCGCCAAATCTCCCTGTATCCCATACTTCCTGACTTTATGAATAAGCCTACCATGGGGAACCTTATCAAATGCCTTGCTGAAGTCCAGATATACCACATCCACTGCTCGACCGCGTCAACCTGTCTTGACAGCTCCCCAAAGAACTCAGTAAGATTTGTGAGGCATGATCTGCCCCTCACAAAGCCATGCTGACTGCCTTTAATCACACTATGCTTTTCCAAATAGTTATAAATCCTATCCCTCAAAATTCTTTCCAAACTAGGGTCTTGAAGCTGGGTATGGAAGCTCTTAATCCTGTCTTTGTTACAGCTAAAAGTTGGGGGTCTCTTCCTGCTGCTCAAATTGCACATGAGACAGTCGGTTTTGCTGAATTGGCCTTTGTCAAGGGTATGTTTATGAAAGGTTACTATTTAGGAACAGTTGCTGTTTAGTAGTTGAATAATCTATTATTCTGTTAAGTTTTCTAAGGGAGTTAAGTTATTCCAATACTTATTTCTTTTATTGTAATTTAACTATAGTTTATGAATAAAGTGTGTTTTGCTTCAAGCCTAATAGTTTGACCAATCCAGTTGCATCTGGAATGCAATGCCTAGCACTGGCCTTTATCGTAAGAAAAAGTTAAGGTTTAGGCTATCTCCTTGATACATTTTCAGGGGATTTGTTCTGGTTTATAACAAATTAGTCCTGATTCCTGATGAAGGGCTTTTGCCCGAAATGTCAAATTCGAAGCTACTTGGATGCTGCCTGACCTGCTGTGCTCTTCCAGTACCACTAATCCAGAATCTGGTTTCCAGCATCTGCAGTCATTGTTTTTACCTCAAATTAGTCCTCATACAAGCCTTTAATGCTGTGGCACACTCAGTCTATGACTGGAAAGTTAACATACCCTACTGTTACAACCTTAATATTCTTACAACTGTCTACATATTTTGCAGATATCTTCCTTCATATTTCCTCCTCAATTTCCCACTGCGTATTCAGGGACCTATTGTACAATCCCATCAAAGTGATCACCCCCTTCTAATTCCTTAGTTTCACCTATATAACTTCATTGGACAATCCCTGAAGAATATTCTCTCTGAAGACTGCCATGATATTCTCCCTAATCAAAAACACCACTCGCCCTCCTTTTCCATCTATTGTCTAGCATCTATAAACGGGAACATTGAGCTGCCAGTCCTGTTCCTCACTCAGCTATATTTCTGTAATTGCTATGAGATCCCAGTCCAATAGATATATCCATGCCCTGAGTTCATCTGCCTTATAATCAGGCTTCTTGCATTGAAATAAATGCAGTCTTCCCTCACTCCCTGCCATGCTCTTGCCTGTCTTATCTATTTAATTTGCTGTCTAACATCCGTGCCAGCCTCAAACCTTTCTATAGTTGCATGACTGTTTGGGCGCCACCCTTCCTGCCAGACCACTTTACACCCTCCCAGGTAGCTCCACCAAGATATTGGTCCCCTTCCAGTTCAGGTGCAACCCGTCCTTCTTGTACAGGTCACCTTTGCCCCAGAAGAGATATCAATGATCCAAACTCTGAATCTATATCCCCTACACCAGTTCCCCAGCCAGGTATTTATCCTATTCTCCTGTTCCTACTCTCACTAGCACATGGCATCAGGAGTTCACTCTGCAGGACTTCATCCCATTTTCTACCTGTGGCTGGTACCAGTGTGTACAATGACCTGTGGCTGCTCACACGTCCCCTTGAGAATTTGTAGCAACTGCTGTGAGATATCCTTGACCCTGAAACCAGGGAGCAACACACCATCCTGGAATCTTGTTTGTAGCCACAGAAACGGCCTGCCTGAACCCTGACCAGACAATCCCCTATCACAATTGCTTACTTGATCTTTGCAATACCCTGCATCACAGCACAGACAGTTTGTGGTGCCACAGACCTGGCTGCTGCTGGGGCTGCTGCTATGTTCCCTGGGAGGCTGTCCCCTACAATAGAATCCAAAATAGTATACTTTTGAAGTTGATCACATTTAATCAATGCTCAGAGTTTTCATTTTTACTTAATCCAGAGGCTTGTACAGATGAGAGGCATTCACTCTTTCAGCCACTTTCTTCCGATCATGTTCTTCACTGGGAATGCCACCTGCTTGATAAAGTTTTACATTCCTGCAACAAGATCTCCAAAGCTGTCACTTATAGGGGAGCTGATAGTATCTTTCTCCAGCATGTTCTTTACTCCGTAAAACATAGGTATAAGCCTTTAAGCTGATGTCACTGGATAATCTGTTAGTTGACATTAGGGCTTCTCCATTGCATGATGCACAATGTATTGCAGCACCACAACATTATTGCAATGCAAGGTCAATTTGTTTCTGAGAAGTGGATATATAAAGAACACCCTCTGTAGAATAGTCACCAGGCTGCAGCTGTTTCCATTTAACTTGAGATAATCCTTCAGTATTCAATACGTGCATTAGTTTTGGATAAGTGAAAAGTAGAATGTTTACAAGTATTCTGTATGAATTCTCTATGTATTGGTTACATTCCAGTAACATCCCTATCGAGATGAATCCTGATGAAGGGCTTATGCCCGAAACATCGATTTTCCTGCTCCTCGGATGCTGCCTGACCTGCTGTGCTTTTCCAGCACCACACTCTGGACTCTGATCTCCAGCATCTGTAGTCCTCACGTTCTCCTAGTAACATCCCTATGTACATCAAAAGTCCTGAAGTCTTGGTTCTCATTCTTTTGTGTCTCTATGTGGAAAGTATAAATTTAATGTTGGGCAAAACAAAGATCCATTCAAAACATTTAGCCACAGATATGTTATCAGATGGAATGAAGTATTTCTTTTTATTTTGATTTATTCCTGCAATGTGGCCATTGATGGCTAAGCCAGTATATATTTCCTGTCCATAGGTACCCTCACGACTGCAGTGTTGACCCATTGTCTTGATCATTTGCAGTCCCTGGAATCAAGATATAACCCCTACACTATCAGCAATAGAGGTCTTGACACCATCACAACTCGAGCACTATGTATCCAAGAATGCAGTGATTAAAGGATAGGATTTACTTTTCTGTTAGATAATTCACACTTGAAAATGACTGGAGTTGGGAACATTGTGTACTTTTTATGCTTGTCATATACTTTGATGATTATCTTTTTCAGGCAGCGAATGCAAAAGTCTGCAATGTATGATCTGTGTATAGCAATGCGACAAATCTCACAAGAATTCATTCATCTTCAAGTGACCCAAGAGGAATTTTTGTGCATGAAAACCTTAATACTCCTTAATACAAGTAAGTGAAAATAGAATTTGATACAATGTAGCCAACCAGCATCCTTTTCCCGAATGAATTGTTTTCTAATTTGATCCTGAAAAGTTGACCAATGCTCTGTTTCACTGTTTATCTATCAGTGTAGATTCTGAGATTGACAATGACCCCATTGTCAATTACACATAAGAGCTTGAAGTTCTCTGAACTGCCTAGTGTATAATTATCTTGATCACTGTGATCATGGTCAATACAACCGCAGCAAATACAAACAATAAGTGCTTGTTCTTTGGTTGAGTCACAGGGTTGGTTTGATAGCACACTTGGTGAAAGATGTGTTCTCAGTTGAGATTATTGCCTATTTAAGGAAATTTTTTGAAACGAATTCTTATAGGAGAAATTAGTGATCATATCTGATTTCTATGGAACCCTGCTATTCCTGGTTCTAAACTGAGCCAATATCAGCTCTGGGCTCAAACAATATTCAACCCAAGACTGCTGCCTGTTGCAAATATTTAATCTGTAATTCTATTTGAAAGGTAACAGTGACCAGACAGACCTTTTAATTCAGAAAAAATAGACAGCTTTGCGTTGAATAAAATGTTAAAATGGTCCCAACACACCTACCCTGTTTACTGAAGTTAGGATAAGGGGCAGACAACAACTCACTTACGTGCCTCATATTTAACAATGAATTTAAATTTAACTCCCCTGACCCCAACGCCCCAATATTTGCTGCATCCAAAATTCCTCAACTATTCCCCAACCCTGCCTAATCTTGTCCAGTGCCACCACACTCCCTCACCACGACCTCATTCTCATTGCTTATTTACCTAAACACCAACTACCCAGCTTCTCAGATTGGCTGGCTGTAGCCAGAAGACAGGGAGAAAAGTTTGTGATTGCTCTTCCTGCTCCAAGAGATGGGAAACCTAGTCCTCTGACTTTGCTGACCTCAGTGGACTACTTTATTTCTTTCCTGCTTCCAATTAAACACCCAACCTTCCAAATTGAGTACCAGTCCCAAGATATCAAATACCCATCTTGTTTCTATATCCCACAGAGAATTTTGAGGAACTGTGCTTGTCAGGAGGAAATCAAGGCTTGGTCTTTATTTTTATTCCAGGTTGAGTGAGATAAATTTTTGATGGTTAAGGGAGTCCAGGGTTATTGACATGTGGGGAAAAGTGGGTGGGAAATAAAAGCTGCACAGAGGCCGGGTGCAACCACCAAGTGACCCTTTAATAATTAAAGGGGAGTACACTGGCTGTGGCTGACTGGCTAGCGAGGTCAGAATCCAGCCTCAACTGAGAAGATTCTAATCTTCTGGTTATATAATGTTTCCTTGCTTCCTGGTGGTGGAAATTTGAATAAAGATTTGTGCACCTTGTTTCTTTCAAAAAAAAACTCCTGGTTTTTTTTGTTTTTTTATTTTAATTTTTTTACAAATCTTTATTCAATTTCCACCACCAGGAAGAAAGGAAACACCCGAATGGCCAGTGACAAGCAGTGCCCTTCACATCAAAGGGCAATGCTGTGTGATCAAAACAGTGAAGGGGAGGGTAGGGACTAAATCAAAATAGAGTTGGAGGGAGAAATAATGCACTCCATTCCCTGCGGCACCCACCTCTCCCTGAACAACTCCAGGGTGTTGGTGGACACCGCGTGCTCCTTCTCCAAGGACACCCGGGCCCTTACGTAACCCCAGAAGAGGGGCAGGCAGTCGGCCCTAATGACCCTCTCCACAGCCCATTGCCTGGACCTGTTTATGGCCAGGCCCAGGAGTAGACCCATAAGGAGATCTCCTGGTTATATTTTTTTTTCTTTTTTTTTTGAGACACAGTGAGAGACACAAGGTGCACGAATCTTTATTCAATTTCCACCACCAGGAAGATAGGAAAAACACCCGAGTGGCCAGTGACAAGCACTGCCCTTCACATCAAAGGGCAATGCTGTGTGATCAAAACAGTGACGGGGAGGGTAGGGACTAAATCAAAATAGAGTTGGACGGGGAAATGATGCACTCCACTCCCTGCGGCACCCACCTCTCCCTGAATAACTCCAGGGTGTTGGTGGACACCGCGTGCTCCTTCTCCAAGGACACCCGGGCTCTAACGTAACCCCGGAAAAGGGGCAGGCAGTCGGCCCTAACAGCCCCCATCTCCTGGTTAAAATTTTTTTTTCCTGTTTTTTTTCTTTCTTTCTTTTTTTTTCCCCCACACTACCGGTAGTTGGCCCTAACAGCCCCAATCTCCTGGTTATATTTTTTTTTCAAATGAAGCTTTTTATTTTTTTTACACCCCCACACTACCACCTAAGTGCGGTAGTGCTTATTTTATCCCCAGCACCCATGGTGTGTGTGTGCGCAGGTGTAAAACACAGTGAAGGGCACAAAGTGCACGAATCTTTATTCAATTTCCACCACCAGGAAGATAGGAAAAACACCCGAGTGGCCTGTGACAAGCACTGCCCTTCACATCAAAGGGCAATTCTCCTGTTTATATTTTTATTGTTTTTCTTTTTTTTTCTTTTTTTTCTTTCTACACTACCGCCTAAGTGCTGTAGTGCTTATTTTTTTCCCCAGCACCCATGGTGTGTGTGTGTGTAGATGTGAGACACAGTGAAAGACACAAAGTGCGTGAACCTTTATTCAATTTCCACCACCAGGAAGATAGGAAAAACACCCGAGTGGCCAGTGACAAGCACTGCCCTTCATATCAAAGGGCAATGCTGTGTGAGCAAAACAGTGAAGGGGAGGGTAGGGACTAAATCAAAATAGAGTTGGAGGGAGAAATGATGCACTCCACTCCCTGCGGCACCCACCTCTCCCTGAACGACTCCAGGGTGTCGGTGGACACCACGTGCTCCTTCTCTAAGGACACCCGGGCTCTAACGTAACCCCGGAAAAGGGGCAGGCAGTCGGCCCTAACAACCCCCATCTCCTGGTTATATTTTTTTTTTTTTTTTCTTTTTTGTGGCCACTCCTGTTTTTTTTTCTTTTTCTTTTTGTTTCTTTTTTTTTAAATTTAACCCCCACACTACCGCCTAAGTGCGGTAGTGCTTATTTTTTTCCCCAGCACCCATGGTGTGTGTGTGTGCAGATGTGAGACAAAGTGAAAGTCACAAAGTGCACAAATCTTTATTCAATTTCCACCACCAGGAAGATAGGAAAACACCCGAGTGGCCAGTGACAAGCACTGCCCACAGGGCAATGCTGTGTGAGCAAAACAGTGGAGGGGAGGGTAGGGACTAAATCAAAATAGAGTTGGACGGGGAAATAATACACTCCACTCCCTGCGGCGCCCACCTCTCCCTGAACGACTCCAGGGTGTTGGTGGACACCGCGTGCTCCTTCTCCAAGGACACCCGGGCTCTAACGTAACCCCGGAAAAGGGGCAGGCAGTCGGCCCTAACAACCCCCATCTCCTGGTTATATATATTTTTTTCTTTCAGTGAAGGACCCTCGAGTTTGTTTTTTTTTTCTTTTTTTATTCTTTTTTTAAATTAAACCCCACACTACCGCCTAAGTGCGGTAGTGCTTATTCTTTCCCCAGCACCCACGGTGTGTGTGTGTGCAGGTGTGAGACACAGTGAAAGACACAAAGTGCACAGATCTTTATTCAATTTCCACCACCAGGAAGATAGGAAAAACACCCGAGTGGCCAGTGACAAGTACTGCCCTTCAAACCACAGGGCAATGCTGTGTGAGCAAAACAGTGAAGGGGAGGGTAGGGACTAAATCAAAATAGAGTTGGAGGGGGAAATAATACACTCCACTCCCTGCGGCGCCCACCTCTCTCTGAACGACTCCAGGGTGTCGGTGGACACCGCGTGCTCCTTCTCCAAGGACACCCGGGCTCTAACGTAACCCCGGAAAAGGGGCAGGCAGTCGGCCCTAACAACCCCCATCTCCTGGTTATATATATTTTTTTTTTCTTTTTTTTTTCTTTTTTTTTCTTTTTTTTCCACCACCAAGAAGATAGGAAAGACACCCGAGTGGCCAGTGACAAGCACTGCCCTTCAAACCACAGGGCAATGCTGTGTGAGCAAAACAGTGAAGGGGAGGGTAGGGACTAAATCAAAATAGAGTTGGAGGGAGAAATGATGCACTCCACTCCCTGCGGCGCCCACCTCTCCCTGAACGACTCCAGGGTGTCGGTGGACACCGCGTGCTCCTTCTCCAAGGACACCCGGGCTCTAACGTAACCCCGGAAAAGGGGCAGGCAGTCGGCCCTAACAACCCCCATCTCCTGGTTATATTTTTTTTTACCCGAGTGGCCAGTGACAAGCACTGCCCTCCTTGTCCACTTTTATTTTTTTTTTTCTTTCTTCTTTATTTTTTTTTTCTTTTTTTTTATTTATTTTTTTTTTTCCTTTTTTTTTTATTTAACCCCCACACTACCGCCTAAGTGCGGTAGTGCTTATTCTTAATCCCCAGCACCCATAGTGTGTGTGTGTGCAGGTGTGAGACACAGTGAAAAGACACAAAGTGCACGAATCTTTATTCAGTTTCCACCACCAGGAAGATTTGAAAAACACCCGAGTGGCCAGTGACAAGCACTGCCCTTCAAACCACAGGGCAATGCTGTGTGATCAAAACAGTGAAGGGGAGGGTAGGGACTAAATCAAAATAGAGTTGGAGGGAGAAATGATGCACTCCACTCCCTGCGGCGCCCACCTCTCCCTGAACGACTCCAGGGTGTCGGTGGACACCGCGTGCTCCTTCTCCAAGGACACCCGGGCTCTAACGTAACCCCGGAAGAGGGGCAGGCAGTCGGCCCTAACAACCCCCATCTCCTGGTTAATTTTTTTTTTCTTAGGGAGGCAGGCCCCAAGCAGCAACAGGAACAGTCCTTGCACAGTCACAGAATGATCCAGTCTCCAAAGGAATCTCCTGGTTATATTTTTTTTTTTTTTTTTTTTTAGTGCTTATTTTTATTCCCCAGCACCCATGGTGTGTGTGTGCAGGTGTGAGACACAGTGAAAAGACACAAAGTGCACGAATCTTTATTCAATTTCCACCACCAGGAAGATAGGAAAGACACCCGAGTGGCCAGTGACAAGCACTGCCCTTCAAACCACAGGGCAATGCTGTGTGAGCAAAACAGTGAAGGGAAGGGTAGGGACTAAATCAAAATAGAGTTGGAGGGAGAAATGATGCACTCCACTCCCTGCGGCGCCCACCTCTCCCTGAACGACTCCAGGGTGTCGGTGGACACCGCGTGCTCCTTCTCCAAGGACACCCGGGCTCTAACGTAACCCCGGAAGAGGGGCAGGCAGTCGGCCCTAACAACCCCCATCTCCTGGTTAATTTTTTTTTTCTTAGGGAGGCAGGCCCCAAGCAGCAACAGGAACAGTCCTTGCACAGTCACAGAATGATCCAGTCTCCAAAGGAATCTCCTGGTTATATTTTTCCTTTTTTTTTTTTTTTTTTTAATATATTTTTTTTTCCTTTTTAACCCCCACACTACCGCCTAAGTGCGGTAGTGCTTATTTTTTCCCCAGCACCCATGGTGTGTGTGTGCAGGTGTGAGACACAGTGAAAGACACAAAGTGTACGAATCTTTATTCAATTTCCACCACCAGGAAGATATGAAAAACACCCGAGTGGCCAGTGACAAGCACTGCCCTTCAAACCACAGGGCAATGCTGTGTGATCAAAACAGTGAAGGGGAGGGTAGGGACTAAATCAAAATAGAGTTGGAGGGAGAAATGATGCACTCCACTCCCTGCGGCGCCCACCTCTCCCTGAACGACTCCAGGGTGTCGGTGGACACCGCGTGCTCCTTCTCCAAGGACACCCGGGCTCTAACGTAACCCCGGAAGAGGGGCAGGCAGTCGGCCCTAACAACCCCCATCTCCTGGTTAATTTTTTTTTTCTTAGGGAGGCAGGCCCCAAGCAGCAACAGGAACAGTCCTTGCACAGTCACAGAATGATCCAGTCTCCAAAGGAATCTCCTGGTTATATTTTTTTTTTTTTTTTTTTTTTTTAGTGCTTATTTTTATTCCCCAGCACCCATGGTGTGTGTGTGCAGGTGTGAGACACAGTGAAAAGACACAAAGTGCACGAATCTTTATTCAATTTCCACCACCAGGAAGATAGGAAAGACACCCGAGTGGCCAGTGACAAGCACTGCCCTTCAAACCACAGGGCAATGCTGTGTGAGCAAAACAGTGAAGGGAAGGGTAGGGACTAAATCAAAATAGAGTTGGAGGGAGAAATGATGCACTCCACTCCCTGCGGCGCCCACCTCTCCCTGAACGACTCCAGGGTGTCGGTGGACACCGCGTGCTCCTTCTCCAAGGACACCCGGGCTCTAACGTAACCCCGGAAGAGGGGCAGGCAGTCGGCCCTAACAACCCCCATCTCCTGGTTAATTTTTTTTTTCTTAGGGAGGCAGGCCCCAAGCAGCAACAGGAACAGTCCTTGCACAGTCACAGAATGATCCAGTCTCCAAAGGAATCTCCTGGTTATATATGTCAGTAAAGGCCTTCCTGATTGGTCCAGGCTAACAATCCCAATTAAGAACCTCATAGTCAACAAGATCCATCTGGTTCCAATCAGTACAGTGGGGAAAGTGCAATTGAGACTAAAACCAGATCAACCATAAATGTCTTGAATGGTGGTATAGGCCAAATGCCCTATTCCTGCCTATGCCTCATGTTCGCACATGCTTCAACTAGAAGATTATTCTATACTGTAGAACTGGCATTAGCTGTATTCTTCCATATGCTTTTTTAAGAGTGATTGGAAAGTCTCTGAGGCAGTGCAGCAATCATTTCAATGATAAGATATAATTAATTAGATGTATTTAACTTGATGAAAAATGCATCTTAGAATAATGTAACTTATGTTTCACTTTCACTTCAGAAAGCTATCGTAAAATACAGGAATGAAAATGGACAGTTGGGGTAAAGGAAAGAGGATGGAATGGTTTTAGAAACAGATCCAATAAGGCAATTGTTTAAAAAGTTTCAGTTGTGATTTTGAAAGTAAAGTGGATGGAGACCAGCTAAAGAGATGTTGTGGCTAATGAGGCATGAACAAGTTTTAAGAAGGTGAAAGAAGCAAACAGAGATGTGATGCTGTAAGTGGTTACAGAGCATGTTAGACTAAATCTATGGATTGTTAGATGGTAGCATTAATGATTTTGAAAACAACTTATAGGTGCACCCGGTATCAATGAAGCTTGGTGAGGATCGGAGTTAGCAGGTAATAGAGTGCTCCCATTCTGGATAAGTAAATTCATGTAGATTGAACTGCCAAGCCCAGGGGGCAGAGTATTTGTAAAGATACCTTGTTAGGAAGTGAAAATTAAATAATGTTACATTCAAATTACTCAATTCTACACGTACCATTATATTCAAAACAACCAGCTTTTTTTAAGGTTAGATACCAACCCCTAAATGAATTAATGCAAGAGTCACACATTTATCATTGTAAAACAATGTGCAGGAATATCTGCATTAATCAGTAATGAACAATATTGAACTGTTTCTATGTCAGGAATTATCTATGTCAATCAATCACTGCTAAATAATACTATTTTGAAACAATTTTAGACTCTCATTTTTATAAAAAAAAGTGATGGAATTACGTTATGATCTATTCAATTGAAGAGTACCTCACTTTTGCAAAACCATATTTATCTATCAACATGCCACTTGTTATTTATTTGGAATAGCAATTATTCATCTCTGATTAAACCATAACATTTTAATGTGTTTCATAAAATTAACACTTTTTCATAAATTTACAAAATATACAACATAATATTTATAGATCATAAATGTCACTTCTAACATTCCTTTCATGTTGATAGTTCTGTATTTATGAATAATGATAGATAGATAGAATAGATAGAAATAGATAGATAGAAAAATACAGCGCAGTACAGGCCCTTCGGCCCTCGATGTTGCGCCAACTGAAGTCTACCTAACCTACACTAGCCCAATAACCTCCATATGCTTGTCCAATGCCCGCTTAAATGACCATAAAGAGGGAGAGTCCACCACTGCTACTGGCAGGGCATTCCATGAACTCACAACTCGCTGAGTAAAAAATCTACTCCTAACATCTGTCCTATACCAACCTCCCCTTAATTTAAAGCTGTGTCCCCTAGTAACAGCTGACTCCATGTGCGGAAAAAGGTTCTCACTGTCAACCCTATCTAAACCCCTAATCATCTTGTACACCTCTATCAAATCGCCCCTAAACCTTCTTTTCTCCAATGAGAACAGCCCCAAGTGCCTCAGCCTTTCCTCATACGATCTTCCTACCATGCCAGGCAACATCCTGGTAAACCTCCTCTGCACTCGTTCCAATGCCTCCACATCCTTCCTGTAGTATGGCGACCAAAACTGCACACAATACTCCAGATGAGGCCGCACCAGAGTCTTATACAACTGCAACATGACCTCAGGACTCCGGAACTCAATTCCTCTACCAATAAAGCCCAGTACACCATATGCCTTCTTCACAGCACTATTTACCTGGGTGGCAACTTTCAAAGATCTGTGTACATGGACACCAAGATCCCTCTGCTCATCCACACTACCAAGTAGTCTACCATTAGCCCAGTAATCCATCTTCTTGTTACTCCTACCAAAGTGAATGACTTCACATTTAGCTACATTGACTTCCATTTGCCACCTTACTGCCCAGCTCTGCAACTTATCTATATCGCGCTGTAACCTGCCACATCCTTCTTCGCTGTCCACAACTCCACCGACTTTCGTGTCATCCGCAAACTTGCTTACCCAGCCTTCAAGCCCCTCCTCCAGGTCATTTATAAAAATGACAAACAGCAATGGTCCCAAAACAGATCCTTGTGGAACACTGCTAGTAACTGCGCTCCAAGATGAACCTATACCATCAACTACTACCCTCTGTCTCCTTCCAGCCAGCCAATTCCTAATCCAAACCTCTAATGCACCCTCAATGCCATACCTCCGTAGTTTTTGCATTAGTCTGCCATGGGGTACCTTATCGAACGTCTTGCTAAAATCCATATACACCGCATCTACTGCTTTACCCTTGTCCACTTCCTTGGTCACCTTCTCAAAGAATTCAATAAGGTTTGTGAGGCACGACCTGCCCTTCACAAAACCATGCTGACTATCCTTGATCACATTATTCCTATCCAGATGTTCATAAATCCTATCCCTTACAATTCTCTCTAAGACTTTGCCCACAACAGAAGTGAGATTCACTGGCCTATAGTTACTCGGGCTATCCCTGCTCCCCTTCTTGAACAAGGGGACCACATGTGAACTCATTTGAATGCCTGTTGGACATTCATATTATATTGGTTATTTTACCTAAAATTGGGATTATACTTTCAGAATTAAAATTGAAATCAAACAATTCAATCAATTTTAATCAATAAAATTTAAGCAAATAAATGTATATTTGCTAATTGAAGAATGGTGTTTTCCAGCACATGTTCCTATTTTGCCCGTGAGTTAAAATAATCAGATTTTATAGAATTCCTTTGCTTGGACATGCACAACTAAAGAAAAGGGAGGCAAACAGCTCAGAAATAAGCTGATCATTCTTATGTTTGTTCCAAGGTACTAGTATCAAAGATTATTAAATTTCATTCTGTTTCCGAGCAAGTAAAGAGATATCCATTTTCATAAAACCCAGTTTTGAATCTGAAAGGGCATCTGTACATTTGTTAATATTCTTGCTAGTGCAGGAATCAAAGAAATTGAGAAACAAAACTGTTTGCAAACAATATGTTTGAAACTAATGGGGCAGCTTTTTAAAATGTTTTTAATCTCAATTCTGCATAAATCATAACATATGCCAATATGGAGACTGGACATGGAATACATCCTTCAGTAAAGGAGGATAGATCATGAGCAGCTCATGGATGAGGGAGCTTCTTCAGCTAACTTCTGAAAGGAGCACTTATATTTCTTAATGAACTTGTCACTGGACTTGAAGGATCATCAACTTTTTGAGAATGAATGTGAAACAAAATCATAAATGTTAAAAATGTTTGCAAATTAAAATTTTAAAATGATAGTAACAGCCCCTTGACAAGCACTACAGAGTTGGGATTGATTTGGTTAAAGGTAATATGATTGGGAACACATCCCAACCGACTCTATTGGTATCTATGATCATTTTTATGGCAGCAGGTTTGTGACATGCTCACTTGCCAGTGTACAATCAGAACTATTCTGCTTGCATTATATTAACCAATAAACAGGTCCAAACTAAAGGAGGAACATAAACTCACAAATCTTTGGGGATGTGATTATAAAATCTTTTGGCTTGCTGAAGCCGACGAACTTCCTGGGACATGTATTTGCCACCAGTATGTTCCACATGTGCAACTACGTGTGAGTGCAAGAGAGAAACGTTTAGCAATATCTCTCTTTTAATAATATTTAAGTTCTGTACTAAAAACAGAAAAGCAACATAATTTTATAGGGTGAAAGGGTGTGTTGGAATTCTCAGGTATCTGGGTGTCCTTGTATGTGGATCACAGTACAACAATAAGCAAGTACAGAAAGCAGTCAGGAATACAAGTGTTATGTTAGCGTCCATTACAAAGGCGTTTAAGACTACAGAAGTATCAATACAATGATAAAGAACGTTGTTGAAAGCTTATCTGGAATAGCACATGTCATTTTGGTCCCTTCACCAAAGAAAGGAGCTGTTGGCTTTCAAAGAAAGTGCAATGAAAATTCACTAGTCTGATTCCTGGGATGAGGGGATTGTTTTCTTAGCAGAGATTGAGTGGATTAGACCATTATTTCTCCAATTTTAAAAGAATGAGAGTTGATTTCATTGAAACGTATCACATCGGTAAGGGAGGACACTCACCCTGGCACCGTAGTCCAGAACTAGGCCACACTTTCCTAGCAAGGGATTGACTATTCTTTTACTGAATTGTGAATATTTGGAATTCTTTCACCCAGAGTGCTGTAGATGCACATTGATTCAAGACTAAGATAGATCAATTGTAGGATAGAGTGTTTGTGATTTAAGAGACAGGGGAACAGTGCCAAGGGCTGTATGATTGATTTTTTTTTAAGCTCTTAAATGTAGAACCAGCAAGTAGTGGGTTCACCAAGTGAGTGTAGTGAGGAGATGCATTCACTAACTTTCATTACAGTGTTTGTGAACCTCCTGGCCTTTCCCATCTTGTCCACCTCTTCAGTGCCTGTGAAGTCCTGTCTTTGCTCTGATGTTCCATTTTCCTTGTTTAGAATTTCAATAACAGTATTCAGCAGCAGCCTCCCTTTAAGATAGACAAACTGAAGAACTAGAGGCTGATGGCAGATCCCAACTGAACACAGAAACAGGGTAGCATTATGCTCCAGCACTGCTACTGTCAGGTAAAGAAGGTGGCAACTACAAATATATATGGCGCCTACTTCCACTGAAACCAACATGGACATGCCATAAATCATGGCTTCTGTGCTTAAACCATGGGGTTAGCTCTATTCGAGACACATAAAATCATGAGATCTTAATGAAAAATGAATCTTCCAGCAGACTCTGAAGTAGCATCATCCAGTACTTGTTAAGTTCTTTTTTCTTCAGATTCAGAGGAATTTAGGTGTGTACACAACTGTAAAAACTTTATCCAAAATATCTTGCAATATCTGCTTGAAGGTGTCTGTATAGCTCAATTATTTTAAAGTATTTTCAGTTTGTTCAAGTATTTCCGTCTACAGCTATAAGTCTGCCAGTACTATGTGTTCCAGAATAAGCCAATACTTTACCACACCTAGCATTCCTTATAGAAAGTTTACACAACTTCCATGGGTATAGTCCTTTTTGATGCTTAAGGCCATTTCAGTATGAACCTTTCCCTTAAAGTGAGTCAATGCTCTCTGCTTCAGTCACTGGACATAGCAGTGAGTTACAAACTTTCGCATGTTTCTGCACAAATAAATTCCTAACTACTTACTCGATTTCTTTGTGGCTTTGTATTTCTCTCCCCATGGGGCGGGAACGATAAACTCAACCACAAGTAAACATTTTCTGAACATCAACCTATTGAACTTCTTCAGAGCACTAAAAGCCTTTATCAAATCACTTCTTGGAATTCTCTTTCCCAAAGGAAGTACTCCCAACCTGCTCAGTTATTCCAGATAGTTGTATATCCTCAGTGCTGGTAAGATGCTTGTAACCTTTCTTCACTAATGCTGTCTAGTGCTTCCATGTTTATGGTATGGAATGAATTTTTAGTACAGAGACTACAAGTGTTCACAGCACTCAGTTCTTCCAATGTTTTATATAAATTTAATATTGTTTCTTTGTCTTTGTGTTCTGTTCTCGTATAAATAAAGCCAAGAACTTCTGTTTGGTATGAACAGAGAGGAGGGCTGAATCAGTTTCCATCTATTTAACCCCCTCAGTTGTCTGCAACAATGATTTTTAATTATTTTAGCATGTAGCTATACCATATTTCAGTTGGACACAGTTCCAGTCAAAATTAAGGAGCCAAGGTATTTATGAGTAAGAGAAAGAAGAATTTCATTGTTTAGTAATCATAAGAAAAGTGATAACATATGACATCAAACATGCATAGTCATAGGTATAACATTTTATTGTCTATAACAGTTGAAAGATAAAGAATATAATTTTAAATGTTTATAGAGTTCTTCTTGTTATTGTTGAACCTTGATGGATGTGTTAAACTTGGCTGTATGTCCCTCGGCTCAAAGTGACCTCAGCAGTTACAAGCAAGTCAGAGGAGCCTCTGACCTCCACAGTGAAATCCTGAGGGAGGAAGTGGATTCTGAGTTAACCCAAGGTCAGACAGGATAATGGGGGGAGACTGGTGGATTGCTGATGCCACCTTCAGTGGCTGAAGATTGGAGGAGCTGTGTCCTTGGAGCATTTATGGAGCAAAACAACAGAGTTAACATTTTGATTCTGGTTTGACAGTGCTTCAGGTTGAAAGATATTGGAAAATAGGTTCCCTTTTATACTTTTGACAGAGGCAAAGGAAAAGCAAGATAGTGTGGACGCCCAGTGCAGAAGATAAAGAGATGGTTAATAGTGGAGGAGGAGAAAAAAATGTAAAAAGGATTCAAAGTCTGGGAGAAGATTTGTAGCTCGGGTGCTCGTTGTTGTGGTTCTGTTCGCCGAGCTGGGAATTTGTGTTGCAGACGTTTCGTCCCCTGTCTAGGTGACATCCTCAGTGCTTGGGAGCCTCCTGTGAAGCACCGGAGGAAACATCACAGAAGCGCTTCACAGGAGGCTCCCATGCACTGAGGATGTCACCTAGACAGGGGACGAAACGTCTGCAACACAAATTCCCAGCTCGGCGAACAGAACCACAACAATGTAAAAAGGGTGTAAATTAAGATGTAGAAAGCAGAGAATGGCTCCCTTCTCCTAAGCCAACTTGAAATTTTAACTGTTTCTCTCTCCACAGATGCTGTCACCTGCTGAGTTTCTCCTGCATTCTCTGTGTTTGTTTCAGATTTACACAATATTTTTAGTGATTTATTTATTTAGTGATTTAATTGAAGTGTTGCATCTTTAATAATAGCAAAGTTTGCAGAATCATTGAGTTCCCTGCAAGTTCCAAGTTGATGAGTCACTGTGTTGGCTTTGGATGGGAGAAACAGGAAGAGAGAGAGAGAGAGTCTGCCAGATCTTGCAGTTATTAATTTGTTTTTTTTTCTGTCTGCTATTTTACCAAGCAGCTATTGACATTGAACATAAAGATGTAAGAACTAGGAGCAGGAGGAGGCCGTTCAGCCCCTCGAGCCTGCTCTGCCATTTGATGCAATCATGGCGATCTAATCTCAGCCTCAACTCCACTTTCCTACCGACATCCCATAACTCTTCAACCTATTACTGATTAAAAATCTATATATCTCCGCCTTAAACTTACTAATGTGTCCCACACCATAGGGTAATGAATTCTACAGATTTACAACCTTTTAAAGGAAGTAATTTCTCCTCATCTCTGTTTTAAATTTGCCATCCCTTGTCTGAAAACTATGACCTCTCATTCTATGTTGGCCTACATGATGAAACATCCTCCCTACATCTACTTGGTTAATCGCCTTTAACATCTTATCTGCCTCATTTAGATCTCTTCTCATTACTCTAAACTCCAAACAGCATAGGCCTAAACTGTTCAATGTCCCTTCATAAGACAAACCACCCCACCTCTGGATTCAATCTAGTGAACCTCCTCTAGACTGCCTCCACTACTCGATGTAGGCTTGGTCGCTGAGCTGGAAGGTTCATTTTCATGTGCGTCCACTAATCTCCTTAACTCCTTACAGAGATGAGTTTTCAATTCTGTGTGTTAATTAAATTCAGTGTTCATTGCTGAAGGTGTGAGTGAGTAGAGGGTCAATCTGACCAGACTGATTATACAGGATATTGGTGCGACCTCTTCTTGGAATGCTGTGTCCATTTCTGGACACCATTATAGGAATGATATTAATCTGGCCCGAAATTAAGCTGGAGAGGGTTCAGGAGAGATTTACTAGGATGTTGCCAGGAATGGAGATTTTGAGATATGAGGGGAGGCTGGATAGACTGGGACTACTTTCATTGGAGTGTAGGAGGTTGAGAGTTTACCTTATTGAGGCTTATAAAATAATGAAGGGTGTAGATACGGTGAATAGCAGGTGTCTTTTCCCTAAGGTGGGGGATTTCAAGTGGGCGGCACGGTGGCACAGTGGTTAGCACTGCTGCCTCACAGCGCCAGAGACCCGGGTTCAATTCCCGACTCAGGCGACTGACTGTGTGGAGTTTGCACATTCTCCCCGTGTCTGCGTGGGTTTCCTCCGGGTGCTCTGGTTTCCTCCCACAGTCTAAAGATGTGCAGGTCAGGTGAATTGGCCATGCTAAATTGCCCATAGTGTTAGGGTAGATGTAGATGTAGGGGTATGGGTATGGGTGGGTTGCGCTTCGGCGGGGCGGTGTGGACTTGTTGGGCCGAAGGGCCTGTTTCCACATTGTAAGTAATCTAATCACTAGGGGGCCTCCTCCTGCTCCTAGTTCTTACATCTTTATGTTCAATGTCAATAACTTGGAACTTACAGGGAACTCAATGATTAAGGTGAAAGGAGAAAGATTTTAAAAGGACATGATGGGCAACATTTTTAATGAAGAATGGTTTATGTGTGGAATGAACTTCTAGAGGAAGTGGCGATATGGGTACAGTTACAATGTTTAGGAGACATTTAGATAATTACATGAATAAGAAATTTTGGAGGGATATGGGCCAGTGCAGGCAGGTGGGATTGGTTAAGTTTGGGAACATGGTCAGCATGGACTGGTTGGACCGAAGGGGGCAGCACGGTGGCTCAGTAGTTAGCACTGCTGCCTCACAGCACCAGGGACTGGGTTCAATTCCCACCTCGGGCAACTGTCTGTGTGGAGTTTGCACATTCTCCCCGTGTCTGCGTGGGTTTCCTCCGGGTGCTCCGGTTTCCTCCCACAGTACAGAGATGTGCAGGTTAGGTGAATTGGCCATGCTAAATTGCCCCAAGTATTAGGTGGATTAGTCAAGGGTAAATATAGAACATTATAGCGCAGTACAGGCCCTTCGGCCCTCGATGTTGTGCTGCCCTGTCATATTAATCTGAAGCCCATCCTACACTATTCCATGTATGTCCATTTGCCTGTCCAATGACGACTTAAATGCACTTAAACTTGGCGAATCTACTACCGATGCAGGCAAAGCATTCCATACCTTTACTACTCTCAGAGTAAAGAAACTACCTCTGACATCTGTCTTATACCTATCTCCCCTCACTTTAAGGTTGTGTCCCCTCATGTTTGCCGTCCCCATACTTGGAAAAAGGTTCTCCCTGTCCACCCTATCAAACCCTCTGATTATCTTATATGTCTCTATTAAGGCACCTCTCAACCTTCTTCTCTCTAACGAGAACAGCCTCAAGGCCCTCAGCCTTTCCTCGTAAGACCTTCCCTCCATACCAGGCAACATCCTAGTAAATCTCCTCTGCACCCTTTCCAAAGCTTCCACATCCTTCTTATAATGCGGTGACCAGACCTGTACACAATACTCCAAGTGTAGCCGTACCAGAGCTTTGTACAGCTGCAGCATAACCTCCTGGTTCCGGAACTCAATCCCTCTATTAATAAAGGCCAAAACACTGTATGCCTTCTTAACAACCCTGTCAATCTGGGTGGCAACTTTCAGGGATCTGTGTACATGAACACCGAGATCTCTTTGCTCATCTTCACTCCCAAGAATCTTACCATTAGCCCAGTACTTTGCATTCCGATTACTCCGTCCAAAATGTATCACCTCACACTTATCCACATTAAACTCCATTTGCTACCTCTCAGCTCAGCTCTGCATCCTATCTATGTCTCTCTGCAACCTACTACATCCTTCGTCACTATCCACAACTCCACCGACCTTAGTGTCGTCCGCAAATTTACTAACCCACCCTTCTAAGCCCTCATCCAGGTCATTTATAAAAATGACGAACAGCAGTGGATCCAACACCGACCCTTGCGGTACGCCGCTAGTAACTGGACACCAAGATGAACGTGTTCCAAGAACAACAACCCTCTGTTTTCTTTCAGCAAGCCAATTACTAATCCAAACTGCTTTGCCTCTCACAATCCCATTCCTTCACATTTTGTATAATAGCCTACTGTGGGGAACCTTATCGAATGCCTTGCTGAAATCTATATACACCACATCAACTGGTTTACTCTCATCTACCTGTTTGGTCACTTTGTCAAAAAACTCAATAAGATTCGTTAGGCACAACCTACCTTCACAAAACTGTGCTGACTGTCCCTCATCAGATTATTCTTTTCTAGATGGTTATAAATCCTATCTCTTTTCTAACACTTTGCCAATAACTGAAGTGAGACTCACTGGTCTGTAATTACCAGGGTTGTCTCTACTACCCTTTTTGAACAAGGGAACCACATTTGCTCTCCTCCAGTCCTCAGGCACTATTCCTGTAGACAATGATGATTTGAAGATTAATGCCAAAGGCTTGACAATCTCTTCCCTTGCTTCCCAGAGGATCTGAGGATAGATCCCATCTGGCCCAGGGGACTTGTCTATTTTCACACTCTGCAGTATTTCTAATACCTCTTCCTTGTGAACCTCAATCTCTTCTAGTCTATGGGGAGTTGGTTTCTCTTCGGAGGGTCGATGTGGACTTGTTGCGCCAAATGGCCTGTTTCCACACTGTAGGTAATCTCATCTAAAAGGGTATGTTTCTGTGCTGTTTGACTCTAGGACTGGAACGTTTAGGATGGAGATCCTGCTACCTAACTGACTCTGCTCCCTAACTCTGCGTTCCCAACATCCCCTCCCTTCACAACTTCCTCTCCCCTTGCTTCCTGCGTCCATCTCTCCCTACTTTCCCAACTCCCATCCCTCCTGCAGTGCTCTCTTTCTGACGCCTGCCACATCAGTACTCCCATTACCTCCTCCCTCCCAACGCCTGCTTCCCCATGCTACCCAACTCCAATGCTACCCAATCTCCCATGCCCCAACCATATTTGACAGTTTCTGGCCTGAGAGCTTATTAAGAATTCTGAGTAGCCGCTTTAAGGTCAGTTAAAGGCTGGACTTCTACTTCTTGGAGTTTAGAAGAATGATAGATATTCTTATTATAGACCTGATAGGATGGACACCAGGGTATGGGTGTTCTAATGTTAATATATAGCAAATCACATCCCAGACTGACATGTAGCTCAATGGATCATATTTTATTTCTTTTTTGATTTTAACAAGATGGTCTTTCATCGAAACACAAACATGTAACTCTACAGATTTTAGCCTCATAATTACACAGAAGTTTATTTCACAAGAATAGTGAGGATAAACCAGAATAAATCAAACTATTTACATAAAACACACACTTAAATATTTTGAAGCACGAGATCATTGGAAAAGCTCAGCAGGTTTGGCAGCATCTATGGAGAGAAATCTATGCTAATATTTCAGATCTAGTGCTCCTTATTCAGAACTGAATCTGAAATCTGATTTCTCTTCATAGATGCTGCCTGGCCTACTGAGTTTTTCAGTAATTTCTACTTTTGTTTCTGATTTCTAGCATCTGCAGTTCTTTTGATTTTCCATCAGAAATTATTCCTTTCTCTGTTCCACATAGGGTCTGATGTAACTGTGGCATGAATTCTCAGTCATGAGAATTTTATAGCCTCTTCCTTAATTCATCAAATACATAAGCTTAGACTTTCTCAGCTTCTCATAACCCCTTCAGGGATTTAACCAACACTTCTGATTTGAAACTTTTAACAAAACTCTTGCACTGAGCTAACCTTTTTTTTAAACAGTCTAAACTACTTCCTGTTTTGGGAGCAATTATTTCACACAGCTAGCTGCAGCCAAAACATCTGCAAAATTACTCAAACTGAAACAAAAAACTTCTTTTCTAAGCCAAAATAAACTGGTTTGTGATGTTTTATCTGAAAGCTTAAAACATTATTTTATTCACTTGTAAATTCTCCCAAAATAAAAAAGATTACTCTTCAGGAAGTCCTTATTTAATATGATGTTCCACCCACAGAGAGTGGTGAGTGTGAGGAATGCACTGCCAGCAGTGGTAGTAGAGTCAGATACATTAGGGATATTTAAGCTACTGCTGGGGGATAGGCACATTAAAAATAATACAATGAACGGTATATGGGTTAGTCTGATCTTAGAGTAGGATAAAAGGTTGGCACAGGCTGAAGGGCCTGTGCTATGCTGTACTGTTCTATGTTCTATGAAACATTCAAGTAAACAATGGACTCTGCATATTTCAATCCACCCTGCTATGTGCATTAGATTATAAGGATCAGGCAGACATTTCATGTCTCACAATACAGGCCCAAAAAATCTGGAAATGGTGGAGAATTGGTGCAATTATGTCTTTTCTATTTTGCAATGTGATTCTAACATTCTCTCAGCAGGTTCTTAGATGGAGTCTAACAGAAACTCTAAATATTTTTGTGTCTATTATTACAAATTCAGTCAGAATTGTAGAAATATCTTAAATTTGTTAATAGATACTTTAAAACAATTATCTTTACTTAATGGATAATGTAGCAAGCAGGGAATTGCAATGGGCATTGGGATTGCCTGAAATAAAGTTGGATAGGCAAAGACTGACCTTAGTGATTTTTGGGTTCTGACGGGGCTAAAGACATATTCGCCTCTTTTGATTTTGTTTGTTTTTATAATGACCACTTCTAGTTCATATAACATCTTCCGCACTTCCTACTCACCTCTGGCTCTAGTTTTCATGCAGAAAGATATTGAATGTGAGGGTTTAATCACTGTCCCAGTCAATGTCGTTCAGAGAGGCCTCCTTCAATTACTTGCCCAATGCTTGAGAAGGTCCACTGCAACTCAATCTGTATAAACATTAATCTTTCTAACAGACTTCCTTCACAAACTATGTCACATACAACGCAATGTCAGAAATGTTAATCTGTAATATTTACCCAATTATTAATGTCTGATATTTTAATCTGAGTCAATAATATCTCTCATAGTCTGAGTGGGCAAGAGTTAAAAGGAGATATATTAAGAAAGCATGATGAGAGGTGTTTCAAATGAAAATAATTTCAACAGGGCAAATAAAGAGAAAATAAAGCAAACTGAGGATGCTGGAAATCCAAAACAAAAACAGAAATTGCTGGAGAAACACAGCAGGTCTGGCAGCAGCTGTGAAGAGAAAGCAGAATTAATGTTTTGGGTCCAATCTGTTCTGATGAAGGGTCACCACACCACACCAACACATTAACTCTGTTTTCTCACCACAGATGCTGACAGCAATTTCTGTTTTTGTTTCTGATTTCCAGCATTAACAGTACTTTTGTTTTTTTTTGTTTAATCCACAATGTCTTGCATGTCCATGTTGCTGCTCAAGCCTTTTTTCTCAATTATGGTATGCTTTTCTGAAGTTCTTGTTGGAGACCTTGAAGCATAATTCACTGATCTTCTTTTACAATGCTGTTAATGCTGCATCCATTGCTTTTGTCGTTGGAAATTGTGGATTGTAATGTGCTAGTGCACCTGAAGAAACTGAATGAATTTTTAATTTTTTCAAAGAGTTTTGTTGATCAACATTCCTGCATCAGTGTTGGCTTTGACTCAGCACCTATCCTAATGTCTTGATGATTAATGAGAAGTTAGGAATGAATGATTCCTAGTCTTTGCAACTCTTGGCTTTTCTATCTTTGATGTTTGTGTTGTCTCTTTAGAAAAATATTCTTGAGTTAAGGAAATTCTCTAATCCCTCTTATCTTTTTGAGGATTATTAACCTTTAGTCTATGGATTTCACTGTAACCAAAGACCTTGAGAATTAATTTTCTAGATTTATACTTGTATCAGGCCTGCCTCTTACAATGTTTTCAGAATATCCCTAACTCCATGATAGTACACCTCCTCTGTTGAACCCAGGTATGAGGTATCTCCCATTAGGCGAATTATTCCGTCCTTTCCTAGGAGTTTTGTAATAGTAACTTAAAACATTTCAGCTGCTGATGCTATTCCAAATGCAGATTATTGAACCAATATTGGCCAGAGGTATTTTAAAATAGTTAACAACCTTGATTCCTGGCCCAAAGATACGAGCCAGAATTTATTGGTTGCACCAAACTTAGTGATCAATGTGCTCTTCACCAATTTAACTGAGCGGACAGCATAGTGGCTCAACAGTTAGCACTGCTGCCTCACAGCATCAGGGACCTGGGTTCGATTCCACCTTCAGGCAACTGTCTGTGTGGAGCTTTCACATTCTCCCTATGTCTGTGCGGGTTACCTCCTTCAGTCTAAAGACTCTCACTGCACCCCCCAGATCATCTCCTCTGCCCTGAAGCTCTTCAGCCATGTCCTGAAACAGACTCACTACCACAGCCACATCTACCGTCGCAAATTCATCTGCACCTCCACACACATCATTTACTGTATCCGCTGCACCCGATATGGTCTCCTCTACATTGGGGAGACAGGCCGCCTACTTGCAGAATTTTTCAGGGAACCCCTCTGTGACACCCGCACCAACCAACCCAACCGCCCCGTGGCTGAACACTTTAACTCCCCCTCCCACTCTGCCAAGGATATGCAAGTCCTTGGCCTCCTCCATCGCCAAACCCTGACCACACGATGCCTGGAGGAAGAGCGCCTCATCTTCCGCCTAGGAACCCTCCAACCACAAGGGATAAATGTAGATTTCTCCAGCTTCCTCATTTCCCCTCCCCCCACCTTATCTCAGTCCCAACCCCCGGATTCAGCACCGCCTTCTTGACCTGCGATCTTCTTCCCGACATCTCCTCCCCCACCCCCTCTCTGGCCTATCGCCCTCACCCTCACCTCCTTCCACCTACTGTATTCCCAGCGCCCCTCCCCCAAATTCCCTCCCCCCTACCTTTTATCTCAGCCTGCTTGGCACACCAGCCTCATTCCTGAAGAAGGGCTTATGCCCAAAACATCGATTCTCCTGCTCCTCAGATGCTGCCTGACCTGCTGTATTTTTCCAGCACCACATTTTTCAACTCTGGTCTCCAGCATCTGCAGTCCTCACTTTCTCCTAGTCTAAAGACAAGCAAGTTTGGCAGATTGTCCATGATAAATTGCCCATAGTTTCAAGGGATGTGCAGGCTAGTTAGACTAGCCATGGGAAATGTAGGGATAGGGTAGGGGGTGGGTCTGGGGGATACTCTTTGGAAGGCCAATGTGGACTCAGTTGGCTGAATGGCCTGCTTTCACTCTGTATGGATTCTATGATCATCAACTAATGACATTGGATGGGTATACCTGTACAGTCTTGTTAGGTTGAGTCAGGTCTCTGCAGGTTCTGATATTCTCATTTGGTTTATAAATAGTGGCCACATTTCAACACTATTTTGTAGGCATGCTGATTGATGAAGTTAACTGCTGTTGCTGCATTCTTTCAATTTCTGCTTACCCTTTATGTATTGGAGTCAATACCTTTCTTCGAGTAAATACACAAATTGGAATTGCATTTGGCTGCTGTGTTCTTCAATATTTATTTTCCAGCTTATGCAGGCGAGTAAATATATTAGGGAAATCTCTTCTCTACATTTTATATTGTTGGCTTCCTTTGCAAGTTTGTCTATTTTCATGATCAGTATTATTCTGGAGCATCTTGATTCTACAAGATATAAAGTGGTTCTGTTATTTCCCTGAATTTATAGTTTACTCTTCCCACAATCTGATCTTTGATTTGCAAATTATTTCCTCTGGGTCTTGCATTTTGATTGAAGAATGGTTTAATTTGATATGTTTTATAATCATTTTACATTCAGATGTTTACCCTGTGCTGGTATCTATTTAAAACACAATAAGATGCCCCTTGAAATAATAAATAACGGCTAGTAAATTTCTGTCAAGGCCATTGATGTCTCCTCAGATGTTTAATTTCTCATTCTTCTTGAACTTGTTTCTATCTTAAAAGCTATTTTCATTACTCACCCATTGAGAATGACAACATCTCTTTAAAATTATGACTTTTATCACAGCTGTTACATTCCACTTCCCCTGTAGGAAATCACAATGATATATCTTGCTCCAAGCACGTATGAAACATTTGAAAATGACTGTCTGTGTGCTTTTAGTACTTTTGTTGAGCATTTGCTTTGGTGCATCTTCTGATTTCAGGTCTACATTTTGGACTGACTCACTTTGCTTCTTCCATAGAGTTCGGTCTCACCTTGTCCTATTCCCCAGTTTGTCACCAGATTGTGGACAGTCTCACAAACCCTACTACCTTCATAAGTTTCGGGTGCTCTTTGGACTATATAAAAAAAACCTGAGAGCTGGGTGCCCCATCCATCACACCAACCATGAGGTTGCATGTTAATTCATTCCTTAAATCATCACATGCACAATTTGCCAGCTAATCAATACAGGTTATTGGTTTCAATTGCACAAAGCAGCTTACTACCTGATTGTGCTGCTATTACTTCTGCAACCCCGAAGCTATTTAATACTTATCAAAAGGTTTTCTCCGCTATTCCATATGTGCACAAACTGAGACTTTCTACTCTCAGGAATAGCTCTGGAAGTGGTAGTGTTGCTTCTATCCTCATTGCTGCTCAAAGCTCTGCTGCTCCGCTACTGAATTGAGACACTAACTATGCTCCAAGGTCACATTGCCTGCTCACTGGTGAGTCAGTTTTTTTACCCCTGTTTTCCCCTCTTATTTGCAATTGTCATTTAATTATGTTTTTTTCCACCCTTGTCACCCATCTTTTAGTTTGTTTGCTTTTGGGTTCTTCTGCATAACAGTTTGATTGTACATGTTATTGCCTTACTGCCACCATGTCTTCAGGTCAGTGTTATGGGGATCTGGTTGTCTCATAAATAATTCTGCAGTAGCCTGTATGGAGTTTAACATAGCCTTTATTCACAAACTAACACCATATTCAGTCTATATTCAAATACAGCAAGATCTGTACAATACCCAGACAACAATGGGCTGACAAGTGGCAATTAACATTTGTGTAATTCAAATGCCAGGCAATGAACATCTCCAATAAGAGGCAATCTAATCACCATCCCTTAAGATTCAATGGTATCACCGTCACTAACACTTCACTATCAACATCTTTTGAGATTACCATTGACAAGAAACTCAACTGGACCCCTCACATAAAAGCAGTGGATGCACGAACAAGTCAGAGACTGGGAATATTGCAACAATAAAGTCACCTCCTGACTCCCCAAAGCCTGTTCTCATCTACAAGGCACAAGTCAGGAACCTGATCAAATACTCCCCACTTGCCTGGATGAGTTCACCTCCAACAACACTCAAGAAGCTTGATATCATCCAAGGGAAAGCAATCAGCTTGATTGGCACTGCATCCACAAGTATCCATTCCCTCCACCAGCTGCAGTGTGTACTATCTGCAAGGTGCTCTGCAGAAATTCACCAAAGATCCTCAGACAGCACCTCCCAAACACATGACCACTTCCATCTAGAAGGACGAAGCCAGCAGGTACAGGGGAACACTACCACCTGCAATTTCTCCTCCAAGTCACTCACTACCCTGACTTGGAAATATAGTGCTGTTCTTTCACTGTGGCTAGGTCAAAATCCTGTAATTCCCTCCCTAAGGGCATTTTGGGTCTACCTACAGCACATGGACTGCAGTGGTTCAAGAAGTTAGCTCACCACCACCTTCTAAAGAGGCAACTAGAGACAAGCATTAAATACTGGCCAGTCAGTGGCATCCACATCCCACAACTGAATAAAATAAAAAAAGATCTACTGTAGCTCAGGTAATCTCCACCTTGGCATCAGTCTCCAGTTCTGTCTTAATCTCATGATGTTTCATCATGATCCTGTAGCCTCACACTGTGGAACAATTACTTCGCAGGTACTAGTAAACTGCAGAGCCCCAGAAATGGAGAAATAAAGTAGAGGATGAGAAGGCCTATGTGAAGGCAGCAAAGGCGGGAAATTGGAAATAACACCTTTTATGGGCTAGGAGTAAGTAGTAAAATGTGTGTTTATTAATCTCAGTACGTGTCAAGAGGAGAGCAGACCGAGCATACTGCATTCGATACAGATTGTAGGGGCAGAATTTGCATGTTAATTTGCATGTTAATTTGCATGTAGGGGCAGCCTCACCATCTTTTGATGTTTTAATGTGTCACTAATCAGGAGAAAGGATTGACAAGGATTGTAACAATTTTTTTATACAAACCTAAAGAACTATAGACACTGTAAATCAGTAAGAAAAGCAGAAATTAATGGAAAGTTCAGCAGGTCTGGCAGCATCTATGGAGAGAAATCAGAGTTAATGTTTCAGTTTTCATGACATGTCCTCAGAACAGTTGGACTCAAAACATTAACTCTTGATTTTTTTCCCCAGATACTGCCAGACCTGCTGAGTTTTTCCAGCAATTTTTATTTTTGTAACCATTTTTTCCTCATGAAGAACATTGAAAAGTATTAGTTTTGATCACTTAGTGTGGTACTAGTGGTCATTTGAAGTTGAAAATTTCTATTGGTAGAGCTTTGTCTCCATCCCAGACTGAATTTCAGTGGTTACCATTGAAATACTTTTCATGGAATGCAGGGGTCTTGGACATGTTATACAAAATATATTGCAATTATCCAAATCATGGAAGTTTAACTGGCATGGAGTTGTCTATTAATAATATTAAATGACATGGTGTAATGGATATTGAAAAGCTGATAGAAATGACAACAATATTCTTTTTAATATACACTCATGGAACATTAGTTTGTTGGCTGAATCACCATTGATTGTCCCAGTCCTAATTTCCCTTTAGAAGGTGGTGGTGAAATGCTACAGTCCATTTGGTGTAGGAATACCCAAAATGCTATTAGGGGCGGAATTCCAGGATTTTGACCCAGCGACTTTGAAGGAATTGTGATATATGTTTCCAAGTCAGGATGGTGAGTGGCTTGGAGGGAAACTTGCAGGGGATGGTGTTCCCATGTACCTATTGCCCTTGTCCTTCTAGATGGAAGTGGCCATAGGTTTGGAAGCTGTTATCTAAGGATCTTTGATGAATTTCTGCAGTGCATCTTGTAGATAGTACACACTGCTGCTACTCAGCATTTGTGGTGGGTGGAATGGATGCCTGTGGTTGTGGTGCCAATCAAGCATGCTGCTTTGTTTGGAATAATGTCAAGTTTATTGAGTGTTGTTGGAGCTGCACTCATCCAGGCAAGTGGGGAGTATTCATCACACTCCTAACTTGTGTCTTGTTGATGGTGAACAGGCTTTGGGGAGTCAGGAGGTGAGGTACTTGCTACCATTTAACATTAAACTAATTTATACAATGTGACAGCCCATTCAGTATCTTTATAGTCAGCAGTAGAATGGTGGAATGTGAAAAATCCCACAATGATTCAGCAGTCATAACAAAGACTGTACTGTATGTGGTATATTTTCTCTTATGCACAAAGATAAAAAAGATGTTCTTATTAAAATGACCTTACAGAGTCAATATTCAGGCTTCTGGTTTAGCAGGATGTCCTTATTTATCGATTGTCTATTGTGAACTCAAAAGTATGTCACATGTAATTTCCCAACCAAGTAATTGGATAGAATGTTGTATTCAGTTATGCTTAAATTTCCAATAGATGCTGCTGATTGGTGAGATTCCCTAATAGCAGTTGTAAACTGGGAAGTAATCCCTTATCAACTGATAATGTGTTGTTAAATGAATGTGTTATGAAGTAAGGTTGAGGGATCTAAGGCTTTTCTCACTGGAGTGAAGAAGGATGAGAGGTGACTTGATAGAAGTGTACAAAATGAAGAAAGGCATAGATAGAGTGGTAGGCCATTGGACATGCTCTCCCTACCAAGATCATTCCCTTATTTTTGTTCAATCATGGGGCATGAGCATCATTGATTGGCCACCATTTTATTGACCATCTCTAGTTGCTTAAAAAGTCACCTTAAAAAGGTGATGAGCGGTCTTCTTGAACTGCTACTGTTCACATGTTGTAGGTAGACAAACCATAACCAGAGACCTTTTGTCCCAGGGCGGAAATGTCTATCATGAGGGGACATAATTTTAAGGTGATTGGAGGAAGGTTTAGGGGAGATGTCAGAGGTAGGTACATTACACAGAGAGTGGTGGGTGCATGGATTGGACTGCCATTGGTGGTAGTAGAGTCAGGGACATTTAAACGACTCTTGGATATGCACATGGAAGATAGTATAATAAAGGGTATGTAGGTTAGTTTAATCCTAGAGTAGGATAAAAGGTCGGCACAACATCAAGGGTCAAAAGGCCAGTACTGTGCTGTACTGTTCCATGTTCTATGTTTCTTTAAGTGTAAGCACTGTTTAAAGCATACTCCTCAATAAGTTGGCAACATTAGAAACAATGGGACTAAAAAAAATCTCTCAAAATTGAACCTGGTGTCAGTGGGAATGCACAAGGGCTAGGAATCATTGTTCTGTTCCTCCAAAAGGAATGCACATTGTAGCTGTACAAAATTGCTGAGATTTTGGATTATTCCAGCAAATGCCTATTGAGTTAATCAACGTCATGCAATATTGGGCTAGATTTATATGGGGTCTCCTTGACATATTCCACTCACCTGCCACTAAAAATCCAGGGAATGTGTAGATCACCCACAATTCTAATGGTTGCCCCAGCAATTTAATACTAGGAGGAATTTTAATGGCTTTCAGACACACTTCCACTCCTATCTTGGGAGGAAGGTCCACTTTAGAACTATCACCAAACAGACTGGTTGGCAGTCTGTAGTTCCAGCATTATCAGATGGAAACAGATGGAATGCAGTAGTTCCACCACATCAAGGAGGCCAGGAAATTCCGGAGGAAGGGGTCTTAGCAAGGTAAGTGAGGGACTGGGTTCAAGTAGAAATGGAGTAGTATTATCATTGCAATGGGTCAAAATCCTGCAATTCCACCCCCTCCCCCATGGCATGGTGTGTCTACCTACAACATGTGAACAGTAGCAGTTCAAGAAGACCGCTCATCACCTTTTTAAGAGCAACTAGAGATGGTCAATAAAATGGTGGCCAATCAGTGATGCTCATGCCCCATGAGTGAACAAAAATAAGGGAATGATCTTGGTAGGGAGAGCATGTCCAATGGCCTACCGGTCCCCACAAGAGGTCCTCTTTGCCCGACAGTAACTAGTGCAGCTAAAGCTGTTGGACCTTCTGAATGAGTGGGTCTCCCCTCACCATGAGTAAAATACTGACAGTGACCTGAGAGCTCAAGTGACCATTCTGGGCCAGTCAACCAACACCACCTCAATCTCCATAACATTTCAGACAGGTAAGCAGCAGTCCAGTAGCTGGAAGGTAGGCAGACCATTGGATGTTTCCAGCTCCTTGCCATCAAATCTGCTGTTGGGGTTGTGTAAATCAAGCTGATCATTTCATTCAGAAAAAATTATGTTGGGATTGGGATTTGTTTTTCAGTTCCCTTGGAAGGCCTTAAGAGCCAATCTTACTTTGATGAGATGCGGAGAGACTACATTAGAGAGTTGAGTAGAGCCATTAACTTGCAGGAGAAAGGTGCACAGAGCAACTCTCAACGCCTTTACCAGCTGACTAAACTCATGGACTCGATGCATGAAGTAGGTGTGGTTATTTTAATTCGATATTTCTTTAATAGGTAGTTCTTTTGGTCAGTGAGGATTATTAACCTAGTGTCACATGTGATATGTTGAATGGATTATTAATTAATTTTACCAACAGATCTTGAACAAAGCTCCTCTGTCAGCCAATAATTAGTGATCTTTCTGCAGGGTGCCTCAATCTGCATTTATTTTTTGCAGAGGGTGCTAAAGGGTGAGTGAAACCCAGATATAACTGTCCATACAGAACATGGTAAAAGTTGGGGCAATTTAATCCAATCAGTCTTTCAACTTTGGTATAAGTTAAATGAATTATAATTAACATGAAAAAATATAGGCAAAGTATGTTTTATCCAATATGTAAAACAATAAAGCAAGTGAGTAGCTGGGGTAGGTGCTGGTCTCAATAGTACAATGAATAAAATCACATTCTCAATGTGTGAATAAGCTGTCCAGTGTTTCTCTTTCCAACATCACAAACACCCCCTCCCCTCTACCTTACAATTCTCTCCACTAGTTTTCTTGTCTCCTCAAAATCTGAAGCACTGAGTGTTTCCTCAATGATAATTCCCAGAGCAACTTCTGATGAGTCATCCAATGTTTTCTATCTGAGTCTGCAGGTGATTGTGCTCATAGTCAAGCTCCCTCCAGTGTTTGCCTGAGTTATTTAATCCCTCCATTAAACAGAGATCTCATGACAAAAATGAAATCACAATTAACTCAAATAATTTTCCCTGTTCTCACCCGGTATTGTAATGCTCTTACGACCACGATGACTAAGATCAGCAAATTCCACACCAACTGAGGATTGAATTCCTGTTCCACTTGACCCAGCTACTCACTTGCTTTATTGTTTTACATATTGGATAAAACATACTTTGCCAATATTTTTTCATGTTAATTATAATTCATTTAACTTATACCAAAGTTGAAGACTGATTGGATTAAATTGCCCCAACTTTTACCTTGTTCTGTATGTACAGTTATATCTGGGTTTCACTCACCCTTTAGCACCCTCTGCAAAAAAAAAATGCAGATTGAGGCACCCTGGAAATGAGGATTTGGTGCACAACTCCAGAATGCAAACATTTCTTACCTGTATTGGCTATAATGTGATTCCAGTCCCATTAGTTTAAATGCCATGGCGATTGCACGATTTTCTTATAACATGAGATTGCACGAGAACAGGACTATCACTTAATGTCAGAACTAAATGTACTCCTTACTGAAAGAAATAATATCAGAAATAATTGTTGCTTGCAACCAGATGGCAAATGTTTTACATGTTCATGTGACTTTCATCTACTCATTATTGTATGGATATATAAGGCAAAGCATTAATAGTGATAGAAGACAAAGAGTAACAGTAAAATAGTGTTTTTCTAATGGGGATTTGTAACCAGTGGTGTTCCACAGGGATCAGTGCTTGGATCTCAGTTGTTCATAACATACATAAATAATTCCAAGGAGAATGTAGATTTTGGGAACTATGGATAATGAGGAGAATTGCACGAGGATACAGCAGGATATAGATAGGTCGGAGACTTGGGTGGAGAAATGGCAGGTGGAAGTTAATCTAGACAAATGTAAGATGAAGCATTTTGGAAAATCTAATTCAGGAGGGAAATCTACAGTAAATGACAGAGCACTTTGTAATACCAACATACAGGGGGAACCAAGCATGCATGCCCACAGTTCCCAGAAAGTGACAACACAAGTGGATAAGGTGATCAAGAAGGCTTATAGCATGCTTGCCTTCGTCCGTCAGGGCACAGAGATTAAAAATTAGAAAGTCATATTGCAGCTGGTTAGAACTTTAGTTAGGTCACATTTAGAATATTCATAAAGTTGTGGTTGGCACATGAACAGAAGGATATGGAGGTTTTGGATAGGGTACAAAAACAATTTACCAAGATATTGTCTGGTTTGGGGAGTATTAGCAACGAGGAGTAATTGGACAAACTTGGTTTGTTTTCACTTGAACAGCAAAGGATGGAAAGGCAACCTGATACAAATTTTAAAAATAATGAGAGGTGTGGATAGAATGGATAGTCAGAGTCTTGTTCCCAAGTAGAAATGCCAATTATTAGGGATCATAGGTTTAAGATAAAAGGGGGTAAGTTTAAAGAACATGTGAGAGGCAAGTTTCTTACACAGAGGATGGTAAGCGCCTACAATGTGTTGCCAGAGCAAGTGGTAGAAGAGAATACAATAGCAACATTTAAGATGCACCCTGACCAATTTATGAATAGGCAAGGAATAGAGGGATATGGACTGCATAGAGGCAAAAGGTTTTTAGTTTAGAACAGCATCTTGTGTTAGCGCAGTCTTGGTGGACTGAAGAGCCTGTTCCTATGCTGTACTATTCTTTGTTTTCTTTAACTGATGTTTACAGTTAAATCACTGACAGCTAGGGAACCGATACTAGCCTGTATTAAGTTTTTGTCTTTGACATCAACGGAATTTCTGCATGTATCGCTCATTATGTCCATTAGTATGTGATAGAAACCATGCAAAATATTGAAATTTACCAGGTAAAGAAAACACAGTCTTGGTAATTCCATTGTCTCTTTTCAATAGCTTGTCAAGAAACTACATCAATTCTGCTTGAATACTTTTGTTCAGTCCCAGGCACTGAGTGTGGAATTTCCAGAGATGATGTCAGAGATTATAACAACGCAGTTACCCAAGATTCTGGCTGGCCTCGTGAAACCATTGCTCTTTCACAAGAAATGAGTAAATTTCATTCTGTGTTGTGCCTGATTGCCTTCATTTACAGGCAGCATTTTTCTGCATTATGCAAGTTGACAGCTTTATTCTATTTTTGTGACCATGACATTACAGCGAGTGAAGATTGTTTCCAAATTTATTATCAAAGAATTAGCAATGCTGTTTGGCCTACAGTTATAGTGGGAGTCCATTGCCATAGCTGCTCTATATGTTTTGTAAGCAATGAAATGTGAATTTAGGTCTTGTTGTTTAATGTGTAACTTCCAGATCAAATTGATTTTGTATCTTTTGGTACTTTCTGGTATTTTGTAACTATCAAAATATGTAAAGTTTCTGCATCGTCTGTGATATGAAATGGAAATGCTTATGTTCTTCAGTTTGAAAGCTGCATCACCCCAAAATTTCTTTATTCATCATACTTCATATGGCATAAATGATATGAGTGTTCTTATGTAGTTGTTTCAGTGAATTGTATGACTATCCTTTGCTGTGTCTGATTAGAAAACCTCCTTTGTTTTGTCTGTCCTTCTGTCACAACCATCATTTGTATTGGATGCTGAATCATTACAAGAGATCAGCTTTACAAAGATGACTGTCACAAGCTTTTGTGTTTAATGATAAATAGTCTGTTATTATAGTTTGGGAATTTATAAGTCAAACTGACATTTTAAATCCTGCATTTACCTGCTCTCAACATTTGCACCTGATTCCCAATTCAACAAAATATGCAACTTTACAATATTGATACAACAGGTCAAATAAACTGAGATTCTAACAAGCTTCAAGCTAAACTGGCTGCATATAAATCTCTACATATGAACAGCTACAAAAAAAGGGTCTTGTATCAATGTCAGTGACCATGTTTGTGAATTCCAGATCCAGAGCTTTTATTAGGGACTATATTAATCCATGTTGGTTAGAGACAAAAATAACTGCAGATGCTGGAATCCAAAATTGACCAGCAGGGGGCTGGAAGAGCACAGCAAACCAGACAACATCAGGAGGTGGAGAAGTGAATCCTTCGGGTCTCACCCTTCTACAGGATTGGGGATGGGGCTGGGTGTGGGGGGAGCTGCAGAAAAAGGGGAGATGGGGACAGGGTACAACCTGGTTGGTCAATGGGAGGAATGACAGAGGTTCACCTGCCTCTTTTCCAACCTAGCTTTTTGCAACAGGTGCTCCCAATGTGGTCTTCTCTACATCAGAGAGACCGAACGTAAACTTAGGGAACAGTTCACTGAGCATCGCAGCCGGGTCTGCAGGGTCCAACCAGACCTCCCAGTCACTCTCCACTTCAATTCCCCCAACCACTCCCTTTCTGACATGACCATCCTTGGTCTCCTCCATTGCCAAAACAAACCACAGCTCCTATTGGAGGAACAACACCTTATCTTTCACCAGAGCACCCCACAGATCAAAGGAGTCATTGAGTTCTCCAATTTCAAATAACCTCCCTCCACATCCCCCAACTGCCTTCTCAGCATCCCCCCCCCCCCCCCTTCCACTCCTCCCTGACACCAACTGGATTCATTCCTCCCATTGACCAACCAGGTTGTACCCTCTACCTGTCTTCACCTATCCCCATTTTAACAGTGTGCACCCACTTCCCCTTTATCTGCAGTTCCCCCTACCCCCACCCCCAGTCCTGAAGAAGGGTACCCAAAACGCTGACTTCTCTACCTCCTGCTGCTGCCTGGCTTGTTGTGTTCTTCTAGCCTCCTGCCTGTCTATATTAATCAATGTGACAGCACTGTGCTCTCCTGAATACCTTTCCCTGTTATAGCCAGTCACTGGGGTTCAGTTGGTTAATGTTGCTTCCATTAAAAGGAAACAGAGAGAATATAAAATTTATATTTTTGTTGTGTTTTCTTCAGGGCTAGTTCTCATCATTTGCTAATAATTACGACAAATATTCCTTTCTTAGTCAAAGAAACAAGTACATGCTTATCAACAAACCAAAAACTTGAATGCCAGATACCATATTGTTACAATAATACAAAGCAAAGACCTATGAATGCTGGAAATTAGTTAAAAAACAGAAATTGCCAGGAAAATTCAGCAGGTCTGGCAGCATCTGTAGTGAGAAAACAGAGTTAATGCTTTGAGTGCAGTGATTGGTGAAGAGTCACCGGACTTCAAATATTAAGTCTGCTTTATCTCCCCACAAATCTTGCTAGACCTGCTGAGTTTCTCGAGCAATTTCAGCTTTTGTACCATATTGTGGCAACAGAGTTATTGCAGGGCTCACATTGCAGTGTGGACAAAGTGAGGACTACAGATGCTGGAGATCAGAGTCGTGAGTGTGGTGCTGGAAAAGCACAGCAGGTCAGGCAGCATCTGAGGAGCAGGGGAATCGATGTTTCTGGTATAAGCCTTTCATCAGCCCTTCATTCCTGATGAAGGGCTTATGCCCGAAACATTGATTCTCCTGCTTGTCGGATGCTGCCTGACCTGCTGCATCTTTTCAGCACCACACTCTCAACTCACGTTGCAATGTGCTGGTATATGTTTGGGAATGTGTAAACCATAACATCTGCATAATTCCAAGCAGAAAAATTACTTATTGTGTTTTTTCATAATCAGGGAATTGAGTTCACTGCATGCATGACATGTCCTGTAATCCTCTAAACACTGCCTGATAAGAGATGTAAACTGATCATTGCCTGATCACAATTGTAGGCAGTACATATTTAGAAACAGGAGACTCATGTAAAAGGCCCGTGTGTTTTTGATGACCACAAAACTGAGAATGTAATGGCCTGTTACACTCAACAGGAATGTAATCCTGACTCATGAAAAGGCACATTTTATCTTACTACAGCATGACTGTGTTGATTGGAACAAAGTTGTCTCCTCACCCTAGTGCCTGGCTCTGAGCTGGTTGGTCAGAGTCCATGTACTGTGCACATACAAATAAAGGGTGATTGGTGACAGGACACTGGCCTCTGTGCAGTTATTTCATGAAAGAGGATGTCACCCCACCGACTGATTAAAGGCATCACCTAAATCACGCTATGTTCTGGCCTGGCCTTCTCAGGGAGAGTCTTATTTTCGATTCAATTTTGGAAAATTGAGCAGATGTAATTTTTCATGTCGATGATGTCTCAGAAGAAAACCAATGGTCACCCAAGTTAAGAAATGAGGTTTGGCAAATTGGATCTTAACTTTGGTGCATGTCTTCTGGATGAACTAATTTACCAGGCAAAGAAAAAAATTAGATTCAATCTTCAAAACCAGCCAAGCGAAAAGAATGCTGCACAGAGTAACATTCAGACCAGTTGAAGAGAATTTCACTATCTATAATCAAAATTGTGTTCAATCAGGTAGCCAATCACCTGATTTGCCTCTTATTTCCTAGACATCTGCTCTTTCTTATCATGCACTCCCTTCAAGGACACAAAGAGAATTGCTGGCTGTATTTCCAACAGATTAAACAGATACACAACTGTTTGTCAGCCTACTCCAGAGACATTATGGATAATATCTGCTGTGTACAACACGTCACTTGAGAATAAATATTTCCCTCCTTGCTGAGGGAAATTCCCAGTAACCATTACATTTAAACATTATTCTTGTTGCACAAGGTTTCTGATCTGCATTGTTCAGCTCTTATTGAATTTTCAGTACAAGCTTAGTGACTATCTGAGAGACCTTGTTGATGGCCATGATTCCTTGCAATTTATTATCAATCCCTAGGTTATAAATTCACATTTAAACCAACTATATTAATGTTCAGGAAATATCTGGGTGTAAAGGAGCTAAACTACTTTTAAAATTCACCATTTTATCAAAATCATTGACGTACATAACATTTTGTACGTCAATGATTTTGGTAAAATGGTGAATTTTAAAAGTAGTTTATACATTTTGTTATGTATACTATATTATTGATTCTACAGCATCATATTAATAATTTGGCAACATAGTGCCTCAAAAGTTCCTTTTATAAAGCAACATTAAACTGAGTCTCGATGCATATCAGGTCGAGGTGTAAGTCTTTCCTGATTCTGTACAAGATACAAAATTTCATTGGACAGGTAGGAGGCATGCTGCAGTTGGTATCTTTGGCCTGAGTTAGTCAATAAGAATTATGGAGCACTTCTGCTCATTGACTTTGGATCAGTGATCCTTCCTATGAAATGCCCTTGCATGGAAATTGGATGAGTACAGGGTTTTGTTTTTTGGGTTGACCTATGCCATTCCCTCTTCTCACTCCTTCTCTATGAATTGAATGCATACCCACAGTCAAGTCTCAGCAATAATTATTTGGTCAAAAGAATAGCTCTTCAGGCAAGTCAGTACAAGTTCAAAAATGCAGGTTGAGCTCATGGGAAAATTGGCAATGAAAACCAAATTATAATACCTATAATCTTTTGTCTGATGATCTGAATTAATATTTAAATCATCCCATGGTGACAGCCATACAATTACTGGAAGCAAATTGAAAAATGGGGCATATGTGAGACAGGGAGAGAGGGAGAAGGATTGAGATTACATAGTTTTCAAAAGAAATGATGACATAGTTCAGAAGCTCTGAAGCTTGTTACCTTGATCACAATATAAATTATGTCATATTCAAGACCAGAATGTTGTCACTGATGGAATTGGTTCAAGTTTTATCACAAGAAATATCTTTATATTTAGAATAATTCTGTATCCTAAAGATGCAAATTGAGTTCTTAAAAACTTCTTGATCAAGAAGTGCTAACTAAAACCAAAAACCATGATTTACAGTTATCTGTATCAAAGCTCTGTTGATACAAGTAGCATCTTTCCATCTCATTATGGCATCTTTCCACATGCATCCATAATCGACCTGTGACTGCCATTGGTCCCACATAACATGGAAGAGAGTGCTGTTTCTGTTTCTCATCTTAGCACATACATGCTGCTCAAGCAACACAATATTATCTAATTTGACGCGTGATTTCTCATTGATTCTGTCTATGAAAAGCATAAACATAACTTCTGAAAGCCAGCAAAATTAATTTGGCAGTGATGCAATGAACTCTGCTCTTACAATGGTTTCTTCCTCTTCCATGTAAGATCACCATGGCATGGACAGTTAACATGATTTTGATTTTGGCTTAGTAAGAAACGTTGTTGAAATAAAGTTATATTCCACATACCATATATTTATTACTCTGTTTCACTGTCGATGGCTTTGTTGGAAAGATGCTGGGAAATAGAAAAGGGGGCATCAACACTGATGACATGTCTATCTTGATTTTGGGTTTAGCATTAATCTGCTCTTATGTGGTCATATTTTATCATGTCCAAATGTTCAGAATTCAGAATGTTCATACCATTTTATGAAATAAGCTTCAATTTTTTTTAGATTTCTCTCATTGTCAGGCTTTTGAATTTATTGACGCACTTTCAAACATTTCTAAAATACAATTATAAGAGGTTTTATTTAGTTGTAGTTTTTGCTTCAGCATGGCAAATGGAATACAGCTTTCAACCCATTCTTCTTTATTAGAGCTATACTAAATAGTCTTGCATTGATCACATGAAGACACAACACAAAAATCAATAGCTTGAAAAAGCCAGAGGGTTTTTCTTATGAGGTCAGGGAAGAGTTTTTGAAGGAACAGTTATTCCTCTGGTTTTCTTGATTCTTCACTTTTGGTATGTGGAGAGTAACGTCACTCAGATAATTGTTGACTCCAAAATTTAACCATGTGTAGCTTAAACATGGAACCGTATGAAACCACAGGATATCAATTTCCTCTCTGCCTCAATATTTGTGTAGGTTTATACTTCTGTTCAGCAACAAAGGAGTTTGAGATGAGCATGTTAGACATTTCTATGATATCTGACAGTGAAATTTTAATTCCTACATTATTCCCAAGAAAGTTTGAACTTTCAAAGCCTCTAATTCAATTTAATTAATGTAATAAAGAGCTTTTTATGATATTTTCCTTGAAGTTCTGTCAATTAGGAACTACGTTCCCAGGTGTGCTCATGCTTAAACCAAAAATGATTATTCAGCAGCTTGAGCAGTAAACCTGAAGAACCAATTTTATAATACTGCAGTTATGTAATCAAAGCATATTTTCGAATGCTTGTATTTATTTGGTGAAATACATTTGAACTATAAGCAAAGATTAGGCATGAGTAAAAGTATTGAACTAAAGAAATTAAAATGACAATTTATGCTGTCTCTGGTTTCATTCATGTACCATTTTTGTTCACTATTTATAATCATGCTTTTAATTTTGAAAAGTAAAAAAAATAAAGAAAATTGTGGGATCATGCAGCTTTACAATTAATAGATATTATGAAAATTATTAGACTTAATACCGTAGGAAAAGAATATGGGAGTGATTGATCATTGACATTGTTATAGCTCTTAAATATGAGGCCAAAAGGAAATAGGTTATCTGACCAAGTACATAGACATTGATTACCAACGCATCTGACCCTGCACTTTTTATTCTCTCAAAATCAAAGCCATTGAATGCATGACAGATACAATCTGCACACCACACTAGAAAAATAAGCAAATCACTAAGTTGCAGATTCTGCACAGATTGACATTACAGGACCAGTGGTGCAACAATACCTTAACTCATCATAAAGTGACAACTTTATCTACTAGTACGCAAGTTGTAATTGTTTAACAACATCTTAACTGTAGAAACATGGGAAATACATTAGGGATGCAAGAAAATCATCATTGGTGATGATTTATTGGCTGTTATATTTTAGAAAACAACTTCAGAAAATCATGCTTACAATTTCAATGAATTATAGGAACTGCACAGAATTTTTTTCAATCATCAGTTTCTTTTTTTATAAGATGAAATCTTTTGCCAAAATTAGATACTAATTAGGTTCACATATTTTGAAAGCATTAACTAAACTGACATGAGTTTGAATCAGTTATATCAAATGTTTGTAACTGAAATTTCTTAAACCAGCCTGAAAGGAAAATAAAATGAATTGCCATTGAATTATTTGACCAAATTATTTCCTGACCTGCTAATTAGTTCAGAAGAAATAGGCTTAACTGTAACCAAGATGACAAACACTTTAAAACTAAAATGGAAGAACTGTAGGAAGATAAAAGTATGTGCAAATTTGTAAACATTTTCCACATCTGTACTTCCCTTGCACAAAAAAACCGAAAAATGTTAATGTCAATGCAAAATTTTCCAGTTTTGGCAAAATAATTTATAATAATATCATAAGTTTAATGACAAAAGTATCTGGTACTCACCTTGAATGTACAATGTTTTAGCCAGTATCTTTTTTTTAAAGTTGAACTGTGTTTTAAAAATGTTACTTCTTTACTTGATCAATTAAAAACATATTTTAGCTTTGTTCCTTTAGTATCTCAGAAGACTTCAAAATAACAGAAATATTTATCATTCCAACTTATGATGTAGAATAAAAAGTAATGCCATCAGACACTGGAGCAATATCTCCATTGGACACAAGATCCAGCAAGTATATTTTCTCCATCTGCCATATAATTGACAAAATTGGTTGGTTCTTCTACAGGGAAGATTTTGATTCCTTATTTAACAACTATAAAGAGTTAAAATTGATGTTAGCACGAGCTGGGCATATGCATTCTCAGTAAATCTTTAGCAAAGAAAAGCTGAAAATGTAATATTATTCAACACAAGACACAGATATTAATAATAGTTTTCTTTTAACAGAGTATTACATCTCAACTGTCAACTTATATAAAAAAGTGTGAATGGAAATTCTCATCTCTTTACAGATATATTTTAATTAGTTGCAAGTTAAAAATACTTATTTGGTGTAGAGAAGTTGTAAATAATCAATATTTTTGCTTAGTAAATATAACTGCCTCATTTATCCAAAAACACTATGGGGTAAGAACATGATACTTGAAAGCAATCATATTTTTAAACAAGCTTTTGCACGCAATGGTGATAAGGAATCTGCTGTGACACAGTTGCACTGAAATTGGTGTCTATGACAATGAAAGCATAAGCATTTCTGTGATTTTCCAGGATATAGGAATGTAGCTGAAATGGTTCCTGCAGTTAACTAAATCAGCGATCATTAGGATTCAGATCAGTTCAATTGTCCAGTTTTCAGTTCAAAAGGTGTTCCTTTACTTTTGAATTCTCTTTTGCATTATGTTTATGTTCTATTTTTGATCTGATCAATGTAAAAATACAATCTGTGTATACCAATTTCATAACATTATTTGCAATAAAACAGATTGTCATTCTTATACTCTAGTGAATCTATTTGTAATGCTATAATACCTTTCATTCAACCAGTTTAGCAATATGGTTAACATAATGTGCTGGATGTTGGATAGAATTGACCTAATTAGATGTCTTGTTTTTGTACAATTTCGACCACAGCAGGAATAAAATAATCAATTCACGTTTGAAGTTGACTCCCCAACAATTGGTCCTCAAAATAGCAACAAATGTAAGAGCACCTGCAATATTTTGATGAAAAGCATTTCACCCATTGAAGTGTAACTGTTTGCAGTGCTGGCATTATCAGGTGCACACATTTTCAAAGAATGATTAAGGCAGATAATAAATTTATACTGGCTATTATGTCTATGATCTGAGTTGTTGCCAAATCTTCATTTACATTATCCACCCAGCTGTTCATTTGACTTTAATAGTGCTATTTTATTGCGTGCTGTAACTCGATTTCATACTGTTCTGACACACTTAAAAATTCAGCAAATGACATTTGTTAGTCATTGTTTTTTCATGAAACACACATTGTTAGCAATGGTCATCTTTAATCAAACAACTATTTTCAGCAAGCTGCATGTAGCAGAATTCTATTTAATGGAAGTTTTGTCTTCATTAACTGTATCATGTGCTTTTGATTAATGCTTTCTGGCATCCTGAAATTGTTTAATTGTTGATTTTTGTACATACCTGTCAATTTGTAGTTGTTTTGTATGGAGCAACAGTACAACTGCTTGTTAAATGTAAAGTTGACAGGTTTTAAAGATTAAAGTCTTTGTTTAGTGCTTGTCTGGCTCTAAAATGAAAACAGAGGTCAAAACCGAAAGAGTCTTTTTTGAGTCTGTTTATTTTGTCAGTTTTAACTTGGCCACACCTCTTGATTGAGCAGTTCTATTTTCACTTGCACTTCCATCACAGCTCAAGTGTAAGGCAAAATAATGATGTGTTAGGTGAGGAAAACTATCAACTCATTTTTTCAGCACACCAGGGGAACATGTTTAACGGGTTCCATCCTGGGAGCTGTCCATAAGTCAGTTTGTTCTCAAGTTGAAACAAAATGCAGGACGATATAAAGTAAGTACAGGAAACGTTTATATGTTAGATCTTTAAAATTACACCCCTGTATAGGAGTGCTTTCATTCATACAAACATTCGTGTTTCTTATATTATACATATTAGAACTCCTGTACTTTGGAATTCAATGCTTACATTTTAAATCTTTGGTTAAAAACTATTGCAGTATGTTCAATAATAGCAAAACTGTACTTTAAATGTAAGGATCATTTGGACAAGTAATGCTCTTACTTTAGGATTCCAAGAATTCTTTTAATAGCTAAGTTTGATCCAATCAGTTCCTCAGTGTGTCAGCAAAAATAAATTAAATCTAACGCTGCAGTAAATACTTTGATACTAATGCAGTGTTGAATAAGTTGGTAAGGCCTTTCACAAGGTCAGCAAGTAAATCAGTCCTTACATGTGATCATTATTCAGCAGGAGAACTGAAATGTTCAAATTAATAGTTTGCTCAAAATCATAGAACATAGAACTTTACAGCACAGTACAGGCCCTTCGACCCTTGATGTTTTGCCGATCTTTTACCTTACTATCAGATGAAATTAATCTACATACCCTTCAATTCACTAACATCCATGTGCCTATCCAAGAGATGCTTAAATGTCTCTAATGTATCTGACTCTTCTACCACTGCTGGTAGTGCATTCCACGCACCCACCACTCTCTGTGTAAAGAACCTGCCTCTGCATCTCCCCTAAACCTTCCTCCAATCAGCTTAAAATTATGCCCCCACATGATAGTCATTTCTGCCCTGGGAACATTCTCTGGCTATCCACTCTATCTCTGCCTTTCATTATCTTGTACACCTCTGTCAAGTCACCTCTCATCCTTCTTCACTCCAATGAGAAAAGCCCTATCTCCCTCAACCTTTCTTCATAAGACAAGGCCTCCAGTCCAGGCAACATCCTGGTAAATCCCTGAAGCTTCTACATCCTTCCTGTAATGAGGCAATGAGAACCGAACACAATATTCCGAGTGGGAAACCAGGGCTTTATAGAGCTGCAGCATAACCTCTCAGCTCTTAAACACAATCCTCCAGCTAATGAAAGCCAACACACCATATGCTTTCTTAACAGATCTATCACCTTGGATGATGACTTACAGGGATTTAAGGACATGGACTCTAAGATCCTTCTGTTCCCCTACACTGACAAGAATCCTGTCTTTAACCCTGTAATCAGCATTCAAATTCAACCTTCCAAAATGAAACACTTCCAGGTTGAACTCCATCTGCTATTTCTCAGCCCAGCTCTGCATCCTGTCAATGTCTCGTTGCAACCTACAACAACCCTCTACACTATCCACAACTCCACCTGCCTTCATGTCATTAGCAAACTTACTAACCCACACTTCCAAGTCATTTATAAAAATCACAAAGAGCTGAGATCCCAGAACAGATCCTGTGGAACATCACTGGTCACTGAGCTCTAGGCTGAATACTTTCTATCAACTATCACCCTCTGTCTTCTATGGGCAACCGATTCTGTATCCAGACAAATTTCCCTGTATCCCATGTCTCCTTACTTTCTGAATGAGCCTACCATGGTGAACCTTATCAAATGCCTTGCCAAAGTCCATATACATCACATCCAATGCTCTACCTTTATCGATGTGTTTTGTCACATCCTTAAAGAATTCAGTAAGGCTTGTAAGGCATGAGCTGCCCCCCTCACAAAGCCATGCTGACTATCTCTAATCAAGATGTGGAGGAGCCAGTGTTGAAGTGGGGTGGACAAAGTTAAAAATCACACAATACCAGATTATAGTCCAACAGGTTTATTTGGATGTTCTTTCTTTCAGAGTGCTGCTCCTTCATCAGGTGATTGTGGGGAATAAGACCATAAGGCACAGAATTTATAGCAAAAGATTGCAGTGTCATGCAACTGAAATAATAAATTGAACAAACCTGGATTGTTGTTAAGTCTTTCATCATTTACAAAGGATTACAGGTTTCAGTTTATTAATATGTAAATTCCAGAACTTAATTTAAGTCACCTTCTCGTGACAACTTAAGGTTTTATAACAAAAGGTGACATCTCAGCTCAGACAATGCATTAAAGGTGTTAGGTTAGAGTCTGTCTGTATCCCAATCCTGGGTCATCTGGTTCTATTTCCAAAGTGGAATTTACAAAATATTACATGGATTGACTGCCTGCAGGTTGTGCATTTTTTGAGCAAAATACAATGTATGTGCAAATATAATTCTGCAAATACAAATTCACCCCATAGACCTATATGTGTGTGTGAATGTGCATGGCAGAGAGAGAGAGTGAGAGAGTGAGTGTGTACATGTGAGTCATTGCATGTGAGTGCGAGTGCAAGTGAGGGAGTGTGCATTTGCATGTGTGAAAGTTTGGTAAAGTAGGTGTGTGTGGGTGTGATAGAGAAAAAGCCTGTGAGAGAGTCGTGTGTGTGTGTGTGTGTGTGTGTGTGTGTGTGTGTGTGTGTGTGTGTGTGTGTGTAGTGGGGTTACCTGTAGTGTGACATGAACCCAAGGTCCCAGTTGAAGCCATTCCCATGGGTACCAAACTTGGCTTTCACCCTCTGCTTGGCCACTCTATGTTATTGCATATTCCTCGGAGGATGGTCCCCTGAAAATCCAAGGCTGAATGTCCCTGACTGCTGGTTCCCTCCCAGTCAGGAAACACTTCAGCGGTCCAGGACATTTGGCCTTTGATCTTCGGTGACCATCCTCCAAGGTGGAGGCAATAACCGCAAAGTGGCTGAGCAGAAGCTGATAGCCAAGTTCGGTACCCATGGGGATGGCCTCAATCAGGGCCTTGGATTCATCTCACACTACAGGTGACCCCACTACACAAAACACTCTCTCTCACTCACACATACACACACGTGCGCACAGACTCTCTCACAGGCTTATACTCCATTACACCCATACACACACTTTACCAAGCTTTCACACATGCAAATGCACACTCTCTCACTTGCACTCACACTCACATGCAGACACTTTCTCTCTCTCATGCATGTGCACATACATATAAGTCTATGGGGTGAATTTTGAATTTGCAGAATTATACTTGCAGATACACTCTATTTTGCTCAAAAAATGCACAACCTGCAGGCAGTAAATCTATTTTATAAATTCCACTTTGGGAAATAGAACCACTCTGACCCAAGATTGGGATACAGACAGACCCTGATCTCGCACCTCTAATGCATTGTCTGAGCTGAGATGTCACCTTTTGTTATAAAATCTTAAATTATCTTGAGAAGATAACTTAAATGATGTTCTGGGAATTACATTTTAATGAACTGAAACCTGTAACCCTTTGCAAAAGATGAAAGACTTAACAACAATCCAGGTTTGTTCAATTTATCATTTCAGTTGCAAGACACTGTAATACTTTGCTTTAAATTCTGTGCCTTGTGGTCTTATTCCCCACAAACACCTGATGAAGGAGCAGCACTCTGACAGCTAGAGCTTCCAAATAAACCTGTTGGACTATAACATGGTGTTGTGTAATTTTTAACTATCTCTAATCAAGCTATGCTTTTTGAAATAATCATCAATCCTGTCTCTCAGAATCCTCTCCTAATTTGCCCATCGTTGACGTAAGACTGACTGGTCTGTAATTCCCAGGGTTGTCCCTGTTCCCTTTCTTGAACAAGGGAATAACATTTGCAACCATCCAATCATCTGTTATGACTCCAGTGAACAGTGAGGGTGCAAATCAGACAATCAAATTCTTTTCAAAAAAGTTACTACAGTTTGCTTAAATGCTGAATATGCGAATTAAGATCAGTATGAACAGAGAACCCACATTGGCCACATGCAATTGAAGAAAGCACAAAATGTACATTGCTGACATTCATAACTAAGAATGTTGGTTCTACAGTAATTGGCAATTCAGTTGTATCTGGAGGAGTAATGGCACCAGATATTCAATAGTTCACAATATACCATTAGAAGAAATTAATATCTTACTTCTTTGTGCTGATGCTTTGTGTCTAATATCAGGCTCATTCTCACATCCAAAGAAATGAAGAACTTGTACTTGCATCATATATATGATTTCTTCAGTATATTTCCAAGTGTACTTCATTGGCTGTGGAAGTGTGGCCATTCAATCTTTTAGACAAATGTAAATCAATTTTCACAGAGCAAGCCAAAACAAAAAGCATTGAGATGAACCATCAAATAATCGGGTTTGAGATTGTTGACCAGAATATTGGAAAACCTTTCTGTTTTGAAAAAATGTGATTGAACAGCCATATAGTGTTTCGGTTTAACAAGCCTAAGAGTGTAATACCTCAAACAACGTCACATCTCTCAGTATGACACTAGCAACTTGGATTGAGTGTTCAGACCGGGAGTATGGCTTGAACACACCATCTCTGTCTGAGCTACAAACGTGTCACTACTAAGCCATGTAGATACATTTTCAATCTAAATCCATATGTTTATAATTGTCCTGAGACTCTTATCAATATGAGTATTGACTAAACGATATTTCTGTACAGAATGGAGTGGCACGGTAACTCAGTGGTTAACACTGCTGCCTCACAGCACTAGGGACCTGGGTTCGGTTCCAGCCTCAGGCAACTGTCTGTGGGGAATTTGCACATTCTCCCCATAACTGCGTGGGTTTCCTCCGGGAGCTCTAGTTTCCTCCCACAGTCCAAAGATGTGCAGGTTTATTTGACAGCTAGTATTTCCAAATAAATTTGCTGGACTATAACTTGGTGTTGAAAAGTTTTGTAATTGGGATACTTTTTTAAAAAATCTTTCAGATGATGTCAGCAGCATTGCGATCTCTAATTACACAGGAATTGAGTAACTTGCTCAGCCGTTTCAAATAGTAGTTAGGAGACAGCCATTGTGTATGGAGTCACATGTAGACCAGACTCTTTAGATCTCTTCATCTTCCCAAGCTAAAGGGCAATATTTACCTCCCTCTCCCAAAAAATGAATGCCCTTCCTGCACTTGCACACATGCAGGTTTGTACAAGAAGCATCACCAATGACAATACATTTTACATTCCTGACATCTAATAGAGTCATAGAGCGATAGAGATATACAGCATGGAAACAGACCCTTCAATCCAACTAGTCAATGCCAACCAGATATCCTATATTAATCTAGTCCCGTTTGCCATATAGTCCAATATCCCTCTAAACCCTTCCTCTTCATATATTTGTCCAGATGCCTTTTAAATAGAACATAGAACATAGAAAAGTACAGCACAGAACAGGTCCTTTGGCCCATGCTGTTGTGCCAAAGATTATTCCTAATCTAAAAATAAAATACCCTAATCTATGCACCCCTCAACTCACTGCTATCCATGTGCATGTCCAGCAGTTGTTAAAGGTCCCTAATGACTCTGCTTCCACTACCACCGCTGGCAACGCATCCCATGCATTCACAACTCTCTGTGTAAAGAACCTACCTCTGACGTCTCCTTTATACCTTCCTCCTAATATCTTCAAACTATGATCCCTCATGCCAGTCAAACCTGCCCTGGGGAAAAGTCTCTGGCGATTGACTCTATCCATACCTCTCATTACCTTGTACACCTCGATCAGGTCACATCTCTTACTCCTTCTCTCTAGCAAGAAAAGTCCAAGCTTAGTCAATCTCTCTTCATAAAACAAGCCCTCTAATCTAGGCAGCAAATCTTCTTTATACCCTCTCCAAAGCCTTTGTTTCTTTCCTATAATAGGGCAACCAGAACTGGACACTCTATCGTCTCACACTTACCATCCAATGCCTGGAGGAAGATCACCTCATTTTCTGCCTTGGGACCTTGCAATCCCATGGCATCATAGAACATAGAACACAGAACATTACAGCGCAGTACAGGCCCTTCGGCCCTCAATGTTGCACCACCCTGTCATACCAATCTGAAGCCCATCCCCACCTACACTATTCCATGTACGTCCATTTGCCTGTCCAATGACGACTTAAATGCACTTAAACTTGGCGAATCTACTACCAATGCAGGCAAAGCATTCCATACCCTTACTACTCTCTGAGTAAAGAAACTACCTCTGACATCTGTCTTATACCTATCTCCCCTCAATTTAAAGTTGTGTCCCCTCGTGTTTGCTGTCCCCATACTTGGAAAAAAGGCTCTCCCTGTCCATCCTATCTAACCCTCTGATTATCTTGTATGTCTCTGTTAAGTCACCTCTCAACCTTCTTCTCTCTTACGAGAACAGCCTCAAGGCCCTCAGCCTTTCCTCGTAAGACCTTCCTTCCATACCAGGCAACATCCTAGTAAATCTGCTCTGCACCCTTTCCAAAGCTTCCACATCCTTCTTATAATGCGGTGACCAGAAATGTACACAATACTCCAAGTGTAGCCGTACCAGAGCTTTGTACAGCTGCAGCATAACCTCCTGGTTCCGGAACTCAATCCCTCTATTAATAAAGGCCAAAACACTGTATGCCTTCTTAACAGCCCTGTCAACCTGGGAGGCAACTTTCAGGGATCTGTGTACATGAACACCGAGATCTCTCTGCTCATCTGCACTCTCAAGAATCCTACCATTAGCCCAGTACTTTGCATTCCGATTACTCCGGCCAAAGTGTATCACCTCACACTTGTCCACATTAAACTCCATTTGCCACCTCTCAGCCCAGCTCTGCATCCTATCTATGTCTCTCTGCAACCTACTACATCCTTCGTCACTATCCACAACTCCACCGACCTTAGTGTCGTCCGCAAATTTACTAACCCACCCTTCTAAGCCCTCATCCAGGTCATTTATAAAAATGACGAACAGCAGTGGACCCAACACCGACCCTTGAGGGACACCACTAGTAACTGGACACCAAGGTGAACATGTTCCATCAACTCTGTTTTCTTTCAGCAAGCTAATTACTGATCCAAACTGCTATATCTCCCACAATCCCATTCCTCCGCATTTTGTATAATAGCCTACTGTGGGGAACCTTATTGAACGCCTTGCTGAAATCTATATACACCACATCAACTGGTTTACTCTCATCTACCTGTTTGGTCACTTTGTCAAAAACTCAATAAGATTCGAAGGTCATGACCTACCCTTCACAAAACCGTGCTGACTGTCCCTGATCTGATTATTCTTTTCTAGATGGTTATAAATCCTATCTCTTATAACCTTTTCCAACACTTTACCAACAACTGAAGTGAGACTCACTGGTCTGTAATTACCAGGGTTGTCTCTACTACCCTTTTTGAACAAGGGAACCACATTTGCTATCCTCCAGTCCTCAGGCACTATTCCTGTAGACAATGATGATTTGAAGATCAATGCCAAAGGCTCAGCAATCTCTTCCCTTGCTTCCCAAAGGATCCTAGGATAGATCCCATCTGGCCCAGGGGACTTGTCTATTTTCACACTCTGCAGTATTTCTAATACCTCTTCCTTGCAAACCTCAATCTCCTCTAGTCTAGATGCAAGTATCTCTGTATCTTCCTCGCCAACATTTTCATTTTCTATAGTGAATACTGTCGTAAAATATTTATTTAGTGCTTCCCCTATCTGCTCTGACTCCACACACAACTTTCCACTATTATCCTTGATTTGCCCTAATTTAACTCTCGCCATTCTTTTATTCCTGACATACCTATGGAAAGCCTTAGGATTAACCCTGATCCTATCTGCCAACAACTTCTCGTGTCCCCTCCTGGCTCTTCTGATCTCTCTCTTTAGGTCTTTCCTGACTTCCTTGTAACCCTCGAGCGCCCTAACTGAGTTTTCACATTTTGTCCTAACATAAGCCGCTTTCTTCTTCTTGACCAGGGATTCCACTTCCTTAGTAAACCACGGCTCAACCGTTCTATATCTTCCTCCCTGCCTGACAGGTACATACTTACCTAGGGCACACAGGAGCTTTTCCCTGTATAAGCTCCACATTTTTAATGTGCTCATCCCCTGCAGTTTCTTTCCCCATTCTACGCTTCCTAAATCTTTCCTAATTGCATCGTAATTTCCCTTCCCCCAGCTGTAACTCTTACTCGGTGGAGTACACCTATCCCTTTCCATCACTAAAGTAAACCTGACAGAATTGTGATCACTGTCTCCAAAGTGCTCACCTACTTCCAAATCTAACACCTGGCCAGGCTCGTTACCCAGTACTAAATCTAATGTGGCTTCGCCCCTTGTAGGCCTGTCTACATACTGTGTCAGGAAGCCCTCCTGCACACACTGGACAAAAACTGACCCATCTATAGTATTCGTACTGTAGTGATCCCAGTCAATATTTGGATAGTTGAAGTCCCCCATGACAACTACCCTGCCTCTCTCACTCCTATCTAGAATCATCTTTGCTATCCTTTCCTCTACATCTCTGGGACTATTCGGAGGCCTATAGAAAACTCCCAGCATGGTGACTTCTCCTTTCCTGTTTCTAACCTCAGCCCATACCACCTCAGTTAACGAGTCCCCAAACATCCTTTCTACAACTGTAATATAGTCCCTGATCAACAATGCCACACCTCCCCCTCTTTTACTATCTTCTCTGTTCTTACTGAAACATCTGAATCCCGGAACCTGTAACAGCCATTCCTGTCCCTGCTCTAACCATGTCTCCGTAATGGCCACAACATCGAAGTCCCAGGTACCAACCCACGCTGCCAGTTCACCCACTTTATTTCGGATGCTCCTCGTGTTGAAGTACACACACTTCAAACCAGGTTCTCACTTGCCAGTGTCAGGTACTTGATTTGGGAACTCCCTACTCTCATCCTCTTCTGTACCTGTCCTACAATTTTGGTTCCCATCCCCCTGCTGGATTAGTTTAAATCCACCTTAATAGCTTTAGCGAATTTCCCACCCAGGATTGGGTACCCCTCTGGTTTAGATGAAGACCATCCTGCTTGTAGAGGTCCCACCTACCCCAGAAAGAGCTCCAATTATCCAAAAACCCGAAACCCTCCCTCCTGCACCATCCCTGTAGCCACGTGTTCAATTCCTTTCTCTCCCTATTCCTCACCTCACTAGCACGTGGCACGGGCAGCAAACCAGAGAAAACAACTCTGTTTGTCCTAGCTCTAAGCTTCCATCCTAGCTCCCTGAATTTCTGCCTTAAATCCCCATCTCTCTTCCGACCTATGTCGTTGGTGCCAATGTGGACCACGACTTGGAGCTGCTCTCCCTCCCCCCGAAGGATCCCAAAAACAGGATCAGAGACATCACGGACCCTGGCACCCAGGAGTCAACACACCAACTGTGAGTCTCTCTCATCCACACAGAACCTCCTATCTGTCCTCCTAACTATCGAGTCCCCAATGACTACTGCTCTGCTCCTCTTCCCCTTCCCTTCTGAACAGCAGGTGCCCCACTGCTTTCCCCTGGTAAGTCATCCCCTCCAACAGTATCCAAAACGGTATACTTATTGTTGAGGGGAATGGCCACAGGGGATCCCTGCACTGCCTGCTGGTTCCCTTTCTGTCCCCTAACTGTCACCCATCTGTCTTTATCTTTTATCTGGGGAGTGACTACCTCTCTGTAAATCCTGTCATCAATGTGGATTTCACCAATTTCCCCATTTCCCCTCCCCCACCTTATCCTATATCCAACCTTTCACGTCAGCACCGCCCCCATGACCTGTCCTCCTTCCTAACCCAACTATCCACTCCACCCTCCCCTCTGACCTATCACCTTCACCCCCCACCTTCATCTACCTATCACATTCTCAGCTGCTTTCTCCCCAGCCCCACCCCCTCCCAATTATCTCTTCACCCCCTCGGCTCACAGCCTCTTTCCTGATGAAGGGCTATGCCCAAAACGTCAATTCTCCTGCTCCTCGGATGCTGCCTGACCTGCTGTGCTTTTCCAGCCCCACACTCTCAACTCTAATCTTAGCAGCTGCAGTCCTCACTTTTGCCTAATATCCTTTTCTGTCTTTGCTACTAATTTCCAGCATCCGCAGTTTATTGGCTTTTGTTTTGCATTGTGAATGGTGCTGAACATTGTACAGTCTGCAGCAAAATCCCTCAGTCCTGACCTAATGGTCATTGCCTGCCACCCAGGAGATGGGAATATTACTTTTCAATGTGGTTTGAACTGAAAAGTGGCAAGTAATATTTCCACCTCACAGATGCCAGGCAGTGACCACCTTCAACAGGAGAGAATCTAATCATAACCCTTTGATATTTAATGGCACAACCATCACTGAATCCACAATCAATGGTAACTAGGGGTTACCATTGACCACAAATTGAACTGGACTCACCGCATAAACACAGTGGCTGTAACAGCAAGTCAGAGACTAGGAGTGGTGAGTAACTCATTTCCTGACTCCTCAAAGTCTGTCCACCATCTACAAGGCAAATGTCAGGTGTGTGAGGGAATACTCTCCACTTGCCTGATGAGTGCAGCTCCATCAAGATTCAAGAAGCTTAATACCATCCAAGGCAAAGCAGTCAGCTTAATTGGCATCACATCACCAACGTTCACTTGCTCCACCACTGACACTCAGCAACAATGGTCTGTGCCATCTACAAGCACCATTCAAGGCACTTTAAACAGCACTTTCCAAACCTACAACCAATTCCATCTAGAAGGACAAGGACAGCAGATACCTGTGAACACCACCACCTATAATTTTCCCTCGAAGCTACTCACCATCCTGACTTGGAAATATATCGCCGTTTCTTCAATGCAGCTGGGTCAAAACCCTGGAATTCCCTCCTTAATAGCGTTGTAGGTCTATTTATAGCACATGGTCTGCAGTGGTTCAAAAAGGCAGCTCAGCACCACCACATTTTCAGGGGCAACAAGGGACAGACAATAGACGCTGGCCAGCCAGTGACACCCACATCCTGGGAGAGAATATTTTAAAACAGGTTGACCCCATGGTGACATGACAAGTTCTGTCTTCAACTGGAGACAGACCAATTTTAATAAAACTGACCTTACTGAGAAGTAACAAACTGCACAGGCACAATTTAGGTGAATTGCACATTTATTTAAAATAGACTGTCTCTATTGTATTTGGTGTCTCTTTTGGAGGGTGAAGAAACATTTCTTTCGAGTTCTGAGAAAGGGTCACTGGACCTGAAACATTATCTCTGATTTCACTTCACAGATGCTCCCAGACCTGCTAAGCTTTTCCAGCTACTTCAGTATTTTTGTTTCTGATTTACACATCCACAGTTCTTTTGGCTTTTATCCCTTGTGAGCTGATCTCTTTGCAGAAATGCAGCTTCAACATCAATTGATTTACATTTTAAATCATTTTTGTTAACAAAACCATGAAAATCTTCAAAATTTCTTTTCCTGCCACAAGTGAATTTGCTCATTTCTTGGTTCCTCAGCTTTTAGAACATAGAACATAGAAGAATACAGCGCAGTACAGGCCCTTCGGCCCTCGATGTTGCACCGATCAAAGCCCACCTAACCTACACTAACCCACTATCCTCCATATACCTATCCAATGCCCGCTTAAATACCCATAAAGAGGGAGAGTCCACTACTGCTACTGGCAGGGCATTCCATGAACTTACAACTCACTGAGTGAAGAACCTACCCCTAACATCAGTCCTATATCTACCCCCCACTTAATTTAAAGCTATGCCCCCTTGTAATAGCTGACTCCATACGTGGAAAAAGGTTCTCACTGTCAACCCTATCTAACCCCCTAATCATCTTTCTTTCAAAGCCTTGTGCCATTATCTTTGCTTTATCTTTATAAGCTCCATCAGAAGTCAAGTCCATCTGTATTCAGCTCTGCAGAGGGTTGCTGGTCCCCTATCTGACACATCTCAAATTCTCTCCAGCTTTGTAATTCTTGCAATTTGACAACTTTTATTATTTTGTCTTCTCTTGTGTTCATAGGCAATAAGACTTGTTGCTCCTTGCAGTATTCCTGATCTCTACTATATTCTTGACCTTGTTCAGCTTTGGGCTCTCTCTCTTTCCAGACTTGTACTGTGTTTAAACCTTCTTTTTAAAGGGATTCCTTTCCACAGTTTGCAATTTCTTCCAAGAGACATGTTCTCTCATAGAGCCATACCTGAGCTTACACGGTTTTCTTGCCTGCTATCCACAAACCAAATATCCTATACTTTAAACTCGCTGTTACATTTTCCTGTAACCTTCCCTCTCTCTCTCTATAATACTCATATCTGTCCAATGATTAGCCCCTTCTGATGAATGTTTGACTCTAGTATTCACTATTGTCCTTTGGGACTGTTGACCTCTTTATGATCATTAGAATTCACTTGTCCCTCATCTAACAAGTTCCGAATTACAACAGTCAGGTACTTATAGCTAATGCTGCCAATGGCCTTGAGACAGATTTGACTTCTTATTACTTCCAATTACTCGGAATCCGAAAATTTGTAATATATACCCAGCAAACTTCAAGAGTTTAAACAGTCTGTTATTTTTCTCTCTTTGGCATAACCCTTCCCAAGCCTCTCCATTCTTTAAAAGTTTTTTTAAAAAATAAATAATTGTGTAAACCTGGCATTGGGCAATCAAAGATGACATGTAGTTTCCATGTCCATCTCATAATCTTATCACACGGCAGCAGTTATCAGAAAATCACAGCTTTCTGCCCTGTCCAGTCTTGGTGTGTGATTATTGCACAATCTAATGAATAATATAAATGTATCTCTGTTTGAAACTGTCTTCCATTGGCCTTTTATTATGTCCTAATGCTTATCAATTTTGCTTCCAATGCTAAGTTTTCTTCGAAACTGTTGTGTTTGTGAATTTGAAAGATTGAAAGAAGAGTAACTAATCATAATCCCTTCCCAGGGTGGAGGCTGATCACTTATTACAGACAGAATTTTCAGATTTCTTCCAAAACATAAATGATGTTGATCTTTTTATATTCACTTGTGGAATGGGAGTGTTTCTAGATGGATCAGCATTTATCGTCTGTTTCTACTTGCTCTTGAGAAGGTGATGGTGAGCAACCTTTTTCTGCTGTAGTCCATGTGCAGTAGGTTTTGATCCAGCGACACTGAAGGAATGACGATATATTTCCAAGTCAGGATAGTGGGTGGCTTGGGTGGGAATTTTCAGGGGTGGTTCCCATCTATGTGTTACCCTTATCCTAGATGAAAGTGGTTGTGGTTTGGAAGGTGCTGTCTGAGGATCTGTGATGAATTTCTGCACTGCATCTTGTAGATAGTACACATTGTTGCTAAGTATCAACAGTAGAGAAAATGGATGTTTGTGGATGTGGTGCGAATCAAGGGGGCTGCATATCCTTTGCACAATTTCTTATCTTGGACAGAATGTGCTAATGCAGCTAATAATTTACAGTTTGGCTAATCTACCAAAATGTTGTGGACCACTTTGTCTGGAACTATCAGGTCGCTTTCACATATCTCCTTGCTAAAAGGGCTTTCTGCTGCTATATTCATAAGTATAATGTTCATGTTGGCACACTCATCTCTAAATTTATGATTAGATTAGATTCCCTACAGTGTGGAAACAGGCCCTTTGGCCCTACAAGTCCATACCGACCCTTCGAGGAGCAACCTACCCAGACCCATTCCCCTACGTTCACCCCTGCCTAATGCACCTAACACTACGAGCAATTTAGCATGGCCAATTCACCTGACCAGCACATCTTTGGAATGTGGGAGGAAATCAGAGCACCCGGAGGAAACCCATGCAGACACGGGGAGACTGTGCAAACTCCACATAGACAGTTGCCCGAGGCTGGAATTGAACCTGATGCAATGAGGCAGCAGTGCTAACTACTGAGCCACTGTGCCGCCCATTTATTTCATATAATGTAGTAACATATATCTGCTGTCTAATAAAACAAATATGACAGTAAAATTCTTATCACTGGCCTGAAACATCATGTGGTCAATTTAATCTTGTCTCTTTAATTCATAAGTCTATCTTCTTCCTCAGAATATTCTATTTCAAAAGCTGTTTGTAACAATTCATGCCATGTGGCGTTTTCAATAATACCTAAAAATAGGATATTTTAGGTACTAAAAATATCTGGGATTCAGTCTTTTAGTGTATTCCCATGCTTGTCAAAATTGTCAAAAACATTTTTTGTTGGTAAATCACCACACCTTACCTTTAATTCTGCTACTTTCTGAAATATCTCACAGACAATCAAGTACTGAAAAGATGAGTTAACTTTATTGCGTACAGTGACCAAAATAAGACCCCTCAAGTAAGCAAGTTAAACCTCACAACTCAACTTGTTATTATCTGATTAATGGTAGAATTTAGAACCTAGAACATAGAGCATTACAGCACAGAACATGCCCTTAGGCCCTTGATGTTACTCCAACCTGTGGAACCAATCTGAAGCCAATCTAACCTACACTATTCCATTCTCATCCATATGTTTATCCAATGACCATTTAAATGTCCTTAAAGTTGGCGAGTCTACTATGGTTTCAGGAAGTGCATTCCATGTCCCAATAACTCTCTGAGTGAAGAAACTACCTCTGACATCTGTCCTCAATTTAAAGCTATGCCCCCCTCATACTAGCCATCACCATCCAAGGAAAAAGGCTCTCACTGTCCACCTTATCGAACCCTCTGATTATCTTATATGTCTCAATTAAGTTGCATCTCAACCTTCTTCTCTCCAACAAAAACATCCTCAAGTCCCTCAGCCTTTCCTCATAAAACAGTCCTTCCATACCAGGCAAAAGTAAATCTGCTCTGAACCGTTTCCAATGCTTCTACATCCTTCCTATAATGTAGTTACCAGAACTGTACGCAATACTCTAAGTGCGGCCGCATCAGAGTTTTGTACAATTGCAACATGACCTCATGGCTCCAAAACTCAATCCTTCTACCAATAAAAGCTAACACACCATATGCCTTCTTAAAAGCCCTATCAACCTGGGTGGCAACTTTCATGGACACTGAGATCTCTCTGCTCATCTACACTACCAAGAATATTACCATTAGCTCAGTACTCTTTATTCCTGTTGCTCCTTCAAAGTGAATCACCTCACAATTATCTGCATTAAACTCCATTTGCCACCTCTCAGCCCAGCTCTGCAGCTTAGCTATGCACCTCTATAACCTGCAACATCCTTCGGGACTATCCACAACTCCACTGACCTTAGTGTCATCTGCAAATTTACTAACCCATCCTTATACACAATCACCCAGGTCATTTATAAAAATGACAAACAGCAGTGGTCTCAGAACAGATCCTTGCAGTACGCCACTAGTAACTGAACTCCATGATGAATATTTCCCATCAACCGACACCCTCTGTCTTCTTTTAACTATCCAATTTCTAATCCAAATCGCTAAATCACCCTCAATCCCATGCCACTGTATTTTGTGCAATAGTTCACCGTGGGGAACCTTAACAACTAGTTACTGAAATCTATATACACCACTTCAACTGCTTTACCCTCATCCACCTGTTTGGTCACCTTCTCAAAGAACTCAATAAGGTTTGTGAGGCATGACCTACCCTTCACAAAATTGTGTTAACTATCCCTAATCAACTTACTCTTTTCTGGATGATGATCCGACCAACAGTATCTGTCCCTGGAAGAGTCTAGGACTCAATCCTTGTGCAATGTTATTTTTCAAAGTTGTGTTAACAAATTGTTCTGGTGTTGGAATGTTATGCAATATTTTCATCCTCAAGTTTGTGGTGTGACTGTATTAATGATCCTTTAGATTCTTTCATCCAAAATATTGATTACTCCTCTGGAACCATCAAATCTGTAGCTTGCCTTCTCACCAGAAGTCACTTCCTTGTTCCTTGTTACATTTGGCATTGGTCTATCTGCTTGAAGACACAGCTTTCCCATGATTAACTCCTTAAATTCTTCTGCCAGGCAAGCAATTGTCCTTGTGGCATAAAGCAGCCAGTTATCAAGCAGGTATCAAAACAGTTCTACTCATATAGCTTCGACTCCTTTTTCTCCCAGATGTGGCTAATTGTTTTCAATTGCTGCATGAGTTCGGCTTTGTCCTTAAATGCTATTCCAGGCAGAGTTATTGCTGTTTCTCACAGTCTATGAGCAGTGATTAAAGCTGTGAAGTTTACACTTTCACACCCTCCTGCCCTCATTTCCTTTAGTATAAAATCTTCTTCCATTCTTTTGCTGACAAACTGTACATAGACAGTCCCATCAGCTCATTACATTGTGGCCTCCATTTTCTGTAATATGGCCGATTGTCCCATTTGTATAACACATTGACAGGGATGCTGTCTTTCTGCAAATGTAGCTCTTGTAAAAAACTACAGATCTGTCTATGCTCTGTCCCTTTAAACATGAGCTCAGATTGTGGAACTTCCAGCTGGAGTTTCTGTAGACTTCGCTTTCCTAAATTTGTCAAAACCTGACCACACTTTACAAGCAGTTAGCAAATCATCTTTTTGATACATCTTATTAACAAAAATTAACAGTTTACTGAAACATTTATCTGTGGTCAAATCAGGTTCCAGTTCTCAAAAATACTGTTGTAATTTGTCTTGCTGTTGAATGGTAGCAAAAGTGCCAAGACCCTATTTGTTTCTTCTTCAACAATTCAGTAACCACAATCCACATAATTACTCTAGTCTTCCACAGATTATAGGGTTCATTTTCAGAGAACCATGACAGATAATTTATGGCCTGCCACTTTCTACTTAGATTAGATTAGATTCCCGACAGTGTGTAAACAGGCCCTTCGGCTCAACTAGTCCACACCAACTCTCTGAAGAGTGACCCACCCAGACCCATTTCCCTCTGACCAATGCACCTAGCACTCTGGGAAATTTAGCATGACCAATTCACCTGACCAGCACATCTTTGGACTGTGGGAGGAAACTGGAGCACCCGAAGGAAACCAACACAGACACGGGGCGAATGTGTAAACTCCACACAGACAGTTGCCCGAGGCTGGAATCAAACCTGGGACCCTGGAGCTGTGAGGCAGCAGTGCTAACCACTGAGACACCATGCTGCTGGTCCCCCCACCCCCCATTTAGAGTTAGCCAACATAATTGTGTTTTTGTTGCTGGTGCTAATAAAGCCAAAGATTTTAATAACCTGGAAAATTCATGCTATCCATTTCAGTGGTGAGAATCTAGATATATCCATTGAATGCCATGATGGTTGCAAGATTGACTTGGAATCAGATTGGCAATTAAAGTTTCACACCAAATTTCAAACACATAGTCTGACATTTCAGTGCAGTATGGAAGAAATGCAATCAAATCTTTCTAATGAGATAATAAACTGAATTCTTTTATATCAATTCAGATTAATGCAAAATCAAGTCAGAATAGGAAGACAGTCTGGAGAATTATTCTGGCCAATATTTATCCTTCAAACTAAACTGTTAATCAGAATACAGCAGCAAAATACTGCATATGCTGGAATTTGGAAATAAAATAGAAAATTCTATTAGTACACAGAAATCTGGCAAAACGTGTGGAAAAAGAAGCAATGAAATGTTATAAAAGATCATAAGCCTGAAATGTTGCTGTTTCTCTCTTGAGAGGTGCTGCTAAACCTGTTGGGATAGCACTGATTTCACCAAAAGTTTACTTCATGCTTAAGCTTAACAAAAATCATTTATCATACTTTGAGACATCGGGAGCAGACAGAAATAGGACGCAGCTTGTTTTCCTCAAACTTTGACTGTGAATTGACATGCCAATGAATTTGCTCATAGTAAAGCAGGCATTGTTAACAAGAGAGGAGAAAGAGGATTTCTTAGAAAGGTTGTAAACAGACTTTGAAGAGTTTGAGACATAGATATGTGCCAGTTGCCACCTGCAGGACTTAATATGAACAGCCAATAACTAGTCAATCAGCAAAATACCGAACAACCCAGGTGGCCTCCTTCTTCAAAGACCGCAATTTCCCCTCAGACATGGTTGACGATGCTCTCCACCGCATCTCCTCCACTTCCCGCTCCTCCGCCCTTGAACCCTGCCCCTCCAATCGCCACCAGGACAGAACCCCACTGGTCCTGACTTACCACCCCACCAACCTCCAGATACATCATGTCATCATTCATCATTTCTGCCACCCCTCCCCCATCAGCGTTCCGGAAAGACCACTCCCTCCGTGACTCCCTCGTCAGGTCCACACCCCCCACCAACCCAACCTCCACTTCCGGCACCTTCCGCTGCAACCGCAAGAAATGCAAAACTTGTGCCCACACCTTCCCCCTCACTTCCCTCCAAGGACCCATGGGATCCTTCCATATCCGTCAGAAATTTACCTGCACCTCCACACACACATCATTTATTGCATCCACTGCACCCGATGTGGCCTCCTCTACATTGGGGTGACAGGCCGCCTACTTGTGGAATGTTTCAGAGAACACCTCTGGAACACCCGCACCAACCAACCCAACCACCCCGTGGCCAAACACCTTAACTCCCCCTCCCACTCCACCAAGGACATGCAGGTCCTTGGCCTCCTCCATCGCCAGACCATGGCAACATGATGCCTGGAAGAAGAGCAACTCATCTTCTGCCTTGGAACCCTCCAACCACAAGGGATGAATGCAGATTTCTCCAGCTTCCTCACTTCCCCTCTCCCCACCTTATCTCAGTCCCAACCCTCGAACTCAGCACCACCTTCTTGACCTGCAATCTTCTTCCTGACCTGTCTGCCCCCACCCCCTCTCCGGCCTATCACCCTCACCTTAACCTCCTTCCACCTAACGCATCCCAATGCCCCTCCCCCAAGTCCCTCCTCCCTACCTTTTATCTTAGCCTGCTTGGCACAACTTCCTCATTCCTGAAGAAGGGCTTATGTCTGAAACGTCGATTCTCCTGTTCCTTGGACACTGCCTGACCTGCTGCGCTTTTCCAGCAACACATTTTCAGCTCTGATCTCCAGCATCTGCAGTCCTCACTTTCTCCTAATCAGCAAAACACCCAGAGCTCATGTCTGGAAAATTATCAGCTCAGTCGATTTGAATGGAATTCAACCAAAGAACATCAGAAAGCAGGATCAGCCTTCAACTGCCACCTGACAGAACTTAAAGTATATAAAGTTCAATAATTTCAGTAATGTAGTCAACAGAGAGAAGGTGAGAGATCTGGTCAACCACTTAAGACGACTATAAACATGGAACAAACATTCTCACATGATTTGTGAATTTAAGTTCTTTGTAACTCCATATTTCTCTGTTCATTTACCTGACTAACAGTGAATTGAATGTACTTGTTGCAAAAGATTACTAAATATTGAGTGTTGTGAGTACAGTCAGTCAAGCTCAGTAAATAAGGGGCCTAATAATGTAGTGTTAGTTCTAACTATATATGGGTTCTTCTTACCATATTGGCCAGTATTTTCCAGAGCTTTGAGTTCAGGTACAGCTATCCCTATTGAAACTGCTGTTGGACAACATCTCCTCCTGCTCCTTCCATGTCAGGAGACAATGCTGCAGGTAGAGATAAAAGAGGGACACGACCCATGTGGAGATGATAAATATTCCATCAGCAACCAACTAAATACGCTTCATCATGCTGTACTGCTCTCCTAAGAATGCCAGTGAAAACTCATTCTTATCCGGAACAAATAAGCTTGTTTCACAATTCGTTCCTTCTCTTCCCTCATTTAGGTTGGAATGGAATCCTGTGAACTGCAATGAAAAGCAGGCCAGCACTGGATCTTACAAACAGCAGCAGAGCACTCAGCCCCTTGAGCCTGTCCCACTGTTCAATGAAATCATGGCTCATCTGACCTAATTCCACTTACCTTCTTTTGGTCCATATCCCTTAATATCTTTGCTTAACAAAAACTTATCTACCTCAGATTTAAAATGAACAACTGACCCAGCATCCACTGCCATTTGTGAAAGAGAGTTCAAAACCTCTCCCACACTTTGTGTTTACAAATGCTTCCGAACATCTCTCCTGAACGGTCAGGCCCTGATTCTTAGACTATACCCCTTAGTTTTAGACATTCCAAATAGTGGAAATAGTTTACTTTTATCTATCATCTACCTTTCCTGTTAATATCTTGAAGACTTTGATCAGATCACTGCTTAAACTTCTAAATTCTAGAGAAAATAGGACTCATTTGTATAATCTCCCCTCACAACTTAACCCCGAAGTCTAGATATCATATTGCTCATACTTGGCTCTGCCTCTGACTGTTAGGAGGAAGTCATTCAACCCTCACTGGAATTACTGGTAAGGCTTTCCCGCGCACTGTCCATCAAAGGATTCTCTATCGAAATTTGATTCTGGGGCACAATCTTGTGAGCACATCACTGCTACATCTCTGCAGCTGGTCATCAAAGAGATATCCCAGATCATTGGCACTCAGGGCACTGATTTATCTCCCTGAAACTCTGACTCTTCACTGAACAACCCATAGCCCCACCTGTCCTGTAACACCCACCAGCCTATTCATTTTATCTTTGTTTCAGTGTTCATTTCTTTCTTTATGAAATTTTTGTAATGCACCTGGGGATATTTTTCAACATGATAGAAGTGTAACTTATTGTGGTTGATTTGTTCTTTTATGGAGAAACCTTGAATGTTCCTTTTCCTATTAATTGTTGCACTCTTGACTCTTGACTAACAATGTCATGAGGAGACATTAATTATTTTAAATAAAAGAGTGCCATTTTTGAGTTAATCTTTGAATAAACATGTATAATTAAATATTGTTTCTTTGTGCTTTTTTAAAGATAATGCTTTATTTTAAACATTGAATGTTCTATTTGAATATTTTGATGTTACTCATTTCATATCTCCTTCGTATTTATATAGCACCTTTATGGATGAAAACATCTCAGGCATTTGGCGCTGAGTCACAAAAAGATATGGCAGAGACAGGTAGTCAAAATCCTGATTATAGAACTAGGTTTAAAGTAGCATTTTAAAGAAAGAGAGAGAGAGAGAAAGAAAGAGAGAGAGAGAGATGGAGAGAGCTGAGGATGCTTTGGGAAAGAATTCCAATATTTAGAGCCTAGGCAGATGAAAGAATGGCTCACAATGGAGAAGGATTTAGATGAAGGAATGGAGGGAATTGTCATGGTGCAGAAGACTATTGATCGATTGAGAAGCAGCAGAAGGGTCAGATTGAATTTTGTTTAATTTTCTTTTGAACTAAAGAGAAGTCAGCAACTGCTTACTCAGTATTGCGGGTGGAGGGTCAGGGTGGAGGGTGTTAGGTAAGGCAGAAAACAGAATAAATCACTGGAGCTTAGATAATATTGCAACATAGGATGGAATACTAATTATACATATTTCCTTGGCAGAGTATGGAAATTCTATGTATCTCATTTACCTCGTTGACTACAATGGTCTCCCAGCCAGGATAACAAGTTAGCTGTTAAGCCAGTTAAAATATTAACCATATAGCATGGTTCATTTTACCTCTGCTTCTATTAATAGATTTCACACATTCAATGACAATTCCTGACTCAGCAAGCAATCCAATCCAACCATCCAGAAAAAGAGAAATAGCCTAATGGAAACAATTACAAATAAAGCAACAATTAGTTTTCCAATAAACAGGTATATTAGTTTGCTCTTCTTACCTGAGATTTCACCAAGCAGACATAATTACAGCTTTGGTACATTAAAGCTGAATTCGAGAGGTGAATTGAGCGTGCCCATCCTTGATATCAAAGTAGATTTGACTGAAGGTAGCATCAAGGAGGTCTCGTAAAATTGAAGTCAATGGGAATCAGGGAGATAATTCACCAGAGCAATACTGAGCACATGGGAAGGTGCTCATGGTTGCTGGGGAAAAGATCGTCTGTCCCAGTACATCACCACAGAAGTTACTCACAGTGGTGTCCTAGACCCAACCATCTTTGGTTGCTTCATCATGAGTTCATAAGTAGTGATGGTTGCTGGTGATTATGTAATGGTCTGACAAATTCTTGGACACTGAAGCAGTCTATGCCTAGATACAACATTATTCAAGCCATTGATTGATGCATAACAAGTCACAATTGTACCATGTTTGCCAAGCATTAACTTTCTATGTTCAATGACATTAAAATGGTTGAAATGCCCACGTTATGCATTCAAGAGATTCCAAGTGACCAAAAACTGAGTCAAACACATAAGTACTGTGGCCATAGGAGCATGTCAGAGATTAGGAATGCTATAGCAAGTAATGCAGCACCTGAATGCCCAATCTCTATAATGTACTGATCAGCAATGGGCTCATGTATTCTCCACTTGCTTTGATATTTGCAATGTCTACAATATTCAGGGCCGCATCCAAGATAAAGCAGCCCAAGTGATCAGCGCTGTAATTCAGCATTTTCAGCATTCATTCCCACCACTATTGGCACACAGTCTCAAAGGACTGCAATAGTCCTTCAGCAACACCTTCCTAACTCATGATCTCCTCCACTCAGAAGAAAAAAGGGCGGAAGGCACATATGAACATCATTACATGCACATTCTTCTCCATCATTCTGCTTTGGCAGGATCTTCTGAACCCAGAGGTCACACACCTTGAGGCAGGCAGTGAACCTCATTAACCAGTATAGTGTCAGGCCAGAACCCTGTGGCCAGCCATCCCGACTGGAAAAGTATGTTTGCCAATGGGAGGAATGAAAATTGTCTCCGTGACGTCAATGGGTCAGAAGCTTTCATGATGAAGGCAGCCTGGATGGAGAATGTAGAACTGGTGGACTAACAATGAACAAAAGTGTTGTAGGAGGGTCAGCAATCTTCTTCTGTTCTGTCAGTGTCTGTGACAATGTGGTGTTATCAAAGGGCTTCTAATGAGAGTATCAGACATGAAATTTTGCAAGTGGAAGAGAGGGCTGAAGAGGTCCTGAGTATGTGACAGTTGTGCAGGTTGTTGGAAAAGCTCAGTAGGTCTGGCATGTCTCTGACAGAGAAATCAGAGTTAAAGTTTTGGGTCAAGTAACCCTTCCTCAGATTGCTGAGTGGATTGAGTAAATGTGACTGGTTGTGGACTGCAGAGGTCATCAGCCTGATGTCAATTACTTGATTAGCTCATGAGCAGCTGAACAGCCTGTGTGCATGAATAGTACAGGGGAGAAGTTCCATATCATGGTAGAAGCACCTGTCTCCATTTCTCTGCAGTAAAAATAACTAAACACCGACGAAAGCCAGTTATCTTATCCCATCAGTTGCTGGAAATGTTTGCCTTTAACCATTAACTGAAATAATTTACAATTAGTGCACCATCATCCTGTGCCTCCTGCAAATTATTGAAAGTTTTGACAGTTTCTGAAGAAACTCAATAGGGCATTAAGATCGTGAGATTAGAATCAAATGTAGTCCTGTTAGAGTTGTAAAGTTATATTCCATTTCCTAAAGAACAGTAATGTACCAACTGGGTCTTTTGCAACTGTTCAACAACTTTACTTGAGCTGTGTGCAATTGCTAGATTAAATTCAATTTCATACCTTTCTAGTGTGACATGAAGTCACAATATCTGACCTGTACATTCAAAATCGTAATCATTGCAGTGGAACCTCCTTAAGGAGAAGATGAATATTGTGATGCAGTAGCAATAGCTCCTTTCCAAATGGGAGATATATATTGAACTATTACATGAAGGAGAAAGTGAGGATGTGCCAGTGTGGGACTGGTGTGGACAATGTTGGAAGTCACACAGCACCAGGTTAGAGTCCAACAAGTTTATTTGAAATCACAAGCTTTCATAGCGCTGCTCCTTCATTAGGTGAAGTCATCACAATAAAATGACCTCTTCCATTTCTCTTCCCAAAACAAAAAGCATTGCTGGACATCTGCTAAATAACGTGGATCTATTCCCAGAAAAATAAACCTTCATAGTCTAGATTAGAGTGGTACTGGAAAAGCACAGCAGGTCAGGCAACATCCAAGGAGCAGGAAAATCGACATTTCGGGCAAAAGCCCTTCATCTTTTGCCCAAAACGTTGATTTTTCTCCTCCTTGGATGCTACCGAACCTGCTGTGCTTTTCCAGTACCACTCTAATCTAGACTCTGGTTTCCAGCATCTGTAGCCCTTGTTTTTACCTAATAAACCCTCATAGTGAACTGACTTGTTGAAATGCTTTTCTGAAACAATTTTGGACTGCCAGCTGCAGTTCCTAATTCAGTAAAAGGAGTCATTCTCTTCTACAACATCGCATATTCAACAACATGAGATGTGCATTTAAAATACCCTTCACATTTGAAATTACGTTACTCATTCTAAGATAGTTGCTCGCAGAATTTTGCCAGGATTCTCTATGTTTCCTGATATCATTGGAAGGTAGCCAAGAAGTCAATGGAAATCAAAATGCTTTACTAACATCTACCATATGAATGTTTCAGCAAGAAGAAATTGAGGACTGCAGATATTGGAGATCAGAATCGAGAGTGTGTTGCTGGAAAAGCACAGCAGGTCAGGCAGCATCCAAGGAGCAGGAGAATCAATGTTCCGGGCATAAGCCCTTCTTCAGGATGAGGCTTGTGGGCCAAGGGAGCTAAGAGATTAATGGGGGGGGGGGGGCTGGGGGGAAGAGAGCTGGGAATGCGATAGGTGGATGAAGGTGGGGAAGAAGGTGATAGGTTAGAGAGGAGGGTGGAGTAGGTAGATGGCAAAGATGATGGGCAGGTCAAGAGGGCAGTATTGAGTTGGAGACTTGGCACTGGGATAATGTGGGCGGAAGAGAAATGAGGAAACTGGTGAAATCCACTTTAATCCCATGTGGTTGCGGGGTCCCAAGGCAGAACATGAAGCGCCGGGTGGTTAGGGCTTGGCAATGGGGGAGGCCCAGGACCTGCATGTCCTTGGTAGAGTGGGAGGTGGCATTAAAGTGTTCAGGCACAGGGAAGTGAAGTTGGTTGGTGCAGGTGTCCCAGAGATGTCCTCTGAAATGATCCACAAGTTGTCATCTTGTCTCCCTGATGTAAAAGAGACCACATTGGGGCAACAGATACAGTAGATGACATCAGTGGAGGTACAAGCAAATTTCTGTCAGAAGTGGAAGGATTTTTTAGGGCCTTGGACGAAGGTGAGGGGGGAGGTGTAGGCGCAGGTTTTGCACTTGCTGCAGTATCAGGGAAATGTGCTCGGAGTGGGGGCGCGTGGATCTGAAATGCTGATAAGGGTGGGGAGGGAAATATATCCCTAGTGGTGGGGTCTGTTTGTATGTGGCGGAAGTGACGGAGGATGATGCAATGTATACAGAGGTGGAAGCCGGGGACCGGGGGGTTCTGTCCTTGCTGCAGTTGGAGGGGGTGGGTTTCAAGGCGGAGATGGGGGAAATGGAGGAAATACACCGGAAAGCATCATCAACCACATGGGAGGGGAAATTGCGGTTGTTGAAGAAGGAGGCCATCTGGGATTTTCTATGGAGGAATTGGTCATATTAGGAATTAATGTGGTGGAGGGGGAGGAATTGGGAATAAGAGTTAGCATCTTTACAGGAGGCAGGGTGGGAGGAGGTGTAGGCCAGTTAGTTATGGAATTCAGTGGGTTTCCAATGGTTGTCCGTGTTGAGTCAGTTGCTAGAAATGGAGATTGAAAGGTCCAGGAAGGGGAGAGAGGTGTCTGAGATGGTCCAGGTGAATTTGAGATCAGGGTGAAAGGTGTTAGTGAAGCTGATGAACTGTTCAACCTCTTCATGGGAGCATGAGGTGGTGCCAATAAAGTCAACAATGTAGCGAAGGAAAAGGTGGGTACTGGTGCCGCTGTAGCTGCGGAAGATGGACTGTTCCATGTATCCGATGAAGAGGCAGGCATAGCTGGGGCCCATGTGGGTGCCCATGGCTACCCCTTTGGTTTGAAGGAAGTGGGAAGATTGGAAGGAGAAGTTCTTAAGGGTGAGGACCAGTTCAGCCCAGTGGATTAGGGTGCCAGTGGAGGGGTACTGGTTGGGACGGCATGAGGGGCAAAAACAAAGGGCTTGGAGGCATTTGCTTGGGTGGATAGATGTGTACAGGGATTGAATGTCCATGGTGAAGATAAGGTGTTGGGGGCCAGGGAAATGAAAGTCTTGGCAAAGGGCATGGGTGGTGTCCCAAACATAGGTGGGGAGTTCCTGGACTAAGGGGGAACAGGACGGTGTCAAGGTAGGCAGAGATGAGTTCAGTAGGACAGGAGCAGGCTGAGACAATGGGTCGATCGGGGCAGTCAGGTTTGTGAATCTTCGGTAAGACGCAGAATTGGGCGGTGAGGGGTTCGCGGACGATGAGGTTGGATGCTGTGGATGGAGATCCCCTGAGGTGATGAGGCTGTTGACAGTCCGGGAGATGATGGTTTGGTGATGGGAGGTGAGGCCGTTGTCGAGAGGGCAGTAGAAGGAAGTGTCTGCGAATTGGCACTCAGCTTCAGCGGTGTAGAGATCACTGCACCAAACTACCACTGCACCCCCCCCCCCCCCCCCACACTTGTCCGCAGGTTTGATGGTGAGGCTGGGGTTGGAGTGGAGGGAGTGGTGGGCTGTGCGTTGTGAGGCTCCAGATTAGAGTGGTACTGGAAAAGTACAGCAGGTCAGGCAGCATCAGAGGAGAAGAAAATCAACGTTTTGGGCAAAAGCCCTTCATCAGGAGTGAAGGCTGGGAGCCTCCGGAGTGGAGAGATAAATGGGGGTCGGGCTGGGGAGAGGTAGCAAAGGGTATAATAGTTGGATGGAGGTGGGGATGGAGGTGATAGGTCAGAGAGGAGGGTGGAGCGGACAGGTGGGAAGGAAGATTGGCATGTTGGACAGGTCATGAGGATGGTGCTGAGCTGGAAGGGTGGAACTGGGGTAAGGTGGGGGGAAGGGAAAAGAGGAAACTGGTGAAATCCACATTGATGCCCTGGGGTTGAAGTGCTCCAAGGTGGAAGATGAGGCTTCTTCCTCCAGGTGTTGGGCAGTGAGGGAGCAGTGGTGAATGAGGCCCAGGACCTGCATGTCCTCGGCTGAGTGGGAGGGGGAGTTGAAATGCTGGGCCACAGGGCAGTGTGGTTGAACACGGAGATGTTCCCTAAAGCGCTCTGTGAGGAGGCATCCAGTCTCCCCAATGTAGACGGGGACCGCATCGGAAGCAATGGATACAATAAATGACATTGGTGGATGTGTAGGTGAAATTTTGATGGATGTGGAAGGCTCCTTTAGGGCCTTGGATGGAGGTGAGGGGGAGGTGTGGGCGCAGGTTTTGGAATTTCTGTGGTGGCAGGGGAAGATGCCAGGAGGGGAAGGTGGGTTCTTGGGAGCGTGAACCTGACCCTACCCTACCTCCCACCCTACCTCTTGCAAAAATGCTACCCCAAGATCTTCACCATGGGCATCCAATCTGTTTACATCTCCTTCCGTTGTGAGGGTGACAGGTTGGAATGGGGGGTGAGGAGAGATGGGTAAAGGCAGTCTATGTCATGCTTGCAGTTAGAAATGAAGAGATCGAGGGCAGATAACAGGCCAACACGGGGTGTCCAGGTGGATGGGGTAAATTGGAAATGAGAGAAGGGGTCCTCAATGGGTGGGCGGGAGTCTTGATTGAAAAAGTGGGCCCCGAGGTGGTGGAAGGAATGCTCAACATCGCAACACGGGTCGGACTCATTAGCCCGAGAGCATAGTGGGATGAAGGTGAGGTCTTTGTTGAGGATTAAACATTCATCCTCAGCGCAGGGGAGGTCTGAGGGAATAGATAATCTCAGCAGGGCTGGGAGATAGGACCTGGGATAGGGATGGGGCTGGAGCTGGGGGCAGACACTGCAACAGGAGTTGGTGTGGTTATGGGTCAGGAGTGATGTCATTGATGTGGGGGCAGAAGTGACATGCAGAGTAGGTATTGCGTCGGTACCGGCGGTAGTCAAGGAAAAGGTTGTCTTCCCGGAGATCGTGGTGGTGTTTGTCTGGACAGTGATCGCGGTGGTGTTTGTCTGGACAGTGATCGTGGTGGTGTTTGTCTGGACACAAATCACGGTGTTGTTTTTCTGGACAGCGATCGCGGTGGTGTTTGTCTGGACAGTGATCGCGGTGGTGTTTATCTCGACACAAATCACGGTGTTGTTTTTCTGGACAGCGATCTCGGTGGTGTTTGTCTGGACAGTGACCGTTAGTGGTGTTTGTCTGGACAGTGATCGTGGTGGTGTTTGTCTGGATAGTGATCGCGGTTTTGTTCGTCAGGACAGCGATCGCGATAGTGTTTGTCTGGACAGTGATCGCGGTGGTGTTTGTCTGGACAGCGATCGCGGTGGTGTTTGTCTGGATAGTGATCGCGGTTTTGTTCGTCAGGACAGCGATCGCGATAGTGTTTGTCTGGACAGTGATCGCGGTGGTGTTTGTCTGGATAGTGATCGCGGTTTTGTTCGTCAGGACAGCGATCGCGATAGTGTTTGTCTGGACAGTGATCGCGGTGGTGTTTGTCTGGATAGTGATCGCGGTTTTGTTCGTCAGGACAGCGATCGCGATAGTGTTTGTCTGGACAGTGATCGCGGTGGTGTTTGTCTGGACAGCGATCGCGGTGGTGTTTGTCTGGTTAGCAATCGCAATGGTGTCTGTCTGGACAGGGATCTTGGTGGTGTTTGTCTGGACAGCGATCGCAGTGGTGTTTGTCTGGACAGTGATCGCGGTGGTGTTTGTCTGGACAGCGATCGCGGTGGTGTTTGTCTGGACAGCGATCGCGGTGGTGTCTGTCTGGACAGTGATCGCAATGGTGTCTGTCTGGACAGCGATCGCGGTGGTGTTTGTCTGGACAGCGATCACGGTGGTGTTTGTCTGGACAGCGATCGCGGTGGTGTTTGTCTGGACAGCGATCTCGGTGGTGTTTGTCTGGACAGCGATCGTGGTGGTGTTTGTCTGGACAGCGATCGCGGTGGTGTTTGTCTGGACAGTGATCGTGATGGTGTTTGTCTGGACAGTGATCGCGGTGGTGTTTGTCTGGACAGTGATCGTGATGGTGTTTGGACAGTGATCGCGGTGGTGTTTGTCTGGACAGTGATCGCGTTGGTGTTTGTCTGGACAGCGATCGTGGTGGTGTTTGTCTGGACAACGATCTCGGTGGTGTTTATCTGGACAGTGATCGCAGTGGTGATTGTCTGGACAGCGATCGTGGTGGTGTTTGTCTGGATAGTGATCGCGGTTGTGTTTGTCTGGACAGTGATCGCGGTGGTGTTTGTCTGGACAGTGATCGCGGTGATGTTTGTCTGGACAATGATTGTGGTGGTGTTTGTCTGGACAGTGATCGCGGTTGTGTTTGTCTGGACAGTGATCGCGGTGGTGTTTGTCTGGACAGTGATCGTGATGGTGTTTCTCTGGACAGTGATCGTGGTGGTATTTGTCAGGACAGTGATCGCGGTGGTGTTTGTCTGGACAATGATCGCGGTGGTGTTTGTCTGAATAGTGATCTCGGTGGTGTTTGTCTGGACAGTGATCGCGGTGGTGTTTGTCTGGACAGTGATCGCGGTGGTGTTTGTCTGAATAGTGATCTCGGTGGTGTTTGTCTGGACAGTGATCTCGGTGGTGTTTGTCTGGATAGTGATCTCGGTGGTGTTTGTCTGGACAGTGATCTCGGTGGTGTTTGTCTGAATAGTGATCTCGGTGGTGTTTGTCTGGATAGTGATCTCGGTGGTGTTTTTCTGGACAGCGATCGTGGTGGTGTTTGTCTGGACAGTGATCGCGGTTGTGTTTGTCTGGATAGTGATCGCGGTTGCGTTTGTCTGGACAGTGATCGCGGTGGTGTTTGTCTGGACAGTGATCGCGGTTGTGTTTGTCTGGATAGTGATCGCGGTTGCGTTTGTCTGGACAGTGATCGCGGTGGTGTTTGTCTGGACAGTGATCGTGGTGGTGTTTGTCTGGACAGTGATCGCGGTTGTGTTTGTCTGGATAGTGATCGCGGTTGTGTTTGTCTGGACAGTGATCGCGGTGGTGTTTGTCTGAATTGTGATCTCGGTGGTGTTTGTCTGGACAGTGATCGCGGTGGTGTTTGTCTGGACAGTGATCGTGGTGGTATTTGTCAGGACAGTGATCGCGGTGGTGTTTGTCTGGACAGTGATCGCGGTGGTGTTTGTCTGAATAGTGATCTCGGTGGTGTTTGTCTGGACAGTGATCGCGGTGGTGTTTGTCTGGACAGTGATCGCGGTGGTGTTTGTCTGAATAGTGATCTCGGTGGTGTTTGTCTGGACAGTGATCGCGGTGGTGTTTGTCTGGACAGTGATCTCGGTGGTGTTTGTCTGGATAGTGATCTCGGTGGTGTTTGTCTGGACAGTGATCGCGGTGGTGTTTGTCTGAATAGTGATCGCGGTTGTGTTTGTCTGGACAGCGATCGCGGTGGTGTTTGTCTGAATAGTGATCGCGGTGGTGTTTGTCTGGACAGTGATCTCGGTGGTGTTTGTCTGGACAGTGATCGCGGTGGTGTTTGTCTGGACAGGGATCGCGGTGGTGTCTGTCTGGACAGTGATCGCGGTGGTGTTTGTCTGGACAGCGATCGCGGTGGTGTTTGTCTGGACAGCGATCTCGGTGGTGTTTGTCTGGACAGCGATCGTGGTGGTGTTTGTCTGGACAGTGATCGCGGTGGTGTTTGTCTGGACAGCGATCGCGGTGGTGTTTGTCTGGACAGCGATCACGGTGGTGTTTGTCTGGATAGTGATCGCGGTTTTGTTCGTCAGGACAGTGATCGCGGTGGTGTTTGTCTGGATAGTGATCTCGGTGGTGTTTGTCTGGATAGTAATCGCGGTGGTGTTTGTCTGGATAGTGATCGCGGTGGTATCTCTCTTGATAGTGATCGCGGTGGTATCTGTCTGGATAGTGATCGTGGTGGTGTTTCTCTGGATAGCGATTGCGGTGGTGTTTGTCTGGACAGCGATTGCTTAGGCAGCGTGGTTGGTAGTGGCTTTGGTCTGTGGGTTGGCGGGGACGGACATGATATCATGGCTTGCCGCAACATTCATGGCTGAAGCAGCCACATGGCTGTTTGCATCTGAGCAGTTCCAGAGACCAGTAGAACGTTCTAGAATGGTCGAGAAAACTCATGTCTTGAGGTTGGTACATGAAAGTCTGTTTTACTTACAATGTTTTATATCTGATATGATGGAGAAAAAGCATTTGTTGTGCGTGTGATTTATTCTGAGAATGTAAAGCAGCAGAGGTCTGGGACTGTGTGGCCCTGAACTGCGTCAGGACTGACTGATGAGAGATTAGGTGGTGGCGCATGGCTGTGAGCATGCTGAATGCTTCAGCAACTCTGCTTTCCATTGTTTAAAAAAAATCCCTCTCTATATTCTGTAAGAACTGTTTCAATTGAAACTAGTACAATTATAGGAGAGATGAATTGGAATGGGTCTGAAGAAGTGTCATTGGACCCAAAACATTAACTCTGCTTTCTCTCTACAGATACTCAGTGAAAGTGAGGACTGCAGATGCTGGAGAAGTCAGAGTCAAAAAGGGTGGTGCTTGAAAAGTACAGCAGGAATGATGAAGGGCTTAAGCCCAAAAAGTCCACTCTCCTGCTCTGCAGATGCTCCAGACCTGCTGAATTTTCTGAACTATTTCTATTTTTGTTTTTGAAAACATTTGATTTTGCAGTGTGTGGTGCCTGCAACCAATAGATTTTCTACTGCCTCAAAGTTAATTAAGTTGGTATCTTTAACAATATGGTGAATTAAATAGGGCATAAACCTTTGTATCAATCTTTTATTATTTCGATATCTTTGAACAAATTACCACCTATACATGTCAATGAGAGAGGAATTGTTCATTAGTCAGAGAACTTTTAACACAACCATAAGCCATTTTAACAGTTCCTTTCAGCAGAAATGAAGACATTCATGATGTGCATAGAAACAAATTAGTGTCATTTAAAATAAGCCACAAAATACTTTATAAATGTGCATTGTTTAGGTTCTAAAAGAGTTTCCGCTTTGAATCAACACCTTGCTATTCCTGTACATTGTTACAGAGTCCACACCTAGCAATTTGGTTTAAAAACGATGATAAATCTTTTTAAATTGAAAAGAACATTTCAGATTTGTTCGCAAGTGAAAGGAACATTGGGGATTGTTCTTAGCAACAGGATCCGTAATATAATTTGGAGTGGCACGGTGACTCAGTGGTTAGCACTGCTGCCTCACAGTGCCAGGGACCTAGGTTCGATTCCCACCTTGGACAGACTGTCTGTGTGGAGTTTGCACCTTCTCCTTGTCTCCTCCAAGTGCTCCGGTTGCCTCCCACCATCCAAAGATTGCAGGTTAGGTGAATTGGCCGTGCTAAATTTTGTGTAGTGTTCAGGGATGGGTAGGTTAGGTGCATTGGTCAGGGGTAAATGTCGAATGATGGGAAATGCGTTTGGATACTCTTCAGAAGGTTGGTGTGGACTTGTAGGGCAAAAGGGGCTGTTTCCACACTGTAGGAATTCTAACTAAAAATAATTGCAGTTGCAATAACTAACTTATGCAGATGCAAAAAATGAGAAGTAGAAGATTCACATGGATGCTCATTTAAACTAAACTGGATCAAAACATTTCAATGATGTACAGTAACTTGAACACAATGTGGGCTGTTGCCTGTTCATGATACAAGGTCACAATCGCAAAATTACAAGAATGATCCTGATGCAAGGTTTAGCAATTGCAGACCAAAAATCAGTGGTTACATAAAGATCAAAAAGGCGATTAAGTATAGACTGAAAGTTAGACAGATTATAGGAAAACCTACTAACTGGTGGAAACTATGTAGGGAATTTTATGAAGCCTAAAGGGACAGGATGTATGGTCGATGGGCTAACTTCATTCAGTGCAATGTGAAATTTTGTTTTCCCAACAATAGGTTGAGATGCTGAGATAAAGTCAATGGCATGTCTTCAGGATGTTGATCATTATTCTATCTATGATGGGTTCACAACATGTAAAATATTTGCAAGAACACTTATCAAATTCAATAGCTTTCAACCGAGTTCAACTTTGCACATTAAGTCCGTGGTGCACAAAAATCTCATGGCAGCCAGTTCATGATTACTTTAAGGTGGCATGCCCTTTTTGGTTTAGTCCAGTTAATGTGTAAAGTTAGCAGTTTTCTTTGGTTATCTTTGGTAAAAGAGAGGGGAGCAAAGAAATGAACATCACATATAGATTCATGCCAGACTGGATTAGCTAGAGTTAGAGGGAGTGTGGAGTGGGGTCAGAGACATTGAGGATTGGAGGTTCTGGGGAGGACAGAGAGTGGGATCACAAATATGGAGGAGTGAAGTGGAGAAAACATACTGGGTTTGGTGAGACATGATTTTGTGAACTAAGAAAATAAGAGGGCTCTTCATATGGGGTCCTTCTCAGGGTGAGAAGCTTCCATTCACTTCTAACATGGGCAACGTGGCGGCTCAGTGGTTAGCACTGCTACCTTATAGCACCAGGCACCTGGGTTCGATTTCACTCTCAGGCGACTGTCTGTTTTGAGTTTGCATGTTCTCTTTGTGTCTGCTTGGGTTTCCTCCGGGTGCTCTGTTTTCTTTCCACAATTCAAAATTGTGCCACTTAGCTGGATTGGCCATGCTAAAGAACCCATAGTGTCCAGGGATTTACAGGCTAGATGGAAAATGCAGGGTTAATAGGAATAGGGTAGGGGTGTGGGTGTGGGTCTTGGTGGGATACTGTGAGGAGAGTCAGTGTGGATTTGATGGACTAAATGGCGTGTTTCCACACTGTAGGGATTCTATGATTTCAAATATCCAGCCTGAGACTTGTCTTGTACAACACCCTTGACGATACAGAAAAGTGAAGACCAGCTGAACCAATACGTTCAGTCAACTCATAGAGTCACAAATGCAACACTGGGCACAAATATGAGTACTCAATAAAAAGTGGACACAAAAAGGCAACATTGTTTCTTCCACAATGAAGAACATGTCCAAAACTACTAGGTAAGCTAATCAATATGAGCTCACCATGAGACGCAACAGTACTTAAAGTGCTCTCTTTAGTGGTATGACCAATAAAATATGAAATATTTACAAATGAAAATTAGTTTTGTCATAGAGTCATGAAGTCCTACAGCACAGAGATAGGCCCTTTGGCCCAGACTGGTCCACACCGACCAAAATGTCCATCCACTTAACTCAGTTTCCCTGTACTTGGCACATATTCTTCTAAATCTTTGCTATCCAAATGCCATTTAAATGCTGTAAATGACCAGCCTCAACCACTTCCTCTGGCAGCTCATTACCATATATGTATCACCCTCTGTCCAAAAAATGTTGCCCATCGCATTGTTTTTTTATTCTTTCCCCTTGAACCTTAAACACTTACCCCTCGTCCTCGATTCTCCAACTCTGGGAAAAAGACAGAGTGCATTTACCCTCCCCATGCCTCTCATGATCTCATTCACTTCTATAAGATCCTCTGTTAATCTCCGCTAATGAAAGGAGTCAGAGCTTGTCCAACCTTTCCCTATTACTCAGACTGTTGAGCCTGGCAACATCTTTGTAAATTTCTTCTGCACTCCTTCCAGTTTAATCACATCCTTCTATGGCAAGGTGACCAAAACTTGAAAACAAAACTCCAAGTCTGACCTCACCAATGTCCTGTATAACTGCAAGAAAACTTACCAGCTTGGGTTCATGTCACACTACAGGTGATCCCACTGTGCTACACACTTTGCTTTTCTCTCTCTCTTTCTCTCTCACACACACACACGCACACACGCACACTCACACAAACTCACAGACACTCAGACCTCCACCCCCACAACACACAATTGCACATTCTGGATTAGTGGTGCTGGAAGAGCACAGCAGTTCAGGCAGCATCGAAGGAGCTTCGAAATCGACGTTTCGGGCAAAAGCCCTTCATCAGGAACTGCTGTGCTCTTCCAGCACCACTAATCCAGAATCTGGTTTCCAGCATCTGCAGTCATTGTTTTTACCTTTTTTACACACTTGCACACGCACACTAACACACACACACATGTATGCTTGTAGAATTACATTTTATTTTGCCAAAAACTGCGTGAATCCATGTAAGATTCTAAAAATCCCTTTTTTAGAAATAGAATCAGTCTGAACATTGGAGCACAGACAGCCTCACACAGGGCACCTCACATTCAATGCATTATCTGGGCCAACATGGCACCTATTGTTAAAGTTCACTTGAGAATGTAACTTTAAGGAAGTTCTGGGATTTACACATGAAAGAGCTGAAACCAACATGGTCATTCTAAAAGATGAGAGACTTAACATAAAATCCAGGTCTTCTTTAATGTATAATTTCAGTTACATCACACTGTAGACTTTTGCTATAAATTCTGTGTCTTACTATCCTATACTCCACAAAAACCTGATGAAGGAGCAGCGCTCCAAAAGCTAGTGCTTCCAAATTAACCTGTTGGGCTATAATCAAGTGTTGTGTGATTTTTAACTTTGTACACCCCAGTCCAACACCAGCTCCTCCAAATCATTCCCAACTTTGATACTCAATGCCTTGACTGATGAAGGCTAGTATCTTCTTCACTGCCCTATCTACCTGTGACTCCACTTTCAGAGAACCATGCACCTGAACTCCAAGGTCCCTCTGTCTTGCTATACTCCTTAAGGCCCTTCCATTCGCCATGAAACTCCAAACTTGATTTGAATTTCCAAAATACAGACTTCACGTTTATCTCTATTAAACTCCATTTGCTATTTCTTGGCCCACTGATCAAGCTGATCAAGGTCCTGCTGCAATTTCTGATAACATAAAACATAGAACATAAGAGGGCAGTACAGGCCCTTTGGCCCTCAATATTATGTCAACCTGTGGAACAAATCTGAAGCCTACCTATCCTACACTATTCCATTTTCATCCATATGTTCATCTAATAACCAATAAAATGCCCTTAAAGTTGGCAATTCTACTACTGTTGCAGGCAGGCTATTCCATGCCCCTCTGAGTAAAGAAAGTGCCTCTGACATCTGTCCTATATCTATCAGACCTCAATTTAAAGCAATGCCTCCTTGTGCTAGCCATCACCATCTGAGGGAAAAGGTCCTCACTCCACCCTATCTAATCCTCTGATTATCTTTTATGTCTCAATTAAATCACCTCTCAACCTTCTTCTCTCTGACAAGAACAGCCTCAAGTCCCTCAACATTTCCTCGTAAGACCTTCCCTCCATACCAGGCAACATCCTAGTAAATCTCCTCCCCACCCTTTCCAAAACTTCCACATCCTTCCTATAATGCAGTGACCAGAACTGTACACAATACTCCAAGTGCCACTGCACCAGAGTTTTGTTCAAATGCAGCATGACCTCGTGGCTCAGAATCTCAATCCCTCTACTAATAAAAGCTAACACACCGTATGCCTTCTTAACAACCCTGTCAACCTGGGTGGCAACTTTCAGAGATCTATGTACATGGACACCGAAATCTCTCTGCTCACCTACCCTACCAAGAAGCTTACCATTAGCCCAGTGCTCTTTATTCCTGTTGCTCCTTCCAAAGTGAATCACCTCACACTTTTCCACAATAAACCCCATTTGTCATCTCTCAACCCAGCTCTGCAACTTATCTAGGTCTCTCTGTAACCTACAACATCACTATCCACAACTCCATCAACCTTAGAGTAACCCATAAATTTACTAACCCATCCTTCTCTGCCCTCATCCAGGTCATTTACAAAATTGACAAACAGCAGTGGCCCCAAAACAGATCCTTGCAGTACAACACTAGTAACTGAACTACAAGATAAATATTTCCCATCAGCCACCACCCTCTGTCTTTTTTCAGCTCACCAATTATGGATCCAAACCACTAAATCACCCTCAATCCCATGCACCCGCATTTTGTGCAATAGCCTACCATGGGAAACTTTATCAAACGCCTTACTGAAATCCATATACGTCACGTCACCCTCATCCACCTGTCTGGTCACCTTCTCAAAGAACTCAATAACGTTTGTGAGGCATGACCTAGCCTTCACAAAACCATGTTGACTATCCCTAATCAACTTATTCCCTTCTGGATGATTATAAATCCTAGCTCTAATAACCTTTTACAACATTTTACCCACAACAGAAAGTAAGGCTCACTGGTCTATAATTCCCAGGGTTGTCTCTACTCCTCTTCTTGAACAAGGGAACAACATTGGCTATCTTCCAGTCTTCTGGCACTATTCCTGTAGACGATGATGACATAAAGATCAAAGCCAATGGCTCAGCTATCTCCTCCCTAGCTTCCAAGAGAATCCAAGAATAAATCCCATCTGGCCCAGGGGATTTATATATTTTCACACTTTTCAGAATTGCTAATACCTTCTCCTTGTGAACCTCAGTCCTGTCTAGCCTAGTAGCCTGTATCTCTGTATTCTCCTCGACAACATTATCTTTTTCTAGTGTGAAAACTGACGAAAAATATCCATTTAGCTCTTCTTTTATCCCCTCAGACTCCACACACACCTTCCCACTGCTCCCCTTGATTGGCACTAACCTTTCTCTAGTCATTCTTTTCTTCCTGATATACCTCTCGAAAGCTTTATGATTTTCCTTAATTCTACCTGCCACTGACTTCTCATGTCCCCTCATGACTCCTTCTAAGCTCTCTGTTTTGGTCTTTCCTGGCTAACTTGTAGCTCTCAAATGACCTAACTGAGCCATCACAGCTCACCCTAACATAAGCCTTCTTCTTCCTCTTGACAAGTGGACCTTCCTCACTGTCCACTATACTTCCTATTTTAGTGTCATATGCAAACTTAGCAATCATATCTTGTACATTCTCATCCAAATCATTAATATAGATAATGAACAGTAATGGGCCTAGCACTGACCCCTGAGGCACTCCACTATTCACAGTCCTCCAATTATCTTTGTGCTCTCAAGTCTTATGTTAATGAAAATGTAGTTGTGCAAGAATATTGTGGCCATGATTCAAAGCCTCTCTGCTTGATGAAAGCTTTTACCAATAAAATGCTTCTGCAGATATTAAATCGAATATGTTTTGCATGCACCCTGCTGGCCCTTAGAATCTATGCAATAAACTCATAGGAAAAGGCAAAAAGAGAGACAGCGGAAGTGGTTTACCATTCTAGTGATGACATTGGGAAAGGCATGCTGTGAACAAAATTCAGCCTAATAAGTAAATAATCCTCAAAAAATACTATCTTGCTTGAGCCTGTTCCAGCAAAACTGAAATGTAATATGGTCAAATCAGCAGAACATTCCCATGTAACTGAAAATGATGGTTTGTCTAGGGCATAAATCGAGATACAGATCTAAATTGGTAAAAGGAGCAGACAAGCTATTAGAGACACTATATTTGGAGTAGCAATGTCTGCTTCTTGTAAGGACCGCATTCTGTTTCCCAAGTTTTTCCAGCTCTGTTACATCTGTTCCAATGGTGTCACCAACAACAGGGCTGCTTCCAAAGTTTTTCCTTCTTCCTGAACAAAGGAATCCTCAAACTATGAATGACAGAATATTTAGCTGTGACCAATCTCCCACATTATTGCCCTCATATCTTCCCCTCTCTCCTAAAGCAACAAGGAGGATTTCCTCAGGCTCACTTTCCACTTCACTAGCTTCTTCATCCTCCAGTTCTGTCACTTCCAACATGATAACTCCATCAAACACATAATTTCTTCGTCTCCAGTGTCAGCATTTCAGAGGAACCATTCCCTTCCTTGATATCCTGGTCCTCTGTCATTCCCAATGCTTCTTCAGTAGCTCCCTCCCTTTAGCAACTTCCTATTCAAAACACACAAGATGTAACACTTGCGCCAATACCTCTTCCAATTCAGTCTTCTGTATTTACTGTTGACAATATGGTCTCCTCTACATTGGCAAGACTAAACAAAGACTGAGTGATCACTTTGTGGAACACCTTGCTCTACTCTCAAGAATGACCCTGGTCTTCCTGTAAGGAGAAAGTGAGGACGGCAGATGCTGGAGATCAGAATCGAGAGTGTGGTGCTGGAAAAGCACAGCAGGTCAGGCAGTATCCAAGGAGCAGGAGAATTGACGTTTCAGGCATAAGCCCTTCATCAGGAATGAGGCTTGTGGGTCAGGGAGCTGAGAGATAAATGGGAGGGGTTGGGGCTAGGGGGAAGGTAACTGAGAAGGTGATGGGTGGATGAAGGTTGGGGAGAAGGTGATAGGTCAGAGAGGAGGGTGGAGCAGATAGATGAGATGGATGATGGACTGGTCAAGAGGGCAGTGCCAAGTTGGAGGCTCAGGATAGTGTGGGGGGAGGGTAACTTCTGAAGTCCACATTAGTCCTATATGGTTGCAAGGTCCCAAGGTGAAAGATGAGGCATTCATCCTCCAGGTGTTGGGTAGTAAGGTTTGTCGATGCAGGAGGCCCAGGACCTGCGTATCCTTGGTGGAATGGGAGGGGGAATTGAAGTATTCAGCCATTCTCCTTCGAATCCTCCCACTTCCTCCAAATGAAAGAGTAGCCATAGGCACCCACCTAGACCCAGCTATGCTTGCCTCTTTGTCGGGTACGTGGAACAGTTCATCTTCTGCAGTTACACTGGCACCATTCCCTACCTTTTCCTCCGCTACATTGTTGGCTGCATCGACACCACCTCGTGCTCCCACGAGGAGGTTGAACAGTTCATCAACCCCACAAAAACCTTTTATTCCAACCTCAAATTCACCTGGACCATCTGAGGCACCTCCCTCCTCTTCCTGGGCCTCTCCATCACTGTCTCCGGTAACTGACTAACCACAGACATTTACTACAAACCCACTGACTCCCACAGCTATCTAGATTACACCTCCTCCCACCCGACCTCTTGTAAAAATGTCATCCCTTATTCCCAATTCCTCTGTCTCAGTTGCATCTGTTCCCAGGATGACCAATTCAACCGTAGAAAATCCCACATGGCCACCTTCTTCAAAGACCACGATTTCCCCTCTCACGTGGTCGACAATGTCTTCCAGTGCACCTCCTCCACTTCCCACACCTCCGCACTTGGACCCCACCCCTCCCAATCCAACCAGGACAGAATCCCCCTCACCCCGGTCCTCACCTTCCACTCCACCATCCTCCATATGCATTGCATCATCCTTGGCCACTTCCGCCACCTACAACCAGACCCCACCACCACAGATATATTTCCTTCTCCACCCAATCTGTGTTCCAGAGAGATCATTTCCTCTGCAACTCCTTTGTCAAATCCACACTCCCCTCCCCCCCCCCACCCCCCACCAACCCATACACCCCTGCCGGCACCTTCCCCTGCCACTGCAAGAAGTGCAAAACCTGTTCTGACACCTCTCCCCTCACCTCCATCCAAGGCCAAAGGATCCTTCCATATCTGACAGACATTTACCTGCACCTCCACCAATGTCATCTACTGTATCTGTTGCCCCCAATGTGGTCTCCTTTACATTGGGGAGTCAGGACACCAACTTGAGGATCATTTCAAAGACACCTCTGAGACACCCACATTAATCAACTCCACCACACCGTAGCTGAACATTTCAACTCCCCCTTCCACTCCACCAAGGACATGCAGGTCCTGGGCCTCCCCCACTACCAAAACTGTTACCACCCAATGCCTGGAGGAAGAACGCCTCATATTCTGCCTTGGGACCCTGCAACCACACGGGATTAATGTGGATTTCACCAGTTTCCCCATTTCCCCTCCCCCCACATTATCTCAGTCCCAAGCCTCCAACTCGACCCACCCTCTTGACCTGTCCGTCACCTTTCCTATCTATCTACTCCACCCTCTTCAACCTATCACCTTCTCCCTCACCTTCATCCACCTATCACATTCTCAGCTACCTCCTCCACCCCCTCCCATTTATTTCTCAGCCCCCCAGCCCACAAGCCTCATTCCTGATTTAGGGCTTTTGCCTGAAAAATTGCTCTCCCGCTGCTCAGATGCTGCCTGACCTGCTGTGCTTTTCCAGCACCACACTCTCGACTCTGATCTTCCCACTGCATGCTATTTTAATGAGTCATCTTGCTCTCATGATAACATTTCTGACTAGGCCTGCTACAGTATTGCAGCCAAGTCAAATGCTATACAGTTTATTTCCCATTCTGGCACTTTCCAGCCATCTGGATTCAACATTGAATTCTAGGAGAAAGTGAGATGTTGGAGATCAGAGTCAAAAGGTGTAGCACTGGAAAAGCAGAGCAGGTCAGGCAGCAGATGCTGCTGTGCTTTTCCAGCACCACACTTTTCGATTCAACATCGAGTTCAACAACTTCAGACCATGAATTCTGGCCTCCATTTTGATTATCACTCTCTCACCATCTTCCCCTCATCCCTACTCAAATGTCTTGTTTATATGGGTTTGCTCTCAGTCTGGCTAACTTGTGTTCTGCTGTCAACCAAGAACACACTTCAGCAATTTCAGATTGTGGTCATTCACATTCCCTTTTCTTTGGGCCACCTCTACAATCTATTCCACTTTATCTTCCTCCTCTCTGCTACCCCTCCCCATATTTCTCTCAAGCATAAACCCTTCACTTTTTTCAACCTCCTTCAGTTCCAAAGATGAGTCATATTGGATTCAAAACATGAACTATTTCTCCCTCCATAGAGAGATCTGCCAGATCTGTTGAGTTTCTCCAGCATTTTCCATCTATATGTCAGATCTCCAGCATCTGCAGTGCTTTGTTTTTATGTTAATGGCCCAATTTGTGCAGTGTAGTTTCACAGACAGCAATGTAATTCCTATCAGGTACTGTGGTTTAATCTTGGCAGTTGGGGATTGATATTGATCAAGACAAAGAGACAAAAGCTCCTTGATAATTTTAAATAGTGCCTTATGATCCTTTATATTCATCTAAGAAATCTTGATTTTGATGCCACATCTGAAAGATAGATGTCCTGTTGTGCTTACTAATATACCATCAATCAACACCATTTAAACTGAGAATTAAATCACTTTTTACATTGATGTGGGATCATGCTGTACAAAGTTATGGTCACAAGGCCCTACAAAAGCACAATGATACACTTTAAAATAATGTGGTTATGATTTGGTACATTCTGAGGTTCTGAAAACTGCAATAAAATGTGAGTCTTTTCTGTTTTAATAGAATTCCTTTCTTCTTGAATAATTGCATTGGCAGTGTTATGATTTCCAATAAATATTAAAATGATATAATTTAATATATTATTTGAGGATAAACTTGTATAATTCAGGCCTTTGGATTGAATCTTGATGTTTAACCATCTGAACCATTCCAGCATTTCAATGACTGTAATTATTCAGTCATCTGAAGTCATTACAGTTCATTCTCATCTACAGAGTAACTGCGTGTGTTGAGAAAATGTGACAACACTGTGCATACAAAGCATTTTGGAGACAGTGCACTCACAATAAAATCCTGTTCTATGGAAACTTCCCAAGGCACTTCACAAAATCAAAATACATACCCTGAAAAATCAGGCTGCCATTTCAGGTATTGAAGGTTTTGCCAGAATTTTGGAAGAACAGACATAATCTATAAAAGGTAATGGTTCTGAATGAGTTAATATTAAAGATGCATTGCACTCCACCTAATGAGATGATGTCACACTGTCTTTCAGTGGAGAAGAAACAGTCTAACATGAAGTTCTGATGGAGACTGAGGTGTTATCTCTGACTCCTCATTATCTTGATAATTATGTCTAAATAGTCACTGCAACATGTACCTTAGTTGTAATGCAATAAACCTTATCTTGTTGTGAAGCCTAGTGCTGCTTCTCATTAAGAGCTTTACAGTTAGTGATCTTCTACTGCTGCCAACTAGATGGGTCTTGAGACACAGAATAGAATGGAGAACTATAGGGTTCTAGTGGTGCACTGTTGTGACCTCTGAGCCTGGAGGTATGGCATCAAGTTCCATCTGCTCCAGAGGTCATAGAGTCATAGAGATGTACAGCATGGAAAAAGACCCTTCAGTCCAACCTGTCCACACCGACCAGATATTCCAACCCAATCTAGTCCCACCTACCAGCACCCGGCCCATATCCCTCCCAACCCTTCCTATTCATATACCCATCCAGACGCCTTTTAAATGTTACAATTGTACCAGCCTTCACCACGTCCTCTGGCAGCTCATTCCATACACATACCACCCTCTGCATGAAACATTTGCCTGTTAAGTCTCTTTTATATCTTTCCCCTCTCACCCTAAACTTATGCCCTCTAGTACTGGACTCCCCCACCCCAGTAACAATAACTTTATCTATTTTTCCTATCCATGACCCTCATGATTTTATAAACCTCTACTAGGTCACCCCTCAACCTCCGACGCTCCAGGGAAAACAGCCCCAACCTATTCAACCTCTCCCTATAGCTCAAATCCTCCAACTCTGGCAACATCCTTGTAAATCTTTTCTGAACCCTTTCAAGTTTCACAACATCTTTCCGATCGGAAGGAGACCAGAATTGATGCAATATTCCAAAAGTGGCCAAACCAATGTCCTGTATCACCGCAACATGACCTCCCAACTCCTGTACTCAATACTCTGACCAATAAAGGAAAGCATACCAAATGCCTTCTTCACAATCCTATCTACCTGTGACTCTACTTTCAAGGAGCTATGAACCTGCACTCCAAGATCTCTTTGTTCAGCCACACTCCCTAGGACCTTACCTTTAAGTGTGTAAGTCCTGCTAAGATTTGCTTTCCCAAGATGCAGCACCTCACATTTATCTAAATTAAACTCCACCTGCCACTTCTCAGTCTTTGGCCCATCTGATCAAGATCCCGTTGTAATCTGAGGTAATCTTCTTCGCTGTCCACTACACCTCCAAGGTTGATGTCATTTTCAGACTTACTAACTGTACCTCTTATGCTCACATCCAAATCATTTATGTAAATCACCAAAAAGTAGTCAACCCAGCACTGATCCTCATGACACTTCATTGGTCACAGGCCTCTAGGCTGAAAAATAACATTCCACCTCCACCCTCTGTCTTCTACCTTTGAGCCAGTTCTGTATTCAAGTGGCTAGTTCTCCCTTTATTCCATGAGATCTAATCTTGCTGACCAATCTCCCACAGGGAACCTTGTCGAACACCTTACTGAAGTCCATATAGATCATATCTACCGCTCTGTCCTCATCAATCCTCTTTGTTACTTCTTCAAAAAACTCAATCAAGTTTGTGAGACATGATTTCCCATGCACAAAGCCATGTTGACTATCCCTAATCAGTCCTTGCCTTTCCAAATACATGTCCATCCTGTCCCTCAGGATTCCCTCCAACAACTTGCCCACCACCGACATCAGGCTCATCAGTCTATTGTTCTTTGGCTTGTCCTTACCACCTTTCTTAAACAGTGGCACCACATTAGCCAACCTCCAGTCTTCCGGCCCCTCACTTGTGACTATCGATGATACAAATATCTCAGCAAGAGGCCCAGCAATGACTTCCCTACCTTCCCACAGAGTCTTTGAGTACACCTGATCAGGTCCTGGGGATTTATTAACTTTTATGTGTTTCAAGACATCCAGCACTTCCTCCTCTGTAATATGGACATCTTTCAATGTATAACAACATTTCTGAACAGGTTGATTAGAAAATGTCTAAAAAGAAGAATTGGTGCTGCAGTTTACCTGAAACCATCAGTTATTGATGCTGCAATACATGACACGGAGAACAGTGATGAGATGGCTGCATAAATATCTGAAGATAAAAAAGGTAAAAAAAAAGTTCCATTTGACCCATGAGAAAATTATTTCAGAAGACAAGTGAGTTGAACACTTCAAGTTCACTTTAAAAATTCTCAGATAGTCAGTCAGCTGATTGTGTATAAGACAGAGAAGCATTCAGAAGCACTCATGGAATAACAATATGGCAACAGCAGAACTCCAAAATAAACCCTTCAACTCAGAGCTGGTAAGAGGCACAGGGTAAACAGTGTGGGCTGAGAAGAGAGTAAGAACTAGTCACACTGGCAATTGTAATGGCCAGTGATATCCACAACCCACGAGAAGGCATTTTTAAAACTGCACAGCGGTTAGCACAACTTGAGAAATTAAAGCAGAATGATCTGGATAATATCCAGGCTTGGGCTGTTTGCAGCAAGTAACATTGATACAACACAAATTCCAGGCAATGGTCATCTCCAACAGGAGAATCTTCACTTGACATTTCCTGATCGTACCATGGCTGAATTTCCTACCATCAACATTTTGGGGAGGTCCCATTGACCAGCAAAATAGGACAAAGGATATGGATTCTGTGGCAAATACCTCATTTCCTCATACCCCAGAGCCTGAACACCATCTATAAGGCACAAGAGAGGAATATGATGGAATACTTTCTATTTCCCACATAACTGTCTGATTCCTACTTACTTTTCTAACTAACTTCTGAATGCTTTGGAAGTGGTTTTACCTAATACTCTGTTACCTTAATAATTTCAACAATGGAGAATTTTATAAATACTAACCTTTGACTTTCATCTTCTGTTTTTATTTGATTTCAGCTTATACTGCATTCGTATCTGATTTGTTTGATTGTCCTCATATATAAGAGCTGTTTAGATTCAAGATGTTTGGTTGCTAACAAACTGGTTAATACCATGGAATAATATTCTCTTTGAATTATGGTGGCATCACAGATACCAGTTTTCAGCCAATTTGATTCACTCCAAATGATATCAAGAAACTGGATACTACAAAGGCTTTGGGCCCTTACAACATTCTGACAATAGTGCTGAAGTTGCTCTGAAAGTTGCCACTACCCTAATCAAGCTGTTCCAATACAGTTACAACAGTTACATCTACCCAGGAACGTCCTGTACACAAAAAGTAGGACAAATCCAACCCGGCTAATTACCGCCCCATCAATCTACTCTTGATCCTCAACATAATGAAGGATGATGTCATCAATAGCACCTGCTTCGCAATAACCTACTCAGTGATGCCCATCTGGCACAGAGCAAGATGGTGACAGTTGTTATTTCCATTTGCCAGACAAGGCTGGATATTGTCCAGATCTTGTCGTATTTGCTTCAGGAACTGAGAAGTTGTGAATGGTAGTGAACATTGTGCAGTTATCAGTGAATATCCCCACTTCTGATGTAATAATGGGGATGGGTCATTGATGAAGCAGCTGAAGATGGTTGGGCCTAAGACACTGCCCTGAGGAACTCCTGCAGAAATGCCTTGGAACTGAGATGACCGACCTCCAGTAAATACAACCATCTTCTTCTGTGCCAGGTGGGCATCACTGTGTAGGTTATTGCTAAGTGGATACTATTGATGACCCCGGGTTGGATTTGTCCTGCTTAGCCTTAAATGTACACTGTAATGTTTCTGATACTGCCACCTTGTCCTAACAGTTTTCTGGCTCCTGCTTTGTCTGCTGCAGACCTTCTGCATGGAGCCTGCACACACTTTCTTTTTGAAGAGTAGGTCCTCCCTTTCACTTTATATCCTTCCAGCTTGGATTTTCGCCCCACTATTTTAATAGTTCCCTCTCTTGGAATTCCTAAATCACAGGGCTCCAAATTCCTCCCACAGATCCTTTTTTCTCAAAGAACTCTTTTTTTTGTCTAACAGGATGCAGTGTAGCTGGCTGGGCCAGCATTTATTACCCATCCTAATTATTAAGAGTCAAGCACATTGCTGTGGGTCTGGAGTCACATGTAGGCCACACCAGGTAAGGAGACCCAATTCCTTCCCTCAAGGACATTAGTGTAGCAGATGGGTTTTTCCAACAATCGACAATAGTTTCCTGGTCATCAATGGAATCTCTTTTTCAGATTTTTAAAATTGAGTTTGAATTCTACCATCTACTCTGACAGGGCTCGACCTGGGTCCCCAGACATTAGCTGGGTGTCTGGAAAATAGTACACCCTAACCCTAACCCTAACCCTAACCCTAACCCTTACCCTAACCCTTTTCATGGGTTGTGGATATCATTGGCTGTGTCAGCACTTATTTTCTGTCTCTAATTGCCTGTGACAAGGTGGTGATGAGTTACCTTCTTGAACTTCTCTGGTTCATGTAATATAGCTACGCACACAGTACTATCAGGTTGTTCCAGGGCATTGACCCAACAATACAGAATTCTACTTCCAAGTCGAGATAGTGGGTGCTCTTGAGGGAAACTTGCAGATGGTGATGTTTCCAGGCAACTTGTCCTTCTAGGTGGCAGAATTTGTGGTTTCAGAAGATATCATGTCAGGAAACTGGGTGAGTTACTGCTGTGAATTTTGTAGGTAGGACCCATGGTAATGGCTGTTTTTCAGTGATGAAGGGAGCAAATTATTGAAAGTGGATGGGTAGGTCTGGCTGCACATAATGATAAGATCAGATAAGGACAGAAGAGCGTAAAGCCATAAGGTCACAAGACATTAAAAATCATTAGGTCATTTGGCCCATCAAGTCTGCCCCCCATTTTTCTTCAACAGAGTCATAGAGGTCTACCACATGAAACCAGATCCTATGGCCCAACTTGCTTATTCTATCCAGTTTCCACAATTTAAATGAATCCCGATTGCCTGTGTTTGGTCTGTATCCTTCCATACCTATCCTATCCATGTACTTGTCTAAATGTTTCTTAAGGGACAAATTGTACTCGCTTCCACCACTATCTCTGGCAACGCGTTTCAGACACTCACCTCTGTGTGAAAATATTGCCCCTCTGGATCCTTTTTTCATCTCTCCCCACTCACCGTAAACTTATACCTGCTAGTTTTAGACTCCCTTACTCTAGGGAAAAGCTGGCAGCTCTCTACATTATCTCGGCCTCTCATGATTTTATGTATCTCTCTGCGGTCACCCCTTAGTCCTCTACACTCCAGGGAAGAAGTTCCAGCCTTATAACTCAAACCTTCCTGTCTAGGTAGCATGCTAGTAAATCTTTTCAGCACATTTTCTAGTTTAATAATATCCTTTCTGTAGCAGGGTAACTAGAACTGTGTGCAGTATTTGAAATGTGTCGTTACCAACATCATGTACAGCTATAACAAGATATCCCAACTCCTGTACTCACCAATGAAAGCTAGCATGCCAAAAGCCTTCTTCACCACCCTGTCTCCCGGTGACTCCACTTTAAAGGAGCTAGGAACCTGTATCCTTAGGTCTCTTTATTATATAACACTCCCCAGATTCCTACCATTGACTGTGTAAATCCTTCTCTGTTTTGCCTTCCCTAAGCGCAACACCTTGCATTTATCTAAATTAAACTCCATCTGCCATTCCTTAGCCCACTGGCGTAGCTGATCAAGATCTCACTGCATTCCCAGATAATCTTCTTCACTGTTCACTATACCACCAATCCTGGTGTTATCCTCAAGTTTATTAACGATACGTCCTAATTTCTCACCCAAATCATTTATATAAATGATGAATAACAGTGGACCCAACATTGATCCCTGTGGCACATTGGTGGTTACAGGCCTCCAGACTGAAAAACAACCCTCTACCACCACCCTCTGTGTTCTATCATCAAACCAGTTTTGTACCTAATTGGCTATCTCTCCCTGGATCCTGTGAGATTTACCCTCACACAACAACCTACCACATGATACCTTGTCAAAGGCTTTGCTAAAATCCATGTAAACAACATCTACCATACTGATCTTATCTACTTTCTTAGTCACCCCTTCAAAGAACTCAGTAAACTTCATGGGACATGATTTCCTATTCACCAAACCCTTCTCCTATCTTCTCCCCACAACCGTTGATCCCCCTTACTGATCAAGGACCTATCTATCTCTGTCTTAAATCACTCAATGACTTGGCCTCCACAGCCCTCTGCAGCAATGAGTTCCACAGATTCATCACCCTCACACTGAAGATATTCCTCTTCAGCTCATTTTTAACAGGTTATCCCTTCACTCTAAGGCTGTACCCTACAGTCTCCCCTAACAATAGAAACAGTTTCTCCACATCCAAATACGGTCTGACCAAAGCGTTATACAACCTTACCAGCCTTACAAAGCCTTATACAACCTCAGCAGTACATCTCTGTTCTTGCATTCCAGCCTTCTTGAAACGTATATTAACATTGTTGAAGGCCTTGCTAAAGTCCATGTAAGAGAGTGTAATGCTGAAAAAGCACAGCAGGTCAGGGAGCATCAGAAGAACAGGAGAATCAACATTTCGGGCATAAGCCCTTCATCAGAAAGCAGGGGGGCTGAGAGATAAATGGGAGGGGGGTGGGAAAGATAGCTGGGAAAGTGATAGGTGGATGAAGGTGAGGGAGAGGGTGATAGGACTGGGGGGGGAATGATGGATGGGTCCAGAGGGCAGTACCAATTGGAGGCTTGGGACTGGGATAATGTTGGGGGAGGGTAAATGAGGAAGCTGCTAAATTCCACATTAATCCCACGTGGTTGCAGGGTCCCAAGACGTCGGCTGGTAGCGGTTTGGCGGTGGAAGAGGTCCAGGACTTGCATGTCCTTGACAGAGTGGGAGGGGGAGTTGAAATGTTCCCACCGCCCCGTGGCTGAACACTTGAAGTCCCCCTCCCACGCCATCAAGGACATTCATCTTTGCATACATTAACTTTTCAATTCCAGATTTTTATTTAATTAGCTGAGTATAAGATTTGAATTTACATCTCTGGATCAGGCCTTTGGATTACTAATCCAATAATCTAGTCTCAATATTAACAGGTAATTTTGTGTTTAATTGTGGAAAAATTAACTTGCTGCAGATGATTGTTTTAGACCTTATACTTTGTGCGTAATTTTGAATGAGCTGTAATGTTATTGTGGCTGAGCTTTCACCAAGCTGGAAATTTATGTTCTATTACTGTAAAAAATCCAGACACGCATTGATGTGTCAGCTGTCATAAAATTAATGGGTTCTGTGATGGGAGCACCTATGAAAAGCAATTTCAAAATGAAGGCTGCTTAAATCTATTCACACAGGATAAGTGTTGAGACAATCCCACACAGAAATAGATTGAGGTTAGCTTTCTGTAGTGTTGGATGGTACAGAATCAGCTGTGGTCATTCCATGCCAAAATGCACTGATCTCACATTTTAATAGGCAATCAACCTAGCTTAATGTTTTTTGGAACACTCCTGGTGAAATGGACATAATTCTGTATGAGGCATATTTATATTTACTCCTATCTCTTTGTCAGATTACGCACAAAAAGCTAAGAAGTAAAACTTAAGATGTAAAGAAAAGAAACCCACTCGGAACTTGGGAAATTTATCACGAGCAGATGTTTATGGAAATGTGTTTCTCTTGATAAATACTTATAAGTAACTCATAAGCATCAGCTACATGACAAATGGATTATTCAAGAGAAAGTGAGGATGGCAGATGCTGGAGATCAGAGTCAAGAGCGTGTTGCTGGAAAAGCACAGCAGGTCAGGCAGCATCCGAGGAGCAGGAGAATCAACGTTTCAGCCATAAGCTCTTCATCAGGAATGAGGCTTGTGGGTCGGGACTGAGAGATAAATGGGAGGGGGGGTGGTGGGGTTGGGGTTAAGGTAGCTGAGAGTGGGATAGGTAAATGAAGATGGGGGAGAAGGTGATGGGTCAGAGAGGAGGGTGGAGTGGATAGATGGGATGGATGACGGACAGGTCAAGAGAGCGGTGCCAAGTTGGAGGCTTGGGACTGGGATAGTGTGGGGCAAGGAGAAATAAAGAAACTGGTGAAATCCACATTAATCCACATTAATCCACATTAATCCACATTAATCCACATTAATCCCACGTGGATGCAGGGTCCCGGCAATGCATTGCATCAAAAGAGCAGCAAAATAATGGAGTAAACTGTAATATACATAGGATGGTCTGAGCATTTTTGTATATTAATGTCTTCTCTGATTTCTTTTCTGTTGGTAACCTATAAATAATGTTAGTGCAGTAATGAGCTTGCAGCTAAGGATGTCCGACAAACGTTTTATTTACTAGCACTTATGCAAATATGAGTGTGCTGATTGATCAAATGTTCCAGATAATCAAGTAGTACACATCACCACAGTAAACTCTGACCAATCGAAACTTCGAGATAATACCATCCTTCAAAAGAACTATGTGAAAACATCAACACACCCCCTAAAATCAACGGAAAACACAAATAATAGCAACATAATGCAGGGGGTATACATATTACTCATATATTTTATTCAAAGCATAAATACTCCGACATCGCGGTAGATCACAGTATTTGAAGTATATAATTTTTGCAAGTTTATCAAGCATACCAGCTGATTTAGGACTGAAGAACAATGACTCAGATCTAAGAACTGCAGGTGCTGTAAATCAGAAACGAAAACAGAAATTGCTGGAAAAGCTTAGTAGGCCTGGTAGCATCTGTTAAGACAAATCAGACTTAATGTTTCTGGTCTGGTAATCCTTCCTCAGAACTCAGAAATTGGACCTGAAACATTAACCCTGATTTCTCTTCACAGAAAATTAACACCAGGTTGTAATCCAACAAGTTTATTTGGAAGCACTAGCTTTCGGAGCGCTGCTCCTTCATTAGGTGGGTGTGGAGGTTAAGATCATGATCACAGAATTTATAGCCAAAGGAGTCCAGTGTCATGGAGATGTGATACAGGAAACAATCTTAGATTAAAACTTGCAGACAGACTTCACACCTACTGTTTAAAAAGCTGAGCTATCTTGAGAATGTAATTTAAAGTAGTTCTGGGACTTACATATCAAGGAACAGAAACCAGCATATCCCATTACAGACTGTTTACTGTATCATATCTCCATGACATCAGACAACTTTGGCTATAAATTCTGTGAGCATAATCATAACCTCCATAACCACCTGATGAAGGAGCGGCACTCCGAAAGCTCGTGCTTCCAAATAAACCTGTTAGACTACTTCCAGGTCATTTACAAAATTGACAAACAGCAGTGACCCCAAAACAGATCCTTGTGGTACAACACTAGTAACTGAACTCCAGGATGAATATTTCCCACCAGCCACAACCCTCTGTCTTCTTTCAGCTAGCCAACTTCTGATCCAAAGTGCTAAATCACCCTCAATCCCATGACTCTGTATTTTGTGCATAGCCTACTGTGGGGAACCTTATCAAAAGCCTTACTGAAATCCATATATATCACATCAACCTTTTTACCCTCATCCACCTGTTTGGTCAACATCTCAAAAAAACTCAATAAGGTTTGTGAGGCACGACCTACCCTTCACAAAACCATGTTGACTATTCCTAATCAATTTATTCCTTACTGGATGATTATAAATCCTATCTCTTACAAACTTTTCCAACGATTGACCCACAACTGAAGTAAGGCTCACTGGTCTATAATTACCCTTGAACAAGGAAACAACATTTGCTATCCTCTAGTCTTCTGGTACTATCTCTGTAGACAATTATGTCCTTGGCTCCTCCTTGGCTTCCCAGAGAATCTGAGGGTAAATCCCATCCAGCCCAAGGCACTTATCTATTTTCACACTTTCCAGAATTGCTAACACCTCCTCCTTGTGAACCTCAATCCCATCTAGTCTAGTCCCCTGTATCTCAGTATTCTCCTCGACAACATTGTCTTTGTCTAGTGTGAAAACTGACAAAAAATATTTATTTATCACTTCCCCTATCTCCTCGACTCCAAGCACAACTTCCCACTACTATCCTTGATTGTCCCTAATCTTACTTTAGTCATTCTTTTATTCCTGATATACCGATAGAAAGCTTTAAGGTTTTCCTTGATCCTATCCACCAACAACTTCTCCTGTCCCTTTCTGGCTCTTCTTAGCTCTCTCTTTAGGTCATTCCTGGCTAACTTGTAACTCTCAGTGACCTAACTGAGCCATCACATCTCATCCTAATATAAGCCTTCTTCTTCCTCTTGACAAGAGGTTCAACTTCCCTAATAAACTATGGTCACCAACTTCCTCCCTACATGACCGTTACGTACTTATCAAGGATCTGCAGTAGCCTTTCCTTGAATTCACTCCACATTTCAACCATATCTGTCATTGCCCCATGGCCCTTACCCTCAGCCTTCAGTGTGTCAATTCATTCACCTTTCTCTTTGTTTCCTGTTCCTTAGATAATTTTATATGCACATTATTACAGTCCCTTTTATTCCAGTAGAAATAACTTTTCTGTCAATAAAGTAGAACTGCAGACTGTCACTGTATGCAATGCTTTGTGAAAGTCTGTATACAACACATTAACAGCATTATCTGCACTGGCCCCTTCTGTCATCTCTTCAAAATCTTCAGCCAGTTCATAAAATTAAAATACATCTTTACAAATCCATTTGGCTCTTCCTAAACAACCAGCACTTTTCCACGTGGCTACTAATTCTATCCTGAGTAATTGCATCTAGAAGCTTCCACACCATTGAAATTGAGCTGACTGCTCTGTAACTGCTAGGCTTAATCTTAAAAGGTTTTTCTGAACAAAGACTTAATGCCTGCAGTTATCTAGTCCTCTGGTGCCTCTCATGACAAGTGACGATCGCCAGTGCCTCTGTAGTTTCAGCCTTATTTAATACCTTTGGATACGTCTCATCCAGTCCCAGTGCCTTCTTATGGAAGGATTCAAAAATTGAGCCAGAACATAAAAGTAGGTCACCTAAGTACTCGAGAGTGGGGACAGTAAATGTGCAGCTAAACACATAGACAAGGTCAGGTTGATCAGACCTGGTTCCACTTAATCAAAGAAACAGGCAGCCAAGCATGTACAGAAGTTCATACTGGATTAGTGGTGCTGGAAGAGCACAGCAGTTCATGCAGCATTCAACGAGCAGCGAAATCAACGTTTCGGGCAAAAGCCCTTCATCAGGAATAAAGGCAGTGAGCCTGAAGCATGGAGAGATAAGCTAGAGGAGGGTGGGGATGGGGAGAGAGTAGCATAGAGTACAATGGGTGAGTGGGGGAGGAGATGAAGGTGACCTTTAAGCGGCATTTGGATAGGTACATGGATGGGTGCTTAATCTAGGTTAGAAGTTCGGCACAACATCGTGGGCCGAAGGGCCTGTTCTGTGCTGTATTGTTCTATGTTCTATGTTCTATGTTCTATGTTCTATGTTCTATGTGATAGGTCAAGGACGAGAGGGTGGAGTGGATAGGTGGAAAAGGAGATAGGCAGGTCGGACAAGTCAAGGAGACAGTAACTGAGCTGGAAGTTTGAAACTAGGATGAGGTGGGGGAAGGGGAAATGAGGAAGCTGTTGAAGTCCACATTGATGCCCTGGGGTTGAAGTGTTCGGAGGCGGAAGATGAGGCGTTCTTCCTCCAGGCGTCTGGTGGTGAGGGAGCGGCGGTGAAGGAGGCCCAGGACCTCCATGTCCTTGGCAGAGTGGGAGGGGGAGTTGAAATGTTGGGCCACGGGGCGGTTTGGTTGATTGGTGCGGGTGTCTCGGAGATATTCCCTAAAGCGCTCTGCTAGGAAGCGCCCGGTCTCCCCAATGTAGAGGAGACCACATCGGGAGCAACGGGTACAATAAATGATATTAGTCGATGTGCAGGTAAAACTTTGATGGATGTGGAAGGCTCCTTTAGGGCCTTGGATAGAGGTGAGGGAGGAGGTGTGGGCACAGGTTTTACAGTTCCTGCGGTGGCAGGGGAAAGTGCCAGAATGGGAGGGTGGGTCGTAGGGGGGTGTGGACCTGACCAGGTAGTTGCGGAGGGAACAGTCTTTGCGGAAGGCGGAAAGGGGTGGGGAGGGAAATATATCCCTGGTGGTGGGGTCTTTTTGGAGGTGGCGGAAATGTCGGCGGATGATTTGGTTTATGCGAAGGTTTGTAGGGTGGAAGGTGAGCACCAGGGGCATTCTGTCCTTGTTACGATTGGAGGGGTGGGGTTTGAGGGCAGAGGTGTGGGATGTGGATGGGAAGCATTGGAGGGCATCTTTAACCACGTGGGAAGGGAAATTGCGGTCTCTAAAGAAGGAGGCCATCTGGTGTGTTCTATGGTGGAATTGGTCCTCCTGGGAGCAGATATGGCGGAGGCGGAGAAATTGGGAATATGGGATGGCATTTTTGCAAGAGATAGGGTGGGAAGAGGTGTAATCCAGGTAGTTGTGGGAGTCGGTGGGTTTGTAAAAAATGTCAGTGTCAAGTCGGTCATCACTAATGGAGATGGAGAGGTCCAGGAAGGGGAGGGAGGTGTCAGAGATAGTCCAGGCAAATTTAAGGTCAGGGTGGAATGTGTTGGTGAAGTTGATGAATTGCTCAACCTCCTCGCGGGAGCACGAGGTGGCTCCAATGCAGTCATCAATGTAGCGGGATCTCTACCTACCTCGACATTGTACTACCTCCTTCCCAAGATCCACACGCCTGACCACCCTGGCCGACCCATTGAACTGCTCCTGCCCCACTGAACTCATCTCTACCTACCTCGACACTGTCCTATCCCCCCTAGTCCAGGAACTCCCCACATACATTCGAGACACCACCCATGCCCTCCACCTCCTCCAAGATTTCCGTTTCCCCAGCCCCCAACACCTCATCTTCACCATGGATATCCAATCCCTCTACACCTCCATCCGCCATGACCAGGGCCTCCAAGCCCTCCGTTTTTTCCTCTCTAGACGTCCCCAACAGTACCCTTCCACTGACACTCTCGTTCGTTTGGCCGAACTGGTCCTCACCCTTAACAATTTCTCCTTTGAATCCTCCCACTTCCTCCAGACCAAAGGTGTAGCCATGGGCACACGTATGGGCCCCAGCTATGCCTGTCTCTTTGTGGCTATGTAGAACAGTTGATCTTCTGTAATTACACCAGCACCACTCCCCACCTCTTCCTCCGCTACATTGATGACTGCATTGGCGCCACCTCGTGCTCCCGCGAGGAGGTTGAGCAATTTATCAACTTCACCAACACATTCCACCCTGACCTTAAATTTACCTGGACCATCTCTGACACCTCCCTCCCCTTCCTGGACCTCTCCATCTCCATTAGTGACGACCGACTTGACACTGACATTTTTTACAAACCCACCGACTCCCACAGCTACCTGGATTACACCTCTTCCCACCCTATCTCTTGCAAAAATGCCATCCCGTATTCCCAATTTCTCCGCCTCTGCCATATCTGCTCCCAGGAGGACCAATTCCACCATAGAACACACCAGATGGCCTCCTTCTTTAGAGACCGCAATTTCCCTTCCCACGTGGTTAAAGATGCCCTCCAACACATCCCATCCACATCCCGCAACTCTGCCCTCAAACCCCACCACTCCAACCGTAACAAGGACAGAACGCCTCTGGTGCTCACCTTCCACCCTACAAACCTTCGCATAAACCAAATCATCCGCCGACATTTCCGCCACCTCCAAAAAGACCCCACCACCATGGATATATTTCCCTCCCCACCCCTTTCCGCCTTCCGCAAAGACCGTTCCCTCCGTGACTACCTGGTCAGGTCCACACCCCCCTACGACCCACCCTCCCATCCTGGCACTTTCCCCTGCCACCGCAGGAACTGTAAAACCTGTGCCCACACCTCCTCCCTCACCTCTATCCAAGGCCCTAAAGGAGCCTTCCACATCCATCAAAGTTTTACCTGCACATCGACTAATATCATTTATTGTATCCGTTGCTCCCGATGTGGTCTCCTCTACATTGGGGAGACCGGGAGCCTCCTAGCAGAGCGCTTTAGGGAACATCTCCAAGACACCCGCACCAATCAACCAAACCGCCCCTGGCCCAACATTTCAACTCCCCCTCCCACTCTGCCAAGGACATGGAGGTCCTGGGCCTCCTTCACCGCCGCTCCCTCACCACCAGACGCCTGGAGGAAGAACGCCTCATCTTCCGCCTCCGAACACTTCAACCCCAGGACATCAATGTGGACTTCAACAGCTTCCTCATTTCCCCTTCCCCCACCTCATCCTAGTTTCAAACTTTCAGCTCCGCACTGTCTCCTTGACTTCTCCGGACTTCTCCGACCTGCCTATCTCCTTTTCCACCTATCCACTCTACCCTCTCGTCCTTGACCTATCACCTTCATCTCCTCCCCCACTCACCCATTGTACTCTATGCTACTCTCTCCCCACCCCACCCTCCTCTAGCTTATCTCTCCACACTTCAGGCTCACTGCCTTTATTCCTGATGAAGGGCTTTTGCCCGAAACGTCGATTTCGCTGCTCGTTGGATGCCGCCTGAACTGCTGTGCTCTTCCAGCACCACTTAATCCAGTATTTGCTTTCCAGCATCTGCAGTCATTGTTTTTACCTGCACAGAATCTCAGCCTACTGCAACTTGTCCTAGTTAAACGAGACAAGAGGAAGCTATAATCCACATTTAACTTGTGTTGCAGAAGTTTAAAGTACCTGGCCTAATGATAAGTGCCATGTACCCAAAGCAGATTGTAATTGGTCTATTGTGGTGCGAAGGCTTGAAAATCAATATGTACTTGGTCAATAAGAAGAAACTGATGCATGATTCATGTAGATTTGTGTGCAGAAATATGATGGTAACCACTGAAAGGCAGACTCTCCAGGTGAGGGTAATTGTTGTCCCTTTCAGGTTGAGTCCCTTGCATTGCAAGTAATAAAGGCAATGTGTGTTTGAAACAAGAATACTATCATCTGTATATCCGCTTTCCTTGACATTCTCAACCTTAGTATCTATTGCTAAACCATCACCTCCTCTTTATCAATTATGAATCCTTCTGGTGGTGGAGCTTCCTCATTTGTCACCATGATCTGGGTAGTTTCTACTTTCTTGGTAAAGGCAGATATAAAATGTTCAGCTAACACCTCAGCCATGCTCTTGCCTCCTTTTTTTTGTCCATAATTGGCTTCACTCCTCCTTTTACTCCCCTTTTACTATTGATGAGCCATTTGAGACACTGGGATTTCCTTTTATGTTGGCTGACAATTTTTACTCATAATTCCTTTCCACTTCTCTAAAGATTTTCTTTTCACCTCCCCATTAAACGTCCTGTATTTCTCTTGAATCTTGATTGTATGTTCTGCCTGACACCTGTCATAAGCACACTTTTTCTATTTAATTTTCATTTTTCTTCAACTAGGTCAAGTGATTACATATACTTTTGCATGTAGTTACCTGAAGTTTGTGTAAATCCTAACATAACTTTTATGCTGACAGCTAGTGTTCCCTCTACTTCTGTTCCTATTATTGAAGTAAATATTCTTCTAATAGAACCTTTAATATTGACTATTACTTTAAATTAATTAAATATTTCAATCACAAGATAGAGGAAAATAAAAATTATTAGGAACTCATTGACTTAACTTCTAACAGTTGAATCTAGCATACAATACAAATATTACCTTCATCAAAAGGATCCAGTTCAAATAAGTGAGCAATATACAACGGTGTTTAATAGATTTATTTGCAAATTAAATGCATGAACTTCATGCAGAGCCTCAACTAAGTTCACCATGTTCTTTGAGATAGAAGTATGCAAAAAGGTTCATGTCAATGTTCAGTGACTTCATAACCGGCATCAGTAGGATATTTAAGATTACAAGTTAAGTTTAATGAAGTGTTTCATCAAGACACGAGCAAACCTACATCCAGTGCTTAACTTACAAAACGATGTTTGGCAGCAAATAATGGCACTTATCAAATTAGCTCCTTGCTGATGAAATGTCGCATCAAGTCCACCTCCTCAGAAAAAAAAAACATAAAGTAAGGCAATTTTTTGTCTGCAGAAGATTAAACTGTGTGCGAGGCAAATTACTTTCTTTATCTGAGCATAATATTCATGTTTTTATTGTGCTACTAGAGAATGTTTATGGTCTGGTGAGGTAAAAAGAATATTAATTTTATTTAAGGAATACCTTAAAGTCACTTCATTTTGCCACAGGTCTGCAAGAGAGAGCAAGATCACATGTCATTACGTCGTTTCCTGTGGTGGTTTGATATGGTGCTGTATACTGTGCACCATATCAAATAGCCAGACTTAACCATCTAAATGACAAGATCCAGACTAGGTTCTGAAGACAAATATACCTGTGTCAGCAAGTGTTAGGTGCAATTATGACAGAGGATTACAAATCTGATGTAGAAGTCAAAAAAATACAAATATAGCCAGAAGTAATTTTATGAAGCAACAAAGTGAAAACTCAATTTTGTAACAAGGAGAAAACTCATAAGATGCAACATTCTACAACTTCCTTATATGATTCGGAAACCGAGACAATAGGTAAAGGACAGTAGAAGATAGAAAGGTCTTTGAAATGTGTTAGAAAAAACATGTGTTTAAAATTTTGTATGCAAACTATGAGATAAATGAAGCAGGAGCCAAAAAGGTTATGAAAAATGGCATCTCAAAAAGAAAATGTTAGTATGTTAACCATTTTATCAGAGCTGAAGAGCAGAAGAGCTACAAAGATGTTTTCTACAGTGCTCATTTTGCAAAAATAGTTGCTGAGAAAGAACTTTTATCCTGTCTGCTCCAAAGTCAGCCGGCCACTGCTCCTGCCTCATGAAAAGCAATCCTCAAGTTCATTAAAGGCCTCAATTCCAGCAATATCACATCCAGTGGTAGCTTCACAATATGGGTGGGCTTGTTTCCATTTCCAGTCATAGTCCAACCCTTGGGAGAAGGGCACATGCCAATGTAGATGCAAGCAGCCATGAGGACCTCAAGGTGCTTGCTCATTGCTTTTGTGCTGCTGACGTGAATCAGTGAGTTATTTGTAACATTTCAAGATATTCTTTCCCCTCATCTGGTTCTATTACTGGTGTAAACCTCCTCCTTGCTTGTTGTGGGCAAAATACGTATTTTCTCATTTAAATCAAGAGAATTTGTCTACATTCTTCCAAACAATAAAGGTTTGATTTTTTAGTGATGTTGTTCATTAATCCAACATCTCTAAATCCCTTTTATATTCTTAACCTTATTGAAATAAAAGCATGGCTGTCAAACAGAACATTTCATCTGTGACTGGCCTTGCTTTTCTAGCTTCCAGATAGATTTACCACTGTCCTAGTGTTGTCATCATGGTTGCAATCTATTGGAATCACTGCAAATTTTTAGCACCATGATTTATTACAGATGGTTTTATTAAATTTTAAGAGCTTATTCTCTCATCTTCAAGGTATTTCAATATTATAAGCATGACCATAGTCAATGTACGGTTTTTTTCTGGTACAACCCATTCTTGCTGTCATTAGATATCTAGTCAAAGTTATAACACGTTTACACTGCATGGAAGGCATTGTGCATACTCAGGGTTTACTTCCCCTGCATTAACATTACTCAAAAGTAATACCTGTGATGTCTTCACTAAGGAGACTATAATTAAACCAAGTCACCTGCTGTAGCCACAACTTGTGTCTGGCATGAGGACTTGGTTGCGGTTGTCAAGGTCACCATAACCCTCATCTTTTATACTATTGGTTTCTTTCAGATTATAACAGGTGACACCAGCAAAATTCCTCAGCTACCATTGATAACTTACTTTCAGGTTAGAAATTACGAACACAAATCTTTCAGTTTGATTTCATTTTCAATAATTATTCTGATTTTAATTCCCACTATTAAGTTCAAAAATCCTCTTCCTTCAGTGTATGAAACAATATCATCACACTATTGCTGCTGTGTTTTGTGACATCTATTTGTATGGTTTTGTTTTGGTGCTTTGGGTAGCTAAGCAGGTTTATCAGGACCTGGATTCATTCCAGAATGAATCATGGATTTCAGCCGAGCATGAGTTATGTTATTGGCACTGCAATTGGATTCAACCTCTTGAAAAATCACTTTCCATTACCAATCATTTTCTAGTGAGGGCAATTAGAAATCTCTGCACATAGACACCAGGAACAGGCTTTGCTTTAACTCTGCTCTCCTAGCACCTTGTAATCTAATGATCTGCCAATATTATCCATCAAGGTATCAGAGCCACATGGGCAAGATTCTAAGTGGGATTCAATGTCTTCAAGGAAAAATAGAGAAGGGCCAGAAGGAAATTGATAAAGAAAATATTTTGGAATTTATAAGACTCTCAGAAATTTGTGATTTTAAATCTGTAGCTGTTCTCAGAGTTTGTAGTCTTGTGTTTTGTTGTTTGATCTTGGGATTATGAGCTGGGTCAGTTCCTAGTTGTCTTCAAGAGGATGGTCGTGAGCTGCCTTCTTGAATTGCTACAGTCTATCTGGTGTACGTACACCTGAGTGTTATTAGGAAGGGACATCCAGGATTTAGACCCAATGGCAGTGAGGGAAAGGAGACAAAGTTCCAAATCAAGATGGTATGTGGCTGAAGTAGAACTTGGAGGTGATGGCGTTCCCATACATCTGCTACCCAGTCTTTCTGGGTGGTAGAAATCTGGGAAGCTGTTACCTAAGGAACCTGAGTGAATTGCGATGGTGAATCTTGTAGATGCATTACTGCTATTGTACTCTTAAGGTGACGTGAATGAATGTATCAGACAGTAGGTGGGATGCTGATCAAATGAATTGTTTTGTCCTGGAGGGTGTTAAACCTCCTGAGTGTTATTGGAGCTTCATGCAGCCAGGCAGTTGGAGAGTTTTCCATCACACCTTGACTTGTGTTTTGTAGCTATTGGACAGGCTTTGAACAGTCAGGAGGTACTGACTGATTGATTCTCTGAAACATGAGATATGTTGAAACATTTATTGGTCCCACAGTTTGGTGTCAGAAATATAGTTTAAAAAACAAAATTAATTTGACTGTGACAAAAATCGTTGAATTTTACTTGGGGTTTTAAAACAGTGTAACACTCATAATACAGGCTTGTCTTCATACTTACCTCTGTCTCAAATTTCCTATTTCAGTTAAGCCATTTAAGCCAGTTAAGTCAGGAGAAAAAGGAGACGGGGAAAAGACATTTATGCTGCGCCACTCTCATGTAAAATTGAATAGCTGAAGCATAACACTGACTGAGAAATGGATCAAGCTGGCTCTCCTCAAAAGTCTGTGGCTTGACAGAATGAAAAAGGGAACGTATTTATGTCTTGTTGTCCAAATGATATGTTTCCTGAGTATATGTGTGTTGACATAATAGCTTTAAATGTGTTTAACTAAGAGAAGCTCACTTGATCCAATTATATTAGTTTTCCAGTCCATCTGTTAATTGTTCCATTTGAATAAACAGGGTATTTCATTTATTTTAACACCATCACCAATCTTTTATGAGACTGGATTTAAAGATTAATCCAGTTATGTGTTGATGGATTGAATGTTCACACAGGTTGCCACTTTGATAAACTAATTACTTCTTCATATCAATAAAATATTTTAATTAATTGAAGATAAAAAATGATTATTTTATATAGTCAGCAATGCTGGCAAGAGAGCACTAAATAGACTCCAATTAATTGATCATGAAGTTGTATTAATTTCAGTCTTGAGAAAGGCCTAAATCTCAATGATTGACGCCTTTATATGGTTCTTGCTAATCTGGTGGAGAATCTACCATTACTTCCACAACAACAAACAATGTGGAAGGAGTCTTGACAGCATGTTGGATTATATATAACAAGAGGTCGGAAATGAGAAGTATGAAATGGAATAGTTACAAGCTCAATACGGAGAATAACGTAGAAGGGAAATCTCTTTGCTTCAACAGATATACAATGACCCACATACCTTTCAGCCCTTACTATCACACACCAATCGTGAAATAAGAATGCTGCTACAACCTTTCTCCTGAATTCACCTAATCTGGACTATGTTGCAGATACCACAAAGGGTATGAACAGGTTTGCAATTATAATAAACTCAGTTCAATGCTCTATGGGACTGCCCTTATCATATTAAGGATTTTGGAAAGCTGCCTGAATATTTGTTCCAGTAGTAAGATTGATTCTGCCATTTTCTCTCTCACAACAAAATATGGAGAAAACATTTCAGATTATGTCAGTCAGAATGTGCAATAATAACTGTATTTAAGAATAAGAGAAAACCACACAGCTTAATTCCCAAACAAAGCAAAGTACTGCAGATTCTGGAAGTCTGAAAACCATTTCCAGATTCTCCAGGGAGTTAGCATCTGCTATTGAAGCATGATCTCACTATTGTCATATTTGTTCACAAGTGAAATATTAATCAAAAGCTGTTCTGAGAATGTCAAATGTAATTTGTTTCTCATTGATCTGACATTCATGTAACACACAATCTGATTTCCCTCCCATGTAATGCAAAGGTCTGTTAATCTGTTCTGTTTTTGATTTAAGTGCCCAATCCTTAAGCTGCTCGAAATTTAGGAATTGTGTTTTTTACATTTGTCAATTTGTTGATCTACCAAACGGATCTTGAGTATTTTTTGTGGAAAGGATCAATATCTGAAAGGTCTGAATGATCAGATTTTGTTGTGTTGGTTGATTGCTATTAGGCACTTGAAGTTCATATTTTCTTAATTTGGATGATGATTGTTAGGATTTTGCTCTCCTTGCTCTCCTTGTTAATTTTGTTGTCTTATTGTATATTGAGAATGTTGTAAAAATTGTTGGTTTTGTACTAAAACCGAAAGTTGACAAAGTTTCTACTGTTTTAAATGTTGCTTTGTATTGGAACACTTGGTTTTCCCTTACCAGTATGGCACCTTCATCCAGATGAATGAAGATATTCCTTTTCAAAAAATTGACAGATAGATTTCCTAAATACCTGTGAGTAGAAACATTCAAAAAGTGGCTTCAATCAGTAAGCTGTATCTTTTTTTTGACAGTTTTAAACTTAGTTTTCATGACATTATTCATACTAATGTTTTCTACATCTGAATTATTTTGGCATTGAATTCAATACTACACATTCAGATTCATGACCTTTTTTTGTCTCCATTATGTTTTCGTATACAAGAAAATTTTCTGATTCAGTATGTAGATGTACCTACTAGAGAAAGTGCAAAACTTGACCTACTCTTGGGAAATAAGGCAGGGCTGAGGTGTCCATGGGGGAGCACTATGGAGCAACGACCATAATTCTATTAGTTTTTAAATAATGATGATAAAGGATAGACCGGATCTAAAAGTTGAAGTTCTAAAATGGAGGAAAGCAAATTTTGACAGTATTAGACAAGAACTTTCAAAAACAGATGTTTGCAGGTAAAGGGACAGCTGGAAAATGGGAAGCCTTCAGAAATAAGGTACAAGAGTCCAAAGACAGTTTGTTACTGTTAGGGTGAAAGGAAAGACTGGTAGGTATAGGGAATGCTGGATGACTAGAGAAATTGAGGTTTTGGTTAAGAAAAAGAAGGAAGCATATGTCAGGTATGGACAGGATAGATTGAGTGAATCCTTAGAAGAGTATAAAGGCAGTAGGAGTATACTTAAGAGGGAAATCAGGAGGGCAAAAAGGGAACATGAGATAGCTTTGGCAAATAAGGTTAAGGAGAATGAAAAGGGGTTTTACAAATACATTAAGGACAAAAGGGTAACTAGGGAGAGAATAGGGCCCTGCAAAACCAGCAAGGTGACATTTGTGTGGAGCCACAGGAGATGGGGGAGATACTAAATGAATATTTTGCATCAGTGTTTACTGTGGAAAAGGATATGGAAGATATAGACTGTAGGAAAATAGATGGTGACATCTTGAAAAATGTCCATATTACAGAGGAGGAAGTGCTGGATGTCTTGAAATACATAAAAGTGGATAAATCCCCAGGACCTGATTAAGTGTACTCGAGAACTCTGTGGGAAGGTAGGGAAGTGATTGCTGGACCCCTTGCTGAGATATTTGTATTATCGATAGTTACATATGAGTTGTTGGAAGACTGGAGGTTGGCTAACATGGTGCCACTATTTAAGAAGGGTGAAAAGGACAAGCCAGGAACTCGAGATCGGTGAGCCTGACATCGATGGTGGGCAAGTTGTTGGAGGGAATCCTGAGAAACAGGATATACATGTTCAAAGCTTTGTGAGAAGATTTGTAGAATTGCTCGTTGTTGTGGTTCTGTTCGCCAAGCTGGGAATTTGTGTTGCAGACGTTTCGTCCCCTGTCTAGGTGACATCCTCAGTGCTTGGGAGCCTCCTGTGAAGCGCTTCTGTGATCTTTCCTCCGGCATTTATAGTGGTTTGAATCTGTTGCTTCCGGTTGTCAGTTCCAGCTGTCCGCTGCAGTGGTCGGTATATTGGGTCCAGGTCGATGTGCTTATTGATAGAATCTGCGGATGAGTGCCATGCCTCTAGGAATTCCCTGGCTGTTCTCTGTTTGGCTTGTCCTATAAAAGTAGTGTTGTCCCAGTCAAATTCATGTTGCTTGTCATCTGCGTGTGTGGCTACTAAGGATAGCTGGTTGTGTCGTTTCGTGGCTAGTTAGTGTTCATGGATGCGGATCGTTAGCTGTCTTCCTGATTGTCCTATGTAGTGTTTTGCACAGTCATTGCATGGGATTTTGTACACTACATTGGTTTTGCCCATGCTGGGTATCGGGTCCTTCATTCTGGTGAGTTGTTGTCTGAGAGTGGCTGTTAGTTTGTGTGCTGTTATGAGTCCTAGTGGTCGCAGTAGTCTGGCTGTCAGTTCGGAAATATTTTTGATGTATGGTAGTGTGGCTAGTCCTTTGGGTTGTGGCATGTCCTCGTTCCGTTGTCTTTCCCTTAGGCATCTGTTGATGAAATTGCGGGGGTATCCATTTTTGGTGAATACATTGTATAGGTGTTCTTCTTCCTCTTTTTGCAGTTCTGGTGTACTGCAGTGTGTTGTGGCCCTTTTGAATAGTGTCTTGATGCAACTTCTTTTGTGTGTGTTGGGGTGGTTGCTTTCATAGTTCAGGACTTGGTCTGTGTGTGTGGCTTTCCTGTTAACCTTTGTGGTGAATTCTCCGTTCGGTGTTCTCTGTACCATCGCATCTAGGAATGGGAGTTGATTGTCCTTTTCTTTCTCTCTAGAGAATCGGATTCCTGTGAGTGTGGCGTTGATGATCCGGTGTGTGTTCTCTATTTCTGTGTTTTTAATGATTAAAAAGTTGTCATCCACATGTCTGACCCAGAGTTTGGGTTGAATTTGCAGTAAGACTGTTTGTTCTAATCTTTGCATTACTGCTTCTGCTATGAGTCCAAAGATGGGTGAGCCCATGGGTGTGCCGTTGATTTGTTCATATATTTGGTTGTTGAATGTGAACTGTGTTGTGAGGCACAGGTCCAGTAGTTTGAGTATGCCATCTTTGCTGATAGGTTCAACGTCCTGTTGTCTGTTCTGTATGTCCAGCAGGTTGGCTATTGTTTCTCTGGCTAGGGTTTTGTCGATAGAGGTGAACAGTGCTGTTACTTCGAATGAGACCATATTTTCTTCCTTGTCTATGTGTATATTTCTGATGATGTCCAAGAATTCCTGTGTTGACTGTATAGAGTGTCTAGATCCACTGATCAGGTGTTTCAGTTTCTGCTGTAGTTCTTTAGCCAGTTTGTGTGATGGTGTCCCTGGTAGTAATACTATGGGTCTGAGTGGGATGTCTGGTTTGTGCACTTTAGGTAGTCCATAGAATCTGGGGGTGTGTTGATTTCAGGTTTCATTCTTTGTAGATCAGACCTGGTTATCTGTCCATTTTTTTGTAGGTTCCTCAGTGTGTTGTTTATCATATTGGTGAGCTGTGGGGTGGGTTAAATTCCCTCTTTACCAAAAGATCATCAACACTACATTCACAGGAATCCGATTCACTAGAGAGGAAGAAAAGGACAACCAACTCCCATTCCTAGATGTGATGGTACAGAGAACACCGAATGGAGAATTCACCACAAAGGAATACAGGAAAGCCACACAGACCAAGTCCTAAACTACGAAAGCAACCACCCCAATGAACCTGAAGACTGTTTCTGAAGGATTTTGTTAACTTGCTTGTTGATAAATTTGCCATGAACTAAATTCTCTCAAGCAACTAAATGATTGCCAAAACTCTTAGTCACTTCCAAGTCCTGTTTTCATAGATTCATAGGTCTGTACTGAACGAGAACAAGCCCTTCAGCCCATCATTGAGGAGAAAGTGAGGACTGCAGATACTGGAGATCAGAGCTGAAAAATGTGTTGCTGGAAAAGTGCAGCAGGTGAGGCAGCATCCAAGGAGCAGGATGCCTATGCCCATCGTGCCTATGCTGATCAGGATACTATTGTAAACTATTCCGACTTGTCTGCACGTGGCCTGTATCCCTATATTCTTTGCCCATTCATGTGTCTGTCTAAATGTTTCTTAAACATTGCTGTCATTTCTGCTTCTATCATCTTCCCTAGCCATGTGTACCAGGCACCAACTATTCTCTGGGTAAAAGTCTTTCCTCGCACATTGTTATAAAGAGGATGTTGACCCCGCCGCACCCCGCCCCCACCCCCCTCCCGAGATCAAAAACCAAAGCACCCAAAGAGGAGCAGCTTGCCCTATAATCTGTAAAAAAAAGTGTGAGAAGTAGTGTAACCTGCTCGTCCACTTCTAGTAGTTAAATAAAATAAACCCCTGACACTCACTTTAAAATTAACAATAACAATTTATTTATCTAATACTAACAGTGAACAAATTACCTGAATAATTCACAGACTGGATAAATCCCTTGTAACTACAAACTATTCCAGAATAAACCAAGATTCTAGTAGTATGTTGATCCAATAAATACAAGTTCCACTCATGCAAAAAAAAGAATTTAGTCTCAAAATTACAGCCAGGTTACATTGTCTTGCAGAATGTTCTGTGCTTTCCCCTTCAAGTTGTCTGTCAGGATTGCCTCCTCCATCGTTGGTACTGTTGTTATTTAGATGGTGCTTTCTCTATGACATAGATGAGGCTATGACAGCCACTGATTCTCTCCTGAGAACTGAGGACTCTGGGGACTATGTCTAACTGGCCTCTTCCTTTATGCCATTCATGACATATCAATATTATTTACAATAGGATTGGTCCAATGTTGTCAAAACCATTAAATTTAAATTGAATAGCTTTTTTTAATATCTAAGTTCAAATTGTTTGGTTTAATTCAAAAACCTATTGTCTTGGTAAAAACTGCCACTTGGCCTGTTAACTGTACGGTCTTTCGACATAAATTTTCAGTTCGGGCTCTCTGTCAGCTTGCAAACTTTCAAGTTGCTGCCCACTGACATACATATTTAAATCTCTAAGCACAGAAAAAGCACATCTTTTAAATGCTTTTCACCCTAGCATTTTACAATTTTACACTTCAAATTATAACTTCCTGCTTGCCAATTTACAATTACTCTACCAAACTTGGCAGCATCTCATTTAAACTTCCCCTTCTCACCTTAAACCTATGCCCCAAGATATTTAACATTTTCACCCTGGGAAAAAGACTCTAACCATCCACCCTACTCAAGCCTCTTAAAATTTTATAAATTTCTGTCAGGTCATCCCTCAGCCTGCAATACTCTAATGAAGTTTAAGTTTGTCCAACCTCTCCTTATAGCAAATATTGTCCAGTCCAGCTTCATGCTGATAAATCGCTTTTGCAGCCTATCCAAAGTCTCTATCTCCTTCTTACAGTGTGGGGACCAGAACTGCACACTTCAATACTTCAAAACGTGGCCTGATTAAAATCTAATACAGCTGCAACATGACTTACCAACTTTTATAGTCAATTTCCCAACTAATGAAATCAGACATGCCATATGCCTTCTTTACCACTTCATTCACTTGTGCTGCCACTATCAGGGAGTATATCCCTCTGTATGTTAATACTCCTTAGGGTTCAGTCGCTTACTGCATACTTTCCTCTTGCATTTAACCTCCTAAAATGCATCACCTTGCACTTACCTGGATTAAACTCCATCTGCCATTTCTCTGCCCAACTTTCCAGCTGACCTGCTTCCTGCTGTATCCTTTGATATGCTTAATCACTATCCATTATTCCACCAATTTTTGTGTCATTTACAAACTTACTGCTCAGACCACTGGCATTTTCATCCAAGGTCCAAGCACTGATTCTTGCAGAACACCACTGGTCACAGATCTCCAGTCAGTGAAACACCCCTCCACAACTACCCTCTGTCTTCTGTGGCTAAGCCAATTTTGTATCCAACTTACCAACTCACTCACCACAGATTCCATGTGATTTGATTTTTTTTGGATCAACCTGCCATGAGGGGCCTTGTCAAATGCTTTAGTAATGACAAAGCAGACTATATCTATGCCCTTACTCTCATTAAACACCTTCATTACTTCTTCAAAAACTCAATCAAGTTTGTGAGACAAGATCTCCACCGCATAAAGCTATGCTGACTATCCCTGATAAGTTCATTCTGCTTCAATTGCAAATAAATCCTGTCCCTAAGAATATGTTCCAATAATTTTCCTACCATTAATATAAGATCTATAATTTGCTGGATTATTCTTGTTGCTTTTCTTGAACAAAGGAACAACGTTGGTTATTGTCCAGCCTTCTGTTACTTCAGCTGGAGCTAAAGAGGATAGAAAGACCTCCATTAAAGCATCAATGCCTTATGCTTTGCGTCCTTCAGTATCCTCAAATAAATCCAGCTCTGGAGACTTAATTACCTTAATGATTTTTAGACACTCAACACCTCTGTGATTTCCTACATGTCAGATGTTGGACTTACTTGAGAGAGCTGTCCCCAAACCATTTTTTCAAGTTCCTGCCTAATATTGCTGAAATTAGTCTTCCCTAGTTTAGCATTTTCACCCAAGAATGAGTCTTATCCTTTTCCAGAATGATCTTAAAACCAATGGAATCATGATCACTGTTCCCAAAATTCTCTCCCACTTTAAGTTTTAGCTTGTTGTTCAGGTTTTTGAATCTGCATTATATTTCCAGTAACTGGCCTTTCTTTTATGAATGTTTGACCGACGTTTATCATGTGAGTTATTCATGGGCTTTTACTACTCTCAGTGTTTTCTGCTTTCTCTTAAAAGTTTGTTTTCCCTATTACTGACTGTAAAAAGCTTTATTGACTTATAGTTGTCTTTGGCGGTTTCTCTGCAGGAGTTTTCTGCTCAGCGATATTTCCTTCGCAGCAACTGTTCAGTTCTGTGGCTCTTCTAAGATTTATTTGAACTGTGTGAATTCAATAGTAAGTGTGGTGTTTTTACTTGATTTGACCAAAACTGTATAACTGCTCATTCTGTTCTGGTCATAGTAATTAGTAGGAATAACATCAATCCTTTCTGGTCTAAATATTGTACTGATATGTTTAACTTTTTTTTTAGATTTTCTCTTCTACAAATGATTTCAGGTCTGTTTTTTCATCTTCACAAGTAGATCCCATCACTGCATCAATGTGATGTGGTTTTATGGCCAAAACCAACAGTTTAATTTCAAGACAGGTCAATGGGAAGCCAAGTTTCGGAACTGCCTTCAAGCTTATACTTCTTTACAAATCTGTTTATTATATATTAACACTAAACAATACAATAACAAGTAATCTGTGATGTACCAGGCTTGAATGTTACTGTTACATTATTGAATGTAATTCAATAAAAAACTATTCTTGATACATGCATCTCTCTCTCAATGTGAGACACATCCCTAACAAACCCCTAACAATCCACACTGTGTTTATTGAGCCCACTGGGGATTAGATCCAAAACATCAATGATAGTTGCTCCATGGTTTTAAAGCTCTTAAGAACAAACACTATTCCATGGAGTTAATGCTTTGAGTAATTTACACTGAGTTTTATAGTTAATTTATACTACAATGCTATTCCTACTAAGCAATATAACCACAACAAAGAGCAGTTGTACAGTTTTGGTAAAATCAGGTAAAAATACCACACCTCCTGTTGAATTTGCACAGTTCAAATAAATCTTGACAAAGAACAGTTTTGCTCTCTCTGTGATATTGCAGTTCCTGGTGAATATGGTATACACTGTGTATGCTAGCTCATATTGAGTACTCACAGAACATTTGGAGGCTTTTAGGTTTTCAGTGAAAAGAAACATGTTGTTGGAGAAGTTACCACATTGCTCCCTCCTGACCTCATTAATTTTTGTTCCAGCATCACAGTCAGGAAAGAAATCTGTGGTTGTGCTGAAGTGCAGGTAGGCATAGGCTGACATTGACCTGAAATATCTAAGAAAGTCAGGGGGCTATGGACATTCTGATCTATATGATTCCACAAACTAAAAATCCCAAAAGTATTTCTGGGCATTTTTCAGGCATCAACTGTCCTTTCAGACCTGGAGATGATAATCAGGGTTCTACAGAGTAGGAAATCAATATTTATGGAAAGGTGTCACACATGGAAACAGGAATGTGGACTACTCAACCATTTTACAGACCATTAGAGACAGTGAGGACTGCAGATGCTGGAGATCAGAGTCAAGAGTGTGGTGCTAGAAAAGCATAGTAGGTCAGGCAGCATCCGAGGTGTATTAGAATCGATGTTTCGGGCCTAAGCCTTTCATCAGGAATGAGGAGGGTGGGGGTGAGGTTGATAGGAAGGCGATAGGTAGATGCAAGTGGGGGTTGATGCTGATAGATTGGAGGGGAGGGTGGAGAAGATAGGTGGGAAGGAAGATGGACAGTTAGGACAGTTCAAGAGTATGGTGCCAAGTTTGAGGGTTGGAACTGGGATGAGATGGGGGGAGGGGAGATGAGGAAACTGATGAAGTCAGTGTTGATGTCATGTGATTGGAGGGTCCCAAGACAGAAGATGAGGTATTTTTCCTCCAGGCACCTGGTGGCTTGGATTTGGCAGTGGACAAGGCCCAGGACTTGCATGTCTTTGACAGATTGGGACGGGGAGTTGAAGTGGTCAGCCACAGGGTAGTGGGGTTGTTTTGTGCGGGTGTCCCGGAGATGTTCCCTGAAACATTCTGCGAGTTGGCATCCTGTCTCCTCAATATAGAGGAAACCAAATTGAGAGCAACAGACACAGTAGGTGAGGTGTTTGGATGTGCAGGGAATTCACTGTTGGATGTGGAAGGACCCTTTGGGACCTTGGATAGAGGTTTGGGGGGGAGGTGTGGTTGCAGGTTTTGCACCTCTTGCAGCGGCAAGGGAAGGTGCCATGCATGGAGGGTGGGTTGGTGGAGGGAGTGGTGGGGGGGGAGGTGGACCAAACTAGGAAGTTGCAGAGTGAATGGTCTCTGTAGAATGCTGATAGGAATGGGGAGGAAAATATATCTCTGGTGGTGGGGTCTGATTGGAGGTGGCTGAAATGACAGAGGATAATGCGCTGGGATGGTAGGTGAGGACCAGGTGGTTCTATCCTTGTTGCTGTTGGAGAGTGGGGTTCAAGGACAGAGGTGCGGAAAGTGGAGGAGATGTGCTGGAGGGCATTGTTGATCATGTGGGAGGGGCAATTACAGTCCTTGAAATAGGAGGCAATCTGGAATGTCCTGGAATGAAAATGTTCTTCCTGGGAGCAGATATGGCAGAGCCAGAGGAATTGGGAGTAAGGGATAGCGTTTTTACAAGGTGGGGGTTTGGGAGGAGGTGTAGTCCAGGGAGCTGTGTCCGTGTTGAGTCAGTTACTGGAGATGGAGACAGAGAGGTCCAGGTAGGGGAGGGAAGTGTCTGAGATGGTCCAGGTGAACTTGAAGTCGGGGTGGAAGGTGTTCATGAACTGTTCAACCACCTCATGGGAGCAGGAGGTGACGGTGATACAGTCATCGATGTAGCGAAGGAAAAGGCGCAGGATGGTGCCAGTGCAACTGCAGAAGGTAGACTGTTTTATATATCTGACAAGGAAGCAGGCAGAGCTGGGGTCCATTACGGATGCCCATGGCTACCCCTTTGGTCTGAAGGAAATGGGAAGATTTGAAGGAGAAGTTGTTGAGAGTGAGAGCTAGTTCTGCCAATCTCCCCACTTGATGTCCTGCTCATCAATGGAGCTGCTCGGTACCTCCTGAAATTCCACCTCAAATTGACAGCTCATTACTACCTTCTTTTCAGAAATAAACTTCATCCTGATGTGATCAGCAAACATGGGCTCTCCCTGGCTAACCTTCAAATATGGTGCTGTAATTTATGTAAATAAAATCTTATCATTTCATGAGTTGTGTGATCTCCTGATTAAAGAATGTCATCTCCATGATTCATATAGATATTATTGAGGTATTTTGTAGTTTTGGAAAGATTCCTTTACCCCAGTGTCCTTGGTTCCCTCCTCAGAAGACTATGTCTGTTCCCTTAGTTCTTCTGCAGTTAGGACATTGCCCCATTGCCTGCTCGAAATTATGCAAAATAAGCCACCAGGATGCTAAAGAACATTTTTATGAGAATATATTAAAAGGCACACCCAGATTGGTCCATGCAGTGGAACCACATCTTTAGCGGCTTATTCTTTGCTCCATCACAGCCATTGCTCAGGCATTCGGAGTATTATATCGGTGCTCAACTTCAGTCAGGGAGTCGTGCAATGGTGACATGAACCAAGGTCACTGTAGGTAGCCCTTGACCCTCAGTAACCAATCTGAACCTCAAACATATCAGTTACATGAGATACATCTGATATCTAGTCACCATTGCCAACACCCTGACTGAAGTTGAGTGCATAAGGAGGGAGGAAATGTTGTATTCTAAAAGGCATTAAGGTGGACAGGTCCGGGTGGTATCCATCCCAGGTTACTGAGGGAAGCAAGAGGAAATAGCGAGGACATCCTTAAACATAGGAGAAGTCCTGAAGGCCTGGAAAATTGCAAATGTTGTCCCCTTGCTTAAAAAGGGTAGCAGTGATAATCCAAGTAATTATAGACCAGTGAGCCTGACGTCAGTGGAAGGAAAACTGCTGGAGAAGATACTGAAGGATAGCATCTATTCCCATTTGGAAGCAAATGGACTTATCAGGGAAAGGCAACATGGTTTTGTGCAGGGAAGGTCATGTCTCACCAACTTAATAGAATTCCTTAAGGAAGTGACAAAATTGATTGATGAGGGAAGAGCTGGAGATGTCATTAACATGGACTTCAGTAAAGCGTTTGATAAAGTTCCCCATGGTAGGCTGATGGAGAAGGTGACGTCACATGGAGCCCAGGGTGTACTAGCCAGATGGATAAGAACTAACTGGGCAACAGGAGACAGAGAGTAGTAGTAGAAGGTAGTTTCTCAGGACAGAGACCTGTGAGAAGTGATGTTCCACAGGGATCCGTGCTGGGACCATTGTTGTTTGTGACATACATAAATGATTTGGAGGAAGGTAGAGGTGATCTGATTAGCAAGTTTGGTGAAGTAGCAGATAGCGAAGGGAACTTTCAGAGAATACAGCAGAATAGGGATAGATTGGAGAGTTGGGCAGAAAAATGGGTAGATGGATTTCAATCTGGGCAAATGTGAGGTGATGCATTTTGGAAGATCCAAATCAAGAGTGAGCCAAACAGTAAATGGAAAGTTCCTGGGGAAAATTAATTTACAGAGGTCTGGATATTCAGGTCCATTGTTCCCTGAAGGTAGCAATGCAGGTCAGTAAAGTGGTCAAGAAGGCATACAATATGTTTTCCTTCATCGGACAAGATGAAGGAAACAAGAGTTGGCAGGTCATGTCACAGTTGTATAAGACTTTTGTTCGACCACATTTGGAATATTGCATACAGTTCTGGTTGCCACATTACCAAAAGGACGTGGATGCTTTGGAGAGGGTACAGAGGAGGTTCACCAGGATGTTGCCTGGTATGGAGGGCACTAGCTATGAAGGGAGGTTGAGTAGATTAGGATTGTTTTCATTAACAAGACGGAGATTGCGGTCTACAAAATCATGAGAGGTGGATAGCAAGAAGCTTTTGCCCAGAGTGGGGGACTCAATTACTAGGGGTCAGAGTTCAAAGTGAGAGGGGGAAAGTTTAAGGGAAATATGTGTGAAAAGATCTTTACACAGAGGGTGGTGGATACCTGGAACGCGTTGCCAGTGGAGGTGGTAGAGGTAGGCGGCACGGTGGCACAGTGGTTAGCACTGCTGCCTCACAGCGCCAGAGACCCAGGTTCAATTCCCACCTCAGGCAACTGTCTGTGTGGAGTTTGTACATTCTCCATGTGTCTGCGTGGATTTCCTCCGGATGCTCCGGTTTCCTCCTACAGTCCAAAAATGTGCGGATTAGGTGAATTGGCCATGCTAAATTGACCATAGTGTTAGGTGAAGGAGTAAATGTGGGGAAATGAGTCTGGGTGGGTTGCTCTTCGTGGGGGTTGGTGTGGACTTGTTGGGCCGAAGGGCCTGTCTCCACACTGTAAGTAAGCTAAGTAAGGTGGGTGCAATAGCGTCATTTAAGATGTATCTAGACAAATACATGAATGGGCAGGGAGCAGAGCGCTATGCACCCTGAGTAAATAGGTGACAGGTTTAGATAGAGGATCTGGACTGGCACAGGTTTGGAGGGCCGAAGGGCCTGTCCCTGTGCTGTAATTTTCTTTGTTCACTGTTCCTGAACGTTTGAGTCATAGCAGCTGACAGAGAGCGATGGGTCCACTCCTCCAGGGAGTGGTAACAGTGAACACAGATCACCTTAACATTGATTTATGAATCCCTTCCTGCTGATGAATTCTGCAGTGTTGTGATTGAAGTCTCTCAGTGTCACATATACAGTCAATGCCATCCTGTCCCTGGGGTAAACTGAATTCAATTGCCCAGTTGTGTAAGGGACTGCTTCTTTGGGGTGCATTAAAAAAAGTGTTGTCATCACTATTTGTATTGATGTATTTCTGGGTACATGACTGAGAGATCCCACACAGGTCTCTGGTCACTCCCTGGAATGAGCCAGTTGGATTGAGGTTTAGTGTCACAATGACCTTCACAGCCACTGGAGAGGATGGCCTGTAACTCCTTCAGCCCTCAGGTCCTGCTCCAGCATCCATCACAGTTCCATCACAGTGTCCCATATCATATGAAGCCTGCATCAGCACCAAGCCTCTTTCATGTCCGGGAAATTCAGTCTGCAGCAGCAAACACTGGGCTTCCTGTGTACCGCATACATCCTGAGAGATGGGTGTTCCTTGTCCTCTCAGGATGGGGATTTAGTGCTGCTCCTGGGCTTACCATCAACCCTTCTCCTCCTGCATCTGCCTTCATCTTCTTGGGTATGCAGCCATAGTAACCAACATATCACCACCAGCAGCAACCACCACACTCGGAAAGGAGAGGGATTTAAAAAAGACGTGAGGGGCAAATGTTTTACACAATTTGTGTAAAAATGGTGCCTGTGTGGAATGAATTTCCTGAGGAAGTGGTGGGTGCATTTAAAAGACATTTGGATAAGTACATGAATAGGAAAGGTTTGGAGGGATATGTGCCAGGAGCAGGCAGATGGGACTAATTTCATTTGGGATTGTGTTCAGCCTGGACTGGTTGGACCGAAGGTTCTGTTTCTGTGCTGTATGACTTGATAACTCTATGATAGAGCATTTCTTTAATCTGAGAAGGTTATCGGTGGCAAACTCTGGAGATGAACACACCTTACCGTACTGTGAGAAATGCTGGACATCCACATTCCACCTCAATTGACCCAAATCAATCTCCCATGATCCTCAACCATTCTGAAATATTGAAGGATGGACAACTAAGACTGTAATCACCCCTGCCCTGTGACTGACTCCAATGAGGAACCCCAGAGATGTCTGGCAAGACCCCTGACTACTGTGTTCACAATTCCCTGATGAATGATGTATGATTGGCCTGATAGGCCTGATCAGACTGACTTCTGAACAGCTCTAAAATTGCACCAGACAGGTCCCTGGACTGCAACGGCCTGAATGGAAAATATGCAGGCTGTGGCTGTGACTGACAACACCAAAACCCACTGACAGACAGCAATACCCCACTTGATTTGACTTAACTAAGGACCAGACCCCACCAATATATGCCATGCTCATTTGGTTGAATGATTGAGAAGTGGGTTTGCCATCACAAGCCAATGGCCTGATGTTATTTTGCTGTCTCCATGTGTCACACACCAACATGTACAAACCAAGAAATTATCATGAAATGCAACCTTCCTCTGTGTTTGTCTGAAAGAGCCCTTTAGAACAGCCGTGATGTCCATACTGGCTGAACTCAGACATGGCAAGGCACAGCATGGCAAGACAAGGATGATGCAAATGTGCAGGTAGGTACAAAATAAGTAAGCGCTAAAAGAGCAAGATGGCAGTCCTAGAATACTACCCGATCCATTCCGTGGCCTGGGTACTTGCTGCAATCTTCTGAATACTAGCTACTGCTACATCTCATTATAGATGTCTCTGTGCCTTTTGAGTGGCCTGCCAGTTTTCATGGAGGTGTCATGATAGTCATGTTCTGGTTGCCAGATGCTGGATGCCACTGTCCATAGATGATGGCTGCATGTGGCTGGTATCCATGGATCACATCGCAAGAAGTCCAAGCCCATTTTCCAAGGTATGGGCCATTCAGTGAAAGTGGCAGAATCAATCCATCAGTTCCATGCTTTGGTTTCCTTGACAAATTTTTCCAATATCAAGCTTGTTTGATGAGTTTGGCAAGATGGCAGTGTGACTATTAATAAGGCAAGTTGTGGTGTTAACAAGGCAGTTAAGAAGTGTTTAACAAAGAAATCAAAGAACTCCGGAGACTGGAAATCAGAAATAAAATCAGAAATTGTTGGAAAAGATCAGCAGGTCCAGCAGCATCTGAAGAGAAAAAGCAGAGTTAATTTTTCCCTTCCAGTAAGCCTTCTTCAGAACTAAGCTCTCTGACCTGCTGAGTTTTTCTTCTTGTTTGTTCTTCAAGAAGTGCTAATCCCTATGGTGCACCCAAATTGGTGGATTTAAGCTCTGAATTCAGGAGGCAGAGGAAAATAATTTGCAAAGAGCTATGGAACAGCAGTGAGCAGGAGAACAGAGTTACTAGAAACCAGAGGCACTTCTAAATTTATGTCAAATGCATTGTGCACTATTTGAGAGTGATTTCAAGCTTGAGCTGAAAGCTGACGCCAGAATTCCAAAGGGATGTGTGGAAAAGTTTGGAGTTAGTCCTTGGAAAGTGGATGACTTTCAAGAATCTGAGAAGTAGTCAAAGATTTTCTGAGGAAATCATAAGGAAAAAGGAAAGTTTCAGCTGACAATTTTAGTTGGAAGTATATATGATTGCATTTTATAATGTTCATTGTTGTAAAGCACTACTAATCATCCAAGCCAGTTATTAGCTTTCATTGTTTACTTTTTATGATTTTTAAATAGTTCTTTTCTAAACCGTGGAACTTTGTAGTTTCATGTTGGTAAATAACAGGGATCAAATCATGTGTTATCCTTCATCAGTTTCAAAACTGAAAATATTTAATAATAAGTCATCTTTGCTAGTGTTAACATAGCATTAAACAGAAACTTCAACAATTTATGTTAGAAGGTTGGCTACTAAGTCAACTATTTGTTATTAGTATGGAAACTCAAACATGTTCAATATATTGTTCTCATGTTCTTTGGTAATATAATTATCATTGTTTTACTGCACAATAATGCAGTAATGTGTGAAAACTCTTCAGTGATTGTACTAACAATACAACTGTTTGTTAATTTTCCTATATTAAGATGTACTAAGTGTAACTCCATATGCAAAAGCTTCTCTTCAAAGATGTACTGACAGTGCTGCAATGTGTTAATGTTTCTTTTCAATCATCTACTGACAACATTTTATAATTCTGTCCTCAGCAAAGATGTATTTGCACAGATGGTATGCCAAGAATGCTGAAAAGGTTTGGGCACAGTTTTGAATTAATTTAGTTTGCTCTTGCAGTATGTCTAAACGCTTACAGAAAAGGTTGTTTTTCAGTGGCACAATCACATTTCTACTTCTCCGAGTTACTCTAAGTAGGAAATTTTGTGGATCAGTGGACAATATCTCTATCTCTGAGGCAGAATCTCTGGATTTGAGTTTGATTCCAGGACTTAATGACCGCGGCTGAACAGAGTTAGTTATTAACCTGCAAATTCTGCCAATAGGTTGATGGTGAATGGTCAGAGCAGGAATCTCCTGGTCAACCACACTTGATGTACAGTGGATCCCTCAAGCTATAGCATCTGGCTCCAGGCTGGTTACCAACGTGTTATGGAAACAATTGTCAGCTCATGCTTCAACCGTCTCCAGGTGCGGAAAAACATTTTCAGACAACCCATGGTGTTAACATTATTCTATCTTTTCTCATCTTTCCAGTGGATTTGGATTTGAAAATTAGCATTCATTTACTGAATATTTACTTCATAGAAGAGTGCAGAACTGGAACAGACCCTTCAGCCCATCCTATGCTAATCCTATCTGCCTGCACATTGAGTATTCCTCTTTTCTGTGCTCTTGTCTATCTAAATGCCTCTTAAGCTTTACTATCATATTTGCTTTACCACCTCCCCTGGCAATGTATTCCAGGCACCTACTACCTTTTGTGTAAAAACATTTCCATGCACATTTCCTTTAAACTTTTCCCCTCTCAGCTTAAATCTATGTCCCTGGTATTTGATATTTACACCCTTACACGTTTGTGTTACTACTTTCAGAGAGCTGTGTACTGGGATCCCTCTGCATATCAGTGCTCCTAAGGGTTCTGCCATTTACTGTATATTTTCCTCTTGCAATTGACTTCCCAAAATGCATCATCTCATACTTGTCTGGATTAAACTCCATCTGCCATTTCTTTGCCCAACTTTCCACCTATCTATATTCTGCTTTATCCTTTGACAACCTTCCTCATTATCCACAATTCCACCAATTTTCATGTCATCTCCCAACTTACTAATCAGACCACTACATTTCCATCCAACTTATTTCCATATACAAACAAAAGAGGTTCCAGTATTGATCCATGCAGAAGACCACTGGTCAAAGATCGCCAAACAAAAAAATATCCCTCCACAACTACCCAAGCCAATTTTGCATTTAATGAACCAACTCACTACTGATTGCAAAATACTTAACCTTCTGCACCAGCTATCATGAAGAACCTTGTCAAATGTTTTATTAAAGTCAATATAGACTACATCCACTGCCCTACCCTCATCAAATTACCTTCATCACTTCCTCAAAAAACTCAATCAATTTTGTAAGACAAGATCTCCCCTGGACAAAGCAATGCTGACTATCCCAGTCCATTCTTTTCTAAATATGAGATTCTGTCCCAAAGGAACTTCTCCAATAATTTTCCATCCCACTGATGTAAGGTTCACTGGCCTATAATTTCCTGGATTATATCTGTTGCCCTTCTTAAACTGGCTATTTTCCAGTCTTCTTAGATTTTAGATTAGATTACTTACAGTGTGGAAACAGGCCCTTCGGCCCAACAAGTCCACACCGACCCGCCGAAGCACAACCCACCCATTCCCCTACATTTACCCAACACTACGGGCAATTTAGCATGACCAATTCACCTAAACCCGCACATCTTTGGACTGTGGGAGGAAACCGGAGCACCCGGAGGAAACCCACGCAGACACGGGGAGAACGTGCAAACTCCACACAGTCAGTCGCCTGAGTCGGGAATTGAACCCGGGTCTCTGGTGCTGTGAGGCAGCAGTGCTAACCACTGTGCCACCGTGCCTCCCTTCTGGTGCCTTGTCTGTGGCTAAAGAGGATACAAAGATCTTTGCCAAGGTCCCAGTGGCCTCTTCCACTCTGTCCATCTGTATCCTGGGATAGATTCCATCAGATCATAAGGACTTATCTACTTTAGCATTTTTCAAGACACCCAACACCTCCTGCTTCTTAATACTGACGGTTTGCAAGTTTTGTTTTAAATGCAGAATAATGCATGATGTGAGACTACTCTTCAAATGCTAAATTAAATAGTTAGAGTTTGGATTAAGACTGACTGAAACTCATCAGAACAGGAGTTTTATAAAAAGCCTACTGCATTTTTGAATTGTTGATCTCTAGATCATTATAGTTGGATGAAAGAGAAGGGCATCCTCTCACTGCAGGGAAAACAAAATTTGATGTCTATATTGTATACGATGATGCATTCAAGTGGATCAATGATAACCATATTGGTAAATATCAGAAATAAATGTTCCTGTGTGACTGCTTGCCTTTAGTGCATGGATTTCAGTTAAAAAAAAGCTAAACATTGCAAATGCTTTTCTGTGGCATTGAATAGTTAATTGAAGTTTTGTTGTAAAATTTTATAGGTTATTAAAGTGCACTTGTGAATTCACAATGTTTTATTTGCTTGTGACATAATGTGCCCTATCACAGTAATGCATCAGACATCTAATGGAACACCAACAGCAATAAACATAACCAGAAAATACAATAACAACTAAACCCAAGGGTGCACAATTCAACACAGATATTTTTAAGTAACGGGAAGCATTTCATTGGTCAAGTAACTGAAGCTCTGCTCAAGAAGACAAGTAAAGAAACAGGACATATAGAGTATGTGGCAGACCCTCCCTCCGTCCAGAAGTATCTGGTATAGCAGATATGTGATAGAAACTAACATCGAGTCACTGATGTCTTCCATATGAACAAGGGCTAGCAGAATAGCAGAAGAAAAGATAGTATGCCTAAAGAACATGTCCACAACAGTAATAAAAGAGGTACTGAATGAAAGCTACTCATTTATTTTCACTAAAGCAGAGGATGCTACTAAAGCCATAGTAAAAGAGGAAGCACTACAAAAATTTTTAAAAGTGTAGAAAAAGATGGTTTAAAAAGGAAAAAAACAGTAAGAAATGTTAAAAAGTATCTCAAGTCTTAATGGATCTAAGGTTAAAATTGCAGAGATTCTCACCACAACTCTCAGTCCTTTTCTGTTATGGGACTGGTGCTAGTAAATGTTGCTCCCCTATTCAAAAAGGGGGATACGTAAGCCTGTCAAGTTCAAACCAGCCAACTCAATCCTAAGGAATTATTTGCAGACAATGAGCTGGATTTTAACTCTTTCAAAAATAACTCACTTGCACAGAGTTAAAATTATAAAATTAGAACTATTAATCCACGACAGAATTTATTGGGATTCAGCAAAGCAAATGTAAGACAGCTTTGTTCTTTTTTAAAGGCAGAATAGCTTTGGTTTACTGGATAGGGTTTGACATGAAGTAAATGATGATAGTTCTGTTAGCTTGTTGGAGGATTTTGAGGATATTACGAGTAAAAGAGTTAACAAGGATGGTCATTTTGTATTTTCAGAAGGCTTTTGATAGAGTCCCTCTCAGCAGAAGTTGGTTAGCAAAATTAAATAACATAGGAAGGGAAGCAACATTCTAGGTAGATTAATGAAAGACTAATAGGCAGAAAACAGACCTTAGAAATAAATGGGTCATTCTCACACTGGCAGATTATAACTAGTAATGTTGTACACGGAACAGTACTTGGGCCACAACTGTTTGTTAATCACTGAAAGCTAACATGCCACTGAGGCCTCACAGCATCAGGATTTCAGGTTCAAGTTCCACCCTTGGGTGACTGTCTATGTGGAGTTTTAATGTTTTCCCCGTGACTCTGTGGATTTCATCCAGGGGTGCTACGTTTTCCTCCCACAATCTAAAGGTGTCCAGGTTAAGTGGATTGGTCACGCTAAATTGTCCATACTGTCCAGGGATGTGTAGGTTAGGTGGATTAGTCATGGGTAATACATAGTGACAGGGACAGGGTAGGGGGTGACTCTGGGTGGGATGCTCTTCAGAGGGCAGGTATAGACTTGTTGGGCAAAATGGCCTGTTTCCATACTGTAGGGACTCTCTGCAGGTGCAACAATCAAATAGGAAAACAAATACTCTGTTAGTCTTTAACATAAGAGGATTTCAGTACAGGAATAACAAAGTCTTACTTCAGTTGTCGTCCACAGCTGGATTAGAAGGCTGTTATGACAAGATCCTGGGTGTGGCTTCCTCAGCTTACTTTGGTTACAGGTAGAACATCCCAAACTGTTGTAAAGGAAAGAACTGGCCTGCCTCATTATTTACCCATCTCCTCAGTTTGTTATAACAAATTTAATTTCTACAAAGATATTTTCCCTTCCCTTCTGGATATCTTTCTCCCAGACTCAAATAAACTTGTTTCAGAAGGAAGAAGGTTAACCAGGTTTTCTTGAATTAACAAAAAGATCTGATTTATTGATTGCTGAAGAAAAGAAGAATTAGTAAAGTAATACACACGTAATGACGCCTGAGCGGTTCCGGAGGTCGATGGAAGATTCTGGAACGGTTGAGGAATCCGGAGTGTGGGGGTAAGTACATGAAAGTTTTTGGTATTACTATCTTTAATTTCCGATATGGCTAGGAAGAACTGTTTGTTTAGTGTATGCATTCTTCTGTGGATGAAGAACAGTCGAGGTCCTGTGCAAGTCTGTGAGAGTGTTGTCCTGAGCTGGGGTAAGGCTGACTGCAGGGAATGTAGGGAGCGGCGCATGGCTGCAAGTGTGGAGCGGAGGATCCGGAGGGAGGTCTGTTGCTGGAGGCTTCGGGTTTGTTGTAGGTACTGGTTGTCCTGGTTGGGTCCAAATTTTGTTGGTCTGAACATGGTCTGGAGTCCATGCGGGGTCAGTCAGTTCCGTAGACAGGTGCTGAGGAAGGAGATGAGGCTGTGGTAGCGAGTCTTTTTGAGAACGTGGCTGAAAAGCTTCAGGGCAGAGGAGATGGCCTGGGTGGTGCAGTGAGAGAGGGACTCACTGAGAGCCTTGTAGAAGGGCTTATGCCCGAAATGTTGATTCTCCTTCTCCTTTGATGCTGCCTGACCTGCTGCGCTTTTCCAGCAACACATTTTTAAGCATAAATGTAGATATACCAGGCACAATTTCTAAATGCAAAGATGACTCAAAACACAAACGTAGTAAAAATTGAGAAGGATAATAAGAATTACATAAAAACAGAAATTTTTGAAGAAACTTAACAGATCAGGCAGCATCTGTAGAGAGAGAAACAGAGTGAATGTTTCAAATCAAATTATTCTCATTCAGAGTGGAAGAGGTTCTGAAGAAGAAATATATAGGACTCAAAATATTAACTTGGTGCCTTTCTCCACAGGTATTGCCAGACCTGCTGAGTTTCTCCAACGTTTTCTGTTTTTATTTCAGGTCTTTCGCCATATTTTGCTGTTATTTCAGAAAGGCATGAAACATCTTGTGAAATAGGTGGATCCGTGGCAGATGAAATTGAATAGCGAGAACTGAGAAATGATTCATTCCAGGTGGAAAAATGAAGAGAATGATCATAAACTAAATGGCACAATTTCAGATAGACTGCAGGAACAGAGTGACCTGGGGCTGCATATACACATACATCATTAAAGGTGACAGGACAAGTTGAGAAAATTGTTGAAAAAACATATGAGAATGTTCGGGGTGGGAAGAAAAACAAATGGAGACTTTGAGCTCTAGATTAGAAACTATCCAGCTCTAAACAATGTAGGGTCTGGTGAGATTGGTGGTAGAACCAAGCGAGGTGTTCAGGGAGGCTGATCTCAACATCAACATTATCAGGTTATATCGTTTGTTTTTTTGAAGTGGTTTGCGGTGAATTTCCAATTAACAATTAAAATAAAAAACAAGAAGCAAATATTTCTGGAGAAGTTCATCAGGTCTGGAAGCAGACATGGAGAGAGAAATAGAATTAATATTTTGAGTCCAATGACCCTTCTTCAGAACCTTTCTCTCCACAGATACTGCTGCGTTTCTCCAGGAAAATCTGGTTTTGTCTCAGCTAACAACAACTTTTTCTTGTTAACAGCTCACTTTGTGCTGCAATCACATGTGCGTGTGTGTGTGTCTGTGTCTGTGGGTGGGGGGGTGGGGGGCTAGGTGGGGGTTGGAAGTGGGAATCGGGAGACTTGTCAGAAATGGGTACTGCAGATGCTGGAGATTAGAGTCAAGATTAGAGTGGCGCTGGAAAAGCACCACAGGTCAGGCAGCATCAGAGGAGCAGGAAAAATCAACGTTTCAGGCAAAAGCCTTTCATCAGGAAACTTCAACAGGAGACTGGTGTTCACTAGCTAGGGATACAGGCAAGTCATGTCATTCAGGGGTATCGGCCACAGTCATCCCCTTGTCATTATTCACAAAATATAAGAGGGAGGGGAGTTGGGGGTAGTGGGGTGTGGAAAAGGAAGTGGGGAAAAGGGATGGTAGAAAGGGACAGGGGAAAGGGGTGCAGGGTATGGGAGTGGAAAAGGGACTGGAGAAAGGAAGGGGGATAAGGAGCTGGGAGGAAAGGGATGGGGAAAATGGTGGGGGAAAGGGGGGGAGGAAAAGGTGTGGGGTAATGGTGGGGGAAAAGGGGGTGGGGGAAAGAGGGTATGGTAAGGAGCTGGGAGAATGGGATGGAGGTGAGGGGCTGGGGCAATGCACAGGAAGAGAGGGACATGTCAGCTTTTTTAGTTACATGAACACCTGGTGTCATGAGCAGTGACATGGGGGATGAATAGACACCTGGAAAGACGAGGACAATGTCGGGGTTTCAGGAGAACATTAACACTGAGGCTCACAGAGGATCACTTACTGTCACACCAACCAGGAAACACATGGTTAGAGTGTAGTGTGGAGGAGAATGGCTGGGAAGGGACTCACAATGGATCGGGTATGTGAACCGACTTGTGAGGGAGGGATCTTCACCTGCGACTGTTCACTGGCCGTGCACAGAGGAACAACATTGTCCTCTGGCACAGGTTCACAGGGTGCCTATCCCTGACAGTGCTATAGGATTGACCACCTTAGTTGTACCTCACTGCCACCATCACCCTGAGGTGGGCACTCCTGCACACTGAGCCAGGTGAACAGTTTGCAGTGATGAGAGTAGGACTGTGAAAAAGAAGCTGAAGGGGCAGAGTGGGCTGATGCCACGTGCACACAATGCTGCCCCTGACCCCACATGATGTATTTGGTGATCATTGCAAACCCTCAATCGCTACACCTTGTTAATGACCAAGGAATGATGCTGAGGGGGCACTATAAAGTGTCTACATCCACAACAGACAGGACAATGACTGATAGTGAAATACAAGGGTTTATGAAATGCCTTTTTAGCCAGAGGTTGAACTTCCTCACCCAGAACCTCTGAGTGTCAGAGGAGGGGAGGCAGGGTGAAGGGGGAAAGCTTAACCGTCACCTCCGCAGTGAGTTACCTTGAGACTGTCAAGGGGCCTGTGGGTATCTTCCTCTCCAGCTGGGTGCTGCCCTGTCTCAACGTGAGGAGGGAGCACCAGGACTTGGTCAAGGCTCCCATGGCCTGTCATCCATCCTGAGGAGCATTGTGGTGGGGGGATGCCAACTGTCCAGCAGCTCCAAAAAGGGTTGGGTCTGCCTCCTCATGGCAGTCTATTAGATTGGGCAGTAACAGCGAATAGATAGATGCAGTGGCTCCATCATCCCCACTTCTCAGCAATGAAGAGAGCTGAGTCCTCAATGACTGCCTTCTGCTGCTGTTCCCCGCTGTCCTTCACAGCCAAGACTACAGAGCTCAGCTGTAGTATTTTGGCCAATTGTGGATATCAGAAAATGTCCAAGCCTCAGAGGGGATTTATTAGAATGGCATCATGGACATAAGACTTCAGTTACACAGAGAGATTGAGAGAAAAAGTTTATTCTCCTGACAATGGAGATGGGAGAGTCCAGCAGAAAGAAACACATAATGTGGGTTTGTCAGAAAGGCATTACAATAATCACAGGAGATTTCAATCTACATATCAACCAGAAAAGTCCCTTGGGAATAGGTAGCCTAGATGAGAAGTGCATAGGAAAACGTTTTGGGATGAGTTCTTAGAACAGCATGCCCCAGAGCCAACCAGTGAGCAGATTATAGTGGATAAATACCAAAAGAAGTACTGATGCTGTAAATCAGACACAAAAAGAGAGGTTGCTGGAAAAGCTTGGCAAGTCTGATAGCATCTGTGAAGAGAAATCAGAGGTTTTTTTTATTTCAAAATTATCCTTTATCCATACAAATCTTTGGTACCTGTACAGTTGATGATGCCATTTGGTTATATACAGTCTGTACATACAGAGAACTGACTGAGTTATGAGTATTTATAATTCTGTATGTTGACCATCCAGCCTCTTGGCCTGAGCTGAGAGGTCAGCAGAGCCCAATTACTGAATGGGCCCCCTGTTATTCTTCAGTAGAAGGATCTTACAGGGTGGTCTTTCCCCACCACGCCTTGGCAGCAGCTGCCCCAAGCTTCAGCACATCCCTCAACATGTAATCCTGGACCTTGGAATGTGCCAGTCTGTAACACTCAGTCAGGGTCAACTCCTTCAGCTGGAGGACCAACAGGTTTTGGACCGCCCAGAGAGCGTCCTTCACCAAGTTGATGATCCTCCAGGCACAGTTGATGTTCGTCTCGGTGTGCGTCCCGGGGAACAGGCCGTAGAGCACAGAGTCCCGCGTCACGGCGCTGCTCGGGACGAACCTCGACAAACACCATTGCATTCCTCTCCAGACTTCTTCTGCATAGGCACATTCCAGAAGGAGGTGCGTGACAGTCTCATCCCTCCCGCAGCCGCTTCGAGGGCAGCATGTGGTGCGGCTGAGAGTCTGGGCGTACATAAAGGATCTCACAGGCAGAGCCCTTCTCACCACCAGCCAAGCCATGTCTTGGTGCTTGTTGGAAAGTTCTGGCGATGCGCCATTCTGCCAAATTGCTTTAATAGTCTGCTCAGGGAACCGCTCGATAGGATCCGCCCTCTCCTTTTCCCGAAGGGTCTCAAGGACACTACGTGCTGACCACTTCCTAATGGACTTGTGGTCAAAAGGTGTTTTTCTTCATAAACTTCTCCACGAAGGACAGGTGATACAGAAAGGTCCAACTACTTGGAGCGTTCCACGGCAGCGAGGCCAGGCCCATCCTTCGCAACACCGGGGCCAGGTAGAACCTCAGTATGTAGTGACACTTGGTGTTTACGTACCGGGGATCCACGCACAGCTTGATGCAGCCACACACAAAGGTGGCCATCAGGGTGAGGGTGGCATTGGGTGTATTTTTTCCCCCATTGCCCAGATCTTTGTACAGCGAGCCCCTTCGGACCGGTCCATCTTTGACCTCTGCATAAATTGGAAGATGGCCTGGGTGACTGCAGCGGCGCAGGTTCTGGGAATAGGCCAGACCAGTGCCACGTATAACAGCAATGACAGTGCCTCACACCTGATGACCAGGTTTTTTCCCCACAATGGAGAGTGACCATAGCTTCCATCTGCCCAGTTTCTGCCTCACTTTGCTGATACGCTCCTCCCAAGACTCGGCACACGCTCCAGGCCCCCTGAACCAAATACCCAGCACATTCAGGTGGTCGGTCCTGACGGTGAAGGAGATTGAGGATTGGTTGGCCCAGTTCCCGAAGAGTATGGCCTCGCTCTTGCCTCGGCTTACCTTGGCCCCCGAGGCCCATTCGAACTGGTCACATGTGCACATGAGTCTGCGCACAGACAGCGGATCCAAGCAGAAAACAGCGAGGTCATCCACGTACAGGGAGGCCTTAACCTGCAGGCCCCCGCTGCCAGGAATAGTGACCCCTCTCAGGCTTGCATCCTTCCTGATGGACTCAGCAAACAGCTCTATGCAGCACACAAACAAGGCAGGAGAGAGAGGGCAGCCCTGCCTGACTCCAGATCTGACTGGGAAGCTATCTGATTCCCACCCATTGACTGAGACTGCACTGACAATGTTGGTGTAGAGCAGTCTGATCCATTTGCAGATTCCCTCCTCAAAGCCCATTTTGGAGAGAACATCTCTCATATACGTGTGTGATATCCTGTCAAAGGCTTTCTCCTGGTCCAGGCTGATCAGGCAGGTGTCCAACTGTCTGTCCTGCACGTAGGCGATCGTATCCCTGAGGAGTGCGAGACTCTCAGCGATCTTCCTGCCCGGCACAGCACAGGTTTGGTCAGGGTGAATCACCGACCCCAGAGCAGACCTGACCCGGTTGGCGATAACCTTTGACAGAATTTTGTAATCCGCATTCAACAGTGAGATCGGTCTCCAATTTCTGAGTTCCTCCCTCTCCCCCTTCCGCTTGTAGATGAGGGTGATGATGCCTTTCCTCATGGATTCACTCATGGTACCTGCCCGAAGCATACTGACATACACCTCCAGCAGGTCCTGGCCGATCAAGTCCCACAGAGCAGAATAGAGCTCGACCGGTAAGCCGTCACTTCCGAGAGTTTTATTCTTTTTGAAGGACTCGAGGGCCTTGGTCAGCTCATCCAAAGATAGCGGCTGGTCCACCCTCTCTTGTGTTCTGTCGTCTAAGACCTCCATGATAGAGGACAGAAACGACTGGGAGGCTGCGCTGTCGGTTGGCTTCGGGTCATACAGACTGGCATAGAAGGATTTGCTGATCCTCATGACGTCAGCCTGAGATGACATTATGGAGCCATCTTCTTCCTTCAGGCTGCTGAGCACAGAGCTCTTTTTGTGCACCTTCTGGAAGAAGAAACGTGAGCACGTCTCGTCCTGCTCCACCGAGCGGATCCTGGACCGGAAGATTATCTTGGAGGCCTCCGAGGCAAAGAGCGAATCTTGCTGGGCCTTCACCTCCTTGAGGTCCTCCGTGACATCGACCCCCATCGTCTGCAGCAGGAGCAGGTTCTGCATACTTTCCTGGAGCTGGGACAGTTTTCCCCACCTCTCTCTCGCCTCCTAAACACCTTTGGAGGATGATTGGAGCAAGTTATAGTAGACCTGGTATTGTGTAATGAGATCAGATCAGTTAATGATCTCATAGTGAAGGTGGCCCTTGAGGTGGCAGTGACCAAAATATGATTAGATTAGATTAATATGCTTGAGGTTTAGTTTCTGATGGAGGAGAAAGGAATAGGGCAGAGAATATTTTTAAAAATTTAAATAAGGGTAACTATTGATGGGTGAAATCCAAGCTGGTGAAAGTGAATTGGCCAATCAGGCTAAGTCAATAGAAAAAGGATAAATCAATAGAAACCCAGTGCTTGACATTTCAGGGGACATTTCAGAATACACAAATACGTATATTTCCAAAGAGTTTTTTAAAAATCCCAGAAACAAATCAACATGGCTAACTGGAAACAGCCTGCAGCTGTGAAAGATAAGTGGCAGATCTGAAAATTGGACAGAGGGGTAAACATAGCAGAGAATGACCAAACAATTAATAAAAAAAAGAGGAAGATTGGAATGTGAGAGAAAGATGGCCAGGAATATAAAAGCATTTTATAATACTTTCTGTATAAATATCTTGAAAGGATACCAATGGTGGTACTACTACTATAGAGAATGAGGCTGAAGAGTTAATGATGGCAAATAAGCAAGTAGCATAACAGCCTTCACTGTAGTAACATCCCAGAAGCAACAGTGAATCAGGAAGTGGAGGGAAGAAGGAACTCAGGAAAATCACACAATCAGCCAAGAAGTGGCACTGAGTCAAATTATTGAAGCTGCAAGCTGACAAATGCCCAAGCCCTGATGAACTTTACTGGAGGGTCTTAAAAGAAGTGACTAGCTGATACGTTGGCACTATTTTTTCAAACTTCTCTTGATTTGGGGACAATCCCATTAGATTAGAAGATAATGAATGTTACTTTTTTTATATAAAAAGAGGAAGGAGAGAGAAAGCAGGAAATTACAGCCCATTAGTTTAACAGTGGTTATAGGGAAAATGTTACAGCTATTACTAAATAACTTAAAACAGATAACTTCAAACTAATCAGGCAGAGCCAACAGAGTTTCGTGAAATGAAACAAATGTTTAAATTACACTGTTTACCCTGTGGTAAAATTATATCTTAATGGTTCTAAGCCATCTCCTAACAGCAACAATTGTCCTGTACATTCAGCTTCAGTCAAGACTTCTGCAAAACTACCGAAATGGCACCCAAAAGCTTTTTAAAGTTTAGGTGTTTCCTCTAATCAAAAGAAAAAAAATCTGACCTTTTAAACTGAAAGCCTGATGCATGACTCTTTACTTTGATCACTCATAAAAACTCGCCAAATGAAAACAAAACCCCAATACACATCAGGAACACTCCTGCTCATGCTCTGTTTAAAAATCACCATGACAGCAAAAATATTTATAAGTTAATCATCAGATCCATTCAGACACACAGACCAAACCCCAGGACACTAGTTCAAATCCAAACTCTAAAATTAAAAATTAAAATTTGTATAAATCACCATAGATCATAAATACATTATATATCAGCATAAAAAGAAGATTGACAGGCTAACAGAAAGCTGACAATAGTATAAATAGGTATTTTTTAAGGTTGGCAGGCTGTAGTGAATTGTATGTCCTAAGGATTGGTTTTGGGACCTCAGCTGTTTTGCAATTTATCAATGACTTAGATGAAGGGATGAAAGTTATGGTTGTTAAATTTGCTATGAATACAAAATTAGGTAGGAAAATAAATTAGAAAGAGGACATAATGGAGTTACAAGAAGACAGATAATTTAAATGAATGGGCTGAGAGATGGTAAATGGAGTATAATGTGAGAGAATGTGTAATTGTCCTGTCAGCAGACTAAAAAGTAGCATTTTATCTAAATGGGAGAGCTTGCAGATTTCTGTGATGCAGAACCATCTGGGTGCCCACATGTATGAATCACAAAGGATTAGAATCCAAGGAAAGCAAGCATTTTGGAAAGCCAGAAAAATACTATTGTTTATTGCGAGGGAAATACGTGCAAAAGTAGGGAGAGTGTTGTTCAGTTTTTCAGAACACTGGTAAAACCACTGGGCACAGTATTAATTCCTAAAGGCAAAAGTGAGGACTGCAGATGCTGGAAATAAGAGTCTAGATTAGAGTGGTGCTGGAAAAGCACAGCAGGTCAGGCAGCATCCAAGAAGCAGGAGAATCAACATTTCAGGCAAAATCCCTTCATCTGGGCTGAAGGCAGGGAGCCTCCAGGGTGGAGGGTGCTGGGGGTGGAGAAAGGTAGCAAAGAGTACAATGGGTGAATGGGGGTGGGGATGAAGGTGATAGGTCAGAGAGGAGGGTGGAGTGGATAGGTGGGAAGGACGATTGGCAGGTAGGAAGGTCATGAGGATGGTGCTGAGCTGGAAGGTTGGAACTGGGGTAAGGTGGGGGGAGAGGAAAAGAGGAAACTGGTGAAGTCCACATTGATACCCTGAGGTTGGAGTGTTCCAAGGCGAAAGATGAGGCATTCTTCATCCAGGCATCAGATGGTGAGGGAGCGGTGATGGAGGAGGCCCAGGACCTGCATGTCCTTGGCCGAGTGGCAGGGGGAGTTGATATGTTGGGCCACAGGGTGGTGTGGTTGATTGGTATGGGTGTCCCAGAGATGTTCCCTAAAGCACTCTGCGAGAAGGCATCCAGTCTCCCCAATGTAGAGGAGACCATATCGGGAGCAACGGATACAATAAATGACATTAGTGGATGTGCAGGTGAATTCTTAAAGTAATATCTGGAATGAATGGGTTGTCTTATGCCCTTACCTCAAAGCCCATACACCAGGCCTTGTCAGCACAAGGGCTGCTACCATAAATACCTCATTGTCAGCCACAACTATACTCCATTAGCTGGATTCTCCCAGGCTGTCCTTTACCCATCCCTTTGTGTCCCCAACTGCTTCTCTCACTGTCTGTCCATCTCTCTCTCTTTCCCTGTCTCTGTTTCCCCCCCCCCTCTCTCTCTCCCTCCCTCCCCGTCCCTCTCCCCCCGTCTGTCCCTCTCTCTCTGTCTGTGTCCGTCCGTCTCTTTCTGTCCATCCGTCCGTCCCTCTCTCTGTCCGTCCCTCCCTCTCTCTCTCTCTCTGTCTGTGTTCTATCCCCACATATTGTTTACCCTTTTCCCCACCCCATCCTCAGCCTTTACAGGTAATGAACCTTTTCCCAGTTACAATCAGTTCTGAAGAAGGGTCACGCGACTCAAAACATTAACTGTTTTTCTCTCCACAGATGCTGCCAGACCTGCTGAACTTTTCCAGAACTTTCTGGTTTTAGTTCTGATCTGCAACATCTGCAATTCTTTTATTTTATTTTCTTAAGAGTGCTTTAGAAAACTGGAGTTTCAAAGGAAGAAGTAGCATCAGTTGAAAGAACAGCAGACAGAGGAGACAAGGGAGCATACAATAAGAAGTTAGCTGTCTGAAGAAAAAAATATGTTGGTGGAATTGTAGCAGAAAATCTAGCCACAAAGCAATTTGGGAAGGGACACTTTACATTTCAGAAACGTGCAGCATTTAGATTGATGCCGCTCCCTATAATCTCTAGGAAAATAATGCCTCATTGCAAATTTCACCTTCCTCTCATCCAAGTCTTCAGCAGTTGCTTTTTCACTGTTGATTTTATTTTGTATTCATGTTAATACAACACAGAAACAGACCCAAACTGGTCCATGCTGACCATAGTGCCCACTCAACTACTTCCAATTGCCTACATTTGGCTCATATCACTCAAACCCTTCTCATCAATGTACCTATCCAAATGCTTTTTAAAATGCTGCAATTGTACCTGTTTCAACCACTTTCTCTGACAGTCCATTCCATGTACGTACCACTCTGTTTGAAGAAGTTGACTCTCAGTGAAGCATCATTGTGGGGCCAAACTTATAGCTTCAGGTGTTGCTTAAACATGTTTTCAATATAACCCAGCTTTGTAGTTATTGGGGGTTAATGCCTAGAATTACGTAAATAATATTTCATGATGAAACCTTACAGGAAAACCTGGAATGTGTTTTTTTGGCACCTTTATTACAGAACAGCAAACTATCTGGGGTCTCTCGATAGCAGGGTATTTATCCAATTACTAGAGTCAGAATGCATTTTTCTAAAGTTAAACTGAACTTGATTCAATGAGCTATGGTTATCACAAACACAGATTGTTTCTATAAATCCTCCATTTCTTTTATGTTGTCTGGTATCTAACATATTATGGCCTCTAGGTGAAAGTGAGGACTGCAGATGCTGGAGGTTAGAGTCGAGAGCGTGGTGCTGGAAAAGCACAGCAGGTCAGGCAGCATCCAAGGAGCAGGAAAATCAACGTTTCAGGCAAAAGCCATTCCTGATGAAGGGCTTTTGCCCTAAATGTTGATTTTCCTGATCCTCTGATGCTGCATGACCCACTGTACCTTTCCAGCACCAGTCTAATCTTGGAGATGCCCGTCTTGAGTCGATCATAGTTGATGGATATGGAGAGGTCCAGGAAGGGGAGGGAGGTATCTGAGATTGTCCAGGTAAATTAAAGCTTTAAAATGTGTTGCTGGAAAAGTGCAGCAGGTCAGGCAGCAAAGGAACAGGATAATCGACTTTTCGGGAATAACGTCGATTCTCCTGTTCCTTGGATGCTGCCTGACCTGCTGCGCTTTTCCAGCAACACATTTTTAAGCTCTGATCTCCAGCATCTGCAGTCCTCACTTTCTCCCAGGTGAATTAAAGGTCAGGATGGAATGTGTTGGTGAAGTTGATGAACTGTTCAACCTCTTAGTACAGTCTCTGTCAAGCATCTTTGTAACAAAGAACAAAGAAAATTTACAGCCCAGGAACAGGCCCATGGGCCCTCCAAGCCTGAGCTGATCCAAATGTACTATCTAAACCTGTTGGTCAATTCCTAAGCATCTGTATCCCTCTGCTCCCCACCTACTCATGCATCTGTCCAGACACATCTTAAATGAATCTACTGTGCCTGCCTCTACCACCCCTGCTGGCAATGCATTCTAGATGCCCACCACCCTCTGTGTGAAGTACTTACCTTGTGTACCCCCCTTAAACTTTCCACCTCTCACCTTGAAAGCATCACCCCTCGTTATTGAATTCTTCACCCTGGAGAAAAAGCTTGTCTCTATCCACCCTGTCAATACCCTTCATGATTTTGTAAACCTCAATCAGGTCCCCCCCCATCATCTCCTTTTTTCTAGCAAAAATAAACCTAACCTACTCAACCTCTCTTCATAGCTAGCACCTTCCATACCAGGCAACATCCTCGTAAACCTTCTCTGCACCCTCTCCAAAGCGTCCACATCCTTTTGGTAATGTGGCAACCAGAATTGTACGCAGTATTCTAAATGCACCCAAACCAATGTCTTGTACAATTTTAACATGACTTGCCAGCTCTTATACTCAATACCCCGTCCGATGAAAGCAAGCATACCATATGCCTTCTTGACCACTCTATCCACCTGTGCAGCAACCTTCAGGGTACAATAGACCTGCACTCCCAGATCTCTCTGCCCATCAATTTTTCCCAAGGCTCTTCCGTTCATTGTATAATTCGCTCTAGAATTAGTCTTGCCTAAATGCATCACCTCACATTTGTCTGGATTGAAAGCCATCTGCCACTTTTCCACCCAACTCTCCAGTCTATCTATATCCTTCTGTATTCTCTGACAGTCCCTCATGCTTTATCCTACTCCACCAATCTTTGTATCATCTGCAAACTTGCTGATCATACCAACAGTGCCCTCTTCCAGATCATTTATGTATATTACAAACAACAGTGGCCCCAATACTGATCCCTGTGGAACACCACTGGTCACCTTTCTCCATTTCAAGAAACTCCCTTCAACTACTACTCTCTGCCTCTTGTTGCTCAACCAGTTCTTTATCCACCGAGCTAGAACACCCTGCACACTATGTGACTTCACTTTCTCCATTAGTCTACCATGGGGAACCTTATCAAACACCTTACTAAAGTCCATCTATATGATATCAACAGTCCTTCCTTCATCTATCAACTTGGTCACTTTCTCAAAGAACTCTATTAAGTTGGTAAGGCAAGATCTCCCCCACACAAAACCATGTTGCCCATCACTGATCAGCTCATTCCTTTCCAAATATAAACAGATTCTATCTCTCAGTACCTTCTCCAGCAACTTCCCCATCACCGACGTCAGGCTCACTGGTCTGTAGTTACCCGGAATATCCCTACTACCCTTCTTGTACAGGGGGACAACATGAGCAACCCTCCAGTCCTCCGGCACCTCACCTGTATTTATGGATGCCACAAAGATATCTGTCAGGGCCCCAGCTATTTCCTCTCTTGCCTTCCTCAGCAACCTGAGATAGATCCCACCCAGTCCTGGGGACTAGTCCATCTTAATAACCTCTAGCCTACCCAACACATCTTCCCTCCTTATGCCAACGTGATCCAGACTTTACAAACTTCTATCTCTAATCTCAAGATTCATCATGTCCCTCTCCTCAGTGAACACTGATGCAAACTAATCATTCAGAATCTCACCCATTCTCTCAGGTTCGGCACACAGCCTTCCTTCATTATCTATTAGTGGACCAATCCTTTCTCTAGTTACCCGCTTGCCTCTTATATAAGCATAAAATGCTTTGGGATTTTCCTTAATTCTGCTCGCTAAAGCTATTTCATGACCCCTTTTAGCCCGCTTGATTCCTCGTTTAAGACTTGCCCTACTCTTCCGATATTCCTCCAGGGCCCATTCTGTTCTCAACTGCCTAGACCTTATGTATGCTTCCCTTTTCCTCTTGGCTAGATAATGAACATGGTTCATTTATGCTTGTGAGATACATTCAAATGGAAGGACTCTTACTCTGCAGGTGAAAGGGATAGTTCAAAGATTTTTAAATTACCTAGGAACTTAGAATTAGGTTATAGACACCCTTTCTCCATAGCAATGCATCAGTCAGTGTTGACTTCTGAAACAATTACTTCACTTTCTCTTGTTTTTAAGTACATGCAGGATCTCTTGTTTTCCTTTGTTACATTTCTGGCAAGCTTCTCTTCTCTTAGATCCTCCCTCAGTCTCCTACACTCTCAAGAAAAAGGCTCTAGCTTGTCCAATCTCTCTCTATAACTCAGAGGATTGAGTCCTGGCAACATCCTTGTAAATTTCTTCTGTACTCTTTCCAGTTTAATAATATCCTTCCTATTGCAAAGTGACCAAAGCTGTACACAATATTTCAAGTGTGGCCTCACTAACGTTCTGTATAACAATATAACTTCCCAACTTCTATACTCAATGCCCTAACTGACGAAGGCCAGTGTACCAAAAGCCTTCTTTACTGCCTGTCTACCTGTGATTCCACTTTCAGAGAACTGTGAACCTGAATTCCAAGATCCCTCTGTTCCAGTAGACTCCTTAAGGCTCTACCATTCACTATTAAACACCTACCTTGATTTGACTTACCAAAGTGCAAGACCTGACACTTATCTATATTAAACTCCTTTTTCCATTTCTTGGCCTACTACTCCAGCTGATCCTGCTGCAATTTCTGATAACCTTCCTCACTGTCCATGATACCACCTACATCAGTGTCATTAGCAAACTTTACTAATCGTGCCTTGTACCTTCACATCCAAATCATAGATATATATAGATAACAAACAGCACTGGGCCCAGCACCGACCCCTGAGGCACTCCACTAGTCAAAGGCCTCCAATCTGGCAAGCATTCTTCCACTGTTACCCTCTGCTTCCTACCATCAAGCCAATTGTGTATCCAGTTTGCCAGGTCCTTCTGGATTCTACGCAATCTTTCCTTCCACAGTAGCTTACCATGTGGAACCTTATCAAAGGCCTTCCTGAAATCCATATAGACTATGTCTACTATCCTGCCCTCATCTAAATTGCTGGTCACTTCAGCAAAGAACTCTAACAAATTTGTGAGGCATGATCTCTCACTCACAAAGTCATGCTGATTACTCCTTATCAAATCCTGTCTTTCCAAAAGCAAGTATATATTTTCTCTCAGAATCTTATCAAGTAACCTACCTACCACAGATGTTAAGCTTACCGGGCTATAGTTCCCAGGCTTTTCATTGCAGCTTTTTTTGAATAATGACCCAACTTTCATCCCCCTCCAGTCTTATAGGACCTCACCAATGGCTAATGGTGATGCAAAAATATCGGCCAGCTCCTTCACAATTTCTTCACCAGCCTCTTGTAGTGTTCTTGGATAGATCTGGTCAGGACCAGGAGATTTATTCAAATTATCTTAAAAACATGACATGAACTCCTCATCCAGACAATTATAATCAGCCTGATTTTTCCATTTTACATATTGATTGAAGTTACTCGTGATTGTCCTCCATTGACGCCCACCTGACAAGCTCTTCATCCCCATGAATTACAACTATTCTCTGTCCGTATATTCCCTGACAGCCTCTTTCTCATCCCCAACCCATTTGCACTCTTCCTCCACTGCTCTACTTTTAGCCATCTCTGTCTTCCCTCTCTCTAAAACCTTTTGCAACCTCCTTCTTTATCTTGTGCTTTAAGCTGATACCACTGCCTACACGTTGAGATACAGGTCTGGGGTGTCTCAGGGTGTGAATGTCTGCACATACACTATCCCTTAGATTGCTTACTCATTATCTCAGTTCGATATTGTAGCACACTTATTTCTGTCTGTATCAAGGAAATTAACAAATGTAACTCCCAAACATAGTGCCAAAGATCTCTCTCTTCACATACTCATTCTTGACTAGCTCTTCTCTCTTACTGATGTCAGGTTCATGTGATCAGTTACATTGTCATGATTTGCACGAATCTTATGCATTAAGTGAGTCTATCAGCAGTGAGTCAAGGAGAGAACCAGACTGTGGTCAGAGGAGCAATTCAACACTGATTCTGTTCTGGTTATGTAGAGTCACTCTGTGATTCATCACTCCATGATTAAATTTCCTGGGTGCATTGGAACCTTTCAGGGCCGAACTCACCTGCTGCCCTTGTGTATTTTGATTAACACCACCTGGAAATGAAGGCAGAATCCAAATCTTGGATGGGGCAGAGATTTTTTTAGGATGTTAAAAGATGTTGGTTGTTCTTATGACTCAATGTGGCTGTGCTGTAAACACTATGATTCAATGAATATAGGTTTGCTCTCTGAGCTAGAAGGTTTGTTTTCAGACATTTTGCCACCATACTAGGTAACATCATCAGTGAGACTCTCGTGAAGCACTGATGTTATGATCCACTTTCTATTTATGTGTTTAGGTTTCCTTGGGTTGGTGATGTCATTTCCTGTGGTGATGTCATTTCCTGTTCTTTTTCTCAGAGGGTGGTAAAAGGGGGGTCCAAATGGGAAATAACACAAAAAGACAACGATCTCACAGAAGAAACCCAGCAAACCATCAGGCAGACAGTCACACCAACGTTAAGCGGGAAAAAGGAAGGAAACACATTCAATACACAAGGAAAGAAAGCACTAGAAGGACTCAAAAAAAGTGAAAAACATCATTATCTTACCTGCAGTCGAAGGACGCTTGACAGTTATAGAACATAGAACAATATAGCGCAGAACAGGCCTTTCGGCCCTCAATGTTGCGCCAACCTGTGAACTATTCTCAGCTTATCCCCTTACATTATTTCATCATCTTCCATGTGCTTATCCAAGGATTGTTTAAATCTCCCTAATGTGGCTGTGTTAACTACATTGGCAGATAGGGCATTCCACACCCTTACCACTCTGAGTAAAGAACCTGCCTCTGGCATCTGTCTTAAATCTATCTCCTCTCAATTTGTAGTTATGCCCTATCGTACAAGCTAATGTCATCATCATAGAAAAAAGACTTTCACTGTCCACCCTATCTAATCCTCCGACAATCTTGTATGTCTCTATCAAATCCCCTTTAAGCTTTCTTCTTTCCAATGAGAACAGACCCAAGTCTCTCAGCCTTTCCTCATAAGATCTTCCCTCCAGACCAGGCAACATCCTGGTAAATCACCTCTGCACCTTTTCCAATGCTTCCACATCCTTCCCGAAATATGGTGACCAGAACTGTATACAATATTCCAAGTGTGGCTACATCAGTGTTTTGTATAGTTGTAGCATGATATTGTGGCTCCGGAACTCAATCCCTCTACGAATGAAACCTAATACACCATATGCCTTCTTAACAGCACTATCAACCTGGATGGCAACTTTCAGAGATCTATGCACATGGACTCCAAGATCCCTCTGCACATCCACACTACCAAGAATCTTTCCGTTGACCCAGTACTCTGCCTTCCTGTTATTCTTCCCAAAGTGCATCACCTCACATTTAGCTGCATTGAACTCCATTTGCCACCTCTCAGCCCAGTTCTGCAGTTTATCCAAGTCCCCCTGCAACCTGTAACATTCTTCCACACTGTCCACTACACCATCGACTTTAGTATCATCTGCAAATTTACTAATCCATCCACCTGTGCCTGTGTCTATGTCATTTTTATAAATGACAAACAGCAGTGGTCCCAAAACAGATCCTTGTGCCACACCACTAGTAACCAGACTCCAGGCTGAATATTTTCCATCAATCACCACTCGCTGCCTTCTTTCAGAAAGCCAGTTTCTAATCCAAACTGCTAAATCACCCTCAATCCCATGCCTCTGCTTTTTCTCCAACAGCCTATCATGTGGTACCTTATCAAAGGCTTTAGTGAAATCCATGTATACCACATCAACTCTACTCATCTAAATGCTTGGTCACCTTCTCAAAAAACTCAGTGAGGTTTGAGAGACACTACCTGCCCTTGATGAAATCATGTTGACTATCTGAAATCAAATTGTTGCTTGCTAGATGATTATAAATCTTATAATCCTTTCCAAAACCTTTCCTACAACAGAAGTAAGGCTCACTGGTCTATAATTACCTGGGTCATCTCTGCTGCCCTTCTTGAACAAGGGCACAACATTTGCAATTCTCCAGTCCTCTGGTACTAAACCTATAGACAATGACAACTCAAATATCAAAGCCAAAGGCTCTGCTATCTCCCCCCTAGCTTCCCAGAGAATCCTCGGATAAATCCCATCCAGCCCAGGAGACTTGTCTACTTTCATTCCTTCTAGAATTGATAACACCTGTTCATAACTAACCTCAATCCTTTCTAGTCTAATGTCTCGTACCTCATTCTTCTCCTCTACAATATTCTCCTTTTCCTGAGGGAAAACCAATGAGAAATGTTTATTTAATACCTCTCCGATCTCCACAGGGTCCACACGCAACTTCCCACTTCTGTCTTTGACTGGCCCTATTCCTACCCTAGTCATCCTTTTATTCCTCACGTACCTATAGAAAGCTTTAGGGTTCTCCTTTATTCTATTTGCTAAAGACTGTTCGTGTCCTCTCTTTGCTCTTCTTAACTCTCTCTTTAAATCCTTCCTAGCTGTTCTGTAACTCTCCATCGCCTCATCTGAACCATCTTGTCTCATCAACACATAAGCCTCTTCCTTCCGCTTAATGAGAGATGCAATTTTTGTAGTAAATGGCAGTTCCCTTACCTTATCACTTCCTCCCTGTCTGACAGGGACATACCTATCAAGGACACGCAATATCTGTTCCTTAAACCAGCTCCACATTTCAATTGTCTGCATCCCTTGCATTTTGCTACCCCATTCTATGCATCCTAATTCTTGCCTAATCGCATTATAATTGCCCTTGCCCCATCAATAACTCTTGACCTGTGGCATGTACCTATTCATTTCCATCGCTAAACTAAATGTAACTAAATTATGGTCACTCTCTCCAAAGTGCTTATCTACAACTAAATCAAACACCTGGCCTGGTTCATTACCAAGCACCAGATCCAGTGTGGCCTCCCCTCTTGTCGGCCCTTCGACATACTGTGTCAGGAAACCCTCCTGTACACATTGGACAAAAACTGATCCATCCGACGTACTGGAGTTATAGCATTTCCAGTCAATGTTGGGGAAGTTAAAGTTCTCCATAATGACCACCCTGTTCCTTTCACTCCTACCCAGAATAATTTTGCCAATCCTCTCCTCCACCTCCGTGGAGCTCTGTGAAGGCCTATAAAATACTCCAAGCAGTGTGACCTCTCCTGTCCTGTTTCTAACCTCTGCCCACACTACCTCAGTAGACAAGTCCTCATCAAAAGTTCTTTCAGCCACCGTTATACTATCCTTGACTAACAAGGCCACACCTCCCCCTCTTTTACCACCTTGCCTGTTCTTGATGAAAGATCTAAACCCTGGAACCTGCAACATCCATTCCTCACCCTGCTGTATCCATGTCTCCAAAATGGCCACAACATCGAAGTCCCAGGTACCTATCCATGCTGCAAGCTCACCTACCTTATTTGGGATACTTCTGGCGTTGAAGTAGACACACTTCAAACCAGCTTGCTATCTGCCAGCACATTCCTGTGACCCTGAAATCCTGTCCCTGTCCTTCTTACTCTCATCCTCCTGTGCACTGGAACTACACCTCCGGTTCCCACCCCCTGCTGAGCTAGTTTAAACCCACCCGAATAGCACCAGCAAATTTCTCACCCAGGATATTAGTACCCCTCTGGTTCAAGTGAAGACCGTGCTGTTTGTACATGTCCCACCTTCCCCAGAATGAGCCCCAATTATCCAAGTACCTGAAACCCTCCCACCTGCACCATCCTTGCAGCCATGTATTTATCTGCTATTTCTTCCTATTCCTTGCCTCACTATCACGTGGCACGGGTAACAATCCAGAAATAACAACTCTGTTTGTTTGAGCTCTTAGCTTCCACCTAGCTCCCTGAAATCCTGCTTTCATCCCTATCCCTCTTTCTACCTATGTCGTTGGTATCTACATGGACAACAATTTGAGGCTGGTCACCCTCTCCCTTCAGGACCCCAAAGACACGATCGGAGACATCTCGGACCCTGGCACCTGGGAAGCAACACCAACCATGAGTCTTGTTCTTTCCCAACAAACCTTCTATCTGAGCCTCTAACTATTGTGTCCCCAATGACTACCACTCTTCTCCTTTCCCTCCTTCCCTTCTGTGCAACAGGGACAGGCTCTGTGCCAGAGACCTAGGCCCCACTGCATACCCATGGAAAGTCGTCCCCCTCAACAGTATCCAAAACGGTATACATGTTTTTTAGGGGAATGACCACAGGGGATCCCTCCACTTACAATTTATCCCCCTTTGAACAGTCACCCAGCTTTCTTCTTGCTTCAGAGTAACTACTTCCCTGTAACTCTTATCTATTACAGCCTCTGCCTCCTGAATGATCCGAAGTTCATCCAGCTCCTGCTCCAGTTCCCTAACACGGTCTTGGAGCAGTGGGAGTTGGATGCACTTCCTGCAGATGTACTTATTTTAAACCAAACAGACTACACTGAGAAAGTGAATATTCTGCTTGCAGATACCAATACTTACCAACAGGTGGCTATAGACCAGACCCCACAACTAGAGAACCTAATCACAGCCCTACTCAAAAAGAATTAAACTGGATAGATTTCCAAAATATTGAACCAGACGAATCCAATACACCACGCTTCTACGGATTACCCAAAATTCATAAACCAGGAACTATCCTCAGACACAGTCTTGCTACCTGGAACACCTTACAGATTAGCCAAGGAACTACACTAGAGACTAAAACACTTAGTAGAAGACTCACGCCACTCCATCTATTCCACCCAAGAATTTCTGAACACCAAAGACACCAAGATCGAAGAGGATGAAATAATGGTCTCCTTTGATGTGACAGCCCTGTTCACATCCATCAACATCAACCTGGCCAAGGGAACATGGACTACACTATTTAGAAGAACCTAAGACGCATACACCAAACACCACCAATTACATCAGCAAGGACAATATCATCAAGCTAGTGGACCTATGCCTTACCACCCACTTCACCTTCAACAACAAAACCTACAGACAAACCAATGGAACACCAATGGGATCTCCGATATCAGGGTTCTTAGCAGAGACAGTAATGCAGAGACTTGAACAAACAGCTCTGCCAATCATCCCACCCAAACTTTGGGTCCACTGCGTGGATAACATCTTTGTCATTACTAAACGAAACAAATTAGTGGAAACCTTCAAGACCATCAATAATCCCCTTACTGGCATAATATTCACTAAAGAGGAGGAAAACAACAACACACTGCCATTCCTAGATGTCAGAGTCGAGCGAACAGCCAATGGAGCTTCAAACCAGTGTCTACAGGAAAACAACACATACAGACCAAATACTGAACTACAGAAACAATCATCCCAACACCCACAAATGAAACTGCATCAGAACATTATTTCAATGAGCCACCACATGCTGCAGCACAGAGGAAATATAAAGAGCAGAGGAAAATCACCTATACAGTGTATTCTAAAAGAATGGGTACCCAATGAACACAGTCCGCCATTTTCTCAGCAACAAACCCAAACAAGCAAACAAAACACATCCAGAAACTTTAGCCGCTCTCCCCTATGTCAAAGACATCTCAGAAATGACTGCCAGACTACTCAGACCCCTTGGCATCATGGTAGGCCACAAACCCATCAACATGCTAAAACAGCAGCTAATGAACTTGAAAGACCCTATACAGAGAACAAGTAAAACTAATGTCTCTTACAAAATACCATGCAAGAACTGTAACAAACACTACATTGGACAAACAGGCAGACAACCAGCTACCGGGATACATGAACATAGACTAGCTGCAAGAAGACATGACCCACTATCACTATTATCCTTACATACAGATAAGTAAGGACACCACTTCGACTCGGATAACACATCCATCCTAAGACAAGCCAAACGGAGACAAGCAAGAGAATTCCGAGAAGTATGGCATTCCAACTGGAACTCTAACAATAAACACATCAATTTAGACCCTATTTACCACCCTCTGAGAAAAAGAACAGGAAAGGACATACCATAGGAAATGACATCACCAGCCCAAGGAAACCAAAACACAAATAGAGAGCGAGTCAGAATACCTGTGCTTCACCAGAGGCTCACTGATGATGTTCCCTAGTATGGTGACAAACATCTGAAAACTAATTTTCCAGCTCAACGAGCAAACCTACATCCAGAACCTTAACTTGAGCTACAAATCTTTTCCAAATTCACTAACTATGATTCAATGATCTTTGCTCCTTATATGGCAAAACATACTTCTCTATTTGTCTTAGTACAAGCCTTGGATAATGCAATGAGTCGCAGTAACTACACTTTGTTTCTTACACTGACAAATTTCAATGTGATAAGCAACATGGACAGCGTCCCCCTCACGCAATGTAAACACAGTTCCTCTCGGAGTTCTCGGGGAGATATAAATAGCTCACATAATTTCTTATTGATCTGCACAGATATTGACAGTTACATTGACCTCAGGTATATCACTAACGCCAGATAATTTTGACTCCCCACTGCCTCACTGTCTTCAATTCACCACCTCAGAGAAAAGCCACTGGATCTTGGCAGCAATTGCTGGAAAGGCTCAGCAGGTCTGGTAGCATCTGTGCAGAGAAAGTACAGTTAACGTCTTGGGTACTGAATTTCACCATCTGCTGTGACAGGATTTGAACCCAAGTTCCCAACTGTGTTCCTACATTTATTGCCCAGGGATAACACCAAGGAGGTGGCATGGTGGCTCAGTATTTAGCACTGCTGACTTACAGCGCCATGGACCTGGGTTCAATTCCAGCCTCGGGTGACTGTCTGTGTGGAGTTTGCACATTCTCCCCATGTCTGTGTGGGTTTCCTCCGGGTGGTCTGGTTACCTCCCACAATCTAAAGATGTGCAGGTGAATTGGCCATGCTAAATTGCCCATAGTGTTCAGGAATATGTACGTTAGGTGCTTAAGCCAGGAGTAAAAATAGGATGAAGGGGTCTGGGTAGGTTACTCTTTGGAGGGTTGGAATGGACTTGTTGGGCCGAAGGGTTTCCATGGGTTTTCGGATTGTTGTCCCTTTTTTTAATTCTCATCAATTATTTGGATGACGTGGTTATCACTGACTTTTTCAAGAGGATAAGAAATCTGAGATAGCACAAGGTAATTAACTTAGCATTTCTGTTAAAACTTTTTAATCAGCTGCTCATCTTTGGCTGCCTAAGAGTGAAATCTAATAAGTAATTTAAAAGAAACACATAAGGGAAAGAGGAATTGCCCTCACTTCAATATCTGTCACAAGATAATAAAAGAGAATAAAGTAATATTGATACCATTGTGCCTCAAACAGTGCACAAAAGAACAGTGCACAAAAGAAGCACAAACTAATGCACAGCAGATTGTTTTGAAACATCCAAGTTCTCAGCAGCAAACACTGCCAGCTAATCTGTTTATTTTTGGAAGGCAGAATCCTCTCTTCATAAGTGTTGAAGAGGTGGATGTCAGGCAACTAACTGTATATCTTGACTCTTTCTACCTTAATGTGAGCTGTTTCCCTCCTGAACTGAGAGAGAGGCAGAAATGGGGAGGCAATGGCCTAGTGGTATTATCATTAGTCTGTTAATCCAGACATGAGCTGATGTTTTGGAGACTTGGGTTTGAATCCCACCATGGCAGATGATGGAATTTGAATTCAATATAAAAGAAATCTGGAGTTAAGAGTCTAATGATGACCATTAATCCATTGCTGATTGTCAGAAAAACTCTAATGTCCTTTTGGGAAGGGAACTGCCATCCTTACCTGGTCTGGCCTACATATGACTCCAAACCCACAGCAATGTGGTTGACTCTTAACTGCCCTCTGAATAATTAGGGACAGGCAATAAATGCTGGCCAGCCAGCAACATGCACATCTCACAAAATGATTGGATTGAAAAAAATGAGGGATGGGCAATAAAAGCTGCCTAGCCAGTGATGTCCCCATCCCATTAATGTATGAAGTGTTAAGGGAGGTGCAAGTGGGTGTCACAGCTGTTACCTCATGTGCGGGGGGGAGGGGGAAAAGAGGTGTCCTGAGTGAGAGTCGACTGTGCAGAGGGCATGCAGGGATAGCAATGTCCTGAGTTGGGGTGGGTGACAGTGACTGGGGAAGATGTTGGAGGCAACAGTGAAAGTCATAGAGCATGAGCCTTGGTGGGAAGTCATATAGTAGTGGAGATAGAGTGTGTACTAGAGAAAAGATAGTCGCATTTATGCTGATGGAGTGGAGAAGATCATTGTGTATTCCTCCAGATGGCTTCAGTGGAAAATAACTCCGACCAGGCTGGCATAGTCTGATATATGAGCTCCTCTGCTGACCCTATGTCACCCTACCCAATAGGATCTTCCGGTCTATGCCTGTAAAACATGATATCATGTTTCCCTTCTCTGCCATGTCCAGGGCAGATATCAACAACCAAGAAAAGAGAAGATGGTAAAAGAGGGGCGTGTGGCATTGTTAGTCAAGTACAGTATTACAGTAGCAGAAAGGACATTTAAGGACTCATCTACTGAGGTAGTATCGGCGGACGTTAAAAACAGGAAAGGAGAGATCACCCTATTGGGAGTTTTCTACAGACCTCTGAATAGTTCCAGAGATATAGAGGAAAGGATAGCAAAGATAATTCTGGATAAGATCAAGAGAAACAGGGTAGTTGTCATGGGGGTCTTTAACTTTCCAAATATTGACTGAAAATACTACAGTTTGAGTACTTTACATGGGTCAGTTTTTGTTCAATGTGTGCTGGAGGGTTTCCTGACACAATATGTAAATAGGCCAACAGGGGGTGAGGTCACATTAGATTTGTTACTGGGTAATGATCCCGGCCAAGTGTTAGATTTGGAGGTAGGTAAGCACTTTAGTGATAATGACTACAATTTGATTATGTTTACTTTAGTGATGGAAAGGAATAGGTATATGTCTCAGGGGAAAAGTTACAGATAGAGGAAAGGCAATTATGATGTGATTAGGCAAGATTTAGGATGCTTAGGATGGGAAAGGAAACTGCATGGGATGTGCATAATTGAAATGTGGAGCTTATTCAAGAAACAGTTACTGTGTGTCCTTGATAATTATGGTTTAGATCAGAGTGGTGCTGGAAAAGCACAGGTCAGGCAGCATCCGAGGAGCAGGAAAATCAACGTTTTGGGCAAAAGCCCTTCATCAGGAATTTGATAATTATGTACCTGTCAGACAGGGAGGAAGTGGTTGAGCATGGGCACCACGGTTTACTAAGGAAGTTGAATCTTTTGTCAAGGGGAAGAAGAAGGCTACGTTAGGATGAGACATGAAGGCTCAGTTAGTGAGCTTGAGAGTTACAAGTTAACCAGGAAAGACCTAAAGAGAGAACTAAGAAGAGCCAGGAGGGGACATGAGAAGTTGTTGGCAGATAGGATCAAGGAAAACCCTAAAGCTTTCTATAGGAATACCAGGAATAAAAGAATGACAAGAGAAAGCTTAGGAGCAATCAAGGACAGTAGTGGGAAGTTGTGTGTGGAGTCCGAGGAGATAGGGGAGGCATTAAATGAATGCTTTTCATTGGTATTCACACTGGAAAAAGACAACGTTGTTGAGGAGAATACTGATATATAGGCGACTAGACTACCCGGGGTTAAGGTTCACAAGGTGGAGGTGTTAGCAATTCTGGAAAGTGTGAAAAGAGATAAGTCCCCTGGGCGGGTTGGGATTTATCCTAGGATTCTCTGGGAACCCAGGGAGGAGATTGCAGAGCCTTTGGCTTTGATCTTTGTGTCATCATTGTCGACAGGAATAGTGCCAGAAGACTGGAGGATGGTAAATGTTGTCCCCTTGTTCAAGAAGGGGAGTAGAGACAACCCTGGGAATTATAGACCTGTGAGACTTACTTCAGTTGTGAGTAAAGTGTTGGGAAGGGTTATAATAGATAAGATTTATAATCATCTAGAAAGGAATAAGTTGATTTAGGGATAATCAACATGGTTTTGTGAAGGGTAGGTCATGCCTTACAAACCTTATTGAGTACTTTGAGAAGGTGACCAAACAGATAGATGAGGGTAAAGCTGTTGATGAGGTGCATTTGGATTTCAGTAAAGTGTTTGGTAAGGTTCCCCATGGTAGGCTATTGCACAAAATACAGAGGCATGGGATTGAGGATGATTTAGCCATTTGAATCAGAAATTGGTTAGTTGTAAGACGACAGAGGGTGGTGGTTGATGGGAAATGTTTATCCTGGAGTTCAGTTACTAGCAGTGTACTGCAAGGATCTGTTTTGGGTCCACTGCTCTTTGTCATTTTTATAAATGACCTGGATGAGGGCAGAGAAGCATGGGTTAGTAAATTTGCAGATGACACGAAGGTCGGTAGAGCTGTGGACAGTGCTGAAGGATGTTGCAGGTTACAGAGGGGTATAGACAACTTGGAAAGGTGTGAGGTGATTCACTTTGGAAGGAGCAACAGGAATAAAGAGTACTGGGCTAATGGTCAAAGTCTTGGCAGTGTAGATGAGGCAGATAGATCTCAGTGTCCATGTACATAGATCCCTGAAAGTTGCCACCCAGATTGATAGGGTTGTTAAAAAAGCATACTGTGTGTTAGCTTTTATTGGCAGACGGATCGAGTTTCAGAACCATGAGGTCATGCTGCAGCTGTACAAAACACTGGTAAGGCTGCACTTGGAGTATTGTGTGCAGTTCTGGTCACCACATTATAGGAAGGATTTGGAAGCCTTAGAAAGGGTCCAGAGGAGATTTACTCAGATGTTCTTGGTATGGAGGGAAGGTCCTATGAGGAAAGGCTGAGGGACTTGCGGATGTTTTTATTAGAGAGACGAAGGTTGAGAGGCGACTTGGTTGAGACATAAAAGACGGTTAGATATGGTGGACAATGAGAACTTTTTTCCTCAGTTGGTGATGGCTCACATGAGGGTACATAGCTTTAAATTGAGGGCTGATAGATATAGGACAGATGTCAGAGGTAGTTTCTTTACTCCGAGAGGAGTAGGGGCATGGAATGCATAGACTGCAACAGGAGTAAACTCGGCAACTTTAAGGGCATGTAAATGGTCATTGTATAAACATATGGATGAGAATAGAATAGTGTAGGTTAGATGGGCTTCAGATTAGTTTCACAGGTCGGCACAACATTGAGGGCCAAAGGGCCTGTACTGCACTATTACGTTCTATGTTCTGTGTAAGGCAGCTCTGGGCTAACAGCGCTTGTGCAGGTACAGAATTATCTTTTAAAATGGCAGTAACACCAGAAATGCTGGTTAGTTCTAGGATGTATCAGCAGGGATATGTTGTTCTGGGCATGGCAAGTGACAGGATGGGGTTAACATTGGGCATGAAACATGCAGTGGTGGGGTTTAGGCAGTCAATGGGACAAGTCAGTAAAATAGAGTGAGACAACATGCTCATCTTCACAGCAAGAAGCTGTCCTTGTATCTCAATGAAACTAATACTTAGCCAAAAACAAAAATAAAATCTGAGGTTCAGCTCAATAGGGAAAAAAAATTACTTCCAGCTTCGACCGAGATCACTGCCACAGAGAACAGGCAGTATAAGGCTTGAGAACAGAAGCCTTCATTTTTACCCTTGAAAGTCATCTATCCTTCATTTTATCTGTAAAACTTGGAAAAACTCTGCATTATGACAACAATGGGAATAACTGCAAATACTGCAAAGTCTTTTAATCCAGTGGCATTTTTAATCAAATAAGGATTTGAGGAAAACAATTTCTTGAAATACAGACTAGCGTGCAAACTAGATTCAAAATCAGAAGCTGAACAAAATACATTTGTGAATATATCTGATAATGGTATAGCTTGCCATGGGGTAAAAGGGGCAACAGATACTGTTGAAGAGGTACTGAAAATGTTTTAATAGAATAATTCAGCATCAGATGTTTGCAGCTTAGATAGAGTTTTAAAAAGGTAATTCATAAATGGCAAAATTGCAGCTGGAATTACTGTTGCACGTGTGTCAGACTTAGTACAGTCCAACAAAAGCTTGACTTTGAAACAAGCTATTCAGATTACGATAGAAGCAAGAGAGAAATCCTGAGAAAAGAAAATCAACCTTATCACAGAGGAGTTCACAGGAAATTGGGCTGTATAAGATAACGGTTCTGAAAGGGTTAATGTCAGAGGCTGCATTAAATTCCATCCAATATTATAATGCCAAAAGAAAGTTGGATAGAAAAACAGCAGATCAACTTCGGATCATGCACATTGAATTCATGTCTGAGTAACAATGCCTAAAATACTAATGAAATTAGTATTGTTGTTAGGAAATAAACAACATCTTGTTTGGGAGAATTAGGACTCACTTGTTGGCAACAAATTGCCCCAAACACAAAATGGTAATAACTGGCATCACAACGCATACATGTCACATAGCATGGAAAAAAGTCCCAGGCTGCTGGTCATGAAAGTAGAGGTTACTTTTATTTATTCATTCCCATGCATTAGGCAGGAGGAATATAGGCCCCCTCTTAATTACAAGCAAAGTGGATAATATTCCACCTTACTCAGCTTAATAAACAATACCCATCTACTTCTTACCCAAATAAAGCATGTCAGCAACCTTAAATTTTTCCCACATGAACTGTAATTTAGTGATGCATCAGCCATTTTTATCACAGCCTCGGTAATCTTCTTATTAATTTCTTCTGTTGGATGCTACAGGATGAATCTTATTTTATTTTGGCTAATTGTGAGTTTGAGTATGTTTGAGGTAGATTTATGTCAGGTTTTGGAACGTTAACCCCAAACAAGTCTGCATCATGTCAGAATGGTTGGAGTTTAAAGAAGTCTTCAACATTAACCCATTCATGGAAAAAAGTGAGGACTGCAGATACTGGAGATTGGAGTTGAGAGTGTGTTGTTGGGAAAGCACAGGAGGTCAGGCAGCATCCGAGGAGCAGTAGAATCGACGTTTCAGGCATAAGCCCTTCATCAGTTCATCCATACCTGATGAAGGGCTTATGCCCGAAACGTCAATTCTCCTGCTCCTCGGACGCTGCCTGACCTGCTATGCTTTCCCAACAACACAAGCTCGGCATTAACCCATTCGTAACAATTATTTGATATGACAGAGTTATCAAGAAGTGGTTGTACCTTGCTTTACAATGGTAAGTGTCAGTTATTTAATCCAATTACTTTGTCAGGAGAGCTCTGTTATGTAACTTTATATTGTGTTGTGATTCTGCAGATAAAGTGTCTCCTGTTTAGTAACTTTTGCATAATGTGAAATTCTTGATGCTGTGTTATTCGCTGTCTCCACTTTATAGAAATTCTCATAGATGTGTAGCCTGTAGAAAGTATCTGTTTCTTAACAACATTTCTTTGGAAAGTTATATAACAGCCAAAAAGATATATTCTTAGAATCCACAGGAATCATTACCAAGGTCAGTGTCACCCTGGAATCCATAAATAAAATGATTTGCCAAGAGTTCAGAATTCTCTGGCACTCAGATTATTCAAAATAATTGACAAAGGATTTTATTTATGGAAGTTTACCATTTTTCATATTAACATACATTCTAGAAGTCTGAACTAATTTCAAAACAGTAGCAGAAAGAATTTTAGATGACGTAATTACATATGCAATAAACCCACAGTAACAGAATCCCAGTAAAATTGTTTGAAAGATGTTACTGAAATATTAAATTTAGAAACATATAAAGCTGACAACTCCCTTTCAGAAATTCACATCATAGTATTGAATGTAGGCAAAGAGAAAAGTCATAAAGACCTTAAGATGTAGGAGCAGAAGTAGGTCATTTGACCTAACCAGTCTGCTCCACCATTTGATGAGATCATGGTTGATTTAATAATTCTCAAATCCAGTTTCCTAAGTTTTCCCCAAAACCCTTGATTCCCTTAAGATTAACAACCTGTCTATGACCTAGCCACTGTGGTAAATAATTCTAGCAACTTATTATCCACTGAGAGAAGATTTTTTTTTTCTCATCTCTTTCTCAATAGGGAATGCTTTATTTGGAGATTATTTCCTTTGGTTTTAGACTCTTCCAAAAAAGGGAAACAGTCTGTCAGCATCTAAAACCCTGTCAAGCTTCCTAAGAATCTCATATATTTCAATGAGGTTTATTCTTAATCTTCTAAACTCCAATGAGTACAAGCTCTACCTACTCAATATTTGTTCATAAGGAATTCTGTCTATACCCATGTTCAACCTTCTCTGTATTTCCCCGAATGTCTGTATACCTTTCCTTCAATAAGAGATAAAAACATATTCACAATATTTCAGATGTTGTCTAATACTGATTTGTTTTTGGTTTTATCAAATTTTACCTACATATCTACTCTATTCCCTGTGAAATAAAAGCCAATATTAAATATGCTTTTCTATTGCCTGATGAAATTGAATGTCAGTTTTTTATGATTTACACATGAGAACTCCCAAATTCCTGAGTGCAGTCTTTCTCCAATTAAGTAACTGTCCGACAATAGCTCAACTGTGGCCCATCCCACTGGAACAGTTCCATTTTACCCCAGAACTGCTGGACATGTGCATGGACAGCAATGAATTGAGGGACGAGTAGGTGAGGCTATTTTGTTTTAGATTAGGAATAATCGCCGGCACAACATCGTGGGCCGAAGGGTCTGTTCTGTGCTGTACTTTTCTATGTTGTATATTCTATGTTATAACTGGTGCCAGTGTCCCATAAACTGAAATTCATTCCACCCACACCAATCATTGAAACACAACTTTACTCCCCTAACTTTAATTACTCTTTGTCAGTTTGCTGCTCAGGACTCCAAGGATTATTACCATGGAGGTTCACTTTTTAAAATTTCTAATTAACTGTTCAAATTCTTTGAACAGACTCTCTTCTCTAGTACTATTAATGGCTTTGGTACCAAGGGGAATGATGGTAATTGGGTCTCTCCCCTTACCCTCCAACTCTGAAAAGGTATCTTTAACCCTGCCAACAGACAGACCTTTTAGCCTTTTGGACTCACACTCATGATGGCAGAGAACAGTATTGATCCCTCTACTTACAGGTCAGTTCATGCATCCTTCATGCAATCCCTGCTCTTATCCAAATTCTCATAACAGTTTAAGAGAAACTGCTGTCTTTGTTCTCTCTCTCTCTCTCTCTCGAGAAATTGGCACTCATATCCCATTGCAACAGGTGGAGGAATAGATCATCAAGGAACCAAGAATTTGCAGACACAGTGACCAGTGTCCCAGAGCATAGTGGGGATAGCTATAGTAGCTAGGCCTAGAGAAGTGGGAGCACAACAGCCTGGAGCAGAGGGAGAATGGCAGTCAGTGGGCCCAGAGCAAAGGTGGCTACTGGCTGGGGGCTGGTGGAGCCAGGACAGACCATGTGGAAGCCCTTATAGAAAGACTTTAATGTCTATCTTTTTAGCTTTATTTCTTATTTTCCTAACTTTTATTTATATCATGGTTATTTGTAATGTGTAACTTTTTCTCTTGATTTTCTCTTTTTTTACCTAAGGTATGTACGTGGGTACTTTGTGCTCTCTATGACTATGTGTTGGCAACATTGTATACTTTTCACAGTACCCCTGTTTTTTTGCAACAGGAGTACACTTGACAATAAACCTAACTCTAATTCTAATTAGAGAGGCCAAGCCGTTTGGAAAATTCCACACGGGTTCATATTCTTACAAGACTTGCATTCATCATCACCTTTCCCTGATCTGACCGCCTCTTGAAGCGAAGTGTCCAGATAACTTTACCACTCCCTGATGAAGGGCAATATCTGTAGCTTAGCTTCAAGCTCCTCAACTCAGATCTGAAGTTCCTTGAGATGTAAACATTTGGAACAGACGTGTTTACTTTATATCTATTTGGTGTCCAGCAGTTCTCACATGCTGTAGCAGCAACACATCACCATCACAATAATAATTTATTTAATTCATTAATTGCTTGAGAATCTCTGCCTTCAATTTTTTTTCTAAAAAAAAGGGTCAATTTTATACTCAAGTTTTCTTTGGTAGAAGTTGCAGTTGGGGCTTTCTTCGGGAATAGTGACCACAATTCTGTAAGTTTTAGAATACACATGGACAAAGATAAAAGTGGTCCTAAGGGAAGAATACTAAACTGGGCCAAGGCTAATGATATCAAAATTCGGTAGGAGCTGGGAAATGTCAATTGGGAGCAATTATTTGAAGGGAAGTCCGTATGTGGGAGGCTTTGAAAAATAGGTTGAAGATAGTGCAGGATAGCCATGTCCCTTTGAAAACAAGGGATATGAAAGGCAAGCTTCATGAATTGTGAATGACAGAAGAAATCATGCAACTAGCCAAAAGAAAAAGGGAAGCCTAGATAACATCCAGGTAGCTAAGAACAGAGCGGGCCTTGGATGAATATTGGGACCAATCTTAAACAAGGAATCAAACATGCTAATAGGGGTCATGAAATAACTTTAGTGAGCAGAATTAAGGAGAATCCCAAGGTTTTTTATTCATATATAAGAAGCAAGAGGGTAATTAGAGAAAGGATTGGACGACTAAAGGATAAGGAAGGAAGGTTGTGTGTCAAACCTGAGAAAACGAGTGAGATTCTTAATGATTACTTTGCATCAGTGTTCACTGAGGAGAGGGACATAATGAATGCTGAGATTAGAGATAGACGTTTGGTTATTCTAGATCATGTTGACATAAGGATGTGTTAAGTAGGCTAAAGGATATTAAGATGGGCAAATCTCCAGGACCGTTTGGGATCTATCCTAGGTTGCTGAGGGAGGCAAGAGAGGAAATAGCTGGGGCCCTGACAGATATCTTTTTAGCATCCTTAAACACAGGTGAGGTGCCAGAAGACTGGAGAGTTGCTTATGTTGTCCTAATGGAGGAAGTGGAGTCACATGGTGTTCAGGGTGTTCTAGCTCGGTGGATAAAGAACTGGTTGAGTAACAGGAGACAAAGAGTGGTAGTTGAAGGCAGTTTCTCAAAATGGAGAAAGGTGACCAGTGGTGTTCCACAGGGGTCAGTGCTGGGGCCACTGTTGTTCGTGATATGCATAAATGATCTGGAAGAGAGCATTGGTGGTCTGATCAGTAAGTTTGAGATGACATGAAGATTGGTAGAGTAAAAGAAAGCATGGGAGACTGTCAAAGAATACAGGAGAATATAGATAGACTGGAGAGTTGGGCAGAAATGTGCCAGATGGAGTACAATCCTGGCAAATGTGAAGTGATGCATTTTGGGAGGTCTAATTCTAGAATGAAGTATACTGTAAATGGAAGAGCCTTGGGAAAAGTTGATGAGCAGAGAGATCTGGGAGAGCAGGTCCATTGTACCCTGAAGGTGGCTGCACAGGTGGTAGAGTGGTCAAGAAGGTATATAGTATGCTTGCCTTCATCGGATGGGGTATTGAGTATAAGAGCTGGCAAGTCATGTTAAAATTGTACAAGACATTGGTTTGGCCGCATTTAGAATACTGTGTACAGTTCTGGTTGCCACATTACCAAAAGGATGTGGAGGCTTTGGAGAGGGTGCAGAGAAGGTTTATGAGGATGTTGCCTGATATGGAAGGTGCTAGCTATGGAGAGAGATTGAGTAGGTTAGGATTGTTTTCATTAGAAAAAAGGAGATTGGGTGGGGGGAACTTGATCGAAGTCTATAAAATCATGAATAGTATAGACAAAGTGGATAGAACATAGAAAATAAGGAGGCATGGGTTACAGGTAAATTTGGCTGTGTAGATACCGAATTGGCTGGCCCATAGAAGACAGAGGGTTGTAATAGATGGAATGCATTCAACCTGGAGCTCGTTGACCCAGTGGTGTTCCGCAGGGATCTGATCTGGGACCTCTGCTCTTTGTGATTTTTATAAATGACTTAGATGAGGAAGTGGAAGGGTGGGTTACTACTTTGCTGATGACACGAAGGTTGGTCAAGTTATGGATAGTATGGAGGGCTGTTGTAGGTTGCAATTGACAGGATGCAAAGCTGGGCTGATAAGTGACAGATTGAGTTCAACCTAGAAAAGTGCAAAGTGATTCATTTTGGAAGCTTGAATCTGAATGCAGGTTATAGGGTTAAAGTCAGGATTCTTGGCAGTGTGGAGGAACAGAGGCATCTTGAGGTCCACATCCATAGATCCCTCAAAGTTACCACTCAAGTTGATTAGGTTGTTAAGAAGGCATTAGGTTTGTTAGATTTCATTAGCAGGGGGATTGAGTTTAAGAGAAGCGAGGTTATGCTGCAGCTGTAAAAAGTCCTGGTTAGACCACACTTGGAATATTGTGTTCAGTTGTGGTTGCTTCATTCTCGAAAGGATGTGGAACTTTTAGAGAGGAGATTTACCAGGACGCTGCCTGGACTGGAGGGCATGTCTTATGAAGAACGGTTGAGGGAGTTAGGGCTTTTCTCATTGGAGGGAAAAAGATAAAGGTGACTTGACAGAAGTGTACATAGTTTTAAGGTGATTGGAGGAAGGTTTGGGGGAAATGTTAGAGGTTGGTTCTTTATACAGAAAGTGGCGGTTGCATGGATTGCACTGCCAGCAGTGGGAGTAGAGTCAGATACATTAGGGACATTTATAACGACTCTTGGATAGGCACATGGATGATAATAAAACGAAAGGTATGTAGGTTAGTTTAGGATAAAAGGTCGGCACAACATCGACGGCCTGTACTGTTCCATGTTCTATGTTTTATGTAACACCAAGACAACAGAGGAGGAGGAATAGCCATTTATGATCATGACAATCTATAAGTGGATGAACAAAGAACAGAAAGACCTGCGAATGCTGGAAATCAGAAACATAAACAGAAATTGCTGGAAAAACACAGCAGGTCTGGCCACATCTATGGAGAGAAAGCAAAGTTAACATTTTGGGTCCCATAACCCTTCTTCAGAAGATGTGACTCAAGTGCATGTTGGCCACAGCTGGAGATCTAAATCTATGTACTAAATTATTTATTGAAAATGGATATTTATTTAAGCATGTTAAAATAGGTCTTTATAAAAATATCCTTCTGGACATTTACAAACCCAACCTCCCTCACCTTACCATGTTAGTTTCCACAATAATACATTTATGAAAATCTACAAATGTTGAGATTATTGCAACCTTCTATAGCTTTCAGACTTGTCCATTTCTTCTCTAACCAACTCACTCTTATTGAAACTTAATCAATATCGCCCGAGTTTAATTACATGAAATCAAAACCAAACATTTGTTTTTCAAGTTTTGAATGAAAAACAACATAAGAACAACTGTTGATTGAGGAAGTCTGAAAAAGATTGAGCAAATGATTTAGCTAGTTTATGAAAATGACAGAAAATCATTGCACATTGGTCAAAAAAAAAGACTATCATAATGATAATATTTCTTAAATCAAACTGATCAAATTGGCAGATGAAAACTTTAAAATAATGTGAGAATAAGATTTATTTGGCCATGAGATTTGGTTCCATATCACAACTGGCACCATCACTATGGAAGCCTGGAATTTGCAGACTGACTGAGTAGCATTTAGATTAGATTACATTGTGGAAACAGGCCCTTCAGCCCAACAAGTCCACACTGACCCGCCGAAGCGCAACCCACCCATACCCCTACATTTTACCCCTTACCTAACACTACAGGCAATTTAGCATGGTCAATTCACCTAACCTGCACATTTTTGGACTGTGGGAGGAAACCGGAGCACCCGGAGGAAACCCACGCAGACACGGTAGAGAGATATAAAGTACTTATATTTTGACGGTGTGCTCTCCTGGAATTCAAGAGTAGAAGCAAGAGACCTGAGTTTGGTGACGAGTGGGCTCAGTTGTATAATTAGTTCCTGGAATATTGTCTGTAGTTGATAAGGTCAATTTAGTTGATAAGGTTCAAAATGGCAGGAGAACTTAGCCCCATAGAATGCTCCTCCTGTAATAGGTGGGAAATCAGGAACACTTCCAGTCTCCATTCTGACTGCATATGCAGAAATTGTGTTCAGCTGCAGCTCCTGATTTGCCACATTGACTGCCTGGATCTGTTGACAGACTCACTACGGAGAATCCATGAGGCTGAGAATGCCATGGATAGCACATCTAGTGATCTGGTCACACGACCAACAAGGGCTACACAGGCACAGACGATTTGGGTGACTGCCAGGAAGATTTGTAAGTCTGAGCAGGCAGTGCAGGAGCCCCTGTGACTATGGATGTAAGTTTGCTCACTGAAGGTTCATTTCCAGACATTTCATCACCCTGCTAGGTAACATCTTCAGTGGGCCTCCAAGCAATGTTGATAATTCCTGCTTTCTATTTATATGTTTGGGTTTCTTTGGGTCGGTGATGTCATTTCCTGTGGTGACATCATTTCATGTGGTGATGTCATTTCTTGTTCTTTTTCTCAGGGGTAGAAGATGGGGTCTAACTCAATGTGTTTGTTAATATAGTGGAATTCTCGTGCGTGTCTCTGTTTCTAGAATTCCTTGTAGGGTGATGAAATGTGTGGAAATGAACCTTCCAGCTCAGCAAGCAAACCTACATCCAGAACCTCAACCTGAGCTGCAAATTTTCTCAAAACTTGCTAAGACCCCTCTGACCATTCCTCTCTCAAACAGAGATACTGTTCTGGACACTATTGGGGGGATGGCTCTCAGGAGAAAGCAGCCACAGCTAGATCTGCACCATGATTGCTCAGCCTTACTGATGAAGAGCTCATGCCCGAAACATTGATTCACCTGCTCCTTGGATGCTCCCTGACCTGCTGTGCTTTTCCAGAACCACACTCTCGACTCCAGGATAGTACGTGCCTTCCTGTTGTTTGGGTCAAAGATGTCTCTGAGCATGCACAGAATATTCTGAAGGTGGTGGTGGTAGTGGTGGTGGGGTGGGGGAATGGTGAGCGCCAAAGATTGTAGTCTATATTCATGTGAATGATATTGGCAAGAAGAGAGATGAGGTCCTACAAAGGGATTGCAGGGTGTTAGCTAGGAAGATGAAAAGCAGGACCTGTAGGTGGAATTGGATACTGTGGATGCTGGAGACCAGAGTCAAGGTTAGAATGGTGCTAGAAAAGCACAGCAGGTCAGGCAGCATCTAAGGAGCAGGAGAATCGATATTTCGGGCAAAAGCCCTTCATCAGGAATGAGGCTGGGAACCTCGGGGTGGAGAGATAAATGAGCATGGGTGTGAGGTTGGGGGGAAGGTCGCCGAGAGTGCAATGGGTGGATAGAGGTGGGGGTAAAGGTGATAGGTTGGAGGGGAGGGTGGAGTGGATAGGTGGGAAGAAAGATTGACAGGTGGGACAGGTCATAAGGACAGTGCTGAGCTGAAAGGTTCCAACTGAAATGTCGATCTTCCTACTCCTCTAGGGTTGTAACCTTGTGAGTGCCATGTACCAGTGCAAGCTGGGAATAGTAGGACATACAGTTAAATACATGGCCAAAGAACTCAAGTAGGAAGGTAGGCTTCAGCTATTTGGATCATTGGGATGTCATCCAGTGCAGGTGGGAACTGCAAAAGAAGGACAGGTGGCACCAATGTCCTGGCAAGGGGGTTTGCCAGTGCTATTCAGAAAAACTTAAATGAGTGTTTCAGGGTGGGAACTAAAGCAGTAGGTCAGCAAGTAAAAAGACTGAGGAGGAGTCAGAAATTCAGGGCCAGTAAGATTAGGAGGAAGAACAGGCAGAGAAGTCACTGAACATGATTGGACCGACGGTCTGAGGTCCATATGTTTTAATGCAAGAAGTATGACAGGTAAGGCAGATAAACTTCAAGTTTGGCTTAACACATATAATTTTAGTGAGACATTTGATAAGGTACATAATGGCAGGCTGGTACAAAATGTAGAGTCTCGTGGGATCTGGGGTGTGCTGGCTAGATGGCTACAGAACTGGCTTGGTCATAGAAGACAGAGTAACAGTGGAAGGGTGATTTTTGGAATGGAGATCAGTAACTAATGGTGTTCCGCAGAGATTAGTGCTCGAATATTTGTTGTTTGTGATGACCTCGTGGAAAATGGAGGTGGTCTGATTAGAAAGTTTATGTATGATGCCAGAATTGGCAGAGTTGCAGATGGTGAGGAGAATTGTCAAATGATACAGTGGGATATAGATAGATTGCAGATTTGTGCAGAGTAATAGCATATGGAGTTTAATCCAGACCAATGCGAGGTGGTGCATTTTGGAAGATCAAATTCAGGTGTAGATTGTACAATCAATGGCAGAACTCTTAGGAGAATTGATATACAGAGGGATCTGGGTCTTCAGCATGCTTACCTTCATCAACTGGTGCATTGAATATAAAAGCTGCAGGTTATGTTACCCCTTGTATAAAATTGTAGTTCGGCACATTCGGAATATTATGTGTTGTTCTGGTTGCCACACCACCAGGAGAACATGGATGCTTTGGGGAGGGTGCAGAGAAGGTTAACCGGGATGTTGCCTGGTCTGGAGGGCTTTAGGTGTGAGAAGAGGTTGAATACACTTGAATTGTTTTCACTGGAAAAGTGGGGGGTGTGGGGGCACCCTGATAGAGGTCTACAAAATTATGAAAAACATAAATAGACTGGATAATCGGAGGCTTCTTCCTAGAGTGGAAAGGTCAACTACAGAAGGGCACAAGGTCAAGGTGAGAGAGGGAAAGTTTGGGGAACAGTGCAGGGAAAAATATTTCACACAGACAGTGGCGGGTGTCTTGAACGCATGACCATTGGAGGCAGTGGAAGCAAGATATCTTGATAGACACATAATAGACACATGAATGTGAGGTGAACTGCATATGGGCAATAAATTATGGGTCTAAATAAGGATTTGGGATCGGCTCAGGCTTAGTGAGCTGAAGAGCCTGTTTCTGCGCTGTATTGTGTTATTGTATAAATCTAACATTGTAGCGATTACAGAGACTTGCTTGAGAGAGGGACAAGATGGGCAACTTAATCTTCTGGGATTTTGATGTTTAAGGTGAGATAGAGAGGGATGTAAAAGAGATGAGGAGTTGAATTGTCGATGAGGTAAAATATCACAGTGTATCGAGGGAGGACTCCTTGGAGGGTTCATTCAGTGAGGACTTGTGAATAGAGCTCAGGAATAAGAAGGGTAGAATCACAATGATGGGATTGTACTACAGGTCTCCCAACAGCCAGCGGGTGATAAAGGAACAGAGATGTGTGCAGATTATGGAAAAATGTTAAAAAAACAGAGTTGTAGCAGTGGGTAGTTTTAACCTCCCCTATATCGATTGGGACTTGCTTAGTGCCAGGGGATGCGCATGGGGGGAGTTTGTCGGGTGTGCCCCAGATGATGTTTTTTTGAAACAGTATGTTAAAATCCACAACAAAAACAGAAATAGCTGGAAATGCTCAGCAGGTCTAGCAGCATCTGTGGAGAGAAAGCAGAGTAAAAGTTTCAGGTTCGGTGATATTTGTTCATGAACTGATGGTATCTATGAAGAAGTTGGTGTTTATGAAGAAGATGAGGTAGGTGGAGGAGTAAATGATAGGTAGAGATGGAGCCCAAAGAGAGAAAAAAACAGTTGAGCAGAGAAAGGGCTGAGTAAAGGTCAGTCTGGGAAAATGAATAGCTGCTACCTCTGCGCAGTACTGGGGTTTGAGTCTATTGGGTGAGTTGATTTGAAGTTCAAGTCCTCCACACTGTGCTGAGGTTCAAGCTTTCGGTGTTTAAGTGAGCGTTGAACTCTTTGTGTTTAATTTGGATTCAAGTTTTCTGTGTTTAAGTGGGATTCAGGCTCTCTATGTTGAATTAGGGATCAGGTTTTCTGTGTTTAATTAGGGTTCAGGTTTTCTGTGTTTAATTGGGCTTCGCGTTTCTGTGTTTAATTAGGGTTCGGGTTTTCTGTGTTTAATTGGGGTTCGGGTTTCTGTGTTTAATTAGGGTTTGGGTTTTCTGTGTTTAATTGGGGTTCGGGTTTCTGTGTTTAATTAGGGTTCGGGTTTTCTGTGTTTAATTGGGGTTCGGGTTTCTGTGTTTAATTGGGATTTGGGTTTTCTGTGGTTAAGTGGGATTCAGGTCCTCTGTGTCTAAGTGGGATTTGAGCTCCCATGAGGAGTAAAGTGAGAAAGGGGTTAAAGTCCCTAGTGGTGAAATTTGAGGCTCTGCAAGTCTTTGTACAGGGGGAAGAGAGTGGCTTAGACTATGGCATCATGTGCTGGATTAGTGGTGCTGGAAGAGCACAGCAGTTCAGGCAGCATCCAACGAGCAGCGAAATCGACGTTTCGGGCAAAAGCCCTTCATCAGGAATAAAGGCAGTGAGCCTGAAGCGTGGAGAGATAAGCTAGAGGAGGGTGGGGGTGGGGAGAGAGTAGCATAGAGTACAATGGGTGAGTGGGGGAGGAGATGAAGGCGATAGGTCAAGGACGAGAGGGTGGAGTGGATAGGTGGAAAAGAAGATAGGCAGGTCGGAGAAGTCCGGACAAGTCAAGGAGACAGTTACTGAGCTGGAAGTTTGAAACTAGGATGAGGTGGGGGAAGGGGAAATGAGGAAGCTGTTGAAGTCCACATTGATGCCCTGGGGTTGAAGTGTTCCGAGGCGGAAGATGAGGCGTTCTTCCTCCAGGCGTCTGGTGGTGAGGGAGCGGCGGTGAAGGAGGCCCAGGGCCTCCATGTCCTCGGCAGATTGGGAGGGGGAGTTGAAATGTTGGGCCACGGGGCGGTTTGGTTGATTGGTGCGGGTGTCTCGGAGATGTTCCCTAAAGCGCTCTGCTAGGAGGCGCCCAGTCTCCCCAATGTAGAGGAGACCACATCGGGAGCAACGGATACAATAAATGATATTGGTGGATGTGCAGGTGAAACTTTGATGGATGTGGAAGGCTCCTTTAGGGCCTTGGATAGAGGTGAGGGAGGAGGTGTGGGCACAGGTTTTACAGTTCCTGCGGTGGCAGGGGAAAGTGCCAGAATGGAAGGGTGGGTCGTAGGGGGGTGTGGACCTGACCAGGTAGTCACGGAGGGAACGGTCTTTGCGGAAGGCGGAAAGGGGTGGGGAGGGAAATATATCCCTGGTGGTGGGGTCTTTTTGGAGGTGGCGGAAATGTCGGTGGATGATTTGGTTGATGCGAAGGTTTGTAGGGTGGAAGGTGAGCACCAGGGGCGTTCTGTCCTTGTTATGGTTGGAGGAGTGGGGTCTGAGGGCGGAGGTGCGGGATGTGGACGAGATGCGTTGGAGGGCATCTTTAACCACGTGGGAAGGGAAATTGCGGTCTCTAAAGAAGGAGGCCATCTGGTGTGTCCTATGGTGGAACTGGTCCTCCTGGGAGCAGATATGGCGGAGGCGGAGAAATTGGGAATACGGGATGGCATTTTTGCAAGAGATAGGGTGGGAAGAGGTGTAATCCAGGTAGCTATGGGAGTCGGTGAGTTTGTAAAAAATGTCAGTGTCAAGTCGGTCGTCACTAATGGAGATGGAGAGGTCCAGGAAGGGGAGCAAGGTGTCAGAGATAGTCCAGGTAAATTTAAGGTCAGGGTGGAATGTGTTGGTGAAGTTGATGAATTGCTCAACCTCCTCGCGGGAGCACGAGGTGGCGCCAATGCAGTCATCAATGTAGCGGAGGAAGAGGTGGGGAGTGGTGCCGGTGTAATTACGGAAGATCAACTGTTCTACATAGCCAACAAAGAGACAGGCATAGCTGGGGCCCATACGTGTGCCCATGGCTACGCCTTTGGTCTGGAGGAAGTGGGAGGATTCAAAGGAGAAATTGTTAAGGGTGAGGACCAGTTCGGCCAAACGAATGAGAGTGTCAGTGGAAGGGTACTGTTGGGGACATCTGGAGAGGAAAAAACGGAGGGCTTGGAGGCCCTGGTCATGGCGAATGGAGGTGTAGAGGGATTGGATATCCATGGTGAAGATAAGGCGTTGGGGGCCAGGGAAAGGGAAGTCTTGGAGGAGGTGGAGGGCGTGGGTGGTGTCTCGAACGTATGTGGGGAGTTCCTGGACTAGGGGGGGATAGGACAGTGTCAAGGTAGGTAGAGATGAGTTCAGTGGGGCAGGAGCATGCTGAGACAATAGGTCGGCCAGGGTGGTCAGACTTGTGGATCTTGGGAAGGAGGTAGAACTGGGCAGTGCGGGGTTCCCGGACTATGAGGTTGGAAGCTGTGGGTGGGAGATCTCCTGAGGTGATGAGGTTCTGTATGGTCTGGGAGATGATGGTTTGGTGATGGGGGGTGGGGTCATGGTCGAGGGAGCAGTAGGAAGAGGTGTCCTCGAGTTGGCGTTTGGCTTCAGCGGTGTAGAGGTCAGTGCGCCAGACTACCACTGCGCCCCCTTCCTGACCACCCTTGCCGACCCATTGTCTCAGCATGCTCCTGCCCCACTGAACTCATCTCTACCTACCTTGACACTGTCCTATCCCCCCCTAGTCCAGGAACTCCTATCACCTTCATCTCCTCCCCCACTCACCCATTGTACTCTATGCTACTCTCTCCCCACCCCCACCCTCCTCTCGCTTATCTCTCCAAGCTTCAGGCTCACTGCCTTTATTCCTGATGAAGTGCTTTTGCCCGAAACGTCGATTTCGCTGCTCGTTGGATGCTGCCTGAACTGCTGTGCTCTTCCAGCACCACTAATCCAGTATTTGGTTTTCAGCATCTGCAGTCATTGTTTTTACCTATGGCATCATGTGGTCTGCTGTGAGGGATCTCTCTTATTGTAAGTGTAATTTCATCGAGAGGATGCAAACAAAAAAAGGGAAAACACTGAAATAAAGGTTGTACTAATACTTGGATTGAAAAAGGAAAGTTTCAATGTAAATTGTGCCATTTTGTGTTTGATGTTTAAAAAATTTGGTTTGTTAAAATATTGGTTCAGAAAAGCCTTTTAAATAACTGTTTTGCCTTGCTTGAATTGCAATTTCAATTCAATGCGTTTTGTGAGCTGTGTAATGGGGCAGATTTTGTTTTTACATTGTAATTGCACAACATTATGCCCTTTTCAAAATGATCAAACTTGTAACCTTAAAACAAATTGACTGAGTGCATTGAGCCCCTGATTTGTTTGTAATTCTACAATGCCTGTTTAAAAAAAAACAATTGGGTCAGTGATCATACTTTAACCAGATGAGAGTTTTGTATTATAATATCTTTGCTGCCTTGTTTTTAATGCAGAGTGTTCACAAAAAGAAGAGTGGATTTTGAGGTTGATGATTTGTTAAGATTTTAGAGAATATTCGAACTTGAGGCTGAGCTGTATCAGTTCTGTTAATTATTGTTAAGACTTCATTGGCCCCCTTCATATTGCAAATTCAAAGAATGTTGATCTCTGCCAAAGTTGCCATTGTAATTTTGACTTTTATTTGGGAAGTTTCATTTGGAGAACATATTTTAAAATATTCTGCATTTGTTTCCCATGAATATTTGAGACTTAAATCTGAACTGAAACTGCGTCTTTAATTGCTCAAACACAGGAATTATTTTGTTGTTTTCTTGCTATTCCAGACTTTTGAAATACTTTTCCTGACAGCTTTCACATTAGCTAAGTCTCAACTTGTTAAAGGGAAATAAGTTTTGAATAACCTTAATGTGGTACACGAGGGTTTGATTTTATGGCCATTGTTGTTTATAAATGTCTGAATTGTTCAGGCAGTACAATTTAGAAGGCTATGGATTGTATAAAACTTGATAATGTCATAAATAGTGAACAGAGTAACAGACTTCAAGAATTCAAAGAATGTTGAAATAGGCAGACACAATTTATAGAGTTCATAGAGTCATAGAGATGTACAGCATGGAAACAGACCCTTCGGTCCAACTGTCTATGCTGACCAGATATCCCAACCCAATCTAGTCTTACCTGTCAGCACCCAGCCCATATTCCTCCAAACCATTCCTATCCATATGCCCATCCAGATGCCTCTTAAACTTTGCAATTAGACCAGCCTCCACCACTTGCTCTGGCAGCTCATTCCTTATACGCACCACCCTCTGCGTGAAAACGTTGCCCCTTAGGTCTCTTTTATATCTTTCCCCTCTCGCCCTCTAGTTCTGGACTCCCTGACCCCACGGAAAAGACTTTGCCTATTTATCCTATCCATGCCCCTCTTAATTTTGTAAACCTCTATAAGGTCACCCCTCAGCCTCCGACGCTCCAGGGAAAACAGCCCCAGCCTATTCAGCCTCTCCCTGTAGCTCAAATCCTCCAATTCTGGCAACATCCATTGTAAATATTTTCTGAACCCTTTCAAGTTTCGCAACATCTTTCCGATCAGAAGGAGACCAGAGCTGCGCGCAATATTCCAACATTGGCCTAATCAATGTCCTGTACAGCCGCAACATGACCTACTCAATACTCTGACCAATAAAGGAAAGCATACCAAATGCCTTCTTCACTATCCTATCTACCTGTGACTCCACTTTCAAGGAGCTATGAACCTGCACTCCAAGGTCTCTTTGTTCAGCAACACTCCCTCGGACCTTACCATTAAGTCTATAAGTCCTGCTAAGATTTGCTCTCCCAAAATGCAGCACCTCGCATTTATCTGAATTAAACTCCATCTGCCACTTCTCAGCCCATTGGCTCATCTGGTCAAGATCCTGTTGTAATCTGAGGTAACTCTCTTTGCTGTCCACTACATCTCCAATTTTGGTGTCATCTGCAAACTTACTAACTGTACCTCTTATGCTCGCATCCAAATCATTTATGTAAATGACAAAAAGTAGAGGACCCTGCACCGATCCTTGTGGCACTCCACTGGTCACAGGCCTCCAGTCTGAAAACCAACCCTCCACCACCACCCTCTGTCTTCTACCTTTCAGCCAGTTCTGTATCCAAATGGCTAGTTCTCCCTGTATTCCATGAGATCTAACCTTGCTAATCAGTCTCCCATGGGGAACTTTGTCGAACGCCTTACTGAAGTCCATATAGATCACATCTACCACTCTGCCCTCATCAATTCTCTTTGTTACTTCTTCAACAAACTCAATCAAGTTTGTGAGACATGATTTCCCACACACAAAGCCATGTTGACTGTCCATAATCAGTCCTTGCCTTTCCAAATACATGTCCATCCTGTCCCTCAGATTCCCTCCAACAACTTGCCCACCACCGACGTCAGGCTCACTGGTCTATAGTTCCCTGGTGTGTCCTTATCACCCTTCTTAAACAGTGGCACCACGTTAGCCAACCTCCAGGCTTCCGGCACCTCACCTGTGACTATTGATGATACAAATATCTCAGCAAGAGTCCAGCAATCACTTCCCTGGCTTCCCACAGAGTTCTAGGGTACACCTGATCAGGTCCTGGGGATTTATCCACTTTTATGCGTTTCAAGACATCCAGCACTTCCTCCTCTGTAATATGGACGTTTTGCAAGATTTAGTGTAGTTAAATGTGTGTTTGTCTTCATATTGATAGCTACTTTGGCAAGGAAGGAATTTTAGATTAGATGATTAGATTCCTCACAGTATGGAAACAGGCCCTTTGGCCCAATAAGTCCACATCAATCCTCAAAACAGTAACCCACCCAGACCCATTTCCCTACATTTACCCCTGACTAATGTACCTAACACTATGGACAATTTAACATGGCCAATTCACCAGACCTGCACATCTTTGGATTGTGGGAGGAAACCGGACCACCTGGAGAAAACCCACGCAGACACAGGGAGAATGTGCACAGAGACAGTCGCCCAAGGCTGGAATCAAGGGCTCTGGTGCTGTGATGCAGCAGTGCTAACCACTGAGCTACCATGCCGCCCTTGAGATAGGAAATACAGAGATACTTTCAGCAGCTAACATCATCTCGTGAGTTTCTCCATTCACGGGTAAAACATGCCTTTGGACCTTCGCCTGCCCCTTCACAGCCTGATCCAACAGACTCAATCAGCTCCCCAGTCATAAGCATGAAAAGTGAAGAAGCTAGTAACAGTGAAGAGGAATGTGGTACGCTTTTTGTCAGTGTCCTTCCTTTCAACATTAAACCACGTGAGCCTTACCTTGTCTTTCTATCATTTAAGGGATATGAAGGTTCACTGATCAAGCTAACATCACAACAGGGGTTGTTACATTTAACAGCAGAGTGGGAGCAGTTGCAGCAAAGAATGCTGCATTGCACACCCAGATGTGCTGGTATTCTCCATCTGAAACATCTCCGGAAGAATGGAAATCTCGTCAGTTTTGTAAAGCATTTAACTGCCCTTATCCAAGAATTCAGATTTCTCCGTGGAGTGATAGGAGGGCAGACTGGATTTTGTTTTCAGGTTCGACTTGACTGATGGAGATTTTGGAGAACTGATTTGTTTCTGCTCGACTTGGAAGGGATGCAGTGGTCACTAAGGATTGTGGATTTAGGAACTTTACTGGTGAATTTTTTTCCCAAACGGGACGATTCTTCAAACTCTAATTACTGTAACAAACAAATAATTTTTGTCGTTATAATCATTGTATGCTGTGTGTCAATAATTTGCTTAAATATTGGCCGTCAGAGTCTTACGAAATCTGGTAGTGCCATCTCGGTGGCTATCACGAAATGATAAAAGGAGGGAATGAGAATGTGTAGAGGGTATAACCAGGCAGGGGAAGAGTTAAGTTCTGAGTTTTGTGAAACAAATCATTCAGCTGAGTATGACTCAGATCAGACTTAGTTAACAATGGGATGCTGGAGGCAAGAGTAATGGGTTAACAAGGTGGAACAGCATTCATTATGTAGAGCCATTTAACAATATTGGAAGCATTCAGTATGTAACATCATTTGACAAGGTGAAAAGTATTCATTTATGTAAAGTCAGCTATTCATTGTGTAACAGCAGATGGCTTAATCCTTACTATTGACGGTTGCTAGTTGTAACGGTCACCGAATCAATATGTATGTTGCCTTATCTGGATGCTCCGCCCTCTAAAATGATGATATAGTTCATTGAGAAACTGCCGTTGCAGAGAAGACCGTGAACTCATGTCTCTGTGCATATGGGTGATCGTCTCTCTCCCTCCAGGGCCTGGAATAAAGATGAAGGAGGTAAAGTTTTACTGTGTTTCTGAATGTTTTGTTTTGACTAGGGTTTGGGGTTTGAGAATGTGAAAACAGTAGCAGCCCATTTGATGGTAAGGTCTGATGTGTGTGGGTTGGGATAAAGGCATGGGATAAGATACTCAAGCAATAGTTTCAGTGCTTCTTGGGCTACATTATTATAGAGCATGAACTCTCAGCAAACAAACAGCGAAGAAAGTGAAAGGGTCGCAAAAGGAATGTGTTCAGAGTGTCACAAAGCTGGTCCTCTGCTCAAGGAAACTGTGCTCTTGATTTCTTTCAGAGAGCTCATGAATAGTTTGGGCTCTGATTAGACTAATTTGGTACAGAAATGAAAAGGATTTAGAGAGGCCTTTTGTTTATTTGTAAACAGATGAGACTCCAGGCCAAAGTGGTCACATTTTAGAAGTGACCTGTACAATGAAAGGGGAGTGGCCAGCTCTCGAGCTGAGCAGTTCAGTCCAGAACAGTATTCAACAGTGAACTGTGTGGAAACAAACTCTCTCTCTCTCTCTCTCTCTCTCTCTCTCTCTCTTCCTGCCCTTCTAACTTAAACCTGTGAGCATCTGTTCCCTTTTTCTGACTGTGTTTTAAGGGGGTTTGCTAACTCAGACTGTTTATATTCAGAACAGCATAATTAAGTCTAGTTTGGATAGGTTGAGTTCTGTAAGGGTCCTGTATTCTGTTCTTTGTGTTCCATTGTGTAATTTTGTAAATACATTTCTGTCTGTTTTAAAACCTAGTAGTCAACCTAGCTAACTTACTCTGGGTAATTTTCAGTGTACACTTACCGAAACAGATAGGAAAGTTATGGTGTGGGTTGCCTGCTCAAGAATGTTTTGATTGGTCTAACCCAGTCCATAACAGATTGGGGGGCTTTTTGTGGGATTTTAAACAGCGAGTGGTAGGTGCTAATGTCTTTATTTCAGCTGTTGGTTTGGTTGGGAGTAGACAACGCTTGGGATTGGAATGGCTCTTTCAGTTGGCAAAAGTTTTCTGGACATGAATGCAATGACTTTGGAAGTTTTGCAAAAGGTGATTAAGACCAAGCTGCAGGAATTTTCAGACCAACTGGGATTGAACCTGCCTGCTTCTGTGAAGAAAGGAGAAATAATTACAGCAGAACCTCAACGTTTAAACTTGCTGGAGAAATCATCAGAATCTATCGAGATGGCGAAAATTAGATTGCAAATGAAGCAAATTGAGTTAGAGGCGAGAGATAAGGAAAGGGCAGCAAAAATGAAACATTTTGAGTTAAAATTAAAAGCAGAAGAGAGGAAAAAAGAGGGGGCTTTCAAACTTCAAAAACTGACACTTCAAAAGGAAAGTCAGCTTAAAAGGCTGAAGATAAAGGCTGAGGGTGAGTTTAGTGAGGAAGGGAGTGAGGATGAGCAAGCCCCTGGTAGTCAGAAGCCCAGTGAGAAACTGTGTAAGTATGTTCAAGAATTGCCTCAATTTGATGAGAAGGATGTGGAAGCCTTTTTCATCTCATTTGAAAAGGTGGCTAAACAAATGCAGTGGCCAGTGGCAATGTGGCTTTTCATCAACTAGATGAAAGTGAGTATTGCAGATGCTGGAGATCAGAGTCAAGTGTGTGGTGCTAGAAAAGCACAGCAGATCAGGTAGCATCCGAGGAACAGGAAAATCGACATTTTGGCAAAGACCCTTCATCAGGAATGAGACTGGGAGCCTGGGAGATGGAGGGATAAATGGGAGGGGGTTGGGCTGGGGGGCGGGGGGGAAGGTAGGCCACGAGTGCAATAGAAGGATGGAGGTGAAGATGTTAGTGATAGGTTGGAGAGGAGGGTGGAGCAGATAGCTGGGAAGGAAGTTGGATAGGTAGGACAAGTCGTGAGGCCAGTGCTAAGTTGGAAGGTTGGATCTCAGATGAGGTGGGAGGGTGCGGAAAAGGGGAAACTGATGGGTTTTGTTGATCCAAACGAAACTTGTAGATAGGGCTAGTGAGGTAATCATATCTCTATCAGAGGAGGTATCTGGGGAGTATGAGGAGGTGAAAAAAAGCCATTTTAAGTGCGTATGAGCTTGTACCAGAAGCCATAGGCAACATTTCAGGAATCTAAGGAGGGACCCTAGTCAAACCTACACTGATCAAAGTTTGTGAGAAGATTTGTAGCTCGGGTGCTCGTTGTTGTGGTTCTGTTCTTATCTGTTAAAATTATTCTGTTTGATCCTTTCAAACTCAGTGTAGGTTTTTGTGGTTCGCCGAGCTGGGAATTTGTGTTGCAGACGTTTCGTCCCCTGTCTAGGTGACATTCTCAGTGCTTGGGAGCCTCCTGTGAAGTGCTTCTGTGATCATTCCTCCGGCATTTGTAGTGGTTAAACCTGCCGTTTCCGGTTGTCAGTTCCAGCTGTCCACTGCAGTGGTCGGTATATTGGGTCCAGGTCGATGTGCTTATTGATTGAATCTCTAATCTTTGTAATCATTAAAAACACAGAAATAGAGAACACACACCGGATAATCGACGCCACACTCACAGGAATCCGATTCACTAGAGAGGAAGAAAAGGACAACCAACTCCCATTCCTAGACGTGATGATACAGAGAACACCGAACGGAGAATTCACCACAAAGGTATACAGGAAAGCCACACACACAGACCAAGTCCTGAACTACGAAAGCAACCACCCCAACACACACAAAAGAAGTTGCATCAAGACACTATGCAAAAAGGCCAAACCACACTGCAGTACACCAGAACTGCAAAAAGAGGAAGAAGAACGCTGATACAATGTATTCGCCAAAAACGGATACCTGCGCAATTTCTACAACAGATGCCTAAGGGAAAGACAACAGAATGAGGACATGCCACAACCCAAAGGACTAGCCACACTACCATCCATCAAGAGTATTTCCAAACTGACAGCCAGACGACTGCGACCACTAGGACTCATAACAGCACACAAACCAATAGCCACTCTCAGACAACAACTCACCAGAACGAAGGACCCAATACCCAGCATAAGCAAAACCAATGTAGTGTACAAAATCCCATGCAAGGACTGCACAAAACACTACATAGGACAAACAGGAAGACAGCTAACGATCCGCATCCATGAACACTAACTAGCCACGAAACGACACAACCAGCTATCCTTAGTAGCCACACACACAGATGACAAGCAACATGAGTTTGACTCGGACAACACTACTATTATAGGACAAGCCAAACAGAGAACAGCCAGGGAATTCCTAGAGGCATGGCATTCATCCACAGATTCAATCAATAAGCACATCGACCTGGACCCAATATACCAAGCACTGCAGCGGACAGCTGGAACTGACAACCGGAAGCGGCAGATTCAAACCACTATAAATGCCGGAGGAAAGATCACAGAAGCACTTCAAAGGAGATTCACACGGATGATCCCTGGAATGACAGGTCTAACGTACGAGGAACAGCTGAGGATGTCACCTAGACAGGGGACGAAACGTCTGCAACACAATTCCCAGCTCGGCGAACAGAACCACAAAACCCTACACTGAGTTTGAAAAGATCAAACAGATAGATAGATAAGAGCTTTAAAATTCAAGCAAATCTATCATGATGCCCTTAGAGAGGTAATTATTTTGGAGGAATTCAAAAATTCACTGCCTGAAGTAGTGCAAACTCATGTGGAAGAGCAGAGAGTTAAAACAGCGAGGTTAGCAGCTAAAGGGGCTGATGGTTATGAGCTGATCCATAAAACTCGGTTTGGCTTCCAGAATCAATTTCGGTCCATGAGGGATAGAAACTGGGGCAAAGAGGAACCATCATGTGGAAAGGGAAAGGTAGATCTCAGTGAAGATCATAAGGAGAACTTACCACAGGGTAAAGAAGGTAAAAGCCTCCAATGTTTTCATTGTAATAAAGTGGGCCACACAAAATCACAATGTTGGCGGGCGAGGAAAAAGCCAGATGTAGGAAAACCAGACAAGTCTGGAAGTTTTGTTGGATTAGTGACGAAAAGCACAAGGGAAGTTAGACAACTGCCTCAGAGCGTATAAGATGATCAGAGGTTGATTAAGGAGGAAGTGCCAGATCTGCTTAAAAAAACATACATGCAAGGGTAAAGTTTATTCACATAGGCCAGGAGTAATAGGTAAGGAGGTTACAATATTAAGGGACACAGGATTCTCTCAGTCTGTGATGCTAGAGAGTCCAGAGAAGAGTGGAGAATTTGTGGTAGGACTACTGAACAAACTCTCAGCTACGGGAATACAATGTGTACTTACAAATGATATCGCTGATTCACCGGGTGGCGTGCTGCCTACTCTAGTTGAAAAGCCAGTGGAGACACAGGTAACTGAAGAAATGAAGGATGTTTATCCAGGAACTTTCCCTGATTGTGATTGTGTGATCACACAGAGGCACAAGTTGAAGCAGGATAGTTCAAAAGGCACAGATAAGGAAGCTGTTATAGCTTTACCGAGATGTTTTTTGATCAGATAAATGGGACAGAGCAGGAGAGAATAGATAAACATGCAAGTATTTTTTGCTCTGCTAAACTGATTGAATTACATCAGAAAAATGAGAAATTAAAACAGTTGGTTCAAAGGGCATTTACAGAGAAGGAGAGTGAAAGCATCCCTGTGTGTTATTACTTTACATATGATGTCTTAATGAGGAAATAGAAACCATCACATATTCAAGCAGATGAGAAATGGGCAGAGATTCATCAAATCGTTTTGGCAGTAAGATATAGAAAGGAGATGCTACGGGTGATGCAGCATTATAATATGGTGAGATGCAGCGATCATAAAATGGTAGAGTTCAGTCTGCAGTTTGAAAGAGAGAAGGCAAAATCAGATATAATGGTGTTACAGTTAAATAAAGATAATTATGAGGGCATGAGAGAGGAACTGACGAAAATAGACTGGAAGCAGAGCCTAGCAGGGAAGACAGTAGAGCAACAATTGCAGGAGTTTGTAGGTATAATTGAGGACACTGTACAGAGGTTCATCCCCAAGAAAAGAAAGATTAGCCGGGGAGGGATTAGACAGCTATGGCTAACAAAGGAAGTCAGGAAATGTATCAAAGAAAAAGAGAGATCCTATAAAGTGGCCAAGAACACTGGGAAATCAGAAGATTGGGAAGGCTACAAAAATAAATAGAGGATAACAAAGAGAGAAATAAGGAAGGAGAGGATCAAATATGAAGGTAGGCTAGCCCGTAATATTAGAAATGATAGTAAAAGTTTCTTTCAATACATAAGAAACAAACGACAGACATTGGGCCACTTCAAACTGATGCTGGAAGGCAAGTGATGGGAGATAAGGAAATAGCTGAAGAACTTAATAAGTACTTTGCGTCAGTCTTCACAGTGGAAGACATGAGTAATATCCCAACAATTAAAGGGAGTCAGGGGGCTGAGTTGAGCATTACAAAAGAGATAGTGCTAGAAAAGCTAAAAGGACTTAAAATTGACAAATCTCCTGGCCCTGATGGGCTACATCCTAGAGTTCTGAGGGAGGTGGCTGAGGAGATAGCGGAGGCATTGGTTGAGATCTTTCAAAAGTCACTGGAGTCAAGGAAAGTCCCGGATGATTGGAAGATAGCTGTTATAACCCCCTTGTTCAAGAAAGGATCAAGACAAAAGATGAAAAATTATAGGCCAATTAGCCTAACCTCGGTTGTTGGTAAAATTCTAGAATCCATCATTAAGGATGAGGTTTCTAAATTCTTGGAAGAGCAGGGTCGCATTGGAAAAAGGAGAAAGTGAGGAGTGCAGATGCTGGAGATCCGAGCTGAAAATATGTTGCTGGAAAAGTGCAGCAGGTCAGGCAGCATCCAAGGAACAGGAGAATTGACGTTTCGGGCATGAGCCCTTCTTCAGGAATGAGGAAAGTGTGCCAAGCAGGCTAAGATAAAAGGTAGGGAGGAGGGACTTAGGGGAGGGGCATTAGAAATGCAATAGGTGGAAGGACGTTAAGGTGAGGGTGATAGGCCGGAGTGGGGGGTGGGGGCGGAGAGGTCAGGAAGAAGATTGCAGGTTAGGAAGGTTGTGCTGAGTTCAAGGGTTGGGACTGAGATAAGGTGGGGTGAGGGGAAATGAGGAAACTGGAGAAATCTGAGTTCATCCCTTGTGGTTGGAGGGTTCTTATGCAAAAGATGAGGCACTCATCCTTCAGATGTCGTGTTGCTATGGTCTGGTGATGGAGGAATCCAAGGATCTGCATGTCCTTGGTGGAGTGGGAGGGGGTGTTGAAGTGTTGAGCCACGGGGTGGTTGGGTTGGTTGATCCGGGTGTTTTAGAGGTGTTCTCTGAAACGTTCCGCAAGTAGGCGGCCTGTCTCCCCAATATAAAGGAGGCCACATCGGGTGCAGCAGATGCAGTAAATGATGTGTGTGGAGGTGTAGGTGAATTTGTGGCGGATATGGAAGGATCCCTTGGGGCCTTGGAGGGAAGTGAGGGAGGAGGTGTGGGTGCAAGTTTTGTATTTCTTGCAGTTGCAGGGGGAGGTGCCGGGAGTGGAGGTTGGGTTGGTGGGGGGTATGGACCTGACGAGGGAGTCACAGAGGGAGTGGTCTTTTTCAAATGCTGATAGGGGAGGGGAGGGAAATATATCCCTGGTGGTGGGGTCCATTTGGAGGTGGTGGAAATGACGATGAATAATACGATGTATATGGAGGTTGGTGGGGTGGTAAGTGAGGACCAGTGGAGTTCTGTCCTGGTGGCAATTGGAGGGGTGGGGCTCAAGGGCGGAGGAGCGGGAAGTGGAGGAGACGCAGTGGAGAGCATCGCCGACCACGTCTGGGGGGAAATTGCGGTCTTTGAAGAAAGAGGCCATCTGGGTTGTTTGGTATTGGAACTGGTCCTCCTGGGAGCAGATGAGGTGGAGACAAAGGAATTGGGAATATGGGATGATGTTTTTACAGGGGGCAGGTTGGGAGGAGGTGTAGTCTAGGTAGCTGTGGGAGTTGGTCAGTTTATAGTAAATGTCCATGTTGATTCGGTCGCCCGAGATAGAAATGGAGAGGTCTAGGAAGGGGAAGGAGGAGTCTGAGACAGTCCTGGTAAATTTGAGGTCAGGGTGGAAGGTGTTAGTAAAGTGGATGAACTGTTTAACCTCCTCGTGGGAGCACGTGGCAGCGCTGATGCAGTCATCGATATAACAGAGGAAAAGGTGGAGGGTGGTGCCCCACCTCCAAATGGACCCCACCACCAGGGATATATTTCCCTCCCCTCCCCTATCAGCGTTCTGAAAAGACCACTCCCTCCGTGACTCCCTCGTCAGGTCCACACCCTCCACCAACCCAACCTCCACTCCCCGGCACCTCCCCCTGCAACTGCAAGAAATGCAAAACTTGTGCCCACACCACCCCCCTTACTTCCCTCCAAGGCCCCAAGGGATCCTTCCATATCCACCACAAATTCACCTGCACCTCCACACACATCATTTACTGCATCTGCTGCACCCGATGTGGCCTCCTCTATATTGGGGAGACAGGCCGCCTACTTGCGGAACGTTTCAGAGCACACCTCTGGGACACCCGGACCAACCAACCAAACCACCCCGTGGCTCAACACTTCAACTCCCCCTCCTACTCCACCAAGGACATGCAGGTCCTTGGACTCCTCCATTGCCAGACCATAGCAACACGACAGCTGGAGGAAGAGTGCCTCATCTTCCGCCTAGGAATCCTCCAACCACAAGGGATGAACTCAGATTTCTCCAGTTTCCTCATTTCCCCTCCTCCCACCTTGTCTCAGTCCCAACCCTCGAACTCAGCACCACCTTCCTAACCTGCATCTTCTTTTTGACCTCTCCGCCCCCACTCCCACTCCGGCCTATCACCCTCACCTTATCACCCTCACCTTAACCACCTTCCACCTATCGCATTTCCAACGGCCCTCCCCCAAGTCCCTCCTTCCTACCTTTTATCTTTACCTGCTTGGCACGCTTTCCTCATTCCTGAAGAAGGGCTCATGCCCGAAACATCGATTTTCCTGTTCCTTGGATGCTGCCTGATCTGCTGCGCTTTTCCAGCAACACATTTTCAGCTCGGATTAGAACAAGTCAACATGGATTTAGTAAGGGGAGGTCGCGCCTGACAAACCTGTTAGAATTCTTTGAAGAGGTGACAAGTAGGTTAGACCAGGGAAACCCAGTGGATGTGGTCTATCGAGACTTCCAAAAGTCCTTTGATAAGGTGCCACACGGGAGGCTGCTGAGTAAGGTGAGGGCCCATGGTGTTCGAGGTGAGCTACTGGCATGGATTGAGGATTGGCTGTCTGACAGAAGGCAGAGAGTTGGGATAAAAGGTTCTTTTTCGGAATGGCAGCCGGTGACAAGCGGTGTCCCACAGGGTTCAGTGTTGGGGCCACAGATGTTCACGTTATATATTAATGATCTGGATGAAGGGACTGGGGGCATTCTAGCAAAGTTTGCCGATGATACGAAGTTAGGTGGACAGGCAGGTAGTACTGAGGAAGTGGGGAGGCTGCAGAAGGATCTAGACAGTTTGGGAGAGTGGTCCAGGAAATGGCTGATGGAATTCAACCTGAACAAATGCGAGGTCTTGCACTTTGGCAAAAAGAATAAAAGCACAGACTACTTTCTAAACAGTGAGAAAATTCGTAAAGCCAAAGTACAAAGGGATCTGGGAGTGCTAGTCCAGGATTCTCTAAAGGTAAACATGTAGATTGAGTCCGTGATTAAGAAAGCGAATGCAATGTTGTCATTTATCTCAAGAAGGTTGGAATATAAAAACAGCGATGTGCTACTGAGACTTTATAAAGCTCTGGTTAGGCCCCATTTGGAATACTGTGTCCAGTTTTGGGCCCCACACCTCAGGAGGGACATACTGGCACTGGAGCGTGTCCAGCGGAGATTCACACGGATGATCCCTGGAATGACAGGTCTAACGTACGAGGAACAGCTGAGGATCCTGGGATTGTATTCATTGGAGTTTAGAAAGTTAAGGGGGGATCTAATAGAAACTTACAAGATAATACATGGCTTGGAAAGGGTGGACGCTAAGAAATTGTTTCCGTTAGGCGAGGAGACGAGGACCCGTGGACACAGCCTTAGAATTAGAGGGGGTAAATTCAGAACAGAAATGCGGAGACATTTCTTCAGCCAGAGAATGGTGGGCCTGTAGAATTCATTGCCGCAGAGTGCAGTAGAGGCTAGGACGCTAAATGTCTTCAAGGCAGAGATTGATAAATTCTTGATGTCACAAGGAATTAAGGGATACGGGGAGAATGCTGGTCAGTGGAGTTGAAATGCCCATCAGCCATGATTAAATGGCGGAGTGGACTTGATGGGCCGAATGGCCTTACTTCCACTCCTCTGTCTTATGGTCTTATAGACACATGAGCTGCCACTTGGAGGTCATTTAGGGGTGAAGATAACAAAAACACAAGCTAAGTTACAAAGACATTTTACTGGCCTGGACTAACAAGGATGTAGTTGAATTTTGCCAGACTAATGTCATCTAATCAGAAAACCACAGACAGTAATAAGCCCTGTACCTTTCATGCCTATTTCAGTATTTGAAGAACCTTTCACAAGAGTCTTGATTAATTGTGTAGGTCACTTACCTCAAACAGAAATGGGAATAAGTACTTATTAAAAATAATGGATGTGTCGACTAGATTTCCACAGGCAATCCCATTACGCAACATCACAGCTAAAAGGGTTATTAGAGAATTACTTAAAATTTTTACTCGATACGGACTACCAATAGAGATCCAGTCAGGTCAAGGATCAAATGTGACATCCAAATATTCAAGGAGGTTATGGATAACTTGAGAATAAAGCAATTTACATCTACTGTGTACCATCCAGAATCACAGGGAGCGGCAAAGAGATGGCATCAAACACTAAAGACCATGTTGAAGACTTATGGTCAGGATTATCCAGATGTTTGGGATAAGGGAATTCCGTTTGTACATTTTTGTGATCAGAGAGGCACCAAATGAATCGACCAAATTCAGTCCATTTGAATTAATTTTTGGGCATGAAGTAAGAGGACCATTAAAACTAATTAAGGAGAAATTAATAAGTCAAAATTCAGAGACCATCCATTTGGACTATGTGTCACATTTTAGAGAATGATTAAATAGAGCTGGAGAGTTGGCCAGACAGTATTTAAAAGTATCACAGCGTACAATGAAATGGAAAGTGGCTAAGAAATCACAAAATCACAATTTTACAACTGGGGATAAGGTATTGGTGTTATCTCGAGTAACATGTGATTCAAGGTTTAGTGGACCGTATCAAATTGAGAGGAAATTGAGTGATGTGAACTACTTGATAAGGACTCCAGACAGGAAGAAATCTCACAGAGTGGGTCATGTGAATATGCTCAAAAGGTATTTTGATCGGGAAGGAAAGCAAGAGGAGAAGGTGTTAATGATTACAACACAGAAGGAAGGACCACATTCAGAGGATTCTGAATTGGACGTTCCTCAAATCAAATTGGACAAGGGGGAAGTTGTCAAAAATTGGGATACATTATGGAGTTACCTGCCACAAGAAAATCAAAATGACCTGAAAGAGTTATTATATATCACAAGGGGAGATACATGGAAATAAACTGAGAAGTACTAATCTAATTGTGCATGATGTAGATATAGGAGATGCTGTTCCGATTAGCAACATCCTCATAGGCATAACCCTCTAAAGTTGGTACAGGTTCAGAAGGAGATAGAACGCATGCTCCAAGATGGCAAAATCAAAGTGAATCACAGTGACTGGAGCTCACCCATAGTCATGGTGCCAAAGCCAGATGGTACCCAGTGGTTATGTGTGGACTATCGCAAAGCCAATGCCGTTACAAAGACTGAATATCCAATTCCACGGTTGGAGGACAGTGTTGAAAAAGTGGGACAAGCAACGTACATTTCTGAGTTGGACTTGCTCAGAGTCTACTGACAAGTGCCTCTGTCAGAGAGAGCAAAGGCGATTTCAGGTTTCATAACATCAAATGGACAATATCAGTTCAAAGTCATGCCATTTGGTATGAAAAATGCTCCAGCCACTTTTCAGAGACTGACTAATAAGGTCATTGCCAGATTATCCAACTGCGTGGTACATATTGGTGACATGGCGATTTTTAGTCACTTGTGGAAGGAACATTTACAGTATTTATTGGACTTGTTCGATCGACATCGAAAGGCAGGATTGGTGGTAAACCTAGCTAAAAGTGAATTTGCCAAAGCCCAAATCAGCTTCCTGGACACGGACAAATTTCCCCAAAGTTTGTGAGAAGATTTGTAGCTCGGCTGCTCGTTTACTTACAGATTAGATTACTTACAGTGTGGAAACAGGCCCTTCGGCCCAACAAGTTGTGCTTCGGCGGGGCGGTGTGGACTTGTTAGGCCGAAGGGCCTGTTTCCACACTGTAAGTAATCTAATCTAATCTAATCTAATCTAAAATCCACACCGCCCCGCTGAAGCGCAACCCACCCATACCCCTACATTTACCCCTTACCTAACACTATGGGCAATTTAGAATGGCCAATTCACCTGACCTGCACATCTTTGGACCGTGGGAGGAAACCGGAGCACCTGGAGGAAACCCACACAGACATGGGGAGAACGTGCAAACTCCACACAGTCAGTCGCCTGAGGCGGGAATTGAACCCAGGTCTCTGGCGCCGTGAGGCAGCAGTGCTAACCACTCTACCACCGTGCCACTGTTGTGGTTCTGTACCCACGGGATGCAAAAACAAAAGCAATTGGGAAACTTACCACACCATCGATGAAATGAGCAGTACTACGGTTCCTGGGATTGAGTGGATTTTACCAAAGGTTTATACCAAAGTTTAGCAGTGTGGCTGCTCCAGTCACCGAATTGTTAAAAAAGGACAAAAAATTTCATTGGACAGCAGACTGTCAAAAGGCACTATACAGCCTAAAAACTGTGTTAACCACTGGCCCAGTATTAGCCACACCCATTTACACAAAGCCTTTCAAGGTGGCTACCGATGCCAGTGATGTGGGTGTCAGTGCGGTGCTCCTGCAGGAGGATGATGATGGAATAGAAAGACCCATTGGGTATTTTCCAGGAAGTTGGACGTTCATCAACAGAAATATTCAACAGTGGAGAAAGAGACTTTCAGCTTGGTGTAGGCATTACAACATTTCAGTGTTTATATTACCAGCAATGTATCTGATATAGTTTGGGCTCTGATCAGTCTGATTTGGTACAGAGATAAAAAAGGCATTGAGAGGCCTATTGTTTATATGTAAACAGAAGAGACTTCAAGCCAAAGTGGTCATGTTTTAGAAGTGACCTGTATAATGGAAGGGGCGTGATCAGCTCTTTAGCCGAGCAGTTCTGTCCAGAACTAGTTGGGAGTTCAACTGAGAGCTGTATGCAAACAAATTCTCTCTCTTTCTGCCCTTCTAACTTAAACCTGTAAGCATCTGTTCCATTTTTTAAAAATGTGTTTGAAGTGGGTTTGCTTGTTTGGACTGTTGTGTATACACGGACCAGCATAATAAAGTCTAGCTTGGATCGACTGAATTCTGGAAGGGTCCTTTATTCTGTTCTTTGTGTTTCATTGTGTAATTTTGTGAATACACTTTTGTCTGTTTTAAAATCTACTACTCAACCTAGCTAGCTTGCTCTGGATAATTCTCACTATACACTTACTGAAACAAATTGCAAAGTTACGGTCTGGGTTGCCTGCTCAAGAATGTTATTAGTGGTCTGGCCTGCTCCATAACAAGAGAGTCTACCTCAGCCAGGGCCAGTGACTGAGGTGTGAATGCTTCACCAATAATGTGGTCGCTGAGCTCATCTCTCTATAATCTGCCCCTGAAGCCACTCCGCATGGCAAAGTCAGCACTGCAAGGTCACCAGCACAGTAAGGTCAGCAAGGGAAGGTCAGCACAGCAAGGTCAACATGGCAAGGTCAGCACCATAAGGTCAGCACCACAAGGTCACCACAAGAAGGTCAGCACGGTAAGGTCAGCACTGTAAGGTCAGCACCGTAAGGTCAGCACGGTAAGGTCAGCATGGTAAGGTCAGCACCGTAAGGTCAGCACTGTAAGGTCAGCACGGTAAGGTCAGCACTGTAAGGTCAGCACTGTAAGGTCAGCACGGTAAGGTCAGCACGGTCAGGTCAGCACTGTAAGGTCAGCATGGTAAGGTCAGCATGGTAAGGTCAGCATGGTAAGGTCAGCACCGTAAGGTCAGCACGGTAAGGTCAGCACGGTAAGGTCAGCACCGTAAGGTCAGCACGGTAAGGTCAGCATGGTAAGGTCAGCATGGTCAGGTCAGCACTGTAAGGTCAGCATGGTAAGGTCAGCATGGTAAGGTCAGCATGGTAAGGTCAGCACCGTAAGGTCAGCACTGTAAGGTCAGCACTGTAAGGTCAGCATGGTAAGGTCAGCATGGTAAGGTCAGCACTGTAAGGTCAGCATGGTAAGGTCAGCATGGTAAGGTCAGCATGGTCAGGTCAGCACTGTAAGGTCAGCATGGTAAGGTCAGCACCGTAAGGTCAGCATGGTAAGGTCAGCACTGCCAGTGACTGCAAAAATCACCATTGCACCGAATTTCTAAACCCAACAAATCCTTTCAAGTGTTGACAAGAAATCTGATCATTTTTGACAGTCTGCATTATGAAGATGACAGAGATTTTGTTTGCTGTGGAAATGAAACTTCACAGCCTTTATTGTTATTGGATTGAAATAGGAGCAAGAGGTGTGTGGCTTTGACAGACTGACATGACTCCCAATGGTGTCAGGTGCCATTGCTTGTCGACATGATTTGGAGGAGCCAGAGGCTGGGGTGGACAAAGTTCAAAATCACACAACACCAGGTTATAGTCCAACAAGTTTATTTGGAAATACAAGCTTTCAGAGCATTGTTCTTTCATCAGTTAGCTAGTGGGGCAGGATCATAGGGCACAGAATTTATAGCAAGAGATCAAAGTGTCATACAACTGATGCGATGTATTGAACAAACCTGGATGGCTGTTAAGTCTTTAATCACTTAGAATGTGGTTGCCAGGTTTGATTCATTCATTTGTAAATCCCAGAACTTCTTTCACGTCATTTTCCCAAAACGAAAGCTTTAATGCATTGTCCCAGTTCAGACAATGCATTACAGGTGTGAGTCTGTCTGTATTCCAACTTTCAGTCAGACCGGTTCTATTTCCAAAGTAGGAATTTATATAATGTTACATGGACTGACTGCATACAGATTGTGTGCTTTTTGAACAAAATAGAATGTATCTGCAAATTCAAATTCACTCCATAGACATATATATGTGTGTGCATGTGTGTGAGGGAGAGGGAGAGTGTGTTTGTGTGCGTGTGAGACAGAGTCAATGCCTGAGAGAAGGTGTGTGTGTGTGTGTGTGTGACTGGGTATGTATGTGTGTCTGACAGAGAGTGTGTGTATGAGAGAAGGTCCGCATGAGTGTGAGAGTGTGATTGCATGTAACTGTGTGTGTGTATATGTGTATACAGTGTAGTGGGGTCACCTGTAATGTGTCATGAACCAACGATTTTGGTTGAGGCCATCCTCATGGGTACTGAACTTGGCTATCAGCCTCTGCTCGGCCACTCTGCGTTGCTGCGTATCCCAAAGTCTGCCTTGGAGTATGGGCACCCTGAGATCCAAGGCCAATTACCCTTGACTGCTGAAGCGTTCCCTAACTGGGAAGGAACACCCCTGTCTGACAATTGTTGCACGGTGTCCATTCATCAGTTGTCATAGGATCTGCTTGGTCTCACCAATGTACCATGTAACATGGTGACATTGTTTTGTAGAGACATGGGATCTTTGTGTCTCACATACTAATGAGAAAATAATCCACAACCTTAAGTGTTCCTGTTGCAAGATGAATCCTCACCATGGCTCACCCTGGTGTAAGAGCCACAGAGTAAGATTTGTTGTTACTGCTCTCTTTTGAGGTAGGGAACAGGTAGTCGATAGACTAGAGTCTTTTATTCACTTGTTGGACATGGACATTGCTGGCTGGGCCAACATTTCCATTTCTGGTTCCCAGTCTTCAATCTCCCCTGTGGACAATTTTCAAATTAACTTCTTCAGGATATTATTGTACACTTCTGGAATAAGTGGGACGCAAAACCTTGGCTTCCTAGTTCAGAGGTTGGGACACTACCACTGCTTTACAAGAGCCCTCAAACACCATAATACACCAGATTCTGGCTACTTGGTTATACCTGGCTCATGAATCCTCTCCACCAGATAACTATTTGCCCCCAACAAGGGAAGTGCTGCAGTGTCAACTGTGCTTTCTGATGAGACATTAAACAGGGATCGCAACAGCCCTTTCAGGTCCATATCAAAGATTCAAAGAGGAGTGGACACATTGTTCCATGTCCTGGCTAATTTATTCTCAGTTGATATCTTTAAAAAAATAGATTATCTGATCATTGTTACATTGGTGCCTAATTGAAATGTGGACCTTACTTAAGGAACAGCTACTGTGTATCCTTGATAAGTATGTACCCGTTAGGCAGGAAGGTAGTTGTTGAGAGAGAGAGCCATGATTTACTAAGGAAGTTGAATCTCTTGTCAAGAGGAGAGAGAAGGCTTATGTTTGGATGATTTGGAGATGCCGGTGTTGGACTGGGGTGTACAAAGTTAAAAATCACACAACACCAGGTTATAGTCCAACAGGTTTAACTGGAAGCACACTAGCTTTCGGAGCGGCGCTCCTTCATCAGGTGATAGTGGAGGGTTCGATTGTAACGCAGAATGTATAGCAAAAATTTGCAGTGTAATGTAACTGAAATTATACATTGAAATATTGATTCTCTGTTAAGCCTTTCATCTGTTAGAATACAGTGATAGTTTCACTTCTTTCATGTGTAAATCACAAAATCCTTTTTTTTAAAGTTGCATTCTCGGGTTAGCTGTTAACAATGGTGACAGCTAGACAATATGTTGAAGGTGTTAGCCCCCTGTGTTCTCTGTCTATGATCTGATGTTTAGATTGATTCTAATCTAAAAAGTGAGATAACAGAGTTTTACATGAATTCATGCAGTTTTTGAGCAAAGTACAATGTAACTCTGCAAGTACAAATTCACCCCACAAAATATGTGTGCACGTGGGTCTTTGTCTGTCTGGGGTGGGGGATGTGAGTGTGAGAAAGTGTGCGTGTGTGTGTGTAGTGAGTGCAGAGTGTCTTAAGTCTGTGAGGGGGTGCATGTGTGAGTGTGGGAGGGTGTGTGTGGGTATCTGTGTGCGCGTCTATGTGTACCTGTGTCCATGTATATGTCAGAGTGTGTGTGTGTAGTGCAATGGTGATCACTTGTAATGTGACATGAACTCAAGGTCCCGGTTGAGGCCCTCCCTATGGGTACCGAACTTAGCTATCAGGCTCTGCTCGGCCACGTTCCTCTGCTGCCTGTCCCAAAGTCCACCTTGGAGGATGGTCAGCCGAAGGTCCAAGGCTGAATGTCCTGGACCACTGAAGTGTTCCCCAACTGGGAGGGAACCCTCCTGTCTGTTGATTGTTGTGCGGTGCCCATTCATCCGTTATCGTAGCCTTTGCTCGGTTTCCCAATGTACCATGCCTCCGGGCATCCTTGCCTGCAACGTATAAGATAGACAACGTTGGCTGAGTCACATGAGTACCTGCTATGTACAAGGTGGGAGGTGTCCCCACGCGTAATAGTGGTATCCATGTCCACACTCTGACACGTCTTGCAGCGTCCACTGTGATAGGGTTGTATGGAGTTGTCCTGAGAGCCAGGCAGTTTGCTATGAATAATGATCTGTTTGAGGTTTGGCAGTTGTTTAAAGGCAAGTGGGTGGCACGGTGGCACAGTGGTTAGCACTGCTGCCTCACAGCGCCAGAGACCCGGGTTCAATTCCCGCCTCAGGTGACTGACTGTGTGGAGTTTGCACGTTCTCCCCGTGTCTGCGTGGGTTTCCTCCGGATGCTCCGGTTTCCTCCCACAATCCAAAGATGTGCAGGTCAGGTGAATTGGCCATGCTAAATTGCTCGTAGTGTTAGGTAAGGGGTAGATATAGATATAGATGTAGGGGTATGGGTGGGTTATGCTTCAGCGGGGCGGTGTGGACTTGTTGGGCCGAAGGGCCTGTTTCCACACTGTAAGTAATCTAATCTAAAAAAAAAGTAGTGGAGGTGTGGGGACGGTCTTGGTGAGGTGCTCATCCTCATTGATAATGTGTTGCACGTCGCGAAGAACATGGTGTAATTTTTCAGCTCCTGGGAAATACTGAACAATGAAGGGTACCCTGTCGGTTGCAGCAAGTGTCTGTCTCCTGAGGAGGTCATTATGGTTCCTTGCTGTGGCACGTTGGAACTGGCGGTCGATGAGTTGAGCATCGTACCCCGTTCTTGTGAGGGCATCCCTGAGTATTTCCAGGTGTCCGTCACGTTCCTCCTCATCTGAGCAGATCCGGTGTATGCGTAGGGCTTGTCCATAGGGAATGGCTTTTTAAATATGTTTTGGGTGGAAGTGTAGCATTGTGAGGTTGTCTGTGGGTTTGCAGTAGAGTGTGGTGCTGAGGTGTCCATCATTGATGGAGATGCGCATGTCCAAGAATGAGACAAATAGTCAAGAGTAGTCCATGGTGAGTTTGGTGAGATGAAACTTGTTGATGTCACTGTGTAGTTTTATCAGTTACTCCTCGCCAAGGGCCCACAGGAAGAAAATGTTGTCAATGTACCTGGTGTACAATGTTGGTTGGGAGATCCTGCATAGAGAAGAAATCTTGTTCGAACCTGTGCATAAAAATGTTGGCATATTGGGGTGCAAATTTGGTCCCCATGGTTGTTCCATGTGTCTGGATAAAGAACTGGTTGTCAAAGGTGAAGACGTTGTGATCAAGGATAAAGCAGATGAGTTGTAGGATGATGTTTGGAGATTGGCAGTTGTTGGTGTTGAGTACGGAGGCTGTTGCCGCGATGGGGGGATGCTGGTGTAGAGTGCGGAAACGTCCATTGTGACGAGGAATGTTCCCAGTTCGACTGGTTTATCTCACTTATCTCTGTTACCTCATTTATTAGATTAGAATCAATCTAAACATTAGGTCATAGACAGAGAACACAGGGGGCTAACACCTTCAACATATTGTCTAGCTATCACCATTGTTAACAGCTAACCCGAGAATGCAACTTTAAAAAAAGGTTTTGTGATTTACACATGAAAGAAGTGAAACTATCACTGTATTCTAACAGATGAAAGGCTTAACAGAGAATCAATTTTTCAATGTATAATTTCAGTTACATCACACTGCAAATTTTTGCTATAAATTCTGTGTACGATCAAGCCCGCCACTGATGAAGGACCTGATGAAGGACCGTCGCTCTGAAAGCTAATGTGCTTTCAATTAAACCTGTTGGACTATAACCTGGTGTTGTGTGACTTTTAACTATGTTTGGATGAGATGTGATGGTTCAGTTAGGGCACTTGAGAGTTACAGGTTAGCCAGGAAAGACCTAAAGAGAGACATAAGAAGAACCAGGAGAGGACATGAGAAGTCATTGGCAGATAGGATCAAGGAAAACCCTAAGGCTTTCTTTAGGTATAAGAGGAATAAAAGAATAACTAGAGAAAATTAGGGTCAATTAAGGACAGTAGTGGGAAGTATTGCATGGAGTCAGAGGAGATGGGGAACTGCTAAATGAATATTTTTCGTCAGTATTCACACTGGAAAAAGATAATTTTGTCAAGGACAATACTGAGATACAGGCTACTAGACTAGTCAGGATTGAGGTTCACAAGGAGGAGGTGTTAGAAATTCTGGCAAGTGTAAACATTGATAAGTCCCCTGGGCTGGAGTGGATTTATTCTCTGATTCTCTGGGAAGCCAAGGAGGAGATTGCAGAGCCTTTGGCTTTGATCTTTATGTCGTCATTGTCTGCAGGAATAGTGCCAAAAGACTGGAGGAGAGCCAATGTTGTTTCCTTGTTCAAGAAGGGGAGTAGAGACAACCCTGGGAATTATAGACCAGTGAGCCTTACTTCAGTTGTGGATAAAGTGTTGGAAAAGATTATAATAGATAGGATTTATAATCATCTGGAGAAGAATAAGTTGATTAGGGATAGTCAACACAGTTTTGTGAAGGGTAGGTCATGCCTCACGAACCTTATTGAGTTCATTAAGAAGGTGACCAAACAGGTGGATGAGGGTGACATGATTGATGTGGTGTAAATGGATTTCAGTAAGGTGTTTGATAAGTTTCCCCAATGGTAGACTATTGTACAAAATACGGATGCATGGGATTGAGGGTGATTTAGTGGTTTGGATCAGAAATTGGCTTGCTGAGGGTGGTGATTGATGGGAAATGTTCATCCTGGAGCTCAGTTTCTAGCGGTGTACTGCAAGGATCTGTTTTGGGGTCATTGCTGTTTGTCATTTTTATAAATGACCTGGATGAGGGGACAGAAGGATGGGTTAGTAAATTTGTGGGTGACACTAAGGTCAGTGAAGTTATGGATAGTGATGAAGGATGTTGTAGGATACAGACAGACATGGATAAGCTGCAGAGCTGGGCTGAGAGGTGGCAAATGGAGTTTAATGTGGAAAAGTGTGAGGTGATTCACTTTGGAAGGAGCAATAGGAATAAAGAGTACTGGGCTAATGGTAAGATTCTTGGTTGGATAGATGAACAGAGAGACCTCAGTGTCCATGTACGTAGAACCCAGGTTGATAGGGTTATTAAGAAGGCATACGGTGTGTTAGCTTTTACAGGTAGAAGGATTGCGTTTCAGAACCATGAGGTCATGCTGCAGCTTTCAAAACTCTGGTGTGGCTGCATTTTGGAGTATTGCATACAGTTCTGGTCGCTGCATTATAGGAAGGATGTGGAAGCTTTGGAAACAGTTCAGAGGAGATTTACCAGAATGTTGCCTGGTATGGAGGGAAGGTCTGACCAGGAAAGACTGAGGGACTTGAGGCTGTTTTCGTTTGAGAGAAGAAGGTTGAGAGGTGACTTAGTTAAGACATACATGATAATCAGAGGGTTAGATAGGGTGGACAGTGAAAGCCTTTTTCCTCAGATGGTGATGGCTAGCAAGAGGGGACATAGCTTTAAATTGGGTGGTGATAAATATAGGACAGATATCAGAGGTAGTTTCTTTGCTCAGAGAGTAATAGGGGCATGAAACGCCCGGCCTGCAACAGTAGTAGACTCATCAACTTTAGGGGCATTTAAATGGTCATTGGATAAACATGTGGATGCAAAAGGAATGTTGTAAGATAGTTGGGCTTCAGATTGGTTTCACAGGTTGGTGGAATGTCGAAGGCTGAAGGGTCTTTACTGTACTGTAACGTTCTATGTCTTTACTGTACTGTAATGTTCTATGTCTTTACTGTACTGTAATGTTCTATGTTGTATGGTGCTTGTGATTGTTTGCTGTGTGCAAGTTGACTCCTGTTTTTCCTAAATTACAACCTTTCTCAAGAATTGAATTGGTTGTGAAGCACATTGTGACATCTGGTGATCACGAAGCACACTAGATGAATACACGTTCTTTTTTTCCTTTTTCCTGCTGCTTTCAGGAATATTGAGAAGCAAAAGAACAATGTACATTAGTTGCACTGTCTGATCTGTTCAAGGGCTACGCAAGGGCTACTCACGACAATGTGTCTCCAAATTCTTGGTGGTCTGTTCCACTTCTCAAACTGGTTTTCATGAGAATGAAAGCCTCCTGAGGACCATGTTGGGAGTAAACCAAAGGAGAGGAAAATGAGGTGTTCGAATTTGACACTCTTTCACTCCGAACCCAAATTCCAGATCTCCTAAAGTCTCCTCCTCACATTACCATTCCTCCTCACATTACCATTCCTCCTCACATTACCATTCCTCCATGATTTCCCAGCTTTTTCCAGCTCCTATGGACCATCACAACTTATTATGAGCCAAACAATTTAGTCAATAATAGCTTTATCTGACAACCTTTCTTGGAGCACACCATTTACTGTATCATATACTACTCATGCCCAGTGGTTAATGATGCACTGATTCTAATTCTATACATCTACAATATACAGTGGTTATGTGTCAGATGGTGGAAAAGGCTGCGGATTTTCATTTGGGCTGCTGGTAACCAGCTTTTTGGAAAATCCTATAGCATCTCAGGTATCAACTTGGCACAGGCTGACTGTCTGACTGTCAGTAACAAAGTGACTGGTGGACATTGCTTGCAGCATGAATACTGTCATCCTGAGGAAGGCACCATATCAGTACCTTAACAATCCTAGTAACCTATTGGAGTATACATTGCTGGACTGCTTTGACAGCCTGCATGTCCCTTTGAGCAATGGTATCTGCAAGCATAAAGACAGCAATGTATCATGGCACAAAACTGAGGTGGCATAGCAATAAACATCAATCTCATGCCCTCAGTCTTAGCCTCCACGTGAGAACTGGGAAAGTGAGTGGGTTCTGCCTGTGACACAACAGAAGATGAGACTGTAGTTACTAGATGAGATACTGTCCCCATTCAAACCTGCTTTAATAATCCTTGCAGAATTATATCCATTTGTGAGACTTAGATACTTCAAATCCTTAATAATGAGATTTTACTACATTCCTGAATGAATGATCCCATCTGAGCTGATACAATACAGTTTTTCACTTTGTATGAACAGATGGTAACCTGGTCATTTTCCAAAAGCCCAGCATATGTACCTTCATCAAAGAAGTCAGGCATCCTTTTTCTACTTCAAAGATTAAGTGTCTGGACTTCAGGCACAAATTAAAACATGATCTAGGTGGAAAAATAAAATTGAATAATGTTGAATGCAGTAGAGTGATTTGTTCACAGGACGTAGTAAATGAATGCATCTGAATACTTACTTAATGCAGGTCAATTTAGTTCTCACTTTAAAGGAAAAGGTGTTCCATTAATTTCTAATTAAAATGCTGATAATATTTATTACAGCCCATTATGATATGAAATCTGAAGCTGTCAGCACTTCTTTAACTTACCTCTCAAAATAGTCCCTACTCCAGATTCGGCCTTCCCTATGGTTCATGATTCACTGATTGTAAACACAGAACGTCCACCTTCATGGGAGTAATACATAGTGTGGGAAGAAAATAAGAATTTAAGAACCAGGAGCAGTCGGCAGTTCAGTACATTGAGCCTGCTCAGCCATTTAACACAATTATAGCTGTTCTTATCTTGGCTTCAATTCACTTTTCAACCTTCTCTCCATAACCATTCAATCCACTAGAGATCATTCATCTAGTTATCCACCTCCTCTGTAAAATTTACTGAATGTCTGTATTCTGGGGGAATGAATTCCATCAATTCATGATCCTGAGAAAAGTAATTTCTCTCATCTCTTGTTAAATCTGCTTCCCCTTATCCTAAAATTATTTGTAATGTCTCAGCCTACAACGGTGGCAAGAGGGGAAGCTTGCTGCACGCACACTTGTCATGTGCAGCTTTATATTAATGCCAAAAAAAACCATACAATAGCCACGTGGACAGGAACGCTGAAATTGGGCCCACTTGATTTTGACGAGTTGACAGTCAATTAAGTAAAGCGCAGCAGGTCAAGCAGCATCCAAGGAGCAGGAGAATTGACGTTTCGGGCATGAGCCCTTCTTCAGGAATTCCTGAAGGGCTCATGCCCGAAACGTCAATTCTCCTGTTCCTTGGATGCTGCTTAACCTGCTGCGCTTTTCCAGCAACACATTTTCAGCTCTGATCTCCAGCATCTGCAGTCCTCACTTTCTCCTAGTCAATTAAGTATATACTCACATATTTATAATATATATTAATCACCCCTCGGGTCATGCTTCTTTTTTGAAGATTGTAGGATAATATGAGATGTCAATGTTATCTGTGCGTTCACTGTTGAATTATAGAATTACATCATTATAGAATCTCTATAGTGTGGAAACAGGCCACTTGGCCCAACAAGTCCACACTGACCTTCCAAAGAGTAATCCACCCAGACCCATTTTCCTCTGACTAATGCACTGAACACTATGGGCAATTTAGAATTCCCAATTCACCTAATCTGCACATCTTTGGATTGTGGGAGGAAACTGGAGCACCCGGAGGAAACCCATGCAGACACAGGGAGAATGTGCAAACTCCACACAGACAGTCGCCTGAGGCTGGAATCGAAATGGGTCCCTGGGGTTGTGAGGGATCAGTGTTGATCACTGAGCCACTATGACACCCATAAATTAGCCAATGAAGCACTTTTGACATGTATTCACTGCTGTCATGTAGTAAATATGGCAGCTAATTTGCACTTAGGAAATTACAACAAATAGCGATGTGGTTCAGGGGCAAGAAAAAAAATCACAAGCCATGGTGCTAACCTAATTTCAACTCTGTACCCAGGCCAGGAACTGGGCTATTATCAGCCCCTGGAGTTTTAGACCCCAGTTATTGGACCCAGATGTGAGGAAAAACATCCTTTTTTTTTTATGTTGATAAATATTGGCCGACACATCAGGGATAAGTCCCTTGCTCTTATTTAAAGTAGTAGCATGCATCTTCTAAATCACCTCAGGCAGCAGTCAGGGCTCAGTTTAATATCCAAAATAAGACAGTGTAGCACGGCACTACAGTATCAGCCTGAATAAACAGTACATTTTTAAAATTTGTGCATAAAAACAGATATTTTCATTCATGGAAGGGATCTTCATTTAAAACGTCGGCCGTTCTTTTTTCTTTCAAAAGCCAATGGACCTGCTGGGTATTTCCAACAAATCTAGTTTTGTTTTCCTTCTATTGTCACTAATTGATCAATCATGTTACTAACTCAATAGAGGATGCTAACTTTGAAAGAGAAAAATCAAAATTCTATTAACTAACTCATAAGTCAAGGTTTCATGTTTCAAAATATTTAATGTAACACATGATTTAAAAAGAAATCCATTAGCTTTCTTTGTTGTTTTCTGCCTCTGTTCATGACATTTTAAAGATCTATGCAATTGAACCCCCCAAGTCTTTTTGGGTATCCATTGTATTTAACTTCACACCATCTAGAAAGTACCCTGACGATTCCTTTCCTGGTCCAAATTGGATAACCTTACATTTACACTGAACTCCATCTGCCATAGTTTTGCGCATTCACTTAGTTTATCAATATCCTTTTGTAATTCTATCCTACCAATGACAATTTCTACAATGGCATCTAATTTTGTGTCATGAACAAATTTGGATATTTCATTTTCTTTGCAACTGTCCAAGGTGTTAATAAACAATGTGAATAATTGAGGCTGTAACACAGATACATGTGGGACACCACTGGTTGCATCCTGCTAATTTGAGTACCTATCCATTATCACTACTTTCTGTCGGTTACTATTCAACCAATTTCCCAGCCATGTCTATACTTTGTTTTCTATTCTCTGGATGTCTTACTTTATTAACAGTCTGTTATGTGAACTTAATTAAATGCTGTCATATAAACAACATCCATTGACATTCCTCTGTCCAATATCTTAGTCACCTCTTGAAAAAACTCAGGTTATTTAGGTATGACCTCTCTCTCATGAATCCATGCTGGCTCTCCTTAATTCACTGAAAACATTTTGAGGTGATCAGCTACCCCATTCTTAATTATAAATGCCAACAATTTCTCCACCACAGATGTTGAGCTGGCTGAGCTATAATTCTCTGGTTTTCCTCTTTCACACTTCTTAAAAAACTAGGGTGATGTACAATTTTCCAGTCCAGAGGGACAACTATCGTATCTGGAGAACTATGAAAGGTTATAGTTAGAGCATCTACAATGTGCTTCCTACTTCTTTTTACACCCTCGGATGAAAACCGTCAGGTCACGTTAATATTGTTTAGTCCCTGTCCTTGATCCACTTTTAATTTCTTTGAGACTTTCAGCAAGTTATCCTTCTTTTATACTGTAAACACTGAGGCAAGGCCACTGCCCCAGAGACATTGAGAATATCCTCACGTTCAGTCTTTAGTGCGCAGATATTGTTCCTGACCTCCTGTTGTCCCTTTATAGGTAACTATAACATTTCTTCCTATTGATTTTGAATTGCGTGGCAAGTTTTACTTCATGATCCCTTTTAGTAGCTCTTATAAACTGCTTTGTAGCCTTTTTGCTGGTCTTTGTAACTTACCCATTCAGCAGGATCTGTGCTGTGCTGTTTGCTTTGTAGCAAATCTTTCTTTTAGCTTTATATGCTGTCCCTAATATCTTTCATTATCCATGTTTTATTTTTCTGTGAAGTGGAGTTTTTCCCTCTCCAAGATATGAACTGGTTTTGTTTTGTATTAAATGTTTCTTTAAACATCCTCTACTGCTCTTCAGTTATTTTACCCATGAACAGATTTTCCCAGTTTACTGTAGGCTGTCTCTGTCTCATCTTATTCGTCAGAAAGTCAGCCTTACGTAAATCTAAATAGCTAATTTGTGCTATTTTACATTGAATTTGATTGTGTTATGATCATATTTGATAAATATTTATGCACTATTACATCACTAATTAAATCTGGTTCATTACTAAATACAATATTACTTGTCGCCTTATGGCTGGACATAGGGGTGTAAGAAAATATCCTGTATATACTCTAGAAATTCACTACCTTTCTGACTGCCTCTCCCAATCTAAGTTAAAATGAAAACACCCCATTAACACTACTCTAGCTTTGTTAGGCATTTGTGTAATTTCTGTATTTATACAACCTAGTATTTCAGAGCTATGACCAGGTTACCTGCACGTAAGACCCTTGACAGTTTTAGATCCTTTACTGGTCATACAGTTTCCACTGAACGCTTTCCCCTAATTAAACCCTCCCACAACAATGAAGTAATTTTGTTTTTTATTAGTAAGGCTACTCCACCCCCTTCCATCATTTTCCCTGTCCATCCTGTGAATCTTATAACTTTGTATATTTAGTTCCCAATCCCAATGATCCTGTAGCCAAGACTCAATAATGGCTACTATCTCAGAATCCCCAATTTGAATTAGCTTAATTTATTGCTAGTGTTCCATATTTTACATATAAAACTCTTATTTTGGGGCATACACAGTAATCTGCCCGTCAGCACCAATGTTTTATTCACCTGTTTATAATAACACGATGATTGCTTTTAAGCTCGAAGTGAATATGGCTTTCCTAATCCATAATTATGCCATTATGTGAACAATTGATAAATACTCATAAGCCTAGAAGTGAATAGAAAGACAAGATAGGGAACTACACATGTTACACTGGTCTTTCACTTGTTGACACTGAATGATACTACCAATTTGAGACAGATTATAGGCAGTGAGTTTTGGGTATTAGCCCAATAGAAAAGGGATTAAGAAGGCCAAACAATTATTTCACTTAATATTCTTTGTATCTAGCCCTTCAGCAAGATGGCATTTAACTAATGTCACAAAGCTGGTCTCTTTTTTCTAAAAGCTGTTGCTCTTCTCAAGGATACTGTATCCTTGTTTTTTCTAAAGAGGATGTAAATCAGCCCCTGATTAGATTAGTTTGGAACAGAGATGAAAAAGGATTTTGAGAGGCCTTTTGTTTATATGTAAACAGATGAAACTTCAGGCCAAAGTGGTCATGTTTTAGAAGTGACCTGCATAATGAAAGGGGAGCGGTCACTCTCTAGCTGAGCAGTTCAGTCCAGGACTAGTCAGGAGTTCAGCTGTGTGGAAACAGGTTGCAAAACTCTTTCTGTCTTTCTGCCCTTCTAAATTCAACCTGGAAGCACCGGTTCCATTTGTTTACTGTTTTTTAAGGGGGTTTGCTTATTGGGACTTTTGTGTACATTCAGAACAGTATAATTATGTCTAGTTTGGATAGACTGAATTCTGTAGGGGTTCTTTATTCTGTTCTTTGTGTTTCATTGTATCATTTTGTGAATAAATTTCTGTCTGTTTTAAAACCTAGTAATCAACCTAACTAGCTTAATCTGAGTAATTCTCACTGTACATTTACTAAAACAAGTTGCAAAGTTATGGTCTGGGCTGCCTGCTTATGAATGCTTTGAGTGGTCTGGTCTAGTCCATAACAGATTAGGAGCTCATCTAGGATTTTAAACAGTGAGTGGTAGGTGCTAGTGTCTTTATTTCTGGTGTTGATTTGGTTGGGTAGACAAAGCTTGGGATAGTAATGGCTCTTTCGGTTGCCAGAAGTTTTCTGGACATGGATGCAGTGACTTTGGAAGTTTTGCAAAAGGTGAATAAAACTAAGCTTCAGGAATTAGCAGACCAACTGGGATTGGACCTACCTGCTTCTATGAGGAAAGGAGAAATAATTACTGCAGTAGCTCAGCATTTAAACTTGCTGGAGAAACCATCAGAATCTATAGAGGTGGCAAGAATTCAATTGCAAATGAAGCAGCTTGAGTTAGAAGCAAGAGCTAAGGAAAGGGTAACAGAAATGAACCAGTTTGATTTAATATTAAAAGCAGAAGAGAGGGAGAAAGAGAGAGCAGCAGAACCCGAGAGAAAAAGAGAGAGCTTTTGAACTTCAAAAACTGACACTTAAAAAAGGAAGTCAGCTTAAAAGGCTGAAGATAAAGGCTGAGGGTGGGTTTAGTGAGGAAGGGAATGAGGATGAGCAAGCCCCTGGTAGTCAGAAGCCCAGTGAGAAACTGTTTAAGTATGTTCAAGAATTGCCTCAATTTGATGAGAAGGATGTGGAAGCCTTTTACATTGCATTTGTTTAGCTACCTATTCAAATGAGGTGATCAATGGCAATGTGGGCTTTATTGATCCAAATGAAACTTGTAGGTAGGGCTAGTGAGGTATTTGCAACTCTCTCAGAGGAGGATCTGGGAAATATGAGGAGGTGAAAAAAGCCATTTTAAGTGCATGTGAACTTGTACCAGAAGCCGAGAGACAATGTTTCAGGAATTTAAGGAGGGACCCAAGTCAAACCTACCCTGAGTTTGAAAGGATTATACAGATTAATTTCAATAGATGGATAAGAGCTTTAAAAATTGAGCAAACCTATGAGAGAGGTAATTAGTTTGGAGGAATTCAAAAATTCACTGCCTGAAGTAGTGCAAACTCATGTGGAAGAGCAAAGAGTTAAAACAGCGAGGTTAGCAGCTAAAGGGGCTGATGGTTATGAGCTGGTCCATAAAACTCGGTTTGGCTTCCAGAATCAATTTCGGTCCATGAAGGATAGAAACTGGGGCAAAGAGGAATCCTCACGTGGAAAGGGAAAGGTAGATCTCAGTGAAGATCATAAGGAGAACTTACCACAGGGTAAAAAAGAAGCCCTTGAGGGCTCAGACATTAAAAAGCTCCAGTGTTCTCACTGTCATAAATTGGGTCACATGAAATCACAGTGTTGGTGGGCTGAGAGAAAGCCAGATGTAGGAAAACCAGGCAAGTCTGGACTAGTAACAAAAAGCACAAGGGGAGTTAGACAACTGCCTCAGAGTGTACAAGATGTTCAGAGGTTGATTAAGGAGGAAGTGCCAGATCTGCTTAAAAAATATACATGCAAGGATAAAGTTTATTCACATAGGCCAGGAGTAGCAGGTGAAGAGGTTACTATGTTAAGGGACACAGGATCCTTTCAGTCTGTGATGCTGAATGATGAGGAGATATGTACTCCTGAGGGACTATGGCCAGAAAAGGTCCTGGTAACAGGAATTCATGGTGAGACAAAAAGTGCTCAATCACGTAAAGTGAAGCTAGAGAGTCCAGAGAAGAGTGGAGAATTTGTGGTAGGAGTACTGGACAAACTCTCAGCTCCAGGAATAAGTTTTTCCTTGCAAATGATATATGATTCACCGGTAGATGTGCTGCCTACTCTAGTTGAAAAGCCAATGGAAATGTAGGCAAATGAAGACATGAAGGAGGCTTATCTCAGAATTTTCCCCGATTGTGTGATCACAAGATCACAGAGGCACAAGCTGAAGCAGGAGAGGTCAAAAGGCACAGATAAGGAAGCTGTCACAGCTTTGTCCGAGTCTATTTGTCCGAGACTACAGCAAAGGTAAGACAATTTGTTTTAAAATTGCTTACCTGTAGCGGGCAGCGGTGTGTTTTTTTCTCTCTCTCTCCACAGAAAGAGCGGGAGCTGCAGAGGAAGTGACGGCGAGCAGAGGGGCAGCCGGGAAGGAAAAGTGAGTATATAAGTCTGGGAGATTAATTAATTCACACTCAGCTAGTGATCAGGCACAAAAGAGTGTGACTGTAAGTGAGGCAGGTAGGGGGAACCAGAGTTCAGGAGTGGAGGAGCCTAAGCCCTTGACCTTGTCCAACAGGTACGAGATTCTTGCTCCCTGTTCGGATGAGGATAAGGGCTCTGGACAGGATGAGCCAACTGACCAAGGCACCATGGTGCAGAAGGCCATTCAAGAGGGGGGAGTTAATAGACAAGTAGTGGTTATAGGGGATTCTATAATTAGGGGGACAGATAGTATCCTTTGCAAGCCGGATCGGGGGTCTCGCATGGTGTGTTGCCTGCCCAGTGCCAGGGTGTGGGACATCTCTGACCGGCTTGAAAGGATATTGGAGCGGGAGGGGGAGGATCCAGTTGTTGTGGTCCACGTTGGTACCAACAACATAGGCAAGACTAGGGTGGAGGACCTGTTTGGGCATTACGAAGCACTAGGCAGGAAATTGAAGCACAGGTCCTCAAGGGTCATAATCTCCAGATTACTGCCCGAGCCACGTGCCAATTGGCATAGGGACAAGAAAATTAGGCAAGTAAACACGTGGCTAAGGGATTGGTGTGGGAAAGAGGGATTCCACTTCATGGGGCATTGGCATCAGTTTTGGAACTGGGGGGATCTGTACCGTTGGGACGATCTCCACCTGAACCGATCAGGTACCAATGTTCTAGAGAAGAGGATAAATAGGGTGGTCAGTAGGACTTTAAACTTCTGAGTTGGGGGGAAGGGAAAGTGAAAGCGACAGGGAGTATGGAGGTAAATGGAAAGATAAGCAGCAGGATAGCATGTTTCCAGGCGGATTTAAAATTGAGGCAGACTGAGAATGCAGAAAAAAGCAAGGATAACTTAGGACATATGATTTCCAACATCTCTAATGATAAGGAAGTTAGCATTAAGGCACTTTACCTGAATGCTCGTAGCATTCATAACAAAGCCGATGAATTAATGGCACAGATAATAGTGAATGATTATGATGTAGTAGGCATCACAGAGACTTGGTTACAGGGGGGTCAGGACTGGCAGTTAAACCTCCATGGTTTTTCAACTTATCGAAAAGACAGAGAGGTGGGCAGAGGGGGTGGGGTTGCCTTGTTAGTTAAGAACAAAATTAAATCTATGGTATTGAATGACATAGCGTCGGATGATGTGGAGTCTGTGTGGGTGGAATTGAGGAACCACAAAGGCAAAAAAACCATAATTGGAGTTGTGTACAGACCTCCTAACAGTGGTCAGGACCAGGGACGCAACATGTACCGGGAAATAGAGAAGGCATGTCAGAAAGGCAAGGTCATGGTGATCATGGGAGACTTCAATATGCAGGTGGACTGGGTAAATAATGTTGCTAGTGGATCTAAAGAAAGGGAATTCATGGAATGCTTACAGGATGGCTTTTTGGAACAGCTTGTCATGGAGCCCACAAGAGAGCAGGCTATTCTGGACCTAGTGCTTTGCAATGAACCAGACTCTATAAAAGATCTTAAAGTAAGGGAACCCTTAGGAAGTAGCGACCATAATATGGTAGAGTTCAGTCTGGAGTTTGAAAGGGAGAAGGCAAAATCTGATGTAATGGTGTTACAGTTGAATAAAGGTAATTATGAAGGCATGAGAGAGGAACTGACTAAAATAGACTGGAAGCAGAGGCTAACCGGGAAGACAGTAGAGCAAAAATGGCAGGAGTTTGTAGGTATAATTGAGGACACTGTACAGAGGTTCATTCCCAAGAAAAGAAAGATTAACCGGGGAGGGATTAGACAACCTTGGCTGACAAAGGAAGTCAGGAAATGTATTAAAGAAAAAGAGAGATCCTATAAAGTGGCTAAGAACAGTGGGAAATCAGAAGATTGGGAAGGATACAAAAGCAAACAGAGGATAACAAAGAGTGTAATAAGAAATGAGAGGATCAAATATGAAGGTAGGCTAGCCAGTAATATTAGAAATAATAGTAAAAGTTTCTTTCAGTACATAAGAAACAAATGACAGGCAAAAGTAGACATTGGGCCATTTCAAACTGATGCAGGGAGCCTAGTGATGGGAGATAAGGAAATAGCAGGAGAACTTAACAAGTACTTTGCGTCAGTTTTCACAGTGGAAGACATGAGTAATATCCCAAAAATTAAAGCGTGTCACGGGGCTGAGTTGAGTATGGTTGCCATTACGAAAGAGATAGTGCTAGAAAAGTTAAAAAGTCTTAAAATTGATAAATCTCCTGGCCCCGATGGGATACACCCTAGAGTTCTGAGAGAGGTTGCTGAGGAAATAGCAGAGGCATTGGTTGAGATCTTTCAAGAGTCACTGGAGTCAGGAAAGGTCCCGGATGATTGGAAGATGGCTGTAGTAACCCCCTTGTTCAAGAAAGGATCAAGGCAAAAGATAGAAAATTATAGGCCAATCAGCTTAACCTCGGTTGTTGGTAAAATTCTAGAATCCATCATTAAGGATGAGGTTTCTAAATTCTTCGAAGAGCAGAGTCTGATTAGAACAAGTCAACTTGGATTTAGTAAAGGGAGGTCATGCCTGACAAACCTGTTGGAATTTTTTGAGGAGGTAACAAGTAGGTTAGACCAGGGAAACCCAGTGGATGTGGTCTATCTAGACTTTCAAAAGGCCTTTGATAAGGTGCCACACGGGAGGCTGCTGAGCAAGGTGAGGGCCCATGGTGTTCGAGGTGAGCTGCTGGGATGGATTGAGGATTGGCTGTCTAACAGAAGGCAGAGAGTTGGGATAAAAAGTTCTTTTTCAGAATGGCAGCCGGTGACGAGCGGTGTCCCGCAGGGTTCGGTGCTGGGGCCACAGCTGTTCGCATTATATATTAATGATTTGGATGAAGGAACCGGGGGCATTCTAGCGAAGTTTGCCGATGATACGAAGTTAGGTGGACAGGCAGGTAGTACTGAGGAAGTGGGGAGGCTACAGAAGGATCTAGACAGGTTGGGAGAGTGGTCCAGGAAATGGCTGATGGAATTTAACGTGAGCAAGTGCGAGGTCTTGCACTTTGGCAAAAAGAATAAAAGCATGGACTACTTTCTAAATGGTGAGAAAATTAATAAAGCCAAAGCACAAAGGGATCTGGGAGTGCTAGTCGAAGATTCTCTAAAGGTAAACATGCAGGTTGAGTCTGTGATTAAGAAAGCGAATGCAATGTTGTCTCTTATCTCAAGAGGGTTGGAATATAAAAGCAGAGATGTACTACTAAGACTTTATAAAGTTCTGGTTAGGCCCCATTTGGAGTACTGTGTCCAGTTTTGGTCCCCACACCTCAGGAAGGACATACTGGCACTGGAACGTGTCCAGCGGAGATTCACACGGATGATCCCTGGAATGACAGGTCTAGCATATGAGGAACGGCTGAGGATACTGGGATTGTATTCATTGGAGTTTAGAAGATTAAGGGGAGATCTAATAGAGACATACAAAATAATACATGGCTTTGAAAAGGTGGATGCTAGGAAATTGTTTCTGTTAGGCGAGGAGACTAGGACCCGTGGACACAGCCTTAGAATTAGAGGGGGTCATTTCAGAACAGAAATGCGGAGACATTTCTTCAACCAGAGAGTGGTGGGCCTGTGGAATTCATTGCCACGGAGTGCAGTGGAAGCCGGGACGCTAAATGTCTTCAAGACCGAGATTGATAGATTCTTGTTGTCTAGAGGAATTAAGGGCTACGGGGAGAATGCTGGTAAGTGGAGCTGAAATGCGCATCAGCCATGATTGAATGGCGGAGTGGACTCGATGGGCCAAATGGCCTTACTTCCATTCCTATGTCTTATGGTCTTATTTTCGATTAGATAAGCGGGGCAGAGAAGGAGCAAATGCGAAACATGCAAGTATCTTTAGCTCTGCTAAATTGAATGAATTACAGCAGAAAGATGAGAACTTAAAACAGTTATATCAAAAGGCATTTACAGAGAAGGAAAGTGAATGCATCCCTGTGTGTTATTACTTAATATTTGGAGTTATAGAGATGTACAGCATGGAAACAGACCCTTTGGTCCAACCCGTCCATGCCGACCAGATATTCCAACCCAATCTAGTCCCACCTGCCAGCACCCAGCCCATATCGCTCCAAACCCTTCCTATTCATATTCCCATCCAAATGCATTTTAAATGTTGCAATTGTACCAGCCTCCACCACTTCCTCTGGCAGCTCATTCCATACACGTACCACCCTCTGCATGAAAAAGTTGCCCCTTAGGTCCCTTTTATATCTTCCCCTCTCACCCTGAACCTATGCCCTCTAGTTCTGGACTCCCCGACCCCAGGGAAAAGACTTTGTCTATTTATTCTATCCATGCCCCTCCAAATTTTGTAGACCTTTATAACGTCACCCCTCAGCCTCCAACGCTCCAGGGAAAACAGCCCCAGCCTGTTCAGCATGTCCCCAAAGCTCAAATCTTCCAACCCTGACAACATTCTTGTCAATCTTTTTTGAACCCTTTCAAGTTTCACAATATCTTTCTGATAGGAAGGAGACCAGAACTACACGCAATATTCCAACAGTGGCCTAACCAATGTCCTATACAGCCGCAACATGACCTCCCAACTCCTGATATCTTAATGAGAAAGTGGAGACCATCACACATTCAAGCAGATGAGAAATGGGCAGAGATGTATCAGATTGTTTTGCCAGTAGGATATAGAAAGGAGGTGCTGCCATTGGCGCATGAGTTACCACTTGGAGGTCATTTAGGAGTGAGGAAAACACAGGCTAAAATACAAAGACATTTTTACTGGCCTGGACTATACAAGGATGTAGTTGAATTTTGCCAGACATGTCATACATCTCAGCTAATCAGAAAACCACAGGCAGTAATAACACCTGCACCTTTAATACCTATTCCAGCATTTGAGGAACCTTTCACAATAGTCTTGATTGATTGCATAGGTCCCCTATCTCAAACAAGAATTGGGAATATGTGTCGACTAGATTTCCAGAGGCAAACCCATTATGCAACATCACAGCTAAAAGGGCTGTAGAAAAATCACTTAAATTTTTTACTAGATATGGACTACTAAGAGAGATCCAGTCAGGTCAAGGATCAAATTTCACATCCAAACTATTCAAGGAGGTTATGGAGAATTTGGGAATAAAGCAATTCAAATCTACTGCATACCATCCAGAATCACAGGGAGCCCTAGAGAGATGGCATCAAAGGATTATGGACAGGATTATCTGGATGTTTGGGATAAGGAAGTTCCACTTGTACTTTTTGCGATCAGAGAGGCACCAAATGAATCGACCAAACTCAGTCCATTTGAATTAATTTTTGGGCATGAAGTAAGAGGACCGTTAAAATTGATTAAAGAGAAATTAATAAGTCAGAATTCAGAGACCACCCATTTGGACGATGTGTCACATTTTAGAGAATGATTAAATAGAGCTGGAGAGTTGGCTAGACAGTATTTAAAAGTATCACAGCGTACAATGAAACAGGAAATGGATAAGAAATCACAAATTCCCAGTTTTGCAATTGGGGATAAGGTATTGGTGTTACTTGTAGTAACAGATGAGCCTTTAAAAGCAAGGTTTAGTGGACCTTATCAAATTGAGAGGACATTGAGTGAGGTGAACTACTTGATAAGGACTCTAGACAGGAAGAAATCTTACAGAGTGGGTCATGTGAATATGCTCAAAAGGTATTTTGATCGGGAAGGAAAGCAAGAGGAGAAGGTGTTAATGATTACAGCACAGAAGGAAGAACCACATTCAGAGGATTCTGAATTGGACATTCCTCAAATCAAATTGGACAAGGGGGAAGTTGTCAAAAATCGGGATACATTATAGAGTTACCTACCACAAGAAAATCAAAATGACCTGAATGAGTTATTATATATCACGTGGGGAGATACATGGAAATAAACTGGGAAGTACTAACCTAATTGTGCATGATGTAGATATAGGAGATGCTGTTCCAATTAAGCAACATCCTTATAGGCATAATCTTCTAAAGTTGGCACTGGTTCAGAAGGAGATAGGGTGCAGGCTCCAAGATGGCATAATCGAAGAGAGTTACAGTAACTGGAGCTCACCCATAGTCATGGTGCCAAAGCCAGATGGTATCAACGGTTATTTGTGGACCACCACAAAGTCAACACTGTTACAAAGACTGATGCATATCCAATTTCATAGTTGGAGGACTGTGTTGAAAATTTGGGACAAGCAACTTACATTTCTAAGTTGGACTTACTCAGAAGCTACTGGCAAATACCTCTGTCAGAGAGAGCAAAGGCGATTTCGGCTTTCATAACGCCAAATGGACTATATCAGTTCAAAGACATGCCATTTGGTATGAAAAATGCTCCAGCCACATTTCAGAGCCTGACTAATAAGTTCATTGCCAGATTACCCAACTGTGAGGTGTATATTGATGACCTGGTGATTCTTAGTCACTCATGGAAGGAACATTTATAGCATTTATCGGACTTGTTCGATTGACTTCAGGAAGCAGGCTTGGTGGTAAATCTGGTTAAAAGTGAGTTTGCCAAAGCCAAAGTCACCTTCCTGGGCCATCTTATTGGACACAGACAAATGTCCTCATGGGATGTGAAAATGAAACACCATTGATGAAAATCAGTACTATGGTTCCTGGGATTGAGTGGACTTTACCAAACGTTTGTGCCACACAGTGTGGCTTCTCCACTCATCGAATTATTTAAAAAGTGCAAGAAGGTTCAGTGGACAGCGGTCTGTCAAAAGGCATTGGACAGCATAAACACTGTGTTAACCACTGCCCTGGTATTAACCAGACCAAATTACATAAAGCCTTTCAAGGTGGCTATTGATGGCAGTGATGTAGGTATTGGTGCAGTGCTCCTGCAGGAGGATGACGAGGGAATAGAAAGACTTAACGGATATTTTTCCAGGCAGTTGAATGTTCATCAACAGAAATATTCAATGGTGGAGAAAGAGACTTTAAGCTTCATGTTGCCATTACAACATTTCAGTTTATATTACCAGTAATGCGTCTGAGACAATTGCATACACCAATCACATTTGTGGAGAAACTGAAGATCAAAAATGCCAGACTGTTTTGATGGAGCTTGTTGTTGCGGCCGTGCAATGCAACAATTGTGCATTTGGCAGGTCATGAAAAAGAGATTGCCGATGTATTATCAAGACTCGAATGAGGTATGGAGGCGTTCGGTAGCTGGTGGACCCCGGCCTGAATTCGCATGGGATTGTGCATGTGCATAGTTAGTATAGTGTATGTGTGTGTGTTCAGACTATAACCGGTTTGTTTTTGAAGGGTTTTAAAAATGAAGCCATCATTTGGTATTCATGATTCATTTTTTTTAAGCGGTGAGGTGTCACAAAGCTGGTCCCTTTTTCTAAAAGCTGTTCCTTTTCTCAAGGAGATGGTGTCCTTGGTCTTTTCCAGAGGGGTGGTAAACCAGTTCCTGGGTCTGATTAGACTAGTTAGGTACAGAGGTGAAAAGGATTTTGAGATTTTGTTTATATGTAAACAGATGAGACTTCAGGCCAAAGTGGTCATGTTTTCGAAGTGACCTCTATAATGAAAGTGGGGGGAGTGGGGGTTGGTTGGTCAGCTCTCTAGCTGAGCGATTCAGTGCAGAACTAGTTTGGAGTTCAGCTGTGTGGAAACAGGCTGCGAAACTCTTCGCTCTCTTTCTGTCCTACTAATTTCAACTTTGAAGCATCTATTCCTTTTTTTAAAATTGTTTTAAAGGAAGTTTGCTTATTGGGACTGATGTGTATATTCAGAACAGCATTATTAAGTCCAGGTTAGAACATAGAACATTACAGCGCAGTACAGGCCCTTCGGCCCTCGATGTTGCGCCGCCCTGTCATACTAATCTGAAGCCCATCCCACCTACATTATTCCATGTACGTCCATATGCCTGTCCAATGATTACAAACGCACTTAAACTTGGCGTATCTACTACTGATGCAGGCAAAGCATTCCATACCTTTACTACTCTCAGAGTAAAGAAACTACCTCTGACATCTGTCTTATACCTATCTCACTTCACTTTAAGGTTGTGTCCCCTCGTGTTTGCCCTCCCCATACTTGGAAAAAGGCTCTCCCTGTCCACCCTATCTCACCCTTTGATTATCTTGTATGTCTTTATTAAGTCACCTCTCAACCTCCTTCTCTCTAACGAGAACAGCCTCATGGCCCTCAGCCTTTCCTCGTAAGACCTTCCCTCCATACCAGGCAACATCCTAGTAAATCTGCTCTGCACCCTTTCCAAAGCTTCCACATCCTTCTTATAATGTGGTGACCAGAACTGTACACAATACTCCAAGTGTAGCCGTACCAGAGCTTTGTACAGCTGCAGCATAACCTCCTTGTTCCAGAACTCAATCCCTCTATTAATAAAGGCCAAAACACTGTATGCCTTCTTAACAGCCCTGTCAATCTGGGAGGCAACTTTCAGGGATCTGTGTACAAAGACACTGAGATCTCTCTGCTCATCTGCAATCCCAAGAATCTTACCATTAGCCCAGTACTTTGCATTCTGATTACTCCGGCCACCTCACACTTGCCCACATTAAACTCCATTTGCCACCTCTCAGCCCAGCTCTGCATCCTATCTATGTCTCTCTGCAACCTACTACATCCTTCGTCACTATCCACAACTCCACCAACCTTAGTGTCGTCCGCAAATTTACTAACCCACCCTTCTAAGCCCTCATTCAGGTCATTTTTAAAAATGATGAACAGCAGTGGACCCAACACCAACCCTTTCGGTACACCACGAGTAACCGGACACCAAGATGAACATGTTCCATCAACTACAACCCTCTGTTTTCTTTCAGCAAGCCAATTACTGATCCAAACTGCTATGTCTCCCATAATCCCATTCCTCCGCATTTTGTATAATAGCCTACTGTGGGGAACCTTATCGAACGCCTTGCTGAAGTCCATATACACCACATCAATTGGTTTACTCTCATCTACCTGTTTGGCCACTTTGTCAAAAAACTCAATAGGATTCGTTAGGCACGACCTACCCTTCACAAAACTGTGCTGACTGTCCCTGATCAGATTATTCTTTTCTAGATGGTTATAAATCCAATCTCTTATAACATTTTTCAACACTTTACCAACAACTGAAGTGAGACTCACTGGTCTGTAATTACCAGGGTTGTCTCTACTACCCTTTTTGAACAAGGGAACCACATTTGCTATCCTCCAGTCCTCAGGCACTATTCCTGTAGACAATGATGATTTAAAGATCAATGCCAAAGGCTCGGCAATCTCTTCCCTTGCTTCCCAGAGGATCCTAGGATAGATCCCATCCAGCCCAGGGGACTTGTCTATTTTCACACTCTGCAGTATTTCTAATACCTCTTCCTTGTGAACCTCAATCTCCTCTAGTCTAGATGTAAGTATCTCTGTATCTTCCTCGCCAACATTTTCATTTTCTATAGTGAATACTGTTGAAAAATATTTATTTAGTGCTTCCCCTATCTGCTCTGACTCCACACACAACTTCCCACTATTATCCTTGATTTGCCCTAATTTAACTCTCGCCATTCTTTTATTCCTGACATACCTATGGAAAGCCCTAGGATTAACCCTGATCCTATCAGCCAACAACTGCTCATGTCTCCTCCTGGCTCTTCTGATCTCTCTTTTTAGGTCTTTCCTGACTTCCTTGTAACCCTCGAGCGCCCTAACTGAGTTTTCACATTTTGTCCTAACATAAGCCGCTTTCTTCTTCTTGACCAGGGATTCCACTTCCTTAGTAAACCACGGCTCAACCGTTCTATATCTTCCTCCCTGCCTGACAGGTACATACTTATCTCGGACACACAGGAGCTTTTCCCTGTATAAGCTCCACATTTTTAATGTGCTATTCCCTGCAGTTTCCTTCTCCATTCTACGCTTCCTAAATCTTTCCTCATTGCATCATAATTTCCCTTCCCCCAGCTGTAACTCTTGCTCGGTGGAGTACACCTATCCCTTTCCATCACTAAAGTAAACCTGACAGAATTGTGATCACTGTCTCCAAAGTGCTCACCTACTTCCAAATCTAACACCTGGCCAGGCTCGTTACCCAGTACTAAATCTAATGTGGCTTCGCCCCTTGTAGGCCTGTCTACATACTGTGTCAGGAAGCCCTCCTGCACACACTGGACAAAAACTGACCCATCTATAGTATTCGTACTGTAGTGATCCCAGTCAATATTTGGATAGTTGAAGTCCCCCATGACAACTACCCTGCCTCTCTCACTCCTATCGAGAATCATCTTTGCTATCCTTTCCTCTACATCTCTGGGACTATTTGAAGGCCTATAGAAATCTCCCAGCATGGTGACTTCTCCTTTCCTGTTTCTAACCTCAGCCCATACCACCTCAGTTAACGAGTCCCCAAACATCCTTTCTACAACTGTAATATAGTCCCTGATCAACAATGCCACACCTCCCCCTCTTTTACCATCTTCTCTGTTCTTACTGAAACATCTGAATCCCGGAACCTGCAACAGCCATTCCTGTCCCTGCTCTATCCATGTCTCCGTAATGGCCACAACATCGAAGTCCCAGGTACTAACCCACGCTGCCAGTTCACCCACTTTATTTCGGATGCTCCTCGTGTTGAAGTACACACACTTCAAACCAGGTTCTCACTTGCCAGTGTCAGGTACTTGATTTTGGAACTCCCTACTCTCATCCTCTTCTGTACCTGTCCTACAATTTTGGTTCCCATCCCCCTGCTGGATTAGTTTAAACCCACCTTAATAGCTTTAGCGAATTTCCCACCCAGGATATTGATACCCCTCTGATTTAGATGAAGACCATCCTGCTTGTAGAGGTCCCACCTACCCCAGAAAGAGCTCCAATTATCCAAAAACCTGAAACCCTCCCTCCTGCACCATCCCTGTAGCCACGTGTTCAACTCCTTTCTCTCCCTATTCCTCACCTCACTAGCACGTGGCACAGGCAGCAAACCAGAGAAAACAACTCTGTTTGTCCTAGCTCTAAGCTTCCATCCTAGCTCCCTGAATCTCTGCCTCAAGTCCCCATCTCTCTTCCGACCTATGTCGTTGGTGCCAATGTGGACCACTACTTGGGGCTGCCCTCCCTCCCCCCGAAGGATCCCAAAAACAGGATCAGAGACATCACGGACCCTGGCACCCAGGAGGCAACACACCAACCGTGAGTCTCTCTCGTCCCCACAGAACCTCCTATCTGTCCCCCTAACTATCGAGTCCCCAATGACTACTGCTCTGCTCCTCTTCCCCCTTCTCTTCTGAGCAGCAGATGCCCCACTGCTTTCCCCTGGTAAGTCATCCCCTCCAACAGTATCCAAAACGGTATACTTATTGTTGAGGGGAATGGCCACAGGGGATCCCTGCACTGCCTGCCAGTTCCCTTTCCTGTCCCCTAACTGTCACCCATCTGTCTTTATCTTTTATCTGGGGAGTGACTACCTCTCTGTAAGTCCTGTCAATAACCCCTCTGCCTCCCGAATGATCCGAAGTTCATCCAACTCCAGCTCCAGATCCCTAACGCGGTTTTCGAGGAGCTGGTGTTGGGTGCACTTCCCACAGACGTAGTCAGCAGGGACACTAGTGGTGACCCTTACTTCCCACATTCTGCAGGAGGAACATTCCACTGCTCTACACTCCATTCCCACTGTTCTAACTCCCGAAGTGACTACTAAAAAAAAAGGATTAGGAAATAAACTATTTACCTTACCTTGTCAATCTGGCTCCCACAACTTTTTTTTTTAGGTTAGAGGAGGAGGATGGGTGGGAGACACTACCCGAGTAGTGTCTCGGGTAACGCAACCACACAAATATAACCTGTTCTACTTACCCTTCCTAGATGTCCTTTGCTCACTCCTCCCTCGCTGGCCTGAAGGTAAGAAGTTTAAATATACTTACCGGCCTTCCTGACAATCACCTCACACCAACGTCACTCCTCCTGGCTCTCGCTGCTCTGAAGTGGGATAGACTGAGTTCTGTAGGGGTTCTTTATTCTGTTCTTTCATTGTATGCTTTTGTGAATAAATTTCTGTCTGTTTTAAAACCTAGTAGTCAACCTAGTTAACTTATGCTGGGTAATTCTCACTTGTACAACTACAGAAACAAATTGCTAAGTTATGGTCTAGGTTTCCTTGTCCATAACACTAAAAACAAATCAACAGGAAATGACAAAGTGAATAGACAGTAAAGGCAGCTTGTAAATAGACAATTATCAAAATTGGCTAAGCTTTGTATTCAAGAAGCACAGGTACTTTTGACTGAACTATTAAAACAATCTGAGCACTGAAATAAAATAATTCAAACAGAAACACAGACATGAAAAATTGACTTCATAAAGTAAAGGATAATGGCAAGCAGCAATGTCACTTGACTAGCAATCCAGAGATTCTGGCGAATGGTCAGTTGGCACAGATTCAAATTCTACACCGCAGCTGGTGGAATTTAAATTCAATTAAAAACAAATAAAATTGAAAGCTAGTGATAGTGAGCATCAAACTGGCATTGATCAAGACCTATTGGCTTCACTCACTTAGTTTAGGTTACATGTGACTCCAGACCAATGTACTTGGCTTTTCCTTACCCTTTGAAAAATGACAGAGCAAGCCATTCAGTTTGGGCACAAATAGGAATAGGTAGCAAATGGTGGCTTTGCCAATGATATCCAACATCCATGGATGTTTCATGGTTATTGCCCAGCATTGAACAAGAAGAACTGGAAAGCTGAACAATTTTTCTTTTTTTTATTTTTCCTGTTTTTATATTCAGTGGTTTATTTTTCTGTGTTTTAAGGTGGAGTTGGAGAGTGGTCACACTAAACAACACTTTTCATTGTATTTTGTAATAAAATGCATGGGACAATAAATAATCAAGTAAATCAAATAAAAAAAAACTGCTTACACGATAAACAAAGTGAGAGAAAAACAGAGTCAACCTTTCAGGTCCAGTAGTCTGCTTCTTCAGAAGTTCTGAAAGAAGAGTTATACTGGTCCTGAAACATTAACCCTGTTTCTCTCTCCACAGATGCTGCCTGACCTGCTAAGTTCCCTGGCACACTCTGTGTTTGTTTTGATATTTTGCTTTTAAACAAAATAAGACCATGATTCCAATATATCTGGTTCAAGTTATCATATCCCTTGGAAGTGCGAGTCGCAAAACTATTTCAGAAAGTAAAACTCATTTAGCACCCTGATGAGGCTAATACATCCAGAATGTCCTCACAAAAACATCCTTATCTGTTAACAGACCATTCATAATGCAAAAATATAGAATCGATATACGATTTAAGATCTTACCACTAAAAAAACATTGATTGTTATTTCTTACAATAAGAAGTGTGTATTAAGAACAGAAAGAGTGGAATTGATAACTGAGGGTGGAAATGATCACAACAGTTAAATAAAGACAGTTGTCCTCCAGGGTGAGCCTTAATCATTTTGCCTTACCTGAGTGTTTTCAGTCAGACAACGGAATTAAAGTGCAACAGAGAAGCTGAGATACACATAACTCACACCTTAGAATAGACAAAAGATATATTCCAAAAGGTATATTCCATCAGGCACTTGTTTTTCTGAAACTGAAGGAGTGTCGCTAAGTAACACTAGTTAATAAATCATCCATTAACAAACGTAACTCTGGATGATAGAGCTGTTTTCTGCCTTCAATTCCATATAACAAAATATTGTTACCAAAGTATTTCCTACAACAGAATGAAGTAAATTTTTAAATTGTTATTCAAGCACAAACCTGCAGATGTAAATTACTTGCATATGTTGAGCAAATTGAGCCTGATATATTGTGACCTGCTAAAGAAAAACTTACGGCGATCACACATTGATTAAAATTCAATTTTTCAGAAAATACAGTTTTTTTCCATAAATTTAGGATAAGTAAAAATTAACAAAGAGAACAGATTATTTTGATTTTCTTTTTTAAAGTGCCAGTATATATTGGACAAAGAAAAACAGGATAATTTTTCAACAAAAAATTGTATAACGAACCTCTTAAAATGCAACAAAAACAGAAGTTGCTTGAAAAGCTCAGCAGGTCTGACAGTATCTGTGAAGACAAATCAATGTTAATGTTTCAGGTTGAGTGACCCTTCCTCAGAAGAGTCTGGGCCAGAATCGTTAACTTTGAGTTCTCTGCACAGATGCTGCAGACCTGCTGAGCTTTTCCAGCAACATCTGTTTTTGTTTCTGATTTACAGCATCTACAGTCCTTTCAGCTTTTAATTAGTCTTCCGAAATGCAAGCTTTTTAAAAAAGATATGATTGTGTTAAATAAATTATTACATGAAACAGGCTAGGACTAATTTATTATGGCAATTTCTCTTCGAGAAAATTACCACAAAAATATTGGAGTTGTACATTTTCTTGGAGATTTTGACTAATGCACACTCTCCTCTCATGAAGATGTCAACTATGGACTAAACCAAGCACTGCCTGGTACTGCTCAAAACAAATCTGAACTTCATGAGTATCAAGATGACATAACATGGGAGGGATTTATCATTATTGAGTGCAATTTTTTCCCTCATTGTAAGGGAAAATTCACATCAATAGTTGCTAGAGAGTGTTTATCCCTAACCCAAGACGAGTCAGATCCAGAAACACTTCAATGGTTGTTTTAATTGAGATCAGCTGACAGCATATCCATTAGATAGAACCTCAGACCATTCTGCCTTCTGTAGGCATTCCATAAACTGTCTTGGAAGGTTAACTTTAAACTGCGGTTACCATTTTTGACAGAAAATAGATGTTGAGATAAATGTAAGAGCAACTTGTCAATAGTCTGAATAGAAAAATGTTTTATTATCTTTCACATGCTCTTATTACATGTCATGTTATCCAATGCTAGGATCCCAGCTGTTGGTGTTACTGGGCACGTCAGATCCCACAGTGAAATCTACTGTGGTAGATTGTAAGTTATAGTTTTTTGCAGTTGGGTTATCATGGTCAGAATTTCAAAACTGAGATTGATAGATTTTAATCAGACAATGTTTAAAAAACCAAAACAAGGAGACCACGCTAAGATATAGTTCAGGATGAGGAAGTGCCAGTGTAGGACTGGGGTGGACAAGGTCAATTTTTTTTTAAGAGAGTTGATGTGGTTGTGGGTGACCAGATGAAGGTTTCCAGGATTATCAGGAGGATTACCAAGACTTAATTATGAGGCAAATAATGGTAAGGGTGCTAGTTAAGATTGGCCAATAGCTATGAGGGCTCACATTTAAAATTCATCAAATAAACTAAAAGGAGGTTATAAATAAATAGTATTCTCTGATAAAACCAATTATTGAATTGATTCTTGTAATTATTTTCATTGAAGTTGAATATTAGTTGGAAAATAAACAGAAAGAGTAAAGCAAAGGGGGACTAAGAAACAAAAAAAGATGAAACATCCTCACAGTTACAATGAACCAAGAGATCTGTTTGAGCCTTGTGACATTCTATGATTCCATAAAACTTTACGCTGCAGTTTGCTTTTTTTCGGAAGCTTTAAAACCTAAATGCCCTGAACAAGTAGAAACCAACTACTTATTTTTAAGGATCACTATACTTACACCAACACCTTCTCAAAGGCAGTAGAAATAAGCAATAAATGCTGACCCAGTCAGTGACACTCATACCTCATGAAAAATCATTATAATCCCTGTTTAGATCTGAATTTACTGAACAATCCCAGTGGATAAGATTTCCCCTTTTTATAGTTTTTCCTTTAACAATCAAATCAAAACCAATGCACGCAGGGGGTATTCACTCAGAGTTGTGGTTGTGTTCCTGAATAACCTGATGTTTAGTAAAATGACTTGAAGTGAATTGTTGTCTCCCTGTTAAATTGAGAGTTCAGTTCCTTCAGATTTTGCTTGAAATAAAGAGTATACAAGTTGAAAAACTGTACCATTTATGTACAGCACTGCATTTTGAGCTGAGAGGATTTACAAAATTAAATAGATCATTCCATATAAAACACCACTGAACAAAACGGCTTTAAAAATTTAAAACATAAGGTCGCCTGTATTTTTAAATGGTGTGGCCTCCATCTAGTGGCAAAAGTTAGTCAGTGCAGAATTTAATTTAACTCGTTCCCATGCTATGACCCAGTGTTATGTTCTCCCAATCTTCTCCCAAACTTTGATCTCCCAATCTAATTGTGCAATACCTCCCAATTCTGTACAGGCCTGGATTAAGAGATCCATTTGTGTGCTACACCAAGGACAGAGAATTGCTGATTTTAATGCCCTTGTTTCATCTGATGATTCCTCCTCATATCCTTGTAATTTATATTCGCGCTCTCGCATCTACTTGCAGTGGGGTAAGGGATCAAATGGTCTGCAGGTTGGATCCCAAGCAGCTCAAAATGGTTTCCCAAATGGCAAAGTAGTGCTCAAGGAATATTGCCAAATACCATTCTGAAACCATAACAGCTGATTGGGATGTCTCCTACAAACTCTGCAATCTACAGCCTCCATCACAAACTCACCTGCAACCGTCCCCAAAAATTGAGACAATGAAGAGCATTTCTCTAGTCACTTATCAAGGTGGAACAGTTATGAACATGAACAAATGAAAATAAAATCCATTGTTAATATGGAATCCAACAGCATATAATTTCCTATAATAAGGAACGGTAATAAAATGGGCAATCTGTAGGATTTCATTGCACCAAAGGGAGAGGTGGATGTGCCATGTGTTCCTCTGAAAGAGGAGACCATTCAGCCTATTGAGCCTATGCCAGCTCTTTGCAGGGCAATCCAGTCAGTCTGAGTTTAAGTCTTCTACTCTGTCACAGTGGTCATAGGATTTCCCACAAGGGTCCATCCGATGTGGAACTCATTCACCATCACCACTTTCATCAACCTTATGGAAAGTATAATGTGGCTTTGGAGGTGGATGGCAGTGGACAACTTATTCCCCAAAATGGAGACAGAGAGATCAAGGAAAGGAAGGGAAGTGTTGGAAATGGACAATGTGAAAGTTATAGAGGAGTGAACTCGGAAGCAAAATGAACACATATTTCAAGGTGCAGGCGAGAGCTTGAAGCAGCACTAAAACAGTTATCAATGTATCGAAAAGAGAATTGTGGGACGGGGCCAATGTAGGAGTGGAACAATGATTCAGCCAAACAGAGGAGAGTGGTGGTGGATAGGGATTGTTCAATCCACTTGGCTGAATTTGTTCTCTCACTGAACAATTTCTCGTTTAATTTATCTCACTTCTGCCAAGTCACAGGAGTAGCTGTGGGCACCCACAGGCCTGCTTCTTTATGGGGTCTGTGGAACAAATCTTGTTCCAAAGCCACTGACTCCCATAACTACATTCGCTAGAGACTTACATACCCTACATCCTGTAAGGATTCCACACCATTCACCCAGTTTCTTTGCCTACATCGTATCTGTTCAGGTGATGCCACCTTCCAAAATGGCTTGCTTCTGCCATAACTGTGATTTGAGGGCCCTCAACTGCATCTGACCTATGACCTGTGCTTCCATCCTTGCTCCTTCACATTACTCACAACAGAATGATTAGGTTCTTTGTCTTCACTTTTCCTGCCACCAGCCTCCACATTCAAAGGATCCTTCTCCAACATTTCGGACAACTCCAGCACAACACCACCACCGAACACATCTTTCCCTCACTCCCCCGATTGTATTTCACAGGGACATTCTAGTCTATTCCTTAACCTCCAACAGCACCTCAGAAAGTGCAACACCTGTCTCTTCACCTCCTTCTTTTTCACATCCAAGGACCTAAACAGTCTTTTCAGGTGAAGCAGCATTTTACCTGTACCTCCTCCAATCTTGTGTGTTGTATTCACTGCACCCAATGTGGCCTAAGCTACATTAGAACATAGAAAAGTACAGCACAGAACAACGATGTTGTCCCAAAGATTATTCTTAATCTAAAATAAAATACCCTAACCTACACACCCCTCAATTCACTGCTGTCCATGTGCATGTCTAGCGGTCACTTAAATGTCCCTAATAACTCTGCTTCGACCACCACCGCTGGCAACGCATTCCATGCTTTCACAACTCTCTGCATAAAGAACCTACCTCTGATGTCTCCTCTATACCTTCCACCTAATATCTTAAAACTATGACCCCTTGTGCCAGTCAATCCTGCCCTGAGGAAAAGTCTCTGGCTAGCAACTCTATCCATGCCTCTCAGTACCTTGTATACCTCGAGCAGGTCACCTGTCTTTCTCCTTCTCTCCAGAGAGAAAAGTCTGAGCTTAGTCAACCTTTCTTCATACAATAAGCCTTCCAGTTCAGGCAGCATCCTGGTAAACCTTCTTTGCACCCTCCCCAAAGCCTCCATATCTTTCCTATAGTAGGGAGAACAGAACTGGACACAATATTCCAAGTGTGGTCTCACAAGGGTCTTGGACAGCTGCATCAAAACTTCACGACTCTTAAACTTGATCCCCTATTAATGAAGACCAAAATACCATGTGCTTTCTTAACAGCTCTATCCACTTGGGTGGCAACTTTGAGGAATCTATGCACTTGAACACCAAGATCCCTCTGTTCCTCCAAGTGCCAAGAATCCTGCCTTTAGTCCTATATTCAGTACTAAAGTTTGATCTTCCAAAATGCATCACTTCACATTTCAGTCATAGAGATGTACAGCATGGAAACAGACCCTTCAGTCCAACACGTCCAAGCCGACCAGATATCCCAACCCAATCTACTCCCACCTGCCAGCACCCAGCCTATATCCCTCCAAACCCTTCCTATTCATATAATCATCCAAATGCCTCTTAAGTGTTGCAATTGTAGCAGCCTCCACCACTCCCTCTGGCAGGTCATTCCATACACGTACCACCCTCTGCGTGAAAAAGTTGCCCTTAGGTCTCTTTTATATCTTTCTCTGTCACCCTGAACCTATGCCCTCTAGTTCTGGACTCCCCGACCCCAGGGAAAAGACTTTGTCTATTTATCCTATCCATGCCCCTCCAAATTTTGTAAACCTCTATAAAGTCACCCCTCAGCCCCCAACGCTCCAGGGAAAACAGCCCCACAGCCTGTTCAGCATGTCCCCATAGCTCAAATCCTCCAACCCTGGCAACATCCTTGTAAATCGCTTTTGAACCCTTTCAAGTTTCACAACATCTTTCCGATAGGAAGGAGACCAGAACTACACGCAATATTCCAACAGTGGCCTAACCAATGTCCTGTACAGCCGCAACATGACCTCCCAACTCCTATACTCAATACTCTGACCAATAAAGGAAAGCATACTAAACGCCTTCTTCACTATCCTGCGACTACAGTTTCAAGGAGTTATGAACCTGCACTCCAAGGCCTCTTTGTTCAGCAACACTCCCTAGGACCTTACCATTAAGTGTATAAGTCCTGCTAAGATTTGCTTTCCCAAAATGCAGCACCTCGCATTTATCTGAATTAAACTCCATCTGCCACTTCTCGGCCCAACTGGCCCATCTGATCAAGATCCTGTTGTAATCTAAGGTAACCTTCTCCACTGTCCACTGCACCTCCAATTTTGGTGTCATCTGCAAACTTACTAACTAAGGATAACTCCATCTGCTATTTCTCAGCCCAGGTCTACATCCTTCTATGTTGTGCTGCAGCCTGCAATAGCCCTCGATACTATCGACGGCACCTTCAACATTTGTGTCATCGGCAAATTTACTAACCTATCCTTCAACCTCCTCATCTAAGTCATTTAGAAAAAACTACAAAGAGTAGAGGCCCAAGAACAGAGCCCTGTGGGACACCACTCACCACTGACATCCAGGCAGAACACTTTCCATTTACAACCGCTTTCTCCCAATCTTCTCCCAAACTTTGAACCACTCTCTGCCTTCTGTCAGCCAATCATTTTTGAATCCAGACAGCCAAATCTACCTGTATCCCATACTTCCTGACTTTATGAATGAGCCTACCATGGGGAACCTCATCAAATGCCTTGCTGAAGTCCATATACACCACATCCACTGTTCGACCTTTGTCGACCTGTCTGGTCACCTCCTCAAAGAACTCACTAAGATTTGTAAGGAATGACCTGCCCCTCACAAAGCCATACTGACTGCCTTTAATCACGCTATGCTTTTCCAAATAGTCATAAATCCTATCCCTCAGAATTCTTTCCAAAACTTTGCTGACCACAGACGTATGTCTGGTCTGTAATTACCAGGGATTTCCCTATTCCCCTGCTTGAAAAGAGGAACAACATTCACTTTCTTTCAATCCTCCGTGGAGAGTGATGAAGCAAAGATCTTCACCATCAGCTTAGCAACCTCCTTTCTCACTTCCCGGAACAACCTAGGATAAATCTGGTCTGGCCTTAGGGACTTATCAATCTTAATGTTTGCCAAACTTCACAGCACTGGAGAAACCAAATGCAAACTGGGTGACCACTTTACAGAATATCTCTGGTCTGTGCGCAACTGTGACCCTGACCTTCCTGCAGCCAGTCATTTTAACACAGCATCCTGCTCGTGTGCCCACATGTCTGTCCTCAGCATGCTGCAATGCTCCAGTGAATTACAGCACAAACTGGAAGAACAACTTTACATCTTCAGAGCAGGCACGTTACAGAGTTCTGGATTTAATATTGAGTTCAATGCCTTCAAATTGTGAACCGACTCCCATTCCTTCCCTTTTGTTACCTTTTCTTGTTACATTCCCTGTCACCCTCTGTCCTCTCCCTCTACCCCCCTGGGGCTGTCTGTTGTTTCCAGTCTGGCAGTTAGACACACTTCTTACTCTGAACTATCAACATCCTCGCTCTCCCAGCAGTCTACCCTTTCCCAACTATTGTATAACTACTGCCCTTCCATACTTCAGTTCTGATGAAGAGTCATCTGGACTCGAAACGTTAGGTTGGTCTCTCCCCATGGATGCTGCCGGACCCCTGTTATACTCTTGCAAAAACAGAGCTTGTGTCTGTCCCATAATAATCTTTTTTGAATCAATCAATTATATGGCTTGGTAATAGAGATTCAAGAATAATAACCCTGCATAGTTGAACAGTAAAAAGAATTGTACATATGTTTTTGTTGAAGTCCATCACACGATTTCTATTCCATAAACTTCATATGAAGTTACTTACCCAAATTGTTATTCTGTCTTGTTTGGCTACAGTTTGAACTCAGATCAGAAAAATGGGAGAAATGCTAATTTTTCAGATGATTTCTTTTGGGCCTTTGTTGGGATAAGTTGCAGTAGCCTTATTCAAATTTATTTTGGATAGATCCACAAAATATAAGTCTAGTCTTTATGTGGCTCGGTGGTCACTGTGGACCTAAAAATATGGTACCCGGAACCAGATTTCAGGATTTTTAGTTCCCCCAGTATTTCTTAAAGGATGCAAAATGGCAGTGATTATGAGCCCATTACCTGCACTCCTGACCTGGCTGGATACATTGAGGGATAAGCATCTCCTAATCCTCTGCAATTTTACTGGAATCAGCCAGGCTCTTCAAGGAATCGTACATCACAGCCCCTCAGAGATATCTTGAGCCATCATCTGGATGAAGGTACCTTTGAAAGGTAAGTTGAAAAGGTTTTATCCATTTCCCCTTGCCATCCTTTGCTCTTCTTCCCATTTCACATTGTCCCTCAAATCCTGGATCCCAAACTATACCCTTCTACTGATGCACTATAGCCTTTAACCTACCGCCCATGTTGTCTCATAACCTGATAACTGCCTATGGCAATTCAATGCTATTCACTCATTATATACTCTATTAAGGGGCTCATTAATTAATTATTGCCATGTGTGAAAACGCTTTAAAGCATTCATTAGTACTTTCTGAAAAAATAACTTTTAACTATACAAGTGTCAGTCACAAATGAATAATTTTTTTTATTGATTCAAAGGATGCAGACATTGTTAAATGAGCATTCATTGTCCAAAACTAATTGTGCAGAGGGCAGTTAAGAGTAAAACACATTGTTTGAGTTTGGAGTAACAGGTAGGCCAGACGAAGTCAGGATCCCAGATTCTTTCCATAAAGGATATTGGTAAACCATATGGACTGTTACAGCAATCTCCATTGGTTATATTGTCACCACTGACTTACTTTTAATTTCAGATTTTTATTAATTCAAATGTCAGCATTTGTGGATGAAACCTATATCCCCATAACATTAGCGTTTTGGATTATGAATGCCACAGCCTCCCAATGCATTATAAAACTTGGCTGAGAACATGAACAATGAGTAGTTTGTCGGAAACATTGCTTGATTTACAGTGCTATCTGAAATCGAATTCACAATTGCTCAGTGTTTACTTACATAAGCAAAAGTAGTGTTGAGTGCTTGCCATTTCTATTATTAATACTTACTTCAAAGGCCTGGTGAACCCTTATTTATAGGGGTTTCACAAAAGCATTTTTGTTTTCAGAAATCTATGGGAGACAGTTTTAAAAAAAAATTATTTTTCTCACAGTTTTGTTACTATAAGGTCAGATGGTTTTGTATAGAGCATATACTGAGTTAATGAGCATGTATGTGCTATATTTTGACAGAGGGTGTAAGGTGCAATGCAAGTTGGTAGAAAAATGTAAGTTGGCTTGGAGTACAAGAAACCATGCAGTGTGGGTAAAGGGTCTTTGATTGGCATGATGGACAGATTTAGAAGCATTGGTTTAAATGGAAGGTCTGAGGGACCATGAGGATCGGTTCGGGAGAATATGTTGGCATGGAGTGTGAGGAGTTGAGATGTGGGGGCTAGACAACTTGTTTTCTGTTTTATTTCCTTTATGACAATGCTGAAGTGGGTCTTTTAACAGCCCTCTTCATTCCCAGTGGCCTCTGGGAATGCATCTAAATTCTTTCCAGAGGCAAACAGAGCGAAGGGCTTTTGCCCGAAATGTCGATTTCAGAGCTCCTTGAATGCTGCCTGAACTGCTGTGCTCTTCCAGCACCACTAATCCAGAATCTGGTTTCCAGCATCTGCAATCAATGTTTTTACCTCGTTGATTTTAACCCTACTGCGAATCCTCTTGCAAGGATGCTTGCCTTGAAGAATTTTCCTCCTCTCTCTACAAGAATCTCAGGGAGTCCCTCTCCCACTGCAACTCCCAGGTCACTTCCTCTGTCCTGAAGCTCTTCAACCATGTCGTGCCTCATTTCCCCTTCCCCCACCTCACCCTAGTTCCAAACTTCCAGCTCATCATTGTCCCCATGACTTGTCCGGACTTGTCCTACCTGCCTATCACCTTTTCCACCTATCCACTCCACCCTCTCCTCCCTGACCTATCACCTTCATCCCCTCTCCCACTCAGCCATTGTACTCTATGCTATTTTCTCCCCACCCCCATCCTCCTCTAGCTTATCTCTCCATGCTTCGGGCTCACTGCCTTTATTCCTGATGAAGGGCTTTTGCCCAAAACGTCAATTTCAAAGGTCCTTGGATGCTGCCTGAACTGCTGTGCTCTTCCAGCACCACTAATCCAGAAGCTGTAGGTTCTTGTCTTCGGATCTTCCTGTGTCTTCTTTTCTCCTTGTTAGAATTTTTTGTGTTACAAGTTACTGATTGAAAAGGGACTTTTAAGAGAGATATTTTTTCAAGTAGTCTCTTACATGCCAGGACATGGCAGATCTCCTCCCAACTGTACAATTTTCCCTGGTCATATACTCCAGAGCATCAGATTGTGCCATTGGCTTTTAAGATTGTCAATATTCTCAATTCAATCTTGATTGGAATTTGATATGTTTCAGATATAATTTAAACTAATTGGCCAAATTCACATTTGTTTTTGTCTCCAGGCAACAAACTACTTGAGTTGTTCAACTCAGTGTTACATACATTGTTGCCTTAATGAGAATACTTAGTGCTGTTTGGTAGTTCTGCTGCTTTTAAGTCTCTTAAAGGAACACCCACATCTTCATAACACATGCAACTCTCTTCTGAACACCTAATTCAGCATGCACAATGCCTCCAGAGCACTGCTCTAGTGGTTGGCAGTGATCAAACACTCACTAGTACTGGGATCTTCCAGTGCTCATGCTGCGGGTGCCAGTTTTAAAACCTGAGCCATGCACCATATCAAACAATTCCAGCCTGGTCTGAAGTATCAACCCAGGTCAGGAGGAACATGCAGGAAAGCTGCAAGAGGTTAATGACCTTCTGTTCTCTGCCAGGCTAAGTCCTACACCTTGACTGTTCATTGCTACCAAACATGAAAAGCTGATGACAAGGCATAGATGTTGTGAGCAACCAAGTAAGTACAAAGTGAATGACTGCGAAGAATGAAAGCAGCGAGCTCTGAGAGATATGCATTTCCAGTACATGAGATAGGTAATCTCCTTGCGATCAGAGTGGCAGCAACATTGTAATGCAAGGTCTTGGTGAGCTCTGAAGGTGCAGTGTTAAAGTACTGAACTGCATTAAAAGTGAGTCCCAATTGTGCTCCAATGACACTGGTGTTTGGCTGATGTGAACCCTGTGGAAGGAGAGTGCAGAGAATGCTGCCTGTGGAGTGTATTCTGAGGTGTTGGGAAATGCTGACCAGGATAGAAACTGGAGAAGATGCTTTTGGGCTGGAGTTGTCAGTTATCTGCTCAAACATTCATATTGAGAACTGTTACCAACTAGTTTCTCTGCACTGCCTGGGAAACTAGCAAACCGCATATGAGTAAGGTGACATTGGGTAATAAAAATGTGAATATGTGTAAATGGGCCTCTCACTGCTCATTAGTAAGATCCTTGTCTTCTATTAAGACTTTAAAGTGGAAATTCTGACTTTTCTTTCCTCACATCGAGAATCTCATTTTTCTGTTTTCACCATATTTTGCCAACTGACCTGTCAATGTCCATGTCATTCAAGGGCTGGAAAGATTCTGCCCATTGTTTCTTTGAAGTTAATTTCATAATCTACTCTTTGATTTTGTGCTACGTATAATACAAAATTTCAGCATCACATAATTTAGTGACATTAAATTACACCAACTGCTACCAAAATGTTAATCTCCTCAGATTTTAAATCAAAGTGCCTAGAATGAGAGATTGAGTGAGCAAAATTTCCAGGCTCTACACTTTTCACTTTTATTGAGATATAAATTACATCACTGCAGAGTCTTGTCTGATCAGAAAATAGTCTTCTAAGTTGAAAATGGCATTTTAAATCAATTGCACCTTTAATAAATCATATAATTAAAGTAAAAAATATCACTATTTGTGAAGGGTAAAATCTGCCAATCCAACACACAACCCCACATCAATGTAGCTAAATATAATTTATTATGCTTCCACACAAAACATCTTTTGACCTACACTGTGACCACTATAGTAATTAATGTGCATTTTTCCATGTAGTGTCAGCATTCACATTATTCCACAAAATACAAACTGGCCCAAAATCATTTGGCTGTAAATTTCTACTCATTCTATCATTCTTTAGTCTTCAAATATGTCTATTTTTAATATATTGTACCACAAATATAAGTCCTTTAAAAATAATAGTAACATTGTGCAGACTATATACTAAGTCCTTGGTACAATCAGGGAACTTTATGAAAAGAATTTTGAATGAACAGAAAACATTCAGTTGAACCCATTTAGCATTTTGCGACAGATATTAATAATTAAATACATTGAAACCAACTAAACTATTTGACATTATATAGTTTCAATTATCAATGTAACCACTGTATGATATATACTTAATGAAAAAAATTAATATTTAAAAAAGATGCCAATACACCAGCGTACTGGGAAAAAATAAAATTAGAGTAAAAAGTGCAGTTTGTCCTCAAGGCTTGCACAATTCTCTCGCTCTCTCTCTGCCTGTTTTTCATAAAGCTTGGCAGATTTTTTCTTGCAAAACAAAAGCTAAAATCTTGTTGATACAATTATTTGCCCCAAAAACATTATATTTCAAATTTATGTTGCAGAAATAAAATATTTTTTGATTTGTAGCAGAATAATCAATAGTCATATACATATAACAATTACATAAATATGTCAACATTACTTTGATACAAGAGAAATTAAAATTGTGTGATAAGTACTGCTTCATTTTCTTATATGCAACAATTAGATTATAATGAATACTTGATTGTTGGAAGATTGGATATGCTCAGAGAAGGTTAGAGGTATATGCAGATAATTTGAGATCAACACTACACTGAAAACTTGTAAAAAATCACTCTCTCAAAACTTTGGTGTCAATGGATTCATTAGTTCTTATGCACTTTAGCATCATAATTAGTTTGTTAACCAAAGTATATTAAATTTACAATTCATATTTACTGCAGGAATGCAACAATAATTTAGATGTTTATATATGTTTACTTGCACATTTTGAAATAGATACCTACAACAAAACACTCTACAATAAAGCAAGTGAAAATATACTTGGATATTTGAGTGCTTTGAGTTTTAGTGACAGTTAACTAAAAATGATCACCAGCCATTCTAAGAAGTCAAGGAAAGTTAAAAGTCGACAAAATTCAGTTTACAATGTAATCAATTAAATTATTTGATTGCAAAAAAAAAAGGGAGATTTAGTTTGGAAAAGCAACAGAGTTTCTGCCTGAAAGAAAAACAGTCCAGCTCGGTTCAAATTACAGATGTAAAAATGCAGAGTTTGTGCAGCTGTGATAATGTGACAGCCTTTCTCCATCCAATGTGACAATTTTCAGGGAAATAAACATAAATCAATGGAATAAACCCTCCATTGGTCATACTGTTATGATAAAACCCATATCCAGTATTTGGGACTTAATACAGGGAGTCTTGAAATACTTATGCCATAGCCTTTTAAAACATATATGCACATCTATATACACTTAACTTCAATCAATCGTCTTTTCCATTTTCAACACTGCAAAATCAATTGTTTCAATAACTACGGATAATAAGGTATTTATTTAATTAAAATGAACAGATATTGATGCAGACTACAATCCTGTACTCCATACCATAAAAAGGCATATATTCTGCAGATATAGATACTCCACCACTTCTGACTGTCTGACATCTGTTTAGGTGTGTTGGAATATAGTATTCTTAGTTTGTAACATTTTGTTCACCATGGATACCATGGAGATGTTCTAGTCTTGCTAGCAGTTATCAAAGAAAGACAACATAATTTGCAGGGATCAGTCCTGTTTTCCCTTCATATGTTCCTTGTAGCCAACCTGGTTCCACTGATGCATGTACTAAAACAAACAGAATGAGACTGATTACTGCATTTTAACTTTAAATCTTTATTGCTATTAAATCCACAATGTGCAGAAAATAATTTAAGCATTTTCCAAAAAAGTATGTATAAACTAATAGCTGGAGTTTTAAAATTGTTTTTAAATTGTACAAGTTGCAGGCATTACTAGCTAGACCAGCACTTGTGGTCTTGAACCACTGCAGTCTACGTGATGTAAGTGAATTTGTAGTCCTGTCAGGAAGTTAGTTCCAGAATTTGGATCCAGTGACAGAGGAGGAACAGCGATATTTTGCCATGTCAGGATAGTGTGTGGCTAGGAGGAGTACTTGTAATTGGCGTGATGGGTGTTACATGTTCTGCGATTACATGGGAAAGTGCTGTGGTGGTGTGAGGAGGGATTGGGACTGGACCAGAGTGTTCCAGAGAGAATGGTGCCTGTGGAGGCTGACAAGAGAGGGAAGAGGAACATATGCATGGTGGTGGTACCCTGCTGGACGTGGTGGAAATGTTGGACAATGGCCCTTTGGCTGTGGATGATGATGTGATGTAAAGGAAGGACCAGTGGAACCCTATTGATGTTGTGGGAGGGAAGAGAGGGGCTGAGGGCAGAAGTGCAGGAGATGTGTCAGACACGGCTGAGGGCTCTGTCAACTACAGTGCTGGGGAATCCTCAGTTGAGGAAAAAGGTTGACTTTCCAGCAGAAGCTGGAATCATTTGAACAGAAGCAACAAAGACAGAGAAACAAGGGGAATGGAATGGTGTCTTTACAGGAAGTGGGGTCTGATGAAGCATAGTCTTCAGGTAATTATGGGAGTCAGTAGGTTTGTAGTGTATTTTCCAGATAACTAACCCAGTGTCATTAAAAAAGTTACTGTCTCCTAGTCTCATTTTCTTCACAGTTTCTGGGTCAAAATGTTGGGCCTTCCGAGGGAACCAGACTCAGTGTATCTACATTATACTTACAGCAACCAGTTGAAGAAAATGGCTTGTCACCACCTCACCAATTACAATTCGGTTGGGGAATAAATGTTGGCCTAGCAAGTGACGTTAATATTTGAAGAATGAACAAAATTGTCTAACCATATAGGCAAATACTTTATTTAATCTGCTCACAATTCTCTATATTACAGTGTTACATTTGTACTTTTTTCAATCTAAGTGGGCACATTTACAAATAGAGGGTACTTTGTAAGCACATAGCTGAAGTATCAATAATTTCTTCATCAACTTCCTCTAAAGCCATCAGGCATTGGAAATTTTTCACCAGTCTTTCATCAATTCCTGATGAAGGGCTTTTGCCTGAAACATCAATTTTCCTGCTCCTTGGACGCTGCCTGACCTGCTGTGCTTTTCCAGTACCACTCTAATTTTGATAAGGACATTACTGCAGATGGTTCTCAGGTTAGTTTTTTTTTAAATCTATAGGTTCACTACATCCTGTCACTGCCCCATCTGCAACTGACCTCCTCTCAGACATGTGGCTCTGATTCACACCCCTCTGCCAAACTAGTTTAAACCCTCCCAAATCACACGAGCAAATCTCCCACCCAGGACATTTGTGCCCCTCCAGTTCAGGTGCAACCCGTCGTTCACGTACAGGTCCCACCTTCCCCAGTAGGTATCCCGATGGTCTAGGTATCTGAAGCCCTCCCTCCTGCACCAGCCTCACAGCCACATCTTAAGCTGCATTCACTGACTGTTCCTCACCTCACTATCTCGTGGCACCGGTAACAAACCCAGGGTCATTACTGTACTCATCCTGCTCTTCAGCTTCCAACCTAACTCTCTGCAGTCACTTTTTAGATCCTCAATCCCTTTCCTGGCTATATCATTAGTGCCAATCTGTACCACAATTTCTGGCTGCTCACCCTCCCCCTTCAGATTCCTGTAAACTCGATCGGCGACATCCCACCCACTTAAAAACTTCCCGGCAGTCCTTCGCTCCTCCCTCACACCTCTCGGCAAAATTCTGGGTGGCAATCAGGGACTAGTGGTGTGCCCTTAGGGGCTGCAATTAGTCACAATTTACATTGAAGATTTAGAACTGGGGACCATGTAGTGTATCAAAGTTTACAGATGTCACTAAGATGAGTGGTAGAGCAAAGTGTGCAGAGGACTGTGAAACTTTGCAAAGGGACATAGATAGTTTAAGTGAGTGGGCAAAGGTATTGCAGATGGAGTATAATGTTGATGTGAAGTCATCCATTTCAGTAGGAATAACAGTAAAAGGGATTATTACTTGAATGGTAAAAGGTTGCAGCAAGCTGCTGTGCAGAGGGACCTGGGTGTCCTTGTGCATGAATCACAGAAGGTTGGTCTGCAGATACAACAGGTAATTAAGAAGGCAAATGCAATTTTGTCCTTCATTGCTAAAGGGATTGAGTTTAAAAGCAGAGAGGCTATGTTGCAGCTGGTGAGGGTGCTGGTCAGGCCACACCTGAAGTACTGCATGCAATTTTGGTCTCCTTACTTGGGAAGGGATGTACTGGCACTGGAGGGGGTGCAGAGGAGGTTCACTAGGTTGATTCTGGAGTTGAGGGGGTTGGCTTATGAGGACAGACTGAGTAGAGTGGGATTATATTCATTGAAATTCAGAAGAATGAGGGGGGATCTTGTAGAAACATGTAAAATTATGAAGGGAGTAGATAAGATAGAAGTAGAGAGGATGCTTCCACTGGCGAGTGAAACTAGGACAAGAGGGCATAGCCTCAAGATTAGAGGGATCAGATTTAGGACTGAACTGAGAAGGAACATCTTCACCCAGAGGGTTGTAAATCTGTGGAATTCCCTGCCCAGTGAAATATTTGATGTTACTTCAGTAAACGTTTTTAAAGATAAGATAGATTTTTTTTTATACAATAAAGGAATTAAGGGATACGATGAGTGGGTGGGTAAGTGGAGCTAAGTCAACGATCAGCCATGATCTTATTGAATGGCGGTGCAGGCTCGAAGGGCCAGATGGCCTACTCCTGCTCCTCATTCTGTGTTTTAATACATTTAGAAAAAATGTGTTCTCAGTTATTCTTTCACAGGACGTGGCTACTACTGTCTAAGTCAGCAATTCATTCTTAGAATCATGGAATCCCTACTGTGTGGAAACAGGCCCTTCGGCCCAACAGGTCCACACTGAAGAGCAACCCCCAAGACCCATTCCCCTACCCTAATTAACCCTTTAACCCCTGACTAATGCCCCTAACCTAGACATCCCTGAACACTATGGACTATTTAGCATGGCCAATTCACCCAACCTGCACATCTTTGGGTTGTGGGAGGAAACCAAAGCGCCCGGAGGAAACCCATGCAGACACACAGAGAATGTGCAAACTCTGCAGTCTGCACCGTCTGTTCATCTCTAGTTGCCCTAAAGAAGGTTGTGGTGAACCAGTTTCTTGAACAAGTGTAGGAGCCATTGGGAAGTAGTGACCATAATACAATAAGCTTCAATGTGCAATTTGAGAGGGAGAGGGTACAATCGGAAGTGACAATATTTCAGTTGAATAAAGGGAACTATGGAGCTTTATGAGGGAGTAGCTGGCCAAAGTTCAATGGTGCAATACCTTAGCAGGGATGACAGTGGAGGAACAATGGCGGATATTTCTGTGTATAATGGAGAAGTTGCAGGATCAGTTCATTCCAAACAGGAAGAAAGATCCTAGGAGGAGGCATGGGTGGCCGTGGCTGATGAGGGAAGTTAAGAAACATATAAAGTTAAAAGCGAAAAAGTATAACACAGCAAAGATAAGTGGGAAAACGGAGGACTGGGAAGCTTTTAAAGAACAACAGAGGATTACTAAGAAGGAAATACACAGAGAAAAAAAATGAGGTACGAAAGTAAACTGGCCAATAATATAAAGGAGGATAGTAAAAGCTTTTTTAGGTATGTGTAAAGCAAAAAAATGGTGAAGACTAAAATTGGGCCCTTGAAGACAGAAACAGGGGAATATATTACAGGGAACAAAGAAATGGCAGAAGAATTGAATTGGTACTTCAGATCGGTGTTCCTTGGGGAAGACACAAACAATCTCCCTGAGGTAACAGTGGCTGAAGGACCTGAACTGAAGGGAATTTATATTTGCCAGGAATTGGTGTTGGAGAGACTGTTAGGTCTGAAGGTTTATAAGTCCCTGGGGCCTGATGGTCTACATCCCAGGGTACTGAAGGAGGTGGCTCGAGAAATCGTGGATGCGTTGGTGATTATTTTCCAGAGTTCGATAGATTCGGGATCAGTTCCTGCGGATTGGAGGGTGGTTAATGTTATACCACTTTTTAAGAAAGGTGGGAGAGAGAAAGCAGGAAATTATAGACCAGATGGTCTGACCTCAGTGGTGAGAAAGATGCTGGAGTTTATTATAAAGGATGAAATTACGACACATCTGGATAGTAGTAACAGGATAGGTCACAGTCAGCATGGATTTATGAAGGGGAAATCATGCTTGACTAATCTTCTGGAATTTTTTGAGGATGTAACTCTGAAGATGGATGAGGGAGATCCAGTAGATGTGGTGTACCTGGACTGACAGAAAGCTTTTGATAAAGTCCCACAAAGGAGGCTAGTGAGCAAAATTAGGGCGCATGGTATTGGGGGCAAAGTCTTAACTTGGATTGAAAGTTGGTTGGCTGACAGGAAACAAAGAGTCGTGATAAACGGCTCCATTTCGGAATGGCAGGCAGTGACCAGTGGGGTACCGCAGGGAGCAGTGCTGGGACCGCAGCTTTTTACAATATATGTTAATATTATAGAAGATGGTATTAGCAATAACATTAGCAAATTTGCTGATGATACTAAGCTGGGTGACAGGGTGAAATGTGATGAGGATGTTAGGAGGTTACAGGTGACCTGGACAAGTTAGGTGAGTGGTCAGACAAATGGCAGATGCAGTTTAATGTGGATAAATGTATGGTTATTCACTTTGGTGGCAAGAACAGGAAGGCAGATTACTACCTAAATGGAATCAATTTAGGTAAAGGGGCAGTACAGAGAGATCTGGGTGTTCTTGTACACCAGTCAATGAAGGTAAGCATGCAGATACAGCAGATAGTGAAGAAGGCTAATAGCATGCTGGTCTTCATAACAAGAGGGATTGAGTATAGAAGCAAAGAGGTGCTTCTGCAGCTGTACAGGGCCCTGGTGAGACCACACCTGGAGTACTGTGTACAGTTCTGGTCTCCAAATTTGAGGAAAGACATTCTGGCTATTGAGAGAGTGCTGCGTAGGTTCACGAGGTCAATTCCTGGAATGGTGGGATTACCTTACACTGAAAGACTGGAGCAACTGGGCTTGTATACCCTTGAGTTTAGAAGACTGAGAGGGGATCTGATTGAGACATATAAGATTATTAAAGGATTGGACACTCTGGCGGCAGGAAACATGTTTCAATACGGGGTAGACCATTTAGGACAGAGATGAGGAGAAACTTCTTCACCCAGAGAGCGGTGGCTGTGTGGAACGCTCTGCCCCAGAGGGCAGTGGAGGCCCAGTCTCTGGATTCATTTAAGAAAGAGTTGGATAGAGTTCTCAGGGATTGTGGAATCAAGGGTCATGGAGATAAGGCAGGAACAGGATACCGATTAAGGATGATCAGCCATAATCATATTGAATGGTGGTGCAGGCTCAAAGGGTAGAATGGCCTACTCCTGCACCTATTGTCTATTGTCCTTGTGTTTTAGCTGAACCCATAAAGCTGCTGGGAGGAGAGTTCTAGGATTTTGACTGAAGTAAGGGTGATATCGTTCCAAGTCAAGATGCTGTGCAGCTTAGAACTTGGAGGTGGTTGTGGTGGTCCTTCCCTTGATCTGTTGTCCTTGTCCCTCTAAATCATAGAGATTGTAGGCATGGAAGGTGCTGCTGCAGGAGACTTGGGGAGTTGCTGAAGTACATCTTCAAGATGGTACACCTTACTAAATTGTGTATGGTTATTGGAAGGAGTGAGTGTTTAATTTTTGATGCCAATCAGGTGGTCTGCCTTGATTTATGTTAAGCTCCTTGAGTGTTAGAGTTACACTTGTGGCATAATGTGAATAATGTGATTGGTCACTCCCTTTAAAACATCATCAAAGTTCAGTGTGATTTTCTCTCCTTTCTGACCTGTTGGATGCTTCCAACATTTTTCATTTCTACTTCAGATTTCCAGCAAGTTGTATTTTTGCTTTTGTTTTGCCAATATAAAAGCTGCTTTACAATGATTTTTTTAATATTATGTTGTCTAAACCCCAAGGGATAAAAACAATCAGGAAAAAAAAAGAAAGAAATTGTTGAGACAACGAAAGGTGCTACAGAGTTAGTCATTACCATGTCCTGTGGGAAGTACAGTGATCTGGATCTGGTGTGGGATTTAATAACCTTTAATCTAAGTGCTACCAAGGGCATCTGGAATCATTTCAACCTGCTCACGAGAATGTTCCTCATACAAAAAAAAATCCTTTTATCCAACATGTTATGAGCTATAGTGAGAGGATGAATAGATGGGGGCTGTTTTCCCTGGAGCACCGGGGGCTGAGGGGTGACCTTATAGAGGTTTATAAAATGGGTAAACAGACAAGGTCTTTTCCCTAGGGCGGTGGAGTCCAGAACTTGAGTGCGTTGGTTTAGGGTGAGAAGGGAAAGATTTTAAAAGGACCTAAGGGGTAACTTTCTCGTGCAAAGGATGGTGCGTGTATGGAATGAGTTGCCAGAAGGAGTGGTGGAGACTGATACAATTACAACCTTTAAAAGGCACCTGGTTGGGTATATGAATTGGAAGGGTTTAGTGGGATACGGACCAAGTGCTGGTAAATGGGACTAGATTTATTTCGGATATCTGGTCGGCATGGGTGAGTTGGACCGAAGAGTCTGTTTTCAAGCTGTATGGCTCTATGACTTTACGACTGTATAATGGGAGAGGCTGGTGAACACAGAATTCTGTATTTTCATTGATCAGAAAGCTACTGATACTGTCCAATCAAGGAATGGTAGAATGATCTTGCTGCCAAGGAAACAAAATGCTTCATAATAGTGAGAGGATGAAGCTGGAGTGAAGGAAGGCCACAGTTAACAACTGCACTTTATAATTAACAGCAATATGTGAGAGTGAAACCGATAGGGAGCTCTGACCACACCACTCAGCAACAATTGATTGTGACAGCTTCTGAACGATGGGGCTTCTCTGATCAACAAACAAATCTGATACAGCAATTCCATAAAAATTATTTTTGAAGCACTGCTTAGAGTTGATATTAGAGATGGTGATATCTTTCAGTACAGAATTGAACTGAAGGCTGTGTTATGGCTGGAGGAATTAAATGTGGACATACTTTCAGTCTGTGCAGTATCGCATTAATTAAAATGACTGTGTCATAATGTTGTGTACAGCTTAGAGCAGGGTGTATGCTTTGAAAATTTATAATGAAAGCAAAGATAGTAGAAACAGGTTGTAAATGCCAGTCATTGGTTAGAAACAAGAGTTAGAATTGGGAAGTGGTGAAAAAGGCAGAAGAGAAGTTAACTAAAGCTGAACAAGAGACCAAAAATGGTAATTGTGCAAAGCAACAGAGAAACTGAGGCACTATAAAAGATATTAGCCCAGAAAAAAAAATCTTGGGTGTAGCACAGTTCACTTGATCAAGATTATTTATTAAAATGAAATTTCAATTCAATTTACTGAGCAATTTCTAATTGGATTATGCAAACTTTTAATTATATATAAATTTTAAATAAACATGAAACCATTCATAAATCAGAATGCATTTGAAAATATGACCTGTGCCTTCCAGATAAAGACAACCGTGAGGAAGAAACTCGCAAAAACAATTAATTATACAGTACTTGAACTGCAATTGTTTTTTTTTATTTTAGCACAAGAACTCTAATATAGATTTGCTTAATACTCACCATTAGTGAATATTGCTCCCTGTGGGAAAGAAAGTTCATGACTGTGCTCGGCTTTACAAGCATACATAGCTTTGGCTTGGCTGTTTCAAAGAAAAATATCAATCATAAAACACATGCAGTGCATTACTAATAAGTAGAAAAATTTATTTTATTACATTTTAACAAGATATTTCCATGAGCCATTATATACAACCTACAATATAAATATTTTTAATCTTCCTGTACAGTCGATGGTGCTTTTAATTTAAATGTAAACCTGTCATACAATCACAATTTTTAAAAAAATTTAGTTATCAAAATATCAACTTGTTAACTGCAATTATGGCCTGGTTGCTATCTCAAGAAATTTTGTATGTGCCTGCTGCTTCCTACTATGCACCGATTGTTCATGAAGCTTTGATTAAATGAATAATCGAAGATAACTTTCAAACACTGAAACGCCACTGAAAAGAAATGGCATGTCTCACAAAAAGTGTTAGTCATGAGGGCATGAGAATACAACATTTTTCCCTCTGAAAACAGTTAATTTTAAAGAAGTGTTTATTTAATTAATCAAAAGGCACATAAACATATACATGTGCATAATCCAAACTGTTTTTCAATAATTTTTGCATTTGTGTTTGGGTAAGTTTGTGTTTTGTAATAAACCAACTAAGTTTTGCTGACAAAGGAAACTAAACTGACTTATGCTTCATACTGAACCTGACAGTCTGAGACCCACATATTTAGCTACATTATTAAACTCATAGAACACAGAACGTTACAGCGCAGTACAGGCCCTTCAGCCCTCGATGTTGCACCGACCTGTGGAACCAATCTGAAGCCTTTCTAACCTACATTATTTCATTCTCATCCATATATTTATCCAATGACCATTGAAATGCCCTTAAAGTTGGCGAGTCTACAACTGTTGCAGGCAATGTATTCCACGCCCCTACTGAGTAAAGAAACTACTTCTGACATTGCTTTAAATTGAGGGGTGATAGATATAGGAACAATGTCCCTTCGTGCTAGCCATCAGCATCTGAGGAAAAAAGCTCTCACTGTCCACCTTATCTAACCCACTGATTATCTTCTATGTCACAATTAAGTTGCCTCTCAACCTTCTTATGTCTAACGAACACAGCCTCAAGTCCCTCAGCCTTTCCTCATAAGACCTTCCCTCCATACCAGGCAACATAGTAAATCTCCTCTGCACTCTTTCCAAAGCTTCCATATCCTTCCTATAATGGGGTGACCAGAACTGTACGCAATACTCCAAATGTGGCTGCACCAGAGTTTTGTACAACTACAGCATGACCTCATGGTTTCGAAACTCAATCCATAAGACCATAAGACATAGGAGTGGAAGTAAGGCCATTCGGCCCATCGAGTCCACTCCGCCATTCAATCATGGCTGATGCGCATTTCAGCTCCACTTACCAGCGTTCTCCCCGTAGCCCTTAATTCCTCTAGACAACAAGAATCTATCAATCTCGGCCTTGAAGACATTTAGCGTCCCGGCTTCCACTGCACTCCGTGGCAATGAATTCCACAGGCCCACCGCTCTCTGGTTGAAGAAATGTCTCCGCATTTCTGTTCTGAAATGACCTCCTCTAATTCTAAGTCTGTGTCCACGGGTCCTAGTCTCCTCGTCTAATGGAAACAATTTCCTAGCATCCACCTTTTCCAAGCCATGTATTATTTTGTACGTCTCTATTAAGTCTCCCCTTAATCTTCTAAACGAATACAATCCCAGTATCCTCAGCCGTTCCTCATATGCTAGACCTGTCATTCCAGGGATCATCCGTGTGAATCTCCGCTGGACACGTTCCAGTGCCAGTATGTCCTTCCTGAGGTGTGGGGACCAAAACTGGACACAGTACTCCAAATGGGGCCTAACCAGAGCTTTATAAAGTCTTAGTAGTACATCTCTGCTTTTATATTCCAACCCTCTTGAGATAAGAGACAACATTGCATTCGCTTTCTTAATCACAGACTCAACCTGTATGTTTACCTTTAGAGAATCCCTTTACCAATAACAGCTAACACATCATATGCCTTCTGAACAACTCTATCAACCTGGGTGGTAACTTTCAAGGATCTATGTACTTGGACACCGAGATCTCTCTGTTCATCCACACTACCAAGAATCTTACCATTAGCTCAGTATTTGCATTCCTGTTGCACCTTCCAAAGTGAATCACCTCACATTTTTTCACATTAAACTCCATTTGCCACCTCTCAGCCCAGTTCTGCAGTTTATCTATGTCTCTCTGTAACCTACAACATCCTTTGTCACTATCCACAACTCTACCGACCTTCGCGCCATTTGCAAATTTACTAACCCATCCAGGTCGTTTATAAAAATGGCAAACAGCACTGGACCCAAAACAGGTCTTTGTGGTACACCACTAGTTACTGAACTCCAGGATGAACATTTCCCATCAACCACCATTCTCTGTCCTCTTTTCTGATCCAAACCGCTAAATCACCCTCAATCCCATGCCTCCGTACTTTATGCAATAAGATGGGGAACATTATCAAACACCTTCCTGAAATCCATATACACCACATCAACCACTTTACCCTCATCAACCACTTTACCCTCATCCACCTGTTTGGTCATCTTCTCAAAGAATTTAGATTTAGGAGGCATGACCTACCCTTCACAAAATCGTGTTAATTATCCCTAATTAACTTATTCCTCTCGAGATGATTATAAATCCTATCTCTTATAATCCTTTCCAACACAAAGTAAGGCTCACTGGTCTATAATTCCCAGGGTTGTCTCTACTCCCCTTCTTGAACAAGGGAACAACATTTGCTATCCTCCAGACTTGAGGCACTATTCCTGTAGACAATGATGACATAAACATCAAAGTCAAAGGCTCAGCAATCTCCTTCCTGGCTTCCCTGATAATCCTAGGATAAATCCCATCCAGCCAAGGGGATTTATCTATTTTCACACTTTCCAGAATTGCTAACACCTCTTTGTGGACCTCAATCCCATCTAGTCTAGTAGCCTGTTTCTCAGAATTCTCTTCAACAACATTGTCTTTTTCTAGTGTGAATACTGACAAAAAATATTTATTTAGTGCTTCCCCTACCTCCTCTGACTTCATGCACAACTATTCACTGCTATGCTTGATTGGCTCTAATTTTACTCTAGTCATTCTTTTATTCCCGATAGAGCAATAGAAAGCTTTAGGACTTTCCTTGATCCTATCCGCCAATGACTTCTCATGTCCTCTCCTGGCTCTTCTTAGCTCTCCCTTTAGGTCTTTCCTGGCTAACTCGTAACTCTTAAGCGTCCTAACTGAGCCATCAAATCTCATCCTAACATAAGGCCTTCTTCTTCCTCCTCTTGATAAGAGATTCAACTTCCTTAGTAAACCACAGTTTCCACACTCATTAACTTCCTCCCTGCCTGTTAGGTTCATACTTATCAAGGACACTCAGTAGCTGGTCCTTGAATAAGCTCCACATTTCGCATGTGCTCATCCCCTGCAGTTTCCCACCCCATCGTATGCTTGCTAAATCTTGCCTAACTGCATTGGAATTGCCTTTCCCCCAGTTATAGCTCTTGCCCTGCAGTATATATCTATCCATCACTAAAGCTAACATAACCAAATTGTGGTCACTATCAGCAAAGTGCTCTCCTACCCCCAAATCTAACACCTGGCTGGGTTCTTTACCCAGTACCAAATCCAATGTGGCCTCGCCCCTTTGTTGGCCTGTCTACACACTGTGTCAGAAGACTCTCCTGCACATATTGGATGATGAATCATATTATTCCCTGTCCATGTGTGGAAAGTTAAAGGCCCCCATAACATCTACCCTGTCACTCTCGCTCCTATCACGGATCATCTTTGCTATCCTATCCTCTACATCTCTGGAATTATATGGAGGCCAATAGAAAACTCCCAGTGTAACCTATCCTTTCCTGTTTCTAATCTCAGCCCATACTACCTCAGTAAATGAATCCTCAAACATCCTTTCCCAACCATAATACTGTCCTTGACTAACAATGCCACACCACCCCCTCTTTTACCATCTTCTCCATTCTTACTGAAACATCTAAATCCCGGAACCAGCAACAACCATTCCTGTCCCTGCTCTTTCCATGACTCTGAAATGGTCACAATATCGAAGTCCCAGGTACTAACCCATGCTGCAAGTTCACCCACCTTATTCCGGATGATCCTGGCATTGAAGTAGACACACTTCAAACCACCTTCCTGCTTGCCGGTGCCTTCTTGCGATCTTGAAAACTTAGTTCTGACTTCACTACTGTCATCCTCCCGTATACTCGAACTACAGCTTCGGTTCCCATCCCCCTGCTGAATTTGTTTAAACCCACCCGTACAGCATTAGCAAATTTTCCGCGTGATATTGACTCGTTACATTTAAAACTTATAACCAGTGGAGAAATGAGACTAGAAAAGGAAACAATGCACACTTCTAACCTGGGTGGTAACACATTATGTGCTATTATTTGCATACATTTAAATATAATTTTGATTTCTTCAGTGATGAATATCAAACTGAACATTACTGAGTTGAATTAGCTAGAGAACCTTAGTTGTGAATTGGCTAGATAAGCAAGCTGCAAACAAAGGTGAACTTCAAATTTTCTCAGTATATCTGGATTTGTTCTAATAATGCTGAAAAATGTGTTGCTGGAAAAGCGCAGCAGGTCAGGCAGCATCCAAGGAGCAGGAGAATCGACGTTTCGGGCACAAGCCCTTTTTCAGGCTTATGCCCAAAACGTTGATTCTCCTGCTCCTTGGATGCTGCCTGACCTGCTGCGCTTTTCGAGTAACATATTTTTCAGCTCTGATCTCCAACATCTGCAGTCCTCACGTTCTCCTCCTTTGTTCTAATAATGTTTGGTATGTCCACCACTGAGTAGTACTTAGTTACATTTTTTCTCCAATTGGTTACATGTCAGCTTACATATTTAGCAAAATATGCTCTTAGTTCTCAGCGAAGAAGTAGAATGAAATATGTGATCAAACACGCTTGGTGTTTGCCTTTGTATCAGTAATTAACTGGATGTTCCCTAAGAATCAGTTAGCAACTAATTATTAGGATACCTGGCATTTCAAATGACTCAAAGTAATGACAGTAATATCTGAAAACTCTGGAACAAAGTGCAAATGTTAACAATGTGATAGAAATAAGGACTTAGAACATATAAAGTTGTTCACTTACCATTTGGATGAACTTGGTTTAGCAGTACCAATATTTTCAAATAACTGAGCTCTGGATGCAACTCTAGAGGGAGAAAATAATTCAATATATCAAGAAATTGGTTTTTGAAATGACTGATTTCATCAAAATTCACTCTTCATACAGCTTTGATGCATTTACTTCCATGTAAACTACAAAAAGCAGACACATTCCTTGATATAATAATGCTGCAAAATATTTTCTGTAATTGTGCAACTGCACATTACAAGACCTCTTTGTATTTTCACTTGGCATGATATCTGCTATTTTTAATTTTATTCTTTTCCTCTCAACCCTTGCTCCTCGAGCCAGCCCATTTCATCTCAGCCCCTCACTTTGTGAGCGCTTCTACATTAATATGAAATTCAAACTTCTGTAATTGTTCTGTAGTATTTTGAAGCCATGCTGGAGTAGATTAGAGGGATGAAATTATGTTATTAAAGCAATACCAATGAATTATACACTATTTTGTTGAAAGCTTTTATCCTCTGCGGCTTGTGACAGTTTTTCTTCATTTATTTTCAACAAATATTTGTTCAGCTGGCGTTGGACGATGTCCTTATTTTTAATTAATTTTGTCAGTTCACGAAGAACAAGTGAGCACTTTTTACAAGTCTCTTCATTGTGACAGCTGTCATTTCATAAACTACACAACCAGGAGATACATGAAGTGAGATAGAGAACTGCAATTGTTCCTCAGCATATGGTTATTTTCTTTTTTTTAATGAAAGGGAATACAGGCAATCAAATTGTGCTAAGTTAGTAAGCGGTTTATCTAACGAATATGTTGATATATAGAATTAAATGTCTGCATGTCCTGACAAGCATCTCCGAGATCCTTGTGCTGATCCAAACCAAATTTAATGGAGATCAAAGAAATAATTATGTAGAAATTCAGCAGAATCAACAGGCAACTTCTGTGGAGAAAGAAACAAAGTTAATGCTTGTGCACAGGACATATCTGGGTAATTTAAGACATTGCCAGGCAGCTACCAGTGTTGTAGCTGTCCTGGAACAGCTTGGCTAGGGATACAACTACTACTGAAGCATAAATTTTCGATATTATTGGTGGAATGTTGTCAGAACCATAGCCTTTGCAGCATCCAGCACCTTCAACTATTTCTCGGTAAGTGAGATTTTGAAGAAGATTTGTAGCTGAAGTTGAGGTTCAGGTTGTACGTTTGCTCATTGAGGTGGTAGATTTGTTCTCAAACGTTTCGTTACCATGCTAGGTAACATCATCAGTGAGCCGCTGATGAAGCGCTAGTGTTCTGTAACGTTTGCTATTTATCTGACTTCCAGTTCCATTTCTGAGAGGTTGGTAAATGTCTGAGAACAAATCCACCAGCTCAGTCAACAAACTTGTAACCTGATTTCTTGGTAACACTTAGAGTGAATAGCATTGACTAAAGACAATTCTCGTTCTGTGGGAATGAGACAGACCCACGGTTGGTGTGTTGCCTCCTAGGTGCCAGGGTTTGTGATGTCTCTGATTGTGTTTTCAGGATCCTTAAGGGCGAGGGGGAGCATCCCCAAGTCCACATGGGCAACAACAACTTAATTCAGAAGAGTGATGAGATTTAAGCCAGAAATTCAGGGTGCTAGGGTGGAAGATTAGAGCTAGAACAAACAAGTTATCATCTCTGGTTTGTTGTCTGTGCCACATGTTAGCGAGGCGAAGAATAGGGAGAGGCAGGAGTTGAACACATGGCTAATGGGATAGTGCAGGATGGAAGGTTTCAGATACCTGATTAATTGGGGCTCATTCTGCGGTAGGTGGGACTTCTACAAACAGGATGGTCTTCACCTGAACCAGGGGGGTACCAATATCCTGGGTTGGATATTTGCTAATGCTCATGAGGTGGGTTTAAATTAACTCAGCAGGGGTTGAGAACCCAAATTGTAGTTTGAGTATACAGGAGGTTGAGAGTAGTGAGGTCCGAAATAAGGTTTCAAGGTCACAAGAGTGCACTGGCAAACAAGAAGTTAGTTTGAAATGTGTCTACTCCAATGCCAGGAGCATCTGGAATAAGGTGAATGAACTTGCAGCATGGATCGGTATCTGGGGCTTCAACATGGGTAGAGCAGGGACAGGAATGGTTGTTGCAGATTCCAGGTTTAGATGTTTCAGTAAGAACAGAAAAGATGGTAAAAAGAGGGGAATGGCGTTAATAGTCAAGGACAGGATTACGCTTGCAGAAAGAACTTTGAGGACTCATCTACTGAGATAATATGGGTGAGGTTAGAAACAGGAAAGGAGAAGTCATCCTGTTGGGAGTTTTCTATAGGCTCCGAACCGTTCCAGAGATGTAGAGGATAGGATATCAAAAACAAATCTCGATAGGAGCGAGAGTGATAGGGTCATTGTTAGAGGGGACTTTAACTTTCCAAATATTGACTGAAAATACCATAGTTCAAGCACTTTAGGTGGGTCAGTTTTTGGCCAACGTGTGCAGGAACGTTTCCTGACTCAGTATGTAGACAGGCCAACAAGAGGCAAGGCCACATTAGATTTGGTAATGAACCCAGCTAGGTGTTAGATTTGGAGGTAGGTAACCACTTTGGTGATATTGACCACAATTCAGTTATGTGTACTTTGGCAATGGAAAGGAATAGGTTGCACCGCAAGGCAAGAGTTACAGCTGGGGGGAAAGGTAATTATGATATGATTAGGCAAGAGTTAGGATGCATAGGATGGGGAAGGAAACTGCAGGGGAACAGCACAATTGAAATGTGGAGCTTATTCAAGGAACAGCTACTGTGTGTCCTTGATAAGTATGTACCGGGCAGGCAGGGAGGAAGTGGTCGAGTGTGAGAGCCGTGGTTTACTAAGGAAATTGGATCGCTTATCAAGAGGAAGAAGAAAGCTTACATTAGGATGAGATGTGATGGCTCAGTTAGGATGCTTGAGAGTTACAAGTTAGCCAGGAAAGACCTAAAGAAAGAGTTAAGACGAGCGAGGAGGGGACACGAGAAGTTGTTGGCAGATAGGATCAAGGAAAACCCTAAAGCTTTCTATATGAATAGCAGAAATAAAAGAATGACTAGAGTAAGATTAGGGCCAATCAAGGATAGTAGTGGGAAGTGCGTGGAGTCAAAGAAGATAGGGGAAGTGCTAAATGAATACTTTTTGTCAGTATTTACATGAGAAGAAGACAATGTTGTAGAAGAAAGTACTGAGATACAGACTACTAGACTAGATAGGATTGAGTTTCACAAGGAGGATGTGTCACTAATTCTGGAAAGTGTAAAGATAGATAAGTCACCTGGGCCGGATGGGATTTATCCAAGGATTCTCTGGGAAGCCAAGGTGGAGATTGCTGAGCCTTTGGCTTTGATCTTTATGTTGTCAGGATTGGTGCCAGAAGACTGGAAGGTAGCAAATGTTCACTTGATCGAGAAGGGGAGTAGAGGCAATCCTGGTAATTATACAACAGTGAGCCTTACTTCGGTTGTGGGTAAAGTGTTGGAAAGGGCTATAAAAGATACGATTTATAATCATCTAGAAAGGAATAAATTGATTATGGATTTTCAACATGGTTTTGTGAAGGGTAGGTCATGCGTCACAAACCTTATGAGTTCTTTGAGAAGGTGACCAAACAGGTGGATGAGGGTAAAGCCTTTGATGCAGTGTATGTGGATTTCAGTAAGGCGTTTGATAAGGTTCCCCACGGTAGGCTATTGTACATAGTGCAGAGGCATGGGATTGAGGGTGATTTAGTGGCTTGGATCAGAAATTGGCTAGCTGAAAGAAGACAGAGGGTGGTGGTGGATGGGAAATATTCATCCTGGAGTGCAAGGACATGTTTTATGTCCACTGCTGTTTGTCATTTTTATAAACAACCTGGATGAGGGCGTAGAAGGATGGGTTAGTACATTTGCAGATGCCATTAAGGTTGGTAGAGTTGTGGACAGTGCAGAAGGATTTGTAGGTTACAAAAGGACATAGATAAGCTGCAGAACTGGGCTAAGATTTGGGAAATGGAGTTTAATGCAGCGAAGTGTGAGGTAATTCGTTTTGGAAGGAACAATAGGAATGCAGAGTACTGGGCTAATGGTAAGATTCTTGGTAGTGTGGATGAGCAGAGAGATCTCGGTGCCCGTGTACACAGATCCCTGAAAGTTGCCACCTAATTGATAGGGCTGTTAAGAAAGCATATGTTGTGGTATCTTTTATTGGTAGAGGGATTGAGTTTCGAAACCATGAGGTCATGCTGCAGCTGTACAAAACTCTGGTCCAGCCGCACTTGCAGTAGTATGTACAGTTCTGATCACCCCATTGTAGGAAGGATGTGGAAGCTTTGGAAAGAGTGCAGAGGAGATTTACTAGGATGTTGCCTGGCATGGATGGAAGGTCTCACGAGGAGAGGCTGAGGGACTTCAGGCTGTTTTTGTTGAAGAGAAGTAAGTTGAGAGGTGACTTAATTGAGATGTATAAGATAATCAGAGGGTTAGATAGGATGGACAGGGAGAGCCTTTTTCCTTGGATGGTGATGGCTAGTACAAGGGGACATTGCTTTAAATTGAGGGGTGATAGATATAGGACACATGTCAGAGGTAGTTTCTTTCTCAGAGAGTAGTAGGGGCGTGGAATGCACTGCCTGCAACAATAGTCGACTCGCACACTTTAAGGGCATATAAATAGTCATTTGATACTAGTCTTAGACCCACTATTTTCCCTTTTAAACTGGATCTAAAATGTAATCGCTTTATTATCACTGTTACTTAGAGAGACCTTTACTCCAAGGTAATTAATTTCTCCTATCACATTACACAATACCAGGTCTACTATAGCCTGCACTTTGGTGAGTTGCAGAATGTGCTGCAATTATCTTAAAAATGTTCTGTGAACTCCTCATTGAGGCTACCATTATCCATCTGGTTTCTCTATATGTAAATTAAAATCATCCGTAATTATTTCCATTCCTTCATCACAAGTACTCAACATTTCTTCTTAGATACTTCCTCCAAAATTGTGGTCACTGTTGAGGGGCCTGTAAATCACTCCCAAGAGTGAATTCTTTACCATACTATACCTCTATTCCACCCAGATAAATTCTGCATCCTGATTTCCTGAACCAAGTTAATCTCTAATTGTTGTACCAAGTTTGTTTGGGAGTAATATTCCTCTACCTTTACACAGCTTCCTGAGCTTTTTCAAATGTCACATAGCCCTTATTCAGAACCCAATCCTTGTCATTCTGCAGCCACATCTCTACAATGGTTATCAGATCATATTTATTCACCTCAATGTATGCATTTAATTCATTTAAGACAGTAAGAAATAGGAATAGGAGGAGGCCATTCTGCCCCTCGAACCTGCTCTGCCACTCAATGGGATCATGGTTGATCATGTCCATTTTCCTGCCCTTTCTCTGTAAACCTTAATTCTCCTGATCAAGAATCTATCCATCTCAAATTTAAATATACACAAGGACTCAGTTCCCATAGCTGTCTGTGGCAGAGAGTTCCAAAGACTCTCAACCCTCTGATAGAAAAACATTTCACTTTCTTTTTCATGTAAAAGTACATGTGACAATAAATTTCAATTCTATTCTTCATCTCAATCTTAAATTATTTCCTTTATTGAGACTATCCCCTCTCGTCCAAGACTCCCCCATGAGGGGAAACATCCTCTCAGCATTTACCCTGCCAAGTCCCTTAAAACTCCGATATGTTTCAATGAGTTCAATTCTCAATTTCAGAGGTAAAGCAGTTTCTCTCCTATTAGGCAAGCTGGCTAAAGAGATTGCCATTATACAAAAGCTGGAATCTCTCAGTGAAGGACAAGGTGAGGGAGAATCAGGAATCTGCTTCATACTGACCCAATTTCTGAAGCTGTACACTAATCTGAAACATTTTCAGATTTTCCTTAATTCATAACGTCAGAGTTCTGTGGTCAGGATGCAGTGCCTATTACAAACATGCTGTTTGACTATTAGTTGATGTTTATTGTTTGAATGATTTTGTTTTATTGGAGGTGTCAGTTTGTAAGGTTACATACGATGTAATTTTGTTTTGTTTATTGTTTCACTAAAACTGGAATATGAGACCAACACTAAACTCTTCTATTTTACTCTGTTATGCAGCTTTTATATCAATAATATGACTTACACTTCCACAATATTGATTGGAACCTCCTTTGTGCAATAGTTTGGGTGGAGCAGATTTTGACAGCAGCCTTCAGAAAGGATTCCTGACTCAATATGTACATAGGGCAACTAGAAGAAAGACAATATTGGATTTGGTGCTTGGCAACGAACCAGGTCAGGTATCAGATCTCTTGGTGGGACAGCATTTCCATGATAGCGATCACAACTCCCTGAGCTTTACGATAGTCATGGAGAGGGCTGGGAGCAGACGGTATGAGAAGGTAATTAATTGGATGAAGGGGAATTACAATGCTATTAGCAAGGAACTGTGGAGCATAAATTGGGAACAGATATTCTCAGGGAAATGCACAACAGAAATGTGGAGGTTGTTTAGGGAGCACTTGCTGCGAGTGCTGGATAGGTTTGTCCCACTGAGGTAAGGAAGGGATGGTAGGGTAAAGGAACCTTGGGTGACAAGAGATGTGGAACATCTAGTCAAGAGAAAGAAGGAAGCTTACTTAAGGTTGAGGAGACAAGGATCAGACAGGGCTCGAGAGGATTACAAGGTATCCAGGAAGGAACTGAAGAATGGACTTAGGAGAGCTAGAAGGAGGCATAAAAAAGCTTTAGCAGATAGGATTAAAGGAAAACCCCAAGTCATTCTACACTTCTGTAAGGAACAAGAGCATGGCCAGAGTGAGGGTAGGGCCGACTAGGGATGGTGGAGGGAACTTGAGCCTGGAGTCGGAGTTGGTAGGGGAGGTCATTTGCTTCAATATTCACTAGTGAGAGGAACTTGTCATTTGTGAGGACAGTGTGAAACACACTGATATGCTCAACTGGTTGATGTTAAGGAGGAGGATATACTGGAAATTTTGAAAAACCATGAGGATAGATAAATCTTCTGGGCTAGACTGGATATACCAAAGTTACTACAGGAAGAGAGGGAAGAGATTGCTGCACCTTTGCGATGATATTTGCATTCTTGTTGCCCACTGGTGTAGTTTCAGATGATTGGAGGGTGGCAAATGTTATTCCCTTGTTCAAGAAAGGGAATAAGGATAACCCTGGGAATTACAGACTAGTCAGTCTTAGGTCAGTGGTGGGCAAATTATTAGAGACGATTCTAAAAGGCAGGATTTATGATTATTTGGAAACGAATACTGGATTAGAGATAGTCAGCATAGCTTTGTGAGTGGCAAGTCATGTCTCACAAACCTTACTGAATTAGTTGAGGGTGTGACAAAGCACATTGATGAAGGTAGAGAATGGTTGCGGTGTCTCTGGATTTTAGTGAGGTATTTGAAAGGTTCTCCACGGTAAGCTCATTCAGAAAGTAGGAAGCATGGGATGCAGGGAAACTGTCTGTCTGTATGGATACAGAATTGGCTGGCCCATAGAAGACAGAGGGTGGTGGCAAATGGAAAGTATTCAGCCTTGGAGCTCGGTGACCAGTGGTGTTCCGCAGGGATCTGCTCTGGGACCTCTGCTCCTTGTGATTTTTATAAATGACTTGGATGAGGAAGTGGAAGGGTGGGTTATTAAGTTTGCTTATGACACGAAGGTTGGTGGAGTTGCGTATAGTGTGGATGCCTGTTGTGGGTTGCAATGAGACATTGACAAGATGCAGAGCTGGACCGATAATGACAGATTGAGTTCAACCTGGAAAAGTGCAAAGTGATTCATTTTGGAAGGTCAAATTTGAATGCAGATTACAGGGTTGAAGGCAGGATTCTTGGCAGTGTGGGGGAACAGAGGGATCTTGGTGTCCATGTCCACAGATCCCTCAAAGTTGCCACCCAAGCTGATAGGGTTGTTAAAAAGGCATATGGTGTGTTGGCTTTTATCAGCTGGGGGACTGAGTTTAAGAGCCGCAAGGTTATGCTGCAGCTCTATAAAGCCCTGGTTAGACCACACTTGGAATATTGTGTTCAGTTCTAGTCACCTCATTATAGGAAGGATGTGAAAGCTTTAGAGAGGATGTACAAGCTTTAGAGAGGATTTACCTGGAGGGCATGGCTTATGAAGTAAGGTTGAGGGAGAATGGCTTTTCTCATTGGAGTGAAGAAGGATGAGAGGTGACTTGATGGAGGTGTACAAGATGATAAGAGGCATAGATAGAGTGAGTAGCCAAAGACGTTTTGGCAGAAATGTCTATCACAAGGGGGCATAATTTGAAGGTGATTGGAGGAAGGTTTAGGGGAGATGTCAGCCATACGTTCTTTACAGAGAGTGGTGGGTGCGTGGAATGCACTGCCAGAAGTGATAGTAAAGTCAGATACATTAGGGACATTTAAGTGACTCTTGGTTAGGCACATGGATGATAGTAAACTGAAGGGCATGTAGGTTAGTCTGATCTTAGAGTAGGATAAGAGGTTGCTACAACATCGAGGGCTGAAGGGCCTGTAACTGTTCTATGTTCTATATATCATCGAATGGAGAACCAGGAAAATGATGATTCCCAGCTTGACAGGAGCACATGCCTTAGTGATAGAGGTCAACAGAAGTGAAAGGCTACATTTTTGTGGGGAGTTAAGGAGACCTTCAAAACATCTCCTGATAGGAATTGCGAGCAGGTGATCAGGTAGGTCAATGCTTGCAATCATGTGCCCGCGATCTGTGAGCAGTACAGGCTGGTTCAATGACCAATGCATTGAAAAATAACAATAAGCATCCACAGCAGCTCCAACCTCCACACTGCAGAATGCTCACACCGCTATCACATATCCATCACACATTAACTAGATGTCAAGACTGAAAATGAATATTCAGATCTTCCACCTCAACCTCATGCACCTTCCAATTTATGAAAGCCTCACACCCATCTCTCACTAACTTCAATTGTTTGCTATAACAGCAACACTAACAAATACAGCACAACACAATCACTCAGATTCTTAGCTCTCTCCCTCGTGCAGAAGGGAGCAACATAGAACAGCAGGAGGTATACCTGGAACACTTACATTTTGCTGCACATTATGAAATCAACTGTAAGAATTTGCTGCATCCAGCTTTATTGAGAACATGGCAGATGTTGGAATATGATGGCATTTGGAATGTTGTGAGTAGTTTTTGGCTCCATAAGGAAGGAGGTGCTGACATATTGTGGTGCATGTTCAAATGGAGGTTCCAAGATCAGTGCAGGCTCAAATTGCTGCTACTACAGCACTACATCTCAATGCTCAAAGGGACATGCTTTTTCAAGCAGTCCTACAAGGTTGCTCCAACAGATTATTAGGAGTGGTCAGGCATGTCTAATGAAAGTGCTTGTAGCACCCTGAAGCACAAACCTGCTACCGTCTCTCAGGACAGCAGCATTTGTGCTCTCAACACTAAACTCCATACTATACATTTGCTAGTGCCTGTCAGTCAGTCAAAGAAAACAGCTTACTGCCCATGCCGGTATGGCACAGCTGTCAGTTGAGTCCACAAGATCCATAGTTCTCAGCAAGGAAGACAAGGCAATCTGCAGTAGACCACATGAGGGTCAACCATGCTCCAGTTGGTTGGGTAGCACTGCACAGAGTACTCGGTCAGGCAACAGCCTCTGCAACACAGACACTAAGGAAAGGCATATTGGTGAATCCTTCATTTAAATTTGTATAATTGATCAGATCATTGAACCAAGATACTGTGGAAAGATTGGTGTTGCTGACTTTGGCCAAATCTTGGCCAAAAGGATGATCTGATGAGGTGTTCCCAGATGGATGAGGAAGTGGCTAAGTGGTGGTGAAGGGAAGCAGAGTTTGAAGCATTCTAGTCACAGTCATCCTGGAACAAAGGAGAACTGGTGCTGTCTTCTTGCCTTTTTCCTCTTCCTCCTACAGTGACCTCCCAAAGCACATTGGCAATCGCCACACCCCCATCATGATAGCATTGTGAAAGATGCATCATACCAGCACAAACTTTGATACACATTCTAGAAATTACTGTAGAGCTCAACTGAGGTCTAAATATCAGAACTGTTTGAACACACTACATAATCTACCCTTTATATTTAAGACAAGAACAAAGACATTTACAACACAGGAACAGGCTTTTCAGCCCTACAAGCCTGTGCCAATCCAGATCCTCTATCTAAACCGGTTGCCTATTTTCTAAGGATCTGTATCACTCTGCTCCCTGCCCATTCATGTATCTGTCTACATACACCTTAAGTGACGCTATTGTGCCCACCTCTACCACCTTTGTTGGCAATGCATTCCAGGCCCCCGCCACTGCTGCGGAAAGAACAGTATAATTGTTCTTATTCTTTTGGGATATTGACATTGCTGGAAATCAGGCATTTGTTGCTCATTTTGAATTGCTTTTGAACTTAGTGGCCTGCTAAGGACATTGCAAGGGCAGTTGAGAGTTAACCACATTGCTGTCGGTCTGGAGTCATACATTGGCTGAACCAAGTAAGGAATGCATACTCTCCTTCCTGAAGAACAATGGTGAACAAGGTGTTTTCTTCTTAAATAATTGACAACCATTTAATAGTAAAAGAGGCAAGTTTATATTCTAGATTTATCAACTAACTTTAAATTCCAACAGCTGCCATGGTTGGGTTTGAACCTGTGTGGTTCAGAGCATGAGCCTAACCTCGACATTACACTTCCACTGCAACATTTCCCCCAGTCTGGCAGCAGCATGGCTCTCATTGTCCAACAGTTCTTCTCGAGACAGTGGGTGGCAAAGTGATTGGTGGGGGGGGGGTGTGGTTAGCCACATGTACATGTCACACCCTTCAGCTCCAAGCAGCCACGCACTTAACCTTCCTGCTGGCCCAAAAACAGACTCCCTCAGGGTGAAAGCACTGGGACTGCTGCCAGCAGCGTGGCATCCAGCAAAATGGTAATGCGTGCTTGGTCATACAGCAACTGCACATTAATGGAGTTGCAGTCCCAGGTGTTTCACTTCATGTTGAAGTCCAGAGGTAGATCATCCATAAATCCAAGTTGCTTCCCATAACACAGGAATCTCACTAGTCTGCCTAATCCATACATCACTCTTTCTGTTCCTCTTTGCTTAGAGAGAAATTATGGATTTTTCTTTTGCACACAGAGGATCTCCTTCAGCTCTGTGATGCAATGATGGGTGATATTCTGGGCCTTCTGTGAAGGGCCCTCCTCCTCCTTGTTCTATGTCAAGCTTATCCACTTTGCAGCCTCTGCCGCATTTACCCGCCAACATACAGACTCTGATGCACAGCAATTAGAACTCAGATACCCATTGCAGACTTAGTGTAGACAGGTAAGCAAATCATCTACACTTCCAGACATATTGACATAGCAAATTCAAGACAATACCTTCAGAAACAATCAGTTACTTTCACAAACTTTCCTATCGCCGAATTATGTCTAAAGCACTGTGTCAGCTATTTTAATGCCTGACCTTATAACTACTGGCAATGTATATGGTAGAGGGGAGAATGTCTTGGTCAATTATGGTTGAATAGACAGTGAAGCTGAACAGTCCAAGTCAAACCATGGTTTGTCAAATTATGTTCTGGGCAGTCCTGATGATTCTGGAGCAAGGATGACAGAGCTGCACTCATGCCTTTGCCATGCTATGCTGGAAATGCTGTGCATGCTCATCATGTAAGTTTGTGCTTTGGCTGGCATGATGGTCCCCAAGCTCATGGCTACTTGTGTAGCGTTAGTGAATCTTTAGAACAGTACAGCACAGTACATGCCCTTCAGCCTTCGATGCTATGCCTCGATGTTTATTACTTGAGACAATTGAGTTGCTATTGTAAAGAATCTTTCACAAAAGTAGTACTTACACTGATCCAGGTTTCTGATAGCCATTGCTTGTTGATGCATCTAGTCTTCGTCTAATAGTCACTTTTGGAGGAAGTGCTGGGTTAGACGCAGTTTTGGGTGTATCTTTGAAATCCACTGAAGAAAGATTTTGAACAGAACTGCTAAAGGTTCTCGTATTAGTACCTGGGGGAAAAAAAATCAAAGACTTTAACGCCTTTTTAAAACTTTAAAATTAGCAATTTTAACCATAATAAAGATAACCTAACCACTTACCATCTGTTGTAGGGAGAGATGTTAGAGAAGTTGTTATTGATCTTTTAAGTCCAGTGTATTTGTAGGATCCCTCACTGCACAAGTTGAATGTCTGAGATGTGTTTCCTACATTACTGACAGACAACAAACTCTGAGAACCTGCCTGACCATCTGTTTTGACAGTATCTTCACTGGAACTTGATTCTGGGCTAGTCGTCCAGACAATTGTGCTCTTTTGTCCAGGCAGTGAGGCAGGTGCTGACACCCATGGTATTCCACTGTCTCCTATCTCCCTTTGCAAATGACGCTGAGAAGAGCCGGTTTTCAAGGAACTGTTTATCTCTGAGGAATGAGAGGACAGAGACTCTATGCTTCCCATCGGTGTACTGTCTGGGCTGCTGCTGAAAGCATCACCTGAGAAAAGGAACAACTAGTATTAGAGTATGTACAGTATGTCAAATTTCATTGCAGAAAATAGAAAAAGGTAACTATCAATTACAAGTATATGATCAGATATGAGGTTTAAGGCATAAAAAATCTCTATCCAGGTTTTGAGAAGTTTGACATACTTTTATTGTTAAGAATTGAAAATAAGCCCCTTAAGATGTAAAAATTATTAATCAAAATAGTGAAGAGGACAAATCACTTTTAACTTGAATATTTTTGTCAAAGTTAACACTTCCACTGTGTAATATTTTGCTTCACTTCAATACAACAATAAATGTAACTCTATCCACAGTTTTTAAGGAATACTAATCTTCCTGATGGAACCACTATAAAAAATAATCAATTGGTAAAGTAAATAACCCTGTCAAAATAGCAAACTATCAAAAATGGAAAGCTGGATATTTCCATAAGAATATAAACGATAGGATTAGAACTAGACTGTATGAATTGTCAAGCCTGCCACACCATTCAATAAGATTATGATTGATCACTGACATCAATTCCATCTTCTTGCCTGCTTCCCTTGATTTCCTCAGACATGAAAGATTTGCCCAGTTTAGCATTAAATATTTTCATGAATGAGGTATCCATGACCTACTGGCACAGAGAATTCCAGAAATGCACAACCATTTGACTTGTTTCCACGTCTTATGATTAGCCCTCTACCCTCAGACCATATTCTATATTCGCCAGTCAAGGGAAACAACCTCTCAGTATCAACCCTGAGACCTTATAGGCTCTTTCATTTTCATTCTCCTAATCCCAAAGTTATAGGCCTAATTTACTCAGTGTCTCATCATAGGTCGTAAAAATTGTCTAAATCCAGGATTATTCCCAATTTAATGATCCTTCACTCTACATCTTGCTTTAGGAATCAAAAACTGCACCAAGTACCCTAGGTGTGGTGTCAAAGGCCAAAACAATTCTAAGTTAAAAAGTCACACAACACCAGGTTATAGTCCAAGAGGCTTATCTGGGAGCATTAGCTTTCGGAGTGCCGCTCCTTCATCAAGACAACCATCTGAAGAAGGAGTGGCGCTCCAAAAGCTAGTGCTTCCAAATAAACCTGTTGGACTATAACCCGGTGTTGTGTGATTTTTAACTTTGTCCACCCCAGCCCAACACTGGCACCTCCAAGTCAGGTACACAATTCTAGCATGATTGTTATTCTTGTACTCCATCCCCTTGTGATGAAGGCCTTCATTGCTGTCCTTGCATACTAACTTTGTGTTCCTAGGAACATTATCAATCATTGCATTTTCCTGAGATGACAGAATGTTCAGAGATTTGCACAATGTCACAATATTCTCCAGTCAGCTACTATCTCCCTCAATGCACCAGGTTGTGCAGCTTTGAAATTCCTTGTGCCAGAAGGTCATGGATACCTCATTCATGAAAATATTTAATGCTAAACTGGATAAATCTTTCATGTCTGAGGAAATCAAGGAAAGCAGGCAAGAAGATGGAATTGAGGTTAGTGATCAATCATCATCGTGTTGAATGGTGCAGCAGGCTTGACAATGCAGCCTTGCAGTTCTATTTGACATTGTTCTTTGTTGATCCTCAAGTAATGTTGGCTTCAGCACATTTGTTCTGCTTGCCTAGAGTCAGTCTGCGCCATCGTCTCTTGCCTGTATGGTGTAGGAGACTCAATAAGCTGTGTTATAGTGATGGCAGGTACTCACTTTTCAACAGTAGTGCACTTCCTAGCCAATATGTCTTGACGTTTTTGGAAAACATCAATGTTTTCCCATTAGAAAAGATGATTCGGTTGTTCCATGCTAACAATGTCTTTGTCAGGGGTAGTTTCAGCAAATCAAATGTGGTGTGCAACTGATGCTTTACAGTGAGCAATGCTGGAGAACTCTCAGTTGTTGAGTGGGTTCTCTTCCAGTGCATGAACAAAAATTGGCTCAGTCTTTTGGATTGTAATTTTTGTTTTCGAGTTACCTGTAAAGAAGGTTTCATTGTCTGAATAAAACTTTCCGCTAATCATTTATGTCGAATTCAGCTATAAATAAACTCATGATATACACTGTGGACTGTTATCACGAATAAGTTGTTCTCGATAGTCAAACCATGCAATAATCTCCTCCAATCTTTCAATGGTTTTCTCATTCTTAGTTGCTATTCTTATGGAGAAAGCTTCTCTGCCTATTGCTCTACCTCCCTGTTTTGCTGCACTCCATGTGTTCTGATTAGAACTCGAAGAGCTGAAAAATGTGTTGCTGGAAAAACACAGCAGGCCAGGCAGCATCCAAGGAGCAGGAGAATCGATGCCCTGGGCACAAGCCCTCATCGATTCTCCTGTTTCTTGGATGCTGCCTGGCCTGCTGTGTTTTTCCAGCAATACATTTTTCAGCTCTGATCTCCAGCATCTGCAGTCCTCACTTTCTCTTAGCACTCTAAGATACAACCAAAGGCTTCCACACATAGATTACACTTCCTGTTGACTTCACCGGAACTAAATAGCATTATAAAGAACTTCTTGCAGTTCTATAAGCTTATTCAGCACTGGCAGAAATCAATTAGCATCCAGTTTGAAAATAGTTGATGATCTTTTTAAATTCTATAATGGGTGTTCTCTCTACCTGCTAAATGTACAAGGTTAAGAGAGGATGTAGCTGAAATAGTGTGGTCACAAAATGGCAGCATTACCCTACAATCAGTATCACAAGCTAACAGACATTTCAATCTGTCTATACAACATACTTCTGGTACACTAATGCCTTCGCCAACTTATCATCCAGCAAGGTTTGGAAGTCTATGTATAATACAGACTTCCTTTTTCAGTCAACCTGGCACCAATCACTCCAGAAATACAGGCACTTTAGAGTTTAAATTTCATACCTCACACCAATAATAGCATTAGCTAGGCAGGGAAGCCTTTTGCAAAATGAAGTGATTAATACTTTTAAGTGGCTATAATATGCTGGCCTTTCTGTGATCCCTTTTGTTAAAGTCACAAAGTTAAGAGGTGTGAATGTCTTCAGTCTCTGTTGTTCATACTTTATGGTCTGCCTGATTAATACCTTTATAGGATTTTAGGAATTACACATCTTTTTCAAAGAATTTTTCCAGATGAACACTATCTCCAACAGCAGCTTCATATTTGTCATTGTTATGGGGATAGTGTGTACTATATCAATGGGCATGAAAGGGGCATGATTTGGCACTTAAGTGTATGATAGATCATGGAGTGTTGTGGCAAGTGAAGAAATGCGAGGAAGGCTGAGAAAGCCTTACTGCTTTTAATAAAAATGAGACAGAGTCCCAGAAAACTCCCTTTTTAACAGCACGCCTCAGCACATGGCCACTCTTGCAGCTGCCCAGGTCCTGCTTCCGGGGATCCTCCCCATTGAAAATTGGATCAACTGCTTTAAATCAAGGCAGATCTGCCAAGTCAGACAACATCCTTTATTAAGCTACCTGCTTGAGTAGTGAGTATTCAGCCCGTGGAACCATTAGATACCATTGCTGAAGACTCAGCCTGTTGATGTAACATTTCAATGCACCAATCTGCCACATCATTGCAGGACAGTGTTGACCTGGGCATCCACAACGTTGACTGCTGACTAAATGAAGTCTCAAAGCATCAGGTCAAATATGGGTAAGAATCTCCTGCTGATTAGTACCTATCCCCGGTATCCTTCTCCTACTCTAGCACAGATGAATCAGTTCTTCCTCCATATTAAATAGGGTGCACTGCAAGCAGTAAGAGCACAGAATATACTGTACTTCACTGTCCATCATTAAAAACTCATTTGATACCACCATGGCTGCCTGAGTTGTTTCAGTCCGAAAGGACAGAGCTGCTAACCTGGACCTAGAGTAGATAGCATTCCCTCTAATTTTATTTCTAGCTGCACAGCCTCCAAGGTCCATGTGCAGTAGTGACATCCAAAACTGGAAATGCATGGCTTAGAGGGGACATTGATGACAGGTGGTGACTGAGTCAAGAAGAGGGAAAACCTACTTTATCTTGCCCTCACCAGCTAGAAGGACAATAGCAGCAGAAATGTGGAAACCATTAACTTCAAGTTCCCCTACAAGCCACATATCATTTTGATTTGGAACTATATCACCATTCCTTCACTTTCAGTGGGTCAAAGTCCTGGAACTCCCTCCCATTATACTGTTATGAAGTTGAACGTGTGTACTGTACCTTTAAAACAGAGTGACTGCTGTTTTGTACCGAGAACTTACAAGTACCTGTCATAAGACTAACTAGCAGTCCCAGAGCGTACTGGAAAATTGAAAATAAGTAACATTTAGATTTGAAATAGATACCTGAGTTGGTTGCTGTTTTGACAACAATTCAAATTTAACCTTTCCATTTAAACTATGACAGGATACTAAAATCCAATCAAGTTTGAATTAATGTTTTCCCAACATCAAACCAATGAGACAGTCCGGTGTTGAGGGTATAGAAAAAGGCAGGCAGTTTGAAAGTTAGACAGAGTAACTGCCATCGAGAGAGTAATTGTCATTGAGAGAGATCCAAACACTCTTTATCAAAGGTAACTTGTTATATTAAAAATATTCACAGTAAAACAAAGACAATTACCCAGGCAGATCTTTAACCAGAAGAGAGACACCAACGACGATGACCACTGTGTGATTTTGAAATTAAGTTGATGCAATTTTAATAAGCGTTTTTATTGCGATAGTATATTGTTATAGAGTTAGAAGCAGATAATAACTAATTAAGAGAAAGGGGGGCTTAGTGTTGCAAATAGTTGATGCTTAATGCTCACTTGTAGAGTGAAGGAATTGATATTTTCTTTAAATAGAGGAATTTGTAAGTTCTCTGTCACTCATACTTTAACAGATTGTGAGGTGAGCTTTTCTGAGTGTTCGGTTTAATTAATAGAAGGGTTCACCCCCACGTCTACACTGTGTGTCGACTTGTGCCACATGGAGTACAGCAGTTCAAGAGGTAGCACACCACCCCATTAGGGATGGGCAATAAATGCTGAAGTAGCCAGCGATGTCCATATCCTGTGAAAGCCTTTGTCAATTCTAGGCACACATTTCCATACAACAGCTAGATTGGTGTATGTGGAGGATGAAGCATGCAATTTATCGGGAAAATGATCTTCCTTATAAGGAAAACTGATAGACCAGTGACACTTTACAAACAGAAACCTTTTTCAATGCATTCTCCAAATGTAGATATTCAGGAACGTTTAGAATTTTTTGTTTATATGTTTCAGCATGGGGCCAGTTTTAATGCAAACTTTTAAAGAGCTTCAAAAAAGGTTTAATCGATATGTTATGCTTACTGTCTGCATCAGCCAGACACAATGTTGGGCTATAGATGGCTTTGGGTCTTCTTGGGCCTGTTGACAGGCAAGTTGCCTTGCTTCGTCTCGATCCAGATCTCTGCTCAGGTTGAGGAAGAGGAACATTTGGGTCAGGTAGAGTATGGAATATCTATGAACAAAAGAAACAAAACATTGACTGGTAAAATATTTCAAAATATTCTAAGTTATAGAATTTTAAATGTAACTGAAGTAGAGGAATAAAATGGACAAGCAAAAGTGTACTAACACTCTTGCTATCGCTGAGACCTATTTATCACAGGTGGGAATGACCTTCCTTAATTTAGTGAAGACACTAAATTAATGCAGGTCTTGATGGCTCAGTGGCTAGCACTGCTGCCTCATAGCACCAGGGTCCCAGATTTGATTCCAGCCATGGGCAACTGTCTGTGTCGAGTTTGCACGTTCTCCCCGTGTCTGCGTGGGTTTCCTCTGGGTGCTCCGGTTTCCTCTCACAGTCCAAAGATGTGCAGGTCAGGGTGAATTGCCCATGCTAAATTTCCCATACCGTTAGGTGCCTTAGCCAGAGAGAAATGGGTCTGGGTGGATTACTCTTCAGAGGGTCGGTGTGGACTGGTTGAGCCGAAGGGTCTGTTTCCACACTGAAGGGAATCTAATCAGTGAGCACAAGAATGTGTTTTGTCCAAAGTCTGCCGGGGTCAGGGACTATAAAATCCATTGTAAAGATCACCAGAGATCTCTTGGCAACTGAGGATCTCATGTCAGGTGAAATACCCTTTCTGCTTTTGCCAAAGTATATTGCTCACAAATTTGTCTGTAGTCATCAATTTCAGTCACCATTCTGTGCCATTGCTCTCTGATCAGCCAGTTGTCACTTACAATGTTTGGTGTCCCACTTGCTCAGCGATGGGTAGCTGTCTGTGTTTGTTGGAGGTCAGTCAGTTCAGCTCCAGGGCATCCCTGAAGTTTTTCAGGGTACTGTCCTATGCCCAACCATCAGCGGCTGCTTCATTAATAACCTTGCCTCCATCATAAGGTCAGGAATGAAATTTCCATTCACAACTGCTCAGATATTGAAATAGTCTGTGTCCATATGCAGCAAGATCTGGGCAATATGCAGGCTTCTACTGATAAGTATTTAGTAACATTCATGCCACACAAATAGCAGGCAATGATCATCTCTAACTAGAGCATTACCATTGCTGAATACCTTTCCTTCAACATTCTGGGGTGTTATCACTGTCCAGAAGCTGAACTGGATTAGTCATAAAAATGCTGTGGTTACAAAAGCGGCTTAGAGACTAGGAATTTTGCTGTAAATCACTTCCTGATTCTCCAAAGCATATCCACCATTTACAAGCACACGTTAAGAGTGTGATGGGAATACTCCCCTCTTGTTTGGATGGGTATTGACACCTAGCAGGAGAAAGCAGCCCGCTCAATTGGCAACCCATCTATCACCTATAAGAAAGCACTGCAATACTCACCAAAGTTTCTTCCATTTCACCTTCTAAATTTGTGACCTTTATCATCTAGAAGGACAATGGCAAAGTTTGTATTGGTTTTGACCAGGACAGAGGTGTGATTGCTCTCTGGTTGTGCTCACATTAGCAAATTATTGGAAGTCTGACGAATAGAATCTCTCATTTTAATTAAGTGAATATTCCTCAAAGCCTACTGGAAACAATCTGCATGCATCGGTGTTGTCAGAAGCCGAGCAAGATGTAATCCCATATAATCAGTGATGTTATAGGTCATGCAGTCTGCCCAAGTGACCTGGCCAGTTACATCTAATTTATTTTACATTTTTATACATTTCTTAAGCATGTCCATTTGTCTGTCTATCTTTGTGAGACGGTGGGGGCTAGACTTAAAAGCCAAGTAAAAAGACTACATTGGCATTGGATTCTCTTAAAAGCGGGTCTTGATTGACAGCCTTTAGGATCCATAAGCTGCTGGTCTCTGCTTGGCTGACGTTCTAGTGAGCTGGGACACCAGTGTTGATGCTTCTAATATGCTGAGAGGATTACTGGGAATCTCTCAACTAGCTCATTAGTGTGCAATTTGGAAAAAAATTCTCGGTAGTGGGTGCGGCAAGTTAGTCACCACCTATCATTTATAAAATGGGGAAAATTGGGACTCAATACATGGACAGATGGCAGAATATGAAATAAGCAGGAAGACAACTTTAAAAAGAGACATTTTTGTTTTGTCTTTATCCATGACTTATGACAATGAACTATTTAAAATATGAAATATAGCCACTGAAAAGAAAAAAAAATTCAATCCTACCTTTTCATAATTCTCAATCAGAATCTCAACCACAATGTTCTGAAATTTAATGTTCATCATTGCTGCTACAGTCTCTTCTTGGGATCTCATTAATGTTGGACCAAAAATCACACCTAAGTTAGATATAGTCATCAGGTTCTTTTGACTGTGAGTGGAAACTCTGAAATTACAGATTGTGAAAATTATTGCATTCAGAAGTGCCATTTACATTTATTTATAACTGGGAAATGGACAAAGCAGCTGAATCTATGACAATGTAGGAATATTAAGGCTGAAAGAGATCACTATACTTTAGGCAATGTATCAGTTATCTCTTGCACCTATTAATCACTTCTGCCAGAACTGCATTCCATGTCTTCATGAATACAATCCATCTTCCCTGGTTTCCCTTATTTCTAAGAGAAAGTAGGTACATCAAAATTGTTTGTTCTGAGTCTCTGCAAGATCACTATCATTCCCTGAGGTTTTCATTCAAAGAGGTATTTATCAGAAACCCACTGATCCAGTTTTCTTGTTACTCTTTAATTTAAGTTTCTGCCACCATATATAGCAAAGAAAAATGATCTGAAAAGAGTTGTGTTTGAGGACTCTCGAAAGAGTGTATGTTCACTTTAAGATAGAAAGTGGTTTTCTGAATTTTTAAAGTAAATGTAAAGTACTGCAACGGCTGCAGGATATAACAAGTAAGAGATGGGCTCTTCCAAAATATACACATGTAGCAACTGACTGTTAAATGGGTACCCGAGTTTGGTTGCTGTTTTGACAACAATTAATTTAAATTTTGCCCAGGTTACTAAAATCCAATTGAGTTTGAATTTATTGTATTGACAGCATCGGACCAATGATAGGGTACGATGTGGGGGGGAGGGGGGGGGGGGGTGGGGGTATAAAACCAGGGCATTATGAAAATTGGTTACAGCAACTGCCACTGAACAGGAGACCAACTGCCGTAGAGCCGGAGAGCTAACATCCTATCTAACATCTTGCTCTCAAATAAATAGGAAGGCACTCTCCATCAAAAGGTACGTTTTCCTGTAAAAGCAGTAAAAAGTAAGAAGATGACCCAGGGAGATGAGCAGACAGAAGATTGAAGACAGTGGAGAAGAGAGAGACTGTGTGGACTTGGGATTTGGTTAATGTAATGTTTATTAACTGTATTATTAGAGTAACATTTTTATAGAGTCTGGGTCAGATAGTAATTAGTTGAGAAAAAAGGGGGCTTGGATTTGTTAATAGTTTTCAAAGTTTGGGAGAAGATTTGTAGCTCGGGTGCTCGTTGTTGTGGTTCTGTTCGCCGAGCTGGGAATTTGTCTTGCAAACGTTTCGTCCCCTGTCTAGGTGACATCCTCAGTGCTTGGGAGCCTCCTGTTTTGTTTAATTTTTGTTTTAATAGTTTTGTTTAGTGTTCTATTAGGAAAATAAATTATAATTTTTCTTTAAATAATGGAAATTAAGAGTTCTCTTTCACTTCCTCATACTTTTAACAGATTATGAGGGGAACTTTTCTGGATGTTTGGTTTTAATTAACAGAGGGGTTTGGCCTCTGTGTCGTAACAATGCCTAATGCTCAAAGATCATTTAGATGCAATTCCATTCTAAATTTGTTTGGCAAGTCCCTTTCCCAATCTCAGCTTTGTATTTATCTGAACCAAAAACATATTTCTATTCAAACTACTTCATCTCCTCAATGCCTTTCTCTTTTGGTTCATTTGTTTTACTTTTACAATTTGACACATAGCCATTATGTGGATCTGAACTGTTCTGCAAACATAAATATTCTTCCAAACAACTGGGGTGCCCATGTTTAACTCCCATCGATACTGTAGAAATGATTAATGGCTAACAGAAAATGTGAACTCTAGGTTCCTGGACATGATACTGAAGGAGAGGTTTTTTTGTAAAGTTTTGCTGGTCATCCATGTGAGGTATGACTAATTTACCTTAGTCATAATTTCTCTTCATGTTTGCTACCATTATTATTGCACTCATTTATGTTGTAAGTTGCTCAAAGGAAAAGCACATTTTCTGAACTGGCAACCTGGAGTACATCTATCAATTCGAACTTTGTTGAAATTAGATATTATTCTTTACTTTTCCTCGCCAATGTTTTCACAAGATTTTCATTATTTGAGAGATCCATGTTTCCGTCCCTGGTCAGTTTAGAAGTTAGAGTTAAAGTTATTTAACTAGATAATCCAGTTAGATTTGATGGAGCAAAGTGTCCCAACTCTAATCGCCAAGATACATTTACTGGAAGCACATTCTCATGTTTGTCAAGTCCTTTGAGTGAATAATTTGCTGGATTTCAACTATTAAGGTTCACATGAATAATGGTCACTTTGTCTTTGACACAAAGATCCTACGAGAAAGTGAGGACTCCAGATGCTGGAGATCAGAGTTGAAAAGTGTGGCACTGGAAAAGCATAGCAGGTCAGGCAGCATCCTAGGAGCAGGAGAGTTGATGTTTTGGGCATAAACCTTCCAATTTTCTGTCATTAGAGAGATCACTTTGAAAAGGGTAGGGAAAAAACATATGAAGGAAAGGTTGGAAGGATAATTGAACTAAGGTAACAGATGCAATTCAGCCCCATTTTCAAGGTCTACATTTTATTCCTATTTTGTATTATAATTTGATTTTGTATAAGTTTTGCTGTTTGATTCCAAGCTAGAATAGTTTGGTTGAAGGTTGGGGTATTCGCAGTGGTCCAAGTTGAGGAACATGCAAAAATTAGGTATAATAGTACGTCTGGTGGGAGAGACTTGTTCAGTATTGAGACTATCCTAAATTGACTATGTTGTTAAAAACTTGAGTAGTCTGAGAAACTTTAAAATTAAGAGTTAAGTTGGTACCTTATAGATTAATTTGATTGGAGAAAGTTAATGCATTTTATCCAAAACACTCACATTTCATCCTTGCAAGTAATGACATTACCAGTATCCTTCAATTAACAGATTACTCTGACATTAAAATTATGAAGTGTTAAAAAACAGTAAACTAACTTCAAAATGTTAGATTACATTTCTAAAATACAAAATAAATTAAATAAGCATGATTACCATTGACAGACATCTTGTAATGACTGAAAAAATATAAAACCACTCACTTCACCAAATGTTTCAGCAAAAGGTCAAGCATCTCTCTGTTCTTTTCTGGCAATTTATAAACCAATGCATGAACAGCACGGACTCTGTAATTTTGGTCATCTGATTCTGTAGAAGTTTGTACAATAGATTCAGTCTATAGATTAGATTACTTACTTACAGTATGAAAACAGGCCCTTCAGCCCAACAAGTCCACACCAACCCGCCGAAGCGCAACCCACCCAGACCCATTCCCCTAAATTTACCCCTTCCCCAACACTACAATTTAGCATGGCCAATTCACCTAACCGGAGCACCCGGAGGAAACCCACGCAGACACGGGGAGAATGTGCAAACTCCACACAGAGAGTCGCCTGAGGCGGGAATTGAACCCAGGTCTCTGGCGCTGAGAGGCAGCAGAGCTAACCACTGTGCCACCATGCTGCCCTAAGTGTCTATTGACACTTTTTTAAAATGCTAGAATTAATAGTAGATTAAACTGATATTTCAGTTTGCATGATACCTTTCATTCAACAAATGTATTTTAAAATAATGACTATCTGATGGCCAAATACATTCTTTCCCCCTTAAATTGCACAACAACCATTAATCACTTCAGCATGAAACTCAATTTAGAGAAGAAATTTACCATCAAACTGAAATTTTAATAATTGAATTTTCTCCATGACAATTTTATTCAACCTTCCAGTATTCAACTGAAAGTTTGGATATGTCAGCATAGAAAGAAAAGCAGGTTTGCCTCCACCTTTCTGGTCCTTTTGTGGGGCCACTGCCAATCTGACAAAATTCAGCATGAGGCAGAATGGCTTACATCTGAATTTTTTTTTAAGATTACTTACAGTGTGGAAACAGGCCCTTCGGCCCAACAAGTCCACACCGCCCCGCCGAAGCGCAACCCACCCATACCCCTACATCTACCCCTTACCTAACACTACGGGCAATTTAGCATGGCCAATTCACCTGACCTGCACATCTTTGGACTGTGGGAGGAAACCGGAGCACCCGGAGGAAACCCACACAGACACAGGGAGAAAGTGCAAACTCCACACAGTCAGTCGCCTGAGGCGGGAATTGAACCCGGGTCTCTGGCGCTGTGAGGCAGCAGTGCTAACCACTGTGCCGCCCTTCATTTGCACTACTTGAAATGATTCAGAAACCAATAAAAAAAACTCCAAGATCCCAGCAATAACTGACCTATCCGCTGCATCCAACATGAAAAGCATGTAAACTCTGTATTCTCAGTCTTCTCTTCAAAGTCTATTACTTTCAAACTAGTGCAGAAAATAATGCTGAATCTTTATAATAGCTACTTACTAACAGCTGCAATTAAATCCTTATGCAGTTTATAAGTCATCAATGGTTCTACAAGGCATCTAGGATAGAAAAAAAATATCCTCGATTAAGATTTAGTCATTTGGTAACTTTTATAGTGATTTGTAACTTGATGATGAACCACAAGCAACCAAATAAATCCAAATGTGACACACCACTAGTTATGCCAGTATAACACCACAATTTTCTAATTGCTAAGTAGCAAAAATGTATGTCCCCATATGCAAAATTCTAAACTGTCAACTGTCTTTGAGTACTGCTCTCGAATAGTACCCAGAGTATTGGAAAGCAATGGCAGAATGCCAGAGTGTTAGTAAATTCCTTTCCCAATTTATTTTAAAACCTAAATAAAAAAATGAGTGTGAAGTATTGCATTTTAATACAACAAACAAAGGTAGGGCTTATACAATTATTGGTAGGGCCTTGGGTATTGTTAGGTAGACAAGATGGTGAAAAAGGTGTTCGGCACACTTGCCTTCATTGTTCAGTCCTTTGAGTACAGGAGATTGTGCGTCATGTTGTTCTTGTACAGGGAGGCAATTATTAAGCTGGAGAGGGTTCAGAAGAGATTGACCAGGGTGTTGCTGGGTATGGAAGGTTTGAGTCATAAAGTAAGGCTAGATAGACTGGGATTCTTTTCCCTGGAGCATAGGAGGTTGAGAGGTGACCTTCCAGAAGTTTATAAAATCATGAGGGGTATACAGAGAGTTAATGGTAGGTGCCTTTTTCTTAGGATGGAGGATTTCAAGACCAGAATGCTCATTTTTAAGGTGAGAGAAGAGAGATTTATAAAAGACTTGGGGGCAAATGTTGTACACAGAGGGTGGTACGCATATGGAATTAACTTCCTGAGGAAGTGGTGGATGTCAGCACAATTACAACATTTAAAAGACATTTGGATCAGTACATAAATAGGAAAAGTTTAGATGAATATGGGCCAGGAACAGGCAAGTGGGACTGCATTAGTTTGGGATGATGTTCAGCATGGACTAGATCAAAGTGACTGTTTCTATGCTGTATGCTAGAAATCAGAAACAAAAACAGAAATATGCAGAAAACCTCAGCTTCTGTGGACAGAAATCACAAATGCATTGGGCTCAGTGACCATTCTTCAAAACTGCAGTAAAGCATCTACATTGGGTGGAGAAGCCCAATGTGTACTCAGTATGGAATGTTGCGAGCAGCACAGAGTGTGGCTGCAGATTGTTTTACGAATTAAGGCGCTGGCCCTACTGCTGTCAACAAGTTCCCCATGTCAGGAAGGGATGCCGCTGCACCTGTAGATGGTCAGATAGATAGTGATGAACACATGTAATACTTATGTATTCTGTCTATGAAAACTTTTATTGAGACTTACAAAATTCACAAGATGGCATGACCGCAAAAGAATGTAAAGTCATATCATTTCCCTCCTGGTCATTTGAGAAAATTAAATGTCTAAACTTTATTCTGGCACTGCAGTACAATGCTTTGACATTTCTTCCTTATAAGTTACATTGTCTTTCATACATTTTAACTTAGGCCTGGTTTGTCCATTTATAAGAATGTAATAGATTCTAATGCACCTAATATTGGAGGAGTGAGATCCGCTAGAAACGTAGCCAACATAAAAGAAAATGTGATAACATCAGCTCAAGCAAGCTGACTCTATTCCACCAGTCACTGATAACACAGAAAGTGAGTAAATGCTGAAATTTGAAGCCACCCCTTCTTTAAAAAAGGACTATTAAGCCTATTAAAAAGCAATTGACTGTAACGTTCCGTTTTTCATTAGTCATATGGGAAACATGTAATGCGGTGTGCCATGTATAAGGAAGCCTCAAGGAGATAAACAAAAAGGCCTGCAAACAGGACCTTTCCAGTGTGTAACAACAGCATTTGGCTATCAGTAGACTTGATTTGTTTAGTTTTAAAGATTGACATAACAATTTGGAAAGAGTGAGATTGAAGGGGTCCTTTAAATTGGTGGCTGGAACATACCTCCCATCTTCTCCTGCGTGGCATTTTGCCTCACATAGGATTTGGATTGGAAATCTCCTTCATAAAAGCAGACTCAAAATGCAAAACAGTGAGAGTAGGAGTGAGGGGAGTGCACACTTCTTGTTGTCCCTCCATTAACCATATCAAAACTGCAAAATTTAGCCCCAGTTAATCCCCATTAACCCATACCTGAGATAGTTTTTAAGGCCACTTGTAATGGTCTTCATATCCCACAATTCACTATCAAGTTCCATGTCAGGTGCTGCTCTAGGTGCTATCGAGAAAGGAAAATTATATATATTAAGTTTAACAAAGACAGCAATTTAATTTTACAACACGTGTACTTATTGAAGAATATAAACATGATAAACATTACAGTTTCAACTGGTTTATGCAGGACAAACCATTTTCCAAAAATCAAGACTTTGTTTTACAAAAAACCCAACTGTCAACCGTGAAGGTTTTACAGGAATATTATGCATTTCTCAGCCATTCTTCATTATATAGAATTTCCCTCAGCAAAACCATAATGATAAAACCAAATGTATTTCATTTTTTGTAACTTGCAATGGCTGCCTTCTTAAACTTTCAGTGGAGAGTGGTGCTTGAGCATGTAGCATTACAGAAGTGCTAGATCCAAATCAGCGACAAGTTAATAGGCAGGAGTAGATTAGAAAAAAACTAGTTTTACTATTTGGTGCAATAGCCAAGCAAAGGAATTGCTTTTGAATGGTATGACCCAGTACTTCAGAGTTGAATTATAGTGGACAATTTGATCAGACAGTAAAAAAAAATTGTACTTTGGTCAGAATACATTCAATCAGTGCACATGTGTCTATTGTGATGGATGCTGCTCTTCTAACAAGGTTATGTTGTCCTTGGTATTTTTTCAGGGGGGTCATAAAAACACAGGTTCAGAAAAGTCTGGGCTTGGAAGGGTTCTAGAGCCAATTTGATTACAGCTAATAGATACTGCCTCAGGCAAAAGGCTTCCAAGATTTAAATAAAAACTTGTACAATGAAAGGCAGTTCTCCCAGCTCAGCTTATCTTTGGTTTGATTTTCTTTGGCAGCCTGGCTATTCACTGAAAGTAGTCAGGCAGTTGGGAAGTTCTGGATGTAGGTTTGCTCAATGAGCTGGAAGGTTCATTTTTGGATGTTTCGTCCGATACTAGGTAACATCCTCAGTGAGCCTCTGGACGAAGTTGGGAAGTTGCTGGACCCAAGAGCATAAATGATATGGTGCTGAGGATGGGTAACCTATGTAACTTGATTCTTGTAGCTGTAGTTACAATGAGAATGGATCAGATAGATGACAATGTAAAATAGCAACACATTTACAAATGTCAGCTTGCATTTGCAATGAAATGTCACCTGTCCTACCTATCTGCCCTCAGAAACTCTTTTTTGTTTCTTCCAACTACGAGTCATAAGAGTAACCTTTTCTAAACATTTATTTATGACACGTGGGCATTACTGGTGAGGCATCTTGCTTATCCAAATTGGTGGAGGGTAGTTAAGAGTCAACCTCAATGCTGTGGGTCAAGAGTCAAACTTAGGCCAGACCAGATAAGGATGGCAGACACTAAAAGCCATTAGTGAATCGGATGGGCTTTTACAACAATCAACAATCATCATTAAACTGGCTTTTTTTATTCTAGATTTTTATTGAATTGAAATTCCAACATCTGTCTTAATTGGATTGCAATCCATGTCCCCATAACATTTACCTGAGGTTCCATAGTCCCATAATATTATCATTATCACTCCCAGGTAAAGACAGATAACAAAGGCACAGTAATTTATCCAGGAAAATGCAGTGTGATTCACAGATACATAATATAAATGGATCTTTTTGCCCACAAACACAATGAGCACAGAATACCTGCACAGTACAAATTACATGCATAGGATTAGTCCCAGCCATACAAAGCTGTCGGATGTCTGGACATGATTAACTTATCCAATTATTGAAATTTTGCAAAGGAATAAGTTCCATTATAAGCAGCCGAAGTATACACTTTGGACAAATGTTTCAAAATATTCTATGTTAATCCATTTGTCTGATTAATTACCAATAATACCACTTTGTGTCCTATTCAATTCTGCCTGTTGCAAGCAAGTATAATTGACATTATGGTATTATGCCAGTATCAATGTTTATAAAAATGCACAGTAGCATAACCTTTCTGTTATTTTTAATTATGACAGTATAACACAGAAATTAATCATAGAATTGTAGAATCCCTACAGTGTGGAAGCAGGCCATTCAACTCATTGAGCGCACACTGACCCTCTGAACAGCATCCCACCCAGACCCACTCCCCTACCTTCTCTAAGCTTGCATTTCCCACCTAATCCACCTTAGGCTAATCCACCTAAACTGCACATCTTTGGACTGTGGGTGGAAACTGGAGCATCCAGAGGAACCCATGCAGACACGGGGAGAACGTACAAACTCCACACATTTGCCAGAGGGTGGAATTGTACCCAAGTTCTTGGCGTGGTGAGGCAGCAGTGCTAACCACTGAACCACCTTGCCGCCCTAATTAATTGATTATTCACAATATCATGCATGAATTAGATGCTTATGCTTGCAAGTATTTCAAGTTTTACTGGGAACAGACAATCAAAATTCATTTTAAAAAGTTTAACACAATCCTTAACAAAACTCCACATTGCATTATTAACATGAAACATATTTTCATTATGACATACTGCAAAGGTTGAGGAAAATAACCTGCCAACAACAAATGATTTTTTTTTGCTCATTACCTCCCTCTTACCTCCAAAATGAGACTTGATTATTCATTTATATTTATACGAGGACATCAGCAGATATTTACTTTCTGGAAAGCCAGCCAAAGTAATTAAGAAATGCCATGCTCGATATTAATATTGCTATGGGATTTCCATCTGATGTCCTTCCATTGTAAGGAGTCAGAATAGATTCAAAATTAACATAGAAATCGACTTTCATTTTTCTTAAAAATATGATAAAAAATGTTAGGTGAAGCATAAATTTGCCTGACTTTAAAACACTTTAACTACTATCCCAAATACATCATGCATCAAAAGTTCTATTGACATGTTTAAAGCATCATGCATGTTGTAGTCTTATCTACATACAAGTGACGTTCTGTATGATGGCTTCATGTTTTAAGAAACAGGTCCTCTAGACAAATATCTGCAATAAATCAACCTTTACCTACACACAGCTAATAAATGTACCAAGGCATTTAGGGATACAGAAAACAGATCTATGTAAAAGTTTACAGCTGTGTTTAATAATTGAAAATCTAAGAATAAGCTTTTTAAAAAACATATACAATCCAGTGCATCAAATGAAAAATATGCAATGTATAATCTGTGGAAATCCTTTTGAGAATTAATGTAACGTCTTACCAAATACAGTATTCATTAGCTTCTGCACTTTGGAATTTACTCCACTCATTCTGTACAGTCCCATGGCATTAATACCTTCAAATAGATATGTCAAGGTTAAAAATACTGAGAAAAATTGAGAATCAAACAAGTCCTTTCATAGAAATTATGAACATCAAATGGCATGTACTAAATTCCAACAAGTAATCAGTGAAAAATAATTATGTTGTGTGTTTGATTTTCTCTAATGCAAAAGTGTTGGAAATAATAAATTTTTAAAAATAGCAGGACTGGCAACATCAGCGGAGAGGAGAGCAGAATTACCATTTCAGGTCCCTGATACCACATAAAATAGGAATAGGAGGCAGCTGTTATGGCTCCTCAATCCTGCTCTGCCAATCAGTAGGATCACAGTTGATCCAGCATTTCTAACGTGCACTTTCCTGCCATTTTTCCGAAATTGTTGATTCCCCGACTGATCAAAAAGCCATTTCATCTTTAAAATACATAAGATCTCTGCTCCCAGCTCTTTGTGGCAAGTAGTTCCAAAGACTCTAAACCCTCTGAAAGAAGAAGTGTATTTTCATCTCAGTTTTAAATTGGTGCCCCTTCATTCTGAGACTATGCCCTCTAGTCCTAGACTCTCCCATGAGCGAGAACATCTTTTCAGCATTGACCATGTCAAGCTCCTTTAGAAATCTCTATGTTTCAATGCAATCACCTCTCCAGCGAGTAGAGTCCTAACTTGTTTAGCCTTTGCTCATAAGTAAATCCATCCATACTGGTAATCAGATTGTGAACCTTCTCTGAACTGTCTCCAATTAAACAATCTTTCTTTAAATAAGAGGATCAAAACACAGCACACAGTACTCCAGATATGGCATCACCAACACCTTGTGCAGTTAAAGCAATACTTGCCGACTCGTATACTCAAACCTGCTTGAAATAAAGACCACTATTCCTTTACCCTTCCTGATTACTAGCTGCATCTGTACATTTAGCATTCTGTGTTTCGTGCATAAGGTGAGATGAGGAACAGTCAGCAAATGCAGCTTAACATGTGGCTGCGAGGCTGGTGCAGGAGGGAGGGCTTCAGATACCTAGACCATTGGGATGCCTTCTGGGGAAGGTGGGACCTGTACATGAAGGACAGGTTGCACCTGAACTGGAGGGGTACAAATGTCCTGAGAGGGAGATTTGATCGTGTGGATTCGGGAGGATTTAAACTAGCTCGGGGATCCAGAACTAAATATTTGAGAGGGGGTGAGTCGTAGATGGGGCAGTGACAGGGTGTAGTGAACCTATCAGGAAGGCTTTTCATGTGATGAAACTAAGGGATCGGTTGAAGTGTGTCAGCTTTAATGCAAGTATCAGAAATAAGAGTGATGTTGTGGCCATAACGGAGACGTGGGTTTCACAGGGACAGGAATGGTTGCTTGATGTTCCAGGGTTTGGAACATTTAAAAGGAACAGGGAGGGTGGAAAAAGAGGGGGTGTAGCATTGCTAATCAGACAATGCATCACAGCTCCAGAAACGAAGGTTATCAAGGAAGGTTTATCGACTGAGACAGTATGGGTGAAAGTTAGGAACAGCCAGGGAGCAGCCACCTCATTAGGGGTTTGCTACAGATCCCTTAATAGCAGTAGGGAGATTGAAGAATTCATAGGCCGACAGATTTTGGAAAATGCAGATGTAGCAGGGTTGTTGTTCCCAATATCGACTGGAAACTCCTTAGTGCAGATGGTTTCGATGGAACAGTTTTTGTCCGATGTGTTGAAGAGAGTTTCCTTACTCAGTATGTAGGCAGACCGACAAGGGGAGAAGCCATTTTGGATTTGGTGCTCAGCAATGAGCCAGGACAGGTGTCAGATCTCGTGGTGGGAGAACACTCTGGTGACAGTGGTCACAACTGCCTCACATTTACCATAGCCTTGGAGAGGGAAAGGAACAGTTACCGAGGGAAGATATTTAATTGGGGAAAAGGAAATTATGACGTTATCAGACAGAAGTTGGGAAGTACAGACTGGGAGCAATTGTTCCAGCAGACATGTGGAGACTGTTTAAGGAACAGTTGTTGTGAGTGATGCACAAATTTGTTCCTCTGAGACAGGTAAGAAGGGGTAAGATTAAGGAATCGTGGATAATGAGAACAGAGGAGCTTCTCGTCAAAAGGAAGAAGGCGGCTTATGTAAGGTGGAGGAAGCAAGGATCTAGCACAGCTTGAGAGGATTACAGGCTTGCTAGAAAGGGGCTCAGAAATGGACTGAGGAGAGCCAGGAGGGAGCACGGAAAAGGCTTGGCAAAAGGATTAGGGAGAACCCAAAGGCATTTTACTCATACATGAGGAATAAGAGAATGATCACGGAGAAGGTAGGACCGGTCAGGGATAGCGTAGGAAACTTGTGCTGGAGTCTGATCAGATAGGGGAAGCCCAAAATGAGTTTTTTGCTTCCATTTTCACAAAGGAAAGGGACCTTGTTGTGAATGAGAACTTTGAGGAGCTGGGATACAGGCCTGAACAGATCAAGATTGATGAAGTTGATGTGCTGGATATTTTGGAAAACATTAAGATTGATAAGTCCCCAGGGCCAGACCAGATTTATCACAGGTTGCTCTGGGAAGCGAGAAAGGAGGTTGCTAAGCTGCTGGTGAGAATATTTGCCTCCTCACTCTCCACAGGAGTCATACCAGAGGATTGGACGGAGGCGAATGCTTCGAGGGGAATAGGGAAATCCCTGGCAATTACAGACCAGTCAGTCTCACATCTGTGGTCAGCAAGGTTGTGGGAAGAATTCTGAGGAATAGGAGTTATGACTATTTGGAAAAGCATAGTGTGATTAAAGGCAGTCAGCATGGCTTTGTGAGGGGCAGGTCATGCCTAACTAATCTTATTGGGTTCTTTGAGGAGTTGTCAAGACAGGTAGATGAAGGTCGAGCAATGGATGTGGTATATATGGACATCGGCAAAACATTTGATAAATTTCCCCATGGTAGGTTCATTTATAAAGTCAGGAGGTATGGGATACAGGGAGATTTGGCTGTCTGGATTCAGAATTGGCTGGCTGACAGAAAGCAGAGAGTGGGTGTAGATGGAAAGTATTCTGTCTGGAGGTCAGTGTTGAGAGGTATCCCACAGGGCTCTGTGCTTGGGCCTCTGCTCTTTGTAGTTTTTATAAATGACTTGGATGAGGAGGTTGAGGGGTGGGTTAGTAAATTTGAAGATCATACAAAAGTTGGAGATGCCTTTGATAGTATCGAGGGCTATTGCAGGCTGCAGCGCGACACAGACAGGATGCAGAGCTGGGCTGAGAAATGGCAGATGGAGTTCAACCTGGATAAATGCAAAGCATTGCATTTTGGAAGGTTGAACTCGAATGCTGAATATAGGATTAAAGACAGGATTCATGGCAGTGTGGAAGAACAGAGGGATCTTGGTGTTCAAGTGTATAGATCCCTCAAAGTTGATAGGGATGTTAAGAAAGCATATGGTGTTTTGGCTTTCATTAACAGGGGGATTGAGTTTAAGAGCCGCGAGGTTTTGCTGCAGCTCTACAAGGTCTTAGTGAGACCACACTTGGAATATTGTGTCCAGTTCTGGTCACCCTACTATAGGCAAGATACAGAGGCTTTGGACAGGGTGCAAAGAAGGTTTACCAGGATGCTGCCTGGACTGGAGGGCTTGTCTTACGAAGAGAGGTTGACTAAGCTTGGACTTTTCTCTCTGGAGAGAAAAAAAGAATAGAGGTGACCTGATTGAGGTATACAAGGTAATGAGAGGCATGGATAGAGTTATTAGCCAGAGACGTTTCCTCAGGGCAGGACTGACTGGCATGAAGGGTCATAGTTTTAAGATATTAGGAGCAAGGTATAGAGGAGACGTCAGAGGTAGGTTCTTTACGCAGAGAGTTGTGATTGAATGGAATGCGTTGCCAGCGGTGGTGGTGGAAGCAGAGTCATTAAGGACATTTAAGCAACTGCTGGACATGCACATGGAGAGCAGTGAATTGAGGGATGCGTAGGTTAGGGTATTTTATTTTTAGATTCGGAATAATCCTTGGCACAACATCGTGGGCCAAAGAGCCTGGTCAGTGCTGTACTTTTCTATGTTCTATGCTCTATTACAAACAACAAACAGTCCTAGGTCTGTTCCCTGTGATACTGCACAGCCTGCAGGTTGCCTCCCTGAAAGAGAACTCCATATCCCCACGTGCACTTTCCTGCCCATTAGCCAGTTCTCTGCCACTGCCAGTTTACTATCTCTAACAGCATGGTCTCTTATTTTGTGGACTTCACCGTTTATAGGTGAATGCTTTCTTGACATCAACTATAACAAATCTGCTGGCTTCCATCTCTCACTCTGCTCAAGACTTCCTTAAAAAACTTTAATAAATCAGTCAGACACTATTTCCCTTTCATGAAGCCATGCTGACTCTGCTTGACTATGATTTTTCAAAGCTGCTTCTTTACTTCCTTAATAATGGAATCCAACATTTTTCCAACAGTAGACGTGAACCTAATCAGCCATAGTTACCTTCTCTTTGTTTCCCCCCATTTTAAACAGGGGTGTCACATTGGCAGTTTTCCAACCTTCCAGCTCTTCTCCAGAATCAATGACTTTTCATTCGAAAGGTTTCTGATGAGAGGTCACAGACCTGAATCCCTAACTCCTTCTCGCTCCACAAATAGTGCCAGACCATAAAGACGACAGCAAGTATTTTTAATAAAGTAAAATAGATTTTAGGTTCTATACAGAACCATACGCCAGCATTTCCTGTTTTTATTTCAAATATCCCGCTTCCACACCTTTTAGATTTTAATTTTGTCTAGTTCCTCCAGTTTTGTTTATAGAACTATTGGATGGAAGCTTTAGATGATTATAATCTTCAGCTCAAAAATAAATTTGTTTCCAACATTAGTATATGCTTTACGTGCATAGCTTGTTGTTGGACAAATATCATAGGTTTAACTCAGCTGCCAACTTAGAGGCAATATACAGAGATCTCTGCCACCAATAGCAACAAATCAAGCCCTGAGTCTCATCAGACATTCACACATTTCTGATTGCAGGATGAATATCAGTTTTGTCAATTCTTGATAAATTGTGTTCAACTGTGAGGGGCTGGTATGATTAAGCAGTATGAACTCTATAATACTGAGGTACACCTCCCACTGGTTAGTCATGGAGTGACACTCACATGATTATAAAGTGAAAGGTACTATGTACCTGCCATCAAAGAATAAGGTGCATCAGGGGTTTGATAAACTGCTTTGAAAGATTCAAAGTACAGTTTTAATAACAATTCAAAATGAGATCAATTCATGGTGGTGGAAGAATGTATATCACAGAAAGGGCAGATAGAAACTCAATGAAGTGAAAAATGTCAAATCAATATTAATCAATTAATCCAATGACATTGAAAACTTTGGAGGCAGACTCAGTCAATAAAAACTCAAAATAAATCATTAAAAATCAGTACCAGTAACATTGTTAGGTAATGCTGCGATTGATATGAATATTCAAAGATGTATTATCCTCCAAAGCCAAAAGTGGAACTATGTAAGAATATAATTATTTGCTTGAAAATGTGTTGCTGGAAAAGCGCAGCAGGTCAGGCAGCATCCTGAAGAAGGGCTGATGCCCGAAACGTCGATTCTCCTGCTCCTTGGATGCTGCCTGACCTGCTGCGCTTGTCCAGCAACACATTTTCAGCTCTGATCTCCAGCACCTGCAGTCCTCACTTTCTCCTATAATTATTTGCCGACAGGCTTTTCAAGTAAAAGATTTATCAATGGCAAGTATTTTGTGAAGAGAATTGATAAAATAAAGCAAATCTTTTTATCAGAACTGCAACACGAACCTTTCAATGCAGCTTTGCAATGCCTAAATGCATTTTGAAATACACGATTGTAAATCCTCCTTTCAATTCTACAGCTGCTCTGCACATAGTTTCTTTCAATTACACCACAAAGAAGTTCTGGAGGCTCTGTCTCCTCATGCTGGCAGCAATAAATTGACATGATATTTCAGCTGGCTAAAACTTTGCAACAAGATTAGTGTGGTGCTGGAAAAGCACAGCAGGTCAGGCAGCATCCGAGGAGCAGGAAAATCGACGCTTCAGGCCGGAGCGCTTCATCAGGAATGAGGCTAGAAGCCTCGTGGATGGAGAGATAAATGGGAGGGGGATGGGGCTGGAGAGAAGGTAGTTGAGAGTGCAATAGGCACCCAGGAAGGCCTTACAACCTCACTCCTTCATTCTAACTCTGTAGGGATTATTCCCCTCACTCTGTTCTTCACCTGTTTCCAATCATCCATTTCACCTTTCCATGACCTTCTCTCCACCCTTTCACTCGATTCCCCTGCTATATCTTTCCCCTGCAATCTTGGTGCTCTATTTAGTGAAACGTATCTTCAATGCTGCTGAACCGAATAACATACTTGGAGGATTTGACTCAAAATATGTCATGCTAATGACAATAAATTTGTGATTTTAACAAAATTGCCCGTTTAGGAATCATTGTTTACAAGTTCAGTATCAAGAAATAGCAGTCAATCTCATACCTCTTGCCTCCACAGCTTCAATGCATTTCTTTACAAAATTAAAACCTGCCTCATTAAGGTACACTGCAAAACAAAATTGAGTCCCTTAGATTCACAAGTAATTATTCAGCAAATTCAGGAGAATAAAACAAAGAAATTACAATGTTATTCTTGTTAGTCATGTATCTGAAAATAGTTTTCAACAACATTAAAACTCAAGTTAATCACCTTTCAACAAATATCCAATGGAACTTTTAAACCTGAGTCTATTTTTTTCAGTTACTGAAATTCCCATGTCTACATGTACTGTCTGTGTCTGTTGTTTTATGGAGTGCAACATAAAATGAATTTGCTAAATATTCAAGAAAAAGAGGCAGTCATTGTTCTTTGTTCCCAATGATAATGTAACATTGAACAGGTTTTAAAGATATTTGAACTGCAAGTTACATTAACCAAAACAGAATGTTCCTTTGCCAGCGCTCTCAGCTAACTAACTGAAAAGATTAATATAATGCATAATGGATGAGATACTAAAGAGAAAATCTCAAAATTAGTAACACTTATTAAAAGGCAATTCTAAATGGTTAAATAGGATTATTGAGTTGGTTCCTCTCAGCTTAGCAAGTATTTTTAAAGAAGTAAAATGGATTTCAAGCCCCATAATAAGATAGAGGTGAGACTTGGGGGCAGTGGGAAAAGAACATTACCTCCTAAAGTTTTTAAGAGTTACAAAATACACTGTATGGTCTCTGTATATACGTGAGCAGGTGGATCATTGCATTGCTCAGCATACAATGCTAATTTAGGACTTCAGCACTCCAGCAATGCCTTCTTTTAACCTTGCATAGCTAAACACACATTTAGCAACCGGAAGGAATCCCACCAATCTTATTTAAAAGTAACATCAATTATTTAGAGGTCAATGGCTGGTTAATTTCTTTCACTGTGGTTATGGATCTATGATTGTTCACTGTTTTTTACATTTGTTTCAAATTGCACAACTCTACAGGGAGTAATTGATTTTTATTCATTCAGGGGATGTAGGCTCCACTGCCTTGAGGAAATCATTGCTCATTCCTAATTGCCCTTGAGAAGATAATGGTAAGTTACCTTCTTGAAACATTGAAGTCCATTTGATGTTGCTATGCCCACAATGCTGTTTTTCTTTGGTGGGGGCGGGGGGGGGGGGGGGGGGGAAAGACACATTCCTGGATTTGTAAGTGGTGGTGTTCCCATGTATCTGCTGCCCATGCCCCTTTCAATAGAAGCAGTTGAGAGTTTGGAAGTTGCAATCTCAGGAGCCTTGGTGTCACAGATATTGAGAGAACTCTTATTGTGTTCAAGATGTGTGCACAAACCAATTTCTCCTAGACACGGGTGTACAAGCAGGCATTCTAGTTCAAAGTTTGGGAGAAAATTTGTAGCTCGGGTGCTCGTTGTAGTTCTGTTTGCCGAGCTGGGAATTTGTGTTGCAGATGTTTCGTCCCCTGTCTAGGCGACGTCCTCAGTGCTTGGGAGCCTCCTGTGAAGCGCTTCTGTGATCTTTCCTGCGGCGCTTCACAGGAGGCTCCCAAGCACTGAGGATGTCACCTAGACAGGGGACGAAACATCTGCAACACAAATTCCCAGCTCGGTGAACAGAACCACAACAGGCATTCTAGTTGCAATGCAGCATGTCTTGGAGAATGAATGTAGAGCACAAGGATACTTGAACAAAACATTTAGGATACTACTTTACTGTAGCGATTCAGAAGCATTGTACTGTTGAGATTGAGATGTCACGGTTGACCTACTCAGGTGGATGCAAAAGATCTCATTGACAGTATGTAAATGGGGCACTTCTCGTGGTCAAATTTACCCCAGTTGGAACAACAAAAAGATTGCTGTTGAGCTCATAATTGCTTGTGGAGCATTGGCTTGTGTAAATTATTTGCTACATTTGCCAATGTAATAGTGTCTTCATTTCAAAAATAATTTATTGATTGCGAAGTGCTAATGCATAGCTGGAAAGCTTGAAAGATATTAAATAAAGACAAGACCTGTTTTTATTTTTGACTGACAGATGGTGACAAATTTTTAACAAAAACAAAAATTGCTGAAAAAGCACAGCAGCTCTGGCAGCATCTGCAGAGAGACAGCAGTTTAACTAGATTAGGTTCCCTACAGTATGGAAACAGGCCCTTCAGCCCAACAAGTCCACACTGACCCTCCGAAGAGTAACCCACCCAGACCCATTTCCCTCTGACTAATGCACCTAACACTCTGGGCAATTTAGCATGGCTAATTCATCTGACCTGCACATCTTTGGACTGTGGGAGGAAACCAGAACACCCGGAGGAAACCGACGCATACAAAGGGAGAATGTGCAAACTCCACGCAGACAGTCAACTGGGACTGGAATCTAACCCAGGTCCCTGGCGCTGTGAGGCAGCAGTGCTAACAACTGAGCCACTGTGCTGCCCTCAGAACTGGAGGAAGGGTCACTTGATCCAAATGTTAACTTCAATTTTTCTCCACAGATACTGCCAGATCTGCTGAGCGTTTCCAGCAGTTTCTGTTTTTGTTTCTGATTTCCAGTCACCGCAGTTCTTTTGGTTTTTACAAATTTTTATCTTCTTAACACGTAGGAGTAACAAATCACAGTTTATATGCTATATAACTCTATACAATTAATTATTTTGAAATACAGAAAACCATGAGTTTTTTTGGCATGAATTGCACATATTTGTGACACAATTTGATGTGTACTGCTTGATAATATATGATGATATGTTTTAATAGGTGACTACATTTAATAGATTTGCAACTTTATTTTGCTTGTATTCATTTAAAATAAACAGTTATATATTAAAACCTTTAAACCGTGTGTAAGGAACAATAATAAGTCATGCATTTCTAAGATGACAAAGTTACTTACATTCTTCTTTCTTGCTAAGAGGTGGCAGAGTGTATATCTGAAAAAAATGTATTATTAGCAATTTGACAATGTTGATAAAATACCAAACTACATGTAGTAATTTTTGATTTTTATAATTTGAGGTAAAATTTCAAATTGAGCAGTAAAAGCAAAGCACTAATACTGAAATCGAATATTTACTATGCAATAGTCTCTGAATGAAAACAATTTAGAAATTTTCCATAGGGTTCACCTGACATATTGTTTGTGTTATAAATTTCATTAAAAACTAATCGATCTATTTACTCTTAAGCTGAAAATTTGAAACAGTAATGTTCCAACCAATGTATCTTAATTTTAAAAAATATCATATTGGTACTATTTCAAAAAGTCCAGAAGCTGCCCTGACACTTTGCTGTTACTTTGATCTATGAATCAAGTCAATAAGAGCATATAGTTGATAAGGTGTTGGAAAAGGCACAGCAGGTCAGGCAGCATCTGAGGAGCAAGAAAGTTGATGTTTTAGACAGGAACCTTCTTCAGTACTGGAGAAGGAGGATGGGGATTGAGAGATAAATGGGGGGTAGGGCTAGAGGAAAGGTAGGCACTGGGTGGGCGAAGGTAGGTTGTGATAATGATAGGTCGGTGGGAGGGTGGAGCAGATAGGTGGCAAGGAAGATAGACAGGTAGGTCAGGTCAAGACAGTGGATTTGAGTCAGAGGGTTGGATCTGGGATAGGGTGGGGGGAGGGGAGATTCAGAAACTGGTGAATCCAACTGAAGGAGGAATACCTCATCTTCCACCTCGGGAGCTCATAACCACATGGCACGAACATTGAATTCACTAGTTTGCAAATCTCCCCTCCCAGATCCAACCCTCTGAATCAGATCTGCGCTCTTGACCTGACCTACTTGTCCATCTTCCTTCCCACCTGTCACTATCACCTCCTACCTTCACCCACGTATTGCCTATCTTTTCTGCAGCCCCACCTGTCCTTCCTCAATTTATTTCTCAACCCCCTTCCCCTTCTCCAGTCCTGAAGAAGGATCCTGACCGAAATGCTGACTCTTGCTCCTTGGATGCTGCCTGACCTGCTGTGCCTTTTCCGGTGCCACGCTTTATTAACTCTGACTCTCCAGCATTTGCAGTTCTCACTGTCTCCTAATCACAGCACATAGCCATTTTTCAGTTACGCTTTCCTAAATGTTATCACAATTCAGCCATTTTTTAGCACTCAGTTTTGTGCCACATCTTATTTTAAATCCTTTTCATATGATTTTCTTTTGTGGATTTTAGGGTATGGAATAATTAGTTTTGTATCTTAAAATGCATTTTAACCAATCAGAAGCGTTTCTGAAAGGTTCTGAAACTTGATTCAAAAAGTAGAACCCACTTTTTGGAAGCTGCATTTTTTGCCTCTCACCTCATTAAGATTGCCATGCCACCTCCCCACCTCCCATCCACCATCCTAACAGCAGGCTTGAAAGATTCAACCCAATGTGTACAAACTGGAAAAGCAAATGTGGGAATTAAAAATTATGTTACAGGACAAGAAAGATGGTACTTGACTGTGAGGCTTCTTTATTACAGCCCTGTGGATCGAAGAGCAAATGACTTGAAATATCGAAAAAAAAACAATTTTTATTGTTTCTCCTTGGCTGCCTCCCGGAGGACTAAACCAAAAACCGAACACAAACTCAGCTCAAAGTGGAGGATCTGAAGTGAGACAGGAGCAAGAGGGAGGAAGAGGCTCAGAAAAAAGAAAATCGCACTTCACATCCCTTTCCCCCTTCCCAATCAGCATTAACTTCAGGGCACTGATTGGATGCCACAACATGTGGAACATGGAGATGAATGTAACAAGAAGGAATACTGATAACCATCTTTGTTATATATAATCACATACTGGCTCTTTTCCATCCATTGCTTCCAACCAAAGTTTTCTGTTGGCTTCAGACTGAGCTTGTAGTGTTACAATGCCATGTCTGCAATAAGGAAAGAAATATACAAAGAAGATTTTAAAATATTTACATGTATTTTCTTTTTCTTGTTATATTGAATCCTCAATATTGATGCCAAAGTTCAGTAACTTCAAACCCAGCATGACTTAAACTCAACATTTTCACCACTACGATAATTATATACCTCGACAATTTCTCAGTAACGTTCTCCATCACATGCCAACTATTCACATGGCTTTACCAATCAAGATTATCTACCTTTTTACAGAGAAAGGCATGATGCTTCATTCAATAAAAATATTATAATGGCTTGATTGACATCATTGTGCAACTATATCGGAGTCAATCTTCTAACTAGTACAACAGGTAACACTGTGATTTCAAACCTAATGGCTAAAATTAAGTGGACAATAAAAAGCAATGGAAAGCAGCTGCAACCACTTCTAGGTTACAATCTTGTCTATGGATATCTCCTTTGGATAAGGTTCCTGTAGAATTTGTCATTCATATTCCAACAACGTTCTACTGTACTCTTCCATGACATGAAATACAAGGAGCTCATAGACCACTTTTTAAATCCAAAATCAAGGGCATTTGTTTTGTTCTTCCTTCCAGCCAACATCCTTAACCTTCTTCCCTCCATTATTCCATAACACCTTCTCCTCAGCCCTTACCTCTGCAGGTACTTCCTTTACTTGTGAGGACCCCTTTGTCACTCAGTAACCATGCCCTTTATCACCAAATCCCCCTCAGGGGCACAGGTCGATGAAGGAAAATGACTAGAGGAGGTGTAGGTGTCCTCTGTTTCTTATCCTTCTGAGAACAGGAAAACAGGAACAGTTCTGCTCTATCTACTCGCCATACCACTCATGATTTTTTTTTAAACACTTTTGTTGAATTTCCTTTCAACCTTCTCTTCTCCAAAGAGAACATCTGAGCTTTATTAAATCTATCCTATTTGCAATGCCTTGACGTCCTTCCTAAAGTATGGTGTGCACAATTGGATAAAATACTCCCACTGAGATGGAACCAGGTTGTAGGAAGATTCATTGTATCTTTCTTGTGATTTTTTGCACATGCGTCAATTTATAAAGTTCATAGCTTATTAATTACATTCATAAACTGTCCTGTCAGCTTCAACAATGCGTATATATATCCCATTGTTTTCCATCATTAGTCTTACCAAGATTAAATTTCACTTGTCATGTTTCCATACATTCTACAAATCTGTAAATTTGAAGTTTATCAATCCTCTTTATAGTTCACAATATTTCCAAGTTTTGTGCAATTTGCAATTTTTGTAATTTGTTCTGCACACCAAAGTCTTGAGTCATGAATTTCAATTAACAAAAGCAGCAGTCCCAATACCCATTTCAGGGAACCCTATCATGCATCTTCCTCCAGTCAGAGACAAAATAAATACTCACTGTTATCTGCTGTCTTCTCTGTTACTCAGCCAACTTTGCACCAATGCAGCTAACTGACCTTTAACTCTATAGGCTTTAACTTTGCTGACAAGCCTGTCATGTGCTGTCACTCTATGAAATACCTTTGAAAAACACCACATCAACCACATTCCTTCAGAAACCATTTCTGTTACCTCATGGAAACAGCCAAATCCGTTAAAAAACAAAGAACAAAGGAAATTTATAGCACAGGAACAGGCCCTTCGGTCGTCCAAGCCGGAGCTGATCCAAATCCATTGTGTGAACCTATTGCCCAATTCCTAAGCATCTGTATCCCTCTACTCATGTTTGTTTAGACGCACTTTAAGTGAATATTAAATCAAGTTAAACTTAATTTGTTCTTAACTAATCCACATGTACCTAAGTGACTGTTAATTTTTATCTGAAATTATTGTTTTTAAATGCCTTTCTACAATTGAGATTAAACTAACTGGCTTGCAGCTGCTATGCTTTTCCCTGCAAACCATTTTTGAAGAAGGGAGCAACAACTGCTATTCTCCAGCCTCTGTCACCATCTCACTACAGAAAGGGTATTGCAAAATTATGGTTGAACTTCTGCAATTTCCATTCTTTATTCCCTCAATATCTTAGGATACATTTTGACAGGTTATGGTGACTTACCAGCTTTCTAGTACCCATCAATTTTTAGTCGGTCCAGTGTCTTAACTAGATCCTCTTTTACTATGATCTCAGAAGTATTCTCATCCTCAGTAGAGATAGATGCAAAGCACACTTTTAGCATTTCAGCTATGTCCTCTAACTCACATGAAAATCTCCAAATTGTTCCTTAATCAAATCTACCCTTACTTTTACCACCCTTTTACTAATTAGATGCCTGTTGACGGCTGTTTGGATTTCCTTTTAAGTTTGCTGCTAATCTCATTTTTATGCTGTATTTTGCTTCTCTTATTTCTTTAACACTACCCTTCAAACGAAACTTTATTATCATAGTTCTCTTTCTTGCAATATCAACTGGTCATCTGTTATTTACACTTCTTTCCTACTTTATTTTGACGAATGTCTATCTATCTTTCTGGGTATCGCTCTCTAATTATCCAGAAATCTCCGACTTAGTTTGCCTGACTTTCAAACTCACCGGATGCACTTGACATATGTTGGCTTTAAAGACAGACCATTGTTCAATTACAGTTGGACCCATAATCTTAGATTCCAAATTAATTGTACCAGATTTATTCTCAACTCATTCAAATTGTTCTCCTGTAATTAATTATTTTCATTCTGGCTTGTTTTTTGTTCTTTTCCATAATTAACTTAAACTTTATGATATTATGATCATTGTCCCTTCAATATTCCTCAAGAAATACTTGATTTAGGACAAACATCAACATGGACTGTTCAAGCTGAAAGACTTTGTTCCAATCTGCAATTTACACTGACTGACCTTAAGGAATCAATCAAATTCGTAACAATTCATCTTACCTTTCCACCACTTCAATATCAAAACAGAAGCGTTTATCAATTGAGTCTGTCTTCCTTCGAATGCAAAACTTCAGTTTGAATATTTCTGAAGCTGTTACAAGGCCATTCTATTTAATTCCAAAATAACAAATCAGACATTTTCATGGTGAATGAGGCACAATTTCAAACAAGCAATTCTCGTACGGATTAAATTAAATGAATCAATATTTCTCTTGAAAAATATTATATTGTTATCATCCTTCCAAGGTATAGCAATGCTACAATTCTATTTCTGTTGAAAGGTTTACTGCATAAATTTATAATACCAACTATTTATTGTTTGTGAAATAGAACATTACGGCAGCTTAAAAGTGCCTTCCCGTATCTATGTTGGTGCAACTTATATTTGTATAGCATCTTTAATCTTGTGAAATATCTGCAGGAATTTCATAAATATGCTAACAAAAAATATTTGATGTTAAGTTGCATAAAAATATATTTGGACAGGTGACCAAATGTTTGGTCAAAAAGGTAGGTTTTAAAAGGAGCAAGTTAAAGTAGAGAGTAGATTTCTGGAGGGAATTCCAAAGCTATGGGGCTAGATAGCATGAAGGGAGGGCCAGCAATCTGGGATAATGAAACTTAAAGATATGCAAGACTTCTGAATTGGGAAAGGACAGTGATTTTGAAGGGCTTTGGGTTAGTGGGAGGCTAGTCAGGAAACTTTTACAATAATCAGGCCTATAGATAATAAAGGAGAGTTTCAGCAGCAAATGAAAGAGTCAGGAGCAGCAAAGTAGCTGCTTGTGGTGATTGAACATGAATAGACCTAAAGCTCAATTCAGAATCAATTAAACTGCCAAAGCTGCAAACAATCTGGCTGAGAGTTAAGACCATAGCCAGTGAAATGGATGGATTTGGGGGCTACAGAATGGAGTTTGTGCTGAGGATCAAATATACTGGCTTTGGTTTTTCAAATATTTAATTGACAAAATTTGTGTTAATCAAATATTGAATGTGATAAATCAGAAGGTAGGAAAAGTAATGATGAAATAAAGTAAAGTTTTGTCAGCACAAAACTTAAATGTAATGCTGTATTTTAAGATAATGTTGCAAAAGGCAACTTGAAAAGGAGAGACTGGAAGAGGCCAATAGCATAACTTTGAAAAATATTGGATGAATTGGTGCAGAAATGAAAAAAAAATAGACAGGAGGAGAAATGTATTTACACCAAATTGGACATTGGACAAAACAGTGGAGTCATTTACAAAGATAACAGATAGGTCAGATATGATAAGGAGGGATAAGTTAAAATGGCCACAGTTTCATAAGATGCAAATTGTGCCTTTCAAAAAGATCCTTTCTGCGGTTGCATCCAGAGACCTGGTTAGAAAATGCAAACATGACAGTGGGAGGAAAGTAAGATTATTGATCATTTATATCAGAAAATATTTAAATTTACCAATTTTCCTCCTGACTTTGGTTCACATAAGGTCATTGAAAATGCTTTTGTTGCTTTGTCATAGGTACAGTAGTGTTTTATCCATGCAAATCCAAGGGGTCCTAAACAAAAGAATGAACTATTAATGAACAATTTGCAAATAATGGAACAAAGACAGTATTCAAATCATTTTTAAATGTAGCTGTTGTTTGAAGACCAAATTGAACAAAGGGAGACTTTTCTTACAAAGAAACAATTAGGATTCAATATGCAAGTTGCTTATACAATAGGAACAATGATTCACAATTGATAAAGAACATCTCTTCTAGAAATTCAAAATGTACAAAACTTAAGATGATTAAGGAATGAACAATTAAACTTTTCTCTATTTGGATTCCAGAAGTAAGATTAAATTAATTGATGTCTTCATTGCTACAATTGATGTCATATTTAGAATAAGAGCTACAAATGTCTGTACTCTACAGCAATTTCATTCTTCTCACAAAGACAGCATTCAAACAACCAATTAAAATTCTGGGCCTTTGTACATCACTGCTAATTGGAAAGGTTAAGGGTGACCGAGTAGTGTGCCATCAGAACACCAACAGCTGTAAGACTAACATAGTTTATTTTTTGATAGCATAAAGGAATGTAATTTAAGAGTTTTATGTGGCTGCAGAAAGTTCACAACTTTATTTTAGAATAGTAAATGGTAAGAAAACAAACAACAAAAACATCTTTTGTACACTTACGTTTTTCCTGCACATAAAGATATCCCTCCATTGTCCATTGACCAGGTGGTTTGTAATCCTGAGGGGCTGACTTCATTCTCTGCATCAATCTTTCCACTTCCTGTCTAGTACTTTCAAAATTATTTCTGGTCTTGAATTAAATAAAACCATAATAATATATTTTATTGCTCAGCAGTCAAACGCGTGATAGAATTATTTAATAACAGTGGTGTAACAGTGCTCTCAATCTGAAAACTAACATTAACATCTGGAAGTGCACATGTGCAGTTAAACACAAGTATCCACAGCTCCTGCATAAACTCAGCAAAAAAATCATCTCACCATCTAGACTCTAAATGTTCTAGACAGTTTGAAGTTAGTGTTCTGAAATGTCAGACTAATTACAGACTTAATTCATGAGAAAAATTAAGTCAAATCATTTCAGTCTAGGTACTAGAAACAAAAATGCTGGAAATCACACAGGTCAGGCATTATCAATGGAGAGAGAGCAAGCTAATCATTTTCAGTCTAGGTGACTCTTCATCAAAGCAACGATAAAAACAAACAGAATTTGGAAGTTATAAATTTCCCATGTCAGAATGGTGCAGTTTGAAGTGAGCCTTCAAGCTCCGACCTGCTCCAGGTTATCAGTCAAGACCATTTGGAGTTCCCGCTGCTGAAAGCTCATTTAGCCACACTGCTTCACTGCGGGAGGACTTCCTGGGAGTACAAAAAAGGCATATGGAAGACTATTTATTTTGGAATACTTACTTAGATGAGGGATAGAAGACTAAATATGCTGTTCAATTAAATTTTAGTTCAGTTCACTAAGTAGCAAATCACAATTTCAGTCTCAAATGTTTTATTCTCCATCACCAACTTTCTTAACTTTTTCTATTTAATTGATAACGCCATGTTTAACACTCCAGTAAACATTCCTCGCTTATTCCTTCTACGTTCCAAATGCATAAATCTTCACATTCTTAAGCCTCGCCACATCTTTATTATTGTATAAGATCATGATTCTAAAAGAGTTAATGTTCTTGTTACATTAGCTCCACCCATTCTACTGATGTTATACAGTATAGCTTTTGGAAGATAGCAATTGAATCTGTATTGACATGCTAAGTTCTTTGTAATTTTGGCTGACTAACTGTAACTCATTTATTGCTTTTGGGCAATAAATCTTGAAGTTTTCTAATAATGGTTTCTTTTCCATATTTCACAGTAGTGGATTGTCTACCACTAATCACTAGGTAGGCCTAAGACAAAGGAAAGACAGGAGGAATGGTAGCTGGGCACCACTTTGAAAACCTTTATCTAGTACCACACATTGGTAGAGGTGATGCCAGCAGAGGTCATTTTGGAAACCACCACATCTACCTCAAAATTAAGCCAATACACATTTTGTTGGACATTTTCATCATTTTCCAGGAGCTAAATACTCCCAAGTTTCTCATCTTCTAAGTTATTTATTCTGTTCAAAACTTCAAAACTTTAAAACCAAGCTTAACATCATTAATCACTCTTTCCTAATCTACCTCCTTTTAAATCATCATAGAATCTTGCACTACTGATCTAAACCTTCCACTGTGGTATTGTAATACAGGATATCTTACGTTTTGCAGATTGTACTGGAGCTGCTGTTTGTATGGAGCAAATTCCTGTGCAAGCTCATAGCCTTCATGGTAGAATGTGAATAACCCTTGAAGAAATGCCAACAACTGCGGAAATATAAGCAGATTTTCACAGAAGAAGCAATTAATAAAATGATAGCGCAGTTTGGAAATTGTACCTTACAAGATCTTCCCAAGCCTGCTTCACCACTTCTGCGGGAGATTTATATCTGAAGTGGTGCTCATCCTATCTTGTCTTTATATGTGGGTCAGAGAGAATGAGAGACACCATAATCAGAATTAATAGATGATTATGCTCGCATTTTCATAGGAAATTAAGCAGAATATCTAATTTGTCAATGTGAGTCAATTACTTCAAATATTATTTCTAAAGAGTACTGCTTAAATATAACATATTATGGATAAGATCAAATTAAACAACATTTGGAAGATGAGAGTTATTCTGCTTCAAACACAAACAATGAAATTAGTTTTAATAATTATGGAATATTATATAATCTGTGCTATTGAAATCAAGCCAGTTAGTCATGAATGAAAATATTAATTTAGAATTATTACACTTCATTTCAAAACTCTATTGGGTCCATATTGAAAGCATTAGCTTTCATCTTGCACCACTCATACCCTAAGCATATGCTGTGTTAAGGATTTTCACAGCCAATGAGTATTTTTGAAATGTAATTATTATTTTAATGTAAGCAAACCTTGTAGCCAATCTGCACACAGCAAGGTCCTACCAAAAGCAATGAAATAAGTAATGAAGTACAGTTTTGGTGATATTACTTGAGGAATTGATATTGGCATGGACTCAGAAAACTCTCAAACCTTTTCCATTGAAAACATTTACCACCCATATTATGAAGTTGTTACATCTGACTGTCTCAACAGGTTCCAGTTACAGGGATGGTAGTAATGTCAAGCAATTTTTCTATTCTTTTAAATATCCTTTAAAAACTCCCATGATCTTAATTTCTCCACAGTCAATGATTCATGCCGCTTCAACCTCTCCTCATAATTCAGTTATCTTTAGTTAGATAATCAGTTTGTCACAAACGCTACAAGTTTATTTTTGTGGTGCAATGAGTAGAATTGTATGCAGTATTACAGGTGTGACTGTAGGTATGCCTTGAATAGATCCATTAACAGCCATGCGATCTGTACTCTAATACTCTATATCTCAAGATCCATTTTGCTTTCCTCAAGTTGGTAGAGGTCAGGAACTGGATGACCCTGCTGAAAACCAAACTGACCATCAGTGAGTAAGTTATTCTTAAGTAAGTCCCACTTGATCATACAGCAATGACTTCTCTCACTTTGCTGATGATTGGGATGATAATGGGACTGCCAAAGCTATCAAGGAACTGTCCAAAAATAAATGCGTTGGATTAAACGAAAAGTGTTCAGGGTTTTAGTGTTTCTCTTGACAGCAGCCATTGTAGGATTTGTGCATGGCAGCTATCTCAAACCGTAATTTTCACAATGGGGAATCTAACTAGTGAGCATTCTGATTGACAGCTCCAACTGCTTATTTAAGTCATAGAGTCAAAATCAAAGAGATGTACAGCACGGGAACAGACCCTTTGCTTTCATAAGGAATTAGTTGAAGGAATTTCAATTTATTGATTATTATTATATCAATAAGAGTGTTTCTTTCAATATGACATCATCAATATACACACAACTTCATTTTCTGTCAGTATGCTTCCAAAGATATGTCAATGTGGATATGGGTGAGTTGGCAGAGAGCGAGAAGGACAAAAGGAGAGGACACAAGTTGCATGGGTTCACTTTGAGTTTATGACAATAGACAATAGATAATAGGTGCAGGAGTAGGCCATTCAGCCCTTCGAGCCTGCACCGCCATTCAATATGATCATGGCTGATCATTCCTAATCAGTATCCTCTTCCTGCCTTATCTCCATAACCCTTGATTCCACTATCTTTGAGAGCTCTATCCAACTCTTTCTTAAATGAATCCAGACACTGGGCCTCTACTGCCCTCTGGGGCAGAGCATTCCACACAGCCACCACTCTCTGGGTGAAGAAGTTTCTTCTCATCTCTGTGCTAAATGGTCTACCCCGTATTTTTAAGCTGTGTCCTCTGGTTCGGCACTCACCCGTCAGCCGAAACATGTTTCCTGCTGCCAGAGTGTCCAATCCTTTCATAATCTTATATGTCTCAATCAGATTCCCTCTCAGTCTTCTAAACTCAAGGGTATACAAGCCCAGTCGCTTCAGTCTTTCAGTGTAAGGTAATCCCGCCATTCCAGGAATTGACCTCGTGAACCTACGCAGCACTCCCTCAATAGCCAGAATGTCTTTCCTCAAATTTGGAGACCAGAACTGCACACAGTACTCCAGGTGTGGTCTCACCAGGGCCCTGTACAGCTGCAGAAGAACCTCTTTGCTTCTATACTCAATTCCTCTTGTTATGAAGGCCAGCATGCTATTAGCCTTCTTCACTACCTGCTGTACCTGCATGCTTGCCTTCATTGACTGGTGTACAAGAACACCCAGATCTCTCTGTACTGCCCCTTTACCTAAATTGATTCCATAATTGATTGCGTTGGAACTATTCAATTGTTGAGCAAAGTAGGTATGAGAGGCCATGGGATTGGAAAGATTGCAACAAGGTATCATGGAGATAAGAAGGACCACGGTTAAGGAAGTATGAAGAGCCAGAAGGGAAGGATACAGGATGTAGTATTTTCTTAATTCACTCATGGAAGTGCGCATTGCAGGCCCATTGTTCTTATTCAAGGACAACTAGGGAAAAGCAAAGAGAACAAAGGACAAAGAAAATTTACAGCCCAGGAACAGGCCCTTCGGCCCTCCAAGCCTGAGCCGATCCAAATGTACTGTCTAAACCTGTCGGTCAATTCCTAAGCATATGTATCCCGCTGCTCCCCACCTACTCATGTACCTATCCCGATGCATCTGAAATGAATCTACTGTGCCTGCCTCTATCACCTCTGCTGGCAACGCGTTCCAAAAGCCCACCACCCTCTGTGTGAAGTTCTTGCCACATGTATTCCCCTTATACTTTCCATCTCTCACCTTGAAAGTATGACCTCTCGTTATTAAATCCTTTACCCTGGGAAAAAGCTTGTCTCTTTCCACCCTATCTATGATCTTCATGATTTTGTAAACCTCAATCAGGTCCTCCCTCAATCTCCTTTTTTCTAGTGAAAATAAACATAACTTACTCAACCTTTCTTCATAGCTAGCACCTTCCATACCAGGCAACATCCTCGTAAACTTTCTCTGCACCCTCTCCAAATGCAGCCCAACCAATGTCTTGTACAATTTTAACGTGACTTGCCAGCTCTTATACTCAATACCCCATCGAATGAAAGCAAGCATACTATATGCCTTCTATCCACCTGTGCAGAAACCTTCAGGGTACAATGGACCTACACTCCCAGATCTCTCTGCCCATCTTTTCCCAAGGCTCTTCAGTTCATTGTATAATTCCCTCCAGAATTAGACTTGCCTAAATGCATCACCTCACATTTGTCTGGATTGAAAACCATCTGCCACTTTTCCATCCAACTCTCCAGTCTATCTATATTCTCCTGTATTCTCTGACAGTTCCTTATGCTTTCTGCTACTCCACCAATCTTCGTGTCATCTGCAAACTTGCTGATCATTCTAACAGTGCCCACTTCTAGATCATTTATATATATATATATTAAAAACAACAGTGGCCCCCAACACGGACCCCTGTGGAACACCACTAGTCACCTTTCTCCACTTCGAGAAACTCGCTTCAACTACTACTCTCTGTCTCCTGTTGCTCAACCAGTTCTTTATCCACCGAGCTAGAACAACCTGCACACCATGTGACTTCACTTTCTCCATTAGTCTACCTTATCAAATGTCTTTCTAAAGTCCATGTATATGACAGTGACAGCTCTTCCTTCATCTAACAACTTGGTCACTTCCTGGAAGAACTCTATTAGGTTGGTAAGGCACGATCTCCCCCACACAAAATCATGTTGCCTATCACTGATAAGCTCATTCTTTTCTAAATATAAATAGATCCTATCCCTCAGTACCTTCTCCAGCAACTTGCCCACCACTGACGTCAGGCTCACTGGTCTGTAGTTACCTGGAATATCCCTACTACCTTTCTTGTACGGGGGACAACATCAGCAACCCTCCAGTCCTCCGGCACCTCACCTGTATTTATGGATGCCACAAAGATATTTGACAGGGCCCCAGCTATTTCCTCTCTCACCTCCCTCAGCAACCTGGGATAGATCCCATCCGGTCTTGGGGATTTGCCCACCTTAATAACCTCTAGCCTACCCAACACATCTTCCCTCCTTATGTCAATGTGATCCAGACTAATCAAACTTCAATCTCTAATCTCAACATTCATCATGTCCCTCTCCTCAGTGAACACTGATGCAAAGTAATCATTCAGAATCTCACCCATTCTCTCAGGTTCAACACACAACCTTCTTTCATTATCCTTTAGTGGACCAATCCTTTCTCTAGTTACCCGCTTGCTTCTTATATAAGAGTAAAATGCTTTGGGATTTTCCTTAATTCTGCTCGCTAAAGATATTTCATGACCCCTTTTAGCCCGCTTGATTCCTTGTTTAAGACCTGTCCTACTCTTCTAATATTCCTCCAGGGCCCGTTTGTTCTTAGCTGCCTAGACATAATGTACGCTTCCCTTTTCCTCTTGGTTAGTCGTACAATTTCTCCTGTCATCCACGGTTCATGAATCTTGCCCTTCCTATCCTTTGCCTTCAACGGACATGCCTATCCTGCACTATCTTCAACCTATCTTTGAAAGCCTCCCACATCTCAGAGTAGATGGTAATGACCCACCTTCTTGTACCACTGTAGTCCATGTGTTCTAGATAAACTCACAAAGCCACTAGGGAGGGAATTCCAGTTTTTTGGCCTAACAACACTGAAGGAATGGCAATATATTTCCAAGTCAGGATGATGAGTAGATTGGATGGGGAACTTTTAGATCATGGTGTTCCTGCATGTTTGCTGCTCTTGTGCTTCAAGATGGTAGGTTTGTGGATTTTTAAGGTATTGCCTAAGAATCAGTGGCAAATTTTTGCAATGCATCTTGTCAATAGTATACACTGCTGCCACTGAGCATTTCCAGTGGTGAAGGAAGTGGATGTTTGTGGATGTGGTGCCAATTAAGTGGGCTTCTTTGTCCTGGAGCTGCATTCATCCAGGTAAGTGGGCAGTATTCCATCATCCTCCTAACTTGAATCTTGTAGATGGTGAACAGACTTTGGAGACTCAGGAGGTGAGCAACTCGCCACAATATTCCTCGCCCCTGACTTGCTCTTATAGCCACTGTATCTGTACGGCAAGTCCAGTTGCGTTTCCAGTCAATGGCAACTCCAAGGATGTTGATAGTGGGGGTTTAGTGATGGTAACATCATTGAATGTCAAGGGGTGGTGGTTAGATTATGCCGTATTGGAAAAGGTCATTAGCTCCACATAAATGCGAGACAATGTTACTTGCCACTTGTCACCCCAAGTCTGAATGAATGTTCTCCAGATCTTCTTGCATTTGAACATGGGCTGCTTCAGTATCTGATGAGTGGTGAATGGTGCTGAACATGTCGCAAGGGCGGCACGGTGGCACAGTGGTTAGCACTGCTGCCTCACAGCGCCAGAGACCTGGGTTCAATTCCCACCTCAGGCGACTGTCTGTGTGGAGTTTGCACATTCTCCCCGTGTCTGCGTGGGTTTCCTCCGGGTGCTCCGGTTTCCTCCCACAGTCCAAAGATGTGCAGGTCAGGTGAATTGGCCAATCTAAATTGCCTGTAGTGTTAGGTAAGGGGTAAATGTAGGGGTATGGGTGGGTTGCGCTTCGGCGGGGCGGTGTGGACTTGTTGGGCCGAAGGGCCTGTTTCCACTCTGTAAGTAATCTAATCTAATCAGCAAACATCTCCACGTCTGACCCTATGATGGAGAGTTGATCATTGATGAAGCACAATTGAGGTACATTGCCTCAAAGGGGAAAGGTGGAACAAACAAATCCAAATTCCCCTAAAACTCTCGCTGCACCCAGAAGGACATGATTGCACTGGAGAGGGTGCAGAGAAGGTCACCAGGATGCTACCTGGAATGGAAAGTCACAGTTATAAGGAGAGACTAGATAGGCTGGGTTTGTTTTCCCTGGAGCAGAGGAGACTGAGGGGTGATCTGATTGAGGTATACAACATTAGGAGAGGCATAGACAGAGTAGCTCTCCCCCTGGTAGATGTGACAATGACCAGAGGGCATACGTTTAAAGTGAAGGGTGGATGGTTCAGAGGGGTCAGAGGAAATTATTTCACCCAGAGGGTGGTAGAAATATGGAACATGGTGGATGCAGGTACTGTCGCAATATTTAAGAAGCATCTGGATGAGCACTTAAAATGCCAAGGCATTGTAGGCTATGGACAAAGTGTAGGTAAACGGGATTAGTGTAGTTTGTTGTTTGTTAGTTAGCATAGACGCAGTGGGACAAAGGGGCTGTTTATATGCTGTATAACTCTATAGTCCACAGTTATCAGCAAGGTAATCGGAAAATGAAGCAGTGATACCATGAGAAAAAAAACCTTCTCTCTAGCAAATGACTAGGATCTGGAATGTACTGTCTGGGAGTGTGCAATCTCAGGATCAGTTGAAGCTTTCAAAAATAATTATTACATAAAAAGAAAAATGTCCCAAAGATATTGGAAATTATCAGGGGAGTAGCACAAGGTGAATGATCCCTTTGGAGGGCCAGCACAGACACGTTGTCCTTGATGATAACCTTCTGGGCTGTAACCATTATATAATTCTATTACTTACAGGTTCAACAAACTCAAATTTCTTCTTTTCCTGAACTTCTTGAACTTTAAACACATATTCCAATGAAGCTTCATAAAAATTCTGCCGTTCCTTGTCAATTTGTGTATCGGCCTGTAATAGAAGGAATTAACATTTTGTTTGGACTGCCAATTTGATTTAATTTAAAACTTCAAAGAATTTAATTACATTGAATATTGGCATACTCAAATATAGTTCCAGATTCACTTTTGCAATTCATATTACTTGAAATTAAGTAATAGGATTCTCTAAAGGTAAACATGCAGGTTGAGTCAGTGATTAAGAAAGTGAATGCAATGTTGTCATTTATCTCAAGAGGGTTGGAATATAAAAGCACCGTTGTGCTACTGAGACTTTATAAAACTCTGGTTAGGCCCCATTTGGAGTACTGTGTCCAGTTTTGGTCCCCACACCTCAGGAAGGACATACTGGCACTGGAGCGTGTCCAGCGGAGATTCACATGGATGATCCCTGGAATGGTTGGTCAAACATACAAGGAACGGCTGAGGATCCTGGGATTGTATTCATTGGAGTTTAGAAGATTAAGGGGAGATCTAATAGAAACTTACAAGATAATACATGGCTTGGAGAGGGTGGACGCTAGAAAATTGTTTCCGTTAGGCGAGGAGACTAGGACCCGTGGGCACAGCCTTAGAATTAGAGGGGGTAAATTCAGAACAGAAATGCGGAGACATTTCTTCAGCCAGAGAATGGTGGGCCTGTGGAATTCATTGCCGCAGAGTGCAGTGGAGGCTGGGATGCTAAATGTCTTCAAGGCAGAAATTGATAAATTCTTGATGTCACAAGGAATTAAGGGCTACGGGGAGAATGCGGGTAAGTGGAGTTGAAATGCCCATCAGCCATGAATGAATGGCGGAGTGGACTCGATGGGCCGAATGGCCTTACTTCCGCTCCTATGTCTTATGGTCTTATGGTCTAATAGTTTCCTAGTGTTAGATTGCTTAACATGTCCCATTTAAGGAGGCTCCTAACCACCATATTTATATTCTGAGACATCAAAGGAGACAGCCTAGAACACTTGATTCCACCAAGCTCCTTCTATTTTCCCTCCTACAATTGTTGGGCAGGAAGATTTTACTGATTTAATTAGAAGCTCTTTTTAAACCTGCGCTACAGAAATGGAAGGCTTCACATCCAATCTTTCAGCAAGGGCTGACTATTTCTGAACGGTACCAATGCAGAATTCTAACATGTTGCTTACTCTTTCATCTTATTACTTGAATGTCGACCCAGGAAAGACTGAACAAGTCAACAATCAAACCAGTATATCCTTTTAAATAATAAAAATCAATATCATTCACAATCCATCACTTATATAGGGTTTTAAATTGGGGCCAAACTTTCTTTGGGATAATGTAATTTGCTAGGTTATAATTTGTGCGAAATCATACAAATGGGATGTGTGAAAGTAATCATTTTTGGAACAAGCAGAAGCCAACCGGAGATTAGTTAAGGAAATTTTTAATAAATATTTGCATTCTAAACCGTAATAAATATTCCTTAAAACAGTTCTATAAGGCAAGAATGTTCTTACCTCTTGTAAATGTGCTTCCTTTTTCCTTGATGATAGATTCAAATGCTTCTCCAAGATAGAATAGTATTTCTCGCTTTCTTTATCAAATTTTTTCTTTCCGTCCTACAAAATATAGATAATATACTTTTTGGAAACAACTGATCAGAAACATTTCAATGCTTTATTCCCTTTAATTTGTTTGTTTTTGGTAATGGCAAATAAGAAGTGATTAATAACACAATATCAATAAGAATGGAAAATATATTAAACCAATTTATTCAGCTATCATAATCAACTGTTTATTTTAAACTGAACTGACTATTACTCACCATTGAAGTGTTTTTCTTTTAAGTATACAGTCACCAAAAACATAGTTTACAAATGTACTAATAAACTACAGCAACAGAGAACAGAATACTCTTGCAAAGATAACTGCAAAGATAACTGTTAAACTGCTAAAGCTTTTTACAGTCAGTAATGGGAACAGGAAAAAAAGCAGTGAGAGGAGCAAAAGTTCACTGACAGCCGAGAAAATAAATCCAGATTGAGCACCCACAAAAACAGGCTGATTGCTGGACCCTCAAAGCAGGTTTAATCCCTCAGCGAGGAAATTGAAGTCAGACTTCTGGCAATCACTTCGCAGTGTTGGTGATGACTTACCCTTGCTCAACAGCAACCTTAACAAGCAAGTTAAGCAACTTCTTCAGAAATAAGCTTCAGGTATATTAAGTGAAAAAATTTAGAATAAGACCAGTTGTCTGTGTGACAGTTACCTCAGATGACACCCTATGATGAGTTAAGGTGATCATATTCCCACCTAATTTAATCTCTGTGTAGTTGGAGGCATTTTGATTACAGTTGAAGGGATGTCACATATCTTACTGATATTCAACGATCACACATATGTGGAAAAAGTGTGCATCATCAGTATCCAGCAGTCTTCCGTAGTGAGTAAGAAGGTATGCTTTACCCTCAACTTCCTTTCAACTCTTAAACATTGTCTTTGAGCACCTATATCCCAAATTAGTCACACGATTGGAAAAACTTGAAACCCCTTTTAGGTTACTTCGAAAGGTGACACCAGACTAGCTTGTCTCTTTCTTCAGTTGAGAGATCTTCCTAAATGTAAAGAAATAATTGGATGACATTGTAAATATGGGTTATCTCCCCAGTCACTGAACCTACAGAATAGTGCCGAGGTAGCCACAGTTCCTGAGACAAATAGTTCAATAAAAGTATCTATGGATTCCTCACAACTTAACAAAGCAGTTACAAAAGTCACTGATCCCTGGTTTACAGTTGATGAAAGTTTCGCAATGCCTTCTACTTGTAGAATATTTATAAAGTTGGATGCCAACAAGAGTTTTATCAGGTCCCTCTTGATGTGACAACTCAACTCTTCAGCGTCTTTTGTAATACTGTTTCAATAATGCATTGGAAAGTCTCAATGTAGTCTATGTCAACATTTTACATTGATCACTTTATGTATATATGCCATAGCTGATATCCTGAAACGTGCTATAACCACCCAGCTTGCCTGGTAAGTGTTGACACAATTTCCTGAAATGTTTTCATGCAGTGTGTCTTACACTCAGAGACAAACGTGAAACTTCAAGGATTCTCTTTGGTTTCTGGGCCACATTATCATTTAATAAGATAAAAATCTTTAAGAAGAAAATACAAGCTGACCTCTCCCACGCCCCCAAAACAAAACTAAAGCAGCCTTGGAGATTCTCACTCTGAAGTCAATGCACAATCTCCAACGGTTTCTTGTTATGGTGAATCAATTATGATAGGGTTAAAATCAACAAGGTAAAAACAATGACTGCAGATGCTGAAAATCAAATACTGGATTAATGGTGCTGGAAGAGCACAGCAATTCAGGCAGCATCCAACGAGCAGCGCTCATTGGATGCTGCCTGAACTGCTGTGCTCTTCCAGCACCACTAATCCAGTATATGATAGGGTTAGTTGCAACAGTTCAGTACATTTGTAAATGGGATTTTTCTTCACTTTAAAGCTGCACTTTAGAGCACACCTGAAACTAACAATGCAATGATACTGCAAGTACATTTTGTGCACAGAGACAGGCAGCCAGCCAACTGATTGGACCAGGCTACATCTCAGGGCTGCTCATTTGCTGTATTAAGGATCACTTACCTCGGACCTCCCTGGATGCTGACACCAAGTCTGCCTTGCCTTGCCTTTTCATGTTTTGCCACCAAAGCTACCAGACTAACAGTATTTATGTCTTGCCTGGTCATTAAGGGCTGTCACAAAACTAGAATGCATGTCACTACCAAACACAATCTCAGCCAAGACAAGGGAGACGGTTATCAGTCAGGGCTCCTGGTACAGTAAGCCAAGGGCAGCCTTTGATATCACTGTAGAAACTCGGGCACAATCAATCAGTCAGCCCCTCAAGTCTGTCAGCATCATTTAGCTTATGGTAGGTAAAGAGCTGAATATCAAGCAAAACAAAGACCTGACTTGACTTTTTTTCTGCCCTTTTATGGACTGTTGTCTGCAAGGGAGGATTGAGCAAGATGAAAGAAGATTACAAACTGTGAGTGATGGAACTAGTGGAGGAATGGAGCAATGGGTAGTGAGGTGTCCTGAGTGAGTAAGTAGGCTGTGCAATAGCCATGCTAAGTTAGAGTGAGGGCAACTAAGGGAAGATGCTCCATGTAATGTACTGGGAGTAGTGGAGCATGAGCTTTGGTGGAAGAGATGATTGCAGTGGCAGAGATAAAGTGATTGTGAGGTAGCAGAGAAAAGATGGGCACTGATACTTGCTGAGTGCAGAAGGTCATATTCCTTTTTCCTTCATTGCTGTGCATTCTTCCAGACGCTGAGACTGACCAATGTGGCAGGGTCCTGGCATCACGGTTTCCTCTGATGGCCCTGGGGAAGGAGAACAGCTCTCCTCTGCATTATCCCATCCACCAGGACTTCAGGTGCTAGTCAGCAAACTGAGGTGCCAATTTCCCCTTATCTAACACATTCAGGACAAAGATGAGGAACCACGCAGCGCAATCCCACATTGACGGTGTTTACCAAGATACACAACGGCCTTTTAATGGTAATATGGATACCAGAGATGCCAGTCTATTCTGGGATATCTTGGCAATGGCGAATTGCTCCAAATGTGGCAAATGGTAGAATCCAGCTAACATCAAACAAATAGTGTCATTGGAGTTTGGTAGTTAACGAGGTGAATTTGGAATATGAGCTTGAGATAACTTGCTATACCTCACAGAGAGAAACTTAGCCAAAACAGATTAAGATTCAGCCCAAAGTGATTGCTTTCAGCTGATTGTAGAAAGAGCACAGAATCCTGAATAAGATTAAACACTGCAGATAACATCATTTGATGAAAATCACAAAGTTAATTTACTGCACAACAAGGCAATACCGTCAAATTTAATCACTCAAACCTCAAAAACGATTATTCCAGTACAGCTCAATTGAAAATATTTTTGTTGGGCATAGCAATAATGTTATAATTGTGCGAATAAGCCTATTAGAGGGTGACTGAAATAGTTAGAGCCACAGATATCATAACTTTCTTTGCTATAATATCATGCAATGCTTGGGGTAGAGTGCTGTCACTAATCTTCTTTTCTATGCCAGTGTCAGGAACTGTCCAGTAACCTGTGTGGAGGACATGTCATTGAGATGTACAGCATAGAGACAGACCCTTCGGTCCAACTTGTCCATTCCAACCCAATCTAGTCCCACCTGTCAGCACCTGGCCCAAATCCCTCCAAACCTTTCCTATTCATATACCCATCCAGATGCCTTATAAATGCTGAATTCTATTAGCCTCCACCACTTCCTCTGGCAGCTCATTCCATAGACGCACCACCCTCTGCATGAAAAGGTTGCCCCTTAGGTCTCTTTTATATCTTTCCCCTCTCACCCTAAAACTATGCCTCCCCCAACCAAAGGAAAAGGCTTTGTCTATTTACCCTATCCATGCCCCTCATGATTTTATAAACCTATATAAGGTCACCCCTCAGCCTCCGACGCTCCAGGGAAAGCAGCCCCAGCCTGTTCAACCTCTCCTTATAGCTCAAATCCTCCAACGCTGGCAACATCCTTGTAAATCTTTTCTGAACCCTTTCAAGTTCCACAACATCTTTCCGATAGGAAGGAGATCAGAACTGGTGATGTAATTTCCTTTTTCTCTGGGGGTGGTAAATGGGGTCCAAGTCAATGTGTTTGTTGATAGAGTTCCAGTTGGAATGCCATGCATCTAGGAATTCTCGTGCACGTCTCTGTTTGGCTTGTGCTAGGATGGGTGTGTTGCCCCAGTCGAAGTGGTGTCCTTCCTTATCTGTATGTAAGGATACTAGTGAGAGATGGTCATATCTTTTTGTGGCTAGTTGATGTTTATGTATCCTGGTGGCTAGTTTTCTGCCTGTTTGTCCGATGCAGTGTTTATTACATTACCAACCCAAGGAAACCCAAACATAAATAGAAAGTAGGAAATGCCAGTAGAGCTTTGTCCGGAGGCTCACTGAAGATGTTACCTAGTATGGTGACGAAACACCTGAAAATGAACCTTCCAGCTCAGCGAGCAAACCTATATCCAGTTTATCATATAAGACCATAAGACATAGGAGTGGAAGTAAGGCCATTCGGCCCATCGAGTCCACTCCGCCATTCAATCATGGCTGATGGGCATTTCAACTCCACTTACCCGCATTCTCCCCGTAGCCCTTAATTCCTCGAGACAACAAGAATCTATCAATCTCTGCCTTGAAGACATTTAGCATCCCAGCCTTCACTGCACTCTGCGGCGATGAATTCCACAGGCCCACCACTCTCTGGCTGAAGAAATGTCTCTGCATTTCTGTATTGAATTTACCCCCTCTAATTCTAAGGCTGTGTCCACGGGTCCTCGTCTCCTCACCTAACGAAAACAATTTCTTAGCGTCCACCCTTTCCAAGCCATGTATTATCTTGTATGTCTCTATTAAGTCTCCCCTTAATCTTCTAAACTCCAATGAATACAATCCCAGGATCCTCAGCCGTTCCTCATATGTTAGACCTACCATTCCAGGGATCATTCGTGTGAATCTCCGCTGGACACGCTCCAGTGCCAGTATGTCCTTCCTGAGGCGTGGGGACCAAAACTGGACACAGTACTCCAAATGGGGCCTAACCAGAGCTTTATAAAGTCTCAGTAGCACAACGGTGCTTTTATATTCCAACCCTCTTGAGATAAATGACAACATTGCATTCGCTTTCTTAATCACAGACTCAACCTGCATGTTGACCTTTAGAGAATCAATATGTCAGGAACTACGTACAGATAACATTCATTCTTAGGCACATTAACTGTTACTAATGAGAGAGAGTAAAGACATATTTGTTTCCATCAGCAGACCATGTCAGAGACCAATGCCTATCCAGCTAAACTGCCTGATAATCTATCCAGTGGTATGTTTTACATCAGAACAGACAGAGATTCAGTTTGCCTCTTAGATTAACCCTTTCATATCCATCACCTTAAACAAAGGTTTTCACACCCTGTTAGTTGTTCTGTGCTGGGGATGAGCATGTTAATCTATACAGTAGCATTTTATGGACATTAGTTTGCTTTCTTAACACCTACTCATTTTAGCAGATGAAGTGGCCAGCCTTGGTTTATTTCACATTTTTAGCGTATACACGCAGAGTCATCAGCACAAACTTAATGCCTCTGCATTGGTTTTAATGCAGAGGCAGGCAATTTGTGTGAACTGGGGAGTACTGGGCAATCAATCTATCATTCTGACAGGAGTGTACATGTTGCTGTGAGGCACGGTACTATGTCAACATCAGAGCTGCAGAATGTGCCAGTAGTTTACACAAAACACGGTATGTCCTAAGAACATATAGCCATGTATGAAAATCAAACAGGTTCAGTCCTTATGGTGTAAAGGGTATTGTCAATTGTGGGTACTGTCAGTCAGTCAAGAGGCTCATCCTAATCTAGACCAAGGGTTGCCCATGCTTGATTTGATCAAAGTATTCAGATTGGTGAAAAAAATCCCAAAAGAATGGTGGATGGTAGAAATCTGAAGCAAAAGCAGGAATTGCTGGAAAACCTCAGCAGGTCTAGCAGCATCCATGAGGAGAGATCAGAGTTAACGTTTCAAGTTCAGTGTGCCTTCTTTAGAACCGTTATTCAGATTAGTCCTGGAAGCTTTACTGATGATGGACCGGGGGTTTATTCTGGCAGTTCAGGGAGTCACAGGGAAAGCTGCCAATCTCAAATCTGGAGATTAGTTTCACATTGCTGAGTGAGTAGGGAAGTGGTGACAGCAACAGAGAGAAATTGTAGATACTAAGGTGGGGTCTCCCAGTGAATAGGAAGAATCTGGATAGTAGAGTGGGATCACACAGTGAATAGGACGGACCTGGATATGCTAGAGCAGTTGTTGGAAGGCAAGATATGGGGACAACATAGCAACAGCAAGACTATAGACATTTCCAAAGTCATGGGTTCTGTGCGTTAGGTGGGCACATTAATAGTTATATAAAGAGGCTCAGCAGATAAAGGGGGAAACAGGTTGAAAGGTCAACAGGGGCACAGGGACAGCTACACTAAAACTAACATGAAGGATGGGGAGGGGTGGAATTAATGTGTCACAAATGAAATCTGCAACTCACTCACACTGAAATGAATTTGGACACTTGCCACATCAGATTGAAAATCAACTACATAATAACTGCACAAAATAGCTGCCACAGAATGCAAAATAGGTGATTAAGATACTTCTTTCCTTCTTTGGGGAGTTTGAGGGGATGAGGCATGGGTGGATGCATAAAGTTTCTGGGTAGAGCAGAAATTAAGCCTCCACTTATTCAACAATGCCACCCACCTGGCTTCAATTTCATCAGTAGGCCAATCATTGTCCAAGAACCTAGATTAAAATTTATGGCCCAAGCAAACATGACCATAAGAAACAGGAACCAGAATAGACTACTCAGCCTGAGTCTGCTCTGCAATTCAAAGAGATCATGGCTGATCTAACATTCCTTATAGAGTCATACTGCAGCAATAAAGACCCTTCGGTCCGACCAGTCGATGCAACCATTATCCCAAACTAAACTAGTCACATCTGCATGCTCCTGACCCCTAACCCTCCAAATCATTCCTTTTCATGTACTTAACCAAACGTCTTTTGAACGTTGTAATTGTACCTGCATCCACCACTTCCTTGGGAAGTTCATTCCACACATGACCCACTCTCTGTGCTAAATATTTGCCACTCGTCTTTTTCAAATTTCTTTCCTCTCACTTTAAAAATATGCCTCCTTGAAGCCAAATTAAGGAAAAGACAATTACCATTAATTCTATCTGTATCCCTCATTATTTTATAAACGTCTATCAGGTTATCTTTCAACATCCTATGCTCCTGTGAAAACATCCCAACCTAACCAGCCTTTCTTTATAACTCAAACCTTCCATATGTGGCAACATTCTGGTAAGTCTCTTCAGAATCCTCTTCAAGAGTTAATAATATCCTTCCTCAGTACTCCAGAATGGACGAAGTGAGGACTGCAGATGCTGGAGATCAGAGTCGAGAGCATAATGCTGGAAAAGCACAGCCGGTCAGACAGCATCCGAGATGCAGGAGAATCGATGTTTCAAATAAGGCCTCATTCCTGATGAAGGGCCTATGCCCGAAATGACGATCCTCCTGCACTACACTCTTCGACAGTACTCCAGAATGTCCATTTTCCTGCCTTTTTCCTGTAACCCTCGATTTCCTGACTGATCAACAATCTATCTCAGCCTTGAATATACACAAGGACTCTGCTATCTTGCGGTAAGGAGTTGCAAAGACTCTCAATCCTCAGAATTACTCCCCATTTCAGTCTTCAGTTGGTGCCCCTTTATTCTGAGACTATTCCCTCTGGTCTTAAACTCTTCCAGGAGGGGAAACATCTTCTCAATATTTATACCATCACACCCCTTAAGAATCCTATATGTTTCAATGTAATCATCTCTGATTCTTCTAAACTTCACTAAGTAGAATCCCAACCTGTTTTGCATTTACTCATAAGACAATCCCTCTATACCAGGATCATCCTGAAACTTCTCTGAACTGTCTCTAATGAAATAATATCCTTCCTTAAATAAGGGTACCAAAACTGGGCATGTTACTCCAGATGTGGTCTCACCAGCACCTTTTACAATTGCAGTAAGACTTCCCTACTCCTATACTCCAAACCCCTTGAAATAAGGGCAAACGTTCCATTAGCCTTCTTGATTACCTTCTACACCTGGGTGCTGGCTTTCTGTGTTTTGTGTACAAGTAACCCCACCGCCACCCACCCCTCCCCCCTTCACCACCCCAACTCCCTCTGTGTTACAGCTTTCTTCAGTTTTCCTTCAGTTAAGTAATATTCTAATCTTCTGTTCTTTCAAAAATGAGTGTTTCACATTTTTGCACGTTCTATTTGCTGACTTTTTGCCCATTTAATTTTTCACTATTTCTCTGAAAATTTGTATTACAGTTACTTATTGAATCTTGTGCAGGTTAAAAATGAGTTAGCCCTGGTGTAATGGGACTGCAGTGCACCATGGCACAATGAAGTATCCTGGGTTGGTCACCCATTAAGGTGTCTTCACTTCTCCACGATTGGTTGTGCTCCTTTGTGGCCATACGCAAAACGTTTTCCTCAAAGGGACTAAGTAGCCTAATGTGAATCCCTACCACACTTTCGCTGCTCTCTTCACCCTGGTGCCACTACCACCACTAGCCTACCTTATCATCCCCAATACCAGTCTTGGACCTCCCAGTCCAGTTACCAGCAAACATTTCCTGCAATAAGACAAAGTGAGAGACTGAGTATGATGGAAGTGTGAAAGCAGATGCAAGAGTAGTTTGTGGTCAAGTACGAACAGGAAAGGAAGCGATGTATCCCCAGTGAGTGAAACGCAGAGGTCAAGAAGGATTAGTAGTTTGGAAGAATGAGGTGGGTTTTGTTTTTATTCATTGATGAGATGAAGACATAATTGGTCAGCATTTATTGCCCATTCCTTATTCCCAGAGGGCAGTTAAGTGTCAACCACATTGCTGTGGGTCTGGAGTCACATGTAGACCAAACCAGCTAAGGATGGCAGTTTCCTTCCCTGAAGGACATTAGTGAACTAGATGGATTTTTCCGATAATCGGCAATGGATTCATGGTCACAATTAAATTCTTAATTCCAGATTTTCATTGAATTCAAGTTCCACCATCCACTATGACGTGGTTTGAACCCAGGCCTCTAGAACATTATCTGGGTCTCTGGATCAACAATCCAGCAATAATACCGCTAGGCCATTGCCTCCCCTTATGGTGAGAGCCAATGAGTAGACATGATGCATACAATATTAAGAATTATAGTCTATTAACCTTGATGAAATGCATCTGCAGTGGCAGAATCAGAGTACTTTCTGGCCCTGTGAATATGAGATACCAGGGTAACACTTACCTCTTTAGAACACCATAAATTATTGACCTTCTTCCTCCACTACTGGGCATCCCACTTTACTTGGGGCACATCAATGACTTGAGCTGTAATCTATGTCTGGATTGGTCGCAACTGATGGTGTGACCTGCTGTGGTAATTGTTAGAAAAAGGACTACACTCCATAGATGTATCTACCAAAACATTCAAGTCCGTGTCCATGAAGTGAGAAGGGAGTGTTCCTTTCTTCTTACTTATTGTTTAATTACAACAGTGTGAGGGCCAGTTCCTGTCCTGCAGTGATGTAGTGTGTTAGTGGCCTTTAAATATGGTGAAAGCTGCAAAGTCTTGGCAGTTTACAAGCACTTCTGCTGCTGTAGCTGCATGATTTCTCCACTCTGCAGGCACCCTCCCTCTATTCCTGATGAAGGGCTCCTGCCCGAACCGTCGATTTGTCTGCTCCTCGGATGCTGCCTGACCTGCTGTACTTTTCCAGCCCCACTCTGATCTAGACTCCCACTCAATAGAGACTATTTGCCCACAATGCTGGAGCTCATTTCCAGGCACAGGATTGGAGCTGGTTATTCAGCCAGAGAAGCTTTTACATTGAAATATCAGATACAAATAAGATTTTAAAACTGTTGGTCATTTTAAAATTACTTTATATCTATTACAATATGTAAGGTCTGCAGATACTAAAGGTACTTTTTAATACATTCATATCTTAGATTTTTGTAAGCTCTGCTGCAGTACACACTTTCAACCACTAGAGACCATCCCTGAACTATGGAAAAGTTTTACATTTCATTTGAGAAAACATTTGGGTAGTTGCCAATTTATTATACTATATTACTTATCTTTTGCAAAATGTACAGAGCTGACAGTTATTACGTTAAGACTTTCTGTTGCCTTACTTCAATTAAAAAAAAACTTGGCATCAGCTTTCAACCACTTTAGAGGCTATGCTCAAGAATCTTTCGTTAACATTGACGTGCATCAAATGCATTCAAATACTTTTACCAATCATGATGCCATGAGAAACTCCAGCACTTTGGCTGCCAAAACTCAAGGTACTGGTATTCCCTTTATAAACCTGTACCCCTGTCTACCCAACATCTCTTAAAACTTCTCTCTCAGGCCAAGCTTATATTTGTATATGATTCGGCATCAAACTGCTTATGATGCTTCTCTGAACCACATTATAATGCTTTATGACGTTAAAGACACAATGGAAATATAAATTGCTGTTGGTATTACTGGTGGGAGAGTATGATTACAACTTAAATTAAGACAGTTTTCTTTATAAATGTAGATAGGAACTTTAAAAAAAGAAAACTTTTAATAATCACAAACCACTATGTTAAATAAACAAGTTAATGAAGTATATATTTAAGTTGATTTGACCTGTAAAATTCAAATTATGATAAAATTACAAAGTTATTTATGCAACTGTGCTATCTATTTAGTTGTCAAGGTGCCAAATGAAGTGCAAACACTGTATAATATCCAAGATTCAACTGAAAGTAAATGTTTCCATGACCTTTTAAAGAGCTAATTAATAGGACACCTCTTGGCACCCTCAGTTTACACTTGATATTCATTTTTTTTCAATGAATAACTCAATGTTACACTCACAATGCACATTTCTTATCAGTTTACAACAGCACACTTTCCCCCCCCCAACCAAGAATATAGAGTTACATAATTAAACCTTTGCAAATAATCAATGTCTTATATCTCACAGGATAGACACTATTAAACACAGTCATGATCCTCTAGTTCTAATTGTTATTCAAGTAAAAAGTAAACACTTGATAATAACTTGCTTGTGCACTTTTATCTTAAAATCTGAAATGTATCTTCTAGTTTTTGTTTTTAAATCATTTGAAAAATAAATTCAAATATTCTCACAGTGTAAACAAAGGGAGAAAAGAATAAATTTAATGCAATTAGTTTCCTATTACTTGTACGCAAACTGTTCATAGCCATTCAAGATAAAATTAATAAAAATTTAGGAATGGGCAATTCAAGGTCAGCAAGTGCACATTTAATAAAAAAAAGTCATGATCCATAAATGTGATAGTGGTTTTTTTAAGAGTCAGGAATGCAATGAAAGTTGTATTTTTGAATGTTCACAGTCTATTTAATAAGAAATCTAACAAGATATTTGTTGGAAGATTTCAGGTATATACAGTAAGAGATGAAAATGGTAGCGAACAGGATCAAAAAATTAGTAAAGGCATGTATGGCTGAGACTGGCAGAAGGTTAGAAATGGGAGTACTGAGTTTACCATTCCTCTGAACATATATGGAATTCAAGATAGAGAACACAATCTTAAAATTGCTCACCAGACAAATGCAGAGGAATTGGCAAATGATAAAAAGAGGAGAACAGAAGTCTCCATGAAGGTCGACAAGTTAGCTCAATAGACAGACAGGTGAAAGATAGAATTCAACACTGAGGAAACGTGAGGAAAATCACTTCTCAAATCATTTTCAGACTCTGTCTAACATTCCTCTCTATCCCCCAGTCTACTTTTTAACCTAAATCTTCACTCCAGACTCCCATTCACTATTTTACCTTTCTTCAACCAGTACCTAAACCTGCTGCCCTTGGCTCAGACTTTACTTTCACAGGAACTAACTGTAACTTATCCAAGCCATCGCCAACTCACATCAAACCTGAATTCCCTGTTTGTCTAGTCCCATAGGTTTCCTTACTCCAATCCTACTCACTTTAAGACCCACATACACACATATACATATATTTTGAGAGGTGAATTTGTACTTGCAGAGTTACATTGTACTTTGCTCAAAAACTGCATGCATTCATGTAAAACTCCGTTATCTCACTTTTTAGATTAGAATCAATCTAAACATCATGGCATAGACAGAGAACACAGGGGGCTAACACCTTCAACATATTGTCTAGCTAACACCAATTGTTACAGTTAACCTGAGAATGCAACTTTTAAAAAAAAGTTTTGTGATTTACACATGAAAGAAGTGAAACTTTAATGGTATTCGAACAGATGAAAGACTCATTTTTCAATGTATAATTTCAGTTACATCACACTGTAAAAGTTTGCTATAAATTCTGTGTCTGACAATTGTGCTCCACAACCACCTGATGAAGGAGCGTCGCTCCGAAAGCTAGTGCTTTCAATTAAACCTGTTGGACTATAATCTGCTGTTGTGTGATTTTTAACTATTTTCTCAGAGGATGTGAAAGCTCAGTCATTGACCATGTTCAAAACACAGTTTGATAGATTTCTGGATATTAAAGGATACAGGAACAGTGTATCAAAACAGTACTGAGCTAAAAGAGTAGCCCTTGAATGATAGAGTGAGCTCAAAGCACTGACTAGTCATCTCCTGTTCCTACCTCTGTGTTCTTATGCAGCATTCTGGGAACTGGAGACATAGGCCTACCAATTAACTCTAATCTACCGACCGTGTAACAGCTCCAGAAACAATATCAACTTAAATCCTGGCCTTTATATTTGTCTGAGCTCACTGTAAAAATCCGTGAAAGTAGATAAGAACAGAAGATTGTTTTCTTGTTACATTTAATTATATTGAGAACGCAATGGTCCAGATGTTCTGATTGTCAGATAAAGTAGTTTTTCCAGCATAGATGAAAATTCCTCTTTGGAACGTGTTAGAAGGCCCATCCAAGCAGACCCTGAAGGAATTGCCCACAAAATTACAAATTCCACTAACAATGCCCCTACTTCTCGCAAAAGTAGATATTTAAATCAGAGAATTTGAAGAATTCTGCTGGTGACTTTATAGAGGTTTATAAAATCATGAGGGGCCTGGATAGGATGAATAGACAAGGTATTTTCTCTGGGGTGGGGGAGTCCAGAGGTTTAGGGTGAGGGGAGTAAAATTTAAGAGGAACCTAAGGGGCAACTTTTTCATGCAAAGGGTGATGCGAGGATGAAATGAGCTGCCAGAGGAAGTGGTGGAGGCTGGTACAATTGTAACATTTAAAAGGCATCTGGATAGGTATATGAATAAGAAGGCTTTGGAGGGATATGGGTCAAGTGCTGGCAAATAGGACTAGATTAATTTAGGATATCTGGTCGGCATGGACGAGTTGGACCAAAGGGTCTGTCTCCATGCTGTACATCTCTATGATTCCAAGTCAAGTAAATGGTTACTCAGGAAAGTTTAGAAATCTTATACCTCCTTAGAAAATCTTAAAACGATTAAAAATCTTGTCTAAGTAACTGCCGAATTGACCATACATCACATACATCCCAACTATACTGCCCTCACACTCCCAAAACCCAATACATTGACCTGACACTCCCCTCTACCCCAAAGACCACATTCACTGTCAATCAGAACACACATGACCTCCCTTTATCCCAAGGGCCCAAATCTACCCCACCTCCTGGGATGCACCACCAGATCTGATGCCTTTTCCAGCTCCTAGATTCCTCCCCCACCCAACTCTCTCTCTAGATCCAAAACCTCCTTCCTTCGCCACTAGACCCAATAAAGCCTCCTTTCCTTTTCCCCTGTGGCCTCTATATCCCAGTAACCTGACCTATCTTAAACATTTCACTCTCCTGGCCCCGTGCTGTCTTGCACCCTGGAATTCTACTCAACTGGCACCCATTATTTTCCATTGATCAAAAAGTGGACTGGATGGAGAAGCAATATAAACCCATGGCTACAAGAACAGGTCAGAGGCTGAGAATCCTGCAGTGAGTAATTCCCCTTCTGACTCCCTACAGCTTGGCAACAATCAGCATGGCACAAGACAGGAGGGTGATGGATTCCTCCCACTTGCCTGGATGGATTGAGCTTCATTAACACTCAAGAAGCTTGATACTACCCAGGACAAAACAACCAGCTTGATTTGCTTCACATCCACAAATGTTCAGTCTCACAACTTTCTTAGGACTAGGAGTATTTGTCAGTTTTAAGGATGTACTGAAGAATATCACCAAGGCTCCTTAGACACCATCTTCCAAACTCACAACCTCCACCATATAGAAGGACCGGGGCAGCAGAAACAAAGAAACACAACGACCTGCAAGTTCCCCTCCAAGCCTGACTTGAAAATTATCACAGTTTTTTTATATCACTGGATGAATATAAATAATGGGAATTCCCTTGATAACTGCATTGTTAGTCTGCCTCTGCCAAATGGACTACAAGCAGCTCACCTCCACCTGCTCAAGGGTAACATGGAATGGGTGACACCCACATCTCATGAATAAATAGAAACTTAATCTCTACATCCCTCCATGGCCCTCTCCCCTCTCAGCAGCTTAACCTCACACTTACGTTGTGTACGGCTATTAAAATAAGATTCTGGGCTTTTTAATTGCACAATATAGCAGCTGACAGCTATATTCTCTGACAGTTCTCCACAACAATGCACCTATCAGAAAGGAAGTACAGATCCATATTTCTATAGGAGCCCTGATCCAAATTCCCTGATATGAAATTGCATACAAAAAGGTACCAATCTCTGTATGCCATTCCTCGGATAGTTCAGCCCAATGTTTTTTTTTGGTAAGGATGATTTTTAATTTGAATCTTGGATTTTTGGGATCGTAAGAAAGAAAACAATCAAAATGCTTTAGAAAACAATTGAGTGATGTAATTTCTTCAGATCCAGACTGTTTTTTAATTGTTAGTTTTCCCTGTTCAATAGACTTATATTGAAAGTAATTTGAAAACTGGGTCAATACAATGGTATGTGAAGCCTAACCAAACAAAACAAAAACTGATTTCCAACCAATGATTGACTTGGGAATATGTGCTGATACTCAAACTTCATTACTTTTGGGGTCTTTGCAAAAGTTAAAGACTTAGTCAAATTACTCAAATTTTCCCAATTTATCTGCCTGACGAACTCAGGTTAACAGAAAACATTGAGCATATTAACAAGAAACTATATATTACAATTAAATTAGTTCTTAGCACAAAGAAACAATACATGAACTATCAACTTACAACTCTGCCAGCTTAAGCTCTATCCCCTGCCTGAACCCTATTCACACATACAGACAGATACAGATAAACCCAGAGAAAATAGTGGGACAACACAATCCAACAGCACAAATCCACACGGTTCCATGTGATTTCACTTTTGCTTCTTCAAAGTCCTTCTGATCGCTTATATCCTTTTCCTTGTCATTTCAGTTCTTTACTGAAGATACAGGTGGGTTGACACATTATTGCTGTCTTTCAGTCATATGTTAGAGGCAACAGCTTGTTGCAAATGATGGGAGAAATTAGCTCTCTGTTAATGCTTGATTACTGCGCTGCAGAGAGAAAATGGCAGATACTGTCTTGTGCAGTTGCGAGACTTTCTGCATCTGCATTATTCACACACAAGCCATCCACCTGACCCACAGCCAGACAGCTGTGGCCATGCTGATGTCTCCTGGCTGACACAACTGATTCCAATTGAAAACTCAATTGACAGCCCGTCTTCCTGAAAAATTGCCTTGAACACACATGATGATGCTCAGTCTCTATCAACGTCCCCTACTGCTTCAACAATGAGTTCTACTGCAACAAAAACATGAATTGCTGGAGAAACTCAATAGGTTTGGCAACATCTGTGGAGCATCCAAAACGTTAACTCTGCTTTCTGTTCACAGATTCTGCTAGACCTGTTGTATTTTTCCAGCAATTCCTGCTTTTGTTTCAGATTTCCAGCATTCACAGTTTTCTTGGAGTTTTTTTTGTTTAATGAGTTTTACCAACTCATTTTTATAATGTAGTTAACATTTCCTCAGCTTTGGTTTCAACAATCCTCCTCCCATTTAGATTCACAATCTAAAATAAAGAAACATGTAAAAGTGTGGCATTTATGTTAATTTCAGACTGAAATGTGATGTACCTACTTGACAAGGTGCAAAACTTGATCTGCGCTTGGGAAATAAAACAGAGTCTGGATTAGTGTGGTGCTGGAAAAGCACAGCAGGTCAGGCAGCATCTGAGGAGCAGGAAAATCGACGTTTCAGGCAAAAGTCCATCATCAGGAATGAAGGCAGGGAGCCTCCAGGGTGGAGAGATAAATGGGAGGGGGGTGGGGCTGGGGAGAAGGTAGCTAAGAGCACAATAGGTAGACGGAGGTGGGGATGAAGGTGATAAATCAGACAGGAGGGTGGAGCAGATAGGTGGGAAGGGAGATTGGCAGGTAAGACAGGTCATGAGGATGGTGTTGAGCTGGAAGGTTGGAACTGGCGTAAGCTGGGGGCAGGGGAAATGAGGTAACTGGTGAATAAAGCAGGGCAGGTGATTGATTCCTGAAGAAGGGCTGATGCCCGAAACGTCGATTCTCCTGTTCCTTGGATGTAACCTGACCTGCTGCGCTTTTCCAGCAACACATTTTCACCAGGTGACTGAGGTGTCAGTCAGGGAGCACTTTGGGGCCAGCGACCATAATTTTATCAATTTTAAAACAGGGTGATGGAAAAGGTTAGACCGGATCTAAAAATTGAAGGTCTAAATTGAAAGAAGGCTAATTTTGACAGTATTAGACAAGAACTCTCAAAAACTGATTAGGGGCAGATGTTTACAGGTAAAGGAACGGCTGGAAAATGGGAAGCCTTCAAAAATGAGATAACGAGATTCCAGAGACAACATATTCCTGTTAGGGCAAAAGGAAAGGCTGGTAGGTGTAGGGAATGCTGGATGACTAAAGAAATTAAGGTTTTGGTTATGATAAAGCAGGAAGCATATGTCAGGTATAGACAGGATAGATCGAGTGAATTCTTAGAAGACTATAAAAGCAGGAGGAATATACTTGTGTTGGAAATCAGGAGGGCAAAAAGGGGACATGAGATAGCTTTGGCAAATAGCATTCAGGAAAATCCAAAGGGATTTTATAAATACATGAAGGACAAAAAGATAACTAGAGAGAGAATAGATCCCCTAAAAGATTAGCAAGGCAGCCAATGTGTGGAGCATCAGGAGGTGGAGGAATATGAAATGAGTATTTTGCATCAGTGTTTACTGTGGAGAAGGACATGGAAGATATAAAATATGGGAAAATAGATGGTAACATGTTGAAAAATGTCCATATTACAGAATAGATGGTGCTGGATGTCTTGAAACATAAAAGTGGATAAATTCCCAGGACCTGATCAGGTGTACCCGAGAACTCTGTGGGAACCTAGGGAAGTGATTGTTGGGCCCCTTACTGAAATATTTGTATCATCGATAGTCACAAGTGAGGTAGTGGAAGACTAGAGGTTGGCTAACGTGGTGTCACTATTTAAGAAAGGTGGTAAGGAAAATCCAGGGAACTCTAGACCGGTGTGCCTGAGATTGGTGGTGGGCAAGTTGTTGGGGGGAATCCTGAAGGACAGGACTTATGAGCATTTTGAAAGGCAAGGACTGATTAGGGATAGTCAGCATAGCTTTGTGAGTGAGAAAATATGTCACATGAACTTGATGGAGTTTTTTGAAGAATTAACAAAAAGGATTGATGAGGGCAGAGCAGCAGACATGATTTATATGGAGGCGAAAATGAGGACTGCAGATGCTGGAGATCAGAGTCAAGAGTGTGGTGCTGGAAAGGCACAGCAGGTCAGGCAGCATCCAAGGAGCAGGAGAATCGATATTTCGGGCAAAAGCCCTTCGTCATGACTGATGAAGATCATTCCCGATGAAGGCCTGAAACGTTGATTCCTGTGATCTATATGGACTTCAGTAAGGTATTTGACAAGGTTCCTCATGGGACACTGGTTAGCTAGGTTAAATCTCATTAAATACAGGGAGAACTAGCCACTTGGATACAAAGATGGCTCGAAGGTAGAAGACAGAGGGTGGTGGTGGAGGGTTGGTTTTCAGACTGGAGGCCTGTGACCAGTGGTGTGTCACAAGGATCGTTGCTGGGTCCACTTGCTTTTTGCCATTTATATAAATGATTTGGATGTGAGTATTAGAGGTACAGTTAGTAAATTTGTAGATAACACCAAAACTGGAGGTGGAGTGGATAGCGAAGAAGGTTACCTCACATTACAATGGGATCTTGATTAGATGGGCCAATGGGCTGAGAAGTGGCAATTGGAGTCTAATTTAGATAAATTGAGGTGCTACATTTTGGAAAAGCAGAAGAGATTAGGACCAATACATTTAATGGTAATGTTCTGGGGAGTGTTGCTGAACAAAAAGACCTTGGAGTACAGGTTCATGGTTCCTTGAAAGTAGAGTCACAGGTAGATAGAATAGTGAAGAAGGCACTTGGTATGTTTTTGTTTATTGGTCAGAGCAGAGTACAGGAGTTGGGAGGTCATGTTGTAGCTATACAGGATATTAGTTAGGCCACTTTTGGAATATTGTGTGCAATTCTGGTCTCCTTCCTATTGGAAGGATGTTGTGATACTTGAAAGGGTTCAGAAAAGATTTACAAGGATGTTGCCAGGGATTAAGCTATAGGGAGAGACTGAATAGGCTATCGCCAACTTTAAGGGCATTTAAATGGTCATTGGGATAAACCTATGCATGAAAATGGAATAGTGTAGGATAGATAGGCTTCGGATTGGTCACACAGGTTGGTGCAATATCAAGGGCCGAAGAGCCTATATTGCGCTGTAATGTTCTCTGTTCTAGGCTGCAGCGTTGGAAGCTGAGGGGTGACCTTATAGAATTTTAAAAAACCAGAAGGGGCATGGATAAGATAAATAGACAAGGTATTTTCCCTAGGGTGGGGCAAGTCCCGAACTTGGGGGCATAGGTTTAGGATGAGAGGGGAATGAAATAAAAGGGACCTAAGAGGCAACGTTTCACACAGGGTGGTGCATGTCTTGAATGAGCTGCCAGAGGAAGTGGTGGAGGCTGATACAATTACAACATTTAAAAGGCATCTAGATGGGTATATGAATAGGAAGGGTTTAGAGGGATATGGGCCAAGTGGTGGCAAATGGGACTAGATTTGGTTAGGACATCTGGTCAGCATGGATGAGTTGGACCAAAGGGTCTGTTTCCGTGCTGTACATCTTTATAACAGTATGAAATTATGTCAACAAGTGAACACAATGCTGTGGGAAAACACGTTTTTCAATGCTCCAGTACACCACTAAGTAAACAAAAATGCTAATCTGGATTTCATCACATATACCAAAATGCAGGAAAGAAACAGCACAACTCACAAGCAAGACTATGAACATCTGGAAAGATAAGGTTCATTAACCAACTTCTCCCTGGTCTGTACTATAGATCCTATATATTCTTTTTTCCAGGGTTACATATACGGTACTCACTAAGTGGCTGTGTACAAAGAATGTTTCCATGTTTTATTTGGTAATTTCTTTTTGGAAATGACAAAATAAAATTCAACATTTTTAAAATGTATTTCAACTTGAATTACATTCCACAAACAAATTTAATGCTTGCTCCACGATCTGATCAAAACAAAAGTAATTCAGGCCAGCAACCTTTAGCATTGGTAGAACTAACTTGGTAAAGTCATTGGACATTAGAATAAATATGGTTCAATGTTTGATGAATTCAGTGAGCCAGGGCAAAATAAAAATCTCACAATCATCTCCTTGATGTTTTCAGCTGTACATAAGCAAACCACAATACCAAAAAAGGAAAGCTGCTTCATGCCTGAAATCCTTTCCCAGTTAAGTCACTAAGTTACTATTTACATTAGCTCAGTAACTGCAGTGGCCACATATTTAAATGGGAGCTGGTATTCTTCTGCATTCACAACAATGTCATTATATATATGGTGAATAAAAATCTGATCATAAAGAATCCACCAGTGGTCTGTGACTGTAAAATCAATTCAGGCAGTACTGCCTCAAGACAAATGAAGAAAATCTTTAAAAAGTAGTTTGAAAAGTACTTCAGCTTTTCTGAAATAAGAAACTAGGGGTCACAAGTTCAAGGTGAGAGGGGACAAGTTTAGAGGAGATATGTGTGGAAAGTTCTCTACACAGAGGGTGGTAGGTGCCTGAAACACATTGCCAGTGGAAGTGGTAGGTGGGCACTATTTAAGATGTCATTTAAAATGTATCTAGACAGATACATGAATGGGCGGGGAGCAAAGGGATACAGACCCTTAGAAAATAGGCGACAGGTTTAGATAGGGGATCTGGATCGGTGCAGGCTTGGAGGGCCGAAGGGCCTGTTCCTGTGCTGTAATTTTCTTTGTTCTTTGAAACCTCAAGATTTCCAATCTGTTCTCATCTCTCCTAAATGCCCTAACTCTTGTGAGTGTGCAACTCTATCAACATCAGTAGCCTCCTTATCTTGTCCAACTGATCACTTTTCACATACAAGTCGAGCATGTAAGGGTTGAACCATTATACTTTAGATGTTTTCATTGTCAAAGCCTATTCAGTCTTTGCCGGTATCACAAACATCAAGTCACTGCATGTTAATTGGAGCAGAGAGACAAATCAAACATGGGTCCCTACATCGTTATGCTATTCCTGAGTAAATCTTTACGTTGGTTCAAGGATTTCAGAAAGATTCTTGGACATAATTTAATCAAGTGTTTGAAAAACTGCAGGTGTACTTTGTACAAATTTTACAATAATCATTAGTAAAAGTAGAAATTAGTCTAATATGTTGGAATGAAAGATTTAATGTACTTAAAGGTGGAAACTTTTAGATTCAATATTCCTTTCATTGCACATACATAAAAACATTCTAATTGACTGATTACAATTGTACTATTTCTAACCTTGCTTTATAATTATTTTGTACGAGGGGAACAGGGAGTGGGTTTAGATGCAGTGGATATGATACCATTAGCAATGGATCTGAGTACCCAGTATGTTTGAAGAGGAGCATAAAGCATGTCACAAAAAAATAACAACTAAGGTAGGAACATGACTGTTGCACCAAAAGAAACAGTCTTTTTTTTAATATCTGGAAGTGTTATCACACACAAGCAAACAGCTTTCCCACCTTTGAATCACCGTGACTTTTTTTGTTTTTAACTATTAACCACCATCAGTAATCACCCGTGCAGCCAATTCGATGTTTCCAACAAGGCCCGTTGTGGACAATGCAAGCCATCGAAATGAGAGAGGAGGTAAGAATGAAAAGGGTCCGCTTTACTTTTTATTTTAATTGTCTTGTTCAGGGATGTTATGACCGGCCTATGGAGCAAATAGGACTTGAACCTCAGCCTTCTGACTCAGAGGTAGGGACACTACCACTGCACCACAAAAACCATCTAAGAGGCTGCGTTTCTTTCCTATACCCAGAAGTGTGATCACGCATAACTGAGCAAATTTTCCACCATCAAAATCGCAGTGTCTTTGTTTTGGTGTTTTCTTTTCCTTTAACTACTAACCACCACTAATAACCACTCACTTAACCAATTAGATATTTACAAGCAAAGTCTATTATGGGCAATTAAGCTTCTTTTTTAAAAAAACAACCTGTTCAGAGATGTTATGACACTCCTTTGGTGCAGACAGGATTTGAACCCATGCCTCCTAGTCCAGGGGAAGGGACACTACCACTGTGCCACAAGAGGCCCCTCCTCTGGGTCTACTTTATAATATGGTTATGAGTTGAGTTCCAGCAGTGTACGACATTGCCTGTTACCAAGTGAACTCTCACTCAATGAACTCCACAGAAGTGCAGAATTACCCGGTTATTTTGCCACACAAAACCCACTACCCCCAAACATTAAATTGCTCAACAATTATTGATTCCTGGATTAGAGTGGTGCTGGAAAAGCACTGCAGGTCAGGCTGCATCTAAGGAGCAAGAAAATCGACATTTCGGGCAAAAGCCCTTCATCAGGAATAGAGGCAGGGAGCCTGCAGGGTGGACAGATAAATGAGAGGGGGGGTAGGGGTGGGGAGAAAGTAGCATAGAGTACAATAGGTGAATGGGGGTGGGGATGGAGGTGATAGGTCAGAGAGGAAGATGGAGTGCATAGGTGGGAAGGACGATTGGCAGGTAGGACAGGTCATGAGGATGGTGCTGAGCTGGAAGGTTGGAACTGGGGTAAGGTGGGGGGAAGGGAAATGAGAAAACTAGTGAAATCCACATGGATGCTCTGGGGTTGAAGTGTTCCAAGGTGGAAGATGAGGCATTCTTCCTCCAGGTGTTGGGTGGTGAGAGAGCGGTGGAGGAGGCCCAGGACCTGCATGTCCTCGGCAGAGTGGGAGGGGGAGTTGAAATGTTGGGCCACGGGGCGGTGTGGTTGATTGGTGCGGGGTCCCAGAGATGTTCCCTAAAGCATTCTGCGAGGTGGTGTCCAGTCTCCCCAATGTAGAGGAGATCGCATCGGGAGCAATGGATACAATAAATGATATTGGTGGATGTGCAGCTGAAACTTTGGGGCCTTGGATGGAGGTGAGGGAGGAGATTTGGGTGCAGGTTATGCAATTCCTGGAGTGGCAGGGGAGGGTGCTAGGAAGGGAGGGTGGATTGTTGGGGGGCATGGACCTGACCAAGTAGTCACGGAGGGAATGTCTTTGCGGAAAGTGGAAAGGGGTGGGGAGGGAAATGTATCCCTGGTGGTGGGGTCTGTTTGGAGGTGGCGGAAATGTCGGCGGATGATGCGGTTAATGCGAAGGTTGGTAGGGTGGAAGGTGAGCACCAGGGACGTTCTGTCCTTGTTACGGTTGGAGGGGTGGGGTTTGAGGGCGGAGGTGCGGGATGTGGACGAGATGCGTTGGAGGGCATCTTTAACCATGTGGGAAGGGAAATTGCGGTCTCTAAAGAAGGAGGCCATCTGGTGTGTTCTGTGGTGGAACTGGTCCTCCTGGGAGCAGATACGGCGGAGGCAGAGGAATTGGGAATACGGGATGGCATTTTTGCAAGAGGTAGGGTGGGAAGAGGTGTAATCCAGGTAGCTGTGGGAGTCGGTGGGTTTGTAAAAAATGTCAGTGTCAAGTCGGTCGTCATAAATGGAGATGGAGAGGTCCAGGAAGGGGAGGGTGGTGTCAGAGATGGTCCAGATAAATTTAAGGTCAGGGTGGAATGTGTTGGTGAAGTTGATGAATTGCTCAACCTCCTCGCGGGAGCACGAGGTGGCGCCGATGCAATCATCAATGTAGCGGAGGAAGGGGTGGGGAGTGGTGCCGGTGGACTGTTCTATGTAGCCGACACAGACACAGGCATAGCTGGGGCCCATACGTGTGCCCATGGCTACCCCTTTGGTCTGGAGGAAGTGGGAGGATTCGAAGGAGGAATTGTTAAGGGTGAGGACCAGTTCAGCCAAACGAATGAGAGTGTCAGTGGAAGGGTACTGTTGGGGACATCGGGAGAGGAAGAAACGGAGGGCTTGGAGGCCCTGGTCATGGCGGATGGAGGTGTAGAGGGATTGGATATCCACAGTGAAGATGAGGCACTGGGTGCCAGGGAAACGGAAGTCTTGGAGGAGGTGGAGGGCATGGGTGGTGTCTCGATCGTATGTGGGGAGTTCCTGGACTGGGGGGGATAGAACAGTGTCAAGGTAGGTAGAGATGAGGTCCGTGGGGCAGCAGCAGTTTGAGACAATGGGTCGGCCAGGGTGGTCAGGCTTGTGGATCTTGGGAAGGAGGTAGAATCGGGCGGTGCAGGGTTTCCGGACTATGAGGTTGGAGGCTGTGGGTGGGAGATCTCCTCAGGTGATGAGGTTCTGTATGGTCTGGGAGATGATGGTTTGGTGATGGGGGATGGGATCATGGTCGAGGGGCAGTAGGAAGAGGTGTCCTCGAGTTCGCGTCTGGCTTCAGCGGTGTAGAGGTCATGCGCCAGACTACCACTGCGCCCCCTTTATCTGCTGGCTTGATGGTGAAGTCAGGATTGGAGCAGAAGGAGTGGAGGGTTGTGCATTGTAAGAGTGAGAGGTTGGAGTGGGGGAGGGCGGTAGCCAGGTTGAGGTGGTAAATGTCCCGGCAGCAGTTGGAAATGAAGACATCGAGGATGGGTAATAGGCCAGCGCGGGGTGTCCAGGTGGATGCAGTGTGTTGGAGGTGGGAAAAGGGGTCCTCGGAAGGTGGGCGGGAATCCTGATTGTGAAAGTAAGCTCGGAGGCGGAGGCGACGGAAGAAGAAGTGTTCAACGTCATGGCGTGTATTAAATACATTGATGTGTGGGCGAAGGGGGATGAAGGTAAGGCCTTTGCTGAGGACTGATCGTTCGTCCTCTGTAAGGGGGAGGTCTGGGGGAATGGCGAAAACTCAGCAGGGCTGGAAGCTAGGACCTGGTGTGGGTGTGGAGCTGGGAGTGGGGGCAGAGCCTGTAACTGGAGTGGGCGTGGTGATAGGGGAAATGGGGGTGGAGTCATGAGCAGGGGTGATTTTCCCCTCAGGGTTCTGGGGAGCGGGGATGGTGACAGTGGGATCTGTGGGGGGTGTGTCAGCAGAATGCAGGTGAGTGGCGGTGGGGGTGGAAGTGGTGGCGAACACGGAGGGGGGTGGAAATCACTAAGTGTGTGACATGTAAGGGATGGAAGCGATGTCATGTGTGGTGCATGCGGAATTGTGAGGGGCGGAAGTGGTTGTGGAAGCGGCCGTGATGGGGGCAGAAGTGACATCATCGATCACCGTGGGGATGGTAGCTGCACCAGCTGCATTGCTAATGGCGTCCAAACAATTCCAGAGGCGGGGGAATCTTCTGGAATGTTTGAGGAGTGCTGGTTATAGAGGTGGGTGTATAAAAGTTTGTTGTACTTACAGTTTTTGATGTTTGAGATGATGTTGAGATACCTAATCATTGATTCCTCACCCATTAATAGCCATGGACCAGAAACATAATTCAGATTGCCATATTGATAACATGACTTCAAAAGCAGGTCAGAAGCTATCTCCTGACCTTCCAGCTTGTCCAATATCTACAAAGCGTAAGTATGAAGTCTGATTGTATACCGGCCACAAACTTCGTTCAACGAGTTCAGCTCCTACAACATACAGCAAATTCAGCACTATTCAGAAATATGCAGCCATCTTGACTGATACACCAATGACATACTATGGACGTAATGAGTAATTTCTGTAATATGCACTGCAGCAACATCGCAGCTCCCTTCAATACAATCTTCCAAACTCATATTGTCTTCCGGGAAGAGATAGTGGATTGGTGCTCATGTTATAGAGTCAGAGAGATGTACAGCACGGAAACAGACCCTTCAGTCCAACTCATTCATGCCGATCAGATATCCTAACCTAATCTAGTCCCATTTGTCAGCACTTGGCCCATATCCCTCCAAACCCTTCCTATTCATATACCCATCCAGATGCCTTTTAAATGCTGTAATTGTACCATCCTCCACTACTTCCTCTGGCAGCTTATTCCATACATGTAGCTGTCTCTGTTCCTTTTACGTCTTTCCCATCTCACCCTAAACCTATGCCTTCTAGTTCTGGACTCCCCCACCCCAAGGAAAAGAATTTTCCATGCCCCTCATGATTTTATAAACCCCTGTAAAGGTCACCCCTCAGACTCCACCGCTTCAGGGAAAACAGCCCCAGCCTGTTCAGCCTCTCCCTGTAGCTCAAATCCTCCAACCCTGGCAACATCCTTGTAAATCTTCTCTGAACCCTTTCAAGTTTCACAGCAACCTTCTGATAGGAAGGAGACCAGAATTGCACACAATATTCCAAAAGTGGCCTAACCAATGTCCTGTACAGCCGCAACATGACCTCCCAACTCCTATACTCAATGCTTTGTCCAATATAGGAAAACATACCAAATGCCTGCTTCACTGTCCTATCTACCTGCAACTCTACTTTCAAGGAACTATGAACCTGCACTCCAAGGTCTCTTTGTTCAGGGCTAATACTCCAAGGACTTAAGTTCAAATTCTACCGTGACAGTAGAGTAAACTTAAATTCAATCAATATATTTGAAAAAATGTGGAATTAGAAGATAGTATCAGGGTATGATGATCGTGAAACTATTTATTGTCAAATTGTACATTAATATCCTTTCGGGGAGGAAATCAGCTACCTTACCTGGATTGGCCTATGGCGACTCTGATCCACAATAATGTGGGTCTAGATCAGAGTGGTGCTGGAAAAGCACAGTAGGTCAGGCAGCATCCGAGGAGCAGGAAGATCGATGTTTCAGGCAAAAGCTCTTCATCAGGATTACAGGCAGTGTGCCTGCTGATTGGAGAGATAAATGAGAGGTGGATGAACACTCTGCAGGCAGCCTGCCTCTAATCCCGATGAAGGGCTTTTGCCCGAAACATCGATTTTCCTGCTCCTCGGATGCTGCCTGACCTGCTGTGCTTTTCCAGCACCACTCTAATCCAGACTCTGGTTTCCAGCATCTGCAGCCCTTGTTTTTACCTCCACAATAATGTGGTTGAAATACAACTGCCCTGTGAAAATGATGTAGCAAATCTATTGAAAGCAATGGCCTAATGGTATTAACACGTTAATCCAGAGACCCAGGTAATTTACTGGAACTTGGGTTCAAATCATGCCACAGCAGAAGCTGGAATTTGAATTCAATAAAAATCTGGAAATAAGTGTTTAATGATGACCTTAAATTCATTGTTGGGTAAACCTATCTGGTTTACAGGGAAGGAAACTGCCATCCTTATCTGGTCTGACCTAGATGTGACTCTAGACCCACATCAATGTGGTTGACTCTTAACTACTCTCTGGGTAATTAGAGACGGACAATAAATGATGGCTTAGTCAGTGACACACTTTTCCCATGAATGAAGAAGAAAAAGCTCAGTTAGGGATGGAGGACAAATGTTCATCCGACCAGCTTTGCCTATTTCCGATGGAAAATTAAACCTGAAGAGCAAGGTCTGCAGGCAGATGAGAACAGCACCTAAAAGTTACATACCATCGTCACTTTAATTGGTATTGTCTTTTTTGTCAATGAGTCAAAACTCTCCCTTACAGTATCGTTGCTAAATAGGAGTGCAAAGGTTTAGAAGATAACTTATCTTTTCCAGCTCAATTAGGAATGGGCAATAAAGTTTGCCCTTTTGTAGATGGCCACATTTCTTGAAAAAGTAAAAATCAGACAATTGAGAAAATATGTTTGCAATATCATGTTTAATAAAATAGACATTAAAAATAAAAACTGTATTACTTACCTTTGCTGCTCCGATTTGATCTTTACGAAACTTCTCCAGTGGTGCAATTAAAACATCATTAGCATTCTGAATCTACAACAGAAGTGCAAAATATATTATTTTAAATGATGCAACAGCTTATATTAATCTACCGTAATATTTTATACCAAAGTTTGTGAGAAGATTTGTAGCTTGGGTGCTCGTTGTTGTGGTTCTGTTCACCGAGCTGGGAATTTATATTGCAGACGTTTCGTCCCCTGTCTAGGTGACATCCTCAGTGCTTGGGAGCCTCCTGTGAAACGCTTCTGTGATATTTCCTCTGGCATTTATGGTGGTTTGTCTCTGCCGCTTCCGGTTGTCAGTTCCAGCTGTCCGCTGTAGTGGCCAGTATATTGGGTCCAGGTCGATGTGCTTATTGATTGAATCTGTGGATGAGTGCCATGCCTCTAGGAATTCCCTGGCTGTTCTCTGTTTGGCTTGTCCTATAATAGTAGTGTTGTCCGAGTCAAACTCATGTTGCTTGTCATCTACGTGTGTGGCTACTAAGGATAGCTGATCGTGTCTTTTCATGGCTAGTTGGTGTTCATGGATACGGATCGTTAGCTGTCGTCCTGTTTGTCCTATGTAGTGTTTTGTGCAGTTCTTGCATGGGATTTTGTACACTACATTGGTTTTGTTCATGCTGGGTATCGGATCCTTCGTTCTGGTGAGTTGTTGTCTGAGAGTGGCTGTTGGTTTGTGTGCTGTTATGAGTCCTAGTGGTCGCAGTAATCTGGTTATCAGTTCGGAAATGCTCTTGATGTATGGTAGTGTGGCTAGTCCTTTGGGTTGCGGCATGTCCTCATTCCGTTGTCTTTCCCTTAGGCATCTGTTGATGAAATTGCGGGGGTATCCATTTTTGGCGAATACATCGTATAGATGTTCTTCTTCCTCTTCAATTCATTCAATTTCATCAACAGATACCTAAGGGAAAGACAACGGAACAAGGACATGCCGCAACCCAAAGGACTAGCCGCACTACCATACATCAAGAGCATTTCCGAACTGACAACCAGATTACTGCGACCACTAGGACTCATAACAGCACACAAACCAACAGCAACTCTCAGACAACAACTCACCAGAACGAAGGATCCGATACCCAGCATGAACAAAACCAATGTAGTGTACAAAATCCCATGCAAGAACTGTACAAAACATTACATAGGACAAACAGGAAGACAGCTAACGATCCGTATCCATGAACACCAACTAGCCACGAAACGACACGACCAGCTATCCTTAGTAGCCACACACGCAGATGACAAGCAACATGAATTCGACTGGGACAACACTACTATTATAGGGCAAACCAAACAGAGAACAGCCAGGGAATTCCTAGAGACATGGCATTCATCCACAGATTCAATCAACAAGCACATCGACCTGGACCCAATATACCGACCACTGCAGCGGACAGCTGGAACTGACAACCGGAAGCAGCAGAGACAAACGACTACAAATGCCGGAGGAAATATCACAGAAGCACTTCACAGGAGGCTCCCAAGCACTGAGGATGTCACCTAGACAGGGGACAAAACGTCTGCAACACAAATTCCCAGCTCAGCGAACAGAACCATATTTTATACCAGTCTAAAGCATAAAAGCTACAGGAAGTAATTGAGGCCAAAAATTGAATGTTTTCAAGAAGAAATTAGTTATAGCTCTTCGGGCAAAAGGGAGCAAAGGGTATGGGGAGAAAGCTGGATCAAGGGACTGCGTTAGATAACTAGCCATAATCGCATTGAATGGTGCAGCAGCCTCAAATGCTGAATGACCTACATCTGCTCCTATTTTCTATGTTTATATGTAACAGTGTTATAAAGACGTTTCACCTAAAATATTAATTTATAATTTATCCGGCTGGGTATAATAATTCATTCATCTGTACTATCACGAGCTGAACCAATGTGTCTTGCTTTCTTTTTTAAGGCAACACTTTTCAAAGTGGTGTGCACTGGATATAACAACAAAATGGTTGCATTTTTGAAGAACACTAGCTGTACACACATGACCCAGATTATGGGGTTAAATAAATTGATTTTGAACAAAGAAAGTAACTGCCCAGGGGTATCAAGCCTTTGCCCTCACTCTTTCTAAAACCCCTGTCATCAGCATTTGAGTATCAAAAACCTACTGGAAGACTTTATTGCTGTGGGTGGAAGGTTTCAAAACAGAAGCCTGAATCTACATCACTGTCTCCAGAAAAAGACATTTCAAACAGCATAACTAATCCAGGAAGAAATTCTAACACTATGAGTTATGTGGAAAGAAACTGAGTGTAGTTTAACATTTACAAAATCTGCGACTCTTTTATCAGATTTTGACTTTTTTAAACCAAACTGGTCTGAATGACCATCCTTTTAAACGGTGAATGAAACAGATGGTGCTCTTTTCTGTTTTGTGCATATACAAGGGAAGCAAATACATGCAAACACCATTGCCTGCAAGTTCCCCTCTAAGCTACTCACCAACCTGACTTGGAAATATATTGCTGTTCCTTCAATGTCACTGAGTCAAAATCCGGAAATTCCCTCCCTAAAGGTCAACCTACAGCAAGTCAATTGTAACAGTTCAAGAAGGCAGCTCATCACCACCAAGGGTAACTAGGCACAGGCAATAAACGCTGTCTAAGACATCCCATGAGTGAATTTAAAAAAAGCACCTCCATAGATTTTCAGGGGATTTTCAGATATTTGCACATCTTAAGCCATTTGTTACTTTGTCATAACTTTGCTTGAGTAAGTCTTTTGCAATAAAACTAAATTTTTATTTGTTAACTTCAGGAACCTGACTGGTTTGTTCTGATTTGGAGCTAAATACAGTCTAATTTGTAATTTAAATGACCGAAAATTGGAAATGTCACCTCCCTCCTAAAGTTAAACTCTGTTGTGACCAGTAGAGGAATGGGACAAAGAAAGGATTCAGCCTGTCCTTTTTGATTTAGCAGACTGTAATGGGATGCAGAATCTAATTTTTCCAGACAACTAGTCCAGAAAAGTAAACGTATTCTCACACAAATGACATTTTTTGTTTGCAATATGAAGACCTTTTAGAAGACTTTTAATACTAAATCCATTTTAAAAAAGCTACAGAAAAGAAAACACAGATTACAATTCAGAAAATATCACAATCCCATTAAATCATCAATAGTAAGACTGAATATACCCCTGGGTTTGGGAAAACCCAATCTCTTCATTTTTGTCACTCACAAACTGGAGAATCGATCAATGTGTGACTCCACATGCCAGTTGTACTTTTTCAGGCTGAGATTGAATTTGCACAGAAGTTTACAAACCATGCTGGAGAGTGCAAGTACTGTGGGCCAGTTAGAAGGCCTTAGAAAGTTCTCCCATATGGTATTCCACTCCTCACTAGCCCTTTACATTGATCCATATTGACTCTAATGGCCACACCACCTTTGCACCCCCATGTATACACTATGTCCAGTCAGATAAAATCTCACCTCATTGCACCAAAAGTATCCCCCGTAGCTATTTACTGAATATGTACCATTCTCAGATTACAAACAATACCAATGGAAAATATTTTACATTCCTTAAGAAATAAACCTCTTATCATCTGATAAAAACTTCCACCTTATTCCAGAGAAAATCATGTACTCTGCCCTGTGAAACAGAAACCTTACAACCCTGTTAGTTTGTGACAACAAACCAAAAAAAAACTCCAAAGGACCAATCCCCCACTCCAGGTTCATGAATCTGTCAATCACTCTCAGGTGAACTAAATGGCTTCTGTGTTGAAATGCATTAGTATTTGAAACTCAGGTAAGCATTCATAATGGCTATAGCAATCCAAACAATAGACTGCTCTCTGGAAAGGTAAGAACTTGTAGGGTCGTCCAAGTTAAATAAGGTATTTTAGTTTTAGTCATATCAAATAATCAAAGCAGATTCATCAGTTAGCCTAAATATATTAAAATAAAACAAACCAAAGAACTGCAGATGCTTGAAATCTGAAACAAAACAGAAATTGCTGGAGAAACTCAGCAGGTCTGGCAACATCTATGAAGAAAAAGCAGAGATAATGTTTCGGGTCCAGTGACCCTTCTTCTTGTGTTAAAGAAGGGTAACTGGACTCAAAACATTAACTCTGCTTTCTCTCCACAGATGCTGCCACACTTGCTGAGTTTCTCCAGCCATTTCTGTTTTTATAGCCCAAGCACATTATTCTGGCTAAACACATTCAGTATAGGTCACTAATGTACTATGTGACTGATACAGCTTGGACTTCAAAGACAGACCCTTGTTACACTTATTTTCAGAGAACAAACAGAGAACTTGCAACCTTTCAAGGTTGACTGCGCAAGCTCATATCATTAAATCCTAATCAAGCACATGGGTTTTTAAAGAAAGTTAAAGGACCCTATTATCTGGCATGGGAAAGGAAAATTAAAAGCTGAGTTCTATTTTGGGGATTAATGTGTAGTATTTTAGAAAGAGAGTAATTATATTTTGCTAAATGCATTCTTTGTATGAGAATTGTTGCTGTAATAGTATGAGACTAGTTTTCAGTATAGTCCTTTCTGAATCTTACTGCTCAAAACTATGTATTAAGTGAATGTATAGTTCATTATGTTGTATTTTTTACATATTTATTGTCATACTTCCTTTATATTCTACACATGCTTTAGGTCAGCAACCATCTTTTGTATTAGTTTTATATTGTACATTTTAAGGTAATTTACAATTTACCACTTAAAAAAGAGAATTTTTCCAAGCACCAGTCACTAGCAATAATACAGTCCCTAGCATACGGCCACTAAAAACAAACCATCATTGATAAAGCATTTGATTTAATAGGAACTCTCACCAATTCAATAAATCTTAGCAGATGAACTCTGGGTACCTAGAAGTCATCAACAAACCATAATGAACAGAACGATCTCAGGAAAAATTGCTATCTTATCCAAAAAGAAATCATTCAAGGGACAGTGGAAGTTGATATCAACCAATGATTATCCCATTTAGAACCAGAGATTGACTATGCATCCACAAATTCAATGCAAAGTTAGCCTCGCCTAGTTTGCTTCAATCAGAATGTACTAATGTTATAAATCTGCTTTGGGTTGTGGTTTTGAAAGAGTTAATCAGCACCAGCTTTCATTGACCAAAGTGTACGTCAAGGTTGACAATAAAGATCAGAGCCTGATGCAGCCAAATGCAAAAGACTCCAGAAGTAGAAGTTATGTAGAGGGAAAAGAAATTTACAAACAATGGTGTTCATTTTAATTTCAACTAACTTAAAGGAGTATCTGTTTACATCTTTTAAAATGTAAAAACCTTCATGAAAATCAGGCAGGACTATTTACATCACAATAGAAAAGACAACAATGCAATACCATAACTGCCCTCAGTGGAGGCAATACGCATTTTGCGCGAGGCATTCTGAAACTGCAAGGCACTGAAACTTACCTCGGGGTTTAAAAAGGCTTCTCCACACTGATTCTGCATTGAATTATTTCAGCAGAATTCAGGTTAAAAAAAATTGCTGCATGAAGAAAAGTCTCTTTTCTATATCTAATTTTCACCCCATCTTCAAACTCAAAAGGGCATCTCTTATTGCACCAGTGCTAATTTTCATTTACGCCACAAAAAACTTAAGGATTTTAAGGCAGAATAGGCTTAATGTCAAATGTTGTAAGGGAATTTTAGGCATATTTGATGATAGGAGAAAGTGAGGACTGCAGGCGCTAGAGATCAGAGTCGAGAGTGTGGTGTTGGAAAAGCGCAGCAGGTCAGGCAGCATCCAAGGAGCAGTAGAATTGACATTTCGGGCCTAAGCCCTTCATCAGGAATATCTGATATCCAAGTTAATTTCAGGTAATAGACAATAAACAATAGACAATAGGTACAGGAGTAGGCCATTTGAGCCAGCACCACCATTCATTATGATCATGGCTGATCATCCACCATCAGTATCCTGTTCCTGCCTTATCCCCATAACCCTTGATTCCACTATATTTAAGAGCTCTATCCATCTCTTTCTTGAAAGTATCTAGAGACTTGGCCTCCACTGACTTCTGGGGCAGAGAATTCCATATATCCACTACTCTCTGGGTGAAGAAGTTTAGAACATAGAACATAGAACAGTACAGCACAGAACAGGGCCTTCAGCCCACGATGTTGTGCCGACCATTGATCCTCATGTAAGGTAAATCTAATGTACGAATCTTCAAATTTCTGTGACCATATGCATGTCCAGCAGTCTCTTAAATATCCCCAATGACCTTACTTCCACAACTGCTGCTGGCAACGCATTCCATGCTCTCACAACTCTCTGCATAAAGAACCCGCCTCTGACATCCCCTCTACATTTTCCACCAAACAGCTTAAAACTATGACCCCTCGTGTTAACAATTTCTGCCCTGGGAAAAAGTCTCTGGCTATCAACTCTATCTATGCCTCTCATTATCTTGTACACCTCAATTAGGTCCCCTCTCTTCCTTCTTTTTTCCAATGAAAAAAGTCCGAACCCAGTCAACCACTCTTTTAAAGATAAGCCCTCCATTCCAGGCAGCATCCTGGTAAACATCCTCTGAACCCTCTCCAAAGCATCCACATCTTTCCTATAATAGGGCGACCAGAACTGGACACAGTATTCCAAGTGCAGTCTAACCAAGGTTTTATAGAGCTGCAACAAGATCTCATGGCTCTTAAACTCAATCCTCCTGTTAATGAAAGCCAAAACACCATATGCTTTCTTAACAACTCTGTCCACCTAGGTGGCCATTTTAAGGGATCTATATACCTGCACACCAAGATCCCTCTGTTCCTCCATACTGCCAAGAATCCTGTCTTTAATCCTGTACTCAACTTTCAAGTTCGACCTTCCAAAATGCATCACTTCGCATTTATCCAGGTTGAACTCCATCTGCCACCTCTCAGCCCATCTCTGCATCCTGTCAATGTCATGCTGCAGCCTACAACAGCCCTCTATACTGTCATCGACACTTCCAACCTTTGTGTCATCTGCAAACTTGCTGACCCATCCTTCAATCTCCTCATCCAAGTCATTAATAAAAATTACAAAGAGTAAAGGCCCAAGAACAGAGCCCTGTGGAACACCACTCACCACTGACTTCCAGGCAGAATATTTTCCTTCCACCACCACTCGCTGTCTTCTGTCGACCAGCCAATTCTGTATCCAGACAGCTAAATTTCCCTGTATCCTATTCCTCCTGACCTTCTGAACGAGCCTACCATGGGGGACCTTATCAAATGCCTTGCTGAAGTCCATATACACCACATCCACTGCTCAACCCTCATCAACCTGTCTAGTAACATCCTCAAAGAACTCAATAAAATTTGTGAGGCATGACCTGCCCCTCACAAAGCCTTGTTGACTGCATTTAATCAAGCCATGCTCTTCCGGATGGTCATAAATCCTATCCCTCAGAATCCTTTCTAACATCTTGCAGACGACAGACGTGAGACGTACTGGTCTGTAATTGCTGGGGATTTCCCTATTTCCTTTCTTGAAGAGAGGAATTACATTTGCCTCCCTCCAGTCCTCAGGTACAACTCCGGTGGAGAGCGAGGATGCAAAGATCTTCGCAAGCGGCGAAGCAATTACATTTCTCGCTTCCCAAAGCAGCCGAGGACAAATCTGGTCTGGCCCTGGCGACTTGTCAATCTTAATGTTAGTCACAATTTTCAGCACATCAGCTTCCTCAATCTTTTTCCGTTCCAGCATGTTACCTGTTCCTCAATGGTTTCATTTAATACAAGGTCCTTTTCTTTAGTAAAGACAGAAGCAAAAAACTCATTTAGGGCTTCCCCTACCTCCTCAGACTCCACACACAAATTCCCTATGCTATCCCTGATCGGGCCTACTCTTTCTTTGATCATTCTCTTATTCCTCACATATGTGTAAAATGCCTTTGGATTCTCCCTAATCCTTCCTGCCAAGCCTTTTTCATGCCCCCTCCTGGCTCTCCTCAGACCATTTTTGAGCTCCTTCCTCGCCTGCCTGTAATCCTCTGGAGCTGACCAAGACCCTTACTTCCTCCACCTTATGTAAGCTACCTTTTTCCTTTTGACGAGAAGCTCCACCGCTCTCGTCATCCAAGGTTCCTTCATCTTACCCCTTCTTGCCAGTCTCAGAGGAACACATTTATGCATCACTCGCAACAACTGATCCTTAAACAGTCTCCACATGTCGATAGTGCCCTTTCCATGGAACAATTGCTCCCAATCCATGCTTCCCAACTCATGTCTGATAGCATCATAGTTTACTTTTCCCCAATTAAATATCCTTCCATTGTGCCTGCTTCTCCCCTTCTCCATAGCTATGTAGAATGTGAGGCAGTTGTGGTCACTATCATCAAAATGCTCTCCCACCACAAGATCTGACACCTGTCCCAGCTCATTGCCAAGCACCGAATCCAAAATGGCCTCTCCCCTTGTCGGCCTGTCAACGTACTGAGTTAGGAAACCCTCCTGAACACACCTTACAAAAACAGCCCCTTCCAAACCATCTGCTCGAAGGAGGTTCCAATCAATAGTGGGAAGGTTAAAGTCACCCATTACAACAACCCTACTACATTCACTTTTTTCCAAAATCTGCTGACCCACGCTCTCTTTAATCTCCCTGCTGCTATTGGGGGGCCTATAGTAAAACCTAATGAGGTGACTGCTCCCTAATTTCCACCCATACTGACTCAGTAGGCAGACCCTCCTTGACAATGGTAACTTTTGTAGCTGTGATACCCTCTCTGATTAGCAGTGCTACACCCCCTCCTCTTTTTCCCCCCTCCCTATTCTTTTTAAATGTTCTAAACCCTGGAACATCCAGCAACCATTCCTGCCCCTGAGAAACCCACGTCTCTGTTATGGCCACAACATCATAGCACCAGGTACTGATCCATGCTCTAAGCTCATCACTTTTATTCCTGATACTCCTTGCATTAAAGCAAGCACACTTTAACCGATCCCTTGGTTCTTTTCCATTAAATTCCTTCCCACTGGCTGATCTACCTCTTGCTATTGCCTCATCTCCATCAACTCTCACCACCGGTATATAGCTCAAGTTCCCACCCCCTTGCCATACTAGTTTAAACCCTCCTGAACCACTCAAGCAAACCTTCCACCCAGGACATTGGTCCCCTTCCAGTTCAGGTGCAACCTGTCCTTCATGTACAGGTCCCACCTTCCCCAGAAGGCATCCCAATTATCTACATATCTGAAGCCCTCCCTCCTACACCAGCTGTGCAGCCACGTGTTAAGCTGTGCCCACTCCCTGTTCCTCGCCTCACTATCTCGTGGCACCGGTAGTAAACCCGAGAACACTACTCTGTTCATCCTGCTCTGCAGCTTCCACCCTAACTCCCTGAAATCACTTTTTATATCCTCAATCCTTTTCCTGGCTATATCATTGGTGCCAATATGTAACGCGATTTCTGGCTGTTCGCCCTCCCCTTTCAGAATCTTATACACCCGATCAGAGACGTCCCGGACCCTGGCACCAGGGAGGCAACATACCTTCCGGGAATCCCAACCTGATGATATCCAAGTTTCTCCTCAATTCTATTCTAAGTGGCCTACTCCATATTTTTAAACTGTGTCCTCTGGTTCTGGAGTCACTCATCAGCAGAAACATGTTTCCTGCCTTCAGAGTGTCCAATCCTTTAATAATCTTATATGTCTCAATCAGATCCCCTCTCACCCTTCTAAACTCAACTGTATACAAACCCAGTCGCTCCAATCTTTCAGCGTAAGATAGTCCCGCCATTCCGGGAATTGACCTCGTGAACTTACGCTGGACTCCCTCAATAGCCAGAATGTTCTTCCTCAAATTTGGAGACCAAAACTGCGCAATACTCCAGATGCAGTTGTATCAGGGCCCTGTATAGCTGAAGGACCTCTTTGCTCCAATACTCAATTCCTCTTGTTATGAAGGCCAGCATGCTATTAGCTTTCTTCACTACCTGCTGTACCTGCATGCTTGCTTTCATTGACTGATGTACAAGAATACCTCAATCTCATTGTACTTCCCTTTTACCTAACTTGACTCCATTTAGATTGTAATCTGTCTTCCTGTTCTTGCCACCAAAGTCTGATAATCACACATTTATCCACATTAAACTGCATCTGCCATGTATCAGTCCACTCACCTAGCCTGTCCAGGTCACCCTGTATTCTCATAACATCCTCCTCACATTTCACCCTGCCACCCAGCTTTGTGTCATCAGCAAATTTGCTATCATTACTTTTAATACCTTCATCTACATCATTAATGTATATTGTAAACAGCTGCGGTCCCAGCACCAAACCTTGCAGTACCCTACTGGTCACCGTCTGTCATTCCAAAAGGGACCCGTTTATCAGTACTCTTTGCCTCCTATCAACCAGCCAATTTTCAATCCAAGTCAGTATTTTGCCCTCAATATCATGTGCCCTAATTTTGCTCACTAATCTCCTATGTGGGACTTTATCGAAGGCTTTCTCAAAGTCCAGGTACACTACATCCAGTGGCTCTCCCTTGTCCATCTTCATAGTTACATCTCCAAAATATTCCAAAAGATTGGTCAAGCATGATTTCTCCTTCGTAAATCCAAGCTGACCTATCCTGTTACTGCTATCCAAATGAGTCATAATTTCATCTTTTATAATTGACTCCAGCATCTTTGCCATCACTGAGGTCAGACTAACTGGTCTGTAATTCCCTGTTTTTTCTCTCCCTCCTTTCTTAAAAAGTGGGACAACATTAGCCACCCTCCAATCCGCAGGAACAAATCCTGAATCTGTAGAACATTGGAAAATGATCACCAATGCATCCATGATTTCTTGAGTCACCTCCTTAGGTACCCAGGGATGCAGGCCATCAGGCCCCAGGGACTTATCAGCCTTCAGTCCTAACAGTCTATCCAACACCATTTTCTGCCTAATATAAATTCCCTGCAGTTCATCCATTACCCTAGGTCCTTCAGCCACTATTACATCTGGAAGATTGCTTATGTCTTCCCCAGTGAAGACAGATCCTAAGTACCTCAACTCTTCTGCCATTTCCTTGTTCCCCATAATAACCCATTTCTATCTTCAAGGGCCCAATTCTGGTCTTAACAATTTTGGATCCAGGTACTTTCTTTTTTATCTTAGACATAACATAATTCGCATTAAATTTTATCTTACAGTGCTACCTTTTTATTATTCTAACTCCATTATTGCTGTTAATATTCGAGAAACCACGAGGTGTCAGGGTGCAGTGTAGCAGCCCATCTCAGGACCATAAGTTCTGAGTTCAAGTCCCACCGCAAGGCTTGATGGCCATAGAAAGTTCCTTTATTACATCGCAAAACTGTGAATCTGTTCAATACACTCGATGTTAGGCGGGAAAAGAGTTCCCTGTTCACCTATCCTGTGCAAGGAAATGCCAAACCACTATTATTTTGCCAAGCATGAGCATAAATCAGTTTAATGGAAGTTCATGGTCGCAAATAAACTCTTAAGGCATGGTACCTCACAAGAGAGGGGGAGAGAGAGAGAGAGAGAGAGAGATCTCACAGAGCAAGGGAATACAAGTTTCATCCCTGGTTTGTACAAAAGAGGAACCAAGAATGTTACCATTGGTATGGAGGCTTTTGAAGCAGCCCTGTCCTACGTCACAATAAAGTGACCACTGTTCCAGTGAACGTATGTGGATACCAGGTAGGCAAAGGTTCTGACTCAACTTTCACTTATGGTTCAATTATCTATTTCCACAAGCTCTCAAGATTCAGGTATGAAGAAATGCTATTGTATTTGAAGAGTGCATTGTGCAAAAGCATTCTTATATCTTGTGCAAAATGTGTTGTGTTATTGCACAAGTCTCAGAAAAGCAGTAATCCTTTAAGACAGTGAAATCACATCATAAGAAGATGCTTTAGTAAATGAGGTCTCTACCTTTCTCTCTGCAACCATACTCTACATTGAGTCAGCCATCATAAAAGTCAGTCTGTTAATTACTATATATTTAATACATAAATAGGAAAGACTTAGAGAGATATGGCCAAGTGTTAGCAAATGGGGCTAAATTAATTTAGAATACCTGGTCAGCATGCATGAGTTGGACTGAAGGGTCTGCTTCTGTGCTATGCATCTCTATGACTCTATGAGTCTAAGTGAACATATATCCCAGACTCTATATCCAAGAATGATTAGTGTACAAAGTAAAGTGTAACACAGATGTTAATAAACTTCCTGCTTTCTGTCTCAAGAACAACCTGACTCTCTATGGTGTATGTTTTGTGAGCTAACACAGAAAAAAACACATCACATCATGGTGACAGCAAGTTGGCACTAGGAGCTAATTATAGCAAGGCTACAAGCAGATAGTAGCAGTGGCAAATGTTATTTTCCTAACTATCACCATATGTCTGAGTTCAGATCTAAAGTTCAAACTTAACAAGCAAGCAAGAAGACTACAATTGTACCGAAGCATAGCAACCACAACTGCGGTACAGTTATGAGTATTCTCTCCTTCTCTTAATTGAAGGGAGTTAACAATAAATCTGAGTTCTTAAAATACAGTTTGCAAGAGACTCCAGACAGCTGCAATTCAGAAAAGCTATTTTTGAATAAAATACAGATTAAAATGTTCAGCAATTCTTCATATATTAAAGCTTACATATTCACAGTTATCATTAAACTTTGCTATTTTGTTTTCTTCAGAAACAGTACAAAAACAGAAAGAAAAGACGAGTGACATTGCTCCAATACTTATTTGGCACTAGCATCACAGATGCATTGCTCAGCTATTTATTCTGAAATAAAACATGTTATAAAAACAAAACAAAACCAGCATAATAAGAACAGGAAACAAATATTTGAGCAAAAACAGGTGCTTGTAAATACCATTTTTATTCTATTCGGAATGTGGACTGAAATGGAAAAAGGCATTACTTTGAAACAAGGAAACTGGATATGAAGATACTCGCAATTGTAAAAACAAGTTATTGAAATACATTATATACGTAATGTTGCCTTGATGGAAAAGTAAGGGAGAGATCCATGCAGTCAACACCATGTACGTGTGTGCATTTCTCTGTGTGTATTCAGAAAAATTCTGTCACAGTCATTTGATTGGCTTTTCAATTGCCAATAGTTGTTGTGGATTCAGGAATGACCATTATAGGGACAACCATTTCGCTTGGCATGAGCAATAGAGCGAAATATCCAATCTGCAAAGAGAAAGCATTATCTCTCGTTTTCTCCCCAAACCAGTAAGAGAAAATCCCCAGTAGTGAGCGACTTTCCCCTCACTTTTTCCTCCATTCCTCTTTCAGCAGATCCCATGGAAAAAGGAAAAGGGAAAACTACCTTCAGAGACAGTGAAAGGGTGATTCCTCAAACAGCAAATGAAAGACTGAGATAAAACCAAGAACTGCAAATGTTGGAAATCTGAAACAGAAACAGAAATTGATGGAGAAACCCAGCAGGTCTCACAGCATATGTGGAGAGAAAGCAGAAGATATCATTTCAAGTCCATTGACCCTTTGTCACAATAGTCTAGCTAAAACTGGAAACAGGTGTACCCATAACTTTGTATCATTAGCAAATTCAACAGGAATTGAAGGGAACTGGAAGAAAATAACTTATTGACATGTTCTCCGAGAACTGCTGTTATTGAACTGCATTTCCACGATTTATTTCAACCCTTTATATAATATTCATAACTTGCCCGTCTGTGTGTGTCCACCTGTACGTGTGAATGATAATTTCCAAAATGAATAAAGTTTAAGTTATACAGTTAGCGATTTGCAATTCAACTTGTCTATGTTTTGCATTTGGTTTTAAAAAAAAGCTTGATCACTATAAATAGTTATTTTCTTACTAATGATAAAAACTATAGTGCCGGTTATTTTAATCTGAACAAATTTTCACATTTCTGATGAGTCTAGGAATAGTGGGGATTGATTTCCGGTGCATTACATCAGTGACAGTGACATTGTCAGAATTCCAGTTATTCAAAGAAAGAATATCATCTTCATTTCACAGATCAGCAGAAAGCTGATAAATAAACACACCTGCATTAATTCAGGATACACAAATACCTGCCAACAGAACACTGAAAATACTAACCAACTTGTAGGCAGATTATAATGCAAAATATAGAACACGATTTTACCAAAGTTAGCTGAAAATCTCATGGAGTTAGTCATTGCCTGTACACCCACCATATCTTTCTGAAAAACACTCCTGGGTAAACCTAAAGAGTACATCATTGACACACCATTGGAAGAAGGATACATGTTTGAAGCGCTATAAAAGGACAATAACATTCTCAGGTGCTCAACTCTGAAACACTATTGCAGCCATCAATATGGTGAGTAAATATCTGAATCTTTGTATGATATTTGGCTGGTCTCATCCATTCTGCATTTATTGACATGTCCAAGCTCTTTACTAAAGAGAATTGGGCTAAAATATGCAAGAAATCCAAGTGCTCACTTTTGACCGGTGCACTTCTGGGTCAAAAGGCCTTTTTACTGTGTGACAGACCTCTGTGACTCTATGATTACATCTTGGTGACTGACTTCTGCTCCAAATCCCTTTTGTGCAAAATATCAAAGCTATTATTAGTTCAACAGTTGTTGATCTATTAACTGCCATATTCAGTAAGTTTGATATTCCTTAACCAACTGTGTTGAACAGCAGTTCACTCATGTACAATTCCAAGATGCATGAAAGAAGAAAGATATTCAATAGATTGCCTCCTTTTCTCAACCTAGCCATCTTGCAGAACACAATTTCTCCATAGTGAAGTCCATGGTAATTAAATACAAAGCAGTTTCCAAGATTCTGGATGTATGTTTGCTCACTGAACTGGAAGGTTCACTTTCATTTCATTTTCCAAGGTTTTCAGATAGCCAAGTTAAACCCATATGCCGCTCCTCAAGACAATGATTTACCCTTGCTGGACACTCTCATGTTTGGAAAACAGGTTCACATAGTTCTTCCCTCACATTCATACCATTAAACCCATGCATAGAATGCATTGCTGGAAAGAATAACACAAGAAGTTCTGGATGTGGGTTTGCTCACTGAGTTGGTATGTTCACAAGCAAACCCACATCCAGAACCTCAACCTGAGCTACAAATCTTTTCAAAACTCGCTAGCACAAAAAGTTGATAATATGCATGCAGACAGTGATCATAACCAGGATAAAGCATCAGAATCTGAGATCTTCATGTGAACATATCAGTTTGTGAAAAGATTCTATGACTTTATGTCCAGTTCAGGTCATATGACATCACGAACAACAGTCTAATCCAAAGGTGAAACAGACAACATATCAGAGTTGTACAAGACCAACAGTCTGACTTATATCTTGATAAATCTGATGCTATAAGTATCACACCAGGAAGCAACCATGTATTTTCAGTTCAATGATAAATGGCAGACCACAGAGTGAAGTTATACTGCCCAATCATGATAATCATCTAAGGACTACATCCAGTCATATTGTACATCTGCCAAAGCATATCGTAATGTATAAAGATAACATACCTATGTGCATCTTTTTGTACATTTAGAAGTTTTTATTAATTCTTCAAATGGTAAATGGGGAATGTTGAATACTTGTCTAGATTTCAGAAAATCAGCGCTTAGACTGAAAGATGCCATAATGTCATGTACACTTTAGTATAATAGGTGTTCAGTTCAGACTGTCAGTTCCAGCAAGGGTCTGTCTCCTGAGGAGGTCATCTCTGTTATCTCACTTTTTAGTTTACAATCAGGCTAAACATTATGGCAAAGACAGAGAATACGGGGGCTAACACCTTCAACATATTGTCTAGCTAACACCCATTGGTACCGTCAACCGGAGAATGCAACTTTTTTTAAAAAGGTTTTGTGATTTATACATGAAAGAAGTAAAACTATCATAGTATTCTAACAGATGAATGTCTCAACAAACAACTAAGGTATTATTCAATGTATAATTTCAGTTATATCACACTGTAAACTTTTGCTATAATTTCTGTGTCTGACAATTGTGCTCTACAACCACCTGAAGGAGCGACGATCCAAAAGCTAGTGCTTCCAATTAAACCTGTTGGAAAATAACCTGGTGTTGTGTGTTTTTTAACTTGGAATATTCCTGTGACGATTGCCATTGTTCTCCGGTAATAAAAGGCGATACTTTACCACCCAACGCGTAAAGTCATTCAAACTGTTGATTTTATATTTAAGCAGGAAAACACGGCAACCAGATCAGGATGGCATATTGATTTACTCTACTGCAAAGACTATTATCATCAATGTCACTTAATATCTTCTTATTCCATTAGGGAGTCTACAGGTAGCTGACAAATCAGTGTGTTTACCTTTCAGCTGGCATTCCTCTATGTTGTAAAAAAGTAACCTAAATCTGGATCAGATCAGGACCTAACACATGACTGCAGTCAGACTACTTAAGGGAATAAGTCATTCTCCATGTCAGAGTCAGTGTGGACTTTGAATTCCAAATTACATGACTTTACTATCAGTGGAAAGGGAAAACTAGTTTGCATCATGACTAAAGCTGTGATGGTGTGCATTTTAAATTTAACAACTCAGCAGTAATGACTGAATTAGAACTAATTTGTACTCTGTTAGTGTGGTAAGACTCAGCCTTGTTTTCCTAAGTTCCAGACTTTATATTAGTTGAGAAATTCAGATTAATAGCAATGATGAATAATCCTTCAATAGTCAAAGGTTGAAGAAATAACGTTTAAGTAGGCATTCTTGCATTGTTTCAAAAGAAGCAAAAGATTGCACTGGCAAAAAGGCTTACCAAAGACTATTGAGAAATGATATTGATGGTGGAAGGAAAGAATCTCAACAAGGACACAATAATAACAGAAAGCAAAAGATCAGTTTCATTCATGCTCCAGAAGTTTGGAAAATAGCAATATTGTGATTTTAAAATTAAAGCACAAAGGAAGGAAAGGAGAAGACCAAATTACATTATAGTTTGAGTCAACTTCAGTGTTTAGAAAATCTTGTAAGATTTCAGACTTGCTTTTTATTTGCTGTTAAGATATTCAAAGAAGTAGGTTCCAAATTCATTTGCTCAGCAATTTTGAAGACAGTTGTCCAAATCAGCTGATGTGTTCAGACTTTAGAAACATATGCAGATGTTAACAAGTTTTCACAAAATTGATATTAGAAATTTCTTGCAAGCTTCATGGGAGGTCCACTTTAATACAAACAAAATAAAGTGACTCAGTCATTAAAAGACATAAGTATTTAAATGCATTCAGATCCATAAATATTATTGTATGCTGGGCTTTTTCAGGAATTTCTTTCATTTATAATGCACGAAAAATGTATGGTTACATGGAAGAAAAAGAGAGAATAGATTTTACTGACAATGCAATTGTCGATTCATACAGTCAGTTCTGCTATAGTGCATGTTTATTCAACGCGAATTGACAACAATGAGATTGAAGAATTTAGACATGCTTATAGAATATGTGCTTTCCTTTCCTCTATTGGCTATAATGCATTTCTGATCCCATTGGGTTAAATGGTGCTAATATTACAGGATTTTCTTATAACGGGGATCACACAGGAATGGAACTATCACGTTATAACAGAACAGACTGTACTGAAATATATAGTAATATTTTCAGTCGTACTGTCAGTGCAATGTTAGGTTACAAAAATGTATTCTTTCCTGTGCCCAAAAAAAGGTGACTTCAAATCATGTGCAAAACCATCAAAAATAACTGAATTACAGATGGATAAAGCTTTCCGTATCCTCCTAAAACAGCACTTCCCTATTGCCACTGTCAATCTACGCGTGCGTGTATGCGTGTGTGTGTCTCTATCTCTCTGCGTGTGTATCGGGGTGTGTGTGGGGTGTGCGTGTCTGCATGTGTCCGTCTGCATACGTGTGTATGTGTCTGTGTAGGGTGTGTATGTGTGTCTGTGTATGTGTACTGTGTGTTTATGTCAGTGTGTGTCTGTGTCTGTGTATGTGTGAATATTTGTGTGTGTGCGCGCATGTGTGTTTGTGGGTGTGTGTCCGCATGTGTGCACGCGCATGTGTCTGTGCGTGAGTGTGTCTGTGTCTGCGCGTGCGTGAGTGTCTGAGTAGGGCGTCTGTGTGTGTCTGTGTCTGTGTGTGTGTGTGTGGGCACGTGCGTTTGTTGTCTGTGTGTGTGGTGTCTGTGTCTGTCTATCTGTCCAAGTGTGCGCGTGTTTGGTGTCTATGTGTGCATCTGTGTATGTGCGTGTCTATATGCGTTTGTCATCTACGTGCCTGTGTGTCTGTCTGTGCGTGTGCGTATCTGTGCACGTCTGGGTGTGCAAGTGTGTGTGGGCGCGTGTATGTTTGTTGTCTGTGTATATCTATGTCTGTCTGTGTTTGTGTGTCAATGTGTACGTGTGTTTGGTGTGTGTGTTTGTGTGTGCGCGTCTGTGTCTGTGCATGTCTGTATGTGTTTGTGTGTCTGTGCCTGTGCCTGTGTGTGTCTGTCTGCATGCCTGTTGGTCTGTCTGTCTGTGTGTGTGTGCAGCTGTGCGTACACGTGTGTGTGTGTCTGCGTGTGTGTGTCTGCGTGAATATAGGTATTTCGCTGTCATACACAAACAGGATTGTGTTTCCAATTCTAGTGAACACCAATTTCAGGATGATTTTCAGGTCCACATCTTATTGTGAGAAATTACTGCATGATTTTCAAAGGAATAGCCACTAATGGCCCAAGCTCTATGTCCCTATCTGCCAGTTTTCCTGTCCTCTGAAATGCCAATGGCACAGTGTACAGCAAGTGACTGATTAAAGAGACACAATCTAATGCATGCTGCAAGACACAGGGCAATCGACTGAGTGCAATGAAATCTAGCCTGGCTTGAATCAGTGGGTGTTCACTTCTTGCTACTTGAATTGCATGTGAGACAATCTATTTTACTGAATGTACAGTTGTCTTTATGGGATGTTACCATATTGGAACAGTTAATTAGTAGTAATTAATAAATATATTGCTTTGTTAAGCATTTTGATAGAATTTCAGTTATGCCAATGTTTTTTCTTGTCTTCTTATTTTGTCTGTATTTGAATTACAGTGTAAAAATAAAATGTGTTTTGTTTCAAGCCTGGTAGGTTGACCAATTGAATCACAACTAGAATGCAATGCTTTAAGATAAGAAGTTATCTGGAATATCTTCTTAATATATTTTGAGGGGGTTTTGTCTGGTCCATAACATTCAGGAGTTGGGGATGGGTAGGCAGGCCAGGTTGAGAATGGTGGTCAGGTGAGGACTGGTTAGAGGATAGATAGCTGATCAAGTAAGGAGATTGGGTGTAGTCAATCATCTAGGAGAAGGTTGGGGGAGGAAGTCAGTTGATTGGGGTGTAATTGTGCCAGATTGGGGAATAGTTGGGGGATCCAGGGGAAGTTTGGGAAAGTGGCTGTGCATTTGTGTTAGCTTAGGTTTTAACACAACATTTCCTCAGTGACAATGAAGCTAAGTAAGGTCTCTGAGTAGTTCCAAGTCTGAGACACTTGTCAGAGTTCTAAGGAGCCTGGATTTGCTCATTAAAAGTTGAAACCTCCTGGGCAATTCCAACTATCATTGTGTCAGAACTCCCACCGGGTTCCGACAAGTATCTTCTATCTGGATCTGGAGATCAGAAGAATGTAATTTGTCAAGAGATGCAAGGGAGCAATGGATGACTGCTGAGAAGGTGAGTAAAAAACAAAATCTTTTTAACAGAGCAGCGAGGAGAGAGGGCCAAGAGAAATGAGGGCTGCTGGGAAGTTATTAAGCGGGTGAGAACTAAACCTGAGAACCTACACTGGAGGGCCTCACTCCCACCCACCCCATCTAACCTTACGAAGAGTCTGTAAACTCTGTAAATCTTCAGGTTTTCTCTTTTTTTTCTTTTCTTCTCTTCCTTTGTTTAGTCCTGTGTGGGCTTTCAGAGTAGTGGGATATGGATGTTAGGGCAGTTACATGTTCCTCCTGCAGAATGTGGCAGGTGAGAGACACTTCACATGTCTCTGCCGACCACATCTGCAGAAAGTGCACCCAACTTCAGCTCCTCAAAAGCCGAGTTAGGGAACTGGAGCTGGAGCTGGATGAACTACGGATCGTCCAGGAGGCTGAGGGAGAAATTGAAAGGATGCACAGGGAGGTCGTCAATCCCCAGACACTGGATAAGGACAGCTGGGTTACAGTCAGGGGAAGGAAAGGGAACCGATGATCAGAGCAGGGATCCCTGAGGGCCATTCCCTTCAGCAATAAGTATACTGTTTTGGATACTGCTGGTGGAGACAGCCTACTAGGGGAATGCCATAGTTGTCAGGTCTCTAGCACTGAGCCTGGCACTATGGCTCAGAAGGGAAGGGGGGAAAATAGAAAAGCGCTAGTGGTAGGGGACTCAATACTTAGACGGATTGACAGGAGATTTTGTGGTCACAAACAAGACTCCCGGAAGGTATGTTGCCTCCCCAGTGCCAGGGTCCGGGATGTCACCGATTGGGGTTACAGGATTCTGAAGAGGGAGGGTGAGCAGCAAGAAATCGTGGTACATATTGGCACCAATGATATAGCCAAGAAAGGGACTGAGGATCTGAAAAGTGACTACAGAGAGTTAGGTTGGAAGCTGAAGAGCAGGACGAGTACAGTAGTGATCCCGGGTTTGCTACCGGTGCCACGAGATAGTGAAGTGAGAAACAGTCAGTGAATGCAGCTTAACATGTGGCTGCGAGGCTGGTGCAGGAGGGAGGGCTTCAGATACCTAGGACATTGGGATACCTACTGGGGAAGGTGGGACCTGTACATGAAGGACAGGTTGCACCTGAACTAGAGGGGAACAAATGTCCTGGGTGGTAGATTTGCTCGTGTGGTTCGGGAGGGTTTAAACTAGTTTGGCAGGGGGTTTGGGAACCAGAACTACATATCTGAGAGGGGGACAGTTGTAGATGGGGCAGTGACAGGATATAGTGAATCTATCGGGAAGGTTTCTCACGCGATGAAATAAAGGGATCGGTTAAAGCGTGTCTGCTTTAACACAAGGAATGTCAGAAATAAGAGTGATGAACTTAGAGCATGGATCAGTACTTGAAACTATGATGTTGTGAGTATAATGGAGACATGGGTTTCACAGGGGCAGGAATGGTTGCTTGATGTTCCAGGGTTTACAACATTTAAAAAGAACAAGGGAGGGTGGAAAAAGGGGAGGGGGTGTAGCATTGCTAATCAGAGACAGCATCATAGCTACAGAAACGAAGGTTGTTGAGGAAGGTTTGTCTACTGAGTCAGTATGGGTGGAAGTTAGGAACAGCAAGGGAACAGCCACTGCATTGGGGCTTTTCTACAGACCCCCTAATAGCAGTAGGGAGATTGAAGAACTCATAGGCGGGCAGATTTTGGAAAAACATAGAAGTAGCAGGGTTGTTGTTATGGGTGATTTCGACTTTCCAAATTTAACTGGAACTCCTTAGAGCAGATGGTTTGGATGGAGCCGTTTTGTCAGGTGTGTTCAGGAGAGTTTCCTCACTCAGTATGTTGACAGACCGATGAGGGGAGAGGCCATTTTGGATTTGGTGCTCGGCAACGAGCCAGGACAGGTGTCAGATCTCGTGGTGGGAGAACACTCTGGTGACAGTGATCACAACTGCCTCACATTTACCATAGCCTTGGAGAGGGAAAGGACCAGTTACCGAGGGAAGATATTTAATTGGGGAAAAGGAAATTATGATGCGATCAGACAGGAGTTGGGAAGTACAGACTGGGAGCAATTGTTCCCCAGAAAGGGCACAGCAGACATGTGGAGACTGTTTAAGGAGCAGTTGTTGCGAGTGATGCACAAATTTGTTCCTCTGAGACAGGCAAGAAGGGGTAAGATTAAGGAATCGTGAATAATGAGAATAGAGGAGCTTCTCATCAAAAGGAAGAAGGCAGCTTACATAAGGTGGAGGAAGCAAGGATCTAGCACGGCTTTAGAGGAATATAGGATTAAAGACAGGATTCATCCTCAAGGACATCCTCAAGGACGAGGGTGAAGAGCCCGAGGTGGTGGTACACGTCGGCACAAATGATGTCGGGAAGAAGAAGAGGAACATACTACAGCGAGACTTCGGAGAACTAGGAAGAAGGCTAAAAAGCAGGATGTCCAAGGTGGTTATCTCCAGTTTGCTTCCAGTTCCTCGGGCTAGTGTGGCCAGAAACTGGGAGATAATGGACTTGAACGTGTGGTTGGGGAACTGGTGCAGGAAGCAAGGTTTCAAGTTCTTGGATCAGTGGGGTATATTTTATGGTAACCATAAATTCTACAAGAGAGACGGCTTGCACCTTAATAGATCAGGGATCAGCATTCTGGCAGGCAGGTTTTCTGCTGCAACACCGCTACATTTAAACTAAGTAGCGGGGGGGAGGGGACAAACTGGATGTTTAAAAAGGAAATTGAAGGGGTAGTTAGAACAAGAGAAGTCAAGAAAGACAACTGTATCAAGGAGGCAGAAAACTGGAAAAGGCATCATGCTGTAAAGTTGAGTGAAATAAGGGTTGAGGGGAAGGGTGAGAGCAGTAACAAATTAAAAATTCTATATATGAATGCACGAAGCATTAGACACAAGGTGGATGAGCTTGAGGCTCTTTTGGAAATTGGCAGATACGATATTGTGGGGATAACTGAGACGTGGCTTCATGGGGACAGGGCCTGGGAAATGAATATTCAAGGCTACACATGCTATCGTAAGGACAGACTGACGGGCAGAGGGGGTGGGGTGGCCTTGTTGGTAAGGGAGGATATTCCGTCCCTTGCGTGGGGGGACCTAGAGTCAGGGGATGTAGAGTCAGTGTGGATAGAGCTTCGAAACACTAAGGGTAAAAAGACCCTCATGGGAGTCATCTACAGGCCCCCAAAACAGTAGTCTGGATGTCGGATTTAAGTTGAATCAGGAGCTGAAATTGGCTTGTTGCAAAGATGTTACTACAGTTGTTATGGGGGATTTTAACATGCAGGTAGACTGGGAGAATTAGGATAGTATCGGGCCTCAAGAAAGAGACTTTGTGGAGTGCCTCAGAGATGGATTTTTAGAGCAGCTGGTGCTGGAGCCGACCAGGGATAAGGCGATTCTGGATCTGGTATTGTGTAACGAACCAGAATTGGTCAGTGACCTCGAAGTGAAGGAGCCATTGGGAAGTAGTGACCATAATACAATAAGCTTCAATCTGCAATTTGAGAGGGAGTGGGTACAATCGGAAGTGACAATATTTCAGTTGAATAAAGGGAAATATGGAGCTATGAGGGAGCAACTGGCCAAAGTTCAATAGTGCAATACCTTAACAGGGAAGACCATGGAGGAACAATGGCGGATATTTCTGTGTATAATGCAGAAGTTGCAGGATCAGTTCATTCCTAAAAGGAAGAAAGATCCCAGGAGGAGACATGGGCGGCCGTGGCTGATGAGGGAAGTAAAGAAACATATACTTTTTCTCTTTTAACTTTATAACTTAGCGAAGATAAGTGGGAAAACTGAGGACTGGGAAGCTTTTAAAGAACAACAGAGGATTAGTAAGAAGGAAATACGCAGAGAAAAAATGAGGTACGAAGGTAAACTGGCCAATAATATAAAGGAGGATAGTAAAAGCTTTTTTAGGTATGTCCAAGGCAAAAAAATGGTTAGGACAAAAATTGGGCCCTTGAAGACAGAAACAGGGGAATATATTACTGGGGACAAAGAAATGGCAGAGGAATTAAATGGGTACTTCAGATCTGTGTTCACTGGGGAAGACACAAGCAATCTCCCTGAGGTAACAGTGGCTGAAGGACCTGAACTTAAGGGAATTTATATTTGCCAGGATTTGGTGTTGGAGAGACTGTGAGGTCTGAAGGTTGATAAGTCTCCGAGACCTGATGGCCTGCATCCCAGGGTACTGAAGGAGGTGGCTCGGGAAATCGTGGATGCGCTGGTGATTATTTTCCAGAGTTCAATAGAATCGGGGTCGGTTCCTGAGGATTGGAGGGCGGCTAATGTTGTGCCACTTTTTAAAGAAGGGTGGGCGGGAGAAAGCAGGAAATTATAGACCAGTTAGTCTGACCTCAGTGGTGGGAAAGATGCTGGAGTCTATAATAAAGGACGAAATTACGGCACATCTGGATAATAGTAACAGGATAGGACAGAGTCAGCATGGATTTATGAAGGGGAAATCATGCTTGACTAATCTTCTTGAATTTTTTGAGGATGTAACTCGGAAGATGGACGAGGGAGATCCAGTGGATGTAGTGTACCTGGACTTTCAGAAAGCTTTTGATAAAGTCCCACACAAGAGGTTAGTGAGTAAAATTAGGGCGCACGGTATTGGGGGCAAAGTACTAGATTGGATAGAGAATTGGTTGGCTAATAGGAAACAAAGGGTAGTGATTAACGGCTCCATTTCGGAATGGCAGGCAGTGACCAGTGGGGTACCGCAGGGATCCGTGCTGGGACCGCAGCTTTTTACAATATATGTAAATGATATAGAAGATGGTATCAGCAATAACATTAGCAAATTTGCTGATGATACAAAGCTGGGTGGTAGGGTGAAATGTGATGAGGATGTTAGGAGATTACAGGGTGACCTGGACAAGTTAGGTGAGTGGGCAGATGCATGGCAGATGCAGTTTAATGTGGATAAATGTCTGGTTATCCACTTTGGTGGCAAGAACAGGAAGGCAGATTACTACCTCAATGGTATCAAATTAGGTAAAGGGGCTGTTCAGAGAGATCTGGGTGTTCTTGTCCACCAGTCAATGAAGGCAAGCATGCAGGTACAGCAGGTCGTAAAGAAGCCTAATAGCATGCTGGCCTTCATAACAAGAGGAATTGAGTATAGAAGCAAAGAGGTGCTTCTGCAGCTGTACAGGGCCCTGGTGAGACCACACCTGGAGTACTGTGTACAGTTCTGGTCTCCAAATTTGAGGAAAGACATTCTGGCTATTGAGGGAGTGCAGCGTAGGTTCACGAGGTCAATTCCTGGAATGGCAGGATTGCCTTACACGGAAAGACTGAAGCAACTGGGCTTGTATACCCTTGAGTTTAGAAGACTGACAGGGGATCGGATTGAAACGTATAGGATTATGAAAGGATTGGACACTCTGGCAGGAGGAAACATATTTCTGCTGATGGGGGAGTGCCGAACCAGAGGACACAACTTAAAAATACGGGGTAGACCATTTAGGACAGAGATGAGGAGAAACTACTTCACCCAGAGAGTGGTGGCTGTGTGGAATGCTCTGCCCCAGAGGGCAGTGGAGGCCCAGTCTCTGGATTCATTTAAGAAAGAATTGGATAGAGCTCTTAAAGATAGTGGAGTCAAGGGTAATGGAGATAAGGCTGGAACAGGATACTGATTGGGAATGATCAGCCATGATCATATTGAATGGCGGTGCAGGCTCGAAGGGCTGAATGGCCTACTCCTGCATCTATTGTCTATTGTCTATTGTCATGGCAGAGTGGAGGAAAAGAGGGATCTTGGTGTTCAAGTACACAGATCCTTCAAAGTTGCCACCCAAGTGGATAGGGTTGTTAAGAAAGCAAAGTGGTGTTTTGGCTTTCATTAACAGGAGAATCGAGTTTAAGAGCCGCGAGGTTTTGCTACAGCTCTACAAGTCCCTCGTGAGACTACACTTGGAATATTGTGTCCAGTTCTGGTAGCCCTACTATAGGAAAGATATGGAGGCTTTGGAGAGGGTGCAAAGAAGGTTTACCAGGATGCTGCCTGGACTGGAGGGCTTGCCTTATGAAGAAAGGTTGACTAAGCTCGGACTTTTCTCTCTGGAGAGAAGGAGGAAGAGAGGTAACCTGATCAAGGTATACAAGGTAAGGAGAGGCATGGATAGAGTCAATAGCCAGAGACTTTGCCCCAGGGCAGGATTAACTGCCACAAGGGGATCATAGTTTTACGGTATTAGGAGGAAGGTACAGAGGGGACATCAGAGGTAGGTTCTTTACGCAGAGAGTTGTGAATGCATGGAATGCGTTGCCAGCTGTGGTGGTGGAAGCAGAGTCATTGGGGACATTTAAGCGACTGCTGGACATGCACATGGATAGCAGTGAATTGAGGGGTGCGTAGGTTAAGTTATTTTATTTTACATTAGGAATAATCCTTGGCACAACATCGTAGGCCAAAGGGCCTGCTCTGTGCTGTACTTTTCGATGTTCTACGTTCTAACTTATATGACACTCTCAACTAGTAGAACTTCCCAAGGTGCATCCCAAACTCATGTGAAGAAAAATATTTTGGACATGCTTTTGCCTTTACTTTGGTGAAGGCAGAGGAGAAAGCAGGACAGATGACCAATGATGTGGCATGCCTTGGTGTCCCTTGATTTTGCTCCACTGTAATGGAGCTCCCCAACGAATGTTTCAACAAGTGGGATGTGCAGAGTGTCCTCTTAAAGGACAACAGAAAGCTGGAGAGATTCAGAGCAGGAATTCCATACATTTGAGCAAAGGCAACTGAAAATATTGTTCCCCAGTGGTGGTAGTAATTAAATTCACGACATGGAAGAGGCCACAATTGGTGGAGTACAGATATCTTACAGGTTTTTAGAAAAAGAGTATCATTTAGTAAGATTCCCTACAGTCCCACAGAGACACAAAACACAGGGAAAAAAAGCATCATTAACTGGACCAAATATCCAGTGTACTTGAATGGCATCCTTTGAGCCAACACAAATTTTGATCATTTATCAAGTGAGAATGGTATGCTTTTAGCAAAGTGGCATTATAGTATCAGAAAAGCAATGAAAAGCTTTGAGCCTTATGGAATACATTATCACCAATACTCCACTGTGAAAAGCTGCTGACATTTCTGGCACTAAACACTATTCCAAGATGACTGTGAAAGACTGTGCTAAAATTGTGTGGGAAACGAGCAGATAATACATTGTGCACCTTTATTTAAAAGTGACTCTTACTACAAAGTCAGCCTGAGGATTGCCAATGCAAACACAGTGGGCCAAATGGTCTCTTTCTGCACTGTACCAATTCTGTAATTCCAATTGAGTGCAGTTGAGGAACCAACAGCTAAATTCCTTTCTTTGTGGGTATTTAAGATGGCTTTGGAAATACCCTAACTTGAGAACTCATGTTCCTTACATATCAGCAGTGAATCATTTTCTCCTGCTCTATATTTTTCCAACATGATACATTTACTTTGAAGCAACTTATGTTGGTAAAAGGGAGCCATACACTAGTTACCCTTGACTCTACTCCACTGTGATTGAGTTCCCTTATGGGCACAGGCAGACTTAGAAGACCCCAGAATAAATACACAGCTGTGTTGAGTCAGGGAATTTGACAGTAGCAATATTCTATCATTGCCACTCCTTGTAACATCCATTACTATTTAAAGGGAAGCTGGGTAAACATAACAAGGAGAAAGAAATACAAGGCTATGTTGATGGGCTTAGATAAAGAGTAGGATGAGTCAAGTGGGAAATAAACACTAACATAGTTTCTGTGCTGTAAATACTACATAATGTTTGTAACTGTGTCTTCTGTCTTTATGTGACCACAAGAATATATTCAATTGACATAATTATACTCCCTGGACAGTGGTCATGCAGGGTTTCAAAACAATGTGGTAATTTGATGCAAGGAAAAATCTGATGGAATGATTAATCATAATTTGATTATTGTTATACCATGGCAGAAATTTAATCAACAACTCTCGGAAGCCAACAGTTCTGCGAGCAGCATCTCCGCTTTCATCTGGTCATGCCGCATTTCCAAAGGAAACAAGGTTTGATAGCAGGAAGTCAGATAATCTGTGTGTGGTGATTGCCTGAATTCACAGAACTTTAGTCAGAATTTAACACACAAATATGTTAGTTATACATCACAACAATATGCTTGTAAGGTTACTCAAGAAAAACTATAAGCTCACTCTTACTTTTTTGGGCTAAGTGCTGGATGCAGTGAAGGTTTTGGAGAAATTCTAGCTTGGAGGGCAAGTTTTTTTTAAAACAAAGAAACTATCCCTATCCACTTCCAACATCATCTTAGTACATGCCATTCTCAGATCAACTCGCCACTCATTGAATATCCACTGAAGCATCAACATCCATCACACCTGAGCCATCTTCAAAAGGCCACTGTGCACCCAGATAAGCATTGGCAATACTGGCAATGCAATCACACAGCACTAACAGAGCTCTTAGTATGAGACTAGCATAGCTGATACTCCATTGCACCATTCTACCATTCTCTCATTCTGGACACTGTTTACTCAGCACACCACACAGTTTAGTTGTCCTTAGTTAAATCATGTTTAAACACTCTCTATTCCACCAGAACTCTGTACCCAGTGACTAATGGACACCCACAGCTTGTTACTATCTAGGAGGGAAACATCACATGCAGGCAAGCAGGCAGATCCTTTGAGAAATAAACTCTGATCTGCAGACACCAAAAGCAAACATAAACAAAATGAATAGAAGTTGCAAATTGACAATGCAGACCAAATGCTGGCATCATGACCAGCATCAGTTTACAGTGTGATGTAACTGAAATTATACAGTGAAAAAAAATCTTGACTGTTTGTTGAGTCTCTCATCTGTTAGAATGACCATGATAGTTTCACTTCTTTCATATGTAAATCACAAAACTCTTTTTAAAAGTTACATTCTCAGGTTAACTGTAACAATCGGTGTCAGCCCAGATAAGATGTTAAGATGTTGAAGATGTTAGCTTCCTGTGTGCTCTGTCTGTGCCATGATTCTAATCTAAAAACTCAACTTCACCTGAGAATGTAACTTTTAAAAAAGGTTTTGAGATTTACATATGAAAGAAGTGAAACTATCATGGTCATTCTGACAGATGAGAGACTCAACAAACAATCAAGGGATTTTTCAATGTATAATTTCAGTTATATCAACTGTAAACTTTTGCTATAAATTATGTGTCTTACAATTATGTACTCCACAACCACCTGATGAAGGAGCAGCACTTTGAAAGCTAGTGCTTCCAATTAAATCTGTTGGACTATAACCTAGTGTTGAGTGATTTTTAACTTTCTACACCCCAGTCCAACACCAGCATCTCCAAATCAACACACCATATGCCTTCTTAACAACCCTATCAACCTGGGTGGCAACTTTCAGGAATTTATGCACCTGAGTACTGAGATCTCTCTGTTCATCCACAGTGCCAAGAATTTTGCCATTAGCCCAGTACTCTGCATTCCTTTTACTTCTTCCGAAGTGAACTACCTCACAACACTTTCCCACATTAAACTCCATTTGCCACTTCTCAGCCCAGCTCTGCATCTTATCTATGTCCCTCTGTAACCCACAACATCCTTCGGCACTGGTCACAACTCTGCCTACATTAGTGTCATCTGCAAATTTACTAACCCATCCTTCTACGTCCACATCCAGATTATTTATAAAAATGTCAAACAGCAGTGGCCCCAAAACAAATCCTTGCCATACACCACTGGTAACTGAGCTCCAGGATGAACATTTCCAATCAACCACCACCATCTGTCTTCTTTCAGCTAGCCAATTTCTGATCCAAACCACTAAATCATCTTCTACCTTGAAACTCCATATTTTGTGCAATAGCCTACCATGTGGAACCTTATCAAATGCCTTACTGAACTCCATATACACCACATCAACAGCTTTACCTTCATCCACCTGTTTTGTCACCTTCTCGAAGAACTCAATAAGGTTAGTCAGGCACGACCTACCCTTCACAAAATTGTATTGACTACCCCTAATCAAATTAATCCTTTCCAGCTGATTATAAATCATATCTCTTATAAAACTTTCCAACAGTTTACCCACAACTGAAGTTAAGGCTCACTGGTCTATAATAATTACCAGGGTTGTCTCTACTCCCCTTCTTGAACAAGGGGACAACATTTGCTATCCTCCAGTCTTCTAGCACTACTCCTGTCAATAATGACGACATAAAGATCAAAGCCAAAGACTCTGCAATCTTCTCCCTGGCTTCCCAGAGAATCCGAGGACAAATCCCATCCAGCCTAGGGGTCTTATCTATTTTCAGATGCTCTAAAATTGCTAAAACCTCCTCTTTGTCAATCACAATCCCATCTAATCACGTTGCCTGTATCACCACATTCTCACTAACATTGCCCTTTTCCAATATGAATACTGATGAAACATATTCATTGAGTGCTTCCCCATGTCCTCAGATTCACACATAACTTCCCACTAATGCCTTTGATTGGCCCTGATCCTGCTCTAGTCATTATTTTATTCCTAATATACCTATAGAAGGCCTTAGGGTTTTCCTTGATCCTATCTGCCAACAACTTTTCATGTCCCTTCCGAGCTCTTCTTAGCTCTCTCTTCCGATCTTTTCTGGCTAACTTATAACTCTCATTCCCCCTAACTAAGCCTTCATGCCTCATCCTCACATAAGCCTCCTTCTTCCTCTTGACAAGAGCTTCAGACTGAAAAGAAAAGACAGAAGATTTACAAACATGCTGTGTATGTTCTCAAGCCATGGGAAATCAGGGATAGGGTCGAGGAGTGAGCCTGGGTGGGATGCTGTTCAGAAGGTCGGTGCAGACTTGGTGGGCTGAATGGCCTCCTTCTGCACTTTAAGGATTCTATGATTCAATGTAACTGTACCAAAGGATTCTGATGATCAAAGCAAGAATATCAGTTAAAAATATGTGTCTTAGTAAGACGATGTAATTCGCAGGGTGGTAAAGGGCAAAGTCTTCTTGAAGACTAGAGCCAAAAGACAATAGATCTGTCCATAAGTGATACTACAAATGAAACTAACATCAAAAAACTTGCTGCAGAAGCAATCGTTGGCTAACGATTGAGTGTTCTTTTAAATCAAAAATAGGATACTCAATAATCTACCCTGAGGGAATTGTTAAAAAGTCACTTATGTCAATGGTATCAAACTAAACATTCTGTTTGAAATATAGCATATTAAGAGGTCCATAAAATTACCAGCTACAGAAGATACAGCAGAATATTATGAAACTGAAAACTGTGCAACTCGACGGAAACATGAATCTAAAAAATCTGTTTGCAATTTGTCACCATCTGTGTTTCATCCAACTTCAAATGGAAAGCTTAACAGTTATCCAATCAGATCAGATCATTTCTTGAATTGGCACATCTGAAGTTTGTTTATATTGTCAGACTCTGAAGATAATTTTCAGTTCCACGTTTACAGACTTCATCAATATACAGTAAACACAATATATAGTGACTGTAAGACTAAATGCCAACAGCTAACAAAATAAGTCTTAATATAAAAAAATGTCTACAGCTATGGCAAAAGAAGGTGAATCGTGTTTTTTTGCTCAAAAATATCCTGGCTGTTTGACTAAGCAGGGCAAATACTCAAACCAAATAGAAATGTTTACAACTGAAGATGTCTGGACTAGAGAACACATGAAACAATCAAATACTTTAGCAAATTATAATACATCCATTCACAAATTGTCAAACATATTTCCAGTGGTGCGCAACATTTCAACTTTTGGAATCTCTTATGCCTAATATTGATCCTTCATTAAGTGATGACCTTTTGTTTTACAATAGCAGAAGACCAAATAACAGAACTATTTTTATGGTGAGGATGTCTCACTCCTAAAAGCATCCAGCCTCCACATTTCAACTAAAAATGGAAAAGATCAGACCTGCATTTCACCATTGCATTCACCTAACAACTACTTTCAAATCCACAAAGAGAACTCTTCCATAGTAACATGAAGAAAATCTGCAAATAACTAAGCATTCTTTTTGTGGTCACTCACGGATTACTGTCAATTCAGATTATTTAATTCATTGTCGGCACTATTTAGAAGGCCATTTACCAGTTGCCCGCCAAGAATATGCAAGACAGAAGAGTGTGTAGAAAAACAATATTTGTGTTTCAAATATACGGAGCATCTTAGCAGTCTAAGAATGTCAATTACATCTTTGTGTACACCTCTATACAATTACAGATTATCGCACTCTTTGTTTTCTTAGAATTTCTACGTGACACAATATGTGTGGCAAAATAGAGACAGAGGCAGCCTCAGAGCCCTAATTTAACTGCAAAGACCATTCTCTGGGGATTGGAGCCAATGGGAGCTCCACCAAACAGTGCTCCACCTGCCACTAAATAGAACAGATTTGGCCATTAGGACACAAGGCAGTATGTCAGGAGATGATTGATGTGCTAAGGCTGCATAATGTGCTAATCCATGATCTTTTCTCATGTCTAGAGTGCACTTTCTTGGTAACAATGTACTGGATAATATTTTGTTGTCCATCAGTGGGGTAATGAAAACCTAAACCTGGGGTATAATTTCCCTTCTTAAGGTAGTATTCAGAGTGCAAAAGCCATTGTCAAAGGCCAACATGCATTCACATTATAGCCATGTTCAATGTTTTATGCAAATGGCCATCAAGTCCAAGGCATTCCAGGGCATGCTTAAAGCTAAAGATGGACTTTTTCAGTCTCTCCACAATTATGCACAATGGACTTGGAATCCTTGCCAGTTCAGCATACATTTTGTTCCATTGGTCACCTGAGGATACAGCATCTGTGACCAGCTGAGCTGAGCTCCAACAGTTGTAAATCTCCAACTGCTGTCTCTGACTCAACCATCCACTCATGCTCAATTGTCAAGTTCAAAATACCTTGTTAAAAATGCATCTTGCTAAACAGTCCCAATCACAAGTCTCGAGCAAGGTCTGCACAATTCCTATTGTGGTGCAGAACACAAGGGAGTGACCTCCTCTGACGAATTATTGTCATCATTGGCAACCTCAACAAGCTCCTCATTGTTGAGTGAAGTCCCTGTGGGAGATGAAAGATGTTGCTTTGGACTAGGCCAGGCCACTCAAAACATTCTTAAGCAGGCAACCCAGAACATAACTTTGCAAATTGTTTTGGTAAGTGGACAATGAAAATTATCTGGAGTGAGTTAGCGAGGTTCACTACCAGGTTTTAAAACAGACATTGAATGTATTCACAAAATTACATAATGAAACAGAAATAACAGAATAAAGAACACCTACAAAACTCAGTCTATCCAAACTAGACTTAATTATGCTGTTCCGAATATACACAACAGTCCCAATAAGGACCCTCTTGGAAAAACAGTATAAATGGAACAAATGCTGACAGGTTGAAATTAGAAGAGCAATGGAGAGAGAGAGCGCCTGTTTGCACACAGCTCAATGTTGAACACCCAAATACTTCTGGACTGAACTGCTCAGCTTGAGAGCTGACCGCTCCCCTTTCATTATACAGGTCACTACTAAAACATGACCACTTTGGCCTGAAGTCTCATTTGTTTACATACTATATAAACAAAAAGTCCTCTCAATACACTTTAATCTCTGTACCAAACCAGTCGAATCAGAACCGGGAGATGTTTACGAACCCTCTGAGGAAAACCAAAAACACAGTATCCTTGAGAAAAGGACCAGCTTTTAGAAAAAGAGACCAGCTTTGTGACAATGCGAATAAATAGTGAAGGCAGTAAATTTGATTTGATAAAAATGGACATGAATATATTTCAGTAGTTGACAATATCAAGACGACATGATTCATATGGTATGATTTGTGATTCTCTCACGAGGTAGCTGGGAAATTCACATCTACCCACCCAAAATGGCTGGACATGTTAACATTTCCAGTGCCATCACTTCTCTGGTTATGAGATGACTGGAAGCTAAAACCCTCTTACATGAGATCAAGAAAAAGACAATCATCAAAAAAAACATAATAATTTCTCTAAATTCAATCAATATCTACCATTTTTCAATTGTGCTGCTGAGAAATTGAGATACAGGGGTGAAAATGTTATTCAGTTGTCAGTTACCTCTTACTGAAGGTGGCTCAGCAGTTTCATGTTTTTTTTGCAGGATATACAAGAGTATACAAACAGTTGGAATTCATAGCAAATCAATATTCAGATGATGTATGGATAGATGGGGATTTCAATAAGGCGATACAGAAACCAATCAGTCTCCTTGCAAAATAAATTACTCTGAGGTAAATTACTCTGAGGAGTGATTTGCTGGTATAGGCCCATGAAAGGTCAGTTGAGGGGTGAAAGCAAGATTTAGCACAAATCAGAAATGCACCACTACTCTTACCTTTTCATGCCCTTCTTAGATCCTTGAAATACTTCCTGTGTTTGATCCAGGAATGCAGATGATCTCCTGGGCAACCATGAACCAAGCCTCTGTTTTGTCAGTAGCAGGTCCCTTTCTCCCAACACCTGGGAACCAGCATTTCCCTGTATGGTCCTTATAGCACATGCAGAGAGCCATTACTGTTGCAGATGCACCTTTGCTTGTCTCAACTCCACTGTTTTGTCTCCTTATGCATTCTGAATATCCCCATGAATCCTACAATATGGCTTTCACACCCATTGGCACTAACTGGACAATTAAGTCAGATATAAAGTAATAATGAGGTATGTTATGAACCAGGCCGGACCCATCCAAGTATTTTAAGAAGGTAGCCCAGACTCTAACTTTTTCTTATTTTAAAAGTAGATGAGAAGTAGATATTCCAGGTGTGATGCAACATGTCTAACCACTCGGCTCTAAACAAAACAGAGTTTATTTAACACAACAGTTGAAACACAAGCCAAAGAAAACGGAATTTAGAATAACTTAACTATTGGAAAACTAAACTGACCCGATAAAGCAAATTAACTAAGCAACTGCTCCAATCCAGTAATATCCCATAAACACAACCATTGGCAAAAAGGTAAATTGAAACATAGATTCTTATTACAGGCAGGAGGAAACAAAATCCAAAGAGACTTCAGGGAGAAAGTAAGCCAGGAATCATCTGCTGAAGCTTGCAATCTATCCTGGACTCCAGCATCTTGTGACTGTCACAGCCAAACCAAACTAGAAAAAGCCTGAACTGGGAGGACTGACCCACTCCCTTGCCATTGTTAAACTAAGCTCTTCCTAGACCCCTCGGCACCTCTGCCATTTTGATTTTTGCAATTGAATTATATATTGTTTCAGAGACAGTAGTCAACAGTGAAGGATTATACTTTCCATTAATCTTAAAAAAGACTGCCAAAAATGTTTTCACCGTTTTAAGGGTTCTACTTTTCAAATTTGATGCAAGGTTCTATTTGGAGCTATCTGCAGAGTTCCAGTGGTGTCCAAACACAGACAATAAGCAGGCTGATTGCCTAATCTATCAGGTAGCAAAACAAAATGCAAAATACAAGGAATATAAATTACATGTAAATCTCTGTAAGTGTGAAGACATGGGATTAAGAGAAAAATGTAACAATTACATTCTGTAAGGTTTTCAATAGTGTTGCTGAGGAATTAAGAATCTTCTGGCAAAATTACATTTTCAGGGCTGGAAAGATTATTCAATTGTCAGTTGACCCTTACTGAAGAAAGCTCAGCATTTCATGATTTTTTTTGCAGGACACAGAGTACAGAAATAATTGGAGTTCATAGTGTTATGAAGATGTGGGTGTACCTTTAAGAGAATTAAAAGCAGCAGAACTACTGGACACAGCACCAAATGTTCTCTATAAGACTACAATGTAACACTAGATCGAACAACTCGAGCAGTTCATTGCCGGGAGACAAAAACAAATTTGAATTTGGCCAATCACTTTAAATTATGCCCCCAAAAAATACCAATTTCCAATCAAGTTTGAATTGAGTATATTGACAATCTTAAAAACTAATGGCACAATCCGATACCCTGGGGTATAAGACTGGGGGAAAATTGAACAGTTGGGAGGACAACTGCCAAACATGTAACAGACTGCTTGAAAAAGCACCTTTCTTAAAAGTACCTTTTCAATCAGTAACCTGTAACACAAAAATTCCAACAAGGAGAAAAGAAGACACAGGAAGATCCAAAGACAAGAACCTACAGCTCCCTGGTTTTGAGATAAGCAGTGTTGTTTTGTAAATCTTAATTGGGAGTTTTATTGGACTACAATTATAGAAGGGAAGGTAAAAGATAGGCTAGACTCAGGACTTGTACTTAGCTGTTAGCTAAATATTCCCTGTTATACTTTAAGAAATAAAGTTGTTAATTTTACTTAAAATCATTTTTGGCCACTCGAATTTTTACAGATTACTGCACGGGATAAATCGTTTCTGTAAGGCTGGCTTTACTGAGGGTTTACCCTGTGTTGTAACAGTTTGAGGGCTCAGGTCTGGGATCTGAACTGGTCTAGACAGATTTGAATAGATCTGGAAGTATGAAAAATCACAGCTGATTTAAACATTTGCAGGTTAGTGTCCTAGATCATTAAGTAAAACCTAGGTGAGGCAATTTGTTTAATTTCAGTGACTTGTAGTTGATTAAATTAAAAGTGAGAGAAATGTTTCTTAAAATTGCAAAAGAGTTTCTGGGATTTGAAGATGATTCATAAATTTGCCAAGAAAGCTTAGAAGGAAAGAAAAAGGCCATTCTTTTAGAATTAGCAAATAAATTAGATTTGGGTTAAACCAAGGACAAAAGCTGAAATTGTAAAGGGGTTACTCAAACACTTTGGTGTGTCAAAGAAACAGACAAGTGCAGTAGAGGTAGAAAAACTTAAGTTACAATTAAGGAAAATGGAGGGAGAAGATAAACAAAAAAAGAGAGAGGGAGAGAGAAAGAGAAAGAGAGAGAGAAGGTTCTTGGCTGAGAAAATAGAGGGAGAAGAAAGGGAGAGAGAAAGAGAGAATTTGAGCTTGAGAAGTTGCGACTTAGCCAGCAAAGTCAAGTTAACAGGATGGAGATTAAAAGAGAAGGTAGTGATAAGTAAAAATATGTCAAAACTCTGCCACATTTTGATGAGAAAGATGTTGAAGCTTTCTTTATTTCATTTGAAAAATTGACTAGGTAGATGGAGTGGTCTGAGGATGTATGGGTAATGCTAGTTCAGACTAAATTGGTAGGCAGAGCTAGTGAGGTATTTGCCACGTTGTCAGATGAGGTGTCAACAGATTATGAAGAGGTCAAATAAGCTATTTTGAGTGCTTACGAATTGGTACCAGAAGCATATAGACAGTGGTTCAGAAACACAAAGAAGGAACCAGGTTAGACTTATGTTGAGTTTGAAAGAATTAAACATAGTCATGTTGATCAATGGGTGCATGCTTTGAAAATAGACTGGACATTTGAAGGTCTCAGAGAGATTATTCTGCTGGAAGAGTTTAAAAACTCACTTCCAGAGATGGTAAGAATTCACATGGAGGAACAGAACGTTCAGGAAATGAGAAGAGCAGCAGAATTAGCAAATGAGTACATGCTGGTGCATAAGAGAAGATTCCGGCCAGAATTTCATCCTGTGAGGGATAGAAATTAGGAGAAAGGGAGACCCTACACTACTAAACCAAGAGTAGAAAGCACTGGTAAGATTTTACCACAGGATAAAAAGGAAGCCCAAGTGGGTGGAAAGGAGGTGAAAGGCCTCAGGTGTTTCCATTGTGGTAAAGTGGGACATATAAAGACACAGTGCTGGTCGTTAAAGAAAGGCACTCTGGGAAAAGATGTGGTAAAAGAAGCTAAGCCAGTGGCATTAGTGAAGGTAGTAAAAAAGCAGACCCCCAAGAAGAGCTGAGGAGCTGCAGGAGAGTGCACATCTAAGACAGGGGCTGAGTATGGAGTTTGTACCTGATCTCTACAAAGAATTTGCCTCTGTGGATAAAGTTTACTCAGAAAGAACAGGGGGAGAAGGCCAAGAAGTTATAATTTTGAGAGATACAAGATCTAACCAGTCGTGGATTTTAACAGAGTAACAAATATACACTCTTTCTGATCTGTTACCTGAGGGTGTGGTAATTTGTGAGATAGATGGACAGAAATTTTGCATTCCCCTATGTAAAATCAGGTTGGAGTACCAACTCAAGATTGGGAAGTTACAGTGAAAGTGATTGACAGAGTGTCAGTTCCAAGAATTCAGTTTGTTTTTGGGAAGGATTTGGTAGGATCCACGGTGGGAATGACACCCCTTGTTGTGGAGAAGCCCAGGAAGGACCAAGAAACTGAGGAGTTAAAACAGAAATAACCTGGTATTTTCTCAGATTGTGTGGTAACCAGATCCCACTATCATAAGTCACAGCACCAAGTGAAGAGTAAAGAGAAGGATGAAGAAGTTGAGATTCAGTTAGCAAATACCCTGTTTGATGTAATGGTGTGGGAAAAATCTGAACAGGCAGAGGGTTAGACAGAAGTATTTAGTCATGAAAGGTTAAGAGACTTATAACTGCAAGACGAGATGATATAAGGTATATATGTGGATGCGTACTCTGAAAAGGACGCAGACAATATTCTGGAGATTTATTATCTGAAAGATACAGTCCTCAGACGAAAATGGAGACAAAGGCAGGTTAGTCCAGAGGGGAAATGGGCCGAAGTTCACCAGATTGTGTTGCTGGTAGCATACAGACAGGAAGTGTTACGGGTAGCACATGAACTACCTGTCACCTCGGATTACGAAAGACTCAGGCTAAGATACAAAAACATTTTCATTGGCCTGGAATGCACAAGGATGTGGTTAACTTTTGCTGGACATGTCATACATGCCAAATGGTAGGTAAGCCACAGGTGGCAATAAAACCAGCCCCTTTATTGCCGATTCCCGCATTTGAAGAACCTTTCATGCGGATTATAATTGATTGTGTAGCACCCCCCGTCCTGAGAACGAAAATGGGGAACCAGTACTTGTTAACCATAATGGATGCCTTTACCAGATTTCGGGAGGCAATTCGATTATGAAGTATCAAGGCAAAAAAAGGTGGTAGAGGAGTGAGTAGCTCTCTTCACACGGTATGGGCTACCCAGAGAGATTCAGCCGGACCAAAAGTCAGATTTTACTGCTAGGCTGTTTAAGGAGAATATGGATAGCTGAGGTATACAGCACTTTAAATCCAGTGCATATCATCCTGGATCCCAGGGAGCTTAAGAAAGGTGGCATCAGACCTTGAAGACCATGTTAAGAGCGTACTGTCAGGATTACCTGAATGATTGGAAGAAAGGTATCCCATTTGTATTGTTTACCATTAGAGATGCCCCAAACAAATCGACTCAGTTCACTCCCTTTGTGTTAATATTCAGTCATGAAGTGAGAGGCCCTTTGGAATTAACTAAAGAAAAATTGACAGGACCAAAGTCGGAGATCTCACAATTAGATTATATATCGGAGGTGAGACAGAACGAGTGGGCTTTGACAATCTTCTTAGTTCCCAAACCGGATGGGACTGAACGATTCTGCTTGGATAATCAGAAAGTCAATACTGTTACAAAATCAGACTCCTGTTCAATTCCTAGATTGGTGGATTATATTGAGAAAGTCGGACAAGCCAGTTACATTGCCAAGTTGGACTTAATGCGTGGTTATTGGCAGGTACCTTTATCAGAGATGGCAAAAGAAATTTCTGTGTTTGTAACCCCAAATGGGCGATATCAGTTTAAAGTGATGCTCTTTGGAAAGAAGAATGCACCCGCCACATTCCAAAGAGTCACGAACAGAGCTGTGGCTGGGTTAACAAACTGTGCATTCTATTTGGACAATGTAGTGATCTTTATTAAGTCCTGGAAAGATCACATGATTCAGTTGGCAGAGCTCTTTGAAGGACTACGGAAGCAAAACTGATGATAAACTTAAATAAAACTGAATTCGCGAAAGCAGAGATGTTGTTCTTGGAACATAACATCGGTCATGGAAGGTTGACCCCACAGAACCCAAAGATGAAGACTATTGAGGAATTTCCATAACCAACCTTGAAGAAAGAGGTGCTTCAATTCTTAGGACTCAGCAGCTTCTATCGGACGTCGAGATTAGAGTGGTGCTGGAAAAGCACAGCAGGTCAGGCAGCATCCGAGGAGCAGGAAAATTGACGTTTCGGGCAAAAGCCCTTCATCAGGATTCTATCGGACGATTGCTCCAAACTAATGGCACCATTAACCAATTTGCTGAAGGTGAACACAAGGTTTTCATTTTGAGTGCGAGCAGCAGCGGAGGTAAGACGAACCTGAAAGACTGTAGCTAAGGTAAGGCAGTTTTTTAAAAATTACTTACCGGTAGCGGACAGCAGTGTTTTCCCTTTCACAGAAGGAGCGGGAGCAGCGGGGGGAGCGACAAGGGCCAGAGGGGCAGCCGGGAAGGAAAGCAGGGACCATATATATCAGCAAGGCGGCTAAACCAGAGACTCTACAACTGTAGTGTCTCCCACCCGCCCTCCTCCTCTAACCTAGTTAATAAGGTAAGGTTCATTCTAAACTTCCTCTATTGAATATGTTTGTTATTAATTTTATAGCAATTTGAACTAAGCTTTCTACTTTAGTACTGACTGCGTGTTCAGATAAGTGGGGTATGGATGCTATGGTAGTTGCTTGCTCCTCCTGCAGAATGCGGCAGGTAGGAGACATGGCACACATCTCCACTGGCTACGTCTGTGGGAAGTGCACCCAACTCCAGCTCCTTGAAAACTATGTTAGGGAATTGGAGCTGGAGCTGGATGAACTACTGATCATTTGGGAGGCTGAGGGGGTAATTGAGAGGAGTTACCGGGAGTTGGTCACTCCTAAGGCTCAGGACAAGGATAGATGGGTTACAGTTAGGGGGAGGAAAGGGCCCAGACAGACAGTGCAGAGATCCCCTGTGGACATTCCCCTCAGCAATAAGTATACCATTTTGGATACTGCTGGGGGGGATGACCTACCAGAGGAAAGCCATAGCAGTCAGTTCTCTGGAACTGAGCCTGACACTGTGGCACAGAAGGGAAGGGGGCAGAATAGAAAAGTACTCGTGGTAGGGGACTCGATAGTTAGGGGAATCAACAGGAGATTTTGTGGTCAGGATTGGGATTCCTGGAAGGTATGTTGCCTCCCTGGTGCCAGGGTCCGGGACGTCTCCGATCGGGTGTATAAGGTTCTGAAAGGGGAGGGCAAACAGCCAGAAATCATGTCACATATTGGCACTAAAGATATAGCTAGGAAAAGGATCAAGGATATAAAAAGTAATTTCAGGGAGTTAGGATGGAAGCTGCAAAGCAGGACTAGAGTAGTGTTCTCTAGTTTACTACCGGTGCCACGAGATAGCGAGGCGAGGAACAGGGAGCGGGCGCAGCTTAACACATGGCTGCGCAGCTGGTGTAGGAGGGAGGGTTTCAGATATATAGATAATTGGGATCCCTTTTGGGGAAGGTGGGACCTGTACAAGAAGGACGGGTTGCATCTGAACTGGAAGGGGACCAATGTCCTGGGTGGAAGGTTTGCTTGAGTGGTTCGAGAGGGTTTAAACTAGTATGGCAGGGGGGTGGGAACCTGAGCTGTGTACCGGAGGTGAGAGTTGATTCAGGTGGGGCAATAGCAAGAGGTAGATCAGCTAGTGGGAAGGATTTTCCTGGGAAGGAACCAAGGGATCAGTTAAAGTGTGTTTGCTTTAATACAAGGAGTATCAGAAATAAAAGTGATGAACTTAGAGCATGGATCAGTACCTGGTGCTATGATGTTGTGGCCATAACAGAGACATGGGTTTCTCAGGGGCAGGAATGGTTGCTGGATGTTCCAGGGTTGAGAGCATTTAAAAAGAATAGGGAGGGGGGAGAAAAGAGGAGGGGGTGTAGCACTGCTAATCAGAGAGTCTATCACAGCTAGAGAAGCTTCCATTGTCGAGGAAGATCTGCCTACCGAGTCAGTATGGGTGGAAATTAGGAACAGCAAGGGAGCAGTCACCTCGTTAGGGGTTTACTACAGGCCCCCCAATAGCAGCAGGGAGATGGAAGAAAGCATATGTCGGCAGATTTTGGAAAAGTGTGGACATAGTAGGGTTGTTGTAATGGGTGACTTTAACTTTCCCAATATTGATTGGAACCTCCTTCGAGCAGAAGATTTGAATGGAGCTGTTTTTGTAAGGTGTGTTCAGGAGGGTTTCCTAACTCAGTATATTGACAGGCCGACGAGGGAAGAGACCATTCTAGACTTGGTGCTCGGAAACGAGCCAGGACAGGTATCAGATCTTGTGGTGGGAGAGCATTTTGATGATAGTGACCACAACTGCCTCACATTCTACAAAGCTATGGAGAGGAGAAGATTAGGCAAAATGGGAGGATATTTAATTGGGGAAGAGGAAACTATGATGCGATTAGACATGAGCTAGGAAGCATGGATTGGGAGCAATTGTTCCATGGTAAAGGCACTAGAGACATGTGGAGACTGTTTAAGGAACAGTTGTTGCATATGATGAATAAATATGTCCCTCTGAGACAGGCATGAGATAAAGGAACCTTGGATGACGAGAGCGGTGGACTTCTCGTCAAAAGGAAAAAGGTAGCTTACATAAGGTAGAGGAAGCTAGGGTCAAGCTCAGCTCTAGAGGATTACAGGCAGGCAAGGAAGAAGCTCAAAAATGGTCTGAGCAGAGCCAGGAGGGGACACGAGAAAGGCTTGGCTGAACGGATTAGGGAGAACACAAAGGGCATTTTACACTTATGTGAGGACAAAGAGAATGGTCAAAGAAAGAGTAGGGCCGATCAGGGATAGCATAGGGAACTTGTGTGTGGAGTCTGAGGAGGTAGGGGAAGCCCTAAATGAGATTTTTGCTTCTGACTTTACTAAAGAAACGAACATTGTGTTGAATGCAACCTTTGAAGAGCAGGTGTGCATGCTGGAACGGATAGAGATAGAGGAAGCTGATGTGCTGAAAATTTTGTCAAACATTAAGATTAACAAGTCGCCAGGCCCAGACCAGATTTGTCCTCGGCTGCTTTGGGAAACGAGAAATGCAATTGCTTTGCCACTTGCGAAGATCTTTGCATCCTTGCTCTCCACTGGAGTCGTACCTGAGGACTGGAGAGAGGCAAATGTAATTCCTCTCTTCAAGAAAGGAAATAAGGAAATCCCCCTCAATTACAGACCAGTAAGTCTCACATCTGTCGTCTGCAAGGTGTTAGAAAGGATTCTGAGGGATAGGATTTATGACCATCTGGAAGAGCATGGCTTGATTAAATGCAGTCAACAAGGCTTTGTGAGGGGCAGGTCATGCCTCACAAACCTTATCGAATTCTTTGAGGATGTGACTAGAAATGTTGATGAGGACCGGGCTGTGGATGTGGTGTATATGGACTTCAGCAAGGCTTTGATAAGGTTCCCCATGGTAGACTCACTCAGAAGGTCAGGAGGAATGGGATACAGGGGAACTTAGCTGTCTGGATACAGAATTGGCTGGCCAACAGAAGACAGCGAGTGGTAGTAGAAGGAAAATATTCTGCTTGGAAGTCAGTGGTGAGTGGTGTTCCACAGGGCTCTGTCCTTGGGCCTCTACTGTTTGTAATTTTTATTAATGACTTGGATGAGGGGATTGAAGAATGGGTCAACAAGTTTGCAGACGACACAAAGGTTGGAGGTGTCGACAGTATAGAGGGCTGTTGTAGGCTGTAGCATGACATTGACAGGATGCAGGGATGGGCTGAGAGATGGCAGATGGAGTTCAACCTCGATAAATGCGAGGTGATGCATTTTGGAAGGTCAAATTTGAAAGCTGAGTATAGGATTAAGGATAGGATTCTTGGCAGTGTGGAGGAACAGAGGGATCTTGGTGTGCAGGTACATAGATCCCTTAAAATGGCCACCCAAGTGGACAGGGTTGTTAAGAAAGCATATGGTGTTTTGGCTTTCATTAACAGGAGGATTGAGTTTAAGAGTCGTGAGATCTTGTTGCAGCTCTATAAAACTTTGGTTAGACCGCACTTGGAATACTGCGTCCAGTTCTGGTCACCCTATTAGAGGAAAGATGTGGATGCTTTGGAGAGGGTTCAGAGGAGGTTTATCAGGATGCTGCCTGGACTGGAGGGCTTATCTTATGAAGGGGGATTGACTGAGCTCAGACTTTTTTCATTGGAGAAAAGGAGGAGGAGAGGGGACCTAATTGAGGTATACAAGATAATGAGAGGCTTAGATAGAGTCGATAGCCAGAGACTATTTCCCAGGGCAGAAATGGCTAACACGAGGGGTCATAGTTTTAAGCTGGTTTGAGGAAAGTATAGAGGGGATGTCAGAGGTGGGTTCTTTACACAGAGAGTTGTGAGAGCATGGAATGCGTTGCCAGCAGCACTTGTGGAAGCAAGGTCATTGGGGACATTTAAGAGACTGCTGGACATTCATATGGTCACAGAAATATGAGGATCAGTGGTCGGCACAACATCGTGGGCTGAAGGGCCTGTTCTGTGCTGTAGTGTTCTATGTTCTATGTTTTGGTGGACAGAACCATGCCAGGAGGCATTCAACCATTTGAAATCGATATTAACCATCAAACCAATTTTAGCTACACCAAACTTTCCAAAACCTTTTCAAGTTGCCATTGACGCTAGTGACATTGGAGTTGGAGTTATACTCCTACAGGAAAATGAGGATGGGACCGAACTTCCAGCTGGTTATGAACAATGTCACGAACAATGTGTTGGAGACGATTGTGTACACTGAATATAATCCGCTTACATTCTTAGAACGTTTTAAAGATAAAAATATGAAACTTATTTGTTAGAGTCCTATGTTACAGACTTTTAATTTAAAAATCATACATGTTGTGGGTCAGAAGAACGTAATCTCAGATGTGTTATCACGGATTTAACTGGTAGAGTTTAGATGAGATTTGTTTTCATTTAATGTTTTATGTATATAGGCATATGGGAAGAAGCTAAGGTGAACTTGTATGAAAGGTATTGGTTTATTAGGGTAATGTGTTTTAAAAGGTAGAAAACAAAGAAGCCATCTTTTCATTATGATGGTTCCCATTTTTTCTTGGGTCGGGGTGGGGGGTAGTGTTATGAAGATGTGGGTGTACCTTTAAGAGAACTAAAAGCAGCAGAACTACCGGACACACCACCAAGTGTTCTCAATAAGACAACAATGTAACACTGGGATAAACTACTGGAGTAGTTCATTGCCTGGAGACAAAAATAAATTTGAATTCGGCCAATCAGTTTAAATTATATCCCAAAAAACATTCCAATCAAGTTTGAATTGAGTATATTGACAATCTTAAAAACCAATGACACAATCCGATACCCTGGGGTATAAGACTGGGGGAAAATTGAACAGTTGGGAGGAGAACTGTCAAGTCCTAGCATGTAACAGACTGCTTGAAAAAAATCTCTTAAAATTACCTTTTTGATCAATAACCTGTAATGCAGAAATTCCTAACAAGGAGAAAAGAAGACACAGGAAGATCCGAAGGCAAGAGCCTACAGCTGCCTCGTTTTGAGATAAGAAGTGTTGTTTTGTAAATCTTAATTGGGAGTTTTATTGGACTACTATTATAGAAGGGAAGTAAAAGATAGGCTAGACTAAGGACTTGTACTTAGCTGTTAGCTAAATATTCCCTGTTATACTTTAAGAAATAAAGTTGTTAATTGTATTTTAAATCATTCTTGGCCATTCGAATTTTTACAGATTACTGCACGGGATAAATCTTTTTTGTGTGGCTGGCTATAAATTAAACAGGAGGGTTTACCCTGTGTCATAACAATAATAAATAATTATTCCCAATGATTCTACATATGAAGGTTCTAATGGCGCATCCTGGGGATGAGCACAACATCCCTCACATTTTCTGCTTACATTTGAGAATTATAAATTGGTGTCAGTTTTCTACAGCAATGCAAACAGCACTGACAGTTTCATCCTCATTATAACTAAAAATTCTGGATAATGATACTCCTCCTGACCATACTGAAGCCACTTGAACCTTACCGTTTTTTTTAAGTAGTAGATGACAGTCTCTGTTGGCCTGTTGGGCTCTGTTCTGAAACAGAGGCCCTATTGTACTGCACCAGTATGAAGCATCACACAGAGAACAAAAATTACAACTTCAACACAAACAGGTGAACAGCCATTTTTCTAAGCTAGCTCACTTGAATTCAAGATCAGTGGGTTTTCTCATATGAAAGTATATGTTAGGTGTAGAAATAGACCAATTGGCCAACTGCATCTTCTCTGCTGCTCAATAAAGTCACAGCTAATCTGATTGCACCTCAACGTGACACGCTCAACCAGTCCAAATTATCTTTTACCCACTTGCATGGCATGAATATATCTATGTTCACCTTAAAAATATTCAAAAGCTCTCTTTCCACCACCTTTTTAGGAAGGAAGTTCGAAAGAGAAAAAAACATTCTGAGAGATAACTTTTCATTCAACTCAATGGAAAGACTCCTTACATTATGGAAAGAAGGTAGGAAAATAGTGATGAGAAACATATCAACCATAACTGAATGGTGCAGCAAACTCAATGGGCCAAATGGGTTCATTCTGCTCCTCTGTCTTATGGTCTTTAAATTACTCCTAATTCTAGATACTCCCCCAAGGAGAAACATCATTTCTGCATTGAAACATACACAATGCTAAGTGGGTCAATCAAGTCACCTCTTACTCTTCTAAACTCCAGCGGATATAAACCTAGCATATCCAGCATTCCATCACAGTCCATACCAGCTATTAATCTGGTAAAGCTCTGAAATGCTCTCAATGTATTTATATCCTTAAGTAAAGAGGCCAATACGCAATATTCAAGATGTCATCTCACCAATGTCCTGCACACTGAAGAATAACTTCTTACTTTCATATTCAGTTTCACTGACAATACATTCTGCTAACTTTCCTTATGACTTTTGTGATTGTTACACGAGGACATCCAAATCTCTGTGAATTTTAGAGCTCTGTCACCTATCATAATTTAAATAATAGGTTTTTTTCTATATATTTTTCCTGTCAAAATGGGCAGTTTCACAATTTCTCCCATCATACTCCATTTGCAAATCTTTGCCAATTCAACCAATCTGTATCATTTGTAAACTTCTTATGCCCTCTTTACAACTTACTTCTCTATTTATCTTTGTAACATTAACAAATCGAACAACCCTGTCTTTGGTTCTTTCACCCAAGTCATTTGCATAAATTGTAAAAGGTTCAGGCCCCTGTTACTATCTATTTTTACATTCCCAGCTAGCTTTCTTTCATACTCTATATTTTCCTCTTCATTAATTTTTTTAGTCATTTTTTGCTTTCGCTATTGTTATTCAGTCAGCCTAGAAATCCATTGTCTCAGCATGCTCCTGCCCCACTGAACTCATCTCTACCTTCCTCGACACTGTCCAATCCCCCCTAGTCCAGGAACTCCCCACATACGTTCGAGACACCACCCACGCCCTCCACCTCCTCCAAGACTTCCGTTTCCCCGGCCTCCAACGCCTCATCTTCACCATGGATATCCAATCCCTCTACACCTCCATCCACCATGGCCAGGGCCTCCAAGCCCTCCATTTTTTCCTCTCCAGACGTCCCAAACAGTACCCTTCCACCGACACTCTCATTCGTTTAGCCGAACTGGTCCTCACCCTTAACAATTTCTCCTTTGAATCCTCCCACTTCCTCCAGACCAAAGGGGTAGCCATGGGCACACGTATGGGCCCCAGCTATGCCGGTCTTTTTGTTGGCTACGTAGAGCAGTTGAACTTCCGTAATTACACCGGCACCACTCCCCACCTCTTCCTCCGCAACATTGATGACTGCATTGGCGCCACCTCGTGCTCCCGCGAGGAGGTTGAGCAATTCATCAACTTCACCAACACATTCCACCCTGACCTTAAATTTACCTGGACCATCTCTGACACCACCCTCCCCTTCCTGGACCTCTCCATCTCCATTAATGACGACCGACTTGACACTGACATTTTTTACAAACCCACCGACTCCCATAGCTACCTGGATTACACCTCTTCCCACCCTATCTCTTGCAAAAATGCCATCCCGTATTCCCAATTCCTCCGCCTCCGCTGGATCTGCTCCCAGGAGGACCAGTTCCACCACAGAACACACCAGATGGCCTCCTTCTTTAGAGACCGCAATTTCCCGTCCCACGTGGTTAAAGATGCCCTCCAACGCATCTCGTCTGCATCCCGCACCTCCGCCCTCAGACCCCACCCCTCCAACCGTAACAAGGACAGAACGCCCCTGGTGCTCACCTTCCACCCTACCAACCTTCGCATAAACCAAATCATCTGACGACATTTCCGCCACCTCCAAACAGACCCCACTACCAGGGATATATTTCCCTCCCCACCCCTTTCCGCCTTCCGCAAAGGCCGTTCCCTCCGCGACTACCTGGTCAGGTCCACGCCCCCAAACAACCCACCCTCCAATCCTGGCACTTTCCCCTGCCATCGCAGGAACTGTAAAACCTGCGCCCACACATCCTCCCTCACCTCCATCCAAGGCCCTAAAGGAGCCTTCCACATCCATCAAAGCTTTACTTGCACATCCACTAATATCATTTATTGTATCCGTTGCTCCCGATGCGGTCTCCTCTACATTGGGGAGACTGGGCGCCTCCGAGCAGAGCGCTTTAGGGAACATCTCCGGAACACCCGCACCAATCAACCACACCGCCCCGTGGCCCAACATTTCAACTCCCCCTCCCACTCTGCCGAGGACATGGAGGTCCTGGGCCTCCTTCACCGCCGCTCCCTCACCACCAGACGCCTGGAGGAAGAACGCCTCATCTTCCGCCTCGGAACACTTCAACCCCAGGGCATCAATGTGGACTTCAACAGTTTCCTCTTTCCCCTTCCCCCACCTCACCCTAGTTCTAAACTTCCAGCTCAGTAACTGTCTCCATGACTTGTCCAGACTTGTCCTACCTGCCTATCTTCTTTTCCACCTATCCACTCCACCCTCTCCTCCTTGACCTATCACCTTCATCCCCTCCCCCACTCACCCATTGTACTCCATGCTACGTTCTCCCCACCCCCACCCTCCTCTTGCTTATCTTTCCACGCTTCAGGCTCACTGCCTTTATTCCTGATGAAGGGCTTTTGCCCGAAACGTCGATTTTGAAGCTACTCGATGCTGCCTGAACTGCTGAGCTCTTCCAGCACCACTAATCTAGAAATCTATGCACCAGCCCTTCTGTGGATTTTTATGCCACGTTATTTTATTTGTTACAACAGAAAGCATATAATGCAAAGTCAATTCCAAACCCCAGTTTTTTCTTTGGTTCTCTGTGGTATTCACAATTGTTATGGCATCAGAAGAAATACATTTTACATTTTTTATTGCAGTTGTGGAGAGAGGGATGCAGGTGGGAGAGAGACATAAGAAAAAGGCGCAAGTATTTTATGTGATATTGGAGGGAATCTCCACCTTATTAATTATTTTTTCCAAGAAATGAGGGAAAGAGAACCCAAGGAAACAAATTCATTTTGTCTGACATCAGTTGTCCAGAAATACTGAAATCTATTTTAAGGAAGTCTTCACAATGCAATTAGAAAACCAAACACAGAAAACATGATTTTACAAAAGGGAAAGAACACGTGAAAAAAAATTAATTTTTAAGGATTGAATTGACAGAGATAAGAGGGATCTAGAAAATGCAGTATACTTGGACTTTCAAAATAAACAAAAAATCAATAAGAAGCCACACAAAAGATTAATATGTATGATACATGGAATTGAGGAGACTCAGCTAATAAATATTTGGAGCAAAGTGCAAGGAAAAGGTTCAATTTGGGAGACTGTAAATCGTAAAGTACAAAATCAATGCTGGAACCTCAGTTATTTACTATAAATTCTGACTTAAACAAAGAGACTGAGAGTAATATATTTAAGTTTGTTGATGACGCAAAACCAGATGATATGTAGCTTAAAGGAGGATATAAGCAGCCTGCAAAGACTGTAGAAATTTTAAGAGAATTGTCATCAAGAAGGCAGATGGAGCTAATTGGGGAATCGTGGGATTATTCACTATGTGAGGAATTACTTAATGTAGATGTGCTTTAGGTCATTGGATTGCTTGCTGCCATGAATGTACTGTGTTCTGCTGAGTGGTTGAGTAATCTCGGCCCAAACTTGCTTGCCTTAATTGAAGATCATCAAACTGAAAGGTGCAAGATTCTGAAGGTGCTCAATAGGGCAGAATAGATACAAAGACTTGTATAAGTGGTCAATCATTTAAGACCAAAATGAAATGCTTTGTCAATCAAAGAGCTATGACTCTCTAGAATTCTCATCCCATAAGGTACGGATGCTTTATCATTGAATATATCCCACCATCATAAGGTCAGAAGTGGGGATGTTTGCCAATGATTGCATAATATTTAGCAACATTCACAAATCCTCAGATACTTAAGCAGTCCATGTTCATATGCAGGATCTGGACAACATCCAGGCTTGGGCTGACAAATGGCAAGTAACATTCATACCCCACACAAATGCCAAGCTATGATCATCGCCAGTAAGAGACAACTTAACCACTGCACCTTGACATTTAGTTCTGTTACCATTACTGAAACTCCATTGTCAATATACTGGGGTTACCATTGACTAGAAACTCAGTTGGACTCAGTATATAAACAAAGTGGCTACAAGGGCAGATCAGAAGTTAGGAATACTGTGGCAAGTAACTCACCTCCTGACTCCCCAAAGCCTGCCCATCATCTAGAACAAAGAACAAAGAAAATTTACAGCCCAGAAACAGGCCCTTTGGCCCTTCAAGCCTGAGCCGATCAAAATGTACTATCTAAACCTGTCGGTCAATTCCTAAGCATCTGTATTCCTCTACTCCCCACCTACTCATGCATCTGTCCAGAAGCATCTTAATCTACCGTGCCTGTCTCTACCACCTCTGCTGGCAACACGTTCCAGATGCCCACCACCCTCTATGTGAAGTACTTGCCACATGTATCCCCCTTAAACTTTCCACCTCTCACCTTGAAAGCATGACCTCTCAATATTGAATTCTTCACTCTGGGAAAAAGCTTGTCTCCAACCACCCTGTCTATACCCTTCATAATTTTGTAAACCTCAATCAGGTTCCCCCTCAATCTCCTTTTTTCTAATGAAAACAAACCTAACCTACTCAACCTCTCTTCATAGCTAGCACCTTCCATACCAGGCAAAATCCTCGTAAACCTTCTCTGCACCCTCTCCAAAGTGTCCACACCCTTTTGGTAATGTGGCACCCAGAACTGTACACAGTATTCTAAATGTAGCTGAACCAATGTCTTGTACAATTTTAACATGACTTGCCAGCTCTTATACTCAATACCCCATCCAATGAAGGCAAGCATACCATATGCCTTCTGACCACTCTATCCACCTGTGCAGCAATCTTCAGGGTACAATGGACCTGCACTCCGAGATCTCTCTGCCCATCAACTTTTCCCAAGGCTCTTCTGTTCATTGTATAATTCGCTCTAGAATTAGTCTTGCCTAAATGCATCACCTCACATTTGTCTGGATTGAAATCCATCTGCCACTTTTCCACCCAACTCTCCAGTCTGTCCATAACCTCCTGTATTCTCTGACAGTCCCTTATGCTTTCTGCTACTCCACCAATCTTCATGTCATCTGCAAACTTGCTGATCATACCAACAGTGCCCTCTTCCAGATCATTTATGTATATTACAAATAACAGTGGCCCCCAACACTGACCCCTGTGGAACACCACGAGTCACCTTTCTCCATTTCGAGAAACTCCCTTCAACTACTACTCTCTGTCTCCTGTTGCTCAACCAGTTCTTTATCCACCGAGCTAGAACACCCTGCACACCATGTGACTTCACTTTCTCCATTAGTCTACCATGGGGAACCTTATCAAATGCCTTACTAAAGTCCACGTATATGACATCAACAGCCCTTCCTTCATCTATCAACTTGTTCACTTCCTCAAAGAACTCTATTAAGTTGGTAAGGCATGATCTCTCACTCTCACCCCCCCCCCACCCCCCACCCCCCCGCCCCCCCACCCCCACAAAACGATGTTGTCTATCACTGATAGGCCCATTCTTTCCTAAATATAAATAGATCCTATCCCTCAGTACCTTCTCCAGCAACTTTCCCACCACCGACGCCAGGCTCACTGGTCTGTAGTTACGCGGAATATCCCTATTACTCTCCTTGTACAGGGGGACAACATGAGCAACCCTCCAGTCCTCCGGCACCTCACCTGTATTTATGGATGCCACAAAGATATCTGACAGGGCCCCAGCTATTTCCTCTCTTGCCTCCCTAAGCAACCTGGGATAGATCCCATCCGATCCTGGGGATTTGTCCACCTTAATAACCTCTAGCCTACCCAACACATCTTCCCTACTTATGTCAACGTGATCCAGGCTTTACAAACTTCTATCTCTAATCTCAAGATTCATCATGTCCGTCTCCTCAGTGAACACTGATGCAAAGTAATCATTCAGAATCTCACCCATTCTCTCTGGTTCGACACACAGCCTTCCTTCATTATCTATTAGTGGACCAATCCTTTCTCTAGTTACCCACTTGCTTCTTATATAAGAATAAAATGCTTTGGGATTCTCTTTAATACTGGCCGCTAAAGCTATTTCATGACCCCTATTAGCCCACTTGATTCCTCGTTTAAGACTTGTCCTACTCTTCCGATATTCCTCCAGGGCCGATGTTCTTAGCTGCCTATACCTTATATATGCTTCCCTTTTCCTCTTGGCTAGTCGTACAATTTCTCCTGTCATCCACGGCTCACGAATCTTGCCCTTCCTATCCTTTGCCTTCAACAGGACATGCCTATCCTGCACTATCTTTAACCTATCTTTGAAAGCCTCCCAAATGGATGAGCAGAGGGATCTTGGTGTCCATGTACACAGATCTCTGAAAGTTGCCACCCAGGTAAATAGTGCTGTGAAGAAGGCATATGGTGTACTGGGCTTTATTGGCAGAGGAATTGAGTTCCGGAGTCCTGAGGTCATGTTGCAGTTGTATAAGACTCTGGTGCGGCCTTCTCTGGAGTATTGTGTACAGTTTTGGTCGCCATACTATAGGAAGAATGTGGAGGCACTGGAACGGGTGCAGAGGAGGTTTACCAGGATGTTGCCTGGCATGGTAGGAAGATCGTATGAGGAAAGGCTGAGGCACTTGGGGCTGTTTTCATTGGAGAAAAGAAGGTTTAGGGGAGATTTGATAGAGGTGTACAAGATGATTAGGGGTTTAGATAGGGTTGACAGTGAGAACCTTTTTCCGCGTATGGAGTCAGCTGTTACTAGGGGACACAGCTTTAAATTAAGGGGAGGTTGGTATAGGACAGATGTTAGGGGTAGATTCTTTACTCAGCGGGTTGTGAGTTCATGGAATGCCCTGCCAGTATCAGTGGTGGACTCTCCCTCTTTATGGTCATTCAAGCGGGCATTGGATAAGCATATGGAGGTTATTGGGCTAGTGTAGGTTAGGTAGGCTTCAGTCGGCACAACATCGAGGGCTGAAGGGCCTGTACTGCGCTGTATTTTTCTATGTTCTATGTTCTATGTTCTATAAATCTCAAATGTGGACTTCCTTCAAATAGCTGTGTCCAATCCACATTTCCGAGCTCCTGCCTAATTTTGATATAATTGGCCTTTGTCCAGTTTAGTACTCTTCCCTTAGGACCATTCTTTTCTTGGACCACTCTCTTCCTTATCTACGAGTATTCTAAAACTTACAGAATTGTGGTCACTGTTCCCAAAGAAATTCCCCCACCGCAACTTCTACCACCTGTCCTGGCTCGTTCCCCAATACCAGGTCCAATATGGCCCTTTCCCTCGTCGGGCTATTGACATACTGCTCTAGAAAACTCTCCTGGACACTTCTTACAAATTCTACCCCATCCAGACCTGTGACGTTAAGTGTATCCCAGTCAATGTTGGGAAAATTAAAATCTCCCTTCACCACTACCCTATTGCCTCTACATCTTTCCATAATCTGTTTACCTATTTGTTCTTTTATCTCACGCTCACTGTTGGGAGGCCTGTAATACAGCCTTAACAGTGTGACTGCACCTTTCTTATTTCTCAGCTCCACCCATAATGCCACACTACCCAAGACCTCCATAGTGTGCTCCTTTAGCATAGCCGTGATAACGTCCTTGACCAGCAATGCAACTTCACCCTCCCTTTTACTTCCCTCCCTGTCCTGTCTGAAGCATCTATATCCTGGAACATTTAATTGCCAATAATCATGCCCTTTCTTCAACCAAGTCTCTGTGATTGCAATAACATCATACTCCCAGGCACCAATCCTAGCCCTAAGTTAATCTGCCTTACACACTATACTCCTTGTATTAAAGTGGATGCATTTCATGCCACCAGTGTTTTTGCACTCATCTGCTCTCTGCTTGCTCTTCCCTTTATTAATGCTATCTTTATAATTCTTACAGTCTCCAATCTCCGTCTCACTGCCCAGTTGTTCCCAGCCCCCTGCCACATTAGTTTAAAACCTCCCCAATAGCAGTAGCAAAAACTCCCCCAAGGACATTGGTTCCAGCCTGGTTCAGATGTAGATCGTCCATTTTGTAATAGTCCTACCTTCCCCAGAACCGGTCCTAATCTCCAACAAATCTGACCCCCTCCCTCCTACACCATCTCTCAAGCCACGTGTTCATCCTGCCTATTTTTTCATTTCTACGCTGGCTAGCATGTGGCACAGGTAGTAATCTACACCTTATAGAATTTATAAAATCATAAGGGGCATGCATAGGGCAAATAGACATGTCATTTTCCTGGGATAGGGGAAGTCCAAAACTAGAGGACATAGGTTTACAGTGAGAGCGGAAAAATTTAAAAGAGACCTCAGGGCAAGGTTTTCATGCAAAGGGTGATGTGCATCTGGAATGAGCTGGAAGTTGGTACAACTACAACATTTTAAAAACCACCTGGATGGGTATCTGAACAGGAACAGTTTATAGGGATATGGGCCAAGTGCTGGCAAATGGGACTAGATTAATTTAGAATATCTGGTCAGCATGGACAAGTTGGACTGAAGGGTCTGTTTCCGTGCTGGTCATCTCTATGACTCTATCACTCTACAAGGAACACGTCACAAGTGTAATGGAATACATCCCACTTGCCTGAATGGGTGCAACTCTAACAACACTAAATAAGCTTGACACCATCCAGGACAAAGCAGCTCACTTGACTGGCATCACATTCACAAGCATCCACTCTCTCCATCACCGATGCTCAGTGATAGCAGTGTGTATGACCTATAAGATACACTGCAGAAATTAGTCAAAGATCTTGAGACAGCACCTTCTAAATCGATGACCACTTCCGTCAAAAAGGACAAGGGCAGCAGATATCTGTGAACACCACCATCTGCAAATTCCCCTCCAAGCCACTCACCTCCTGATCCAGAAATATATCGCTGTTCCTTCACTGTTGCTGGGCAAAAATCCTGGAATTCCCTCCCTAACAACATTGTGGGTCCACCGACAGCATGTGAATTGCGGTGGTTCACCTTCTTTAGGGCAACTAAGGACGGGCAATAAATGCTGGCCAGCCAGCAATGCCCATGTCCCAGAGTGAATTTTTTAAAAATTGGGACTTAGATAGATAAAGTTTTGGTGATTAATGGAAACAAGAGAGATGGGGAGCAGATTGAAAACTGGAGTGGGGGCAGAAGATTGTCCACATTGAACGATAGACCTATTTATTTTCTTACTCTTAATGTATCACTACTTTGAGAACTTTTTCAATTTCCGTTCAAAAAGATGCACAATTGAACAATATGCATTCCTCTTGATTGGGAAAAATAGCCAAGAAAAATACAGTTATGACTGTTTCACCAATACAGATGACAGGAAATCAACACCACTGTAAAAAGATCTGGCAAGTAGGCATCATTCATATCACCTTGATCTTTTAAATCCACCACTAATCTTTAACTAAGCGATAAAGGTATGCTAACATTTAGAAATATCACAAATATAAACAGACAGTCATATATCTAGAGTTATTTGATCTGAATTAAATTCATTTTCTTGCAGATTTTTTATTAAATGCCTATCATTTAATACCAACTTGACAAAAAAAAATCAATCATAACGAGAAAAGAGGGTCCGAAATTCTACATGAGAAAATAAATCAAATAAAACTTAACCCATTAACAAAAAATCATGAGAACTATTGTTAGCTTGGCAACGTTTACATGCCTCAGGGACACTGATAGGAAAGTCAAAGACAAACAATGTTTATAGTAGTAACTGAAAGCTAAAGATTTCTTATGAGTGGGAATGCAATTTAGTTTTCCCACAGGACAGAACCATTTAAAAACCTTATCGCTTTTCAACATTTCCTTGGAAACATTACACAAATTGCACAAGTGCAGCCATCAGGACTCTCTATTTCTAACAATGATTTGGAGACGCTGGTGTTGGACTGGGGTGTACAAAGTTAAAAACCACACAACACCAGGTTATAGTCCAACAAGTTTAATTGGAAGCACACTAGCTTTCGGAACGATGCTCCTTCATCAGGTGGTTGACAATCACCTGATGAAGGAGTGCCGCTCCGAAAGCTGGTGTGCTTCCAATTAAACCTATTGGACTAAAACCTGGTGTTGTGTGACTTTTAACTTTACTTCTAACAAGTAATACATTGGCCATCCTGTCAACATACTACAGTTTGTTTTAAGGCGGTAAATCAAAAGCCCAAATCTTCCAATGTGGGGAAAAATTTCCACCTCAACTTGCATCGATGCTGTGCATTGAAGTCTTGGGGAAGTCACAACATATGTGCATCCACAGTACTCCAGCTGGAGACTTAGAACATAGAACATAAAAATGTACAGCCCTTTGGCCCACGATGTTGTGCCCAAGATTAATCCTAATATAAAATAAAATAGCCTAACCTCCACTCTCCTCATTTCACTGCTGTCCATGTGCATGTCCAGCAGTCACTTAAATGCCCCTAACAACTCTGCTTCCACCACCATCGCTGCCAATGTATTTCGTGCATTCACAACTCTCTGCATAAAGAACCTACCTCTGATGTCTCCTCTATACCTTCCTCCTAACACCTTAAAACTATGACCCCTCGTGGCAGTCAATCCTGCCCTGGGGAAAAGTCTCTGGCTATCAACTCTATCCATGCCTCTCATTACCTTGATTTGGAAATGCCGGTGTTGGACTGGGTGACAATCACCTGATGAAGGAGCGTCGCTCCAAAAGCTAGTGTGCTTCCAATTAAACCTGTTGGACTATAACCTGGTGTTGTGTGATTTTTAATCTCATTACCTTGTACAACTCGATCAGGTCATCTGTCTTTCTCCTTCTCTCCAGAGAAAAAAAGTCTAAGCTTAGTCAATCTCTCTTTGTAACACAAACCAGTCCAGGCAGTATCCTGGTAAATTAGATTAGATTAGATTACTTACAGTGTGGAAACAGGCCCTTCGGCCCAACAAGTCCACACTGACCCGCCAAAGCGCACCCACCCAGACCCACTCCCCTACACCTAACACCACAGGCAATTTAGCGTGGCCAATTCACCTAACCTGCACATTTTTGGACTGTGGGAGGAAACTGGAGCACCCGGAGGAAACCCACGCAGACACGGGGAGAATGTGCAAACTCCAGACAGTCAGTCACCTGAGGCGGGAATTGAACCCAGGTCTCTGGCGCTGTGAGGCAGCAGTGCTAACCACTGTGCCACCGTGCCGCCCTTTGCATCCTCTTCTTTGCACAGGATCTTCTTTGCACCCTCTCCAAAGCCTCCACATCTTCCCTATAATACAGCGACTGGAACTTCATGCCTTGCTGAATTCCATGCACACCACGTCCACTGCTCAACCTTCGTCAATCTGTCTCATCACCTCCTCAAAGTACTCAATAAGATTTGTGAGGCATGACTTGCCCCTCACAAATCCAAGCTGACTGCTTTTAATCAATAGTTGTAAATCCTATCCCTCAGAATTCTTTCCAAAACCTTGCTGTAGACGTGAGAGTGACTGGACCATAATTGCCAAGGATTTCCTTATTACCCTTCTTGAAGAGAGGAACAACATTCACCTCCCTCCAATCCTCCGGTATGACTCCCGTGGAGAGTGAGGAAGTGAGTGATATTCGCCAGCGGCTTAGTAATCTCATTTCTCGCTTCCCAGAGCAACCTAGGATAAATCTGGTCTGGCCCTGGGGATTTATCAATCTTAATGTATAGGGTGTAGATTTGCTCGCTGAGCTGTAGGTTTGATATCCAAACGTTTCATTACCTAGCTAGGTAACATCATCAGTGGCGACCTCCAAGTGAAGCAAAGCTGTTGTCTCCTGCTTTCTATTTATATGTTTGTCCTGGATGGGGTTCCTGGGGTTTGTGGTGATGTCATTTCCTGTTCATTTTCTGAGGGGTTGACAGACGGCATCTAGATCTATGTGTTTGTTTATGGCGTTGTGGTTGGATTGCCAGGCCTCTAGGAATACTCTGGCATGTCTTTGCTTAGCCTGTCCCAGGATAGATGTGTTGTCCCAGTCGAAATGGTGGTTTTTTTCATCCGTGTGTAGGGCTGAGGGAGAGGGGGTCGTGTCTTTTTGTGGCTAGCTGGTGTTCATGTATCCTGGTGGCTAACTTTCTTCCTGTTTGTCCTACGTAGTGTTTGTGGCAGTCCTTGCATGGAATTTTATAGATGACTTTGGTTTTGTCCATGGGTTGTACCCAGTACAACTCATTTAGTGTTTCCCCTACCTGCTCAGATTCCACACTCAAGTTCCTTATGCTTTCCTTGACTGGCCCTACCTTTTCCCTGAATCATTCTCTTATTCCTCATGTATGAGAAAAAACTTTCCAATTGCCAGTTTACCCTGTCCAGATTTAGACCACAAGAAATAGGTATAACAGTAAGTCAGTTGGCCCCTCTGTTCTGCCGTTCAATAGGATCATGGTTGATCTGACATTCCCCATGCCTGCATTCTCCTCATAACCCTTGATTTCCTTACTAATGAAGAAACTAACTATCTCTGCCTAAAATATACACAAGGGCTCTGCCTTCCCCAAGAAGTTCCAAAGACTCTCAATCCTCTGAGAAAAGAAATTCCACCTCATTTCAGTCTTAAATTGGCAACCCTTTATGCCCTCTGGTCCTAGATTTTCCTATGAGGGGAAGCATCCCCTCAGCATTTACTGTAAAGGGACTTAAGAATCCTGTATGTTTTGATGGTTCCAATCACAGTGGAATTAAATAGCTAAAATCATGGAGACTGGACTTTATGTGGATTAACTTGAAGCTTGTCATTGTAGGTGATAAACTAGCTTTCCAGTTAAACATTTTGACCCAAGTGTCAAAGCTCTCCAGCGCATGTAGCAATATTTACCCACCCCGACAATTTTAAACCTTCTATTCCACCCCTCCCAATAATGATAGATACCACTGCCCTCAACAGACAATGTTCACTTCCCCAAACGATGAATAATGCTCACCTACTTCTGCACAGCTAGATGGTGAAACCAATGTTTTCACAGCAAAAAGATGATTCATTTTTGCACACAAGTGTACATCTAAAAAGAAGCACAATAAACATGTGCAGATATTCACGAGAAAGATAGCTGAAGATTCTGATCAATCACTATGTGAGTTGTGTGTTGCAGTGATATTGTCAAAACCTTTACTCCAGAAGGTCTAAGTTAGAGTCCCACCTGACCCAGATATTGTCACAACATGCGACAAGAGAAGGGGCCATGCAAAACTGATCTTAGGAAACGGAGTCAGTAATTGGTAAATGTATCAATGAGGGAGCATTTTGGTGCCAATGACCTTAATTCAGTAAGATTTAAGATAATCACGGATAAGGACAAATATGGTCCAGAATTCAAGGCTCTGAATTGAAAGAAGGCCAATTTTAATATTATAAGCCAGGATTTAGCCAAAGTGAATGCTTGCCTTCATCAGTCAGGGCACTGCGTTTAAAAGTTGGCAAGTCATGTTGCAGCTATTTAAATCTTTTGAGTATCGTGTGCAGTTCTAGTTGCCATACTATAGGAAGGGTGTGGTGACTTTGGAGAGGGTGCAAAGGATGTTGCCTGTATTGAAGTGTGTCATGTTGGACAAAATTGTTTCTGCACAAGCATCAGAGACTGAGAGGCCACCTGATAGAAGTATATAAAATTATGAGGAGCATGAATATGGTGGATAATTGGAGTTACATTAACTGGTTGAAAATGTCAAATACTATGGGCGCAGGTTTAAGGTGATGGGGAAACGATTAAAGATGATGTGCCTGGAAAGTTTTTTGGGGTAGGTACCTGGAATGCACTGCCAGGGAGGTGGTAGAAGCAGATACAATAGCAACATTTTGGAAGCATCGAGACAGACACATGGACAGGCTGGGATACAGATCATGTACACCTGGATGGGATTAATTTAGAATGGCATCATCATCAGTCCAGACACAGTGTGCTGAAGGGCATGTTCCTGTGCTGTACTGTTCAATGTGTTAACACACATCAACCATCAGACCCAAAGGTCCTTAGCAATTCAACAACAGGTTTACTACAATAACGTAGTAAAAACAATGCCTGCGGATGCTGGAAACCAGATTTTGGATGAGTGGTGCTGAAAGAGCACAGCAGTTCAGGCAGCATCCAAGGAGCTTCGAAATCCTGATGAAGGGCTTTTGCCCGAAACGTCAATTTCGAAGCTCCTTGGATGCTGCCTGAACTGCTGTGCTCTTCCAGCACCACTAATCCAGAATTTACTACAATAACCCCTACAGAGCAACTACAAATGACATAAAAACTGTCAGACAACATAACCAAGATGGACAGGCAATAACAACATGCACACTTACATTAAGAGACAAATATGATTTAAGGACTGTATCTACAAAGCATATGCAGAAATCGATGAAAGTAATGTCTGTTGAAGTGTGAGAAAAATAATTATATTTAATTAACTTTGGGAACTAAAACCATAAAAGGCATTCTTTTCTTGTTTTGCGTCATCAGGCAGGTTTGGATTCAAATAAATAATGTACAAAGGTCAGTCCAAGTGTTCTGTAGCCATATGACCTCTACCACGGGGCACGCACACTGTAGACAGACATCTTAAGTTATATTTCAATAAAGTCCTCATGTTGAGCACACTATTGTGTTGTACACTTGAAACATCATCCATCCCTGCTGTCAAGTAGCGTTCATTTCTTTCTCATCTGTCCCAACCTTCTGAAATCACGATTTGGAGATGCCGGTGTTGGACTGGGGTGTACAAAGTTAAAAATCACATAACACCAGGTTATAGTCCAACAGGTTTAACTGGAAGCACTAGCTTTCAGAACGTTTTTCTTTTCCTTTTTCTTTTTAAATCTGGACAGTTTGGAGCAATTTTATATTAAAAATAAAGGGAGTTGAAAGTTACAAAGACATGAACTTTGGCTTGTTGAGCCTTCTCTGCCATTTCAGAACATTATGAAATACTGGATTGCGATTAAAATTCACACTCACACCTACCCCTGATAATCGTTCACCCCATTCATACCAGGTATTTATCCACAAATACAAAAACAAGGTACTGCAAATTCTGGAAACGTTAAGTAAAGCCAGGAGGTGCTGGAGTAACCTATTAGGTCTCAGAGTACTTGTGGAGAGAGCAAGACAGAGAAAAACAAACAACATATCTACCTCCTCCTTAAAAATACTCTGCTTTCACTGATTTTTCAGAAGGGGGTTCCAAAGACTGTCAACTCTCTGAAAAAAACTGCTTCATCTCTCTTTTAAATAGTGACCCCCTTATTTTTAAACAGGGATCCCCGATTTTAAATCCTCCCATAACAGAAAATATCTGTCTCTGTCTAAGTTATGAAGACTCCTCGAGTTCTTATATATTTCAATGAAGTCACCACCTACTCTTTGAAACTCCAAAGGACACAAACCTCACTTGCCCAATAAAACCTCAGAAGAGGATCCACCCATTTCAGGCATTAGTCTAGTAAACTTTCTCTGAACTCCTTTCAATGCATTTACATACAGCCTTAAATGTCTCTGATTGTGTTTTCAGGATCCTTGTGGCAGAGGGGGAGTAGCCCCAAGTCGTGGTTGACATAGGCACTAACGACATCGGTAGGAAGAGAGATCGGGATTTAAGGCAGAAATTCAGAGAGATAGGGTGGCAACTCAGAGCTATGACAAATAGAGTTGTTATCTCTGGTTTGTTGCCCATGCCACATGCTAGCAAGGAGAGGAATAGGGAGAGAGAGGAGTTGAACACATGGTTGCAGGTATAGTGCAGGAGGAAGGGTTTTGGATTCCTGGATAATTGCTCTTTCCAGGGTAAGTGGGACCTCTATAAACTGAACCAGAGGGGTATCAATATCCTGGGAGGAACGTTTGCTAATGCTCATCAGGTGGGTTTAAACTAATTCAGCAGGGGGATGGGAACCCAAAATGTAGTTTGAGTATACAGGAGGTTGAGAGTAGGGAGGTCAGAAATAAGGTTGCAGGGTCACAAGAGGGTGTCTGCGAGCACAGAGTTGGTTTGAAGTGTCTCTATTTCAACGCCAGGAGCATCCGGAATAAGATGGGTGAACTTGCAGCATGGGTCAGCATGAGGATTTCGATGTTGTGGCCATTTCGAATACATGGATAGAGCAGGGACAGGAATGTCTGCTGCAGCTTCCAGGGTTTAGATGCTTCAGTGAGAACATAAAATGGTAAGGGGGGGGAGGGGAGGTGACATTGTTAGTCAAGGACAGTGTTACAGTTGGACAAAAGACATTTGAGGACTCGTCAACTGAGGTATTATGAGCTGAGATTAGTGACAAGAAAGGATAGGTAACCCTGGTGGAATTTTATATTGGCCTCCGAATAGTTCCAGAGATGTTGGGAAGTACAGAATGGGAGCAATTGTTCCACAGAAAGGGCACAGCAGACACGTGGAGACTATTTAAGGAGCAGTAGATGTGAGTGATGCACAAATTTGTTCCTCTGAGACAGGTAAGAAGGGGTAAGATTAAGGATGACGAGAACAGAGGAACTTCTTGTCAAAAGGAAGAAGGAGCTTACTTAAGATGGAGGAAGTAAGGAGTTAGCATAGTTTTAGAGGATTACAGGCTTGCTTGAAAGGAGCCTCAGGCGACTGACTGTGTGGAGTTTGCACATTCTCCCTGTATCTGTGTGGGTTTCCTCCGGGTGCTCCGGTTTCCTCCCACAGTCCAAAGGTGTGCAGGTTAGGTGAATTGGCCATGCTAAATTGCCCGTAGTGTTAGATGAAGGGGTAAATGTAGGGGAGTGGGTATGGGTGGGTTGCGCTTCGGTGGGTCGGTGTGGACTTGTTGGGGCGAAGGGCCTGTTTCCACACTGTCAGTAATCTAATCTAATCTAAATGGACTGAGGACAGCCAGGAGGGGGCACGATAAAGGCTTGGCAAGAAGGATTAGGGAGAACCCAAAAGCATTTTATTCATACGTGAGGAATAAGAGAATGATCAGGGAGAAGGTAGGGCCGATCAGGGATAGCGGAGGGAATGTGTGTGTGGAGTCTGAGCAGATAGTGGAAGCCCAAAATGAGTTTTTTGCTTTGGTTTTCACCAAGCTGAGGGACCTTGTTGTAAATGAAAACTTTGAGGAGCTGGGATACAGTCTTGACCAGATCAAGATTGATGAAGATGATGTGCTGGAAATTTTGGAAAACATTAAGATTGATAAGTCCCCAGGGCCAGAGCAGATTTATCCGAGGCTGTTCCCGGAAGCGAGAAAGGAGGTTGCTAAGCCACTGGAGAGGATATTTGCCTCCTCACTCTCCATGGGAGTCGTATCGGAGAACTGGAAGGAGGCGAATGTTGTTCCTCTTTTCAAGAAGGGTAATAGGGAAATCCCTGGCAATTACAGACCAGTCAGTCTCACGTCTGTGGTCAGCAAGGTTTTGCAAAGAATTCTGAAGGAAAGGATTTATGACTATTTGGAAAAGCATAGTGTGATTAAAGACAGTCAGCATGGCTTTGTGAGGGACAGGTCATGTCTCACAAATCTTACTGAGTTCTGTGAGGAGGTGTCAAGACAGGTTGACAACGGTCGAGCAGTGGGTGTGGTGTATGTGGACTTCATCAAGGCATTTGATAAGGTTTTCCATGGTAGGCTCATTCATAAAGTGAGGAAGTATGGGATACAGGGAGCTTTGGCGATCTGGATTCAGAATTGGCTGGCTGACAGAAGGCAGAGAGTGGTTGTAGATGGAAAGTATTCTGCCTGGAGGTCAGTGTTGAGCGGGGTCCCGCAGGGCTCTGTTCTTGGGCCCCTGCTCTTTGAAGGTTTTATAAATGACTTGGATGAGGAGGTTGAGGGTTGATTAAATTTGTAGATGACACAGAGGTTGGAGGTGTCGTTGATAGTATTGAGGGCTACTGCAGGCTGCAGCGCGACATAGACAGGCTGCAGAGCTGGGCTGAGAAATGGCAGATGGAGTTCAACCTGGATAAATGCGAAGTGATGCATTTTGGAAGGTCAAACCCGAATGCTAAATATAAAATTAAAGACAGGATTCTTGGCAGTATGGAGGAACAGAGGGGTCTGGGTGTGCAAGTAAATAGATCCCTCAAAGTTGCCACCCAGTGGATAGGGTTGTTAAGAAAGCTTTTGGTTTTGGCTTTCATTAACAGGGGGATCGAGTTTAAGAGCCACAAGGTTTTGCTACAGCGCTACAAGTCCCTAGTGAGACCGCATTTGGAATATTGTGTCCAGTTCTGGTCACCCTACTATAAGAAAGATACAGAGGCTTTGGAGAGGGTGCAAAGAAGGTTTACCAAGTTTTCTCTCTGTAGAGAAGGAGGAAGGGAAGAGACCTGATCGAGGTGTACAAGATAATAAGAGGAATAGATAGAGTCAATAGCCAGTGACTTTTCTCCAGGGCAGGATTGATTGGTACGAGGACTCATAGATTGAAGATATTAGGAGGAAGGTATAAGGGAAACATCAGAGGTAGGTTGCCAGCTGTGGTGGTGGAAGCAGAGTCATTGGGGACATTTAAGCGACAGTTGGACATGCACATGGATAGCAGTGAGTTGAGGGATGTGCAGGTTAAGTTACTATATTTTACATCAGGATTAACCTTGGCACAACATTGTGGGCCAAAGGGCCTGTTCTGTGCTGTGCTTTTCTATGTTCTATGTAGAGGAAAGGATAGCAAAGGTAATTGTGGATAGGAGCAAGAATAACAGGGGTAGTTGTTAGGGGGGGACCTTCAATGACCCAAATATCAACTGGAATACTATAGTTCAAGTAGTTTAGATGGGTCAGTTTTTGTCCAATGTGTGCAGTCGGGTTCCTGACACAGTATGTAGACAGTCCAACAAGAGATGAGGCTACATTGGATTTGGTACTGGGTAATGTGCCCTGCCAGGTGTTAGATTTGGAGGTAGGTGAGCAATTTGCTGATAGTGACACAATTCAGTTATGTTTACTCTAGCGATGGAAAGGGATATGTATACACCGGAGGGCAAGAGCTACAGCTGGGGGAAAGGCAATTATGATGCAATTAGACAAGATTTAGGATGCATAGGATGGGGAAGGAAACTGCAGGGAATGGGCACAATAGAAATGTGGAGCTTATTCAAAGAACAGCTACTGCATGTCCTTGATAAGTACGTACCTGTCAGGCAGGGAGGACGTGGTTGAGCTCAGGAGCCTTGGTTTATGAAAGAAGTTGAATCCCTTGTCAAGAGGAAGAAGGTGGCTTATGTTAGGATGAAATGTGAAGACACAGTTAGGGCGCTTGAGAGTTACAAGTTAACCAGGAAAGACCTAAAGAGAGGGCTAAGAAGAGTCAGGGGGGACATGATAAGTCGCTGGCAGCTCAGATCAAGGAAAACCCTAAAGCTTTCTATAGGTACGTCAGGGATAAAAGAATGACTGGAGTAAGATTAGGGCCAATCCAGGACAGTTGTGGGAGGCTGTGCTGGAGTTAGAGGAGATAGGGGAAGTGCTAAATGCATACTTTTCATCAGTATTCACAATAGAAAAAGACAATGTTGTCGAGGAGAATGCTGAGATACAGGCTGCTAGACTAGATGTGATTGAGGTTCACAAGGAGGAGGTGTTACCAGTTCTGGAAAGTGTAAAAACAGGTAAGTCCCCTGGGCCGGATGGGATTCCTAGGATTCCCTGGGAAGCCAGGGAGGAGATTGCCAAGCCTTTGGCTTTGATCTTTATGCCGTCATTGTCTTCAGGAATAGTGCCAGAAGACTGGAGGATAGCAAATGTTGTCCCCATGTTCAAGAAAGGGAGTACAGACAACTCTGGTAATTACTTCAGTTATAGGTAAAGTGTTGGAAAAAGTTATAAGAGATAGGAGTTATGATCATCTCATTTGGAATAAGTTGATTAGGGATAGTCAACACAATTTTGTGAAGGGTAGGTCATGCCTCACAAACCTTATTGAGTTCTTTGAGAAGGTGACCAAACAGGTGAATGAGGGTAAAGCCGTTGATGTGGCGTATATGGATTTCAGTAAGCTGTTTGATAAGATTCCCAATGGTCCCCATTGCACAAAAAATGGAGGCATGGGATTGAGGGTGATTTAGTGGTTTGGATCAGAAATGGGCTCACTAAAAGAAGACACAGGGTGGTGATTGATGGGAAATGTTCATCCTGGAGTTCAGTTACTAGTGGTGTACTAAAAGAATCTGTTTTTGGGGCCGCTGCTGTTTGTCATTTTTATAAATGATGTGGGTGAGGGCATAGAAGGATGTGTTAGTAAATTTGCGGAAGACACTAAGGTTGGTACAATTGTGGATAGTGCTGAAGGATGTTGAAGGTTACAGAGGGACATAGATAGGCTGCAGAGCTGGGATGCGAGTTGGCAAATGGAGTTTAACGCAGAAGAGTGTGTAGTGATTCATTTTGGAAGGAGTAACAGGAATGCAGAGTACTGGGCTAATGGTAAGATTACAGGTAGTGTAGGTGAGCAGAGAGATCTCGGTGTCCATGTACATAGATCCCTGAATGTTGCCACCCAGGTTGGTAGGGGTGTTAAGAAGGCATACGGTGAGTTAGCTTTTACCAGTAGAGGGATTGAGTATCAGAACCATGAGGTCATGCTGCAGCTGTACAAACTCTGGTGCGGCCACACTTGGAGTGTTGCGTACAGTTCTGGTCACCACATTATAGGAAGATGTGGAAGCATTGGAAAGGGTTCAGAGAAGATTTACTAGGATGTTGCCTGGTATGGAGGGAAGGTCTTACAAGGAAAGGTTGAGGAAGTTGAGGCTGTTTTCGTTAGAAAGAAGGTTGACAGGTGACTTAGTTGAGATATATACGATATTCAGAGGGTTAGATAGGGTGGACAGTGAAAGTCTTTTTCCTCAGATGGTGATGGCTAGCATGAGGGGACATAGTTTCAAATTGAGTGATGATAGATATAGGACAGATGTCAGAGGTAGTTTTTCTTAACTCAGAAAGCAGTAGGGACATGGAACACACTGCCTGCAACAATAGTTGACTCGCCAACTTTACAGGCATTTAAATGGTCATTGGGTAGGCATATGGATGAGAATGGAATTGTGTAGGTTAGATGGGCTACAAATTGGTTTCACAGGGTGGTGCAACATCCAGGGCCGAAGGGCCAGTGCTGTGCTGTAATGTTCTATGTTAAACACTGAGACCTACATTGTGCACATTACTCCAGAGAAGGTCTCACCGCTGCCCTGTATAACTGAAGAATAATATCCCAATGTTGTTTTCAATTCCCCACAGGGAAATGATAACGTTCATGAGCTTTCACAATTACTTGCTGTATCTACACACTAGATTTTTTCAATTAATCCATAAAGACACCCACATCTCTCTCTACTGTAAAGCTTCAAATTCTGTCCATTTAAATAGTATGCTTTTTTTTCATTTTCCCTGCCAAAATGGACACATTCATATTTTCCCACATTATGCTCCATTTGTTATTTGCCAACTCAGAACTTATTTATATCTTTTTGTAGCTTCTTATGTTCTCTTCACAAATTACTTTCCATCCAATCATTAAGTCATCAACAGACTTGGCAACTATATCTTTCATCGCTTCATCCAATGTTTTTGAGGAAATTGAAAACAGTTGAGTTACAGTACTGATTCCCTGTGACATTTTCCAACTGAGAAAAGGCATATTCATACCTACTCTCAGCTTGTTAACCAACTGCCCATCTACCCATAACCATCTACCCATAACCATGTGATGCCTTCTCCGAAAACCACAAGCCCTTATTTTCTGCAATTAACTTCCATCAGCACTTTATTGAAAGGTTTCTTGAAATCTGAGTACAGTATGTCTACAGGTTCCCCTTTATCCACAATACATGTTACGATCTCAAAGAACTCCAATATGTTGGTTAAACATTAATTCCCTTCCACAAAACCATGTTCATTTTGTCTGATTATTTAGATTTAGATTTAGATTACTTACAGTCTGGAAACACGCCCTTCGGCCCAACAAGTCCACACCGCCCCGCCGAAGTGCAACCCACCCATACCCCTACATTTACTCCTTACCTAACACTACGGGTAATTTAGCATGGCCAATTTACCTGACCTGCACATTTTTGGACTGTGGGAGGAAACCGGAGCACCCGGAGGAAACCCACGCAGACACGGGGAGAATGTGCAAACTCCAAACAGTCAGTCGCCTGAGGCGGGAATTGAACCCGGGTCTACTGGCGCTGTGAGGCAGCAGTGCATTTGATCTTCATGGAATCACAGAATTGGTATGGCCCAGGAGTAGGCCATTCAGACTACTGAGTTTGCAGTGGCTCTCTGAGCATTTTCATTTGGTTCACATCTCCTGCCTTTTCCCTATAACCCTGAAAATTGTTTCTATTGTAAAAAAAATCATCTCATGCCTTCTTGAAGGACTCAATTCAACCCACCTGTACCAGGTTTACAAATAATACAATTCAGGCCCTAATTTGCTGTGTGAAAATGCCTAATTGGCATCTACTCATTTAGCAAAACATAAAATTTGTGCCCTCTGATTCTTAATCCTTTTATGTGCAGGAACAATTTCTCACCATCTACTCTGCCTGGACCCTTCATTATTTTTAAATCTTAGTTTTCTTCTTTCCACAGATTGCAGTCCCAGCTTCTCCATTTTATCAAAGTGTCTCATCTCTACAGACATTTATCCTCATAACTGAAGTGTGTCATCCTTAGAGACATTTGTGTAAACCTCTTCTGCACTCTCTCACGTGCTCACATTCTTTCAAAAATGAGGCATCCAGTAATGTACCCAATGTCCAGCTGAGGTCTGCAGTACCTCCGTGCTTTTGTACTCTGTAGCCCTATTATTGAAGCCTTGACTATTGAGCATTTTAATAACTGCTCTCTACCTGCCTGACACCATTAATGATTTATTCGGGATTTTCTCTGCACCTACTCACGCTCCAGATGAGTACCCTTTAGCTTATTCTCTTTTGCCTTTTTTTGTATTATCTCACAGTTCTTCATTTGCCACTTACTTGCCCCCTCCTTCCACCACACACACACACACACACACACACCAAGAAATCATTATTTATATCAGAAAAGTCAGGGTCCCAGTACTAACCCCTGAATAACTTTAGTACAAACTTTTCTCCAGCCCAAAAAATACCCATTGACCTTTACTCTGCTTCCTGTCCCTCAGCTAACTGTACTCACATTTCTCCTGTTCCATTTATTGCCTGATCTATAACTTGACTCAGAAATCTATTGAATATCTCAGTATTGAATGCCTTTGGTTGTCCATGTGTGCACAATAGCATTACTCTCACCTACCCAGGCTATTACCTCTACAAGAACTCCAGCAAGGTTATTATATTTTTCATTAACAAATCCATGACTGCTCTGCTGAATTAAATCTTAATTTCCCAGGTGATTATTAATTCTACCCTGACTGATTATGGCTGGATGTTTCCTTACCACTGAAATTAAATTAATTGGTCTGTAATTGCTGGACTTACTTTTACAACCTTTTATTGAACAAGGGCATGACTTTCGTGTGTCGAAAGATATGCGATTTATACATGTTATTGTTTTTAAGAGTTTATATTTTAAACTAAGGCATATGTGTGTCAGTCTACTTTAGTGAAGGAGTTTAAAAATTAACTAGCTTACTCTTTCTGGACCAATGATTTGAAATAAGTATATGTCTCCCAGACTGTTAATGGAACTTTAGTTATTCTGTGGCATTGACAACCATAAAGAGAAAACATTAGCTTAGCAGAAGCAAGAGTGAACAAGTTTTTATTTTAAAAGCTTTGGGAGTGGTTCTACAGTGAATTGAATGGGAACAGAATCAAGTAAAGTCTCTCCTGGAAAAGGATCTTGTTTAGAACAGTTATGGGTACAAGTTACCTGGGAAAGAACTTAGCTTGTGGAATTACCAGACCGGCAATTCTGCAAATTATTAACATGCTGAAGAAGTTGAAGTTCTTAGTTGCGTGAGTGGTCAAGGGAAAATGCCTCACAGCTCTCCAGAACCAGAACTAAGAAAATGCAGATAAGTCAATTTGATAGGGAAGGAATTTCTTTTAAGTTTTGAGAAACTATAAAGTGATTGTGTTGGGGAGTAGATTTTTGTTTTGCCATGTGTTTAGAAATTTTTCAAACTGTTATTTATAGATAGCTCAGTTTGGTTTATTTTATCTCACTTTCTTTTATGTAATAAAACTTATGTTTTTTTTGGTAAAACCATACCGAATGCCTGTAGGTTTCAGTGAAAGAACATCATACTATGTTAAATCTATTGAGTCAGATTTCATTTGGGAATTTGACTTGTCCGAATGTAACATGAACCACGATAATGCAATTCTTCAATTCCCTAGCACCCACCCTGAGGTGAAACTCCCTGTTATCAAATATATAATAATAGCTTTGGACAGTTTTCTCAGGATAGATGTTAATCAAACTGAACTGCTTTCTGTCTCCCTCCCTTTTTGAATAAAGGAGCTCTATTTACTATCTTCCAATTCACCAATTGAGATAGTTTTGGAAAATTCAAACCAATGCATCACAGTCCCACTTGCCTTTTCTTTTAAGAATCTGAAACATAATCCATCAGGTTCTGGGCACTTGTCAGCCAGCAGCTTGAACAACTTATTAGGATCGTTTCCCTGGTGATTGTAATTTTTCTGAATTTCTCTCTCTTCCACTTCCTATATCTGCTTCTGGGATTGATAACAAAACTGCAACATACCTGTTCAAATTCATCTGCCATCATCTTATTTTCCAGTATCAACTAATCCATGCTGGAAATGAGCACTTATAAAAAAGTGCATGTGACTTTCAGGATCATTGTGAGTTTAACCTTTGTGCAATGGGACTGTTTCATCTGCAACAAGTCACATTAACAGGTTGCAGTTTTCTTTGTACTATTGAAAAAGGGAATCTACCATGACTCCACAACAGGAAGGAAACCTATTATCTCTTTCCCCACATACAAACCAAAAGTTTGAGACAGAGTTACCCTCCCCCCTACCCTTTATCTCAGCCCGCATGGCAAACCAGCCTCATTCCTGAAGAAGGGCTTATGCGATTCTCCTGCTTCTCGGATGCTGCCTGGCCTGCTGTGTTTTTCCAGCACCGCATTTTTCAACTCTGGTCTCCAGCATCTGCAGTCCTCACTTTCTCCTTTGAGACAGAGTTAGCCTTCAGTACAACATTTGATATGCAAGGCAATGACAACCTGACATCATTCTGAACAAAAAGGATTGCCACTTAATGATTCAAACACTGTTTTTGTGGCTGCATGCAATGGATCTATTCCTGTTTCTGACAGCAATCACAATTCACTATCTAGTGCCATTTCTGCACTGCCTTATTCTAATTAGGTCATCATATCTCAACTGAGCAAATTTGCAAAATGAGATATTCATTTCAAAGACAGTTCTTGATCCCCATCAATAAATGCTGGGCCAGTTAGAGACACCCATATCCCACAAGTGAACAATAAAAAAGTCATGAAAGCCATTCTATTGCCAAAAATATAATGCACAATTAGCAATTTTAATTAAATACCTTTGTTGCTTGGCTAGGTTGACCCAGAAGTTCCTGACCATCTCTCTAGATTGTGTTCATATGCTGAATAACTTCACTAGACTGAGAGACAAAACTTTACTGCCACTAAAGTACCAAATATTAGCAGAAGAGCAACAATACCAAGAAACATTGCCTAGAAAGCATTCTAAGCCTATTTGACAAAAAGGACATCCCTTCTCTTGTCCATAATATAAACTAGAGCCTTAAAAGTTGCATTGGTAAACCAGAGGATCACCATTTGATAAGTCTTTCAGCAATTCTCTGCTCCCAGCATTTCATGTTGCTTGCAATCACAGTGCACCTTCCATTTAAAATTAACTGGAATCTGACAGAGACTTCATTTTTAAAACCACCATGACCCTTTCCCCCACTAAATCGCAGGTGCTCAGTAAGGAACCCCGGCAGTATCGGCACCATAGAACTATTATTTGAATACACACTTGCAGCCATTATCTATTTTGTGCAAAATATTGTACACTAGATGTAAATACATATAAATTTGGCACACCCATTCCCAAGATATCTGAGTTAATTATGCAGAAAGAGAAGAATGAAAAGTATTTAAATGCCTCAGAAGGGTTGGATGTTTTGCAAATGATTAACTGCTTTAATAAGAACAATTACCCTAAGGAAAATGAAGCACTTCTGGATTTTGGCTTCAAGAAGGTCCTATACAGGCAACAGGGGTTGGTTAGCTCAGTTGGCTGGATAACTGACTTGTGATGCAGATTTATGCCAACAGCAGCTGAGGTTATCCTGTGAAGGACTCTGTCTCTCAACTTCTTCCCTTCACCTGAAGCTTGGTGATTCTCACATTAAATCACCTTCAGAGATTTCTTTCTAACGAGAGTGCAGCCCATCAATTCAGTTGGTGGCCTTTTCCACATGACCATTCAATTAATCAGTTTTCTGTGGTGTTAGATGAAGAAAGAACATTGAATTGACACCAGAGTACAACTCTGTCCTTTTTTTTAAACAATTGCTGTTAGGGGTCCTTTATCATCCACTTGACCAAATGGTCTGGGTGTCGGTTGGGTATCTCATTGAAAGAGGAGAAAGTGAGGACTGCAGATGCTGGAGATCAGAGCTGAAAATGTGTTGCTGGAAAAGTGCAGCAGGTCAGGCAGCATCCAAGGAGCAGGAGAATCAACGTTTTGGGCATGAGCCCTTCGTCAGGAATGAGGAAAGTGTGCCAAGCAGGCTAAGGTAAAAGGTAGGGAGGAGGGACTTGGGGGAGGAGCGTTGGAAATGCGATAGGTGGAAGGAGGTTAAGGTGAGGGTGATAGGCCAGTGGGGGTGGTGGCAGAGAGGTCAGGAAGAAGATGCAGGTTAGGAAGGTGGTGCTGAGTTCGAGGGTTGGGACTGAGACAAGGTGGGGAGAGGGGAAATGAGGATACTGGAGAAATCTGAGTTCATCCCTTGCAGTTGGAGGGTTCCTAGGCGGAAGATGAGGCGCTCTTCCTCCAACCGTCGTGTTGCTATGGTCTGGCAATGGAGGAGTCCAAGGACCTGCATGTCCTTGGTGGAGTAGGAGGGGGAGTTGAAGTGTTGAGCCACAGGGTGGTTGGGTTGGTTGGTCCGGGTGTCCCAGAGGTGTTCTCTGCAAGTAGGCGGCCTGTCTCCCTAGTATAGAGGAGGCCATATCGGGTACAGCGGATGCAGTAAATGATGTTTGTGCAGGTGCAGGTGAATTTGTGGCAGATATGGAAGGATCCCTTGGGGCCTTGGAGAGAAGTAAGGGAGGAGGTGTGGGTGCAACTTTTGCATTTCTTGCGGTTACAGGGGAAGATGCCAGGAGTGGAGGTTGGGTTCGCGGGGGGTGTGGACCTGACGAGAGAATCACAGAGGGAGGGGTCTTTTCGGAACGCTGATAGGGGAGGGGAGGGAAATATATCCCTGGTGGTGGGGTCCGTTTGGAGGTGGCAGAAATGACAACGGATGATATGATGTATATGGAGGTTGGTGAGGACCAGTGGGGTTCTGTCCTGGTGGCAATTGGAGGGGAGGGGCTCAAGGGCGGAGGAGAGGGAAGTGGAGGAGATGCAGTGGAGAGCATCGTTGATCACGTCTGGGGGGAAATTGCGGTCTTTGAAGAAGGAGGCCATCTGGGTTGTACGGTGTTGGAACTGGTCCTCCTGGGAGCAGATGCGGCGGAGACAAAGGAATTGGGAATATGGGATGGCGTTTTTACAGGGGGCAGGGTGGGAGGAAGTGTAGTCTAGGTAGCTGTGGGAGTCAGTCGGTTTATAGTAAATGTCCGTGTTGATTCGGTCGCCCGAGATAGAAATGGAGAGGTCTAGGAAGGGGAGGGAGGAGTTTGAGACGGTCCAGGTAAATTTGAAGTTGGGGTGGAAGGTGTTGGTAAAGTGGATAAACTGTTCAACCTCCTTGTGGGAGCACGAGGCAGTGCCGATACAGTCATCGACATAACGGAGGAAAAGGTGGGGGGTGGTGCCAGTGTAGGTACGGAAGATGGACTGTTCCACATATCCTACGAAGAGGCAGGCATAGCTGGGGCCCATGCGGGTGCCCATGGCTACTCCTTTGGTTTGGAGGAAGTGGGAGGATTGGAAAGGGAAGTTGTTCAGGGTGAGGACCAGTTCAGTCAGTCGAAGGAGGGTGTCAGTGGAAGGGTACTCATTGAAAGGATCACAGCTCTGACAATGCAGCTCTAGAGGCTCAGGAATCCACAAGCTGTAAATATGGAAACTCTCATCAAGCAAGCAGCCACCACTAGCTGTGCTATCTTGAGACCTAACTAAATAGCTTCAGGTTTTGGCTGAAGCAGCACACTTTTCAATGTTGCTTTGGGAAACAGATGTCTGAAAGTTTAAATATTTCACCGCAGGTGGAAGCTGAGGCAGGCCACCCTCACTGAAGTATTTGTGTTGGTGGCTTATGCTCAACAAACATTACCAAGGGATTATTATACAGTGAAAGCAACAGTTCTAGCATATACAACTTGAGGAAAGATCAAGTGTTTCAACAGAAGAAAAATTTACAAGGAAGCACTTAGTTGCTAACAGTAAGGTAAGGATTGATTTCAGTTTTTCCAGATGAAGAGCTTCTAGACTTTGCCTCAAAGAATCAGGTATCTGAATTACTTTTGCACATTTCATAGCTTACGTATGACTACTGATCGTTAATCCACTTTAATATTTAAGGCTAACCTCTAGGTGGCAACGGTGTCAAAGAAATTTTAAATTCAGCAACTGATGTATTGCAATTAATATGGGCAGGGACATCATTATATTCATTTGTTGGATATGGGCATTGCTGGCTGGCTAGCACTTATTGACTATCCCTAGTTGCCCTTGAGAAGGTGGTAATGGGCTATCTTCTTGAACTGGTGCAATTTATATGTTGTAGGTCGTCCCTCAATGTCATTAGGGAGGGAATTCCAAAATTTTGACCCAGCAACACTGAAGAAACGGTGATACTTCCAAGTCAGGAAGGTGTGTGGCTGTGAGGGGACCTTGCAAGTGGTGGTGTTCCATGTACCGGCTGCCCTTATCCTTCTAAATGGCATTGGTCATAGGGGTGGAAAGTGCTGTCTGAGGATCTTTGATGACTTTATGCAGTGCATCTTGTAGATAGTACACACTGCTGTTACTGAGTGTCAGTGGTGTAGAGCGCGCATGCTTGTGGATGCGGTGCCACTCAAACAGGCTGATTTGCCCTGGACGATGTGAAGATTCTTGAGTATTGTTGGAGCATTGCCCACCAGGCAGTGGGGAGTATTCCATCATAATCCTGGCTTTGGGGAGTCAGGAGACGAGTTACTTACTGCAATACTCCCAGCCTCTGCCCTGCTGTACTTACGTGGTGAGTTGTTTAGATTCCCTACAGTGTGGAGACAGGCCATTCGGCCCAACAAGTCCACACCAGCCCTCCAAAGAGTAACCCACCCTGACCCATTCTCCTACATTTACCCCTTCACCTGACACTATGGCAATTTAGCATGGCCAATTCACCTAATCTGCACATTTTTGGACTGTGGGAGGAAACTGGAGCACCCGGAGGAAACCCACGCAGACACGGGGAGAATGTGCAAACTTCACACAGACAGTCGCCCGAGGCTGGAATTGAACTTGGGACTCTGGTGCTGTGATGCAGCAGTGCTAACTACTGAGCCACTGTGCCACCCTGTTGTGATGATGCTGTCCTTTAACAAGGTTATTCTGTCCTTGGATTTATTTTCCAGAGGGGTCATAAATCCAGAGGTGCTGAAATGTCTGAACTAGCTACTTTCAAAATGGCTAACAGCTGCTGCCTTAGTCAACAATCAGAAAAGTCTTTCAGGGTTTTTTTATAACACTTGTACACTGAAAGGGGTGTGGCCAGTTTTCCCAGTTCAGAGTTTTTTCTAGGTTTGGGTTAGTTTTAGCTGGGCACCCAAAGAAACAGCTCCATGCTGACCCTCTCTCTCTGACGTCTCTCTCCTATAAGTACTTTTATTTGAATTTACCTTTTTGCCATGGGGTGCGTTTATGGGATGTTGAAGGAAATCAGAACAGCTCTTTGTTAAATTGCATTTTCATGTTGAGTGAGTTTTCAGATAGTTATGTTATCCTAAGTTCAGTTTTCTATTGTTCATGTGCAAATTATTCTGGTTTGTTTAAAAGTGAGTGGTTTGACCAACACTCCCGGAATATTCACCTGACATCTGCTTAAAACAAATATTAGATTAGATTACTTACAGTGTGGAAACAGGCCCTTCGGCCCAACAGGTCCACACTGACCCACTGAAGTGTAACCCACCCAGACCCATTCCCCTACATTTACCCCTTCACCTAACACTACGGGCAATTTAGCATTGCCAATTTAAGTAACCTGCACATTTTTGGACTGTGGGAAGAATCCGGAACACCTGGAGGAAACCCACGTAGACACGGGGAGAATGTGCAAACTCCACACAGACAGTCACCTGAGGCTCCTTTCAAGCAAGCCTGTAATCCTCTAAGACTATGCTAGATTCTTTACATCCTCCATCTTTCGTAAGCTGCCTTCTTCCTTTTGACGAGAAGTTCCTCTGTTCTCGTCATCCTTAATCTTACCCAGGAACGGAACCCAGGTCTCTGGTGTTGTGAGGCAGCAGTGCTAACCACTGTGCCACCCATGGTGTTCTGGGCTACCTTCTCAAAATTTTTTTTGGGGGGGCGTGGGGAGGTGCCTGGCCTGGTCCATAACAAATTCCAAATGAGCTTCTGGTCAATGGTAACCCCTCAGGATGTTGACATTGGGAGATTCAGTGATGGTAACACCATTGAATGACATGGGGCAGTGGTCAGATTTTCTCTTATTGGTGTTGGCCATTGCCTGGCACTCGTGTGACACAAATTTTACTTGCCACTTGTCAGCCTAAGCCTGGATATTATCCAGATCTTGTTACGTGTGAACATGGACTGCTTCAATACCTGAGGAGTTGTGAATGATGCTGAACATTGTTCAATCACCAGTGAATATCCCCATTTCTGATAGAGGGAAGGTAATTAATGAAGCAGCTGAAGATGGTTGGTTTAGGACACTACCCTCAGGAACTCCTGCAGAGATGCCCTCAAGCTGAGATGACGGACGTCCAACAACCATGACCGCCTTCCTATGTGCCAGGTATGACTTCAACGGGCGGAGAGTTTGCCCCCTGATGCCCATTGATTCTAGTTTTGCTGGAGTTCCTTGATGCACAGAGTGGCGCAGCAGGAGTGTGCTGGGCCCACAACCCAGAGGTCGATGGATCAAAGCAATCCTCTGCTATCCACTCAATGTCCCCCTTAGCAGCCTTCCCAAATAACGGTGCTCGGTTGTGTCCGTTGCCTTTGGTCTTATGAGGAAAGGCTGAGACACTTGGGTCTGTTCTCATTGGAAAGAAGAAGGTGAAGAGGGGATTTGATAGAGACATACAAGATGATCAGAGGATTAGATAGGGCAGACAGTGAAAGTCTTTTTCCTAGGATGATGACATCAGCTTGTACGAGGGGGCATAACTACAAGTTGAGGGGTGATAGATTTAAGACAGATGTCAGAGGCAGGTTCCTTCCTCAGAGTGTGGTAAGGGTGTGGAATGCCCTACCTGCTAATGTAGTCAACTCAGCCACATTAGGGAGATTTAAACAATCCTTGGATAAGCACTTGGATGATGATGGGATAGTGTAAGGGAATGGGCTTAGTTTAGTTCACAGGTTGGCGCAACATCGAGGGCCGAAAGGCCTGTTCTGCGCTGTATTGTTCTATGTTCTATACTTGCATGTAACAGGTAGAATTGAATAGGACACAAGGTGGTATTATTGGTAATTAATCAGACAAATGGATTAACATACAATATTTTGAAACATGTATCCAAAGTGTATACTTCGGCTGCTTATAATGGAACTTATTATTCCTTTCCAAAATTTCAATAATTGGCTAAGTTAACCATGTCCAGGCACCCGACAGCTTTGTATGGCTGGGACTGATCTTATGCATGTAATTTGTACTGTGCAGGTGTTCTGTGCTCACTGTGTTTGTGGGCAAAAAAACCATCTCTGTGAACCACACTGCATTTTCTATGTTCTATGCCACACTCTGTTGAATGCAACTTTGATGTCAAGGGCTGTCACTCTCACATCACCTCTGGAATTCAGTCTTTTGTCAGCATTTGAAGGCTGCTCAGAGGTCAGGAACTGAATGGTGCTGACAGAACACAAACTCAGCATCACTGGGCAGGTTATTGCTGAGCAGGTGCTGCTTGATAGCACTGTTGATGATACCATCCACCACTTTTGGATGATTGAATGTAAACCAAATGGGGCAGTAATTAGACAGGTTGGATTTGTCCTGCTTTTTGTATTTAGATATACCTGGGCAATTTTCCATATTAACAGAGAGAGGCCAGCACTGTGTCTATACGAGAAGAACTCAGTTAGAGCAATGACAAATTCTGGAGCATGAGTCTTCAGTACTATTGCGGAATGTTGCCAGGGCCCATAGCCTTTGCAGTATCCAGCATCTCCACCATTTCCTGATGACACGTGGAGTGAATCGAATTGGCTGAACACCGATATCAGTAATGCTGGGCTTCCCTTGCCAACATTTAACCTGAAGCAGTGAGACTTCATGGGGTCTGCAGTCAACGTTGAGGTCTCCCAGGGCAACTCCCTCCCTACTGTATACCACTGTGCTGCCACGTCTGCTGGGTCTGTCCTGCCAATGGGACAGGATATATCCAGGGATGGTGATGGTGGTGTCTGGGATGTTGTCTATAAGGTATGATTCCGTAAGTATGACTATGTCAACCAGTTTGCCTGACCATTCCGTGAGATAGCACTAGTCCCCTTTTATTAGTAAAAAGGACTTTACAGGATCAAAAGGGCTGTTTCTGCCATTGTCTTTTCTGGTGTTAGGTCGGTGTGAGGTGGTCTGTTCAGTTTCAATTCTTTGAGAATTCTTGGCAATTGATACAACTGAATTGCTTGCTGGGTCATTTCAGAGGGCAACTGAGAATCAACCAATTGCAGTCAGCCCAAAGTCACATGGAGGCCAGAGCAGGTAAGGATGGCAGATTTCCTTCCCTGAAGAATATTAGCTAACTGGATGGATTTTTCCGACAATTCAAATTTCACCACTTGCCATGGTGAGACTTGAACCCGGGTCACCAAAACATTGGCTGAGTTTCTGGATTAGTAAGTAAGTGATAATACCACTTAGTTAACACTGTTTGTATTCATTTACACTCATACAAATGTACTCTCTGATTTTAAAAAAATCTTAATTACACTTATTAAAAATGTAATAAGTGTCTCTTTTTAAAGTACTAGCCTCTTCATCTGTGACCCAGAATTCACAAGTGATCTTCATGCCAGGTCACTATTGCAACATTTCATTCCATAATGCATCAGTGACAAATTCACATCACAATTTTCTGCAAATATAATTAAAATTTGTTGCAGTGTGCACAGAGAGGGGTTTGGAACAATGTAGTCTATGTATGACATGATATGTTTAATATAGGACCGAAGGATAATTAGGCCCATATTCGCAGTTATAATGATAACAAAATATCAACATTTGCCATCATTAGAACTGCGAAACTGGCAGCAAGATCTGATATCTATATGTGCTTAGTTAAATGCAGAAATCCAGACAACTGCCATGAATCTCTGCTTCCCAACAGGGTGCACTGTTGAAGTTGCAACACTAAAACACTCGAGAGCAGACTATTGCACACTTAAATAATGTTTTACTGCTGACACTACTCCAGAGGAGCCGTGGTTTCATTATAAAGTAATCAAAGCACAGGAAGTTCTTTTGACCCATGATATCCGTGCTCAGTCTTTGTCAAAGTAAGTTGGCTAGTTCCATTTTCCTACCCTTGCCCCTGAACCAGACACGTATTTATCCCTAAGATATTTTCCCTTTTGAAGATCATATTGAACGTATATCCAACAAACTCACAAAAAGTACTTCTGGGTCACAACCACTCACTTCACACAAATGTGTTGCCTCATGACATCATTTTATTATTGACAAGCATTTTAAATCTTTGCTCTCTGATTTACGACTCGGCTGCCAACAGGAACATTTTCTTTCTCCCTATCTTTTCTAGCCCCCTGCACTTATATGTTCGGTACTTGTTGTAAAGTCCTTGTCAAATGCTTTTAAAGAGTTGGCAAAGGAACCTGTCTATGATCCTCCATTTTGTCATCTTAAGATTTGATCTGCTATCGCAACTACAGAATAAAGAAATATGATCACTCCTTTTACCACTGGCTTTTTTTCTGTGATCCTGAAACAAATCTACACTGTAACTCTATATTCCATATTTCCACACAGTTCAAATTAATTATCTGTTTGAAGTATTTAGGATTTTAAATCAGTTTGGAGGTATCATATCATCCAACATTGTCATTAGATTTAACACAAGAGTTCCTACTAGTCAAAATGATTAACTTGATTTTATTTTTAAATGCAGATAATTTTGCTGTATGGAGTTTTAAACTGCACAAAACAACTGAACATCCCACACCTCTGCCCTCAAACTTCACTGTAACAAGGACAGAACCCCTCCTGGTGCTCACCTTCCACCCTACCAACCTTCGCATTAACCACATCATCCGACGACATTTCCACCACCTCCAAACAGACCCCACCACCAGGGATATATTTCCCACCCCACCCCTTTCCGCTTTCCGCAAAGACTGTTCCCTTCGTGACTACCTGGTCAGGTCCATGCCTCCCAACAACCCACCCTCCCATCCTGGCACCCTCCCCTGCCACCGCAGGAATTGCAAAACCTGCGCCCACACCTCCTCCCTCACCTCCATCCAAGGTCCCAAAGGAGCCTTCCACATTCATCAAAGTTTTACCTACACATCCACCAATATCGTTTATTGTATCTGTTACTCCCGATGCGGTGTCCTCTACATTAGGGAGACTGGGCGCCTCCTAGCAGAGCGCTTTAGGGAACATCTCCGGGACACCTGCACCAAATGAACCACACCGCCCCGTGGCCCAACATTTCAACTCCCCCTCCCACTCTGCCGAGGACATGCAGGCCCTGGGCCGCCTCCACCGCTGCTCCCTCACCACCAGACGCCTGGAGGAAGAACACCTCATCTTCCACCTCGGAACACTTCAACCCAAGGGCATCAATGTGGACTTCAACAGTTTCCTCATTTCCCCTCCCTAATCTCACCCCAGCTCCATCCTTCCAGCTCAGTACTGTCCTCATGACCTGTCCTACCTGCCTATCTTCCTTCCCACCTATCCACTCCACCTTCCTCTCTGACCTATCACCTCCATCCCCACCCCCATTCACCTATTGTACTCTTTGCTACCTTCTCCCCAGTTTATCTCTCCACCCTGGAGGCTCCTTGCCTCTATTCCTTATGAAGGGCATTTGCCAAAAACGTCGATTTTCCTTCTCCTCTGATGCTGCCTGATCTGCTGTGCTTTTCCAGCACCACTCTAATCTAGACTCTATTTTCCAGATCTGCAGTCATCACTTTTGCCTACCTGAACTGTGCTAATGTCAAGTCTTCAGGAGAAAGTGAGGACTGCAGATGCTGGAGATCAGAGTCGAGAGTGTGGTGCTGGAAAGACACAGCAGGTCAAGCAGCATCTGAGGAATCCTGATTAAGGGCTTATACCCGAAATCTCGATTCTCCAGCTCCTCGGATGCTGCCTGACCAGCTGTGTCTTTTCAGCACCAGACTCTCGACACTCGTGTCAAGTCTTTAGCAAGTATTCAAAATACTTTGCTTTTTGAAGTTTTCAGTTACGTTAACTGTTTTATTAATTTACATCCTGAAGATGAGTATATTTCGGAGGGATTGTCCAGGGAAACAATACAGGTACAAATTAGAAATAAGAAAGGAATGATCAGCTTTACGGGATTGTAGCATAGATTCCCCCCTCTCCCAATAGTCATGGGGAATTGAGGAGCAAATATGTTAAAAGATCTCAGATATATACAAGAATAATAATAGGATTGTGACTATAGGGGATTTTAATGTTCAAAACTGGGATCGCCATAGTGTTAAAGGCTTGGATGATGAAAGATGAATCAAATATGTTCAAGAAAATTTTCTTGATCAATATATAAATGTATAGAGTAGAGAAGGAGCAAAACCTGAAGTAAAAGGCAAAGCAAGTGACTGAAGTGTTAATAGAGGAATACTTTGGGACTAGTGATCATAATCCAATTAATTTTAAAATAGTTATGAGAAAAGTATAAACCCCTCATAAAAGTTAAAGTTCCTAATTGGAGTCAGGCACATTTTAATGGTATGAGACAAGAACATTCAAAAGTTGATTGAATAGACTATTCACAGTAAAGGGATGACTGAGAAATGGTGGTTTTCAAAAGTATGTTAATGAGAATTCAGAGGCATGACATTCCAGTTAGAGTGAAGAGTAAGGCTGGTAAGAGTAGGGACATTGGATAATTAAAAGTTATTGAGGCTCTAGACACGAATAAGAAAGAATCACATAATCGATATAGACAACGAGGATCAAATTAGTCTCTTGAAGAGTGTAAAGAGTATTGGGGCATTGTTAAGTGAGAAATTAGGAGGACAAAGTGAGGATATGAGATCATTTTGACAGATGATGTTAAGTATAACCCAAGAAGATTCTATAAGTTCATTAACAGCAAAAGAGCAACCACAGAGATAATAAGGCTACTTAAAAAAAATGAACAAAGTCGTCTGTGTGTTGAACCTCAGGAGATGGAAGAGATATTAAATGAATATTTTGAAACAGCATCAGGAACACCAATGCTGGACACAAGGCTGGCTCAAGAAGAGAGACAGGCTACTTTGGGGATGACGTTTGGTGTAAGAACCATGGGTATGGCTCTGCATGGATAAAAGGCATGGTTGACAGGAGGTCAGGTCCAGTGATGCATAAAGTTCTGATATGTGCAACAGGTCTGACCAAGCACGTGGACCATATGAAAGCAAAACATGTACTAACGGTCTGGCAGCAAAACACACCCAGCTTTTTGACAGACTTTCCAACTGTTCTGGAACCCGTGGGCTCTCATCTCCATCAGGCATTGACTAGACCTCAACATCTGAGATGGATATGGTGCCTGCTGTTGCCTCAACATCTTTGATTGGAGGTGCCAGTGTTGGACTGGGTGGACAAGGTCAGAAGTCAGAGAATACCAGGTTCTAGTCCAACAGGTTTATTTGAAATCACAAGCTTGCAGAGCATTGCCCTTCATCAGGTGAAGTCATTTCAATTGATGAAGGGGCAATGCTCCAAAAGATTGTGATTTCAAATAAACCTGTTGCACTATAACCTGGTATCGTCTGACTTCTGACCTTGTCAATACCTTTGCCACCTGAAGAGGAGAATGAATTTCTCCCAAGATGCTCCAGGTGCAAGAGGTAATCTACCGTGTATTACATGTAGCCCGTATTATACACAGAGTTGAAGCAACCTGACCCGATGCTAAAACGTCCCAAGAAGAGCTATATTAAATAAAACACCATTTGTCCTCGGACTCACAGGGGGGAGAGATGTAGTGATTGTAATAAGGTCAGTCAGGTGGATGTCATAGAATATAAGTTCCCTTGAACAATTTAGGTCCAGTGGGACTCCAGTCTCATTTGCTGTTTCAAGTCAACATATCAGCAGCAACTGCAATAGCTTGCCGGCCCTGATCCCAAAGAAAATTTTCATTGTTTGGCCTAAGCTGGACTTTGTCTTCGGGTTTTGCTGTGGGCTGACCCACAGTCCCTCTGTTTAGGATATGTTCTGAGTGAGGCTATGCAATTGCCTTTACTTCAAATGGTATTCCCCAAGCTCAGTTCGACTGGCGAGGGTGTCCACTTGTCAGTACTTTCCAATGACAAAGCCACTTGTAGTGCCTAAAATAGAAATTGCTGGAAAAGCTCAGCAGGTAGGGCAGCATCTGCAGCAGACAGAAATTAGTGTTAACGTTTCAGGTCAAGTGACTCTTCCTCAGAATCCTTTCTCAAAGCTCGTCGTAATGCCTGTTTGAAGTCCAGTTGGACTTCAGCTGGTAGGTGCTTTTGCATGATGATGTCATTAATACCACATACCAACGGTCTCTAGACATCCCATTAAGAGTTAAAGCAAAGTCACGTGCCTCTACCAGTCACCTTAAGCTAGCCAAAAATCTCAATATGGATTCCTCTGGTTCTCAAATTACCGAGTAAAACCAATAGTGCCTCAAAATATGAGGAGGCTTGGGATTGTAAGCTTCTTAGAATAAATCTATCAACCTTTGAAAGGTTTTACTATCTGGTGCCGCAGATAATATACGAAAAAGTTGTGAGTCCCCAAGCTGTCAGGAGAATAACTCGTTGCTTTTCATCTGCCCTGAAAAAAAAATCATATTGTTTCCACATACTGCACCCCAGTCTTTGACAGCAGTGTCAACCAAGTCAAGCTTCCCAAATAATAACAGCATGATACCAGAAATGTTTACCCCAGTTCAAAAATAATTATTGCTAGTAAATTGCTTCAGGCATGTGCTTTTCTCTTATCGCCACTGAAATAACTTCACAGAGGCCAATGTTCAGTCACCAAGTCACCCTTTATTTACACATAGAGAGACCCTGACACTGATCCAGCTTCCTCAAAGCCAGTTCTTAAGAGTGAACAGACCCTCTGACCTCCCTGTTTTCTTTCTTTTATTTTAAGGGCAGTGCTGTGTGATCAGACATCCCTGTTTATATCTGTGAGCCAGGGCTCCCTAATTGGACCAGAATAAAGGAACTCATATTCTACGTGGTCCACCTGTCCGACCTCATTACAATCACTATTTACTTCACATCAGGTTTTACTGTGGAGGAAGAAATTAAGGCTAGAGAACTCGGAGAAAATAAACATTGATGTTTTGAAAATAATTCAATCTCAGAAGAGAAAGTGCTGGAGGTCCTAGAAAACATAGAGGTGGATAAATCTCTGGGACCTGATCAAGTGCATCCCAGGGAGTTATAGGAAGTTAAGGAAGAAATTGTTGATTAGAAATATTTGTGTCATCAATAACCACAGATGAGGTGCCAGAGGACTTGAGGGTGGCTACTGTTGTGCCTTTGTGTGAGAAAGGCAGTAAGGAGAAGCCTGGGAACTATAGACCTGTAAGCCTTCTTTCAGTTGTAGGTAAGTTGTTAGAAGTGATTTGAAAGATAGGATTTACATGCATTTGGAGAGACAAGGACTGATTAGGGACAGTCAGCACGGCTTTGTGTCATCAAAATACAGTCTCACAAACTTGATTGTGCTTTTTGAGGAAGTAACCATAAAGATTAATGAGGGCAGAGTGATCAACGTTATTTACATGGACTTTACTAAAGCCTTTGACAAGGTTCCGCATGGTAGACTAATTAGTAAAGTTAGATCACATGGGATTCAGGGTGAGCTTGCCAATTGGATATAAAATTAGCTTGATGGTGGGAGACAGAGGGTGGTGGTGGAGAGTTGTTTGTTGGACTGGAGGCCTGTGACCAGCGGGGTTCCACAGGGATTGGTACTGGATCCACTTTCATTTGTCATTTATAGAAATTATTTTCATAAGAAAGTAAGAGGCATGGTTAGTACATTTGCAGAGTACACCAAAATGGGTGGGATGGTGGACAGTGAATAAGGTTATCTAAGGTTACAGAGAATACAAAGATTGGTGGAGTTGCAGATAGGGAGGACGATTGTCAGAGGATAGAGCAAGATATAGATCTGGTCCTCACCCTTAACAATTTCTCCTTTGAATCCTCCCACTTCCTCCAGACCAAAGGGGTAGCCATGGGCACACATATGGGCCCCAGCTATGCCGGTCTCTTTGTTGGCTACGTAGAGCAGTTGATCTTCCGTAATTACACCGGCACCACTCCCCACCTCTTCCTCCGCTACATTGATGACTGCATTGGCGCCACCTCGTGCTCCCATGAGGAGGTTGAGCAATTCATCAACTTCACCAACACATTCCACCCTGACCTTAAATTTACCTGGACCATCTCTGACACCTCCCTCCCCTTCCTGGACCTCTCCATCTCCATTAATGATGACCGACTTGACACTGACATTTATACAAACCCACCGACTCCCACAGCTACCTGGATTACACCTCTTCCCACACTACCTCTTGCAAAAATGCCATCCCATAATCCCAATTCCTCCGCCTCCGCTGGATCTGCTCCCAGGAGGACCAGTTCCACTACAGAACACACCAGATGGCCTCCTTCTTTGGAGACCGCAATTTCCCTTCCCACGTGGTTAAAGATGCCCTCCAACGCATCTCGTCTACATCCCGCACCTCCGCCCTCAGACCCCACCCCTCCAACCGTAACAAGGACAGAACGCCCCTGGTGCTCACCTTCCACCCTACCAACCTTCGCATAAACCAAATCATCTGACGACATTTCCGCCACCTCCAAACAGACTCCACCACCAGGGATATATTTCCCTCCCCACCCCTTTCCGCCTTCCACAAAGACCATTACCTCCGTGACTACCTGGTCAGGTCCATGTCCCCCTACAACCCACCCTCCCATCCTGGCACTTTCCCCTGCCACCGCAGGAACTGTAAAACCTGTGCCCACACCTCCTCCCTCACCTCTATCCAAGGCCCTAAAGGAGCCTTCCACATCCATCAAAGTTTTACTTGCACATCCACTAATATCATTGATTGTATCCATTGTTCCCGATGCAGTCTCCTCTACATTGCAGAGCGCTTGAGGGAACATCTCCGGGACACCCGCACCAATCAACCACACCGTCCTGTGGCCCAACATTTCGACTCCCCCTCCCACTCTGCCAAGGACATGGAGGTCCTGGGCCTCCTTCACCGCCACTCCCTCACCACCAGACGCCTGGAGGAAGAACGCCTCATCTTCGGAACACTTCAACCCCAGGGCATCAATGTGGACTTCAACAGTTTCCTCATTTCCCCTTCCCCCACCTCACCCTAGTTCTAAACTTCCAGCTCAGCCATGACTTGTCCCCATGACTTGTCCGGACTTGTCCTACCTGCCTATCCACTCCACCCTCTCCTCCCTGACCTTCATCCCCTCCCCCACTCACCCATTGTACTCTATGCTACTTTCTCCCCACCCCACCCTCCTCTAGCTTATCTCTCCACTCTTCAGGCTCACTGCCTTTATTCCTGATGAAGGGCTTTCGCCCGAAATGTCAATTTCGAAGCTCCTTGGATGCTGCCTGAATTGCTGTGCTCTTCCAGCACCACTAATCCAGAATCTGATTTCCAGCATCTGCAGTCATTGTTTTTACCACCAAGATATAGATCTGTTCGCGGCATGGGCAGAAAAATGGCAGATGGAGTTTGGTCCAGACAAATGTGAGGTGATGCATTTTGGAGGTCAAGTACAGATGGAAATTATACAATGAATAGCAGAACCCTCAGGAGTACTGATATGCAGAGAGATCTGGGTGTGCAGGTCCAGAGCTCACTGAAGGTGACAGCACAGGTAGATAAGGTAACAAAAAAGGCCTACTGCTTGCTTGCCTTCTTTGGAAGGGACATTGAGTAGAAGGGTAGGCAAGTTATGCTGCAGATTTTATAGAATTTTAGTTGGGCCAGGTTTGGAATACTGAATACCATTCTGATCATCACATGACCAGGTGTTGGGGTTAGTGGATGTTGGAATGTGCATGTCAATCGGCTAAAACTATCTGAAAACCTCTTTTGAGATACATGGCACAGGTAAAACCATACTTGGCTCTGTCTGTCTGGACTTGGTTAGGATCTCACTCATAGGTGTATCAGTGACACTGAGCTGAAATATTGACTTGGGACATTAGCATGGTGTCACCCACAGCTACTCCAGCTAGAAAGGACTGGATTCCCTCCCACAGCCAGTCTTCCAACAAAGGGAATCAGCATTTGCATAACTATTGCTTGACCTGGACCAGATCTGGAACTGAAACGTTCCAGATCAGTTGCTGCTGCCTTAAGCCTGGCAATTGTTTCAAAGTAACTGAGAGGGTGGTTGTTTTCTGTAAACATTTCAAAATCTGCACTGAATAGAATGTCTCTGAACTTCTGGGAAACAGCTATCTCAAAGCTAAGTTTGTTTCATAGTAAATATGGATAAACCTAGCCCATCAAGTCTAGTCATGTTTGGACCTCATAAAATTTGAGTTCTCCAAATGGGGCTATTAATCTGGTCTAATCAGGGAGCCCTGGCTGACAGATATAAACAGGAGTGTCAGAGATTCTGTTCATGCTGAGATCGGGCTCTGAGTGTGTTGGATCAATGTCAAGGATTCTCCATATGTAAATAAGGGGTGACTTGGTGACAGGATACCAGCCTCGATGGAGTTATTTCAGTCCTGATCTGAGAAACTCTTCTTTACACTTTGTGTTTATTCTCCATCCTCAAACGTCTTTCTACCCATTTGTCCACTATTTTAATAAATATAAAAATGAACAGAATAATTATGGCACTGAATAATAAACTATCAAAACTATAAATAGCCAAACAATCCATCAATTTTGTGCCAGTATCTTTCTCAACTTGAGCTACTTAATCTAATCCTGTTCTTTGACATGCTGTCGATTTACCTTCTTTTTCAAAGAACACCTAAATTTACAGCAATGTGGGTGTACCTCCAGCAAATAGACTGCTCAAAATAGACAGTTCAAAAGGCAACTAATTGCTCATTTCTCAAGGATAAGTAGGGATGGTCAAAAATGTGGTCCCAGCCAGTGATGCCTCCATCCCATGAATGGATAGAAAAAGAAGAGACTTTTCTTACCAATCGTCTTCGCTCTTCTTCAACAGTATGAAGAAGTTGTGCAAATTCTTTGAAGGACTGTGCTGGAAAAAAAAATACATATTAAGTAAAGTAAGTCACATCTCTCATAACTTTTAATCCACAATTCATGACTGCAATTAATATGTTTGGAAGATGTGCTTAAAATTAGTCTCAGGGCATTTTATAAATGGCCTAACATTATATTGGCAACAACAGCAGAAATTGCTGCAAAAGCTCAGCAGGTCTGGCAGCAACTATGGAGAGAAATCAGAGTTAACATTTCAGGTCCAGTGACCCTTCCTTAGAACAGATGGTAGTTTGGAAAATGCAGGTTTTTTATGCAGAAGATAAGGTGTGGGGAGGGGATAAAGAGTAAATAATAATAATAGGTGGTGAGAGAGCCCACTGAAAGAGAAAAACAGCCAGACAAAGGAGTGGATAACGATTTGAATGTGATGTGGCTGTGGGAATGCGTTTTAGCAAATACCTGGTCAAACACCAGGTGCAACAGCAAAATTAATGTCAATGGACAAGAAAAAATGTGGAACGGAAATCCCAAGAAAGATTCACCAGACCTGAAACATTAACTCACACTTCTCTTTGCAGATGCTGCCAGACCTGCTGAGCTTGGCAATATGATGACGCACTGCTTTCTCCAACTGTTGCAGGTGTAGGTACACCAAAGGGTTCCAGGATTTAGAGTCGATAACAATAGTAATATCTGTCCAAGTCAGGATGGGATGTGCCTTGGAGGGAAGCTAGTATATAGTGATGTGCCTTGTGCACTTGTTCTTTTAGTCAAGAGTGTGCTGCTGGAAAAGCACAGCAAGTCAGGCAGCATCCGAGGAGCAGGAGAATCAACATTTCGGGCATAAGCCCTTCATCAGGAATGGTCTAAATGTCGATTCTCCTGCTCCTTGGATGCTGCCTGACCTGCTGTGTTTTTCCAGCACCACACTCTCGACTCTGATCTCCAACATCTGCTCTGCAGTCCTCATTTTCTCTGTTTTGTTTTTAGTCAGTAGAGGTCTTTGTTTGCAAGGTGCCATGAAGGACACTCAATCACAATGTGCTGAAGCTGAAGAGTGTGACTATATAAGGTGACAATTTGCATGGTTTAGATTGGAAGAGATCAAGCTATGCTTTATATGTGGAAAAGCTATAATTACATCTCAGTAATGGCTACTAAATCAAACGTATTTGCACAATTAGTCTATCTTATAATAATTTCTTGGGGAATGTAGATAGTACATATTTAATTTTTACATTTTTACATTAGAGAGCCTTAATCATAAGTGCCCCATCATCATAATTAAACTATGTAATCCTGCTTATCACAATGTACTTAATTTTAGCCAAATCAATACACTGTTCTAGCTACAAGTAACAATTAAATGAAATTAAATAATTCTACAAATTAAAACTCTCAATCTCTCTGAAATTCCCTTTTACAAATACCCAGAAAGACTTCACTCTTCTTTTCAGAATTATAAATTCAGCCTTACCTGAAACCTCCCTCCCTCTTATTTGCATAAAGTCCTAAACACCACAATTCACCAAGATACTGGTCTTAATTCAGTTTCGGTAAGTCTGTTCTCAATGGAACCCACCCGCTGTCTGCTTAATACTGGTACAAGTACCCCATGTAACTCTTGTAACCATAAGTATGAATCTTTGAACATGCTTGCATTGATGTCAATTTTTGGATGGCTCAGGTAGCCATACAGTTTGGGCTGTGAGCAAGACAGTGAACAGCTAGTCAGACCTAGAGAGAAATCAGCAGATCTGCAGTAGCCATTATCTCTCTCATGTTTCAGCAGAAACCACTTAAAACCTGAAGAAAACCAAGTTATTATTTCTTCAGCAGATGATGCAAGTTGTGAAATTGGATAAGCTAAAGCCTTTTCATAAGTGAACCCACTGCTCTGTGTCTCCCCAAACCACTGGACACATTCAGAAAAGGAAGATAAATCTTCAGATCAGTGAGATCTTGTGAACGAAGTCACGGCAAAGAAGTTGGTGGCAGATGATCTGAACCTGATCGCCACCATCATCGACCACCTGAAGAGCCGTGACCTTTTTGATGAGTTCCCCAGAGACTGCCTGGCTGATGGTGACACCAAGGTGAGAGGGGATGCTCTGATCCACAGAGAAGGTGGGAGAGGATTCCTATGCACCAGAGAAAGAGAGAAAACAAAAGGAAATGCCTCAGGGTCCAGAGACAGAGAGCAGGAGAGGCAGGAAGCGTCTGGGCCAATGAACAAGAGGGAGAAAAGAACACAAGCAGGAGGCCTCTGATTTGTCCAGAGAGAGAGGAGGTGCCTGATCCAAAGAGAGGGCAGGAAGGGATGCCTCTATTCTAAAGACAGCAAGCGAGGATGTCTCTGGTCCAGACAAACAGAGAAAACAAGAAGGGATGCCTTTAATCTAGGGACAGCGAGAGGGAGTGCCTCTGGCCCAGAGACAGGGAGAGCATGAGTGTAAGGCGAGATACCTCTGGTCTAGACAGTGAGAATGTGAGTGGGAGAAAGGCTGCCTCTAGTCCACAGAGAGTGGGCTATGTGGCATGTTACTCATGTAGGGAGAGGCTGCAAAAGAGGTAGGAGGCCTCTAGTCAAGAGAGCAGGGGAGGGGATGTCTCTGCTTCAGAGAGAGGGAGCAAGAAAGGCAGAAGGTCCAGAGAGAGAGAGAGAAAGAGGAGAGCTAGTTCTAGTTAAGAGAGAGAGAGAGAGAGTGGGCAGGAGAGGGTGCATCTGTAGAGAGTGAGAGTGCATGAAAGGGGATGCATCTGGGCAAGAGAGAGAAAATGGGGCAGGGAAATGCTTTACTAGAAGGGGACAGAGAGAGAGATGGAGAAGTTCTCTGCCCCAGAGAGAGGGTGTGTGTGTGTGTGTGTCTGTGTGTGTATAGTTGGAGCACATGTCCAAAGAAAGTTTGTCTGCTTGCCCAAACCAACATAAGTTTCCCCACGCTCCATCCCATTCATATGTTTGTATGATTGGTGCTGACCATAGGCTAAGGTTCTTCATGTGAGCAAAGTTTATTTGGAATGAGCAATGAACAGAGTTGAGAGCAATTACTAATGACCAGCAACTTGAGAGAAAATGATCAAGAATTGAAAATCGCTCATGGACCAATGTACTGAGCAAGATGGTATGAAAGTGGAAATTTAAGTATCTATATTCAGTCACATAGCTTGTGACAGCAAACTGACAACTGTAATGCTATTTGTTTAAACTTCACAGGTTAAGTATAAATAGTTTTGGACTACTGTCAATGACTTGAAATGTACTAATCCAGTCGGGAGTTCAGCTGACACTTACTGTGTATTGAGTGAAATGTGGGAGATGGACGGGTGACCTTTTAGAGGTTTATAAAACATGAGGGGCATAGATAAAGTCAATAGCAAAGGTCTTTTTCCCTCGGGTAGAGGAGCTTAAAACCAGAGGACATATTTTTAAGATTTAAATGTGGGCTAAGGGACAACGGTTTCACACAAAGGGTGGTTTGTATGTGGAGCGAACTGCCAGAGGAAGTGGTCGATGAAGGTACAGTTATAATATTTTAAGGCATCTGGACAAGTATATGAATAGGAAAGGTTTCGAGGGATATGGGCCAAATGCAGACAAATGGGACTAGTTTAGTTTGGGGAAACTTGATTGGCATGGACGAGTTGGACCAAATAGTCTGTACCGTGCTGTATAACTCTATATAAACTGTTTTCCTCATTTTATCTCTGCCCAGTTTTTTTTTCCCTGTTTATGTTTGTCTTTCTGTGTATGTGCAAGGGGGAGTTTCAGAGAGTTTGAAAGTTTTAAACTGCAAACTTATTTAATTTCATTTAATTTTTAACTGCAGCTAGAATCTAATGGCCTGTAGTAAAATCTCATTCCAAGCTTTCCATCAACTTAAATCTGAAAATCTTGGTTGCTTGGGGATAGTGTGTATTTCTTTTAATTTTTGTTACATCTCCGGGAACAGCAGGGCTTGTTTACTTGTGTGTTACCCCAGTGAGTTGTTACAAATCTCCCAAATGGTGCAAATGCTTCAGATCTCTTGAATAGCCATTTTATCAACCCTCATCTTAATATATTTACATACAGAAGAAGGGTCACTGGACGTGAAACATTCACTCTGATTTCTCTCAACAGATGTTGTCAAACCTGTTGAGTTTCTCCAGCAATGTCTACTTTCGTTTCAGATGTCTAACATCTCCATTCCTTTTTTTTGTTGGGTGTTTGCGGAGTCTTGGATAGTTAGGAGGGAAGCTACAAAAGGGCAAGTGTTACACCTTCTGTGATTCCATAGGAAGGTGACATAGTGGAGTGAAGTGGTAGTGTAAGAGAGGAGTGGACTAAGGTGATGCACAAGGAATAGTTTCTACAGAATGCTGACAAAATGTGGGAGAGAAGGTGAACATGTGTTTGAAGAAGGTGGCATCCTGCTAGAGGTGCAGAAACGGAGGAAGATAATTATTTGAATGTGGAGGCTTATTGAGTAGAAAGTGAGGACAAGGGGAATCCAATCACTGTTCTGGGAGGAAGGATAAAGGCAGAAGATTGAGAAATGAGTCTGCCATGGTTGAAGACACTGTCAGTTACAGTGGTCATCAATTGAGGAAAAGGAAGGCATATCAGAAGCGCCCTCTGTCGTATTATCAGAGCAGATGTGACGTGGAGAATAGAATAGAGTCCTTATAGGAAGGAAGTGTAGTCAAGGTAATTGTGAGAATCAGTGGTTTGCCAGATCTAAGACTGCCTATCCCCAGAAATGGAAATTAAAAGTAAAAACATACAAGGGAAGAGTCAGAGATGGACCCAGTAAGGGTGAGGTTAGAAACTGGAAACAAAATTGATTTACAAATTCTGGATGAGAGCAAGAAGCAGCACTGATGCAGCCGTCAAAATAGCAGAAAAAAAAAGAGTTGTGGGAGAGGGCCTCGAGTAGGACTGGAAGAGGGATTGATCTACATGTCTCACAAAACAACAGGCACACCCATGTAACTACTCATAGCTCCACTATTTACTTGATGAAAGTGAGATAAGTTAAAAGAGATATTGTTCATTATAAGAGCAAACTCAGCCTGGAAAAAAAAAGGGCGGTAATGCATTGGAACTGGTCAAGTCGGCTATCAAGGATGAATTGTAGAGCCCTCAGACTATCCTGATGGGAAGAGGGGTGCAGAGCATTTGAATGCCCATGGTGAAGAGGAGACAGCTGGGACCAAGAAACTGGAAATTGAGGAAATGGTATAATACCAGATTTAATAAGGTAAATCTATTTTGTCTACCTCCTTTCTAATAAGCATGTTACAATGGCAGTTTCTAATCCTCTGGGATTTTCCAGAATCTAACATTCTTGGAAGATGAGCACCAATGCATCCACCATCTCTGTTACATCTTTCTTTAAAGTCCTAGGATTCAATCCATCAAATGTAGGAGACATATTAGCCTTTGGCCCCCTTAGTTTCATACATTTTTCTCTAGCCATGATTTGGAGGTGTCGGTGTTGGACTGGGGTATACAAAGTTAAAAATCACACAACATCAGGTTATAATCCAACAGGTTTATTTAGAAGCACTAGCTTTCAGGGCACTGGTCCTTCATCAGGTGGTTGTGGAGTATAAGATCATAAGACACAGAATTTATAGCAAAAGTTCAAAGTGTGATGTAACTGAAATTATATATTGAAAAAGATCTGAATTGTTTGTGAAGTCTCTCATCTTTTAGAATGACTTCAGTTCTTTCATATGTAAATCCCAGAACTTTCTTAAAGTTACATTCTAAAGTGAACTTATCAAAAGGTGCCATGTTGGCCCAAATATAATGCATTGAAGATATGAGGTTCACTATGTGAGACTGGCTGTGCCCCAATGTTCAGACTAATTCTATTTCTAAAAAAGGGATTTACAGAATCTTACATGGATTCATACAGTTTTTTATCAAAATAAAATGTAATTCTGCAAGTACAAACTAACCCCACAAATGTGTGTGTGTGTATAGTGCAATGGGGTCACCTGTAGTGTGACATGAACTCAAGGTCCCGGTTGAGAACCTCCCTATGGGTACCAAACTTGGCTATCAGCCTCTGCTCGGCCACTTTGTGTTGTTGCCTGTCCCAAAGTCCACCTCAGAGGATGGTCAGCTGAAGGTCGAATGTCCCGGACCGCAGAAGTGTTTTCTGATTGGGAGAGAAAACTCCTGTCTATTAACTGTTGTGCGATGTCCATTCATCCATTGCCATAGCCTCTACTCTATCTCCTGAAGAAGGGCTGATGCCCGAAACATCGATTCTCCTGTTCCTTGGATGCTGCCTGACCTGCTGCGCTTTTCCAGCAACACATTTTCAGTTCTACTCTATCTCGCCAATGTACCATATCTCAGAGTATCCTTGCCTGCAATGTATAAGACAGACAACATTGGCCAAGTCACATGAGTACCTGCCATGAACATGGTGGGAGGTGTCCCCATGTGTAATGGTGGTATCCGTGTCAACACACTGATACGTCTTGCAGTGTCTACCGTGGCAACGTTGTATGGTATTGTCCTGAAAGTCGGCAGTTTGCTGAGAACAATGATCTGTTTGAGGTTTGGTGGTTGTTTAAAGGTGAGAAGTGGAGGTGTGAGGAAGGTCTTGGCGAAGTGCTCATCTTCATTGATAATGTGTTGCAGTCTATGAAGAACACAGCGTAGTTTTTCGGCTCCCAGGAAGTACTGGACAACCAAGGGTACCGTGTCAGTTGCAGATCGTGTCTCTCTCCTGAGGAGGTCTTTACAGTTTCACCAGTGAGGTGCTGAGGTGCCCAACCTTGATGGAGATACATGTATCCAAGAATGAGACAGATACTGGAGAGTAGTCCATGGTGAGTTTGATGGTGGGATGAAACTTGTTGGTATCACTGTGTAATTGTTTCAGTGACTCCTTGCCATGGTTCCTGAGGAAGAAAATGCCATCAATGCACCTGGTGTATAGTGTTGCTTGAAAGTCTTGCGTAGTGAAGAAGTCTTATTCAAACCTGTGCATGAAAATGTTGGCATATTGGGGTGCAAATTTGGTCCCCATTGCTGTTCTGTGTGTCTGGATGAAGAACTGAGTGTCAAAGATGAAAACGTTGTGGTCGAGGATGAAGCTCAAAGTTTGGCAGTTGTTGGTACTGAGTACTGAAGCTGTTGCCATGATGCCGTCATTGTGGAGGATGCTGGTGTAGAGTGCTGAAACGTCCATTGTGACCAGGAATGTTCCCAGTTCAAATGGTCCATAGGTGTGGAGTCTCTAAGAAATCTGTCGTGTCACGACAGAAGCTGGGGGTCCCCTGTACAATGTGTTTCAAGGTGCCTTTAGCATAGCCAGAGAAGTTCTCACACAAGGTCACATTGCCTGATATGATGGGACATCCTTGTGTGTTGGCTTTATGTATCTTCGGAAGGCAGTATCCATGTAGATTCTGTAAATCCCCTTTTTAGAAATAGAATCAGTCTGAACATTGGGACACAGCCTCACACAGGGGACCTCACATCTTCAATGCATTATCTGGGCCGATATAGCACTTTATTGTTAAAATTCACTTTAGAATGTAACTTTTAAAAAGTTCTGGGATTTAGATATGAAAGAACTGAAGCCAACATGGTAATTCTAAAAGATGAGAGACTTCACAAACAATCCAGGTCTTTTTCAATATATAATTTCAGTTACATCACACTATGAATGTTTGCCATATATTCTGTGTCTAATGATCTTTAACTCTATAACCACCTGATGAAGGAGCAGCACTCTGAAAGCTAGTGCATCCACATAAACCTGTTGGATTATAACCTGCTGTTGTGTGGCTTTTAACTTTTTCTCGAGCAGTAGTTTGTGTGTATTTCCTCTTCCATCAGCACTCCCTCAAACCCCCAGTCTACTCAACCCCCCTGATTATTTAATATTTTCAGAATGCTAATAATGTCCTCTACTGTGAAGACTGACACAAATATTTATTCGATTCTCCATAATTTCATGGTTCTTCATTATTCTTTCCCCAGCCTTGTACTTCAAGATGCCTATGCTCACTTTAGTATCTCTCTCTCTCTCTTTATACATTTAAAGAAGCTCTATTCATTTTTATATTATTTGATAGTTTGCTTTCATATTTTATATTCTCCCTTTTTTGGCCATCTTTTGTTGACTTTTAAAATTTGTCCTGTCCTTACCGAATTACATTATTTCTTTCTATTTGTTACTATCCTCAGCCAATCAGATGAGCTATAGTCAGTTTCTCTCCATCCTAGAATTCTTATTCCTCACAAGGATGTTTCTTTGCTATGAATTATGACCTATTTGTTATGAGTTATGAACTATTTTTTAAATGGCTGCCATTGTATTTCAATTGACTTTTCCACTTACATCCTTTCTGAGTCCAGACCAGCCAACTTTGCACTGACTCCTTTGCAGTGACCCTTAAAAGTTGAGCATTGTTGTTTCCAACTCAAATTTCTCAATCTCAAACAGAATGCTAAATTCCACCACATTATGGTCATTCTTTCCTGGAGGATCTTTTATTCCGAGATCAATTATTAAAGCTGCCTCAATATAAATCACCAGATCCAAAATCCTCAACATTAATTGGATTCACAAAACCTTTGCCAATTTGATTTTCCCAGTCTATGGAAGATTAACATTGACCATGAATAATATATTGTCTTGTTTACATGTCCTCATTACCTCTGGATTTATTCTCTAATCTACAGAACAGCTACCATTAGGGGTCTTATAACCTGCTCCCACCAGTGACTTCTTCCCCTTGGTAGGTCTTAGCTCCACCCATACGAATTCTACATCATCTGACATAAGATTATTTCCTGTTATCATACTGTTACGAAGATGTGGATGTACCTTTAAGAGAGTGAAGGATTTGGCAAGTACACTGACTGCTGGAGAATTTACAAAGTCACGTGATTCAGAACGAACAGCACTCGCTGAGTTGCTATGGGACAAAAACACCAATTCGAATTCGGCCAATCAGTTTAAATTACACCCTGAAAAATATCAAACTCCAATCCAATTTGAATTGAGTATATTGACAATGTTAAAAGCCAATGACACTATCCGGGGTTTGGGAGTATAAGACTGGGAAAAATTGAACAGTTGAGAACAGAACTGCCAAGCCCAGCATGTAAACAGTTTGCTTGAAAAAAACAGCTCTCTTAAAAAGTACCTTTTCGATCAGTAACCCGTGATGCAGAAATTCCTAAGAAGTAGAAAAGACACAGGAAGATCGAATAGAAGCACAAAAGCTGCCTGATTTTGAGATAAGAAGGGTGGTTTTGTAAATCTTAACTGGGAGTTTTATCGGACTAGTATTACAGAAGGGAAGATAAAAGATAGGTTAGAGGAAATTGTAAATAGTGGTTAGTTAATTATTCTCTGTTATACTTTAAGAAATAAAGTTGTCAATTTTTACTTTAAACAGTCCTTGGCCACTCAAATTTTTGCAGATTACTACATGGAATAAATCTTTTCTGTGTTGCTGGTTTTAGATTTAAGCAGGAGGGTTTACCCCGAGTCGTAACAATACTAACTAGTTACACCATCATCTTTCCCCTCTTGTCTGTACTTGCCAAATGCCACATGTCCCTCAATAAATAATTCTCTGTTTCAATCTCCTTATAACATAATGCCTATAAGATCATACACAGTAACCTCGATTTGTGCTCTTAATTCATTTATATAGTTCTGAACACTATGCACATTTATGTGAAGAACCACTAATTTTGCAAAGAATGTAACTTTATTGAATTTCAATGGAAAGGAGATACACATTATTCTCTCACACCATACTTTCCCACCACAAGCAAGACCCTACACTGCCAGAAGAATCTCATTAAAAAAAAACACAAACTTTAAAAGTAAAACTGAAAAGTGATATCTTTCATTTGCTAGACAAAACTGTATTGAGAAACAAATGTGCAGAATGTCACATCAATGGCATCCACAAGGATGAATTGGAAGAAATCAATCTCAAACAGATTTAATTTGCAGGAAAAGTAACACAATTGTTTTCGTTTATTAGCAGATAGCACAGGATTTGTAGTGCTCAAGGGAATTCTCACAGTAACAAAGAAAAAAGTGAACTGTGAAAGTCAACAAAACATTTTCTCATTACGGAAAGCTCCCTCACAATATTTTACATATCTTACTACAAGCATATATTAACTCTCATGATCAACAACATCTCACTTCTGTTCTTCCTCAACATCTCGAACGGTTCAAACTCAAAACATTACAGATTTCTTGTACAAGATTGCCAAGGAATAAAGAAATTTAGTACTGGGATTATACTACTTGTAACACACAACAGATGTCTGCTCTCAAGAGACATAATCTACTCTTGTTGACCTTAGACATGTTTGTAATCCTGGTTTTCAGAAGAAAAAGTAGTTCAGAAAAAACAGACCACCAAACTTTGAGACACAATAATTTTTGGTGCAAGCAGCAATGTATCGAACACAGATGTTTCTAAACTTAATTAAGAAACCAAAATCTTAGAATGCATAAAGTTGTAAATACACCAAATAACTCTTGTACAGGCAAAGAGTGAGGCTGTTAATATTGCACAAACATGATCTTTATAATCTGCATAATATCAAAATACTCAATTGGGGAAAGAGCGAGATTCAGTTTATAACATGGGCGTAGAAGAGCAGCTAATTTTTTTAAAACTCTTATCACAACAAACTAAATGGAAGTATCTCAGATGCTTGTCCTACAGCAAAATTGAAATCCTACTTAAGACTCTGAACACAAACTATCTCAGGAATGGAGATCATTCATCAAAGCTACAAAGTAAACAATGCATTTGCAGGTTTGATATTTTGATGTTTATTATATAGAGGTCCAGAAAGAGAACTGTTCTGACAGATTTTTTTACCTCAGAACATGCTCTCCCTAATTACATTAAATGGAGGAGTAGGGGAGGGTTCGATTAGCTCCTTGGCGGGACAGCTGGTTTACAATGTAAACTGATGCTGACAGTATGGGTTCAAATTCCTACATCCGCTGAGTTTACCACGAAGGACTCTCCTCGACCTCTCCCCTTGCCTGAGGCGTGGTGATCCTCATGTTAAACCACCACAAGCCCTCCCTCTGTCAAATGAGAGATCAGCCGTATGATCTGTTCAGCCTATGGCAACTTTTTACCCTTGTGTTATCAAATGCAAAGCTGAGCTTTTGAAAACCTGAGTTTTTAAACAGTTTTACTGCTACCACCAAAAGGTTGGTTTTCTACTCTTAATTTTAAACAAAGACCAAATGACACCTCAAAATTCATGAAAGAAAATGATCACTGCTTTGCCTGGTGAAGAAATGATGAGAATAGTGTCCTTCCAATTAAACCTGTTGGACTATAACCTGGTATTGTGTGATTTCTAACTTCATCTTGCTGGAGGCAGAGTTCTTCTAATGTGAAAAAACACACCATCTACTTTATAAAATTGAGAGTTCTGCTAACTCTGAATTTTGAAATGAGTATCACTACATTCTGAAGGGGAGATCAGAGTTCACTCGGCTGTGGAAAGAACTCTTGCTAGATGGAAGGGACGAGAGGTGCACTCCTTTTTTGGATATGTAACACAACTAGTACAAGAAGAACAGGCTGTAGAAATTGGAAGCTATGCACAAATGGAGCACTAAGAGGGACCTGTACAGAAGACTATCCTGAGTAGTTGTCAGGGAGCATTTGTTGCCTTCACCTCAGACAGAGTAGACAGGAAGGAACTCTCTCCCTTGGTGGAAGGATCAATGATAACAGGAGATTGGTGAAATCTTAAATGAATATTTTGAATCAGTATTTCCTGTGGACAAAGACATGGAAGCTAGGGAACATGGGGAAATAAACCGTGATGTCTTGAAAAAAGACTACGTTACCAAAGAGGAAGTGCTTCAGGTCTTAAAATGCATAAAGGCAGCTAAATACCTGGAACATGATCAAGCGTATCCCAGGACATTGTGAGAAGCTAATAACAAATTGCGGGCCCCCGAGCAGAGATATTTGTATCATCAACAGCCATGATGAGTGTTGGAAGGCTGGAGAGTGGCTTATGTGGTGCCATTGTTTAAGAAAGGCTGCAATAAAAAGCCAGGGAACTACAGACTGGTGAGCCTCACATCAATGTTGGGTGAGTTGTTGAAGGGGATTCTGACAGACAAAATCTACATACATTTGGAAAGGCAAGGACTGATTAGAAATAGTCAGCATGGCTTTGTGCATGGGAAATGATGTCTCACAAACTTGATTAAGTTGTTTGAAAAGGTGATCAAGAAGATAGAAGAGTGGTAGACATCATCCAGATGGACTATAGCAGGGCCTTTGACAAGGTATCACATGGTAGACTGGTTAGTAATGTTGGATCACATGGGATCCAGAGAGAGCTAACAAATTGGATACAAAATTGGCTTGACATTAGGAGACAGAGGGTAGTAGAAGATGTTTATTTGTTGTTCAGTTAGTAAGTTTGCAGACGATACCAAGGTTGGTGGTATAGTGGACAGTGGAGAAGGTTACCTAAGAGTACAATGGGATCTTGATCATCTGGGCCAGTGGGCTGAGGAATGGCAGTTGGAGTTTAATTTGAGTAAATATGAGGTGTTGCATTTTGGTAAGGCAAAACATAGTAGACAATTAATGGTTGGGCCTTGGGGAGTGCTGAACAAAGATCCCTAGGGGTGCAGGTTCATTTTTCCTTGAAAGTAACGTCACAAGTAGACAGGGTGGTGAAGGCGGCGATTGGCATGGTTGCCTCATCGGTCAGAGCATTAGGTACAGGATTTGGGTGATCATGGCTGTACAAGACATTGGTAGGACTACATTTGAAGTAATAAGTACAATGCTGGTTACACGGCTGGAGGAAGGATATCATTAAACTGGATAGGGTGCAAAAAGGATTTACAAGGATGCTACCGAGACTGGAGAGTTTGAGTAATAAGGAGATGCTGGGTAGGCTAGGACTTTTTCTCCCCTGAAGCATAGAAAGCTTAGGGGCCACCTTTCAGAGCTTTATAAAATCATGATGGGAGGTGGATAACATGAATAGCCAAGGTCTTTTGCCTCAGGATAGGGGAGTCCAAAACAAGAGGGCTTATGGTTAAAGTGATTAGGTTAGATTAGATTCCCTAGAGTATGGAAACAGGCCCTTCAGCCCAACAAATCCACACTGACCCTCCAAAGATTAACCCAAACAGGACCATTCCCCTACATTTACCCCTGACCAATGCACCTAACACTATGGGACAATTTAGCATGGTCAGTTCACCTGACCTGCACATCTTTGGACTGTGAGAGGAAACCGGAGCACGCCGAGGAAACCCACACAGACACAGGGACAATGCGCAAACTCCACAGATGGCCACCCAAGGTGGGAATCGAACCTAGGTCCCTGGCGCTGTGATGCAGTAGTGCTAACCACTGAGCCACTGTGCCACCCTCATGAAAGGGGAAAAATTTAAAAGGAACCTGAGGGCCCTTTTTTCACACAAAGGGTGGTGCATATATGGAACATTGCCAGAAGTAGGAGTAGAGGTGGGTACAATTATACATTTGGTCAGGTACATGAATAGGAAATGTTTACAGGGATGTGGGCCAAATGCATGCAAATGGAACTAGTACAGTTTAGGTTTGTTTGTGATACCGAATGACACCAATAGCATGCATTCAATTCCTGCACTTGCTCAGGTTACCATGAAGATCCCAACTTTTCAACTTCTCACCTCACCTGAGGTTAAACCACCACCAGTTGTCTCTCTCTAACTAAAAAGCAGCACTTTACCTTACTTAAACAAGGCCTTTAACAAGGCACCGTGTGATAGGTTATTGAGTAATGTTAAATTTCTCAGTATCCAAGGAGAGCAAGCTTACTAGATACAAAATTGGCTTGACGGTAGAAGACAGTGTAGCGGTAGAGGGTTATTTTTCAGACAGGGATCGGTGTTAGGTCAACAGTTCTTCATCATTTATATGAATTATTTGAATGAGAATTTAGGAGGTATAATTAATAAGTTTGTGGATAACACTAGGATTGGTGGTATAGTGAACAGTGAAGAAGGTTATCTGAGAATGTAGTGAGATCTTGATCAACTACGCTAGTGGGCTAAGGAATGGCAGATGGAGTTTAATTTAGATAAATACAAGATTTTGCAGTTTGATAAGGCAAAATAGAGAAGGATTTACACAGTCAGTGGTAGGGATCTGGGGAGTGTTATAGAATAAAGAGACCTTGGGGTACAGGTTCATCGCTCCTTTAGAGTGGAGTCACAGGTAGACAGGGTAGTGAAGGCAGCTTTCAGCATGCTAGCTTTCATCAGTCAGAGCCTTGAGTAGGGGAGTTGGGATGTCTTGTTACAGCTGTACAAGACGTTGTTGGGGCCACATTTGGAGTACAGCATTCAGTTGTGGTTGCCCTACTATAGAAATGATATTATTAAACTAGAAAGAGTGCAGGAAAGATTTGCCAGGATGCTACCTGGACTGGAAGATTTTGATTATAAGGAGAGGTTGGATAGGCTGGGACATTTTTTCACAGGAGCTTAGGTGACTGAGAGGTGACCTTACAGAGGTGTACAAAACCAGGAGAGGTGCAGATAAGGTAGATAGCTGACAGCTTTTCCCCATGACAGGGGAGTCTAAATCTAGATAGTATAAGTTAAAGGTGGGAGGGGAGAGATACAAAGGGTCCAGAAGGGCAATTTTTTCACACAGAGGGCGGTGAGTGTCTGCAATAGGCTGCCAGGCTACAATGCTAGCAAATACAATTTTGTCATTGAAGAAACATTTAGACAGGTACTGGATGGGCTAAGTACAAAGGGATATGGACCAAACGCAAGAAAGGGAACTAGTTTAATTGTGAAAATTGGGCAGCATGGGTGAGTTGTTTCCATGCTGTAGACCTTTATGACTTTATGACTGGAGATAGTTTTAAGGTAAGGGATAGGAGGTTTAGAGGACACATGAAGAAACTTATTTTAACCCAGAGGGTGGTGTGAACCTCCAACTCATTGACTCTAAGGCTGGTAGAGGGAAAAACCCTTGTGACATTTCAAAACCATTTAGATTTACACTTGCAATGCCTCAGCATACAAGACAAAGGTGGCACAATAGGATTCAAATAGAATTAGAATTAGAATCCCTACTGTGTGGAAACAGGCCCTTCGGCCCAACAAGTCCACACCGACCCTCCAAACAGTATCCCATCCAGATCCATTCCCCTACATTTACCCCTGACTCATGCACCTAACTTCCATATCCCTGAATACTATGGGCAATTTAGCTCAGCCAATTCACCTAACCTGCACATCTTTGGATTGTGGGAGGAAACTACAGCACCCGGTGGAAAACCCATGCAGACTTGGGGAGAATGTGCAAACTCCACACAGACAGTTACCCAAGGCTCAAATAGCTATGTGGTTGTTTTGATCAGTACTGACTCAATGGGCTGAATGGCTTCTTTCTATGTTGTAGACCTCTACGACTCTAAGGCCAATGCTTAGACCTCCAGAATGGCTATAAGTCCAAAAGGAGATCTTTTGAACTTTCATGACCATGCTATCACTTGCCAAAATCTCAGGTGGTCTCTCTCCTCCTCATTTCTCAATTTCCCAGATAATTTTTTAAGGTATTCCAACTTCCCTTTTAAAGGTCATAATTGAACCTGTCTTCATCAATCTCTTGAACAGTGCATTCCAGATCCTAATGTGGTTCTTTCGCCATTCAACTTAAATTGATATTGTCTTATTGTCAATGAATGGGAACAGTTCATCATCACTGCCCTGACACTTTATAATTTTGAATTCTTCAAGCTAATAGCATTACAATGTTCTCTTCTTGAAAGGGAACAGCATCAGCTTCACCAATCTGTCTTCCTAACTGAAGTTTCATATAGAAAACCATTCTTGTAGATCTTATGTCCTTCCTCATCAATGCCTTCACATTCTTCCTAAACTATGGTACCCAGAACAGGACAAATTACATCTGTTGAGGCCAAACCTATATCTTATGCAGATTATCACAAGCTCCTTAATTTTGTATTCTAAATTTTGATTTGTAATGCACAGAATTCTATATGCTTTGTCAATTCTCCTTAACACCTTCACTGATTTGTGCATCTATACTTCCAACTCTGTTGATCTTGTATCCCTGTTAGAATTGCAACCTTTCTTTATGTTGCTTTATTTTGTTCTTGGTACTAAAACTTGCTACTTTACACTTTTCTGCATTCAATTTCATCGTTACATAATTGCCTGCAAAAGCTTAGGCCAAAGCACAACCAAATTTAAAGATGTGTGATCCAAAGTAATTCTCAAACATGCAAATACATTGCAGTGATACCAGCTGCCCTTCAAACTCTGAAACTGAGAGTTCAAGCTGCTCCAGCTGACTACACTTCCTAAATATGTTTGTAACCAGGACACAAGAAACATTCTGGAATTCCCAGATGGAAATAAATGTGCACTTGACAGGATTGAATGTCTTACCATACCTATTATATTTAACTGACCTGATGGGAATAATCTTAAGACTTAATTAATTCAATAGTCATAGAGTCATACAGAATGGAAACAGACCCTTTGATCCAACCAATCCATGCCGAACATCATCCCAAATTTACAATGGTTACTCACCAATCAGTTGTTTCCCCTGGATATTTATAACCAGGTGAGAGGGGATAAACCTACTCCCTTTTCTCTCACCTCCTTGCTGAGTTACAATGAAGGTTAAGTTATTTTTAGCCGAAAGCTTTATATTTCTCCAATAATCTGTGGTTAACTATTTTACAACAACTTTGTCACCTGCTAATCCTGAGAAAAATTATAAAAATACATTGTCAAGCATACAGCTTTGTATATTCACTTGGATCCACACATAAACACACACAAAGTCAAAAGGGGAAAGTGTACAGTATGAAGAAAGGTAAAAGATATAACTTAATGTCTTTTCATTATCCTTGAGGCATAAGGTTTTTAGTTGAAACAGCAATTGTTTAGTTGGCTTCTTGGGCAATCAGAAATTGCTAATAATGCACTCAGCTTTCTACTCAATGCTGTCTAATTAACGTTTTCCTCTTGAGAGAGACAGGCAGCCTTATCAGTCTATGCTTACATTCTATGTTCCATCTCCTCTAATCTGCCAAAAAAATTCCTTGAAATGATAGCCTGTCTGCATAAACCAGGATTATATTTTCAAGATTGATAATTGTAGGTGATGTTACATCTCCAACATGTAAAAATTCTCAATTCTGTACACTAAACAGGAGAAGACTTTTCCTATTTCTCAAGGGAACCTGGCTGACTAACTTCTTTTGGTAAAATGTTAATTTCATTTTAGGCAGTCTTTAACCCAAGTTGATTTCATGAAATTTGGCTAACTTGTTGTCTAACCTCTCTACCAGGTGATCTCAATAGTCATTTGTTTGGTTTGTCTTGTGTTCTGGTTGCTTTTAAAACCATTCCATGGAAGTCTCAGGGATTACATCAACCAATGTAATTCAAAGATCCATATATTTGTATAATTTACCAACTTGATAGGGCTAACATCACTTTAAAGGAAAGTTAACAGCAATGTTTTACGTAACTCTTATTATCTATATATTTCAGACTTTAATTTATTTCTCTGCTATGAAAGATTGGATCCCAGTTCTGTTCAATGCCCTGCGATAATCCGGAGCCTGATTTCTCCAGCCTTTTTGCCTGCTAATGCACCAAACATCTAACTCTGTCTGTATCACTTTTAAATCCAGACATAGGACGTGGGCATCACTAGGCCAGCATTTATTGTTCACCTCAATTGCCTAGAACAGTCAATTACATTGCTGTGGGTCTGGAGTCACATGGGTTTTTGTGACATAAACAGCTGTTATATGGTCGCCATTAGGGTAGCTCTTTATCCCAGCTGTTTATGGAATTAAAATCTCACCATCTGCCAAGGTGGGATTCAAACCTATGTGGAACATTAAGATAGGGTCCTAGATTCCTAGTGCAATGGCATTACACCTCCCTCTTGTCTGATCTGCTTAAATTGTTGCAACATTTGTTGTTCTTTTCTTTTCTGCAAACTCCTGCACAATAAACAGCAATCTTTTCCTAAGGCACAATGTGCTATATTGGGAAGATTGCAGTTAAGACGTGCAGGCGAGTTGAAACACACTTCTGTGCTCCCTTTCGAGTGGGCGGGCAGCCAGTACAGCATTCATCATTGAACTGCATGCTCAAATAAGAGAAATATGGAGGTAGCATATGTTTGTATGCCACCTTCCTCAAATACCTGGCTGTGAGAAAATCAAAAATCAGAAAGCCTATGACTAAACCTCTAAGGAATCCAATCTTAACTCTTCATGTTCAGCCTATGGTCTAAGTGAGATTTATAGCATGGATAAAGCTAAATACAAATTTGAATTATAATAGATTATTGGTGAACAGTTTCACCAAGCAATCAGTAACATTACAAAATAATAAACAGAGAACCCCTGTATTTCCAGCTATTAAATAAGGGTGAACATATCCTGTCTCTTTATTCTTAAGATTTAGCTTTTCACTATTACAACTGTTAACACACACACTAGTTAACTTCAGGCACTGTCTCAATGCCCAAAATGATAAATAGGTTCAGAGAAGTGAATACTTAGTTGCCTTCATAAAATAACAGAATTATATCAAACTACAGCACCAAGTTGCCGAAGGACTTTCATCACAAGGTAACAGTCCACTTCTATCACACGTATCTTTTTGTGTTTTTTCCTCAATCAAGCTTGTTTTGGTAGACTTTTTGTCAAAGACAGCAAACATAGAAACTTGCAGAATTTGTTTCATTTATGACAATTTAGTTTCTGGTATTCAATTTGATATTTCCTGGTCTACCATGCATTTTAGACTGCTTTGGAAATATTTCTTCTGAGAAAACCAGCTAATTTTAATAGGTTTCAAGAACTGTTAATATTAAAGCTTTTGTTTACACTTGTTAAAACAATGAGCTGTTATTAACAACGTCAGTAGATCATTAAATTTTGGCATCAGTTTCACATAAATTTTCATTTTGAAAGAATCGTATTCAATATTTTCTCTGGCTGAAGTCCTTTCTCCTGCTTCTTAAAGTTTAATATCCAGGTCTTTTCTCTGACAAACATTAATAGCCTTATCTATTATAAAAATAGTATGGGGTGTTGGGAAGGAATCATATCCAGTCTTTTCTGCTAGTAATCAGTAGAATCGGAACAGAATTGGAACCAGCTCATAAGACTGGTCAATTGTAAGCACAAATGAATTTGCAGCCAAACTACCGACAATCATCATCAAGGTCCAATTTCTTTTTTTGGGGAGAAAAACTGTTAAAAGCTACTGCTCTTTGTAAAAAGAGAATAAGCTGACTACAACTGGGCAAGAAGCTGGATGTTTGGCTGCTACAAGTTACTTGAATATATACCATTGCCAGTTCTATGTATATTACAGATAGACATAGTTAACTTGTGTGAAAACTCTCATTCAGAAGTTAACAACATTCTTTGATGATTTACTATGAGCATTTAATATGACCAGAACACAACCTAAGAACTGCATGTGGGAGTTGAGCTGTCTCCAAAATGCCAATCCTTACATGCAATGTAATTTAGTTTTTTTTTAATTACAAATCACCAGGTAATGGTGGTCCTCTTAACTTGCTTGCAAAGTATGATTATAAAAGCAAGTCACTCAGAGAAAGAGACATTCCATCTTGAACCATTTAGCAGAACATAGCTGTTCAAGCAGAGACAGTGAGGAAGAGAGAAACAGAGAACCATCTTGAAACACTGTGCTTTAAAGTGACTATCTATTCAGGGCCAGAAGCCAGGAATCCTTTTCCTCTCCCAAGATTGCTGCCCTGCTGGACGAACTGTACAAGAAAAGACTAACTATCCAACTGCAGAAGCCATCCTAGCTGTCAGGATTGGCTTTAATTATTAATTTATTCCCTCTAGCCCAAGAAAATGAAACAATGAGCCCCAACAGCGTACCAAAGGGACTTGATCAGACTTTAGAATCATAGAAGTCTACAGCACAGGAGAAGGCCCCTTCAGCTCATTGGGTCTGTGCCACTCAAAAACAAGCACCTAACTCTTCTAATCCTATTTTCCATCATTTGGTCCATAGCCTTGTATGCCCTGGCATTGCAAATGTACATTTAAATACTTCTTCACTATGACAAGGGTTTCTGCCTCTACCATCCTGACAGGCAGTGAGTTCCAGTTTCCAATCATTGTCTGGGTGAAACGTTTTTCCTCACATCCACTCTAAACCTCCGGCTCCTGTGTTAAATCTACGTCCCTGTTCATTGATTCCTCCATCAAGAGGAAAAGTTTCCTCCTATCTACCTTACCTATACCTCTCAATTTTATGCATCTCAATTATGCCCCCTCTCAATCTCCCCTACCTCAAGGAAAACAATCAACTGTTAATCCTTAAGGAGACCTTCAGTAGCAATTTGCAATTAACCTTTAACCTGTTCAGACAGAGCTCAACATGTTGGTCTGCAACTAGCTTGAATCATGACAAATTAAAAAGGAGCTAGCTACACAAACTCCATTAACTGATAGTTCACTGACCATGTGGTGGATACACTTCATGATGATGACACTCATGGCATAGGATTCAACTGATCGTATCAGAGACTGCCAATAAAATTACCCACATCGTGAGATCAAGTTGAATGATTCTGGTAGATCAAAAATGTTCTGAAAATTGCACTTACTTTGTATTAATCCAAGTTCTAAATTCAGCTGCCTTGCCTGTCATACTCCTTGCATTAGAACAAATACATCTCAGACCATCAGCCTCACTTTGTCCAATAATCTCTCCCTGTCTATCCTTCCTCTTAGTCTTTCTAGCCTTAGTGTCTGAATCTTTGGCCAGCAAACCACTCTGCCTGAATATTGGTGCCCTTTCAGTTGTAGTCCTTCTTGTACCGGTCCCACTTTCCCGGAAAACTTCCCAACGATCCATAGATCTGCCTCCTACACCAGGTCTTTAGCTCCCTATTTAACGACTATCTTCCTATTCTGAGCCTCACTAATGTTTGGCACAGGGGTAATCTTGAGATTACAACGCTAGGAATCCTGCTTTTCAACTTCCTACCTAACTCCCTGAAGTCCCTTTGCAGGACCTCAGCTGTCTTTCAACTTATGTCATTGGTACCAATATGGACCAAGACCTCTGGCTGCTCACTCTCCCCCTTAACAGAATATCTTGTGCCTGCTCAGAGACATCCTTGACCCTGGCAGCGGGGATGCAACACATTTTCTTGAAGTCTCACTCACAGCCATAGAAATGCCTTTTTGTGCCCCTGACTGTAGAGTCCCCTATCACTACTGCTCGCCTAAGCATCAACCCCCTACCGCTGAATACTACCCAACATCGTATCCCTGTTTGAGACAGGAATGGTCACAGGAGCTCCTGCACTGCCTGCTCAGGCTTACTAATCGTCCTGCTGGTCACCCAATTCTTCTGATCAGTGTAGCCCTTACTGGTGTTGTGGCCAGATCACTAGATGTGCTATCCATGACACTCAGACTCACTATGGAGCATCCATGAGGCTATCAACAGATCCAGGCACTCAATGTGGCAAACCAGAAGCTGCAGCTAAACACACTTGCTGCATACCTGGTCAATATGGAGACTGGAAGTGTTCCTGATTTCCCATGTATTGCAGGAGGAGCATTCGACAGGGTCAAGTTCTCTTGCCATTTTGAAGATGCAACTTTACCCATTCATCATTAAATTCAGGTTTCTTAATCTCACTCTCTCTGACTCTTTTCTTAACTGACATTAGGCCATGCTTTTAAAACGTTTTCATATCAATTAATCTTTGCTAAAATATTGTATAACTCCACCCAATGAAATGGTTCATAAAAGGTCTTTTTCATAAAAAGTAATTTTCAGTGATTTTAAATCTGATTATTCAGATATTGAAAAGGAAATAAAAGAGCACTCTGGGAGTTTGTCGGAACATGGTGGTCCTGGACGGTTCATACTTGTGTTAAGTGTCTGCAATTCAAAGACCTTCAGCTCAGTATTGGGTTGAGTTACCAGAATATTTTACTGGAGGCAGCCACAGCATTTAGTTAAGCAGAACTTTCGAATTCTGATCAATGGTGAGGGACAGGATTATTTGCCAAGCAGGTATTGGGATCCAAAAAGCAATGACAGAGGTACCTCAGTACTTGACTTTGACTAACAAATAAAAGGTTCAATAACAGTACAAGGTTCAGTGAAATTAACGATTAGACAGCATTCAGTGAAGATGTAGTCATAAAGACCAACGATCATGATTGGTGGTTGATCCCGGGGTTGAAAACTTCTCCTCATGGCTAGAAGTTGGACAGAGAGGGTTCTGTCATTGTTGACCAACAATATATACAGAACCAGAAATGGCATTGTGCTGACAGAGTTTGAGGAACTATTGTTCAAGTTAAAAAGCAGCCCCACTTCAACAAAGAATGCTTGACCAGAAAAGTGATGCGTGGAGAGAGAGACGACAAGGCTTAGTTTCATAAAACAGAAGTTGCTGGAAAAGCTCAGCAGGTCTGGCAGCACCTGTGGAGAGAAATCAGAGTTAATGTTTTTGGTCTGGTGACCCTTCCTCAGAACCCTGTAGTTTGGAGTTAGGGTCACCAGACCTGAAACATTAACATTGATTTCTCTTCAGAGAAATGCTGCTGGACCTGCTGAGCTTTTCCAGCAACTTCTATTTTTGTTTCTGATTTACAGCATCCACAGTTCTTTTAGTTTTTATTTAGTTTCATAGGCCTTAGACAGCATTAATTGGGGGCAAAAAGGTTTTTTTAACTGGGTAAAGCTCCATTTAAACAAGGCTGTGGCCAGTGGCTTGGTGAATGTAATAGCTATTGTAATAGAAAGGCCTTTTAGCTATAAGAGACAATAGCTAAGATGAATCAGAAACATTCAAAAGCAGCAAAGATAATTTTCAATTCTTTATAGAGTTGCACAGTATTTTGAGTAAATGTAACTAGAAGAGGTCAAAAAGAGACATTAGTGACCAAGGTGACATAGCAAAAATAAATATTCAAAAAAAGGACGGATAGCTCACCTAATGAAGGTTTGGGATAAAGGCAGTGGAGAGAAAGCATCTTAGTGCAGAAAAACAAGACATAAGCTTAGTTTAAATGGGGCTAGAAAACAGCAAGAGAGAGACAACACTGGGAGTTATTTTTAGGCCAATTCACAGTAGCTGTAGCATGAGCATATATAAACCAGGAATTTAGAGGGAAATCTATTCAGAATAATACGTGGGGGACTTGGCATATAAAATTAGCACACACTAAAGAGAAGCACAGAAGTGCTGTTCCTGAATGAAAGGTTTTTTTAAAAAGGTCAAGACTTACCAATATTAATTTCATCATCAGTCTCTGCATCACCAATGCACTCAAATTGAAAATCCCGCAATGACTGTGAAAACCTCTGAACTGCTGCAGACAAATCTGTCAAGACAACATATGAATACTAAATTTAACCTAATGTTCTACAGGTAAAACTCAAACAAGTTGATAAATTTAACAGCAAACAATTCAAAAATAGCCAGTGAATAATGATGCCATAACCATAATGACATTTGCCAATCTCTTCAGACATTATTCATTACTCAATTCTATAAGGCCTAGATTTTGTACGCATATACTGTTTAGAATTATTTTGCTACATCAGTTAGATTTCTTTCTCCTTCAAGGTCACAAAGTCCAAGTACTGTCAAGTAAACACCAAATCAAATTATCAGTGAATTGCTTCCAATCTGTGGTCGCTCTCAGTTTGCCAATTACAGCTCTAACAGCTAATGAAATAGGATGCATACATTCTGTCACTTATTTCCTGCTGAAAGAGAATTTCTTTTCACAATATGTTTCTATTTGAATGGTGTGTATACATCTGTATACATACATACATTTTACTGGCAAAATGCTAAAATGAAAAAAAAAGTGAAGTACTTTTTTTGCTGTTTTCACTGATTTACTTCATTAGCTACAAATGTACGAGTGAAATACATCCCGATGTCAGTCAGGATTTTCCAATGGTCAGACAATCTCTGCAACACAGCAGTCAAAACTGAATTTTGCACATTAACTCTATTTTCTCTCCACAGATGCTGCTAGACTGCCTGTGTTTCTTCAATACACCCTGTTTTTAATTAGAGAGAGATTTTTAAGTTGGCTATAGTATACATGATGTGAAAAGGTGGCTTATATTAACATTTGATTTCAACCAATTCTGTACAACAATAGAACAGCAGTTGCTCACAAAGCTGATTCTACCATTCAATTAGATCATATCAATTCATATCTCAATTCCATTTACTTGCCTTTGAAAAATAAACAGAGTTGAAGAGTGTGGTGCTGGAAAAGCACAGCTGCTCAGGTGGCACCTGAGGAGCAGGAGAATCGACATTTCGAACATAAAGCACTTTATCAGGAATGAGGCTTGTGGGCCAAGGGGACTGTCAAATAAATTGGGAGAGGGGTGGGGTTGGGGGAAGGTAGCTGGGAAGGCGATAGGTAGATAAAGGTGGGGGTGAAAGTGTTAGGTAAGAGAGGAGGATGGAGCAGATAGGTGGGAAGGAAGATGGACAGGTAGGACTGTTCAAGAGGGCGGTGCTGAGCTGGAAGGTTGGGACTGGGATGTGGTGGGGGAAGGGGAAATGAGGAAACTGTTGAAATCCACATTGATCCCATCTGGTTGGAGGATCCCAAGGCAGATGATGAGCTGTTCTCCCTCCAGGCATCAAGTGATTAGGGTTTGTCAATAGAGGAGACCCAAGACCTGCATGTCCTTGGTGGAGTGAGAGGGGGAGTTAAAGTGTTCAGCCACAGGGCGATGGGGTTGGTTAGTGTGGGGAAAACCTGTGGCCACACCTCCCCCCTCACTTCCATCCAAGGCCCTAAAGGATCCTTCCATATCCAACAGAAATTTTCCTGTACTTCCACAAGTGACATCTACTGTATCCGTTGCACCTGATGTGGTCTCTTCTACATTGGGGAGACAGGACACCAACTTGCTGATCATTTCAGAGAACATGTCTGGGACACCCACAGTAACCAACCCCACCACCCTGTAGCTGAACACTAACTCCCCCTCTCACTCCGCCAAAGACATGTAGGTATTGGGCCTTCTCCATCGCCAAACCCTAACCACCCGATGCCTGGAGGGAAAATGTCTCATCTTCTGCCTTGGGACCCTCCAACCACACAGGATCAATGTGGATTTCATCAGTTTCCTCATTTCCTCTCCTCCCACCACATCCCAGTCCCAACCTTCCAACTTGGCACCACCCTCTTGAACTGTCCTATCTGCCCATCTTCCTTCCCACCTATCTGCTCCACTCTCCTCTCCAACCCATCACCTTTCACCTGCACCTTCATCAATCTATCGCCTTCCCAGCTACCTTCCCCACACCCCCCCTCCCATTTATCGCTCAGCCCCCTTGACCCACAAGCCTCATTCCTGATGAAGGACTTATGCCCGAAACGTCGATTCTCATGCTCTGTGGATGCCGCCCGCCCGGCTGTGCTTTTCTATCACCACACTCTTAGACTCTGATCTCCAGCATCTGCAGTCCTCACTTTCTCCTAGTTGAAAAATAAACACTCAACATCCTTACTGAATAAAAATCTGTGCGTATTGCCAAATACTTCGATAAAACAGAGTTGACATCCCTGGAGCAGATATTGCTGGAGATTTCAACACATGATTCTGTATCCAACTTCTCAAAAATGCCAGTGAGAAAAAAGTCTCACATTAGAGATGGAAATTTTAACGCTACTGTTGTTAGAGCTACACCACCCATTCCCTGTAACACTAAGCTTCACGAACTCTCAGTATTCGTTTTTAACTGAATCAACAAAGTGTTTAAGAAAAATGCAACTTAGAACCACCTTTTTAAATGATCGTATGAAATTTCTTCTGAATTTTCTATTACAGTCCTAAGAGATTAATCTCCGTTCCTGATCAAGGAAATCCTGGGAAGTTGAATACCCTTTTATGAAAGCCTGGAAAGTAGCTGTTCCCATTACTGATGACACAAATAACATGCAGTTCAGGTTTTGAAGCAACATCATCAATTTCGATGGTGTATTATTCAAAAGGAACATTGCTTTAAAAGAAATACTTGTAAAGTATGAATTAGATTACAAAATACCAAACAGATGAGAACCTTGTAAGAGGTCATCCTCAAAAGACACAATCATTCACATGAAAATGATTACTACTAAAGCAATTTCCCACATATTGTTCAGAAATATCTCCTTGCAAATGTCTCAATATGCTGTTATTTACATGAAATATCTATTCTGATTATCTGCTGCACTGAAGTCATTTTCCCATGCAAGTATTTTTAGTTTGCACAGAGAAAAGGGGAGAAAAGAAAAGAACAAAATAGTGAAATCCCTGTGGATCATATGCTTTCAACAGAAGTATCCTGAGTATTTTCCTTCATTTCCTGGACAATTCCCTACATCGTATGATTTCAAGCACTTACGACACAACTATTAAAGTCTAACATGAAAACGTGTAATAAAAGCAAATACTGCAAGAGTTGGAAATCTAACACAAAAACAGGAAGCGCTGAAAATGCACAAAGTTCTGAAAGAGAAACATAGGTAATGTTTTGAACAGATTACAACTATTCTTATAATATTTAAAAGGCATCTGATCGGGTTTATGTATCCGAAGGGGTTAAAGGGATATGGACCAAATGTTAGCAAATGGGACTGGATTAATGTAGGATATCTGGTTGGCATGAACAACTTGGACTAAAGGGTCTGTTTCCGTGCTTTACAGCTCTATGACCTTTCTTCAGAAAATACTTATATTTTCTGTTCAAAAGGAATGTTCACTTTACTTCCGTCTCACCAGAAAAATAAGTGAGGACCTGATTTATTGCCTTTACTCACTCATAAATTGGTGACTGTTATATTAGATACTTGCAGTTGATCTGAAAACAATTTCTTACAAAAGTGCCTCAATACCAGCAGCTGTGAAGACCACACTTGATTCCTTTCAAATCATCACAGGTAACTTTGAACTAACGTAATCAATTTGCTTTAAGATGCAAAACAGAAATGACAGGTGAGATAAATGAAGTAAAGTTCAAGAAAAGTAATGCAACAAAAGATCATTGATACCTAACTACATGAATTTCCAGAACTTGCCCTTGCACAACCCACTATGAATGAATTCAATATCTTGATGCTGTCTAATTCAAGCTGCTTTATTTGCATTTGAATTTTAGTCATTACCAATGATTCTGATTATATTCCTGGCAATTTTAAGTTCTGACCTACCACTGCAAATACCTCCCTTTTCCTCAAGGACAAAGGCAACCCAAATTCAACTTGTCGCTAAAACAAAAAGCTTTGTCTCACTCGTCTTCTGTAAACCAATTCAAGTGATTCTTCCTAACCCAAAAAACTCAACCACTGAAACAGCCAATATTACACAAGGCACTGGCTCTTTAAAACAAACTAATGCAACATCTGAGAAGAGAACACCAACACGCACCACTTGGTGTCTTTGAGCCCATTAACTCTAAACCCAACCTGTACCAAGCAGGATTACTTGCATGCCAAATGGCATAAGCAGCAAGCGATAGACAGAGCTAGGTGATTGCACAACCATAGCCACACACAAGTTATTTTGTTAAGAGAAATTGAATAAATATCACCACATCTGGCAAAACACTCTGATGGAGGAACGCTCTCACTATGTTAGCAGCAGTATTGGTAATAGATGCCGTTTCTTATGTGTCAAGACGAAATTTCAGTTAAGCATTTGATAAGGTTCCTCACGGTAGGCTATTGCACAAAATATGGAGACATGAGATTGAGGGTGATTGAAGAAGCAACAGAAATGCAGAGTACTGGGGTAATGGTAAGATTCTTGGTAGTGTCGATGAGCAGAGAGATCTTGGTGTCCAGGTACATAGATCCCTGAAAGTTGCCACCCAGGTTGATAGGGTTGTTAAGAAGGCATATAGTGTGTTAGCTTTTATTGGTAGAAGGATCGAGTTTCGGAGCCACGAAATCATGCTGCAGCTGTACAAGACTCTGATGTGGCCACACCTGCAGTATTGCGTACAGTTCTGGTCAACCCATTATAGGAAGGAGGTGGAAGCATTGGAAAGGGTGCAGAGGAGATTTACTAGGATGTTGCCTGGTTTAGTGGGAAGGTCTTATGAGGAAAGGCCAAGGGACTGGAGGCTATTTTCATTTGACACAAGAAGGTTGAGAGGTGACATAATTGAAACATATAAGATAATCAGAGGGTTAGATAGGGTGGACAGTGAGAGCCTTTTTCCTTGGATGGTGAAGGCTAACATGAGGGGACATGGCTTTAAATTGAGGGGTAATAGATATAAGACAGACGTCAGAGGTAGTTGCTTTACTCAGAGAGTAGTAGGGGCATGGAATGCACTGCCTGCAACAGTACTAGCCTCACCAACTTTAAGGGCATTTAAATGGTCATTGGAGAAACGTATGGATGAAAATGGAATAATGTAGGTTAGATGGGCTTCAGATTGGATTCACAGGTCGGCGCAACATTGAGGGCTGAAGAGCCTGTACTGCATTGTAACATTCTGTTTTCTATGAAACACATGCCTGATCTTATTCTCACAAATATGCCTGCTACAGAGATCTGCAACATATTAGATGCCAGACTTCAGCTAGTTCAATCCACATAGAGACATAGAGTTCTGAAGAAGGGTCACTGAATCCAAAAAGTTAACTTTGATTGCTCATCACAGATACGACAGATCTGCTGAGATTTTCCAGTAATTTCTGGTTTTGTTAGTTATAGAATTATATAGCACAGAAACAGACCCTTCAGTCCAACTCATCCATGCCAACCAGATATCCTAAACTGATCTAATCTGATTTGCCAGCATTTGGACAATGTCCCTCTAAACCCTTCTTATTCATATACCAATCCAGATTCCATTTAAATGTTATAGCAATTCAAGAAGGCACACAAGCTTCTCAAAGGAAACTAGGGATGAGTGATAAATGCTATTGAGCACGCGTCACCTACATTCATGGGTAAATCAATAATTGCTATGAACAATAACAAATATTGTTGCAACAGGTAAAATACACTATTACAGGCAAACTCACACAAACAATTAACTGTTAATGTTTCATTAAAAAACAACAACACTTAATGGAAATATACAGGTCAGTCAACTCACTTGGAGACAGATTATGACAATGGCACATAGCTCCTTCATCTGCACTGATGTCCCCCAGCTAAGCTCCAATTTTCTTGTTGTTTCACAATTGAGCTTTAACCTTCCTGCCAGGTCTAATGTGTTCACTGCTGCAGTGAGATCAAGTTACTATGATCTATTAGCTCCTTGCTTGATCCATTCCAGTCAGACTGCCCTTGCGTTGTTCCATTCCTACATGCTCCAACACGTTTCTCTCCAGCAGCTGTTTTCCTTGCAGCTTGCTGAAGCATCAGGGAGCTTTGCTTAAGAAGCACTCAAGTTTACATTGTTTTCTTTTCCTCTTATCTGACAGGGGGGAGGGGGAGGGTGGGACCCTAAGCAGTAGTGAGACAAGATAGAAGGTTGAGGCTGGTACAGAAGTTAAAGAGACCAAGTTAAATAGACAAGCCAGGTAACAGCACAGAATGAGGGAAAACTGACAAATTAAAATGCATTTATTTCAATGCAAAAGGCCAGATAGATAAGGTAGATGAATTCACAGCATGGACAAGTACAAGAACATGGCACTGGGATATCATAGGTTTCACAGAAACATGGCTGATAGAGGGAGAGGACTGGCAATTCAATGTTCCAAGGTACAGCTGCAATAGGAAGGAGGCAAGCGATGAGGGGGAGTAGCATTTTTGATTAGGGAAACTATCACAGCCGTACTTCAAGAGGATATTCCTGAGGAATTGTCCAGTGAAGCTTTATGGGTGTAACAAAGGGGCTGATCACTTTGATGGGATTGTACTACAGCCCCATGCCCCTCCACCGCCCCCCCCACCCCTGCCCTTCCCCAATAGTTAGTGGGAAATTGAGGAGCAAATGTGTAGAGAGATTGCAGACAGCTGCAAGAATAGTGGCATTGTAATAGTAGGGGATTTTAACTTTCCAAAAGTAGACTGAGATTGCCATAGTGTTAAGAGTTTGGATGGGGAGCAATTTGTTAAGTGCATTCAAGAAAATTTGGTCAATCAATATATAGATGGCCCTATTACAGAACGGACAAAACATGAGAAATAAGGCAGGGAAACTAACTGAGATGTTAATGGGGAGCTCTTTTGGGACCAGTGACCAAAAATCTATTAGTTTTAAAATAGTTATGGAAAAGGTTAGGCCTGGTCCCCAAGTCAAAGTTCAAAATTGGGGCAAGGTCAATCGTGATTGGATTAAACAGGAACTTTAAAAAATGGAGGGAAGGCTGTTCAGGATGATTGGAAAGTGGCAACCTTTCAAAAGCAAGATAGCAAAAGTTCAGGGACAGCATGTTCCTGCTGATGTGAAGGACAAGGCTGGTAGGAGTAGGTCAAGGAAAAGTAAGATACATATGTCAGGTATAGCCAGCTGGAACCAAATGAGTCCCTTGAGGAGTATAGGGGGTTGTAGGAATACACCAAAGAGGGAAATCAGAGGGCAAAAAGGGATTATGAGGTAGCTTTGGAGAATCCAAAGAGATTCTACAAGTATATTCAGAGCAAAAGAGTAACTAGGGAGAGAATAGGGCCACTTAAAGATCAACGAGGATATCTATGTGTGGAACCACAGAAGATCGATTAGATCCTAAATGAATATTTCACATCATTTAGGGAAGTAGTAACTCCAAAGATGGCAGATAGATGGGTGACAGTGAGGGGGACTGGGAGGAAGCAGCCAGTGCAGGGACCCCCTGTGGTCGTTCCCCTCAAGAACAAGTATACCGTTTTGGATACTTGTGGGGGGGACGACTTACCAGGGGTAAGTAACGGGGCTCAGGCCTCTGGCACGGAGCCTGTCCCCGCTACTCAGAAGGGAAGGGTGGAGAAGAGCAGAGCAATAATAATTGGGGACTCGATAGTTCGGGGCACAGATAGGCGGTTTTGTGGGAACGAGAGAGACTCACGTTTGGTATGTTGCCTCCCAGGTGCAAGGGTACGTGATGTCTCTGATCGTGTTTTCCGGGTCCTTAAGGGGGAGGGGGAGCAGCCTGAAGTCGTGGTCCATATTGGCACCAATGACATAGGTAGGAGTGCTGAGGATGTTAGACAGGCTTTTAGGGAGCTAGGTTGGAAGCTCAGAGTTAGAACGAACAGAGTTGTTGTCTCTGGTTTGTTACCCGTGCCACGTGATAGAGAGTCGAGGAATAGGGAGAGAGAAGAGTTAAATGCGTGGCTACAGGGATGGTGCAGGAGGGAGGGATTTCGGTATTTGGATAACTGGGGTTCTTTCTGGGGAAGGTGGGACCTCTATAGACAGGATGGTCTGCACCTGAACCTGAGGGGCACCAGTATCCTTGGGGGGAGGTTTGCTAGTGCTCTTGGGGGGGGTTTAAACTAACTCTGCAGGGGCATGGGAACCCAGACTGTAACTTTAGGGTGCAGGACCTGGAGTGTAGGGAGGGTAGGAATATGGTATCAATCTTAAAGGATCGTGCCTGTAAACAGAAGAGTGGCTTGAAGTGTGTATACTTTAATGCCAGAAGTATACGAAATAAGGTAGGTGAACTCGCAGCGTAGGTTGGTACCTGGGACTTCGATGTTGTGGCTATTACGGAGACATGGCTAGATCAGGGACAGGATTGGCTGTTGCAGGTTCCAGGGTTTAAATGTTTTAGTAGGGTCAGAGGTGGGGGTAAAAGAGGGGGGGGTGTGGCTTTGCTAGTCAAAGATAGTATTACAGCGGTGGAAAGGAAGATGGATGAAGATTTGCCATCTGAGGTAGTTTGGGTTGAGGTTAGGAATAGGAGAGGTGAGGTCACCCTGTTAGGAGTCTTTTACAGGCCTCCTAATAGTCCTAGAATCGTTGAAGAAAGGATTGCGAAGATGATTCAGGAGAAGAGTGACAGTAATAGGGTGATTGTTATGGGAGACTTTAACTTTCCTGATATTGATTGGGAAAGCTATAGCTCAAGTTCGTTAGATGGGTCAGTGTTTGTGCAATGTGTGCAGGAGAGTTTCCTGACACAATATGTAGATAAGCCAACAAGAGGTGAGGCCATACTGGATTTGGTTCTGGGTAACGAACCAGGCCAGGTATTAGAACTAGAGGTAGGTGAGCACTTTGGGGACAGTGACCACAATTCGGTGATTTTTAGTCTCGTGATGGGGAGGGATAAGTGTGTACTACAGGGCAAGAGTTATAGCTGGGGGCAGGGAAATTATGATGCGTTGAGGCATGACTTAGGATGTGTGGATTGGAAAAGTAGATTCCAAGGCAAGAGCGTAATTGATATGTGGAACTTGTTCAAGGAGCAACTATTGAGTGTCCTTGATAAGTACGTACCTATCAGGCAGGGAGGAAAGGGTCGTGTGAAGGAGCCGTGGTTTAATAAGGAGTTGGAATCCCTTGTTAAATGGAAGAGGGCGGCCTTTGTAAAGATGAGGCGTGAAGGTTCAATAGGGGCGATTGAGAGTTATAAGGTAGCCCGGAAGGACCTGAAGAGAGAGCTAAGAGCAGCAAGGAGGGGACATGAAAGGTCCTTAGTTGGTAGGATTAGGGAAAACCCTAAGGCTTTCTATAGGTATGTTAGGAATAAAAGAATGACTAGGGAAGGAATAGGTCCAATCAAGGATAGTAATGGGAAGTTGCGTGTGGAGGCTGAAGAGATTGGGGAGGCGCTGAATGAATACTTTTCGTCAGTATTCACTCAGGAACAGGACATTGTTGTCGATATGAATACTGAGGCACGAATAAGTAGAATGGATGGCTTTGAGATATGTAGAGAAGAGGTGTTGGAAATTCTGGCAAGGGTGAAAATAGATAAGTCCCCTGGGCCTGATTGCATTTATCCTAGGATTCTCTGGGAAGCAAGGGAGGAGATTGCAGAGCCATTGGCCTTGATTTTTGTGTCCTCTTTGTCTACAGGAGTAGTGCCAGAGGACTGGAGGCTAGCAAACGTGGTTCCCTTGTTCAAGAAGGGGAGTAGGGATAATCCTAGTAACTATAGGCCAGTGAGTCTCACTTCTGTTGTGGGCAAAGTCTTAGAGAGAATTATAAGGGATAGGATTTATGCACATCTGGATAAGAATGATGTGATCAAGGATAGTCAGCATGGTTTTGTGAAGGGCAGGTCGTGCCTCACAAACCTTATTGAATTCTTTGAGAAGGTGACGAAGGAGGTAGATGAGGGGAAAGCGGTAGATGTAGTATATATGGATTTTAGTAAGGCGTTTGATAAGGTCCCCCATGGTAGGCTACTGCAGAAAATACAGAGATATGGCATTGAGGGTGAGTTGGAGGTTTGGATTAGGAATTGGCTCTCTGGAAGAAGACAGAGGGTAGTAGTTGATGGCAAAGATTCATCTTGGAGTGCCGTCACTAGTGGTGTTCCGCAAGGATCTGTTTTGGGACCATTGCTGTTTGTCATTTTTATAAATGACCTGGAGGAAGGGTTAGAAGGTTGGGTGAGCAAGTTTGCGGATGATACGAAAGTCGGAGGAGTTGTAGACAGTGAGGAAGGATATGGCAGGTTACAGCGGGATATAGAGAAGCTGCAGAGCTGGGCAGAAAGGTGGCAAATGGAGTTCAATGTAGCTAAGTGTGAAGTGATTCACTTTGGTAAGAGTAATAAAAAGATGGATTACTGGGCTAATGGTAGACTACTTGGTAGTGTGGAAGAGCAGAGGGATCTTGGTGTCCATGTACACAGATCTCTGAAATTTGCCACCCAGGTAAATAGTGCAGTGAAGAAGGCATATGGCGTACTGGCTTTTATTGGTAGAGGAATTGAGTTCCGGAGTCCTGAGGTCATGCTGCAGTTGTATAAGACTCTGGTGCGGCCGCTTCTGGAATATTGTGTGCAGTTTTGGTCGCCATACTATAGGAAGGATGTGGAGGCACTGGAACGGGTGCAGAGGAAGTTTACCAGGATGTTGCCTGGTATGGTAGGAAGATCCTATGAGGAAAGGCTGAGGCACTTGGGGTTGTTTTCTTTGGAGAAAAGAAGGTTTAGGGGTGATTTGATAGAGGTGTACAAGATGATTAGGGGGTTAGATAGGGTTGACAGTGAGAACCTTTTTCCACGTATGGAGTCAGCTATTACAAGGGGGCATAGCTTTAAATTAAGGGGGGGTAGATATAGGACTGATGTTAGGGGTAGGTTCTTCACTCAGCGAGTCGTAAGATCATGGAATGCCCTGCCAGTAGCAGTAGTGGACTCTCCCTCTTTATGGGTATTTAAGCGGGCATTGGATAGGTATATGGAGGATAGTGGGTTAGTGTAGGTTAGGTGGGCTTTGATCGGCGCAACATCGAGGGCCGAAGGGCCTGTACTGCGCTGTATTGTTCTATGTTCTATCAGTATTTACTGTGGAGAAAGACATGGAAGCTCGGGCACTTAGAGAAGTAAACAGTGATGTCTTAAAAAGAGTTCATATTACACAAGAGGAGGTGGTGGAGGTCTTATATAACTGTAGATAAATCCCAGGACCTGATCGGGGCGGGGGGGGGGGGGTGGTGTGATGATAATCCAGATGACATTCTGGGGACCCAGGTTCAAATCCTGCCATGGCAGGTGGTGGAACTCAAATTCGATAAATATCTAGAATCAAGAATCTAATGATGACTATGAGTCAATTGTCAAAAAAAACCCTTCTGGTTCACTAACATTCTTCAGGAAAGAAAATTGCCATTATGGGCGGCATAGTGGCACAGTGGTTAGCACTGCTGCCTCACAGCGCCAGAGACCTGGGTTCAATTCCTGCCTCAGGCAACTGTCTGTGTAGAGTTTGCACATTCTCCCCGTGTCTGCATGGGTTTCCTCCCACAGTCACAAAGATGTGCAGGTTAGGTGAATTGGCAATGCTAAATTGCCCCATAGTGTTAGGTGCATTAGTCAGAGGGAAATGGATCTGGGTGGGTTGCTCTTTGGAGAGTCAGTGTGGACTTGTTGGGCCTGTTTCCCCACTGTAGGGAATCTAATCTTATCAAAGTGTATCCCAGGACACTTTGGAAGCTAGGAGGCAAATTGAGTGGCCCCTAGCTGAGAAACTTGTACCACTGACAGCCACAAGTGAGGTGCCAGAAAATTGGAGGGCGGCTAATGTTGTGCCTTTATTGAAGAAAGGCTGTAATTTAAAGCCAGGGACCTACAGACTGGTGAGCCTGATATCAGTAGTGGGTAAGTTGTTGGAGGGGATTCTGAAAGACAGGATCTACATGTATTCAGAAAAGCAAGGACTGATAATATATAGTCAGAATGGCTTTGAGCATGGGAAATCATGTCTCACAAGCTTGCTTTGAGTTTTTGAAGAGGTGACCAAGAAGATAGTTGCCTACATGGACTTTAGCAAGGCCTTTGACAAGGTTCCACATGATAGACTGGTTAATAAGGTTGAAAGTATCATGCTAGAAAAGCACAGCAGGTCAGGCAGCATCCGAGGAGCAGGAGAATCGACATATTGGGTATAAACCCTTCATTCTGATGAATAGACAATAGACAATAGATGCAGGAGTAGGCCATTCTGCCCTTCGAGCCTGCACCGCCATTCAATATGATCATGGCTGATCATTCCTAATTAGTATCCTGAAGGGCTTATGCCCAAAATATCAATTATCTTGCTCCTCGGATGTTGCCTGACCTGTTGTGCTTTTCCAGCACCACACTCTCGACTCTGATCTCCAACATCAGCTTGTCACTTTCTCCTAGTTAATAAAGTTAGATCACTTGAGATCCAGGGAGAGCTAGCCATTTGGATATAAAACTGATTTGATGGTAGCAAACAGAGTAGCAGTAGAGGGTTCTTGTTCATAAGGGAGGTTTGCGACCAGTAGTGTTCCACAAGGATCAGCACTAGGTCCACTGTTGTTTATTATTTATATAAATGATATGGATAAGAATGAAGGAAGCATGGTTAGTAAGTTTGCGGATGGCACAAAAATTGGAGGTTTAATCAACAGTGAAGGATGGTTATCTAAGAGTGCAATGGGATCTTGATCAACTGGGCCAGTGGGCCGAGAAGTGGTAGATGGATTATAATTTAGATAAATGCGAGGTGTTGCATTTTTAAAAAACAAACAAGGGCAGGACTTCTACAGCTAGTGGTAGGGACCTGGGTATGTTGGTACATAGTGTCATGAAAGTGGTAGACAGGGTGGTGAAGGTGGAATTTGGCATATCTGCCAGCATTGGTCAGAACATTGACTACAGGAGTTGGAACGTTATGTTATGACTGTACAAGACATTGGTAAAGCCACATTTGGAATACTGCATGCAATTCTGGATGCTCTGCAATAGGAAGGATGTTATTAAACTGGTAACGGTGCAAATAAGATTGACAAGGATGTTACCAATACTGGAGGATTTGAGTTATAAGGATAGGCTGGATAGACTGAGACTTTTTCCCCCCTGGAACGTAGGAGGCTGAGAGGTGACGTTATACAGTTATACCTAAACTGCTCCCACTCAGCAGCTCTGTTCTATTTTTTCTGGCCAATTTGTGTGCCTCTTCTTGGGACTAATACTATCACTAATATCCTTGTAAGCCATGGTCAGGCCACCCATCCCACTTTACTTTTGTGCCTGACAGGAATAAATAACTAACCAAAGAATTGCAGATGTTGGAAAGCAGAAACAAAATCAGAAATTACTGGAAAAGCTCAGTAGATTTAGAGGCACCTGTGGAGAGAAAGCCGAGTTAATGTTAACTAAGGAATGTTAATGGAGGAAATAACAATTGTTACAGTGCTTTCTGAATGTCTTTCATTTCCTTTCCACCGTCATCCTTTTAGGTAACATTGCCCAATCCATCAGAGCCAACGTGAGCCTCAAAGCATCACAGTTTCCTCTATTCAGACCTCTACTTCAGACTCTAGTCTCAGAATCAACTAGTCACTCTCCATCCTGATGAAGAATTCCATCATATTATGGTCACTTATTGCCAAGAGGTACCACACAACTCGACTGCCAATTATTCCTTTCTCATTTCACAATACCCAGTCTGGGATGGACTGTTCTCCAGTTGGCTCCTCAACTTATTAGTCTAGAAAACTATCCTCTTTACACTCCAGGAACTCCTTCTCCATGCTTTTTTTTCTAATTTGATTTGCACAATCTATATGCAGATTAAAGTCACCAATAATTTCAGATGTTCCTTTATTGCATGTGTTTCATGTTTAATGCTATTCCCAACAACACCCTCACATTTTGGGGGTCTATAGATAACCCTCACTAATGGATTTTTTGGCCCCTTGGTGCTTCTCAGCTCTATCCATATAGACTTCACATTGTCAGAGCTAACATCCTTCCTCACTATTGTGTTAATTTCCTCTTTAATCAGCCATGCAACTCAACAGCCTTTTCTTTTTTGTCTGTCCTTCCTAAAGACTGAAAGTCCCTAGATTTTCAGTTCCCCTCCCTTGTCACCCTGCAGTCTTTGTAATCTAGAAGAACATAAGAACTAGGAGTAGGAGCAGGAGTAGGCCATCCGGCCCTTCGAGCCTGCTCCGCCATTCATAAGATCATGGCTGATGTTTTTGTGGTCTCAGTTTCACTTACCCACCTTCGCACCATAACCCTTAATGCCCTTACTGTTCAAAAAATTATCTACCTTAACTTTAAAAGCAGTCAATGAGGAAGCCTCAACTATTTCACTGGGCAGGGAACTGCATAGATTCACAACCCTCTGGGTGAAGAGGTTCCTTCTCAATTCAGTCCTAAATCTGCTCAAATTTTGAGGCTATGCCCTCCTGTCCTAGTTTCACCTGCCAGTGAATACATCCTCTCCACTTCTATCTTATCTATTCCCTTCATAATTTTACAGGTTTATATAAGATCCCCCCTCATCCTTCTAAATTCCAATGAATATAATCCCAATCTACTCAGTCTCTCTTCATAAACCAACCCCCTCAACTCTGGAATCAATCTAGTAAACCTCCTCTGTACCCCCTCCAGTGCCAGTACATCCTTTCTCAAGTAAGGAGAACAAAATTGCACACAGTACTCCAGGTATGGCCTCACCAGCACCCTGTAGAGCCGCTACATAACCTCTCTGCTTTTAAACTCAATCCCTTTCGCAGTGAAGGACAAAATTCCATTTACCTTTCTAATGACTTTTAGATTAGATTAGATTAGATTACTTACAGTGTGGAAACAGGCCCTTCGGCCCAACAAGTCCACACCGCCCCGCCGAAGCGTAACCCACCCATACCCCTACCCCTACATCTATATCTACCCCTTACCTAACACTACGGGCAATTTAGCATGGCCAATTCACCTGACCTGCACATCTTTGTGACTGTGGGAGGAAGCCGGAGCACCCGGAGGAAACCCACACAGACACGGGGAGAACGTGCAAACTCCACACAGTCAGTCACCTGAGGCGGGAATTGAACCCGGGTCTCTGGCGCTGTGAGGCAGCAGTGCTAACCACTGTGCCACCGTGCCGCCCACAGGTAGTGGGCGCCCACAGGTAGTGACCAACCCTCTGTAATTCATGCACAAGGACACCCAGGTCCCTCAGCATGCTGCAATGTTTTACCATTCAAATAATAGTCCTTTTCACTATTATTCCTACCAAAATAGATGACTTCACATTTATTAACATTGTACTCAATCTGCCAGACCTTTGCCCACTCACTTAAACTACCTATGCCCCTTTGCAAAGTTTCACAGTCCTCTGCACTTTGCTTTATCACACATCTTCATGCCATCCACAAACCATGACACACTACACATGATCCCCAACTCCAAATCATCGATGTAAATTGTGAATAATTGTGGTTCCAACACTGACCCCTGAGGCACACCACCAGTTACTGATTGCAAACCAGAACAGCACTCATTTAACCCCACTCTTTGCTTCCTGTTAGTTAACTAAAATCCTCTATCCATGCTAATACAATGCCTGTAACACCATGCAGTTTTATCTTAAGCAGCAGCCTGTTGTGCGGCATTTGTCGAATGCCTTTTGGAAATCTAGATACATTACATCTACTGGGTCCCTGTGGCGTACCGTTCTTGCGATATCTTCATAGAATTCCAGTACATTAGTTAAACATGACCTGCCTTTCATGAACCGATGCAGTGTCTGCCCAAAGGGATGATTTCTACCTACATGTCTTGCTATTTCTTCTTTGATATTGGATTCAAGCATTTTCCTATTGCAGAAGTTAAGCTAACCAGTCTATAATTCCCCACGTTTTGTTACCTCCTTTTTTAAACAGTGGCATCACATTTGCTGTTTTCCAATCTGCTGGAACTACCCCAGAGTCCAGCGAATTTTGGAAAATTACCACAAGTGAATTTGTTATTTCTCCCACCAACTCTTTTAGCACACTGGGATGCATTCCATTAGGGCCAGGAAACTTGTCTACCTTTAGCTCCAATAGCTTGCCCAATACTACCTCTTCCATGATAATGATTGTTTTGAGGTCCTCACCTACCTTTCGTCTCCTTGTCAATTACTGGTATGTTATTCATGTCCTCCACTGTGAACACCTACACAAAATACCTGTTCAAGCCCTCGACCATTGTCTCATAACACATTACTAAATCCCCCTTCTCATCCTCCAAAGGAACAATGTTTACCTTAGCCACTCTTTTTCAATTTATATATTGGTAGAAACTTTTACGTCTGTCTCTATATTCTGAGCTAGTTTACTCTATAATCCATCTCAAATATATGATACATGTTTTCATCTATTTACATGATTAATTCATCTATTTATTGCCAACATACTGAGGCACAAAACCGTAAAGCCTGTCATGTTAAGATTGCTTGGCTCGCTTCCATTATTTTTCACAGGCGCCCTGTTTGATCATGCCCTTGATTTCTCTGCTAATCACTTTTCTTATTCCCCATTCTGTCTGATATTCTTACTTTTGATTCTTATTCCTTTGACTTCTTAATTTCCATCCCTTGTCATTTTAATTTCAAGCCTTCCCACCACTCGAACAAATACACCCTAGGACATCAGACTCGGTCTTGCCCAGGCGTTCAGTTTGTACTGTTAGAAGCAATCTCAATGCCCCAGGAATCTGAAACCCTCCTCTTTGCACCATATCTTCAGCCCTGTGTTTTTCTATTCACTCATGAGATGTGGTCATTGCCAGATGACTGGCATTTATTGGCCTTTCCTAGTTATCTTCAAGAAGATGGTCATCAACTATCTTTTTGAACTTCTGCAGTTCACCTGCTACAGGTTGACCCACAATGTCAATACAGATGGAATTCCAGAATTTTGACCCAACAACACTGAAGGAACGGTGATATTTGCAAGTCAGGTTGGTGAGTGTCTTGGAAGGGAACTTGCAACTGGTGATGTTCCCATGGATCTGCTGCCGTTGTCCTTCTGGAAGGAAGTGATCATAGGTTTGAAAGGTGCCATAAGCAGTCTTGGTGAAGTTCTGCTTTGCATCCTGTAGATGGTACACACGGCTGCTGAGCATCAGTGGTGGTGGGGGTAGATGCTTGTGAATGTCGTGCCAATCAAGCAGGCTGCTTTGTCCTGTTGGTTTCAAGCTTCTTGAGTGAAAATCTCTGTGGAGCTGAGGCACCCACAATACCATGGACTCAGCTGTTGCTGCACTCCACAGTATTCAAAACAGAATACTGATGGTAGAGTGGGATGCATTCAAGAGACTCCGTATTTTTCCTAGGGTTGGGGAATCGAGGACTAAAGTTCATCAGTTTATGGTTGGAGGGAAAGAATAAAAGGGAACCTGAGAGGCTATGTTTTTACACAGAGGGTGGCACTCATATGGAATGAAGTGCCAGCAGAAGGGATTGAGGCGAGTACATTAACAACATTTAAAATGCATTTGGACAAATACGTGAATCCGAAACAATTAGAAGGATATGGACCAAGTGCAGGGAAATGGGTTAGCGTGGATAGACATTTTGGTTGACATGGACCAGTTTGGGCCAAAGGGCCTGTCTGCATGTTGCAGGACTCTATGACTCTATGCAACTTTGAAAACTCCCTGTGAATTTTGACTACATTTAACAAGAATCACTTACACAACAATAATACTTGATGTAATGAAGAATGAATGAATTATGAAAACCAGCAGATGAAGTGGAAAGATAAACAAAGACTCAAACCAGAACATACCCCAGTGATACCAGACATACAAATCCCCATTCTTCAGTTTTTAGACATAGTACAATAAAAAGTATCTACATGTAATGTCAAAGAAATATTCCAAGTTAAGAAGTGCAAGATGAGATAATTTTAACTATGAAGGAAGTCTAACAAACTCAGCACTTAAGTTAAACAAAAGACATAGAACAAGTTCTGAAAAAAACAAGCATGGATCTTGAAAACATTAGTCAGAAGCATCCATCAGTTCGGTGATGCAAGGATATTGTGTGGTCTAACAATTGAATTGGATATTTGTAGAATTTTGTATAATTTATACAGTTTGACAAAACATCAGATCAGTAAGCTCCCCTGAAAGGTCTTAACACTGAGGAGAAAGATGAAGGAAGGAATTGTTCTTTTTTAAATGTGAGGGTGAACATGTTAGGTGCAACTAACATACCATTGAAACAACTCATTCAATCACCCACCCATCAGTTCATTTTAAGGACCAGCAAGCTAGTGTTGCAAGGTTTTTTTGGCGAATCCCAGGTCAAGATGTTGGCCCTTCTGACCAACTCAAGGGAAAGGAAAATTGTATCCTTTGATTTCAGTGTTTATCTTCATCACATTCTAAAAAGGAAGTAAAACATGATTATTTCAAACAATGTTAGTCCAAAAAAATCTAAGCAATGTATTCGCTAATATAAATGAAGGATTAAATTGATCAAATAGTTTTGACAAGAGCAGAATACCACCTCTCCTCCCAATCTACAATGTTATCCAAACTTCCCTTACCAATCATTTAAGAAAAACGTACACACAATTGCACCATAAACTATTTTGCAAGGAATTATTAAAGACCCCTCTTCATAGGCAGCCCTTTAGGGTGACTTAATTGAAGATGGTTTAATTCCACGCCAGTGCAGGAGACCTGAGGTGGTGATTAGCCCAATGCACAACTAACAGGTTCTACCATATTTGAGGAGAAAGTGAGGACTGTAGATGCTGCAGATCGGAGCTGAAAATGTGTTGCTGGAAAAGCGCAGATCAGGCAGCATCCAAGGAACAGGAGAATCGACGTTTCGGGCATAAGCCTGAAGAAGGGCTGATGCCCGAAATGTCAATTCTCCTGTTCCTTGGATGCTGCCTGACCTGCTGCGCTTTTCCAGCAACACATTTTCAGCTCTACCATATTTGAGACCAGTAATGCTTGCAGGATCCAACAGATAGGTTTGCTTTCTCTGTCTGATGCTTTTGATTTCTATGACAACAAAGTTTCTCAATTTCATAAGTTGCATGACCTCTTCAAGAATGCTTTGAGAATATCCCTGAAGCATTTCCACTATCTTACTGAGAGAATCCTGCTGTGATCAAGTTTGGAGCAAAGCAGTTTTTCAAAACTCTGGTGTCAGGCATATGTACAAGCCCCAACCAGTGGAGCTGGCTTTCACCTTGATGATGAGCATGTTGGTGTGGGAGGGTGGTATTGTTGGACTTGCTGGGATACCAGTTGTAAATTGTTTAAGCTTCCGCAGCATATAGGAGTGTGAGGATCACTGCTGTCTGCTTAACCATAATTCTTGTATTTGAAATCCTGGCCCGCACCTACTACACAGAAGAGAAACAAGAAAGGAGCTGGTTATGCTACTTGTGGTATCTTACAGACCATCAAATAGGCTACAGTAATCGCACAAGGTTTGCCCAAAATGGTGGCAGAGTAGGATGCTCCAGCCACATCTTCTCTGTTTTGCCCATTCTTTTTCTTTTTCTCTTCTTTATCTTCTTTCCTTGAGTTTTTTTTTAACTTTACTTTTTAACTCACTTGAACATATTCAGAGGAGAATGGAGCATGCAGCTCCTGGAGTGGAGGCCGTTATGGGGAGATGAGGACCTTGCGAACTGGAGATGAGGCCCCAGGTTTTGAAGCCCGGTATGGTCTGGAGGCTTGGCCTGAAGGAGTCTGGTGGCTCAGTCCAGCGTGGTCTGAAGGGTCAGCCCGGCGGAGTCTGGGGGCTCAGCCTGATGTGATCTGGGGGCTCAACCCAGTGTGGTCTGGGGCTTGACCCGGGTGTAGTCAGCGGGTTCAGCCCAGTGTGGTCTGGGGCTCAGCCTGGTGTGGTCTTGGGTTTCGGCCTGGTGTGATCTGGGGGCTCGGCCTGTTGTGGTCTGAGGGCTCAGCTCAGCGGAGTCCGGGGGCTCAACCCGATGTAAACTGGGGGCTCGGCCTGGTGTGCTCTGGGGGCTCGGCCTGGTGCGGTCTGGGGGCTCGGCTTGGTGCAGTCTGGAGGCTCAGCCTGGCGTGGTCTGGGGGCTCGGCCTGGTGTAGACTGGGGGCTCAGCCATGTCAACTGGTGGCTTGGCCTGGTGCGGTCTGGGGGCTCAGCCTGGTATGGTCTGGAGGCTCAGCCTGGCGTGGAATGGGGGTTCGACCAGTGTGGTCTGGGGGCTCGGCCTGGTGGTGTCAGGGGGCTCGGCTAGGTGTGGTCTGGGGGCTCGACCCAGCGGTATCTGGAGGGTCAGTCCAGTGTGGTCTAGAGGGGTTTGGTTGCTGTTTGAACCGTTCGAATTGAACCAATCAATTTAAATTATGACCCAGGATACTAAAAACCAACCAATTTTGAAATTACTGTTTCACCAACATTAAACCAATGCTGGGGGTATAAAGAAGCAGATATTTTGACGGTTATACAGTGAGACCAACTGCCATCGACAGAGTAACTGCCAACAAAACACTCTCTATCAAAGGTACCTTTTTCATATGAAACTTCTTTGCAGCAAAAGACCAAGGACGACCCAGGGAGACCGACAGCCAGAGGGAGACAGACACCAATGACAGTCGTGTGGTTTTGAAATTAAGTTGAGGTAATTTTAATTTTGGCTTTGATTGGAACAGTACATTGTTATAGAGTTGGAGTCAGATAACAAACATTTAAGAAAAAGGAGGCTTCCAGTTGTAAATAGTTGTTGTTTAATGTTCACTTTTAGAGTTAAAGAATAAATTGTTTTTTTTTAAATGTGGAAGTTAGGAGTTCTCAGTCACTCATACTTTAACAGATTATGGGGTGAAGTGAAGTTTCTGGGTGCTTGCCTAACAGCTTGATTAAACATCACTTATAATAAGTGCCACAACCCTTGTTTTAAAACAGTCTTTTTTTACAATTTCAGTCCACAGTCAAAAATACAAAAACAAAGAGCTACAGTCTTTACGACTGGAAGATGTAAACTAGGAGGAGATTCAGTCTGCTCTGCTATTCAACAAGATCATAGTTGATTGAATTACTCCACATTCCCAATTACCCATGTAAATGTTTCACACTCTTGCTTATCAAGAAAGTACCTCCATGTACCTTAAGAAGGAAGTTCTAAATATTCATGATCCTCTGTGAGAAAATAATTTCTCAACTCTTATCTTACATGGGTGACCCTTATCTATAAATAGTGACCCCCTAGTTCTAATCTCCCATATTCAGTTTCTTTAATATATCAAAATTTGAGTCCAATAACTTCTTTGACCTGTGTCTTTTCAATTCTGCCCAAGCCCAATTCAGCCAGCACTGTCACAGCAGATAGTGATGCCAACAAAAGCATACACACCACTTACATTTTAAAACAACATGGAGAATAGACAAACTGTGCTTCAACAAAATGGAGTTAAGGGATGATCAGGTGGTCTCCCTCCTGGTCCACAAAATATGCATGAAACTGCCCAAAGCTGTAAGTAGCAATTTTGTCCAGACAAAAATGCAAACTACCTTTTACCTCTTAACCAGTAAAAACACTACAAGTCTCTCATGTGGATTTATCAGCTACTGTTCTCTAAATGCCAACAGAGATTCTTTGCTATTTCACTAGTTCCTCCCTACTTTTTCCACAAAACTCATCACTTTTTCACCTCTCACTTCAGTTCTGCGACCTCCAAAGGTAACTCTGTTTCTCTCTGCACAGATGCTACCAGACCTGCTAAACTTCTCCAGTATTTTCTCTTTCTAGTCCACACAAATCTAGTGACTGCAGAATAGACACCCACAAAATAGGTGCAAAGAGAAAATAATTTTATCAAAATGAAAAGCAAATTATGAAGATTCAAATCCAATTGAGTGTCAGTGCTAACATAGAGATCATCAATGTAGACAGCAGTAAAGCTAATACTATAGTCATGAAGAAACCAGCTTGTAAAAAGAAACATTTCCAGAATCATTTTGAGATCATCCATAGAAGTTAATCAGTTTGGGAAAGAAAGAGGCCAGAGAGGGAAGAATCCTGTTAAAGGCAGATAGGAAGGATGTTATGAAACTTTAAAGGATTCAAAGAAAATTTACAAAGGGTTGAAGGGTTTGAGCTTTAGGGAGAGGCTGAATAGTCTGGGACTATTTTCCCTGGAGCATCAGAGGCTGAGGGGTGACCTTATAGAGGTTTATAAAATCATGAGGGGCATGGATAGAGTCAATAGACAAGGTATTTGCCCTGAGGTGGGGAGTCCAAAACTGGAGGGCATCAGTTCAGGGTGAGAGGGGAAAGATATAAAAGGAACCTATAGGGCAGCTTTTTCATGCAGAGGGTGGTAAGTGTATGGAATGAGCTGCCAGAGGAAGTGGTGTTGCAACATTTAAAAGGCATCTGGATGGGTATATGAATAGGAAGAGTTTAGAGGGCTATGGGCCAAGTGCTGGCAGATGGGACTAGATTAATTAAGGATATGTGATCAGCATGCACAAGTTGGACCGAAGGGTCTGTTTCTGCGCTGTGCAGCTCTATAACTCTATAAGAGTGAGACTGTCCTTTTCCTTCTGATATTCAGACCACTGCCAAACTTTGATTACAGGGGTTCAGTTTCACTTCAACTGGAACAAAGTCAAAAATTAGCTTCCTGTTGTCTTCCTCCATTTAAATATATTCAGCTCCTTTACTCTTCCTGCCAAAGTACATAATCTCACACTTCCTCACACTATATCCTGTCAAGGTTTCTCCCACTTACTTAACCTGTCTATATTCCTCCACCGACCCTGTCATCCTCACCACTTGCCTTTCCACCTACTTTAGTACCATTCATCTAAGACCTTTATATATAATTGACTGTGGAGAGTGGTAATACTGTACACTATTTTGCACTATATTTTGTAACAAAATACACATGACAGTAAATAAATCAAATCAATTTTATGTCTTCTATTATTTAGTCAATCCTCTCTCCATCTAACTTACTGCCTCCAAGACCATAGACTTTTGTCTTATTAAATAGCCTAATGTGTGGGACCTTATCAAACACCTTCTGAAAATTCAAATATTTTACATCTCCTGCTTCCTCTGTTACCTCCTCAAAGGATTCCTGTAAATTTGTCAAGCACAATTTCCCCTTCGGGAGGCCAGGCTGACTCTGCTTGACTTTATCATGTATTTTAAATGCTCTGCTGTTACATTCTATTTAATAGGCTAACATTTTCCTAATAACAGATTTTGTGATAATTGGCCCAGTTTTTTGGTCAATGGTAATCCCTTGTTGATACTGCCTATGAAGGTTTCAGTGATGGCAATGTCATTGAATGTCAATGGGAGAATACTAGATTCGCTCTGGCTGGAAATGTTTGATGGAAATGTTACTTGCCACATATCAGGCTGAATGTTGTCCAGGTCTTCCTATATATTAATACATTCTCAGTAATACAGAGATCAGAGAAGAATCAAGCCATCAGATTTAGAATAGTAAGGATCATGGAGAAACTTGTGTCGTTGGAATGAGATTAAATTGAACATTGAGCATTCTTGGACCTGCAGGTTGGAGATGGGGACCCTCAAGAGTGTTGCTGATCAAGATGACGACTATTGTATGCCATTTGTTTATCCTTATCCACTTTAGCATGTGGTACTCATTGGTTAATCCTAAAGTTTTACAATGTTAAATTTTACCTAAGATTGGAATGACACCCAATAGCATTTCAATTTAAGCCCACCTCAGTACCCCTGATCCCCTCTGAACAGTTTTTTTTTAAACTTCTCTATTATTTTCCTTGCTTCATTGTTGATTAATGTTGGCATTCATTTCAAGATGGTTATAATACGAGGGCAGGGATGTACTGCTGAGGTTTATTAAGGGTCTGGTCAGACTGCATTTCAAATATTGCAAGCAGTTTGGGCCCTGTAAACAAGGATGGATGTGCTGGAATTGGAGGAGGTCTGAAGATAGTTCACAAGAATCATTGCGGGGATGAAGGGCTTGTCACATGAGGAGCAGTTGAGGACTCTGGGTCTGAACTCAATGGAGTTTAGAAGAATGAGGGGGAATCTCTTTGAAATTTACATAAAACTGAGAGGCCTGGATAGAGTGGATGTGGAAAAGGTATTTCCACTAGTAGAAGAGATTAAGACCCAAGGGCAGAGCTTCAAAATGAAGGGATGACTGAGATGAGGAGGAATTTCTTCAGCCAGAGTGCGGTGAATCTGTGCAAGTCACTGTTACAAAAGGTTGTCGAGGTCAAATCACTGGGTATATACAAGTCAACGATAAATAAGTTCTTGATTAGTAAGAGGATCAAGGGTTACAGGGAGAAGGTAAGAGAATGGGATTGAGAAACTTACTGGCCAAGATCGAATGGCTGAGCAGACTTGATGGGCCAAATGACCGAAATTCTGCTCCTGTAGTCTATGGTCTAATTTTGGCTGAAGCTTAACATTCCACTAAGAAAATATTAGAAACATTGAACATCCAAACCCACATTTAATAGTAAGTTGAACTAATGCCAGCATGGACATTGAACTCCGTCCAAAAGATTCAATTCTTGTGGTGGGGCGAACAAAATGCCCATATAAGTCGACAGCAGCTTCTTTCCAATTTACTATCTCTTGAAAAGAATCTTTCATTCAGTACAGGAGCAGGTATGTTGTCAAAACAAAAATCATTCACAACTTTAAAAGAAGAACATAAAGCAAAATTATACTTCTCACAACAGAAATCATCCAATTTCTCATTATTTATTCATGGCTATGTGCATTGTCTTAGTTTAAAATTAAAATGCAGGCACAAAAATTTATATTCACAGTTTCTAAATTTTTTCCATCTTTTTACATCCTTTCTCTGCACATATACCTTCAACATGATTGTAACAAAAAGACAAAACTGAATGAACTTTAAAAATAAACAGCTGTGTGTAGTTATCCATAAACACACCCTATTGCTAATGTAGTATTAAACAATGGAATTCACAGTGAATCATACTGTACCAAAAGGTTTAAACAACCATTAAAGGGCATGTTCTGTAGTCACTGCTTAAATAGATTATCCAAAAATCATATGTGAAAAAGTTTGGCTGTCTATCTATTGCTTAACTTGATGCTATACTGTTCTTTCCAGAATCTTTGTTTTCCATCTCTTTTTGCATAATAGGTAATTTTAGGCTTTATCATTATATATAAATCAAAAGCTAAAGAAAGGCAATATACAATTTCCAATGATTTTGTTGATGTAGTTGCCAGCCCATGAGTTACTAGTTTATTAAAATGATTAAGAAGAAAATAAAGCTGGCAAGTACAGACAAATATGGCTCATGTCTCCATTTGAAATCCAATGTGTTAAAAATGTGTTCAATTAATCTAAACAAAATTAGTTTCAGTATATTTCAATTAAACACAGTTACGAAGAAAAAAGATGCCCAATTTATCATTTTTTTTGTTAGATTTAGACTGACAGGTTTGTTCTGAGTAATTTTGATTCAAAGTGTATTTTTTACGACAGAGAATAAGAACCAGATATAGTAGGTTATCATGCTAAAAAGAAAAATACCAATGGTCCTGCAATTTAAAAAGGCATTAGTGAAAAAGAAATCTGTAGTTATGTAATAATTTACTAAATCACACAAATGCTTCAAAAGACTTCACACACAATCAATCAGCAACATAGACAAGTTCCTCTCCAAATTCCACACAACCCCAATTTAGGAATACACTGGTAAGCTTTCATCAATAACCAGGTAATTTTCCTGGAATTTTCTACTCAATCAAAACCACTGTAGAAACATTATCATTAGGACCACAATAACCAACAGACAATGCCTCAACAGCAACCGATATTGGATAATAAATACTGCTTTACTGCTGTTACTCCCATAGTCTTAAGACTTGTTTTTATAGGTATGTGTATTGCACACAAATATTGTCAAATGATCAGAAAATTAAATAATAAATAAACCAATTTATCTATTTTCTGGTGTGTTGACTGACTAGAGAAAGCTTGCTCTTTTTATAGCGACATGAGATCTTTCAAAATCCATCCAAATGTTTTTAGAGGGGACATTCACCGCTGACTAGAGGTTACAAGTTTAACTTCAAATATTTCGATGGGAAAGTCTTTTTTCCCATGTACAAAGGTTAATGACTCATGGTTTCATTGAAATTTGTTCCATGTTGTCAAACAACATAGTTGGGGGACCCCTCATTTCTGCAATAGCCCTAGGCTTTATAAACTTGCAAAGGAATAAATCCTAGAATTGTTTGCTTGACAAGCTGCTTTGGAGACAGTGTTAAAACAGAAATCAGTAAATTAAAGTAGGGTTATCTAGAGCCTCAGTACAAAGCATATTTTCATTTGACTTGAATCACTACGTTCCTCACCATTCCACTGAAAAATGTAAATGAGTCAGTTTATCTCTTCAACTGTCATGCCTAATCCCAAAGTATGTCATAAGTAGACTTTAAGAAAACAAAACTTCATAACAAAATAATTTTATCCTCATTCATTTTGGATACTGTGTAAATAAGATTTTGTACAATTGGCAGAGAATCAAAATAATGCAAAACCTTTCTGTTTTTAAATTTCACTCACAGCAGTTACTTACTTTTCTAGCTATTGTCAACATGGTTAAATAACCCCTGTCCTTTGGTTGTTTTTTATTATTCTTTTTAAATATCTTTTTTCCCCATGGAGTGGTAAGAGTTAAGTAGGGATTATAGGTGGCAGTTAGATTTTGCAAAATTGACAAACTACAACTATTACTAAATCAGTGAATTTATGAAGCACATTTAATTTAAAGATCTTTCTAAAAGCAACTAAGAAAAACAAATACTGAGCCAAGAAAAGATTAGGAGGAATGGCCCAAGATTGGGATAAAGAGGAAGTAGGTCCACAAACCCAAGACTCCTTGGAGCTATCGAACAGTCTGAAATCTTAGATGCCTATTTAGTGAGCAACACATTTGAGTTGTGGGTGCATAACTCAAAAGAAAACCACAGTACCATGGTGCCTGAGGCTACTCTTAAAAGAGAGAGAGAGAGAGGCTGATAGGCAAATTAGGAAGGTGATTGTAGTGCATTACTTAGATCGATGGAAAGACAATCTAGTTTGCATGAGTCCAGTATGGTCTGCGGGCTCCCGGTGCAAGGGCTCCAAACATTATGGAATAGCTGGAAAAACGTCTGGAAAGGGTGGGCATATAACCAGCAGTTGTGGTTCATGTAGGAACCAATAATATAAAGAGGGATAGCTTGGACGACTTGCAGGATCAGTTTCAGACGTTAGGGAGTAGGTGAAACACTGGAGACTTCCAGAACAGTAATCTCGGAAATATTACCTGCGCCACGAGCTTCATCATTGAGGCAAAGGTAGATCAGGGAGGTAAATGTTTAGCTTGACAAATTGCTTACAGGGGAGGGGTATGGATTTTTGGGATACTGGGATCAATTTTGTGAAACAATGAAGCTGTTCAGAAGAAATGGGGTTTTCCTGGACCGAAATGGAACTAATCTCCTAGCAAAGAATAAATAGGGCACAGCAGGTGGATTTAAACTTGTAAGGCAGGGGGTTGGGTTGACTAATGGGCCTAGTTTTAGAAGAATCAGAGAGGGCAAAACAGAAGATGGTGAATGGGGAAAAGAAAGTGAGGGAAGATTTAATTGTTAGCAGTAAACAAAGAAATGGCCACCTCCAATGGGCAAAAATGAGATAAGGGCAGGATTAAATTTCATGTGTGTATTAGCAGAGAGTATTAAAAACAAAATGGAGAAATTGGAAGCAGAAATTGTTCTGGGGGATATGACATAGTAGCATTGACAGAAACATGGCTCAAGCCAGAACAGGACTGCATCATAAGGTTTTTAATAGAAGCAAGGTGAGTAAAAAAAAGGTTTAGCAGTCTTGGTCAAAAGTAGTGTCATAGCCCTTGAACAAGACACAATTCCTGAATTAGAATCTATAAGACTGGAGGTGAGAAATAGAAAGGGAGCGATGACTTTGTTGGATATTTATTATCAACCTCCAAAAAGCAGGTAGGAAGTAGAAGAGAGCATTTGTTGGCAGGGTAAAGAAACCTGCAGAACAAGTAAGATTGGAAATGCATTTTAGTGAATAAAACAGTGGTTAAAAATGGGAGACTTCCAAAAGACAGATAAACAGGGTGCAAGCTCAGTACATACTGATGAGAAATAAATATAGGATAGTAAAGCTAGAGTACTTCAGATGACGAAGGAATTTGTTGAGAAAATTAAGAAGAAAAAGGAGGCATGTGATGCATACCAGAATAATAATCGCAGTAGAAATTAGGAAGGAAATATCTTAAATGCAGGAGAAAGGCTAAAGCTAGAATAAGGAAGTCTAAGAAGAAGCATGTGTATTTAAGACAGAGATAGAAAGGTTCTTGATTAGTTAGGAAATCAATGGTTATGGGAGAAGGCAGGAAAATGGGGTTGAGAAACAAATCTGCCATGATTGAATGGCAGAGCAGACTTTATAAGCCAACTGGTTTAACTCTGTTCCAATATCTTATGGTCTTCTGGCTTATGAGAAAAGAATGACAGGCTGCGTTAAAACAAATAGTGAAATGTTCTTCAAACATACCGCATATATTTGTGTAAAAGTGAATCTCATGTAAAAGTCAACCCCTTATTTTTGGCCACGAAATCTTGTATTTTCCATATATCTCGTGTAAAGGTCGACTCTACTATATCGCATTATAAACCTCTTTCAAAGAAAACTGCATGTTCCCATTAATCCACTTAAACGAAATTGAATTCATTCATTCATCCCGGTAACTCTACTCATCGCTCTTTGTTTACTACATTGAGTGTCATTCATAACTCTACTTAGCCCACTTGGTTAAATACAGAACACTTTGATGCATCCACTCATTCAGACTGGGACTCAGTCTATCGGTACTTATCACACTTTGTTCACTGTACATCCAAAAGTTAATATCGTTAAAAAGTTCATCATTTTAATTGTGCCATTGTATCTGAATAAAAGTGAGATATATTAACTACATATATCTTTAATTCTTTGAAAAATTTGTTAATGTTGCTGAGGTTCATTGCATACGAGAGTAAATGGGAGGGAAACAGAAGAATTTGGCAGTAAGGTTCAAGAGGCTTACACATTCAGAATTTAATAAATGTTTCATTTTAAGTGTGCCATTATACCAGGCCATAACGATTTTGAACAGTGTGATTTTGTAGGATTTCAATGATTCTTTGACATATTAATTTTCATACTGATACGTATAAATAAAATGTCCTACAGTAATTCATTCTTGTTTCTCTTGCTTTTACCTGGTAATTACCTTTACTGTAGTTCATTGTGTTTTTCTTCTTTACCTGGAATTAGTTGAGCCATCAAATCAATTTCTGCTAATAATACGATATTTCAAACTGCAGCATGAATTTCAGCCCCTCAAAACTAGTTCCCGTGTAATAGACGGCCCTTTAAATTGAACCTTTAAAAATAGACTAAAAAATTCGACTTTTACACGAGTATGTATGGTATTTATAGTAAAAAATTAAGGTAGAGTAGAATGGAGCCATTAGGGACAAGCAAGGTAAACAGTTCACTAAATTAGTACTTTGCTTCTGTCTTTTTGAAACTAGAAGATGGTGACAATAGTTTATTGAAAATGTGGGTTTTGAGCAACTGACTAGTATAGTGTTGGATAAAGAAGAGATGCTAGAAAAGCTGGCAGTACTCCAGATGGAGATGTCACCAGGCCGGATGGGATGCTGAGAGGGGTTAGAGGGCAAACTGCAAAGCCATTGACAGAAATGGCTCTCTGAACACTGGATTAGTCCCTGGATTGCAAATGTGACACCATTGTTTAAGCAAAGGATAAAGGATAACCCAAAAAATTGCAGACCTGTCAGGTTGACATCAAAAGTGGGAAAACTGATGGAAACCATAGTATGGGATAAGCTAAATGTACACTTAGAGAAAAGTAAGTTAATACGACACAGTCAACAAGGCTTTGTCAAGGGCCGGTCGCATCTGACAAATGTAATTAAGTTCTTTGACAAGGAAACACAGGCAGTGGATGAGAGTAGTGCTGCGGATGTTGCATTTTTGGATTTTGAGAAAACATTTGATATGGAGCCACACGGTAAATCAGTAAGCAAGTTCGAAATGTTTGGGATTAATGGGTCCTTGGCAGCATGTGTTGGAAGTTGGCTAAAAGATAGAAACAGAGGGTTAGTATAGATGTGGGTATTTCTCAGATTGGAAACAAGTTGAAAGTTCTCAGGAAGGGTTAACAGACCCAAACACTAACTCAGATTTCTCTTCACTGCTGCTGCCAGACCTGTAAATTTTGTTTTTGTTTCTGATTTACCATATCTGCTTTTCTTTTAGTTTTAAGAATGGTGTTCTCCAGGGATTGGTGTTGCGACCCGCACTTTTTATGACTTTTGTAAAATGTTTTTATAAAACAGGGACGCAACATGTACCGGGAAATAGAGAAGGCATGTCAGAAAGGCAAGGTTACATTGATCATGGGAGACTTCAATATGCAGGTGGACTGGGTAAATAATGTTGCTCGTGGATCTAAAGAAAGGGAATTCATGGAATGCTTACAGGATGGCTTTTTGGAACAGCTTGTCATGGAGCCCACAAGGGAGCAGGCTATTCTGGACCTAGTGCTTTGCAATGAACCAGACTCTATAAAAGATCTTAAAGTAAGGGAACCCTTAGGAAGTAGCGACCATAATATGGTAGAGTTCAGTCTGGAGTTTGAAAGGGAGAAGGCAAAATCTGATGTAATGGTGTTACAGTTGAATAAAGGTAATTATGAGGGCATGAGAGAGGAACTGACTAAAATAGACTGGAAGCAGAGGCTAACCGGGAAGACAGTAGAGCAAAAATGGCAGGAGTTTGTAGGTATAATTGAGGACACTGTACAGAGGTTCATTCCCAAGAAAAGAAAGATTAACCGGGGAGGGATTAGACAACCTTGGCTGACAAAGGAAGTCAGGAAATGTATTAAAGAAAAAGAGAGATCCTATAAAGTGGCTAAGAACAGTGGGAAATCAGAAGATTGGGAAGGATACAAAGCAAACAGAGGATAACAAAGAGTGTAATAAGAAATGAGAGGATCAAATATGAAGGTAGGCTAGCCAGTAATATTAGAAATAATAGTAAAAGTTTCTTTCAGTACATAAGAAACAAACGACAGGCAAAAGTAGACATTGGGCCACTTCAAACTGATGCAGGAAGCCTAGTGATGGGAGATAAGGAAATAGCAGGAGAACTTAACAAGTACTTTGCGTCAGTTTTCACAGTGGAAGACATGAGTAGTATCCCAAAAATTAAAGCGTGTCACGGGGCTGAGTTGAGTATGGTTGCCATTACGGAGGAGATAGTGCTAGAAAAGTTAAAAAGTCTTAAAATTGATAAATCTCCTGGCCCCAATGGGATACACCCTAGAGTTCTGAGAGAGGTGGCTGAGGAAATAGCAGAGGCATTGGTTGAGATCTTTCAAGAGTCACTGGAGTCAGGAAAGGTCCCGGATGATTGGAAGATGGCTGTTGTAACCCCCTTGTTCAAGAAAGGATCAAAGCAAAAGATGGAAAATTATAGGCCAATCAGCTTAACCTCGGTTGTTGGTAAAATTCTAGAATCCATCATTAAGGATGAGGTTTCTAAATTCTTGGAAGAGCAGAGTCTGATTAGAACAAGTCAACATGGATTTAGTAAAGGGAGGTCATGCCTGACAAACCTGTTGGAATTTTTTCAAGAGGTAACAAGTAGGTTAGACCAGGGAAACCCAGTGGATGTGGTCTATCTAGACTTTCAAAAGGCCTTTGATAAGGTGCCACACGGGAGGCTGCTGAGCAAGGTGAGGGCCCATGGTGTTCGAGGTGAGCTGCTGGGATGGATTGAGGATTGGCTGTCTAACAGAAGGCAGAGAGTTGGGATAAAAGGTTCTTTTTCAGAATGGCAGCCGGTGACGAGCGGTGTCCCGCAGGGTTCGGTGCTGGGGCCACAGCTGTTCGCATTATATATTAATGATTTGGATGAGGGAACCGGGGGCATTCTAGCGAAGTTTGCCGATGATACGAAGTTAGGTGGACAGGCAGGTAGTACTGAGGAAGTCGGGAGGCTACAGAAGGATCTAGACAGGTTGGGAGAGTGGTCCAGGAAATGGCTGATGGAATTTAACGTGAGCAAGTGCGAGGTCTTGCACTTTGGCAAAAAGAATAAAAGCATGGACTACTTTCTAAATGGTGAGAAAATTAATAAAGCCAAAGCACAAAGGGATCTGGGAGTGCTAGTCGAGGATTCTCTAAAGGTAAACATGCAGGTTGAGTCTGTGATTAAGAAAGCGAATGCAATGTTGTCTCTTATCTCAAGAGGGTTGGAATATAAAAGCAGAGATGTACTACTAAGACTTTATAAAGCTCTGGTTAGGCCCCATTTGGAGTACTGTGTCCAGTTTTGGTCCCCACACCTCAGGAAGGACATACTGGCACTAGAACGTGTCCAGCGGAGATTCACACGGATGATCCCTGGAATGACAGGTCTAGCATATGAGGAACGGCTGAGGATACTGGGATTGTATTCGTTTAGAAGATTAAGGGGAGACTTAATAGAGACGTACAAAATAATACATGGCTTGGAAAAGGTGGATGCTAGGAAATTGTTTCCGTTAGACGAGGAGACTAGGACCCGTGGACACAGCCTTAGAATTAGAGGGGGTCATTTCAGAACAGAAATGCAGAGACATTTCTTCAGCCAGAGAGTGGTGGGCCTGTGGAATTCATTGCCACGGAGTGCAGTGGAAGCCGGGACGCTAAATGTCTTCAAGGCCGAGATTGATAGATTCTTGTTGTCTAGAGGAATTAAGGGCTACGGGGAGAACGCTGGTAAGTGGAGCTGAAATGCGCATCAGCCATGATTGAATGGCGGAGTGGACTCGATGGGCCGAATGGCCTTACTTCCACTCCTATGTCTTATGGTCTTATGGTTTGAAGTTGGGTGGTGAGGGCAAAATCTCTAATTTTGCAGATGGTACTAAGCTAGGAAGAATAATGAATTGTGATGATGATGCTGAGTGACTTCAGAGGGACATTAACAAGTCGGCCAAATGAGCAGACACCTGGCAGATTAAATTCAATGCAGAGAAACGTCAGGTAATGCATTTTGGCAGAAGAAATGTGTAGTTGAAACAGTTGCTAAGGAGGCTTATAGGATCCTTGGATTTATAAATAGAGAATAAAAGCAAAGAAATTACACTATCTCTGTAAATCATTGGTCAGACCCCAGTTGTAGTATTGTGTCCAGTTCTGGGCACATTGTTTAAAGAAGGATGTTAAAGATCTGCAGTGAGTGCAAAGGAGCTTCATAAAGTGATACCAGGAATGAGAGATTTTAGATACAGGGAAGATTAGAAAAATTGAGCTTATTCTCTTTGAAGCAGAGAACATTAAGAGATTACCTTATTGAAATGTCTAAACGTATAAACAATTTTGACAGGCTAAAGGATAGTTGATGGTATATCAAGGATTCAGAAAGTTCCCAAGCCCATAAACATCTCTGTTAACGGGGTCTCTGCTCTATTCATGTTTTAGGGAAGTAGGGGCAGGGAGCTGAAATTGAATTCAGTTCCTGAGACACAACTGAAGCAACAATGGAAATTAATGTATTTACCAGGAGATCACACCAGTTGCAATCAGGACTGCAGTCAAACCTTCACTACCTCATCCTCTCAACCACCCACTGTGCCCTTCACGTTATTCCTGAAACTGACAACAGATGTAGAGTTGGAAAAGATAATTTTAAAATAAAACTACTGAGCTTACAACTGCTGAAAAGTGTCAATCAACCTCACATATTTATAATGTCAAGTAAAAAAAAACTTTGATCCACTTCAGACAATTTAATTTGTTTAAATAATTGTGATAATCCCTACATGGCCCAAGGGGCATCTCTCATTAATCTCTTATGGACTTCATTGAGTATGAGTTCCCGTGATAACAGACAATGGCCTTCCCAGATGGAGTTCAACATGTGAACGCTCCATAAAGCAAAATTCCTCCTTTTTGATGGCTTGCATTGATCAGAAAGGACCTTGTATGTAAATATGTAATTGGCTACATGGGTGATTATTCATAGAATCATAGAATCCCTACAGTGTGAAAAGAGGCCCTTCAGCCCAACAAGTCCAGACTGACCCTCCAAAGAGCAACCCACCCAGACCAATGCCCCCACCCCATTACTCTACACATTCAACATATTCACCCAACCTACACATCCCCAACACTGTGGGTGATTTAGCATGGCCAATCCACCTAGCCCACACATCTATGGGCTGTGGGAGGAAACTGGAACACCTGGAGGAATCCCACAAAGACACAGGAAGAACATGCAAACTCCACACAGATAATCGCCCAAGGCTGGAATCTTTGGGAAAGTTGTTCATTTGTACATAATAATACTTCTAGATGCTTGCAAAAAAAAAAGCAGACCCAGGGGACACTTGTGGTGCAGTGTAGTGTCCCACCTTTGGACCAAGAGACTAGTTCAAGTCTCACCTCCATGACAGGACACATGTTCATCAAAAAAAAAGTGTATATCACTTAAAGGAGTAAGCAAGTTAAAATATAATGCAGACCCAGAGGGTCATTTGTAAGCCAGTGGCAATGTCCCTACCTCTGAGCCAGCAGACCAGGGTTTAAGCCCCACCTGGTTCAGAGGTATGTAATAACATCACAAGGCAGGTTGATGAGAAAAAAACCTATAAAGCAGACCCAATTAGTAGTTAAAAGCAAAAAGAAAGTCACAGTGATTTGGTGATGGGAACAAACTACGTTCAATTGCATGAGACAGCACTTACAGATATTGGCTATGTTCATACAGTACTTCATTTCCTCCTCAAAATCAATAATTTCATGTCGCCCGTTCCCAATTTCACTACCACTCCCTCACTTTTCATGGACTGCATCACTCTTAACATTGCCCTTGTAAATAAATATCCAATTGGCTGCACAGGTGATTTACTGATGATGGTGGTCGTTAGTTGAATAAAAAAACAAAAATGTCACAATGATTTGCTGTGGGAAAACCATTTGGTTGTATGTCTTAGCACAACAGTCCCAAATACAGCTCTGAAGAACTGTATGTTCTTAGCTGGGACTAGTCTATGTATACCGCAAGTAATGTCTTTTGTTTATGTTCAACAATAAGCGATGTTTCTTTCTAGTCAGGCTTACTCAATTATTACACTAAACTTACAGACACTGAAAAAAAAACAAAGTAAAATCACATCAGGTTATTGCACATTAATAAAGAGGCGATGAAGCTTGGAGTACAAAGCTTGTCTCTGGGAGTCTTGTGTCAAGTATATGGATGATATGGCCTGCCTAAAGCCACTGACTGTTTGTAACTGTGATGACTGTCACTTTAATAGGTTATTTTGTCCTTGGGATTTGTTTTTAAGAGGGGTCATAAAGGCAGAGGTGCCGAGGGGTCTAGGAAGAGCCTAGCTTAACAATGGCAGGGGAATGATGAGTTCTCCCAGTTCAGATACTTTCTAGTTTGGTTTGGCTGTGGCAGTCACAAGATGCTGGAGTCCAGGATAGATTGCAAGCTTCAGCAGATGATTCCTGACTGACTTTCTCTCCGAAATCTCTTTGAAAGTTGTTCCCTCCTGTCTGTAATAAGAATCTGTGATTCAATTTTTTGCCGATGGATGTGTTTATGGGATGTTACTGGACTGGAACAGTTTCTTATTTAATTTGCTGTATCGGGTCTGTTAGGTTTTCCAATAGTTAAGTTATTCTAAATTCTGTTTTCTTTGATTTGCTTTTCAACTGTAGAGTTTAAATAAATTTTGCTTTGCTTAAAGCCAAGTGATTTGACCAGCTGCACCCCACCTGGAATATCCACTTCACATCTGTCTTTAAAATAAGAAAAAGTTAGGGTCTAGGCTACCTTCTTAAGATATTTTGAGGGAGTCTGGCCTGGTCCATAGCAAATTGGGGGCTCTTGTCAGGATTGATTCTATAATTCCAATTTGGGTTTGGGGTTCTTGAGCTCGAAGGCAGCAAGTGGTAGATGTTCGTGTCTTTTGTTCCAGGTGTTGAAATCATTTGGTGCAAACAGTGCTTGATGTAGTGATTCAGTCACTAAGAGTTTGACTGGGATTTAGAAAAGGTGAGCAAGACAAAGGTGTTGGAATTGGCAGACAAGCTGGAGTTGGATTTGCCTTCATCTGGGAGAAGAGGCGAGTAATTACAGCAATAGCTCAGCATTTACACTTGTTGCAAATGCCATTGGAATCTTTGGAAATGGCTAAAATTCAAGCTTCTTGAATGGGAAAGAGGAACCGAAAACAGTTTGAATTACAGTTAAAAGCAGAAGAAAAAGGACAGAATCGCTTTTGCAGAACAAAAAGAAAAGGAGAGAAGGCGAGCAGAAGAAAGGAAAAAATAGAGTGAAGACAGGGAAAAAGAGAAAGAGGAAAGGGAGAAAGAGAGAGAGTTTGAACTTCAGAAATTGGTCCTTAGACAGAAAGGTTGGCTTAAAAGGATGGAGGTGAGGGTAGAAGGAAGGTTTACTGAGAAGGATAATGAGAATGAGCAAACCCATTGTAGCCATAGGCCTGGCCGGGATCTGTTCAAAGATATCCAAGCATTGCCTAGATTTGATAAGAAGATGTAGCCTTTTTCATCTCATTTGAGAAAGTGGCTAAACAAATGAAGTGGCCAGTGATCATGTGGGTTTTATCGATCCAAACAAAGGTGGTAGGTAGACCTAGTAAAATATCTGCATCACTGTCAGTGGACGTATCTGGGGAGTATGAGGTGGTGAAGAAAACCATCTTAAGTGCATATGAGCTTGTGCCAGAAGCCTACAGTGTTTCAGGAATCTAAGGAGGGACTGTGGTCAAACCTATATAGAGTTTGAAAGAATCAAACAAAGCAATTTTGATAGGTGGATAAGGGCATTAAAAATAGCTCAAACATATGGCGCTCTTAGGCAATTATTTTGGGGAAGTTCAACAATTCACTTCCTGAAGTAGTCAGTACTCATGTGGAAGAGCAGAGAGATTAGCAGCTGAGATGCCTGATAGAACATGGAAAATAGAACGTTACAGCGCAGTACAAGGCCTTCGGCCCTCAATGTTTCACCAACTTGTGAAATTAATCTGATGCCCACCTAACCTACACAGTTCCATTATTATCCATATGTATGTCCAATGCCCATTTAAATGCCCTTAATGACGGCGAGTCTAATACCATTGCAGGAAGGCCATTCCATGCCCCTACTACTCTCTGAGTAAAGAAACTACCCCTGAGATCTGTCCTAAATCTATCACCCTTCAATTTAAAGCCATGTCCCACTGTGTTAGCCTTCACCATCAGAGGATAAAAGTATTCACTGTCCACCCTATCTAATCCTCTGATTATTTTATACGTCTCGATTAAGTCACCTCTCAACCTCCTTCTCTCCAACGAAAACACCCTCAGTTCCTTCAACCTTTCTTCACAAGACCTTCCCTCCACACCAGACAACATCGTAGTAAATCTCCTCTGACCCCCTTCGAAAGCTTCCAAATCCTTCCTATAATACCAGGACTCTATGCAATACTCCATGTGCGGCTGCACCAGTGTCTTGTATAGCTGAAGCATTACCTCATGGCTCCAAACTCAATCCCCTTACCAATAAATGCCAACAACACCTTATGCCTTCTTAACAACTCAATCAACCTGGGTGGTAACTTGCAGAGATTTATGCACTGAGATACCAATATCTCTCTGCTCATCTACATTGCCAAGAATTTTACCATTAGCCCAGTACTCTGCATTCCTGTTACTTCTTCCAAAGTAAACTACCTCACACTTTTGCGCATTAAACTTCATTTGCCACTTCTCTGCCCAGCTCTGCATCTTATCTATGTCCCTCTGTAACCCACAACATCCTTCAGCACTATTCACAACTCTGCCGACCTTAGTGTCATCTGCAAATTTACTAACCCATCCTTCTACGCACACCTCCAGATCATTTATAAAAATGACAAACAGCAGTGGCCCCAAAACAGATCGTTGCGGTACACCACTGGTAACTGAGCTCCAGGATGAACATTTCCCATCAATTACCACCCTCTGTCTTCTCTCAGCTAGCCAATTTCTGATCCAACCCGCTCAATCAATTTCAACCCCGAAACTCTGTATTTTCTGCAATAGCCTACTGTGGGAACCTTATCAAATGCCTTACTGAACTCCAGATACACCACATCAACTGCTTTACCTTCATCCACCTGTTTTGTCACCTTCTCGAAGAACTCAATAAGGTTTGTGAGGCACAACCTACCCTTCACAAAATCATGTCAACTACCCCAATCAAATTATTCCTTTCCAGATGATTACAAATCCTAGCTCTTGTAGCCTTTTCCAAAACCTTACCCACAACCGAATTAAGGTTCACTGGCCTATAGTTATCATGGTTGTTCCGACTCCCCTTCTTAAACAAGGGAACAACATTTGCTATCCTCTAGCCTTCTGACACTACTCCTGTCAACAATGATGACATAAAGATCAAAGCCAAAGGCTCTGCAATCTCATCCAGGGCTTCCCAGAGAATCAGAGAATAAAACCCATTCGGCCCTGGGGTCTTATCTATTTTCAGATCTTCCAAAATTGCTAAAACCTCCTCTTTGTCAACCGCAATCCTATCTAATCCAGTCTCATCATATTGCCTTTCCCCAGTTATACCTCTTTCCCTGCGGTATATACCTACCCCTGCCAATTGCTATTGTAAACATAACCAAATTGTGGTTACTATCAGCAAAGTGTTCACCTACCTCCAAATCTAACGCCTGGTCGCGTTCACTCCCCAGTACCAAATCCAATATGGCATTGCCCCTTGTTGGCCTGTCCACATACTATGTCAGGAAACTCTCCTACACACATTGAACAAAAACTGACCCATCTAAACTACTTGAACTATAGTATTCCTGGTCAATATTGGGGAAGTTAAAGTCCCCCAGAACAATTACGTTGTTACTCTTGCTCCTATCAAGAATCATCTTTGCTATCCTTTGCTCTGCATCCCTGGAACAATTCGGAAGCCTACAGAAAACTCCCAACAGGGTGACCTCTCCTTCCTGTTTCTAACCTCAGCCCAAACTACCTCAGTGGATGGGTCCTCAAATGTTTATCTCAGCTGCGGTACAACTATCCTGGATGAACAATGCCACATCCCTCTTATACCATCTTCCCTGCTCTTGCTGAAACATCTAAATCCCAGAATCTGCAACAACTATCCCTGTCCCACCTCTAGCCATGTCTCTGAAATGGCCACAACATCGAAATCCCAGATATGAACCCATGCTGCAAGTCTACCCATCTTATTCCGAATGCTCCTGGCATTGAAGTACATGCATTTCAAACCAACATCCTGATTGTCGATGTCCTCTCGCGACCTTGTAAGCCTATCCCTGACCTCACTACACTTAACCTCCTTTACACTGGAACTACAATCCATGTTCCCATCCCCCTGCTGCATTAGTTTCAACCCCTCCAAAGAGCATTAGCAAATATCCCCGCCAGAATATAGATATATTTGGTTCAGGTGAAGACCATCCTGTTTGTAGACGTTCCCACCTACCCCAGAAAGAGGTCCAATTATCCAAGAATCCAAAACACTCCCTCCTGCACCATCCCTGCAGCCTTGTTTTCAACTCCTCTCTCTCTCTCTGTGCCTCGCTTCACTAGCACGTGGCACAGGCAACAAACCAGAGATAAGAACTCTGTTTGTTCTTACTCTAAGCTTCCACCCTAGCTCCCTGAATTTCTGCCTTAGATCCCCACCTTTCTTCCTACCTATGTCATTGTTGCCGACGTGGACCAAGATTGGGCTGCTCCCACACCCCCGCAAGGATCCCGAAAACACGATCAGAGACATCACAAACCCTGGCATCTGGGAGGCAACATACTAATCATGAGCTTCTCTCATTGTCAGAGAAACTCCTATCTGTGGACTCCCTGACTATGGAGTCCTCATGATTAATGCTCTGCTCCACATCCCCTTCCCTTCTGAGCAACAGGGACAGATTTTGTGCCAGAGATTTGTGCCCCATTGCTTACCCCTGGTAAGTCATCATAAGTGATGATTATGAGTTGGTTCATAATTCAAAGTTTGGCTTCCAATGTCAATTTCAATCTGTGAGGGGTGGAAACTGGGGAAAAGAGAATTTTTTACATGGTAAGAGAAAAGTCGATCTCGGTGAAGATAATAAAGATAGTTTACAACAGCGTAAAAAAGAAACCCATGAAGGGGAAAGAGAAGTTAAAAAGCTCCAGTGTTTTCACTACAATAAAGCAGGCCACATGAATTCACAATGTTGATGGCTTAGGAAAAGCACTGAGAAGCAAGGTACAGGAAAACAGGATAAGCCAGTGAATTTTGTTGGAGTGGTAACAGAAGGCACAGTGGTGGCTAGAAAGCTGCACCAGAATGTACAATTTGGTCGGGGTCTGTTAAGGAGGAAGTGGCAGATCTTCTTCAACCATATAGCCGCGAAGGTAGAGTTTACTCACATCGGCCAGGAGCAGCAGGTAAAGAAATTGCAGTATTAAGAGTTACAGGATCATGTCAATCTTTGATGTTGAGAGATGAGGAGATATGTAACTCAGAAGGACTATTGCTAAAAAAAGTACAAGTATGTGGACTTCATGGCCAATTCACCTAACCTACACATTTTTGGACTGTGGGAGGAAACCGGAGCACCCAGAGGAAATTCACGCAGACACGGGGAGAATGTGCAAACTCCACACAGAGAGTCGCCTAAGGCGGGAATTGAACCCGGGTCTCTGGCGCTGTGAGGCAGCAGTGCTAACCACTGTGCCACCGTGCAGGAGAGAGAGAAAGAGAGAGAGAACCTGCACAGTTACTACTCCTGATGTTTGAATTCTTGTATCGCTGGACATCAGAGTGCATCTGGGAAAATTATCCAACAGTGAAATTCACAACTGATCTTGGAGGAACTGTTGGGCAAAGTTCACAGCACAGAATCAGATAAGTTAGTCGTTGTTTTAAATGTGGCCTATAGCGAATCTGCAGTAGGGAGTAGAGTAGGTTCTTTCTTGATTATATGTTTTTGGAGATATATCTCTTGATTAAATTTAAAATATAAGCCATAACTATTAATTTAACCTGGGGCAGTGTTTATAGATGAATAAGATTAGATTACATTACATTACAGTGTGGAAACAGGCCCTTCGGCCCAACAAGTCCACACCAACCCGCCGAAGCGCAACCCACCCATACCCCTACATTTACCCCTTACCTAACACTACGGGCAATTTAGCATGGCCAATTCACCTGACCTGCACATCTTTGGACTGTGGGAGGAAACCCACGCTGTGAACGTGCAAACTCCACACAGTCAGTTGGCTGAGGCGGGAATTGAACCCGGGTCTCAGGCGCTGTGAGGCAGCAGTGCTAACCACTGTGCCACCGTGCCACCCAGTGTATAAGTTAGAAGAAGAATAGTGATGTCAATCCAACAAAACTTGCCTTCCCTTTCAGCTAATACAATTGTTGGTATCGCCTCATTATGAAAGCCTGTTTGAATACCAATGATTAATCCACTTAGCTCAGCAGTTAATGTCTTTACAGCTTGAAATCTTTCGATAACCTAAATTTCTGTTTATTTTCTGAATGCCCATTTGATTCAATGCTGCAAAAATTCCCATCATACTGTTAATGCAACTGTCAATAACATGATTACCCATGACAATGAAATGATTGCAGAGACATTGAAGGGAAAATTGCAGACAAATACAACAATGGTTGGTCTGCAATTACAAATCCAAGGAGGTAATGATGGCAAGGGTGAAAGAAAAAGAGGTACAGATGCATCGAGATTTAGAAGGGATATTGAGATCTTAAGGCCCAGGCAAATGAAAGGGCATCCAACAATAGAGCAACTAAAATCAAGGGTGTGCTGGAAACCGAAATTGGAAGAGGGCAGGATGAGAATTTTAAAAATCGAGCCATTGTTTAACCAGTGCCAATGGAGCGAAACAAGCACACAGGTGACACGTGATTAGCATCAATGCAAGTACAGCAAGCAGGGTTTTCAGCGATCTTAAGATTCAGCAGACAGCTGGCAGCATGTTAGAATAAAGAGAGTGTGGTGCTGGAAAAGCACAGCAGGTCAGGCAGCATTCAAGGAGCAGGAGAATCGATGTTACAGGCAAGTACCCTTCATCGTGACGTTTAAACCGAAGGATCATCATGATCATTAAATCCAGGTCTTTTTTCAATATATAACTTCAGTTACATCACACTGTAAACTTTTGCTTTAAATTGTATGTCTTACGATCTTATACTCCACAGCCGCCTGATGAAGGAGCAGTGCTCCAAAAGCTAGTGCTTCCAAACAGACCTGTTGGACTATAACCCGGTGTTGTGTGATTTTTAACTTTGAGGATTTTAGGAATTCACATTTAAATCACCATCTTTTTATCCTCCTTTCCTCTTCAATTCATCTTGTAATTAATTTTCATATATTCCATCCTATTATGATTGTGTCAAGCAGTGGAAAGAAATCTTTGCTCTTGCCAATTCAGAAATCCTCTGCCATAGTTACCTTTTATGTTTCTTAAATCCTATTAAAATAGTTCAATTTCTCAGGCCTTATTTCATAACTGTGACCCACGATCCTTTCTTGCTGGCATTTTTCACATTGCTGATCTAAACTCTTAGGACAGCACAGTGGCTCAGTGGTTAGCACTACTACCTCACAGTGCTAGGGACCCAGGTTCAATTCCAGCCTCAGGCATCTGTCTGTGGGGAGTTTGCCCATTCTCCTTGTGTCTGCGTGGGTTCCTTCCGGGTGCTCCGGTTTCTTCCCACATTCCAAAAATGTGCAGGTTAGGTGAAGTGGTCGTGCTAAATGGCCCATAGTGTTCAGGGACGTGTTGGTTAGGTGCATAGATCAGAAGTAAATAGAGGGTAGGGGAATGTATCTGGGTGGGTTACGCTTTGGAGGGTCAGAGTGGACTTGTTGGGCCGAAGGACCTGTTTCCACACTGTAGGGACACTAATTCTAAAATCTAAATCAATTTTTCTCACATTTAAGCTAAGCTAAGTCCCCATTTACCTCAATGACTTTTTTTTTCACAGTCAAATGCTTTCATCTTTAATTTGTTTTTTTCCTGACAAACAAGGAGAATGGAAATCAGAAATAAAAACAACCAAATAAAGAACAAAAAAAAAACAGCACAGGAACATGCCCTTTGATCCACCAAAACAGTGCCAACATATAATGCCTTTCTAAATAAAAACATTTTGTCTCTACACGGTCCATATCCCTCTATTGCCTTCCATATTCAAGCATCTGTCAAGAAGCTTCTTAAATGTTGCTGTTGTATCAACCTCCACCATCACCTCTAGCAGTGCATTCCAGGCACTCAGCATCCTCTGCGTAAAAAAACATGCCTCTCATGTCTCCTTTAAACTTACCCTCTTTTACCTTAAACCTACGCACATAGTAATTGATATTTCTGTCCTGAGAAAAAGACTCCATCTATCCACTCTGTCCATACCTCGCACAATTTTGTAAACTTTCATCAGGTCACTCCTCATCCTTCAACATTCAAATGAAAGCAACCTAAAATTGTCCAATCTCTCCTCATAGCTAATATCCTCCAAACCAGGCAAGATCCTGTAAACCTTTTGTGTATCCTCTCCAAAGCCTCCATAGCCTTTTTTTTAGATTATTTACAGCGTGGAAACAGGCCCTTCGGCCCAACAAGTCCACACCGACTCGCCGAAGCGCAACTCACCCAGACCCGCTCTCCTACATTTACCCCTTCACTAACACCACAGGCAATTTAATGGGCAATTTAGCATGGTCAATTCACCTAATCTGCACATTTTTGGACTGTGGGATGAAACCGGAGCACCCGGAGGAAACCCACGCAGACACGGGGAGATTGTGTCACCTGAGGCAGGAATTGAACCCAGGGTCTGGCGCTGTGAGGCAACAGCGCTAACCACTGTGCTACTATGCCGCCTTCTGGTAGTGTGGCAACCAGAACTGTGCATAATATTCCAAATGTGGTCTAACTGAAGTTCTATGTAGCTGCAACATGATTTGTCAATTTTCATACTGTATGCCCCGACCAATGAAGCAAGCAAATGCCTTCTTGAGCACTTTATTCACTTGTGTTGCCACTTTTAGTTATCTGTGAACCTGTACACCTAGATCCATCTGTATGTCATTGTTACTAAGGGTTCTGCCATTTACTGTATACTTCCCTCCTGCATTCGACCTTCCAAAACACATCACCTTGCATTTGTCCAGATTTTTCATCTGGCATTTTTCTGCCAAAGTCTCCAGCCTAACTACATCCTGCTGTATCCTCTGGCAATTCTCCTCACTATCTGCAGTTTCCTCAATCTTTGTATCATCTACAAACTTACTAATCAGACCACCTACACTCTCCTCCAAGTCATTTATACATATATTGCAAACAACAGGGGTCCCAGCACTGATCCCTCTGGCACACCACTGGTCACTGATCTCCAGAGAGAACAATACCCTTCCACTGCTACTCTGTCTTATTTGACTAAGCCAGTTCTGTATCCATCTTTCCAGCTCATCACAGATCCCATGTGACTTCACCTTCTGTATCAGCCTGTTGTAAGGGACCTTGTCAAAGGCCTTGCTAAAGTCCATACAGACAAAATGTAATGCTTTAACCTCATCAATCATCTTTGTCACTTCCTCAACAAAACTGAATAAAGTTTGAGAGACCACAACCTTCCCCGCACAAAGCCTTTTGCTAACAATTCCATATTTTTTCTGAAATTGAGTAAATTCTATCCCTAAGAATCTTATGGAACAATTTCCCTACCACTCACATTTAGTTTCCTGGATTATCCCTGATGCCCTTCTTAAACAAGGAATAACATTAGCTGTTCTCCAGTTCTCTGGAACCTCTCCTGTGACTTAAGATGCAAAATTTTCCAAGGCCCCAGTAATTTTCTCACCTGCCTGCTGTAAATACTAGGCTGCATGCCTATCAGAACAGATACATTTGCTACAGTTCTGATAGAGGATCCACACTTGAAACATTAACTTAGCTGATATCCTACGGATATTGATTGTGCTATTCAGTGTTTCCAAAATATTGAGTTGTTTTATTTCTCTTTTTCTATTCTTATACTTAATTGTAGCGAAGATCTAATCATAAGTGCACAAAAGGAATTGTGACACAAGATCAAATGGAATTGCAAAAGAGATTTGAGGGGTTCAGTTGCCTCTCATTATACCATGGCCACTGTTCACCATCTGTTCCTCTATTGCATGAAATTGCTCTATTCCATAATCAATAAATACATCAAGTAGTGCTTCCTTCTTGGCTGATATATAGTAACCTACAAGAAATCAAAGTATATATAATTTCAAGATTCCATCTACTTTTCATTTTGTTTATTCATTAAAACAATGACCGGATGGAAAATGTGAACATGTAGGTGCGTGGTATTATGGAACAGGCCAGACCCCCCTCAAAACATTTCAAGAAAGTAGCCCAGACCCTAACTTTGATCGTTGTTTCAAGCATATGTGATGCACATATTCCAGGAGGGATGCAGTTGGTCAAACCACGTAGTTTTAAACAAAACAGCATTTATTTACAAGATTATCGAATGAAACAAACAAAATAGAACATCGTACTGAATAACTTAACTGATCTGAAAACACAAAAGATTATTCCAACTTAATGGTGCTGTTCCAAATACTTGCAGCAATCCCCACAAACACCCCTTGGCACAGAAGGTAAAATCAAACCCAGAGTCTTACAGGAGAGATGTCAGAGAGAGAGGAGGATCAGCCTGGACCTGTTTTTTGGGTCCAGCAGCTTTTCCAACAGCTTGACTGCTTTCAGACTGCAAAACACCAAATCAAATCAGAGTGAAAGCTGGGAGAACTGACCACACCCCTTTCATTCTACAAGTTTTTTTTTCAAAAACTTCAAAGCCTTTTTCCTGATGCAGTATCTGTTAACTACAACCAAATTGGCCCTTAAACCTATCCAAGCCCAGACTTTTTTAGAATGTGTTTTTACAACCTCATAGGAGTTCACCGATGAGACCAGATTAAGAGCCCCAATCACAGAGCCCTGCCTCACATAAAAAGGGGGTATGTCAGGGATATGGAGCCCTTGAATGCCTGACTCAGTGAGAGAAGTGCTATTGTCAAAGACTGCATTTGTGAATACAGGGTGATTGCTGATGGGATGCTGACCTCTGTAGAGTTATCTTAATAAGCATACGAGGTAAAGCATACTGTTACAATCTGGTTAGGAATGGTAACATTTTAAAATAAAATCTGAATACTTAATTTTAGCTAATAGAACTTCACTACACGATCTCACTCTTTTTTTCTAAAACAAAAGAAACTTTTGTATCTATAAAAGTATTATACAAAACAAGTACTATTAATTTAGCAACATGGTATTTTAATCTATAAACATATATCTATACTTAATACTATAGCAACTAGAAGCATGCCAGTATCCATTTAGCTGGGATCTATACACAACTACAGGTCCTAAGCTAAAATTTCCAACACCAATGTTCTTTATTGAATCGATCACGTGGTTCACCTGGAGGTGCCAAAGGCATTACCAAATTTAGAGATTAGGACAATCTGAAATCTAATTTCAGTTTGCAAGCTGGATCCTAACATATGGAGGAAAAACTACAATGGAAGACATAAACAGAGAAGTCTATCATGAAGTAATTTGACCTTTGGTGGAAACAGAATTAAGCACAAGTGAACACAGCATAAAATCAATCTTTCTTTCATCCTAGCAACACCAACTTTATATGCATTTGCAATCAATTATACAAATTAACACATTTCATAACATCACACTTGAGGCATCAACCTCAACTGTAAACCTGCCTTCTTTATTTTTTTTTTACTTTTTGCAAAGTCTTTTAATTACCTTTGTAAGAATAATCTATCAGAACTAAACATTATCTCTAAAATATTAATATGAAACATTAACTAGATAGTCACAATAATATAGTGAGTCATTTGTAATTTCAAACAATTCTGAAAGCAGCATTTTACAAATATGATAATCACTACTCTCCAAAGGACCTTGGTCATATACTGCAGTCAGGTGATAGAATCCATGTGCTTTTCATAGTGAATCTTTACTTTCAACAGTGTCCTGATCAAAAATCAGGAAAATGTGGAAATTTAAGTGTTTGTTTTGTCAGTTGTTTATATTAATTATATTGATAATGGTGAATGGAAACAAAATTAGCTTCCAACTAACAGGCTAAATACTTAAGCAAGATGAAAAATAAGTTATATTTCTAAACACTGTCAGTTTTCCAACTTTCCACCAAAATTTAAACAAAATCATAAAGACTTTGTTGCATGCTTGAGATTTTTTCTTTCAAATTTTCCATTTCATGTCCCGAGAAAGCGAAGGACTGATGGCAGTCCTCAAAGAAATTCACCTATAAATAAACATTGGCCAGAGGCAACAGAAGTCATTCTTTACCTGCTGTCCTCTGTTTTCTATGGGTGCCTTGTTCTCACTCCATTTTGTTTTCAAGAAAAGGAAGAAAATGGCAGATTATAAATACATAGCTGAAATTTAAAGTTTGAAAATATCTTAAGAATTAAAATAACATATCCACTATATTGTGTTTCAACTCACTGGCCTCACCAATATTTTTCAATTCAATCATTACTATAATCAGTAACTTTCCCCTTAGCATCATTTCTGTTTGAAACAGCAAGAGAGAGTAGTTTTATTTCACTTGTCTGTACTCCCTCCTCCCCACCCAAAACAAACAGAAGAGAAAGAAGTTACTGCTTAACATTGTGTACTGACATCAGGTACCCATTTTGGTTTTAAGAAACCAATTAGATTTCAGAACAGCTATTAATACGGAATCTTTTTAATTATAAATGAAACACTATTAGATTAAATGTTGAATAGAAATATAAAGAAACAATTGTGGTTATCACTGTGAGGAAGTCTCACATTGAAGGAATTACTTTCACAATGGAGTATTCACATTCAACTTCCTTTTGGAATTTTTAGCCAAACAGTGCAATATTCTGGAAAGAAAAAATAAAATGTAGCTAATAACAATACTATTATATATCTACATTATATGGAAGTTATTTAAAACAGCAAGAACAATTTAATACTTTTCTGGAGGGAGGGGAAGAGAAATCACATCAATTTTAATTCAAAATTCATCTTTACTTGTCAGGTTAGTAAGTCACTTGCTGGGAGCAACAGAGCAAAATCATCAGACCTTTAAATAATCAACTTTTCTAAAACAGCAAAGCAATCTGTTTGACAAATTCAAAGATTTTGTGGTGACACAAAGGCCTATAACTCTCAGCTTTACCTTATTCCAATACTATTCAAACAATTTTTGAAAAAATTAAAACTATTTTACCAAAGTAAGAGAATAAGCTAGTAGAATTCTCAGTTCAGAGTTGAATGGAATGAAGGTTTCTTTTCTAAACTCCTGCACAATAATTCAATCAAGGAATCATGGATCTTTACGGCACAAAAGGCAATTATTTGGCCCAATTTGTCTAAAAAAGTTATCCAACTTACTTCTGTCTTCCAGCTGTTAGCAAAATACACTTTTGTCAACTCCTCATAATCATTCTATCAATTGCAAATGCTGATTGCTCCTGTCTTGTTCACTGGGGGAAATAAACTCATAATTTTCTTCACCAATAATTTAAGAAAATAAAGGACTCAAAATAACAATGCCATGGAATATTACACTGGTGATGTTTTAATTTAATCTCGAGTGATTAAATGCTTATGTTAAAATATGTTTTTGCACAGAGACCTGTCAGTTACATTCCTGCAAAGTTCCTCAGGATATCTTTATATGATAGAGATGCTGGTTGAAAGAAAACCACTGTGTATTTTCTAGGAACTTGTTCAAAATGGAAGATTTGTATTTTTTTGTTTTTCCTTGGACCTTTATGTGCTTTGCACCACCTTGAGTTAAAGACAGTGAGCCAGCATCACTGCCACAAGTTTATGTGCAAGGCAGCAGCTTAGAAATAATAGATCTTGGATTTTCTCTCCAAACAAATGATTGATCATCTAGCATCTGCTTTGAAATTCTCATAGTAGAATGACCATCATTGAGAATAATATTCATTCTGCAACATTGCCATACTATTCTGGTACTCCACTGTGTTATCAAAAGGAGCATTAAGTACCCTCATGGATTATGATTTCAAAATGGATTATGCAATGTAACAATTAAGCAATAAATAGATACAACCCTGACTACAGAAGTGTGTTAATTATTTGTCTTGTGTCTTCAACCTTGTTGGATACAACTAGGGAATGCACTCTTTCCATCTCAGTTGCCACATCCTTCATGGACCAAGTGTGATGCAGCCACACTTCAAGTTTGCAGTTGTCTTCAGGGTGCCACAAGAAGTTACAACATGTTACCCAATCTGTTCAAGTGAAATGCCACAAAATGGGAGTTGTTTTATCTGAGATCATTGTTCAAAGATCTAGGGACTAAATGATTCCTTCTTTTTGAAGTTTTGATTCTAGATGAATACTTATAAAATTGATTCCTTCTTTCCAATATCACTGGATGTGGTGAGTTTTTCCAGCATTTTCTGTTTTTACTGTAAATTTCCAATAAATGCAATATAGTATATGTACTTAATTTGATTGCACTCTCTGCTAATAAGAATATGAATGTCAATATTTTTATGACTTAAAAACTTCAAAATAGTTGAGATTTGGCTATTCCTTATTATAACTGAATATAACAGTGGAATCAAATCTGAACCTAGTAATCTGTGATAATCATAGGAATTAATGGAGGACATATACATACTAATAAGGGATAGATATGTAGAACTGTAAGGCAGTTCAGTTATTTGTGCTCAAACTGATTACAAATATGAAAAACAGTTGGCCTGCATTAATGAGAGTGCAGAAACATCTATTTTATTAATTTGCATAGCTGTTTGTTGATATCACTGTTTCTTTTCTAACTTCTTTTATACAAACTCACCTGTAAAATACATAGGATCAGTAAATTGAATAAGTTCTATTTATCAGATGAGTAGCACAGTGTTATATATTTCAGGTGGATGGCTAGTCTTCAAGGATACACATCAGTGACAAACAGCATATAAACAGAGACAGCAAAGAGCAGACCTATGAGCTGTAGCACTGTGCATACAAAAGAAGGTACAACCAGAGCAAATGATTCAAGATATGCACTTTTTTGGGAGCAAGAGTGTGAAGTGCTGAGTATGAAGAAAATTTCAGCAGTGACATCATAGCGAATTCATAAGCTAAAAATCTAGAGTATCTGTCTGTTTGAAAGAGTTTGATTCACTGGAAGTTTTATTTTCTACATTCTCATTACTCATTTTAAATAAATAGTCTGAAAGTAAATAATCAGTAAACTTCAGACATGGCAAGATAACCCGGCTGTGTAGAACATTCATTTTGGGAGAATTCATGCGGCCTAGATACATGCAGAAAGTGTCTCAAGCTGCAGAAACATAAGTGAAATAAGAGTCACTGTGGTGCGTCCACAAAGCTGAGAAATGCATAGCGTACATGCATAATAAAGTGGTCACATGACAAATGTAGAGCATGTAAGTGGAGAGGGAATTGGTGGCTGCTGAACTCTCAAGGAAGATGAGGCAGGTAGCAAAGGAGATCCTCCCACGTCTCTTTCGCTCAATAAACAGGTTTATACTTTAGTTACTGGTGAGGGCAATGTTTTGTCAGAGTAATGCAGTAAGAGCCAAGTTTATAGCTTCACAAGTCACTCCATTGTGAAGATGGATAGAAGAAGGATGGAATGGCTACAGTGGTAACTGATTTGATAAAGAGGGAATAGATTGGATGTAGACATGACTCCAGGATGGTATAATGCCTCCGTGGTGCCAAGGTCATGGATATCACAAAACAACTGCAGGATGTTCTTTTGGGGGGAGGGTGAAGAGGCAGAGATTGTGGTCCATTTGGCATTAATGATATAGGCACAGATACAGATTAGGTCCTGAGAATCAAATTTAAGGGACCAAACAGAGCACGGCCAATCCACCCTTACCTGCATATCTTTGAACTGTGGGAGGAAAGTGAAGCACCCGGAGGAAACCCACTCAGTGACGGGCATAATGTGCAAACTCCACAAAGAAAGTCACCCAAGAGTGAAATCAAGCCTAGTCTGAACCACTGAGCCCGTACTGCCCATTCTGCACAGGAAATCCAACAAAGGATAGAACAAAGACCATAGAATCTGAATGTCAAGGAGCATCAAAATAAAAAGCGACACTTTTGGCAGATACTGAGGACTCAATACAGTAAAGTTCCTAAAGGATAATTTAAAAAGTGAAAATGGGAGCTTAGAAAGGAAATTAGGAAAGCTAAGAGAATGCATGAGAGAGCATTGGTGAATCAAATCAAGGTAAAACTTAAATGGTTTTTGAAGATGTGAAGAGCAAGAGAATTAGTAAAGAGTAGGAACTATAGAGGTGATCTGCATGTGACTCACAAAGACATATACATAGTCCTCAATGAATACTTTGCATCAGTATTCACAATGAAAACAAATGATTCAGATACACTATATAAGGTGGAGGATTGTGAAATATTGGAAGAAACTAACAGAGAGAGGAAGTGCTAGTGGATATAACAGCCTTAGGAGTAAATAAGTATGCAGGGATAAGTAATATAAGTGCAGGGTATATGAGTGGATAAATATTGCAGGAGGTAAGGGACCCTGGCAGTAACATTAAGATTTATTTTTGGCCATAGGCAAGGAGCCAAAGAACTGGCAATGTTGCCCTATTATTATGAAAGAGAGGAAGGGATCGACCAGGACATTACAGGCCAGTCAGTGTAACCTCAGTGATGGGGAAGTTATAAGAAAGAATTATAACAGACACAATGTATCTGCACTTGGGGGAGACACATTATCAGTTCTAGTCAGCGTGGATTTGTTCAAGGAAGGTTATGTTTGACAAATCTAACTGAAACTTTTGAGGAAGTAATCAGGACTGTTGATGAGAGTAATATATTTGATGTGGTCAACTAGCTAAGAACTCATGAGATACAAGGCAAAATGGCATGTTGGATTCAAAATTGGCTGAGGGGCAGGAAACGGAGGGTAACAGTACTGGCATATTTCTGCGACTGGGGGTCTGCTTCCAGTGAGTTCTGAAGACTCGGTGGCGAAGCCCTTTCTATTTGTGATGTACATTTAAACTGAAATGTAACAGACTGAGCCAATAGAAAGGCTTTTCTTCATTTTTTAGAGAGGGATAAATAACTGGGGGCATAAATTTAAATAAGAGATGGAAGGCTAATAGGAGTGTTGAGTTTTTTTTTCACCTAGAGGGTGGTGGAAGTCTGAAACGTATTGTGTGGAAGGGTGGTGGAATTCACAATTCTTGCTGCATTTAGATATTTACTCATATGGTTATAACCTAGGGCTTTGTGCCAAAAGCTGAAATATGAGATTTGTGTAGTCAGATCTTTGTTGTTCAGTAAGGATACCATGGGCTGAATGGCCTCCTTCTGTATTGCAAATGTCTGTCTATAAGACCCTGAAATCTGTTTCTTTCTATGGCAGAGATTTCCACAGGTTCATTGTCCTCCAAGTGAAGACATTTCGCCTCAACTCTGATCTAAATGGCATCTCATTTATCCTGAGATCACGATCCCTTGTTCCAGGCACCTCCCAGACAGCGGAAACATAATCCCTGCATCCAGTTTGTCCAGTCATGTCAATATTTTATACATTTCCAAGACATCTCTTCTGATCCTCCTAAAAACTAGTGAGGCACTCTGGGCGGCATGGTGACACAGTGGTTAGCACTGCTACCTCACAACACCAGAGACCCGGGTTCAATTCCCGCCTCAGGCAACTGTCTGTGTGGAGTTTGCACATTCTCCCCATGTCTGCATGGGTTTCCTCCCACAGTCCAAAGATGTGCAGGTTAGGTGAATTGGCCATGCTAAATTGCCCGTAGTGTTAGGTGCATTAGTCAGAGGGAAATGGATCTGGGTGGGTTCCTCTTTAGAGGGTCAGTGTGGACTTGTTGGGCTGAAGGGCATGTTTCTACACTGTAAGTAATCTAATCTATTTGACCCTATTCTTCCTTATCCAACATTCCAACCTTTTCAGCAATTAGTCTGGTCTCCCTCCACCTTTAAATTTCTCTTTTTGTCATATTTACACTTTGTTTTGTAAAAAGGCCATATTTGATACAAGCCTGTTTCCTGTGCCTCCCACATTTGCTTTTTACTTTTCTATCTTTACTTTTCCATCTTTCCTTTCTATCTCTGTTTCCCTCTTATGCATCTCCTCACTCAGGTTCTCATTCCCTGCCATTCTAGTTTAAACACACCCCACCATGTGAGTGAATGTCCCCGTGAGGATATTGCTTCTGGTCCTCTGGGGTGCAACCGGTCTAACACGTACAGATCCAATCTTGCCCAGTCTTGGCTCCAAACCCTCCCAAGTCTAAATTCCTCCCTCCTATGTTGTCTCTCTCAGTATGCATTCATCCCAGTCTCCTCTTATCATATGCCTGTTCTTGCCAATTCCAGACACTGAGACTAACTGGAGATTACTACTTTTGAGGTCCTGCTTTTTAATTAATTTCATAGCTCTATATGTTTTACTTGCAGGATCTCATCCTCTTTTTACTTATGTCATTAGTACTGACAATGAACCATGACCTCTGGCTGTTCAGCCTCCCACCAAGAAATTCTGCAACCTCTATGTCACCTCCTTGAGCCTTGCTTCCAGAAGATGATTTCCCTTCAGAAATCATATGAAGAGCTGATGAGGAGCTTATGCTCAAAATGTCGACCCTCCTGCTCCTCAGATGCTGCCTGACCAGCTCTCCGACTCTGATACAGGAATACTCCATTCGAATGACCTGCATAGCCATGGCTTAGCCTGAAATTAGTCCCCATGTATTTATGTCCTCTAAGTTAAATAATATTTATATACACCAGGGCTCTTATCTTATTCCTGACAATTAAACTGCCTAATCAAAACTAGAGAACAACAGCAGGTCTGAGCAACCAATCATCTCACACTTTCCTGTGATCTCAGTCTGATACATTTTTGAATACAACATGTTCAGAGATGTTGTTACATATCTTTCAAGCAGTTAGGATCTGAACCCAGGTCTCCTGGTTCAGAGGCAGGGACATTACCACTGCACCACAAGAGCCCCCTTACAATATCACTATTGAATTTGCTTTTAAACATAATCTAGCTGCCGAGTAGTGTCTGACTCTGTTCCTCTCCTTGGCATTCAAGGGCTCTTGTAGTGAAGTAGTAGTGTCCATACCCCTGAGCCAGGAGACCAAGTTTAAGTCCCATTTACTCTGGAGGTGTGCCAAAACACATCTGAACAGTTTGATCAGAAAATATCTGCACCCACCTTAATTCTGTTCAGCTGTTCCTCTTACTGATTACAGGTACTTTGTCCCCATCTGCAGGTGCAATTACATTACCACTACACCAAGTGATAATGCAAGATTGTAACACAATTAATTAAAAAGCTCATGCATTGCTGACAACTTCAGTCTTATTTTTAGTTGTGTAAATTGTTCTTTTTAAATCACGCACAGTGTAATGACTAAAATTTATGGAATGCAGTGTCGATCTAGCCCTACTACTCCACAGATCACAACACAAAATAATGCTTCTTCGAGTTACCAGATGACCAATTGAATTCCTCATCCACGTCAGGTTTTAAACAAAAAGTTCAACCGGGATTCTTAATGAATTTGTAATGTTATTGAATCAGTTTTAATAAAACTGGAAAAATTGGTAATATAAATTGGTCAGTAATATAGAAAGAGTTTAGATCAGAGTGGTGCTGGAAAAGCACAGCAGGTCAGGCAGCATCCGAGGAGCAGGAAAATCAATGTTTTGGGCAAAAGCCCTTCATCAGGAAAGGCTTTCTGAAATACACTTTGTGATTGTTATTCATTAAGGCAAAAGGTCAAAGCATAGGATGTTTTGGAATCCATTGCTCTGATATTCTGGTATGTGTTCAAAACACTGATAACGTATAGCTTTCTCTGAAACATTGTAAATACAGTTTATTCAGGAAATATAATTGCAATTTTCTTTCAGCCACATTTTCAGAAGAACATATAGGCTTCATCTTGATATTTACCTAATTGAGAGAGACCAGCTGGAGAGCTTGTTCTCATCAGGTTTCCCTTCAACTTAATGAGAAAAATCAGGAACCTTATCCAAGCCAGTCATTTCAGGCAGTCCCTAGGTTGCAAATCAGTTCCATTCTGAAGTCTACTTGTTCATAAATCAGAACACAATGCAGAACAACGGAAAACAGCCATTTGTAAGTACAGGAAAAGTTCATATGTTAGATCTTTAAAATTACACCCTTATATGGCAATGTGTTCATATAAGCCTTCAGAAGTTGAATGTCTTTAAATCAGGGATTCCCATATGCAAATTCTAGCCCAGAAGGATCTACAGCAAAGCGAGCGATTATCATCATTCACAGGACTCTGATGAAAAACACACACACAGTCGCTCTCTTTCTCTCCCTCTCACACACACACACACACACACACACACACACACATATAAACCTACGGGATGATTTTTCATTTGCAGATTTGTATTTGCAGACACATTCTATTTTGTTCAAAAATCATACAATTTGTAGACAGTCAGTCAAAGTGGCATTTTATAAATTCCGACTTTGGAAACAAAACCAGTCTGACTCCAGGTTAAGACACAGACAGATTCTAAACAAAGCCTCACACCTAAAATACATTGTCTGACCTGAGATGTTACCTCTTCTATACTGATAAAACCTTCTGATATTTTGGGACAATGACTTGAAAGAAATTATGGGATTTGCATATTATTCAATCAAAACCTGCACCACCATTCTAACTGATTAAAGATTTAACAGCCATTTTAGGTCTGTTCAATACATTTGTATCAGTTGTATGACCATTTAATCTTTTACTTATAAATTCTGGGTCAGATGTCTCCTCTCTCACTAACACCTGAACAAGGTGAGCGGCTCCAAAAGGTTGTGTTTTCACATAAACCCATTGGACTATAACCTGGCGTTGTGTGATTTTTGACCTTGTCCAACCCAGTCCAACATTGGCACCTCCACATCATGATCTCCATAGTGAACTTTCATTGACCTCTTTTAAAGAAATCACTCCAGCTATATCCACAAAACATGAATAAAGCCATTTTCTACAAATCTTCATAACTTAAGTTCTCTAGTAATATCAAATATAAAGTGTCTTTGTAACAACAGCACTCAAACAGCCAACCTTTTGCATTGTACAGTTTCAACTAGAACACACACATCCGATGAAGACAGTAGCAGCTCTGTCAACTTATTATAGCTCTTAAAACGTCAATGACTGCTTTCTACCAATCCTATTCTCAAATTTATTATTTCCACTTGATTTGTAAAATTGTCGTAACCTTTTTATGCTTATGGCTAGTAAATCTAATGACAAAATCATTCTTATTAATTATTTTATTTCCTGTTTTCATTGAGCTACCTTGTGATCAATTCAATGACTTTGCTCTACTGAATAACTGACCTTTGAGACCAAGGTTGAATTTGTCCCATGCCCATTTCTCAGCTATTTTGAAACTAATCTAAAATACTGTTGTGTGTGTCAAAGAAATACTGACTACATAATAACAAAGTAAGAAAAATCATACACATTTAATGAAGTGAAAAGAAAACCTACTCAGATTACCAGCTTTCACCTTATTAGAATCTGATTATTTTTTAAAACTTGGATCCAGAAATATATGCCATCATGTAATATTAATTCCAAACTATTTTCTATCACAACAGAGGTTGTTTCACTGCTTGAAGACAAATTCTATTTGTGGGATGAGAAGGATTACAATGACACAGAACATAGATGTGTTTAAGGTTTCTTGTGCAGAAGAACATACAAGTGAGGAAGGTAGCCAAATGTTGTCTCTTGAACAAAAGGCTGTGTGTAAGTTCTTCAAAAGATTATCTGAGGATTTATGAGATGAAATACTAAAAATAACTTATATCATTAAATGATATAGAGTGTTAGCTGTATACTTATACATTAACACTTCAGAACTAAGTTCAATTAATCAATTTAAACAAGTTCTTAGTACACTTCATTGGCAATTAAATCAGCATTGTGATCAACAACATGAGAAATTTCATAGACTTCTCATCATGCATTGCCATGCACAAATCTACTTTTTTTTTGGAAGTAAAGGGACTTCAGGCCAACATAAAATACATTTAGATTTGATTCAATATGTTCAATGTGTTCAGCACACCACGATTTTCAAAATAAAGAAATTACTCTCTCCAAGAGCTGATATACTATATATAGTGACAGCAAACTGGAGAATCTGTCATATCCTGAATAAAAGTAGTAGAAAGCAAAAAGTTATTATTGTTCATTTCTGTAAATTCGATAATAAAGTAAATAAGAGATGTGGGACTGAACAAATACACAAATTACAGTTATGAAAAAGTAACTAGAATGATTTGAGGCACAAATACTGTGATACTCACATGGAGTTTTATATCCTGCAAAGGCTACTATTAGTTGTGATCACAACCTGAATACAATAGCACATAATATGTGATGCAGTTTAAATAGATATAATAGTTGCTATGCAACAATTGTTACAGATCAAAGGTTTGGATCCAGGTCATCTGCATTTAGTAGATTGAAGCTATTATGAATGTTAACAAATATAAAAAGAGAAAAGTAAAAGCATATTCAGAAAAGCAAGTGAGTTAATGTTGCTTGAATTCTAAAGTACACATGCTTGCGATATGAAATGAGATCCAGAAACTATTAAACAGTAGGGCAGACAGATTCTCAATAATTGACCACTTTTACAGTGTACTGCTGTTTCTACAAAAGGGGAAATACAGTTATATGTGGAACTATTTTTCAGTTGATGACCATTTTATTCTGCAATCATCTTCACACAGCAATACAAACAAATTAAACAAATAAAAATGTTTTGTCCAAAAACATGTTTCATTTCCCCATCTGTTCCCAGCTTCACTAAGTAGATTACTGTTCAAATTCTCCCTGCCTACCCCTGCTATAAACTGGAAAACATTCTTTTTTCCTCATTTTCCAACGCATATTTTGGAGTACCTTTTCTACTTGCATGAAAATCTGCAAACTTAGAATTACCTGTTTCTATGTCTCAATTATGAAGAACATAACTTCCAGAAGCTTTGATTTATAAACCTTATACTTGCAAAGAGCAAATAAATTCAGCTCTTTTCTCTCTTAATTAATGTGAGAGACATTTATGTCCCAAGACTCAAGAATGTCAAACCTTCATTTTCACATTTCTTGTTTGCTTGTTCAAAATGTTAGGCATGGTGGTTGATTTATTGAACATATTGCCATCCTTTTAAACAACAAATTTCATATGTTATACTTGTGTTATTAATATTTTACCAGAATGAACTATTTTCTAATGCAAGGACCGGAAAATAGTTAACGTTGTTCCTTTGTTTAAGGAAGGTAATAGGATTAACCCGGGAAATTACAGGCCAGTGAGCCTTACATCAATGGTAGGGAAATTACTGGAGAAGATTCTTAGGGATAGGATTTACCCACATTAGGAAAAATGATGAACCTATTAGCAATAGGCAGTCTGGCTTTATACAGGGAAAGTCGTGTCTCACAAAATTGACTTATTTAATGAAAGGACAAAGGTGATTGATGAGGGCAGGTTAGTACATGTGGTGTACATGGACTTTAGCAAGGCCTTGACAAGGTCCCGAATGGCAGACTGATACTAAAGGTGAAGTCATATGAGATCCTTGGTAAGCTGCTAAGGTGGATACAGAACAGTCTTAGCTGAAAATGTGTTGCTGGAAAAGCGCAGCAGGTCAGGCAGCATCAATGGAGCAGGAGAATCGACGTTTTGGGGAATGAGCCCTTCTTCAGAAATCATCTTCACACGATGATTCCTGAAGAAGGGCTCATGCCTGAAAGGTCGATTCTCCTGCTCCTTTGATGCTGCCTGACCTGCTGCGCTTTTCCAGCAACACATTTTCAGCTTTGATCTTCAGCACCTGCAGTCCTCACTTTCTCCCAGAACAGTCTTAGTCACAGAAGACAGAAAGTAGAGGTGAAAAGGTGTTTTTCTGACTGGTATGCAGCTCAGGTTTTGAAAATGATTAAAAACACTCTAAACATGAAGAAACATGGTCTTACAGTTTGGATTGGTCAGCTTTTTTCTGCTACTCAAAGTTTGTGAGAAGATTTGTAGCTCGGGGGCTCGTTGTTGTGGTTCTGTTCACCGAGCTGGGAATTTGTGTTGCAGACGTTTCGTCCCCTGTCTAGGTGACATCCTCAGTGCTTGGGAGCCTCCTGTGAAGCGCTTCTGTGATATTTCCTCCAGCATTTATAGTGGTTTGAATCTGTCGCTTCCGGTTGTCAGTTCCAGCTGTCCATTGCAGTGGTCGGTATATTTGGTCCAAGTCGATGTGCTTATTGATTGAGTCTGTGGATGAGTGCCATGCCTCTAGGAATTCCCTGGCTGTTCTCTGTTTGGCTTGTCCTATAATAGTAGTGTTCTCCCAGTCGAATTCATGTTGCTTGTCATCTGCGTGTGTGGCTACTAAGGATAGCTGGTCGTGTCGTTTCGTGGCTAGTTGGTGTTCATGGATGCGGATCGTTAGCTGTCTTCCTGTTTGTCCTATGTAGTGTTTTGTGCAGTCCTTGCATGGGATTTTGTACACTACATTGGTTTTGCTCATGCTGGATATTGGGTCTTTCGTTCTGGTGAGTTGTTGTCTGAGAGTGGCTGTTGGTTTGTGTGCTGTTATGAGTCCTAGTGTTCACAGTAGTCTGGCTGTCAGTTTAATTTTCTGCTACTTTTATCCTGAATTTGCCTGTTTTGTTTTAAGCTCCTGTCTGAGACGTCACCATAGCTCATGGCATATTAGTTGACTTGTGCAGTTTAAATAAATTCTTCTAAAAATTGGATTTACTTGACAAGCATAAAATATGACTCAGTGTTGGCACCCATTCATCATTTTGAAACATGGATAAAATGACAGTGATAATCCAATCAATGTGACATGTCTTACTGAATAAATTAATTAATTTGACAAGTATTCTTTTAACCACAACCAAAATAATTTTAAAACACCATAGAATCATAGAGATGTACAACACAGAAACAGACCCTTCAGTCCAACTTGTCCATGCCAATCCAATCTAGTCCCACCTGCCAGTACCTGGCGCATACCCCTCCAAACCCTTCCTACTCATATACCCACCCAGATGCCTTTCAAATGTTGCAATTGTACTAGCCTTCACCACTTCCTCTGGCAGCTCATTCCATACACGTACCACCCTCTGAGTGAAAAGGTTGCCCCTTAGCTCTCTTTTATATCTTTCCCCTCTCACCCTAAACCTATGCCCTCTTAGTTCTGGACTCCCCCACTCCAGGGAAAAGACTTTGTCTAGTTATCATATCCATGCCCCTCATGATTTTATAAACCTCTATAAGGTCACCCCTCAGCCTCTGACGCTCCAAGGAAAACAGTCCTAGCCTATTCAATCTCTCAATAGACAATAGGCAATAGGTGCAGGAGTAGGCCATTCTGCCTTTCGAGCCTGTACCACCATTCAATATGATCATGGCTGATCATCCTTAATTAGTATCCTGTTCCTTCCTTATCTCCATACCCTTGATTTCACTATCGTTGAGAGCTCTACCCAATTCTTTCTTAAATGAATCCAGACACTGGGCCTCCACTGCCTTCTGGGGCAGAGCATTTCACACAGCCACCACTCTCTGGGTGAAGAAGTTTCGCCTCATCTCTGTCCTAAATGATCTACCCCATATAACCACCTCTCCTTATAACTCAACTCCTCCAATCCTGGCAACATCCTTGTAAATTGTTTCTGAACCCTTTCAAGTTTCACAACATCTTTCCGATCGGAAGGAGACCAGAATTGAATGGAATATTCCAAAAGTGGCCTAACCAATGTCCTGAATAGCCGCTACATGACCTCCCAACTCCTGTACTCAATATTCTGACCAATAAAGGAAAGCATACCAAACACCTTCTTCACTATCCTGTCACTATCCGACTCCACTTTCAAGGAGCTATGAACCTGCATTTCAATATCTCTTTGTTCAGCACAACTCGCCATAACCTTACCATTAAGTATCGAAGTCCTGCTAAGATTTGCTTTCCCAAAATGCAGAACCTCACATTTACCTAAATTAAACTCCATCTGATCAAGATCCCATTGTAATCTGAGGTAACCTGCTTCGCTGTCCACTACACTTCCAATTTTGGTGTCATCAACAAACTTACTAATTATACCTCCTTTGCTCACATCCAAACCATTTATATAAATGATGAAAGGTAGTGGACCCAGTACTAATCCTTGCCCACCACCAACATCAGGATCACTGGTTTTAGTTCCCTGGCTTGTCCTTACCACCTTTCTTAAACAGTGACACCATGTAAGCCAACTTCCAGGCTTCCGGCACCTCACCTGTGACTATCAATGATACAAATATCTCAGCTAGAGGCCCAGCAATCATTTCTCTAGCTTCCCACAGAGTTCTAGGGTACACCTGATCAGGTCCTGGGGATTTATCCACTTTTAACCGTTTCAAGACATCCAGCACTTCCTCCTCTGTAATATGGACATTTTTCAAGATGTCACCATTTATTTCCCTACATTCGATATCTTCTGTGTCCTTTTCCACATTAAATACTGATGGAAAATACTCGTTTTGTATCTGCCCCATACCCTGTGGCTCCACACAAAGGCCGCCTTGCTGATCTTTGAGGGGCCCTATTCTCTCCCTAGTTACCCTTTTGTCCTTAATGCATTTGTAAAAACCCTTTGGATTTTCCTTAATTCTATTTGCCAAAGCTATCTCATGTCCCCTTTCTGCCCTCCTGATTTTCCTCTTAAATATATTCCTTCTGCCTTTATACTCTTCCAAGGATTCACTCGATCTATCCTGTCTATGTCTGACATATGCTTCCTTCTTTTTCTTAACCAAACCCTCAATTTCTTTAGTCATCCAGCATTCCCTATACCTATCAGCCTTCCCTTTTACCTTGACAGGAATATACTTTCTCTGGACTCTTGTTATTTCTGAAGGTTTCCCATTTTCCAGCCATCCCTTTACCTGCGAACACCTGTGCCCAATCAGCTTTTGAAAGTTCTTGCCTAATACCATCAAAATTAGCCTTCCTCCAATTTAGAACTTCAATTTTAGATCTGGTCTATCCTTTACTATCACTATTTTAAAACTAATGAAATTGTGGTCGCTATCCCCAAAGTGCTCCCTGACTGACACCTCAGTCACCTGCCCTGCTTTATTTCCCAAGAGTAGGTCAACTTTTGCACCTTCTCTAGTAGGTACATCCATATACTGAATCAGAAAATTTTCTTGTACACAGCTAACAAATTAATAGCTTTCAACATCTAAGATAAAAATGTTATAAACATGATCAAAAAGGTTTGCCACCCACAGTTTGTAACAGAGAGCTTTATTTCCACTAACCACACTTCATACTCACATAACACTGCTCATCCAATTAACTCTTAATTAACAAATAACCTGCTCCCTCAAACCCACTGGATTTCAGGAATCCCTTCAAACATTACCAGATGATAACAGCCTTCCTTTTCTAAATAAAAGAACGTATAATAAAAGTCAAATAAAGCAAAATAAACAAAATAACAACATATATTTCCTAATCTTTTTATTTACACATTAATGATGAAAGGTAGTGGACCCAGTACTAATCCTTGCCCAATGGTGACATCTTGAAAAAGATGTCCAAAGATGTGCAGGCCAGGTGAATTGGCCATGCTAAATTGCCCATAGTGTTAGGTAAGGGGTAAATGTAGATGTAGGGGTATGGGTGGGTTACGCTTCGGCGGGGTGGTGTGGACTTGTTGGGCCGAAGGGCCTGTTTCCACACTGTAAGTAATCTAATCTAATCTAATCTAAAGTTCCAATTGACCTTTTTCCAGTATCCAAAATATTCTCAGCATATTTCTCTTTCTTTGTTAGACAATCAATCAAATAGCTAACTGCTGCTATCCACCCATTTCAAATTAGAGATTTTTTCAATCTCCATCATCTGTTTTAAAACTGCAATATCAAACCTCAGGGAGTGTTGATGGCCTATTGGTATTGTTAATCCAGATGACATTCTGGGGACCCAGGTTCAAATCCTGCCATGGCAGGTGGTGGAACTCAAATTCAATAAATATCTAGAATCAAGAATCTAATGATGACCATGAGTCAATTGTCAAAAAATCCCTTCTGGTTCACTAACATTCGTCAGGAAAGAAGAATGGTCTGATGTATATGTTATACAGTCATAGAGATGTACAGCACGGAAACAGAACCTTCGGTCCAACCTGTCCACGCTGAACAGATATCCCAACCCAATCTAGTCCCACCTGCCAGCACCCGGCACATATCCCTCCAAACCCTTCCTATTCATATACCCATCCAAATGCCTCTTAAATGTTGCAATTGTACCAGCCTCCACCACATCCTCTGGCAGCTCATTTCATATACGTACCACCCTCTGAATGAAAAAGTTGCCCCTTAGGTCTCTTTTATATCTTTCCCCTCTCACCCTAAACCTATGCCCTCTAGTTCTGGACTCCCCGATCCCAGGGAAAAGACTTTGCCTATTTACCCTCTCCATGCTCCTCGTAATTTTGTAAACCTCTATAAGGTCACGCCTCAGCCTCCGACGCTCCAGGGAAAACAGCCCCAGCTTGTTTAGCCTCTCCCTATAGCTCAAATCCTCCAACCCTGGCAACAAACTTGTAAATCTTTTCTGAACCCTTTCAACTTTCACAATATCTTTCTGATAGAAAGGAGACTAGAATTGCACGCAATATTCCAACAGTGGTCTAACCAATGGCCTGTACAGCCACAACATGACCTCCCAACTCCTGTACTCAATACTCTGACCAATAAAGGAAAGCATTCCAAACGCCTTCTTCACTATCCTATCTACCTGCAACTCCACTTTCAAGGAGCTAAGAACCTGCACTCCAAGGTCTCTTTGTTCAGCAACACTCCCTAGGACCTTACCATTAAGTGTATAAGTCCTGCTAAGATTTGCTTTCCCAAAATGCAGCACCTCGCATTTATCTGAATTAAACTACATCTGCCACTTCTCAGCCCATTGGCCCATCTGGTCCAGATCCTGTTGTAATCTGAGGTAACCCTCTTCGCTGTCCACTGCACCTGCAATTTTGGTGTCATCTGCAAACTTACTAACTGTACCTCTTATGCTCGCATCCAAATCATTGATGTAAATGACAAAAAGTAGAGGACCCAGCAACGATCCTTGTGGCACTCCACTAGTCACAGGCCTCCAGTCTGAAAAACAACCCTTCACCACCACCCTCTGTCTTCTACCTTTGAGCCAGTTCTGTATCCAAATGGCTAGTTCTCCCTGTATTCCGTGAGATCTAACCTTGCTAATCAGTCTCCCATGGGGAATCTTGTCAAACACCTTCTGAAGTCCATGTAGATCACATCTACTGCTCTGCCCTCATCAATCTTCTTTGTTACTTCTTCAAAAAACTCAATCAAATTTGTGAGACATGATTTCCCAAGCACAAAGCCATGTTGATTATCCATAATCAGTTTTTGCCTTTCCAAATACATGTACATCCTGTCCCTCAGGATTCCCTTGCCCACCACTGAGGTCAGGCTCACCAGTCTATAGTTCCCTGGCTTGTCTTTACTGCCCTTCTTAAAAACAGTGGCACCACGTTTGCCAACCTCCAGTCTTCCAGCACCTCACCTGTGACTATTGATGATACAAATATCTCAGGAAGAGGCCCAACAATCACTTCTCTAGCTTCCCACAGAGTTCTCGGGTACACCTGATCAGGTCCTGGGGATTCATCCACCTTTAACCATTTCAAGACATCCAACACTTCCTCCTCTGTAATCTGGACATTTTGCAAGATGTCACCATCTATTTCCCTACAGTCTATATCTTCCATATCCTTTTCCACAGTAAATACTGATGCAAAACATTCATTTAGTATCTCCCCCATTTTCTGTGGCTCCACACAAAGGCCGCCTTGCTGATCTTTGAGGGGCCCTATTCTCTCCCTAGTTACCCTTTTGTCCTTAATATATTTGTAAAACCCCTTTAGATTCTCCTTAATTCTATTTGCTAAAGCTATCTCATGTCCACTGTTTGCCCTCCTGATTTCCCTCTTAAGTATACTCCTATTTTCTTTATACTCTTCTAAGGATTCACTCGATCTATCCTGTCTATACCTGACATATGCTTCCTTCTTTTTCTTAACCAAACCCTCAATTTCTTTAATCATCCAATATTCCCTATACCTACCCCTATGTGAGCCAGACTTATGTGGTTTACTCTTAACTACCCTCTGGGCAATTAGGATTAGGCAATAAATGCTGCCTAGCCAGTGATGCTCTCATCCCCTGAATGAATTTTAAAAAGTCTATTTTCATTCACGTAGTTTGCTGAGTGTATGGTTTCACATAGTGACTCATTATCAATGTATTGCTCCTCAATCCCTTTTCAGAATTTCATCCAATAATTTCTTGAAAACAAATGCCATATTTACCACTTCGCCAGGAGGAATTTCTGTTGCTAAAGGACTGGATTTTCTTGTGTCCACAGTCTTATAACGTCAGTCATGACTGAAAGGGTGCCCAGAAAGTTTAAAACCAGAACAGGCTCATCCAATGGTGGTGTATCTGCTAGCAGGAGCAGTTCAAGGCATCCACATTTGCTACTTGTCCTCCCAAATGATATTGCAACTTGTAATTGTACGTACTTAAAATGAGAGCCCACTGCTGAATTCAAGCTGAAGCTATGGGCTGTACAGCTTTGTCCTCTTTGAGTAGCCCTAGCAAGGGTTTCTGGCCTGTTATTATCACAAATTTATATCCATAAAGATATTGGTTGAACCTTTTCACACCAAAGATGTCTAAGTAGGCATATTTGCACTGTGCATCAGCCAAAATCTGGGAAGTATATGCTATTGGGTGATCCTCTACATTTGTCCAACTGTAATCCAACGCTATCCCGATACCGTATGGGGAGGCATCACATGTCAGTACCGGATCTCGCTTGGGATCATAGTGGGCCAACACCTTAGATGATGATCGCTGCTTCTTCACTTCTCTAAAAGCTATGAGACCTTTCCAAGGCTTTTCCTCATGGTGGAGCAGTCCAAAACTAGAAGACATAGGCTTAATGTGAGAGGGGAAGGTTTAAAAGGGATCTAAGGAGCAACTTTTTCACACAGAGGGTGGTGTGTGTATGGAATGAACTGCCAGAGGAGTGATGCAGGCTGGTTCAATTACAATATTTAAAAGGCATCTGGAGTGCATCGCAATAGGAAGGGTCCAGAGGGATATGGGTCAAATGCTTGCAAACGTGAATGGATTAATTTAGGATATCAAGTCAGCAGGGACAAGTTGGACTTAAGGGTCTATTGTTGAAAATGTGTTGCTGGAAAAGCGCAGCAGGTCAGGCAGCATCCAAGGAGCAGGAGAATCGACGTTTCAGGCATGAGCCTTTCTTCAGGAAGGGTTCATGCCCGAAACGTCGATTCTCCTGTTCCTTGGATGCTGCCTGACCTGCTGCGCTTTTCCAGCAACATATTTTCAGCTCTGATCTCCAGCATCTGCAGTCCTCACTTTCTCCCCGAAGGGTCTATTCTCATGTTGTACAGCTCCTTGACCCAATGACTCTATTCTTCTCTTCTAAGGCATATGCCCACACTAGAGAAATGTCTAAGGATGTGGCCAAGTTCTCTAAGAGCTTTTTATTGGTCTTTCCTGTTAAAAGCTCATCATCCAGATAAATGGTGATCTGGGGTAGACCTTGTAAAATGTTCTCCATCATCCTCTAAGAAAAAGCATAGGCTGATGGCACCCCACATTGTCTTTATATTGGTACAAACCCTTATGGGTATTAATTGGAGCATACTTCTGGGAAACATCATCTAACCACAATTGCAGATAAGCATGGCTGATGTCCAGCTTCGTGAAGGGCAGCTCCCCCCTCAAACCAGGTTTATGTAAAGTCCTCTGTGCAAGGGATTGGGTATTTATCCAACCACTAAAAGCAGTTATCGGTTTGTTTAAAACCCCCATAAAGGAAAGCCGACCCAAATCAGTATGACTGGTGCTGCCCATTCTGCAAACTGTACTAGTTTGATGAATCCTTTGCATTCCAGCCTTCTGATTTCTGCCTCTGCTTTTGTACAGAAGGCAAATGGCACTGGATGAGCTTTGCAGAATCATGGAATTGCTTCCTGGTCAACATGCAAGGTTCCCGGGCTCCTTTAATAAAACCTAAACATTCTTTAAAAACCTATTTAATTAGGATTTCACTCACGGTGCTATTTTGAATAAAAATTGTTCAGACAGCTAAGGTGAATATTTCTCAACCACTTTCACCCCATTAGGCTTGGGCCTGAGTCTTTTACTACAATCATTGGTAACTGAACCTGCTGCATCTCATACGATTCTAGAACTAAAGTTGTACCCTTAATCTGTAAATGTTCCCTGATATAGGTTTTCAGTCTAGCCCAGGTCTTAAGCAAACTTAAGGGTTGAAGTCCAGAGTGTATTTTGTTAAAGGGTGGTTCTGCGATCACTGAGACTAGCCACGCTGGTATTAACTGTCCGTTAGAAGCAAGTAACCAGTGAAACAGACGTTTACTTTAATTGGTTCTGATTTGGATGTTGCTAAGCAATTTAACTGTTCCAAGCCAGAGTTAGGTGGGCTTTCCAGAGTGGGCACTCCTCTGGATACCAGCCTATGAGTTCTCTTACGCAATTCAGGCCAAGTCACCCCTCTTTTGCACTCTTGAGTCTGTAACTACAATGACTTGCCAGACCCTGAAGAAAATGTTAACTGTTTGGCTAAGGCTTGGCTTTACTTTGAGCTTTAGCTGTGGGCTGATCTCGAGTCCCTCTGTTCAGGATATGTCCTGAGTGAGGCTATACAATTGTCTTCACTCAAATGGTGTTCCCCAAGCTCAGCCAGACTGGCAAGGGTTTCCAATTCTTCATATGTTCTACTTGCCACCTTTTCTAATGACAAAGCCAGGTGTAGTGCCTGTTTGAAGTCCAGTTGGACTTCAGCTAGTAGGTGCTTTTGTATGGTTACATCATTCATTGCACAGACCAAATGTTCTCTCAGTATCTTATTAAGGATTAAAACAAAGTAACATGCCTTTTCCAGTCATCATAACCTCATTAAAATCCCAGTACGGGTTCCCCTGGTTCTCCAAATGCCAAGTAAAACACATAGTATTTCAGAATTAGAGGTGACTTGGGGTTTTAATATTCCTTAATTAAATCCAACAACTCTTGAAAGGTTTTAGTATCTGATGCCTCAGGAAAAGTTAGGCACCAAATTACCAAAAGCTTTTAGATCCACGGTTCTGATAGGAGGATTACTCATTGCTTTTCAGCTGCCCCATTGTCATTTGCCTGAAAAAGATGACACAATCATTTTGATGTACATGGCCCAACCTTCGACAGCAACTAAGCTTCCCAAATAATGGTATGATGCCAGAAATGCTTACCCCAATTCAAATTACCCCTCTTCCTGATGAAGGGCTTGTGCACGAAATGTCGACTTTCCTGCTCCTCAGATGCTGTCTGACCTGCTGCGTTTTTCCAGCACCACACTTTTCCACTGATCTCCAGCATCTGCAGTCCTCATTTTCTCCCAATTCAAAGCCGATTGTTGCTAGCAAATTTCTTCAGTTTTATTTTTCTCTCGTTACCACTTAAATAACTTGAGAAAGGCTATTATCCTGTCACCAAGTTACCTTTTATTTACATGTGCACAGTACTAGTCATTGGTCCAGCTTCTTCAAAACCAGCTGTCAGAGTGAAGAGAACATCCTGTTTATATCTGTTAGGCAGGGCTCATCGATTGGGGCTGCTAACCTGATCCAATCAGGGAACTCATATTCTATGAGATCCACCTGACCGACCTCATTACAATCACAACGTAATCTAAAATCAAAAAAGATAATTTTCTTGAAGACAAGAACTGCATTTTGTTTCTACTCTGGATTCTGCATAGCATAACACATTTGCTTTCAGAACAAATATCTTCTTCAAGTTCTCTGCCCAAAGACAGGTCTAACTCACAGCGCCATAACCTCCTCTACAGGTAGGGCAGGAGGCAGATCTCAAATTCACCCCAGCTGGAACTGGAATCAACTTACATGCTATTCGCCTCTACCTGATCCACATGGTCCATCCAGCAAACTGAGCTAAGCTTCTCCCCAAGTGCAAGTTTCTGGCAACACATACCTCCTTGCATATTGCAATGTGGAATTGCAGAGAGAGTAATGATAGAGGCTCCAACTCTTTCCATCATATGGCTGACCAGAAATTTCTCATGCTCTTGCCACCTGCCTTTAGCATTTGTTTAAATGACCTCTAGTTTAAAATCCATTCACTTTGGCCACAATACGGATATACTTTCCTTGACCACCAAGTCATAGAGTGGTGTTTAATCTAAAGTTTTGGTCTTGGAGGCAGGGATACTGCCCAATGCACTACAAGACCTCCTTACATTAAAAAAAAATTCTAATGAATGTACATTAACACTTGTCTCAAAACCAAGCATTCCATGAGTGAATAAAAAAGATAATTTCTGAATTGTAATCAACATGCTTGTATCAATATGAGAAGCAGTCTTAGCTTATATGGCACTTTCCCACAACCTTTAGATCAACTATGGCATCTGGTTCTTTTCAAATTCCAATCCTTGGTGAAACAGCTGCACTGATGTTTTATATATTGCACACCACTCTTCAAAGGTATGTTTTGTAAAGCTACTGAATAGAAAATTCAAAATTATTCATGAAGTTAACAAGTCATTCACATAGTTTACAAATGCTAACGCAATACTAATATGGTGCATTTGTCAGACCAAATCTCAAATACTGTGTGCAGTTTTGTTCTCCTTATCTCAAGAAGGATGAAAATGGGTGGAGGCAGTTCAGAGAAAGTTTCCTTGATACATACACAGAATGAGCGGGCTGTCTTATGAAGAAAGGTTGGACAGACTTGCTTTCACTCAAGTTTAGAAGAGTGAGGGGTGACTTGATTGAAATATAGAGTCATAGAGATATACAGCAGGGAAACAGACCCTTCAGTCCAACCTGTCCGTGCCAACCAGATGACCCAACCTAATCTGGTCCCACCTGCCAGCACTCAGCCCATATCCCTCCAAACTCTTTCTATTCATACACCCATCCAGATGCCTTTTAAATGTTGCAATCGTACCAGCCTCCACCACTTCCTCTGGCAGCTCATTCCAAACACGTACCCACGTACCTCCCTCTGCGTGAAAAGGCTGCCCCTTAGGTCACTTTTATATCTTCCACTAACAGAGGAAGAGAGGGATCTGGGTGTGCAAGCACACAGATCCCTCAAAATTGACACTCAATTGGATAGGGTTGTTAGGAAAGCATATGGTGTTTTGACTTTCATTAACAGGGGGATCGAGTTTAAGAGCCGCGAGGTTTTGCTGCAGCTGTACAAGGCCCTGGTGAGATCACACTTGGAATACTGTGTCCAATTCTGGTCACCCTACTATAGGAAAGATACAGTGGTTTTGGAGAAGGTGCAAAGGGTTTGTCTTATGAAGAAAAGTTGAATAAGCTTGGACTTTTCTCACTGGAGAGAAGGAGGAAGAGAAGAGACCTGATCGTGGTGCACAAAATAATGAGAGGAATAGATAGAGTCAATAGCCAAAGGCTTTTCCCCAGGGCAGGATTGACTGGTACGAAAAGTCACAATTTGAAGATACTAGGAGGAAGGTATAAAGGAGACATCAGAGGTAGGTTCTTCACACAGTGAGTTATGAATGCATGGAATGCGTTGCCAGCTGTGGCGGTAGAAGCAAAGTCATTGGGACATTTAAGTGACTGTTGGACATGCACATGGATAGCAGTGAGTTCAGGGGTGCATAGGTTAAGTTACTATATTTTAATTTAGGATTAAATCTTGGCACAACATCGTGGGCCAAAGAGCCTGTTCTGTTCTGTACTTTTCTATGTTCTATGTTCTAACTATGTCCTCTAGTTCTGAGCTGCCCCAATTCAGGAAAAAGACTTAGTCTATTTATCCTATCCATGCCCCTCATGATTTTACAGACCTCTATAAGGTCACCCCTCAGCCTCTGATGCTCCAGGGAAAACAGCCCTTGCCTATTCAGCCTCTCAGTATAGCTCAAATCCTCCAACCTGGCAACATCCTTGTAAATCTTTTCTGAACCCTTTCAACTTTCACAACATCCTTCCGATCAGAAGGAGACCAGAATTGCATGCAATATTCCAAAAGTGGCCTAACCAATGGCCTGTACAGCCACAAAATGACCTCCCAACTCCTGTACTCAGTACTCTGATCAGTAAAGGAAAGCATACCAAACGCATTCTTCACTATTCTATCTATCTGCGACTTCACTTTCAAGGAGCTATGAACCTGCACTCCAAGGTCTCTTTGTTCATCAACACTCCCAAGGACGTTACCACTAAGTGTATAAGTCCTGCTAAGATTTGCTTTCCCAAAATGCTGACCTCACATTTATCTAAATTAAACTCCATCTGCCAGTTCTCAGCCCATTGGCCCATCTGGTCCAGATCCTGTTGTAATCTGAGGTAACCCTCTTCGCTGTCCACTACACCTCCAATTTTGGTGTCATCTGCAAACTTACTAACTACACCTCTTATGTTCACATCCAAATCATTTATATAAATGACAAAGAGTAGTGGACCCAGCAGAACTTGTGGCACTCCACTGGTCACAGGCCTCCAGTCTGAAAAACAACACTCCACCACCCCCCTCTGTCTTCTACCTTTGAGCCAATTCTGTATCCAAATGGCAAGTTCCCACTTTATTTCATAAGATCTAACCTTGCTAATCAGTCTTCCATGGGGAACCTTGTCAAACGTCTTACTGAAATCCATCTTGATCACATCCATTGCTCTGTCCTCATCAATCCTCTTTGTTACTTCTTCAAAAAACGCAGTCAAGTTTGTGAGACATGATTTACCACACACAAAGCCATGTTGACTATCCCTAATTAGTCCTTGCCTTTCCAAATATATGTATTTTCTGTCTCTCAGGATTCCCTCCAACAACTTGCCCACCACCAACATCAGGATCACTGGTCTATAGTTCCCTGGCTTATCCTTACCACCTTTCTTAAATAATGGCACCATGTTAGCTAACCAAGTCTTATGGCACCTCACCTGTGACTATCAATGGTACAAATATCTCAGTAAGAGGCTCAGTAATCACTTCTCTAGCTTCCCACAGAGGTAAACCTGATCAGGTCCTGGGGATTTATCCACTTTTATGCGTTTCAAGACATCCAGCACTTCCTCTTCTGTAATATGGACATTTTTCAAGATGTCACTATTTATTTCCCTACATTCTATATCTTCCATGTCCTTTTCCATAATAAATACTGATGCAAAATACTCATTTCTTATGTACCCCATATCCTGCGGCTCCACACAAAGGCCACCTTCCTGATCTTTGAGGGGCCCTATTCTCTCCCTAGCTAACCTTTTGTCCTTAATATATTTGTAAAAACCCTTTGGATTCTCCTTAATTCTATTTGCCAAAGCTATCTCATGTCCCCTTTTTGCCCTCCTGATTTCCCTCTTAAGTATACTCCTGCTGCCTTTATACTGTTCTAAGAATTAATTAGATCTATCTGGTCTGGACTGACATATGCTTCCTTCTTTTTCTTAATCAAACCCTCAATTTTTTTAGTCATCCAGCATTCCCTGCACCTACCAGCCTTTCCTTTCACACTGACAGGAATATACTTTCTCTGGACTCTCATTACCTTATTTTTGAAGGCTTCCCATTTTCCGGCCATTCCTTTACCTGTGAACATCTGTCCCCTATCAGCTTTTGAAAATTCTTGCCTAATACCATCAAAATTAGCCTTCCTCCAATTTAGAACTTCAATTTTAGATCTGGTCTATCCTTTTCCATCACTATTTTAAAACAAATAGAATTATGGTCGCTGGCCCTAAAGTGCTCCCCCACTGACACCTCAGTCACCTGCCCTGCCTAATTTCCCAACAGTAGGTCAAGTTTTGCACCTTCTCTTGTAGGTACACCCACATATTTAATCAGATATTTTTCTTGTACACACTTAACAAACTCTTCTCCATCTAAACTCTTAACACTATGGCAGTCCCAGTGTATGTTTAGAAAGTTAAACTCCCCTTCCATAACCATCCTATTATTCTTCCAGATAACTGAGATCTTCTTACAAATCTGTTTTTCATTTTTCCTCTAACTATTCGGGGGTCTATAATACAATCCCAATAAGGTGATCATCGCTTTCTGATTTCTCAGTTCAACCCAAATAACTTCCCTGGATGTATATCTAGGAATAACTTCCCTCACTACAGCTGTAATGCTATCCCTTAACAGAAATGCCACTCCCCCTCCTCTCTCTTGCCTCCCTTTCTGTCCTTCCTGTAGTATTTGTATCCTGGAACATTAAGCTGCCAGTCCTGCCCATCTCTGAGCCATGTTTCTGTAATTGCTATGATATCACAGTCCCATGTCCCTAACCATGCCCTGAGTTCATCTGCCTTCCCTGTTAGTACTCTTGCATTGAAATAAATACAGTTTACTTTATCAGTCCTACCTTGTTCTCTGCTTTGTCCCTGTCTGCCCTGACTGTTTGACTTGCTTCTCTTCTCAATTGTACCAATCTCAGATTGATCTCTTTCCTCACTATCTCCGTGGGTCCAAACCCCCCAACTTAATTTTTTAAATCCTCCTGAGCAGCTCTAGCAAATCTCCCTGCCAGTATATTAGTCCCCTTCCAATTCAGGTGCAATTCATCCTTCTTGAACAGATCACTTCTACCCCAGAAGAGATTCCAATGATCCAAAAATGTGATTCCTTCTCCCAAAGCGAATTAGAAGTTATGTTTCATCTGGTGCTTGAATCCAGAACTAGGGCAGCACAGTTTTAAATTTGGAATCAATCCTTTAGGACAGAGGTGAGGAGAAAGTTCTCTCTGAACAAGTTGTGCAAATTTAAAACTCTGTCATACAAGGCAGTTGAGACAGATGCATAGAATTCACCTCGTTATTTTTTTCTCCAACAGAGATTCAAAAGCCTAAAATAAGGAATTCAACAAGTATCAAAAATGTACATTTTGTAATGACTCTATTTATCTAAACTGTACTTGAAGACTTGACATACACACAAACACCCAGTCTTGAGCTATATATTTTTGCCCAGCGCTCAACACCAAATTTGAAGGAACATGTACCCTCTATCTAATTTTTCAGGACACTGTTAGCTGAACTGATGCATTATTATCCTTTAGGTTCAAGCACATTCTTGTCAGTAGTTCAACTCCAAATGATTTGGAGAACAAAGAGGACAAAGTTTAAAAGCTTCACTGAATGTAATGTAGATTGGGTGATAAGAAAGCAAAACAGTAATGTTCTGCTCAGACATCTTTTGTTGCTTTATATCCTAAAAGCTCTTTAAAATGGATCAATCTTAGTGACTCAAAGGGAAAGAAACAGGGACATAGAAATAAAAACAAAAATTGTCATTTAATGTTATTCTAAATTTTCCAAAATACTAATTCAATGTCAAAGTCAATTAATTATCTCCAACTATGTAAGTGCCAGTAATGCCTTCACAGACGCCCTTTTTTCTGTCTGCATTTATGCCATTGTCATTCACTGCAGCTTTGTACAACCATTCCTTTTGTCAATCAATCTTTGCTGCATCCATCCTCTTAGAAACCAGCCCATATGTTCTTTCAACTACTCTCTCTGATCTCGGTCTCTGTATTGATGACTCACAAATGTTTTCCAGTTAAGAAATGTCATTAATCTGAAACTAACTTTGGTTCTCTCTCCACATATTCTTCCTAAACTGCTGACTACTTTTTATTTTCATGTCCATCTGAACTTTGTTGACAGAAATAATAGACACTAGTTGGCACTTTTTTCCATGCCCAGAAACATAATTAGATAAGGTTTGTAGCTCAGGTTGAGGTTTAGGGTGTAGGTTTGCTTGCTGAGCTGTAGGTTTGATATCCAGACGTTTCATTACCTGGCTAGGTAACATCATCAGTGGCGACCTCCAAATGAAGCGAAACTGTTGTCTCCTGCTTTCTATTTATATCTTTCTCCTGGATGGGGTTCCTGGGGTTTGTGGTGATGTCACTTCCTATACATTTTCTGAGGAGTTGATAGATGGTATCTAGATCTATGTGTTTGTTTATGGCGTTGTGGTTGGAGTGCCAGGCCTCTAGGAATTCTCTGGCATGTCTTTGCTTCGCCTGTCCCAGGATAGATGTGTTGTCCCAGTCGAAATGGTGGTTTTTTTCATCCATGTGTAGGGCTATGAGGGAGAGAGGGTCGTGTCTTTTTGTGGCTAGCTGGTGTTCAAGTATCCTGGTGGCGAACTTTCTTCCTGTTTGTCCTATGTAGTGTTTGTGGCAGTCCTTGCATGGAATTTTGTAGATGACGTTGGTTTTGTCCATGGGTTGTACTGGGTCTTTTAAGTTTGTTAGTTTTTGTTTGAGGGTGTTGGTGGGTTTGTGTGCTACTAGGATTCTGAGGGGTCTTAGTAGTCTGGCTGTCACTTCTGAAACTTCTTTGATGTATGGTAAGGTGGAAGGAGTTTCTGGCTGTGTTTGGTCTGCTTGTCGTGGTTTGTTCTTGAGGAATCTCCGAACTGTATTTTTTGAGTGTCCGTTCTTCTTGAATATGTTGTATAGGTGGTTCTCCTCTGTTTTCCGAAGTTCGTCTGTGCTGCAGTGTGTGGTGGCTCATTGGAATAGTGTTCTGATACAGCTTCGTTTGTGTGTGTTGGGATGGTTGCTGGTGGAGTTAAGTATTTGGTCAGTGATTGTCGGTTTTCTGTATATGCAGGTTTGTCGTTCTCTGTTGTCCGTTCTTTCGACTGTATTGTCCAGGAATACGAGTTTATAACTTTTAATGCTTCAGTTAGGTAACAATATTTTAATCTTTTTCTTTTGAAAACTTTTACCTTTGAAACAAGAATGCAGATTTTTACCTTTATCTTATACAAGCTTGTGATGGGTTTCTGCTCAGTATAGCAATGTTTTGTCAAGGTTTCATCAGACATGTACCACCTCAAATCCCCGAGCTTCATCACTGAGACTGAACCCAACTGAATCTCTTTATACTCCTTCCCTCAAGGAGTTCACTCTCACTGATGGAACTAGGAACAACAGACAAAGAAGCATGTCTTTTCTAGTCCCTAATGCATGTGTACATGCATAAAGTGAAACTCTAAATTGAAGCCAATAACGTGGCACAGGCTATGAACCTCCAAGATCTCTGTCTGAAAAGCATAGATTTAACAAGGTATCCACCCAGTTAGAAGTTGACCACTGGTGACTCAGTGTACCCTGCAAGCAGCAATATAGAACTTTAAACATAGAACATTACAGTGCAGTACAGGTCCTTCGGCCCTCGATATTGCGCCGGCAGGTGGAACTAATCTGAAGCCTATCTATCCTACACTATTCCATTCTCATCCATATGTTTATCCAATGACCATTTAAATGTCCTTAAAGTTGACGAGTCTACTGCCGTTGCAGGCAGTGCGTTCCATGCCCCTACTACTCTCTGAGTGAAGAAACTATCTCTGACATCAGTCCTATATCTATCATCCCTCAATATAAAGCTATGTCCCCTCATGTTAGCCATCACCATCTGAGAAAAAAGGCTCTCACTATCCACCCTATCTAACCCTCTGATTATCTTATATGTCTCAATGAAGTCACCTCTCAACGTGCTCTCTAACAAAGACAGCCTCAAGTCCCTCAGTCTTTCCTCGTAAGACCTTCCCTCCATACCAGGCAACATCCTAGTTAATCTCATCTCAACCCTTTCCAAAGCTTCACATCTTCCTATAATGCAGTGGCCAGAACTGTATGCAATACTCCAAATGTGGCTGCACCAGAGCTTTGTACAGCTGTAGCATGACCTCGTGGCTCTGAAACTCAATCCCTCTACCAATAAAAGCTAACACACCACATGCCTTCTTAACAACCCTATCAACCTGGGCGGCAACTTTCAGGGATCTGTGTACCTGGACACCAAGATCTCTCTGCTCATCGACACTACCAAGAATCTTACCATTAACATAGAACTCTGCATTCTGGTTACTCCTTCCAAAGTGAATTACCTCACACTTTTACATATTAACCTCCATTTGCCATCTCTGCAGCTTTTCTATGTCCCTCTATAACCTACAACATCCTTCAGCATTCTCCACAACTCCACTGTCCTTAGTATCATCTGCAAATTTACTAACCCATCCTTCTTTGCCCTCATCTAGGTCATTTATAAAAATGACAAACAGCAGTGGCCCCAAAACAGATCCTTGTGGTACACCACTAGTAACTAAAAAACGGTCACCTTCCTTTTCCTTCAGGAGAGATTTTGATAGTTGCACTGTGTTTCTATGAAAGCCTTTGTATCAAAGTTCACATGACACCAGGTTATGGTCTAACAGGTTTATTTGAAAACATTAGCTTTCAAAGCATTGGCCCTTCATCAGGTGTAGTGAGAGAGGAGGCATCTGACACAGATTTTACAAGTAAAAGATCAAAGGATCATACAACTGATGTGAATGTATAAAACAAACATAAAATGGTTATTAAATGTTTAATCAGTTAGCATGGGGATGCAGGTTTCGATGGATTAAAATGCAAATCCCAGAATTTCTTTAAAGTCACTGCCTTAGATAACTAAAGGTTTTATCAGTACATACAAGAGGTGACATCTCAGGTCAGACAATGTATTTTAGGTATGTGGTTTTGTTCAGAATCTGTCTGAATTTTAACCTTAGTCAGACTGGTTTTATTTCCAAAACAGGAATTGATAAAATGTCACTGACTGACAGTGTCTACAGATTGTGTGCATTTTGAACAAAATAGAATGTATCTGCAAATACAAACCTACAAATGCAAATTTATCCTATAGATTTATAAGCATGCGTGTGCGTGCATGTAGGGGGAGTAGTGAGAGAGTGTGTGCGAGCCTGTGAGGGAGAATAGATGTGTGAGAAAGAGTCTGTGTGCGCGCATGTGAGTGAGTGCGTGTGAAAATCTGTGTGTGTGTGAGCGTGTAGTGTGTGTTTGTGAGAGTGAGTGTGCACATAGGTGTGTGTGTGCAAACTTGGCTATCAGCCTTTGGTCAGCAACACTGCTTCGATGTGCATCCCAAAGTCTGTCTTGGAGGATGTTTACTCGAAGATCCAAAACCAAATGTCCTTGGCCACTGAAATGTTCCCCCAGTGGGACGGAACATTCCCGTCTGGTGATTGTTGTGCAGTATCCATTCATCCGTTGTTGAAGCATCTGCATGGCTTCGTCAATATACCATGCTTTGCGATTTTTGAGAAGATTTGTAGCTCAGGTTGAGGTTCAGGTTGTAAGTTTGCTCACTAAGCTGATGGGTTTGTTCTCAGGTGTTTCTTCACCATGCTAGGTAACATCATCAGTGAGCCTTCAATGAAGCACTGGTGTTCTGTCCTGCTTTCTGTTTATATATCTTGGTCTGTTAAGGTGGGTGATATCATTTCTGGTTCTTTTTCTCAAGGTTGGTAAATGGGGTCCAAATCGATGTGCTAATTGATGGAGTTCCAATTTGAATGTCAGGTCTCTAGGAATTCCCATGTATATCTCTATTTCGCCTGTCCTAGGATGGATGTGTTGTCCCAATTGAAGTGGTGTCCTTCGTTGTCTGTACGTAAGGATAATAGTGGTAGTGGGCCATGTCTTCTGGTGGTTAGTTCGTGTTTGTGTATCTTGGTGGCTAGTTTCCTGCCTGTCTGTCCGATGTACTTTTTGTTGCAGTCCTTGCAGGGTATTTTGTAAATGACGTTCATTCTGCTGGTTGATGGTACAGGGTCCTTTAGGTTCATCAGTGGCTGTTTCAGTGTGTTGGTAGGTTTGCGGACTACCATGATGCCAAGGCATCAGAGTAGTCTGGTAGTTATCTCTGAGATGTCTTTTATGTATGATGGTGTGGCTAGAATCTCTGGGTGTGTTGTGTCATCTTGTTTGGGTTTGCTGTTTAAGAATCCGCAGACTATGTTTATCGAGGACTCATTGTTCTTGAATACGCTGTATAGGTATTTTTCTTCTGCTGCTCATAGTTCCTGGGTGCTGCAGTGTGTTGTGGCCCATTTAACTAATGTCCTGATGCAGTTCCATTTGTGGGTATTTGGACGATTGCTTCTGTAGTTGAGTATCTGGTCGATGGGTGTTGCTTTCCTGTAGACGCTGGTCTACAGTTCTGTCTCAATGACAGAAATACTGTAATCCCACCTGCAGACAAAGGGTGCATTGACCGTCATCCTAAACAGAACACAGTACAGTGAAAAGGAGAACTCACTGCTCACAGATACCTACACCTAGCAACAGGTGGCGATGGACCAGGCTCCACAGCTAGAAAATCATATCGCAGTGTCACTGAAGAAACTCCACAAATCAAGCAAAATTAGCAAGACAGATTTCCAAAGAATGAAACCTGATGGATCCAACACACCCTGCTTCTAAGGACTATCTTAGGTACACAAACCAGCTTCCCCTCCCCTCACCCTCACCCCCACCACCACCCCACCCCCACGCCCCCCCCCCTCCCCCCGCCCCCCCACCGACCCGACCCACAGTCTTACTCCCTGGCACACCAACATGCAGACTAGCAAAGGAACTCTACCGAAAACTGAAATACCTAGTCAAAGACTCTTGCCTCTCCATCCACTCTACCCAAGAATTCCTGAACATCAAAGACACCAAAATAGAAGAGGACAAAGTAATGGTCTCCTTCAACGTAATGGCCCTATTCATATCATCTAACATCAGCTTGGCCAAAGAAACACTGACCACACTATTAGATGAACAAGGACACAAACTCCAGACAGCACTAACTCCATCAAAAAGGACAACATCCTCAAACTAGTAGACCTGTGCCTCACTACCCACCTCACCTTCAATGACAAAACCTACAAACAAATCAATGGGACACCCATGAGATCAGCAATATCAGTCTTCTTAGCAGAAGCAGTAATGCAGAGACTCAAATGAACAGCTCTCCCTACCATCCAATCCAAGCTTTGGATCTGCTATGTGGATGCCACATTTGTCATCACAAAATGGAACAAATTAAAGGAAACCTACAATTCCATTAACAACATCCTTACTGGCATAAATGTCACCAAAGATGGAGAGAACAACAACGGACTCCCCTCCCTAGATGTCACAGTGGAACAAACAGTCAATGGAGAAATACAGACCAGCGTCTACAGGAAAGCATCACACGTAGACCAAATACTTAACTACAGATGCAATCATCCCAACACCCACAAATGGAGCTGCATCAGGACATATTTAAACGGGCCACAACACACTACAGCACCCAGAAGAAAAAATACCTATACAGCGTATTCAAGAACAATGAGTACCCGATAAACATAGTCTGCCGATTCTTAAACAACAAAACCCAAACAAGGAGACAAAAAACACACCCAGAGACTCTAGCCACACTACCATACATCAAAGACATCTCAGAGATGACTACCAGACTACTCTGACCCCTTGACATCATGGTAGCCCACAAGTCTATCAACACACTGAAACAGCTACTGATGAACCTAAAGGACTCTGTGCCAACAATCAGCAAAACAAATATCATTTACAAAATACCCTGTAAGGACTGTAACAAACACTACATCAGACAGATAGGCAGGAAACTAGCCACCAAAAGACATGACCAGCTATTACTAGTATCCTTAGACATAGACGAAGGAGGACACCACCTTAAGAGACCAAGACACACAAATAGAAAGCAGGACAGGACACCAGCACTTCACCGGAGGCTCACTGATGATGTTACCAAGCATGGTGATGAAATGTCTGAGAATACACCTGCCAGATCAGCGGGCAAACTTAAAACCTGAATATACCATGCCTCAGGGCATTCTTGCCTGCAGCATATGAGATAAGACAACATTGGCAGAGTCACATGAATATCTGCCATACACATAGTGGGTGGTGTTCCCAAGTGTAATGATAGTATCTGTGTGGATGTTCTGACATGTCTTGCAGTGATCATCATGACAGGGTTGTATGGTGTTGTGGTCGATGTTGTCCTGAAGGCTAAGCAGTTTGCTGTGAACAATGGTCTGTTTGCGATTTGGCAGTTGCTTAAAGGTGAGAAGTGGAGGCATGGGCAAGATCTTGGCGAGATGCTCAATGTCATCGATAATGTGTTGAAGGCTGCGAAGAACATGGCATAGTTTCTCCATTCCGAAGAAGTACTGGATGGCAAAGGGTACTCTGTGTCTGTCTTCTGAAGAGTTCATTACAGTTTCTAGACCTGGTGATTAATAAATTAAGCATCATATCCTGTTCTTACGAGGGTGTCCTTCAACACCAGCAGATGTCCAGCACGTTCCTCCTCATCTGAACAGATCCTCTGATGCATTGGGCTTGTCCGTAAGCTGTTTCAATATATTTAGGGTGGAAGCTGGAGAAGTGCAGCATCATGAGGTTATCTGTAGACTTAAGGTAGAGTGAGGTATTAAGATGACCATCTTTGATGGAGATGCAGGTGACCAAGAATGAAACTGATTCTAAAGAGCAGGCCATGGTAAGTTTAATGGTGGGATGAAACTTGTTTATGTCACTGTGTAGTTGTTTCAGTGATTCCCCGCCTTGAGTCCATAGAAAGAAAATGTCAATGTATCTAGTGTACAACGTTGGTAAGATGCCCTGCACAGCAAAGAAGTTTTGTTTGAAATTGTGCATGAGAATGTTGGCGGTTGGGGTGCAAATCTGGTCCCCATGGCTGTTCCGTGTGTCTGGATGAAGAATTGGCTGTCGAAGGTGAAGAATTTGTGGTTGAGGATGAAGCAGATGAATTGTTGTATGGTGCCTGAAGATTGGCACTTGGTGCTATTGAGTGCTGAGGCAGTTGCAGCGATGCCGACATTGTGGGCGATGTTGGTGCAGAGTGCCAAAACGTCCATTGTGATGTGGAATGTTCTCGTTTGACTGGTCCATGTAAGAAATCTGTAGGGTTGCGACAGAAGCGGAGGGTTCTTTGTACAATGGGTTTCAAGATGCCCTCAATATAGCCAGAAAGGCTTTCACACAGGGTCCTGTTGCCTAATACGATGGGACGTCCAGGTGTGTTGTCTTTGTTTATCTTTGGAAGATGACAGAAGAGCCATACATGAGAAGTAGGTGGGATTAGAGCATGTAGGGTACTCTGAAGGACTTGATCAAAAGTTTTGATCAATCTGATGAGTTCTTTGGCCGGATCGGCAGGCAGTTGTCTGTGGTGTTCCTGGTTGTTTTGCCTCGGGGCAGTGACTTGAAAGAAAATTCTGGGATTTGCATTTTAATAAATCAAAACCTGCATCTCCTTTCTAACTGATTAAAGATTTAATAGGAGAAAGTCAGCCATTTTAGGTTTGTTCAGTTGTATGACCCATTGATCTTTTACTTAGAAATTCTGTGTGAGGTTTCCTGTCTCACTACATGTGGTGAAGGAACAATGCTCCAAAAGCTAGTGTATAACCTGCTGTCATGTGATTTTTGACCTTATCCAACCCAGTCCAACACCAGCACTTCCACATCAAGTGTTCATGTCCAACAGTGTTATGCAACCATCACCTAACAACTGTGAGTAAGCTTTACAGAAAGGGCTTTTTAAGCTGTGAACTCCTTAAATGATGCTACAAAGGAAACCTCACCACAGTTACTTCACATTTCTCTCTACTCTTGGGACTGCTTTTAGCCTCCAGGCCAACAGAAATGAAAGGAATTCTTACTTGTCCACTCTAACCTGACACTGTCTAAGCAACCAAGCATAAGCTGCAAAAATGTTTGGAGTCTTCCAGAGGTGAAGAAGTAAACCTCATCTAGGAGCACCAGGTCACCCACCAACACTTCAATCTAACAGGTGCTTGTGACTGAGACCATGGTCTCCGCCAAGGGGATGCCTCTGAAGTCTGACTCCTCCCCCACACTGAGTAAGTGGTCCAGAATCAGTGGTTAGAATTGCCCCCCTCCCCCCCATACCCCACCGTCCAGGATAAACAAGACAGAATCCTCTGCGGAATCTAAATTAGGTAATGATAGCTGAATAGGATTCTGCTCCACTCCCAGCACCAGATCACCCGGCTACCCAAGAAAAGAATCCCAAGGGCCTGAATTGTCTGACATAAAATCCTGGCAAAAGTGAGGGGCCTTTCCTATCCACCTCAGTATCCACTGACTCAGCAGTGGGTTGTTGGCACCACAATCCTATGCCAGGTTAGGCAAAACTGGATATCAAGTTGACCATCAGTGAGTGCAGTAACATAGGCCAATGCAGCTCAGCCTCAGAGATGTTTAACACCATTGAAGGAGCTGCAGTGGGGGGTGGGGGGTGGGGGGGGGTGGTGTGGGGGGCAGCAGGGTGAATGACGAGCAATCATTGTCCTTCTCTGCCTGAAAGGGGGAAGGTTTTGGTGGTGGCCTCCACTGCTGAGGAGTGATGCTTCTTCTGTTTAAGGCTTTTGTTCCAGAGGCTTCCTAATCACCCCTCCATGCTTTTGGCCCCTAAACTGACACAATTGGTCATGGATGGGGATCAGAAAATTCAAGGACTTGACAGATCTTGGCCAAGTGATGACCCATCATGTTTGCGTCCTGACAAAAATACATCAAGCTTAGGGGCAGTTTTTGGGAGGCCACCTTTAAATGTTCTGCCTTCTTCCACACTTTTCTTATGTGCAATTTCTCTCCCCCCCGTCTCACCAGCGATGGTAGTAAGTGTTTGCCAGTGTAGATTCCCTTCGCAAGGTCTCAGGTTGATTGGTGAGGGTGTGGGGATGCATGCTGGCATGATGTGGCATTGCCTGCTAATGGTCCCCTCAGTGGAGTACACAGTTTTGGAGGATGAGTAATTTTTCCTATGCACTTGTCCTTCCCCTCCTCCAATAGGCATCAACAATAGCAAGAATTGCAAAACTGCAACATTCCTTTGTTTTGCTGGAAAAGAACGACAACCCCCAAGTCTCCAAGGTTTTCTTTCCAACTTCTCTCTCCTGTATCAGTAAACAGTCGACCAGTCTGCCTTGTCTTCAACCAGCAGCAGGCAGTGTTGTCTTGTGACCGGGCCAGTCTTGCACCCAAATAGCCTGCAGGTAACAACTGGTGAGGGTCTTAAATCAAACAGGGTGTGTCCAACAACTGAAGACTGTTGTTTGGAAACAGAAGCACCTCTCCTACTTGCAGTCTTCTGTACCAACAGCTCCCAGAAGCAAAACTCCTCTGCATAGAACCAACTTATAAATTGTGGTTGGGGAAACATCATCTCCCTCACTTTCACAATAGATTTAGCACAAGAATGCTGAATAGCCTGGACAGAGTGGATTTGAGAAGATGTTTCCATTGATAGGAGAGACTAGGACCCGAGGCACCAGCCTTAGAGTAAAGGGAAGACCTTTTTGAATAGAGATAAGGAGAAACTTCTTCAGCCAGAGAGTGGGGAATCTATGGAATTCACAACCACAGAAGGCTGTGGAGGCCAGATCATTAAGTATATTTAAGACAGAGATAGAAATGTTATTGACTGTCAAGCTCCTTCAACAGGGAGAATGCAGGAGAATGAGGTCGACGAAATTATCAGCCATGATTGAATGGCAGACCAGACTTGATGGGTTGAATGGCCTAATTTCTGCTCCATTGTCTTGTGGTCTTAATTAATTTTCCTATCTTACAGGGTCATGGGCCCATTTGATCAACTGTGATGCGGAGGTGCCAGTGTCGGACTGGAATGGACAAAGTCAGAAGTTACACAACTTCTGACACAGACTATAGATACAGGATTTGTTCAGATGAAGAGGAACGTGATGGGCTATTGGAAGTACTCAAGAATGCCCTCATAAGAATGGGGTATGATGCTTAACTCATCAACTGCCAGTTTCCGACGTGCCACAGCGAGAAACCAGAATGACCTCCTCAGGAGACAGACACGAACTGCAATTGACAGGGTACGCTTCGTTGTCCAGTACTTCCTGGGAGCCCAAATAACGACACCGTGTTCTTCGCAGCCTACAGCACATTATTAATGAGGATGAGCACCTTGCCCAGACCTTCCTCACACCTCCACTTCTCACCTTTAAACAACTACCAAACTTCAAACAGATCACTGTTCGCAGCAAACTGCCTGGCTTTCAGGACAACACAATACAACCTTGTCACAGCAGACGCTACAAGACGTGTCAGAGTGTGGACATGGATACCATCATTACATGTGGGGACACCTCCCACCATGGACACGGAGGTACACACGTGATTTGTCCAATGTCGGCTTTCTCATACCCTGAGACATGGTACATTAGTGAGACCAAGCAGAGGCTTTGGATACGGATGAATGGACACCGCACAACAATCAACAGACAGGAGTGTTCCTTCCCAGTTGGTGAACATTTCAGTGGTCCAGGACATTCGACCTCTGACCTTCAGGTAACCATTCTCCAAGGTGGACTTCGGGACAGGCAACAATGCAAAATGGCTGAGCAGAGGCTGATAGCCAAGTTCAGTACCCATGAGGATGGCCTCAACCAGCACCTTGGGTTCATGTCACACTCCAGATGACCCCACTGCACTGCGAGTGTGTGCGCACACACACTCCTACAGACCCATACACTCATACAGACCCTCTCTCATAAATATGCTCTCTCTCATATGCTCACACATACACTTCCACACTCGTACCCATACATGCACCCTCTAAAGGACTTATAGTCTTTTACACTCTCGCTCACACACAGACACACACCCTCTCACAAACATCTACATACACTCACACACATATAAGTTTGTGAAGTAAATTTGTACTTGCAGAATTACATTTTACTTTGCTCAAAAATTTTCATGAATCCATATAACATTCTGTAAATCCCTTTATTAGATTAGAATCAGTCTGAACACTGGGGCACAGTCAGCCTCACACAGGGTAACTCACACATTCAATTCATTATCTGGACTGACATGGTACCTATTGTTAAAGTTCACTTGAGAATGTAATTTTAAAAAGCTTCTGAGATTTACATATGAAAGAGCTGAAACTAACATGGTCATTCTAAAAGATGAGAGACTTAACAAACAATCCAGATCTTTTTCAAAATATAATTTCAGTTACATCACAGTGTAAACTTTTGCTAAAAATCTGTGTCGTATGATCTTATACTTCACAACCACCTGATGAAGGAGCAGCGCTCCAAAAGCTAGTGCTTCCAAATAAATCTGTTGGACTATAACCTGGTGTTGTGCAATTTTAAACTTTGTACACCCCAGTCCAACACTGGCATCTCCAAATCAAGGCTATAGTCCAACAGGTTTATTCGAAATCACAAACATTCAGAGCGCTGCTCCTTCGTCAAATGACGTATCACTTCACCTAACGAAAGTCCAACACTCAGAAAGCTTGTGATTTCAAATAAACCTGTTGGACCAAAACATGGTGTTGTGTGACAACTGACTTGGTTAACAGTGTTAGAGGATGGCCACTAATAAGTCTATGTGAGAACAGGCATTCACCTAAACAATGTGGGATTTATTGCATGTACAAGTTGTACAGTCTTACATCGAATGTAGAACAGTACTGCATAGGACAGGCCCGTCAGCCCTCAATGTTGTGCCAACCTTTTATCTTACTCCAAGATCAAACTAACCTACATACCCTTCATTGTACTATTATCCATGTGCCTATCCAAGAGTTGCTTAAATGTCCTTAGTGTATCTAACTCTACTACCACCACAGGCAGTGCCATTCCACGCACACATCACTCTCTGTGTAAAGAACATACCTCTGACATCTCTCCTAAACCTTCCTCCAATCACCGTAAAATTATGTCCCCTCATGATAGCCATTTCTGCTCTGGGAAAACATCTGACTATTCACTCTATCTATGCCTCTGATCATCTTGTACACCTCTATCAAGCCACTTTTCATCTTTCTTCGTTCCAATGAAAAAAGCCTTAACTCCCTCAACCTTTCTTGCCCTCCAGTCCAGGCAGCATCCTGGTAAATCTTTTCTTGCATCCTCTTGAAAGCTTCCACATCCTTCCTATAATGAGGCAACCACAACTGAACACAATATTCATTCCTGATGAAGGGCTTTTGCCCAAAACGTCGATTTTCCTGCTCCTCAGATGCTGTCTGACCTGCTGAGCTTTTCCAGCACCACTCTAATCTAGACCCACAATATTCCAAGTCTGGTCTAACCAGGGTTCTATGGAGCTATAGCATAATTTTGCGGCTCTTAAACTCAATCCCCCGCTGATGAAAGCCAACACACCATATCACTTCTTAACAACCCTATCAACTTGGATGGCAACTTTGAGGGATCTATGGACATGGACCACAAAAACCCGCTGTTGCTCCACACTGTCAAGAATCCTGCCTTTAGCCTTGTTTTTGATCTTCCCAAATAAATTATTTCATACTTTTTCAGGTTGAACTCCACCTGCCACTTCACAGCACAGCTCTGCATCCTGTCAATGTCCCTTTGCAACCTACAACAGCCCTCCACATTATCCACTACTCCACCAACCTTTGTGTCCTTGGCAAACTTAGTAACCCACTCTTCCACTTCCTAATCCAAGTCATTTATAAAAATCAAAGCGCAGAGGTCCCATAACAGATCCCTGCGGAACACCACTGGTCACCGAGCTCAATACATCCCATCTACTACCACCCTCTGTCTTTTATGGGCCATCCAATTCTCCCTGTATCCCATGCCTCTTTACTTTCTGAATGGACCTGTCATGAGGAATCTTATCAAATGCTTTGCTAAAACCCATGTACACCACATCCATTGCTCTAGTTTCATTAATGTGTTTCGCATATCCTCAAAGAATTCAGTAAGACTTGTTAGGCATGACCTGCCCCTCAGAAAGCCATGCTGACCATGGTTTTCCAAGTAATCATAAATCCTGTCTCTCAGAATCCCTTCCAATAATTGGTCCACCGTAGACATGAAACCGACTGATCTGTAATTCCCAGGATTATCCCCATTCCCTTCCTTGAACAAGGGAATAACATTTGCCACCCTCCAGTCATCTGGCACTACTCTAGTGGACAGTGAGCATGCTTCATTATTATGTCTAAGTAGCCAATAGGAAACACAGCTGTCTCTACCAGGATCTTGGGCGAGATTCTTTTTTCTTTACCTAAAACTGTATCATCAGATTGACAGCAGTTTATCACAATCTGGAATATGCTATGGACCAGGCCAGACCTGTCTTTGTTCTTTCGGATGAAGGTACCTGTCAGTATTCTCTGAGTAAGTTCAAACTTAGAAATATAAGTTGCTTGTCCCACCTTTCCAACACAGTCTTCCAAACGCAGAAACAGATATGCATCAGTTTTTGTTACTGTATTGGCTTTGCAATAGTCCACACATAACCATTGGGTACCATCTGGTTTTGGCACCATGACTATGGGTGAGCTCCAGTCACTGCAACCCACTTTGATTATGTCGTATTGGAGCATGCATTCAATCTCCTTTTGAACCTGTATCAATTTTACAGGGTTATGCCTATAAGGAAGTGACTTAATCAGGACAGCATTTCCTATATCTACATCATGAATAATTAGATTAGTACGTCGCAGCTTATTTCCACATATCTCTCCATGCGAAAGTAATAACTGTTTCAGGTCATTTCAATTTTTCTCTGGAAGGTAACTCAATAATTTATCCCAATTTTTAACAACTTCCTCGTTGTCCAATTTAATTTGAGGATTGTCCAGTTCAGAATCCTCTGAACTTGGTTCTTCACTGTGTTGTAACAAATAACACAAGTCTTCTTTGACTTTCCTACCCTGTCAAAATACCTTTTTAAGCATATTCACATTATACACTCTGAGATTTCTTTCTGTCTGGAGTTCTTATCAAATAGTTCACCTCATTCAATTTCCTTTCGACTTGATATTGTCTACGAAACATTGCTTTTAAAGGTTCATCTGTCACTAGAAGTAACACCAACACCTTAACGCCTATAGCAAAATGGCAAGTTTTTGATTTCTTCTTTGTTTCCTGTTCCATTGTATGCTGTGAGACCTTTAAAGTCTGTCTTACCAACTCCGCTGCTCTATTTAATAATTGCTGAAAATTTGACACATAATCCAAATATGTGATCTCTGAATTATGACTTACCAATTTCTCCTTAATCAATTTTAGCTGTCGTCTCACTTCATACCCAAAAACCTATTCAAATAGACAGAATATGGTTGATCCATTTGGCGTCTGATCGCAAAACATCCAAACAGAATTCCCTTATCCCAATTATCTGCATAGTCTAGACTATAAGCCCTCAACGTGGTCTTTAATACCTGATACCACTTGTCTAACACTCCCTGTGACTCTGGATGGTATGCAGTAGATTTGTCTAAGTTGTCCATAACTTCCTTGAATAATTTTGATGTAATGTTTGACCCTTGATCTGATTGCATCTCTGTGAGTAGTCTGTATCGAGTGAAAAATTTGAGTAAATCCTCCACAATCCTTTTAGCTATGATTTTGTTGTGGTTCTGTTCGCTGAGCTGGGAATTTGTGTTGCAGACGTTTCGTCCCCTGTCTAGGTGACATCCTCAGTGCTTGGGAGCCTCCTGTGAAGCGCTTCTGTGATGTTTCCTCTGGCATTTATAGTGATTTGTATCTGCCGCTTCCGGTTGTCAGTTCCAGCTGTCCGCTGCAGTGGTCGGTATATTTGGTCCAGGTCGATGTGGTTATTGATTGAATCTGTGGATGAGTGCCATGCCTCTAGGAATTCTCTGGCTGTTCTCTGTTTGGCTTGTCCTATAATGGTAGTGTTGTCCCAATCGAACTCATGTTGCTTGTCATGGATGCGGACCATTAGCTGTCTTCCTGTTTGTCCTACGTAGTGTTTTGTGCAGTCCTTGCATGGGATTTTGTACACTACATTGGTTTTGCTCATGCTGGGTATCGGGTCCTTCGTTCTGGTAAGTTGTTGTCTGAGAGTGGCTGTTGGTTTGTGTGCTGTTATGAGCCCTAGTGGTGGCAGTAGTCTGGCTGTCAGTTCGGAAACGTTTTTGATGTATGGTAGTGTGGCTAGTCCTTTGGGTTGTGGCATGTCCTTGTTCCGTTGTCTTTCCCTTAGGCATCTGTTGATGACATTGCGCGGGTATCCGTTTTTGGCGAATACATTGTATAGGTGTTCTTCTTCCTCTTTTTGCAGTTCTGGTGTACTGCAACCACTCTCAGACAACAACTCACCAGGACGAAGGACCCGATACCCAGCATGAGCAAAACCAATGTAGTGTACAAAATCCCATGCAAGGACTGCACAAAACACTACATCGGACAAACAGGAAGACAGCTAACGATCTGTATCCATGAACACCAACTAGCCACGAAATGACACGACCAGCTATCCTTAGCAGCCACACACTCAGATGACAAGCAACATGAGTTCAACTGGGACAACACTACTATTATAGGACAAGCCAAAGAGAACAGCCAGGGAATAGCACTCATCCACAGACTCAATCAATAATCACATCGACCTGGACCCAATATACTGGCCACTGCAGTGGACAGCTGGAACTGACAACCGGAAGCGGCAGAGACAAACCACTACAAATGCCAGAGGAAATATCACAGAAGCGCTTCACAGGAGGCTCCCAAGCACTGAGGATGTCACCTAGACAGGGGACGAAATGTCTGCAACACAAATTCCCAGCTCAGCGAACAAAACGACAACAACGAGCACCCGAGCTACAAATCTTCTCCCAAACTATGATATTGTCTAACGGAATAGCCTCTGGAAATCAAGAGAACCTTCCATTATTGTTAACACATACTGATTCCCACTTTTTGTTTTAGGTCTGACAAAATCAATTAAGACTAGTGAAAAAGGTTCCTCAGTTGCAGGAATAGGTATTAAAAGGTACAAGTTTTATTACTGCCTGTGGTTTTCCAATTACCTGACATGTACGAAATTTCTGGAAAATTCAATTTACATCCTTGTGCAGTCCGGGCCAGTAAAAATTATTTTGCATTTTAGCTTGCGTTTTTCTCACTCCTAAATGAACCCTTAGTGACAGTTCATGAGTCACTAACCACACCTCCTTTCTCTAACCCATTGGTAATACAATTTGGGGAACTTCTGCCCATTTCTCATTTGTCTGACGATGTGACGGTCTCCATTTCCTCATTAAAACTTCATTTTTAAGGGAGTAACTTCCAGGGACACATTCAAATTCTTTTCTCGTGTATGCCTTTTGATACAATCTCTTTAAATTTTCCTCTTTCTGCTGTAACTCAGTTAATTTATTTGAGCTAAAGATGTCTGCTTTGTCATCTATCTACTCCTGGGGCTTGTCTCCACCATCTGATCAAACAGGGTCTCTTATAATTCCACTTCAACTTTCTTATCTGCATTGTTTAATCTCCCCTGTTTCAATAGTGAGTTTGTGACCTCGTTAGCACACAATCAAGAAAAATCCCAGGATGTATGACCTGCAATATTTCAGTTGTCTGAGTTTCCACTGCTTTTCAACCATAGTAGGCAGCACTCCTACCTGTGAACGAACTATATTGTTAGCAAGGAAACATTGTATTCCAGGAGCTGAGAGTTTGTTGATTACTTGTATCACGACTTCTCCACTCTTCACTGAACACTCTTACCTCACTTTACATAATTGAGCATTTCACGGCTCACCGTGAATTTCCATTACTAGTACTTTTTGTGGAAATAGTCCTTAAGATGTAAGCGTTCTCATCTTTCAATAACACATATTGAGAGGATCCTGTATCTCTTGATATTGTAATTTCCTTACCTGCTGCTCCTGGCCTTTGTGAGTAAATTTTATCTTTGCAGTTATACAGCTTAAGATGATCTGGCACTGCCTCCTTAACCAACCTCTGACCAGCTTGTACAATCTGGTGCAGCTTTCTAGCCTCCACCATGCTTTTTGTTACCACTCCAGCAAAATTCAGTCTTATCCTGTTTTCCTACATCTGGCTTCCCAGTGCTTTTCGTAACCCATCAACACTGATTTCATGTGGCCTACTTTATTGCAGTGAAAACACCGGAGCTTTCTAATTTCTGTGTCCCCTTCAAGCGTTTCCTTTTTACCCTGTGGTAAGTTCTCCTGATGATCTTCACTGAGATCTATCTTTCCCTTTGCACGTGAGCATTTCTCTTTACCCCAATTTTTATCCTTTACAGATTTATGGACCAACTCATAATCATCAGCCATTTCAGCTGCTAATCTTACCGTTTTAACTTTCTGCTTTTCTACATGAGTTTTGACAATTTCTGGAAGTGAATTTTTGAACTCCTCCCAATAATCGTCTAAGAGTGTCATAGATTTGCTCTATTTTTATGCCCTTACCCACCTATCAAAATTACTTGGTTTGATCCTTTCAACCTCAATGTAGGTTTGACCAAGGTCCCTCCTTAGATTCTTGAAACACTGTCTGTAACTTCTGGCACAAGCTCATACGCACTTAAATGGATTTCTTCACCTTCTCACACACCCCAGATCCTCCTCTGATAGTGATGTGAATACCTCACGAGTAAAACCCACAAGGTCACTGGCCACCGCATTTGTTTAGCCATCATTTCAATTGAGATGAAAAAGGCTTCCACATCCTTCTCATCAAATTTAGGCTACGCTTGATTATAGTTAAATCATTTCTCACCAGCCCTTTGGCTACCATAGGTTTGATCAACCTCACTCTCTTCCTTGCTAACTTATCTTCAACTTTCATCTCCATCCTTTGAAGCTTACCTTGCTATCTAAGTCTGAAGTTCAGACTCCCTTGCTTTCTTCCTTTCTCTCTCTCCTTTCCTCTCTTTTCTCTCTTTGTTCTGCTAAAGTGATTTGTTCTTTTACTCTTTCCTCTGCTTTTAATCGAAAATCAAACTGCTTCATTTCTGTTGCCCTTTCCTTGTCTTTTGCCCCTCACTCAAGCTGCTTCATTTTCAATTGAATTTTAGCCATCTCTAAAGATTCTGATGGAGTTTCCAGCAAATTTAAATATTGAGCTATTGCTGTAATTATCTCTCCTATCGTCACGGAAGGAGGCAGCTCCAACTTCAGCTTATCTGCTAATTCCAACAGCTTGGCCTTAATCACCTTTTACAAAACCCCCCAGGTCAATTCTTCCACCCCCAGAAACGTCTGGTGACTGAAAGAGCCATTGCTATCCCAAGCACTGTTTAAACCGATCGAATTCAACACCTGGAACAACAGACACTAATACCTACCATTCGTTACCTTCAAGGCCAGCAACCCTAATCCCAATTGGAACTACAAAACAAATTCCACAAAGAGCCCCTAGTTTGTTATGAATCAGGCCAGACCACCTCAAAACATTTCAAGAAAGTAGCCCAGACCCTAACTTTGCTCATTGTTTTCAGCAGGTGTACAGTGAATATTCCAGGAGTGATGTAGCAGGCCAAACCACTTAGTTTTAAACAAAATAGAATTTATTTGCAATATTGCCAGATGAAACACTCTAAACCATGACAAACAAAGAGAACAGAATATAGAATAACAACCTATCCAAAAACCCAACAGACTATTCCAACTTAATGATGCTGTCCCAAATTCCTGCAATAATCCTCATAAACACTTGTTAGCACAAAAGGTAAATCAAACACAGGGTCTTACAGGAGACAGAGAGAGAGAGAGAGAGAGAGATAACAGAGATATTCAGCATGGAATAAGTTCTTCCATGGAGCTGTTTCTTGGACCAACAGCCTCACTGACTGTCGGCTTTCAGTGAACAGCCAGACTGTTAAAAACCAAACCAAACCAAGTCAAAGAAAAGCTGAGCTGGGAGAAATGGCCATTTCCCTTTCATTGTACAGGGTTTTTTTTCAAAATTGAAAGCCTTTTTCCTGAAGCAGTAACTTTTAGCTCTAATCAGACTGATCCTAAAACCCTTCAAACCTAGATTTTCGGAATCGCTGCTTTTACAACCTCTCTGAAAAAGAAGCCAAGGACAACATCAGCTAGTTGAAGGTGCATTATTGTCACAAATATTAACCTTTCCATTGCCTTCTATAACAACCTTCTATAACAGTGGTTAGCACTGCTGCCTCACAGCGCCAGAGACCCGGGTTCAATTCCCGCCTCAGGCGACTCTCTGTATGGAGTTTGCACATTCTCCCCGTGTCTGCGTGGGTTTCCTCCGGGTGCTCCGGTTTCCTCCCACACTCCAAAGATGTGCAGGTCAGGTGAATTGGCCATGCTAAATTGCCCGTACTGTTAGGTAAGGGGTAGATGTAGGGGTATGGGTGGGTTGCGCTTCGGTGGGGCGGGGCGGTGTGGACTTGTTGGGCCGAAGGGCCTGTTTCCACACTGTAAATAATCTAATCTAATCTAATCAACCTGCACTTGCAGCCAGCCACTCTATTGAAAACAGCCCTTCCAGTTATTTTCCAGTGAATGGCAACTGACGTGAGTTTGATTGTGGGGGATTCAATGGCATAATGAACAATAAACAGTGTACAGGTTTTACACAGAAATAGAATTCAACACGATCCTACTGACAATGGATACCCTGATTGGATTGTTCACTGTATCACACAAGTTTGCAAATGGACTAAGAGCTACCATTGCTGGATCTGAAAAGTGCCCACACTATTTCACATTAGCTGGGAAAGCCAAAATATTGCAAAGAAAAAAGGTTAAGCTAATCATTCTACACCATTACAATGTTAAATGAGTGGTATTTTCCCTGGTTGAGCAACTGACAGTTAACTGCCAAACCTTGTTTCAAATTTTAAACCAAGCAGGTTGATTCTGATCTCTCAGACAATACCTTCATTAATAAGCCAAAGAATAACGGTCACCTATTACTTGAGTTGGAATAGGTGCAATTTGTCTATGCGCTGTTACTATATGTAAGGAATAGTACCCTGCAGGTCAATTTATACAGCTTCCAGTACACACAAGTGCACATTGCAAGCCTGATTGATCATCTTAAATATATTCTGCATATTTCTTCACACATTCAAAATTATTTAGCACGTCACAAATTGTGGAATTGTATCTAATATTGTACACTTTTTAAGTTTCTCCAGCACAGGCTGGGTGGATACTGTTTGTTGCAAATAGCCAAGAGGACTGTCAAGCACCATCGAGTTGGTGCATTCTCCTTAACAACATCTCCATCAATTAATATCCAATTGCCAAGCAGTTAGGACCCATTTCCTATACGACATAAAAAGATTGGCTCTCCTTTAAACTGATATTTCATACAAATTTGTCAGATAAATGTGTGAATAGAAATCTTCAACAAAATGTATCTCTTATCATCAATACTCAAAACATCCACTGTCAGATATGATCTTTCAGCTGCACGGCACTGCTGAACAATTCCAAGTGCACTAATAACAACAATAACAGCAGATTAAAGGTAATCAGTTAAGTTGGTAATGTTGCTTATTTAAACATTCAAGATGCATGCAAGCTCAGGTACTCATTCTCTGTAAACAAAAAGAGTACATTCGAGTCTGGTACTTCTTTGAAATATGAAAGAACTTTGACAGTCTATACTCATTTGGTGCTTTCCCTGCAGCAACAATTAGAGTTGATTTGCAAGCCAATCAGCCTCCTCTTCTCTATTGTTGTCATCATTTGAAATTTGACATTCCAGTTTTATCCTTGTAGATACAGGACAAAAGCTTCAGTAACAAATCTCCGTTTCTTGGATCACATAGAAAACATGGGAAGTTCACTAGTATTTGCAATGTAAATGTTTCAAATCGCACTTGTCCATCACACTTCTAAATATTTTTGTTAGCGTTGAAAACAATTTTCAAAAATATATTCATCATGCCAACACTTAAAAAATAATGAAGCATGGACATAGGTTAGAACTTTAATACAGCTTCAGAAGAAGGCAAATTTGTTTAAGACCTATGCTTCTGTAAAGATTATAAAATGTGCGGAAAAGGGAATGGAGACAGATTGCTTGGGTCAGAGCTTAAAAAAGCTTCTGGAGGCATCAAAACAAATTATTCATACTGCTGGACAAAAGACACGTTTTGGCAAAGCATTTCAACTTTCATTCATCAGATTTAAAATTAAAATTACAATTTTCAGTTTATACAAAGCTTAGCAGATAATGGTCAGTCATCACTATTTTATACATCCTTCACCAGTCAACCATTAATAGTCAGTCTTCACAGTGGAAGACACGAGAAATATCCCAAAAATTCAAGACAGTGAGTGGGCAGAGCTGAGTATGGTAGCCATCACATGGAGAAGGTGCCAGAAAAACTGAATAGCCAGAAGGTGGATAAATCACCTGAACCAGATGGACTACATCTCAGAGTTCTAAGGGAGATAGCTGAAGAGGTAGTGGAAGAATTAGTGGTGATCTTTCAGGAATGACTAGAATCAAGAAGAGTCCTAGAAGACTGAAAAATCACTAACATGACACTCCTGTTAAGGGAGTAAGGCAAAAGATAGAAAATTACAGACCAATTAGCCTAACCTCAGTCGCGGGTAAGATCCTGGAATCCATTGTGAAGGATGAGATTTCTGAACACTTGGAAGTGTATCATAAAATAGGGCAAAGTCAGCATGGTTTCATCAAGGGGAGGTCATGCCTGACAATTCTTTAAGGAAGTAACAAGCAGGTTAGATAAAGGAAAGCCAATGGATGTTATCTACCTGGACTTCAAGAAGGCCTTAGACAAGGTGCTGTACAGGAGGCTACTGATTAAGCTAAGGGGCCATGGTATCAGAAGCAAGGTGCTAGCATGGATAGAAGCTTGGCTGTTTGGCAGAAAGCAGAGAGTGGGGATAAAAGGGTCCTTCTCAAGATGGCAGCCAGTGACAAGTGATGTTCCACAGTGCTCAATGTTGGAACCACAACTTTTCACTTTATACATTAATGATCTAGATGAAGGAACTGAGGGAATTCTCGCTAAATTTGTAGATGATACAAAGATAGGTAGAGGTTCAGGTAGCATTGACAAGGTGGGGAGGCTGCAGAAGGATTTCAACAGGTTAGGAGAGTTGGCAAAGAAGTGGCAGATGGAGTACAATGTGGGAAAGTGTGAGGTCATGCACTTTGGGAGGAAGAATTGGGGCATGGACTGTTTTCTAAATGGGAGAAATTTCAGAAATCTGAAGTAAAAGAGACTTGGGAGTTCTAGTCCAGGGTTGTCTCAGGGTGAACTTGCAGGTTGACTCAGTACTTAGGAAGGCAAATACAAAGATGGCATTTCTTTTGAGAAGACTTGAACATAAAAGCAGAGATATATCTATGAGGCTCTGGTCAGACTACATTTGAAATACCGCACAGTTTTGGGCCTCATATCTAGGAAGGATGCACTGGCCTTGGAGCACCCAGAGGAGGCTAACAAGATTGGTCCCAGGAATGAAGACACTGGGTTTATACTTGATAGAGTTTAGAAAGATGGTAGTGGTGGGGGGGTCTAACTGAAGCATACAGAATACTGAATGACCTGGACAAAGTAGATGTTGGGAAGGTATTTCCATTGATAGGAGAAACTAGGACTCTAGGGCATAGCTTGGATTAAAGGGAAGACCTTTTGGAATGGACATAAGGAGAAACCTCTTCAGCCAGAAAGTAGGGAATCTATGGAACTCATTGCCACAGAATGCTGTGGCGGTCAGGTCATTGAGTACACTTAAGACTGAGATAGGTAGATTTTTGAGTATTAAGGGGATCAAGGCTTATGGGAACAATGGGGTTGAGAAACTTATCAGGCATGATTGAATGGTGGAGTAGACTCAATGGGCTGAATGGCCTAATTTCTGTCCTAAGTCTTATGGTCTTAATCAGCATTTTCCTACAGTGTAAGTGTTAGTTTCCCCTTACATTAGTATTATTGCAAATTGTCCTGATCAGTTTGACCAAAAGACAAATTATTGGACCTCGGAAGGACCATGGGATTATTACGTGTGAATTGCATATCATGTGTTTGTAAAAACTACAGGAAGGATGTGGGGGTTTTGGAGACAGTGTAGAAGAAGTTTACCAGGATGCTAAAACAGAAATTGCTGGTAAAGCTAAGCAGGTCTGACAGCATCTGTGAAGACCAATCAGAATTAACATTTCAGGTACAGTGACCCTTCCTCAGAACTAGTTGCTGCCGGACCTGAGCTTTTCTAGCAATTTCTGTTTTTGTTTCTGATTTACACAGCATCAACAGTTGTTCTGGTTTTTACCAGGATGCTTCCTGGATTTGAGGATAAGAGCTATGAGAGAGGTTGGATAGACTAGGGTTATTTTTTTCTGAAGCATCAGAGGCTGCAGGGAGACCTGATAGAAATTTAAGATATTATGACAGATATAGCTAGGGTTGACAGTCAGAATCATGTAAGGCAAGAAGATTATCATCATGGCTGTGCTGTGTCAAGTACACCAAATCCAGACATCCTGCCTGGCCAGTATCTAACTGGAGTTTCACACTATGGGGTTGAGAACCAAGAATAGACGATAAATACAACGTTTTTCAGTGTCAGCAACATCCTGAGAACAAACAGACTTAAAAAAAATAGACACAAGTCACTAGAAATAGCATTTTGTTCTACAAGTGAACTTCATTAAGTCTGCATCTCTATTAAATCAAATGTGAAATCCAATGGGGTAGCGCTCTTTGGAGTATTAACTAACTTAATGATAGAAGTTTCAAACTCACTATTGTCATGGGAAAGACCATCCTTAGGTTCTTTTGCCCTGTAACTCAACTGTCATAATACAAACAGCTGATTTCTATTATTGGCAAAGAACCACCAGTCCTTTTGGGTGGTTATGAGCAGAATTATGAAAAGGAGTGATTACAAAAAAGGAAATAATTGATAAAGTAGACTCCAAAGCGCATTGTTTTGAAACAAGCAAGGCACTTCCTGAGGAGCAAGGGAAAGGTCATTCCACGCCATGCTCTGCATCATTTCATAGTTGGCTGAATTACTTTAATGGGAAAGTTCCAAGATCAAATATCTGTCTTGCCCTTCGATATGGACTACAACTGTGAAGACATAGAAATACAAAATAAGGAAGAAGAGGTTAAATCGAATCCTCATTTGTTTTGAGTCATAATTACTTGCAAACCATTTGATCTCACATCAAACATTAATCAGTGTAGTTTTAAGTCCTTGAAAAATTGTTGTAGTCCTTCAGAGAATTAATGAAAGCAGTTTCGAACATTCATGTTATTCTATCTTCATTAAAGGTCGCATTTTGCTTGTGGCAGATAGTTAACAGTAGACTCCCACAATAACATTGAGCAATTTGAGCCACTCTAATATCATACTATGTAAAATCAACTGAGATGCTACAGTATCAAATGATTTGAATTGACATGATACTGAATTTTATTTCAATGCACAGTTCAGAGGAAAAACATATTATTCTGCAACATCCTGTTATCCCAATTGACCCTGGAGTTCAAATTCAGGCCAAAGAAAATGAATATTTGTTCTCGAGGAGATCTGGTTTAGTGCCTCTCCCCTCCCTGACAGCTGTTAAGGGTCACCACTAAGCAGAATTCTCACAGTTTGAATCTAAACCTCAGACATGACTCAACTGCTGAAAGCAAAATCCATCTGTATAAACAGCTATGTTTGGAATTGAAATGATGTAGCCACTAAACACTTGGTTACCTCTTTTATTGAGATCTACAAAAAAAGACAAAATTCAGCAATGCAAGAGATCCAAACAATTTGTAAGAATGAAAGCAAACTCCGTTAAGTTTTGATTTTCACTGCATCCTTAAGGTTTGAACAGATACTTGATATTAATTGTTTCTCCAAAATATTTTTACTAGTCTTCTTCAAAATTAAATCATTAGAATGGTCAGATTATATCAAAGCAAAACACTAGAGATAAATGTAATTCAAGATGCGTTTTAAAGTTTGGTATAAATGTAGATGCACTTTCACAGTTACCTTATGGTTAGGATCATTTTAAAATTGAAAAAAATAACACATTCATCTTAAACTGAAATATTACATGTGCTGAATGAAGAAAGTCAAAAAAAATTGTCTAATAACTGCAACAATGCTTCATAAGCTTAATATTTACTTTATGAACTTACAGGAGAAAGTGAGGACTGCAGATGCTGGAGATCAGAGCTTTAAAATGTGTTGCTGGAAAAGCGCAGCAGGTCAGGCAGCTTCCAAGGAGCAGGAGAATCAAAGTTTCGGGCATAAGCCCTTCTTCAGGAATGAGGAGGGTGTGCCAAGCAGGCTAAGATAAAAGGTAGGGAGGAGGACTTGTGGGAGGGGCATCGGGAATGCGATAGGTGGAAGGAGGTTAAGGTGAGGGTGATAGGCCGGAGAGGGGATGATGGCGGAGAGGTCGGGAACTTCGCGACCTCTCCGCCCCCACCCCCTCTCCGGCCTATCACCCTCACCTATCACATACCCAACGCCCCTCCCCAAGTCCCTCTTCCCTACCTTTTATCTTAGCCTGCTTGGCACACCCTCCTCATTCCTGAAGAAGGGCTTATGCCCGGAACGTCGATTCTCCTGCTCCTTGGATGCTGCCTGACCTGCTGTGCTTTTCCAGCAACACATTTTTCAGTTTATGAACTTACAGATTTTTGAAATGACTGTAAATAAAATAATATCTTGAAAAATTCATTGGAACTGTAGAAGAATGCTTTTTTTCAGCTTTGACAGTTGAAAAATAATTTTGTTGATGACACAAGAGATTAAGAACAAAGTGGCTTATGTACTATTTAATGCATTCACACAGTGAGCGAGTTCTATCGCCACAACAAAAGAGAAAAGCCAGCTTCCGCACAGAGGCAGAAATAAAGAGAGGGCTTGTCAAACCATAACTTCGCAAAGTCAGAAAACAGTAAGTTGGTAGCAATCACTACTCAGCCACCAAAAAGATTTAAACTAATCAGGTTAGGTGAATTGGTCATGCTAAATTGCCCGTAGAGTTAGAGTTAGTTAGGGGGAATGGGTCTGGGTGGGTTACTCTTCGGAGGGTCAGTGTGGACTAGTTGGGCCGAAGGGCCTGTTTCCACACTGTAGGGAATCTAATCTAATCTAAACTAATCTAATCACCTATGCAATTCACTTTTTGAAGGACACACTAGAGAAAATGAAAAATCATCTGACATTTGCTCACAGCTCTGTGCAGAATAAAATCTCAAATTCATAAATCTCTGTGGCAGAGAATAAATTTGCCAAAGTTAGCAGATATATTGATTTTTATTTGAGCGAGAAAAATAATAAACTGGTCAGGAATCAAAAGTACGAGAAAAGAACATTTAAAATCAAATCATAGGGTCATAGAGTTGTACAGCACGGAAACAGACCCTTTGGTCCAACTTGCTCCTGCCGACCAGATATCCTAAATTAATCCAGTCCCATTTACCAGCATTTGGCCCATATCTCTCTAAACCCTTGCTATTCATATACACATCCAAATGCCTTTCAGGGAGACACAGTGGCTCAGTGGTTAGCACGGCTGCCTCACAGCACCAGGTTCCCAGGTTCGATTCCAGCCTCAGGCAACTGTCTGTGTGGAGTTTGCACATTCTCCCTGTGTCTGTGTGAGTTTCCTCCCACAGTCCAAATATGTGCGGGTTAGGTGAATTGGCCATGCTAAATTGTCCATAGTATTAGGTGCATTAGTCAGAGGGAAATTGGTCTGGGTGGGTTACTCTTCAGAGGAGTGGTTGGGCCGAAGGGCCTGCTTCCACACTTAAGGGAATCTAATCTAATCACCACAGTGACTAGATTATGTTTAAATGCTGTAATTGTACCAGTCTCCACCACTTCCCACACAGACACGGGGAGAATGTGCAGACTCCACACAGACAGTCACCTGAGGCAGGAATCAAACCTGGGTCCCTGATGCTGAGAGGTAGCAGTGCCAACCACTGAGCCACTGTGCCCCTCCAATGCCCTCTCACTGTTAAATTTCTATCAGCCAACCCTGGCTTTAAATATTACTTAAATTCTTGCCCGTTACAATCACTAAAACAATTACAGAATTGTTTAGGAAGGCAAATTCCCAGTCTGAACATATCATCAGGCTTCATTGGGAATGCGCAGAGGTAAAGTCGAGGCATTGGAGGGTGCACAAAAACCTCCAAATGACCCATCCACTCAAAGCACCACCCGTCCCACATGTGGTAAGAGTTTTCAGATCTCATATCGAACTTGTGAGTCATCTCAGGACCCACAGAATTAGATTCAAAGCAAGGAGGAATTAGAGTTGAGGGTGTGTTGCTGGAAAAGCACAGCAGGTCAGGCAGTATCCTAGGAGCAGGAAAAATCGACGTTTCGGGCCGGAGCCCTTCATCAGGAATGAGGGCTCTGGCCCGAAACATCGATTTTCCTGCTCCTCAGATGCTGCCTGACCTGCTGTGGTTTTCCAGCAACACACTCTCAACTCTGATCTCCAGCATCTGCAGATCTCACTGTCGCCAAGGAGGAATTAGACTCAGAGCAAGTTATCCTCAAAGCTAAGGATTGCTTAACAAGGACGAATTAAGTTGGCTTGCTGTCAATAATTACAACAACGTATCTTGTTGTAAGAATATTACTGATAAAACTCCAAGACAGAAACTGAAAATGCTAGAAATATTCAGCAAATCTGCCAACATTGGAGAGAAAGAAACATTTCATATTTCAGATTAATAACCCTTCTTCAGATCTGGAAGTACTTAGATCACTGATTTTAAACAAGGAAATGAAATAAGGAGGAAAGTGTTATGTTACTTTTCATGGTCAGTATATTTTTAAGAAATATGCTCATGATATCATGATTGCATGGCTGTATTGACCTGAGGGTATAATGGTCTCAGACCCCAACCTCCCTGAGATTATTTGAAGCTTACTCTACCGGAAGCATACTGCTCAGTTGTAAGCTACTTTCTTAGCTTTAGCCCAAGCACAGATATGCCAGTGAATGTAATGTTTGTACACAATAGCTAGTTGTAATAAATGTCTATTGATTCTTCAATGCTGTAAATGACAACAATAACAATCGTGCAAGGTTAAAAAAGAGATGTTGCAGTGCTTTACTGCAAGCTTTAAGCCATTAACTCTTCGGCACATTGTGATACTAGTCTTGAGCATTTCTGCCTGTAACTGTCTGTCCAGACACTACACGAGGCTGCTTACTCTTTATCTAGAGACAGAGCAAGAGAGAAAGAAGGAAAGAAAGAAAAGAAAATTAAAATAGTTGAGAGAAGTTCCACAGCTTTAGAAACAGAACACTGTAGGACCAACAAACCATAATTATCAACTGCATGCCACTTTCTTGACAGAGAAATTGAGTTCTTAGACAATAGACAATAGACAATAGATGCAGGAGTAGGCCATTCAGCCCTTCGAGCCTGCACCGCCATTCAATATGATCATGGCTGTTCATTCCCAATCAGTATCCTGTTCCAGCCTTATCTCCATAACCCTTGACTCCACTATCTTTAAGAGCTCTATCCAATTCTTTCTTAAATGAATCCAGAGACTGGGCCTCCACTGCCCTCTGGGGCAGAGCATTCCACACAGCCACCACTCTCTGGGTGAAGTAGTTTCTCCTCATCTCTGTCCTAAATGGTCTACCCCGTATTTTTAAGTTGTGTCCTCTGGTTCGGCACTCCCCCATCAGCGGAAATATGTTTCCTCCTGCCAGAGTGTCCAATCCTTTCATAATTCTATACGTTTCAATCAGATCCCCTCTCAGTCTTCTAAACTCAAGGGTATACAAGCCTAGTCACTTCAGTCTTTCCATGTAAGGCAATCCTGCCATTCCAGGAATTGACCTCGTGAACCTACGCTACACTCCCTCAATAGCCAGAATGTCTTTCCTCAAATTTGGAGACCAGAACTGTACACAGTACTCCAGGTGTGGTCTCACCAGGGCCCTGTACAGCTGCAGAAGCACCTTTTTGCTTCTATACTCAATTCCTCTTGTTATGAAGGCCAGCATGCTATTAGCCTTCTTCACGACCTGCTGTACCTGCATGCTTGCCTTCATTGACTGGTGGACAAGAACACCCAGATCTCTCTGAACAGCCCCTTTACCTAATTTGATACCATTGAGGTAGTAATCTGCCTTCCTGTTCTTGCCACCAAAGTGGATAACCAGACATTTATCCACATTAAACTGCATCTGCCATGCATCTGCCCACTCACCTAACTTGTCCAGGTCACCCTGTAATCTCCTAACATCCTCATCACATTTCACCCTACCACCCAGCTTTGTATCATCAGCAAATTTGCTAATGTTATTGCTGATACCATCTTCTATATCATTTACATATATTGTAACATATATCTTCAAACAGAAATGCACATAATCAGAACTCTGTTCACAGAACTCTGTTCACAAACGCCCAAACAGATGTGCAGCATCTGCTGACAATTTCCAGTGTCTGCTATTTATTTACTTTTATTCAACTATCAGCCATATTTGAATATTAGTAAAGAATTGTCACACATAGCTTGAAATTTCACTTCAAGTGTTAAATGAAGCAGTCAGGACATATCTTCAATGGGGTTTCATACTACTTGTTGAAACTGTGAACTTTTAAAATTCCTGTTCCTGAAACCATGTCACATTAGTTTAAATTTGGCCTATGTTTATTAATCAGTTTAAAAGTAAAATCTTGTCAATTACAGAATTAACTGGTCAGCATCCTTCCATCCACAAATGAAGATGGATAGACAAACAAATCCATTAGAGACAGTGCTTGAAAAGAATGCAAAAAATATATACCAGAATGTTCTAAAGAATGGAAATTTTAGTTACAACATCAAGTTGGACAAGCTGGGGTTGTTCTCCTTTGAGTAAAGGAGACTGAAGAAAGATCGGATTGAGGCGTACAGAATTATGACACATTTTGAAAAGATTCTCAAAGGGAAACAGTTCCTATTAACTGACAATGCAAGAGCTGAAGGACACAAATTTAAAGTTTGGTGCAAGAGAATTGGGGAGGATGTGAGGAAGAATATTGTTATGAACAGGTGCTAATGGAATTTGAACTCATGCTTACAAGAGTGGTGGAAAGAGAGATAATGAATAGTTTCAAAACGCAACTGAATGTGCACTTGAGTGAAATACAATTACAGGGTAGGGGTCAGAGTGGGTGAATGGGACTGGTATGATTGTTCTGTAGAGAATCAGCAAAGACTCAATTGGTTAAATGGTCATCCTTTTGAGCTACAATGACTCCATTTTATATAATCAAATAGCCAGTTCACAAAGACTACCTGACTGAATACCACAAACTTTGCTCTTATGTTCATACTAACATCTACTGAAGGATTAGAGTGTTAGGGTAGGGGTTACAATGAAGCTAAATACTGTGGATGCTGGAAATCTGAAAATAAAATAAATAAAAATTTAAAATACCAGCAAAGTTAAGACATTGTCAGTAGATTTACTTTCTTTACTCAATGTCGTCCTTCTCTGGCTACTTCCTCAAACATTGCTGAAGTATCTGTACGTTAAAATCGTGATTTTTAATCAAGATGTATTACTTGCTTAATTAGAAGCATATATCAACAGATAATACTAGAATATTTCTTTTCTCACCAAGAGACTCCTTGTCCAGTCCCTTCCTACTTTCATCCGCAACTCCTCAGAAGTTTTACATCAGTTTCAGAATTTCCAGTTTGTAGCCTCCAGCCACCTCCTCTTTACCATGGATATGCATGCCCATTACAAGGAAGAGAAAGTGAGATGTTGGAGATCAGAGCTGAAAAATGTGTTGCTGAAACAGCGCAGCAGGTCAGGCAGCATCAAAGAAGCAGGAGAATCGACATTTCGGGCATGAGCCCTTCTTCAGGAACCAATACATTCCTGAAACATTGATTCTCCTGCTCCTTTGATGCTTCCTGACTTGCTGCGCTTTTCCAGCAACACATTTTTCAGCTCCAAGCCCATTACAAGTTCATTCCCCCATCAAGTTAGTCTCAGGGCTCTCCACTTCTTCCTGGAAGAAGACCTGAACAGTCTCCACTCACTAGCACTCTCCTCTGTCTGGTTGAGCTCATCCTCACTTTGAACAACTTCTCTTTTAACTCCTCTCACTCTCTCCAGATCAAAGATATGGCCATGGGTACTCTCATGGACCCTAGTTATGCCTGTCACTTTGTGGGGTATGTGAAACACTCCTTGTTCCAGTCCTACACTAGCCCCCACCCACGACGGTTTCTCGGATATATTGATGTCATTAGTTCTGCTTCCTTCTCTCGTCTGGAATTGGAAAAGTTTATCAATTTCACTTCCAATTTCCATCCTGCTCTCACCTTCACCTGGTCCATTCCTGAGTCCTCAACATCTCTGTTTCCATTTCTGGAGATAGGCTGGCCACCAATATCCACAAATCAACCGACTCCCACAGTTACCTTGACTATACATCCTCACATCCAGCTTCCTGTAAAGAATATTCCATTCCCCCAATTCCTCCAACCCTGTTGCATGTTCTGATGATGCCAACTTCAAAAAAGGGGGCTTTGAAATGTCCACTTTCTTTCTCAAATGAGGATTCCCCAGCACTGTGGTTAACAGGGCTTTCAACCTATCTCGTGCACTTCGGCTCTCAATTCCCCTCTTTCTTTCGGCAACAGCAGTAGGATTTCCCTTGCCCTCACCGACCATCCCACCAGCATCCATATCCATAGGATGCCATCTCTGCCACCTCTAGCAAGTGAGGGATTCAATAATGAGAAGTCATGCGCTCAAGGTGAGAGGAGAAAAGTTTAAGAGAAAGACGCACAGAAAGTACTTTACACAGAGGGCAGTAGTTGCCTGGAACGTGTTGCCAGCACGGGTAGAGGCAGGCACGTTAGATTCATTTAAGGTGCATCTGGACAGATTAATGAGTAGATGGGGAGCAGAAAGATACAGATCCTTAGGAACTGGGCAATAGGTTTAGACAGTGGATTTGGATCGGCACAGGATTGGAGGGCCGAAGGGCCTGTTCCTGGGCTGTCAGTTTTCTTTGTTAAGACGCCACCACCAGACACCTTCTCTTGTCAGCCTTCAGCAGGGGCCATTCTTTGGGACATTCTGGTCCATTCTTTGCTTACTCTCAACACTTCCCCACATCCCAATAGTACCCTCCCCTGCAATCAAAGAAAGTGTAATACATAGACGACATAGAACATAGCAAAATACAGCACAGAACAGGCCAGTTGTGCGGAGGATTAATCTAAATGTAAAATAAAATAACCTAACCTACGCACCCCTCAATTCATTGCTATCCATGTGCATGTCCAGCAGTCGCTTAAATGTCCCCAATGACTTTACTTCCACCACCACAGCTGGCAACGCATCACTTCGCATTTATTCAGGTTGAACTCCATCTACCATTTCTCAGCCCAGTGCTGCATCCTGTCTATTTCATGCTGTAGCCTGCAATAGCCCTCGATACTATTGACAGCACCTCCATCCTTTGTGTCATCTGCAAATTTATTAACCCACCTCCTCATCCTAAGTCATTTATTAAAAACTACAAAGAGCAGGGGCCCAAGAACAGAGTCCTGCGGGACACCACTCATCACTAACATCCAGGTAGAATACTTTCCATCTACAAGCACTCTCTGCCTTCTGTCAGCCAACCAATTGTGAATCCAGATAGCCAAATCTCCCTGTATCCTATACCTGCTGACTTTGTGAATGAGCCTACCATGGGGAACCTTATCAAATGCCTTGCTGAAGTCCATATATAACACGTCCACTACTCAACCTTCATCGATCTGTCTGGTCACCTCCTCAAAGAACTCAGTAAGATTTGGGAGGCATGACCTGCCCCTCACAAAGCCATGCTGACTGTCTTTAATCACACTATGCTTTTCCAAATAGTCATAAATCCTATCCTTCAGAATTCTTTGCAAAACCTTGCTGACCACAGACATAAGACTGACTGGTTTGTAATTGCCAGGGATTTCCCTATTCCCCTTCTTGAAAAGAGGAACAACATCTGCCTCCTTCCAATCCTCCGGTACAACTCCCATGGAGAGTGAGGAAGCAAAGATCTTCACCAGTAGCTTAGCAACCTCCCTTCTCACTTCCGGGAGCAGCTGAAGATAAATCTGGTCTGGCCCTGGGGATTTAGCAATCTTAATGTTTGCCAAAATTTCCAGCACATCAACTTCATCAATCTTGATCTGTTCAGGCCTGTATCCCAGCTCCTCGAAGTTCTCATTCACAACAAGGTCCCTTTCCTTAGTGAAAACTGAAGCAAAAAACTCATTTAGGGCTTCCCCTAGCTGCTCAAACTCCACGCACAAGTTCCCTCCACTATCCTTGATCGGCCCTACCTTCTCCCTGACCATTCTCTTAATCCTCACACATGAGTAAAATGCATTTGGGTTCTCCCTAATTCTTCCTGCCAAGCATTTGTCGTGCCCCCTCCTGGCTCTCCTCAGTCCATTTCTAAGCTCCTTTCTAGCAAGCTTGTAATCCTGTAAAACTGTGCTAGATCAGTGCTTCCTCCACCTTGCAGAAGCTACCTTCTTCCTTTGGACGAGAAGCTCCTCTGTTCTTGTCATCCATGGTTCCTTAATCTTACCCCTTCTTACCTGTCTCTGAGGAACAAATTTGTGCATCACTCACAACAACTGCTCCTTAAACAGTCTCCACATGTCTGCTGTCCCCTTTCTGTGGAACAATTGCTCCCAATCTGTACTTCCCAACTCCTAGGTAAAAACAAGGACTGCAGATGCTGAAAACCAGAGTCGAGATTAGAGTGGTGCTAGAAAAGCACAGCAGGTCAGGCAGCATCTGAGGAGCAGAAAAATCAACTTTTCGGGCAAAAGCCCTTCATCAGGAATAGAGGCAGGGGTGGGGAGAAAGTAGCATAGAGTACAATAGGTGAATGGGGGATGGGATGGAGGTGATAGGTCAGAGAGAAGGGTGAAGTGGATAGATGGAAAGGAAGATAGGCAGGTAGGACAGGTCATGAGGGTGGTGCTGAGCTGGAAGACTGGAACTGGGGTGAGGTGGGGGAAGGGGAAAATGAGGAAACTGGTGAAATCCACATTGATTCCATGGGATTGAAGTGTTCCGAGGCAGAAGACGAGGCATTCTTCCTCAGGCGTCTGGTGGTGAGGGAGCTGTGGTGAAGGGGGCCCAGGACCTCCATGTCCTCGGCAGAGTTGGAGGGAGAGTTGAAATGTTGGGCCACGGGGCGGTGTGGTTGATTGTTGCAGGTGTCCCAGAGATGTTCCCTAAAGCGCTCTGCTAGGAGGCGCCCAGTCTCCCCAATGTAGAGGAGACTGCATCGGGAGCAACGGATACAATAAATGATATTAGTGGATGTGCAAGTAAAACTTTGATGGATGTGGACGGCTCCTTTAGGGCCTTGGATGGAGGTGAGGGAGGAGGTGTGGGTGCAGGTTTTACAGTTCCTGCGGTGGCAGGGGAAAGTGCCAGGATTGGAGGGTAGTTTGTTTGGGGGCGTGGACCTGACCAGGTAGTCGCGGAGGGAACGGTCTTTGCGGAAGGCGGAAAGGGGTGGGGAGGGAAATATATCCCTGGTAGTGGGGTCTGTTTGGAGGTGGCGGAAATGTCGTCAGATGATTTGGTTTATGCGAAGGTTGGTAGGGTGGAAGGTGAGCACCAGGGGCGTTCTGTCCTTGTTATGGTTGGAGGAGTGGGGTCTGAGGGTGGAGGTGCGGGATATAGACGAGATGCGTTGGAGGGCATCTTTAACCACGTGGGAAGGGAAATTGCGGTCTCTAAAGAAGGAGGCCATCTGGTGTGTTCTGTGGTGGAACTGGTCCTCCTGGGAGCAGATCCGGCAGAGGTGGAGGAATTGGGAATACGGGATGGCATTTTTGCAAGAGGTAGGGTGGGAAGAGGTGTAATCCAGGTAGCTGTGGGAGTCGGTGGGTTTGTAAAAAATGTCAGTGTCAAGTCAGTTGTCCAGGAAGGGGAGGGAGGTGTCAGAGATGGTCCAGGTAAATTTAAGGTCAGGGTGGAATGTGTTGGTGAAGTTGATGAATTGCTCAACCTCCTCGTGGGAGCACGAGGTGGCGCCAATGCAGTCATCAATGTAGCGGAGGAAGAGGTAGGGAGTGGTGCCGGTGTAATTACGGAAGATCAACTGCTCTATGTTTCCTAGCATGTCCAAGTCCTTCTGCAGCCACCCTGCTTTCTCAACACTATCTGTCCCTCCACCAATCTTTGTGTTATCTGCAAACTTTGAAACAATGCTGAAAGTTCCTTCCTCCGGATTGTTAATCATAGAAACTCTACAGTGTGGAAACAGGTTGTTTTGGCCCAACAAGTCCACAACAACTCTCTGAAGAGTAACTCACCCAGACTCATTCCCCTAATACTCTACATTTTCCCCTGCCTAATGCTAGATTAGAGTGGTGCTGGTAAAGCACAGCAGTTCAGGCAGCATCCGAAGAGCAGGAAAATCAATGTTTCGGGCAAAAGCCCTTCATCAGGAATAGCCCTTTATCTATTCCCGTTGAAGGGCTTTTGCCCGAAACGTCGATTTTCCTGTTCCTCGGATGCTGCTTGAACCGCTGTGCTTTTCTAGCACCACTCTAATCTAGAATCTGGTTTCCAGCATCTGCAATCCTTGTTTTTACCCTGCCTAATGCACAGAACTTACACATCCCTGAACACTATGGGCAATTTAGCACGGCCAATTCACTTGACCTGCACATCTTTGGATTGTGGGAGGAAACCAAAGCATCCAAAGGAAACCCACATGGACACAGGAAGAATGTGCAAACTCCACATAGACAGTCGCCTGAGGCTGGAATTGAATGCGGGTCCCTAACCACTGAGCCACCATGTTACCCACACAGCATGGTCCTCTGGGACCCTCTGACTCTAGTGCTTCCTGAAAGATCACCATCAATGCCTATACAATCTCTTTAGATTTCTCCTTCTGAACTCTGGGGTGTAGACAATCCAGTCCAGGTGATTTATCCACTTTCAGATCTTTCAGCTTCCTAGCATCTTCTCCTTAGTGATGGCTGCTCCATTCACATTAGCCCCCAATTCCTGAAGTTCTGGTATGCTACAAGTGTCTTCCACTATGAAGACTGATACAAAGTACTGATTCAGTTTCTCCGCCATTTCTTATTACTTCTCCGACCTCATTTTCCAGCAGATCTTCACCAAGTTGTATGCAACCTGAGGTTTCCAGTGTAAGGTAAATGCTGGGTTGTCCATATGGTTTCATTCTTCTTCACTGTTATGTAGCACTAAGATACAAATGAAATGGCTAGCCTGGCCTTGCCAGAAGATAGTTAAAAGTCAACTACATTGAGTCAGGAGTCACACGTGGACCAGGCCAAGTGAAATCAGATTTTTTTCCTTGCAGTTTTTGTGACAATCCAGCAACTTCATTTGTTAATTCCAGGTTTATTGAATAATTCTTATTCCTCCAAGGGAAATACAAGGTGTGTGCCAAGTTGGGTTTTGATCATTGACCACTGGAGTTTTAGTCTGACGCTCAGATTACCAGTGAAGTAACTGCCACTGTATTACTATTCCTCACAAACAAAATTAACTACTTTGAAAAAAGGCTTTTCTGGGAATTACAAAACAATACAGGCATTTCTATGAACAAAATTAACATTTATTTAAATACTTGTGGCAGTGGTTCATTGCATTTTTGGAGCAATTTCATTCTTTCCCTTTAACTGTCCTTTTTCTTGGTATATTTTGCTGTTTGCTCATCTGTTAATTACTCCAGAATCTAATTCTTTCATATTTTCTTTTGCCTAACTTCCTTGTTTTTAATTTGTATCTTTGCCATCTCTTCTGCTGCGACTGATTCCTGTTTTGTAAATGTAGAATTTGCACCAACAAAAAAACGTGTCTATACACAATACAGGAAATGTCAGATGATAAATACAAATATTTCTGGATACAACATTTATTTTAATTGTGGAATTAACCAGAGTACTTATGGTAAACTTATAGGAAAAGAATTCCTAGTACTTCAGAAATTCAGAATAGGCCAGGACTTGACACAGGATGTCAGTCATAGAGTAATAGAGTGATTATGGTATTGAAGAAGGCTGTCAAACAACTTTAAGGAAGCTAACGTTCTGATTCATTAATTGCTCATTTCATTTACCTCACAAAACCAACCTGCAGCAACAGCTGTTACCCAACTGGTGAAATCCAAAAATCAAAAGACACATCCCATATGCAAATTTATTTTAGTGAATATTGTGCAGCACAATGAAGTCCAGCCTTTCAAGAAAAAAAAGTTACAAATTCAAGAACAAAAAGAAACAGCCTTGTTTTCAGAATATACGTTGTTTTTCACTATAAATTTTATTTTTTAAAAGTTATAAAACTAGATGTCCAATCAAATGACAAACTCACCAAGACAGACTATTAATTTGTTCAATAAAACATTTCTTGCTAAAAATTTGGCAATATAAAATTCAAATACATAATATCTATGCCCATAATTAATTTTGAGTCTTTCCAACAGCAACAATCATGCTGGGAAGCAAACATTTTGTTATACTCTGTTTATACTGAAAATTATGAATTATATGAACCAAATTCAGTAATTTAATATTAAGTCTGTCACAATTTTGCTTAAAAGTTATAACTATAGCATCCACAGTAAAGATTAGAAAGCTGGGTTTATGGTTAAAGTAGAACTAATTACCAGAATAGGCGTTTTCAGATCATTTGAGTAATGAGTCAATGAAACAAAATTGTTCAGCTTCACTGAAAGAATTTGTGCTCAAACTAAAAGCTTTGCTTCAGGTACTTAGACTCAAATTTAAAAGAAACTTCCTCTGTGTTGCTCAAATTATCAGCAATGTTTTTCCATTGTTTGAAATGAATCCTTACTGCAGCTCTTCATGGTATAAGATCCATCTGGTAGATTTGCTGCCACCATCATAGTAGGGGTTGACTGATCCTGTTTGGTCTAATGTGGTAGAGGTTAACTACCTGGTATCTAAAGATAAAAGACTCTTAAACAAGATGACATATATTACACAGTACCAACTAGGTACAAATTCCATTTGTATGACTGACAGTGATGGCTTTTGGTAAAATTCAGTCCCAAATGTTAAACTTATCATATTTCATGTAGGATTTCTTGTAAAGAGACCTATTGTATTGTTTTGCGTATTTTTCAAAACTTCATTAACCATGCACCCACTTGTTGTAGCCTCCTTCTTGCCAAGGTGTAAATACACATGACTGCCAGGACTTCCTAGGATTTCTGATGCCGAGACACTGTTTAAAACACAGTTTTGCAGCAGGTCAAGCGCTATCAATCTGAAGATACATGGTTCATGGACGACAAATATTCATGTTTTACATTAATGGTCAGGATGAAGGAAATTCAAGCATTATTGTTGAGTTTGCAGATGTCATAAAAGACAGGTGGAGGGACAAGTAGTGTTGAGGTAGCAGGGAGGCTGCAGAAGGACTTGGACATGCTAGGTGAGCGGGCAAAGAAGTGGCAGATACAAGAAAATATAGAAAAGTTGAAGTTATACACTTTTGCAGCAAGAAGAGAGATGTAGACTATTTTTAAATAGGGAAACGTTTAAATAGGGAAGCACAAAGGGATTTGGGAGTTCTAGTTCAGGAACCTCTTAAGGTTAACATACAGGTTCAGTTAGTAAAGCAAATGTAATGTTGACATTCATTTCAACAGGGATAGAATACAAGAGCAGGAATGTCATGCTGAGGCTGTATAAGACTCTGGCCAGACCGCATGTGGAATATTGTGAGCAGTTTTGAGCCATGTCTCTAAGGAATGATGTGCTGGCATTGAAGGTGGTCTGGAGGAGGTTTCCAACAATGACCCTGGGGATGAAGAGTTTGTCACATAAGCAGTTGAGGGCTCTGGGTCTGCACTGGAATTTAGAAGGATGATGGGGGATGTGATTGAAGTTTACAGAATACTGAAAGGTTTGGAAAGAGAGGATGTAGAGAAGATGTTTACACTAGGAGGAGAGACTAGGAGCCAAGGCACAGCCTCATATGAAGGGCCAATGCTTTAGAACTGAGATGAGGAGGAATGTCTTCAGCTAAAGGGTACTTAACCTGTGGTAGTCATTGCTGCAGAGGACTGTGGAGGCCAAGTCATTGAGTGTAGTTAAAACAGTGATAGATATGTTCTTGATTAGAAAAGGAATCAAGGTTACGGTGGCGGTGGGGTGGTTGGTGGGGGGTGGGGGGGGGGGGGCGGTTGAGTGGAGGCAGAAGAACAGGGTTGAGAAACATATCAGACATGATCATATAACAGAAGAGATTTGATGGGCTAAATGGCCAATTCTGCACTTATATACTACAGTCTTATGTTTTGCAGATGTGGCTCTGGAGATCCTGGTGAATGGGAGAGGTGAGATCTTCTTCCAGAACTAACAGATGAGAACGTGCCACCAAACTCTACAAGTTTGGTCCAAGATTGCAATCTAGTCAATGCTGTTGCCATTGCCCAGAGAAATGTCCAACAATGCAGTAAGAAGGTGAATGGCCTTCTCAACTCCTTGAGGGTAAATGCCACCACTATTCTCTGCTATTGCACCAAACTTCCTCCAAGGCTCATGGCCTACCACTCTAATTGTTGCCTTCAACATTTTCCCTCCCTCATTCTTACCCTTTCATTTCCAAGGCTATAAACGTGAATGGCCTCCATGCTCTCTCTTATTCAGACAGGTCATATTAGCACCTTCCTCCCACACACAAAAGCAGCAAGAGCTGTGCCAGCCACTTCCATCTCTCTCAGTCACTCCCTTGGTCTCATTCAGAAAAAGAGCCCACTGTAAGGCAGAGACAGCCAAGATGGGCGGTGGGTACCTGACATTCAGTTCCCCACAGCCTTTGAAGAGATGATTCAGGTGCTGGAAAATGAGGACCATGACTGCTCATGTCTTTGTGCTGAAACCTCCAAGTCTTAGCAACCATTATTATCCATTGTTGTGCTGTTCTTCCATTATCACAACTGAAAATGCATTCTTAACATAGTCAAACTTCCATCCTCTTTTTCATGACTCGTTCACACTTTTGATTCTTACAGGTTTGAATGGCATTTGCACAGTCTCCACAGTCTCAAGGGCAGGCTGCAAGATATCTCCTCTTTCACCTCGGAGGAAGCAGCCATAGATCCATGTACCAGCAACTCTGTCTCCTGTACCCTCCACCAGCTCAGTGTTTTTTTTAAAAGCTAGATTAGAGTTTGGAACACATAATAGTGATCATCAGCACTCTGAAGTTCAGCTACCTCCTCAGCCCCAAGCAGGAGTATAATGCATGGAGTCAGTTATTTAAAACTTTAGGAGAAAGTGAGAACTGCAGATGCTGGAGATCAGAGTCAAAAAGTGTGGCACTGGAAAAGCACAGCCAGTCAGGCAGCATCCGAGGAACTGGAGAGCTGACGTTTTGAGCATAAGCTCTTCATCAAAACTTTACACAAATGTAAAAGCACACACAGGAACAGCAGATTGGTTTGTTGAAGGCAATGGGAAAACTGACTCAAAAGGTTGGAAGACTCCATCAATGCTGTTTGCATCACACTACCTTCAGCATGCCAGCATCTGGATACCTCCACAGACAGGTTGGTGGTTTCCATGGCAAATCAGGTCCAGCACATTTATTATCCGCTGGTGCTCAGCGAAGTTCCGAGGTGCACAGGTTCCAGGGTAGGGCAGGTTCTCTCCATCCTAGCTACCAACCGCAGATCTACGCCAAGATTTAGTGTGAGGGAAAGGAACAAGACCACCTTCTAAGGGCACATAGTTAGTACGGTTAAAAGTTAATTATAAATACATTCTTGTATTCGCAAATGTACGGTCATTGTTTACCAGCAGCATCAGCTGTGACTTTCTAGCAGCAACCAGTGTTCCCTGTAAGCTGTGTGCATGCACACCATCATCTTCTGCACATGCAACTATCATTATTTAAGGGCTGAATTTCTTGATGTCAAAAGCAAATGAGTCTTCAAATTCCATTCAAAGAAATCCAGTGTGGAATTCAAAGAGGAGTGGCTTTCAAAGATCATCAAACTGCTGTCTTCAATATATAAACAGGAGAGAAAAACACTTGACACTTTCAATTTTCATGAAACTGACAATGTCTTATACACTTGGAAACATAAGGGCAGCCCAGAAATAAATGGGGTGGGGAGGCTGGGATCAGAGTAGGCAGCATGGTGTTAAATGGATGCAAGTCGGGGTTAATGTGATTCGACTCTTCCCACTCTGCCCACCCTTTCGACTGACCTATCTGCATCCACCTATCACCATCCCACCTACCCTTTCCACAGCCCCAACCTCCTCCCACTATTTACTTTTGGTTTCCCACCCCTCCCCCATCTTAATGAAGGATTTCGGCCTGAAACATTGACTTTCCTGCTCCTCGGATGCTGTCTGACCTGCTGTGCTTTTCCAGCTTCACATCCAATGCCTTACACACTATTTGCACCAAAGCAAATGCTGAAGGCAAGGTCAGTACTGGAACAAAGTGTTATGGATGGATATTGGCCGACGTGAAGTGGCATTTGAACCAAAAAAATCATATGCACATGGATTTTATTAGTAGGTTACAAAACCACAATGAAAATGGAATTTCACAAATGATTACCAAAGCACGAGGAGCTCATGGGAGGAAGGTATAGTTTAAAGAGCACAAAAGAACCAGTTAGAATAAAGTGGAAGTTCTAAGTGATAATGTCATAATTGCAATAAAGATTAATGCAGCTATGCTTTTGATGCGAGACATTCGCATTCATTTGGAAAAGTTATACAACAATTACTAGGTAAAAACAATGACTGCAGATGCTGAAAACCAGATTTTGGATTAATGAGGCTGGAAGAGCATAGTGATTCAGGCAGCATCCTTTATTCCTGATGAAGGGCTTTTGCCCGAAACGTCAATTTTGCTGCTCCTCGGATGCTGCCTGAACTGCTGTGCTCTTCCAGCACCACTAATCCAAAATATACAATAATTACTGACAGCTGGTCAAGCAAGTGTTATTTAAACTTGTAGAGTGAATTAACTTTGTCACAGCAAATCAGTTTTTGGGTCAATTGAGCAAAATTAATTTTCACACACTAACATCTGACAGAAGTACAGACATTTCAGTGAATCTTCTTAACCAAGATTGTTATTGCAACAATTTTGAAACTGTTTGTAACAGCATTGTACAGCAGTCAAGCAATTAGCTAGCAGAAACTTTCATTTTGAAAAAATGGTGGTTGACATCACACAGATCTTCTATTATGGTTGGAAAAGAAAAATGAAACAGCAGCAGTGTTGAAATGTGAAATCAAATTAACAGAACAAACCTTGGCGTAAGTAACCTTACCAAAGGCTTTAAAATTGTAAGGGACACAGAAAAGCTCATTCCTGGGGTGAGGAGTCCAGAACTAGAGGGCATAGGTTTAGAGTGAGAAGGGAAAGATTTAAAAGGAATGAGTTGTCAGAGGACGTGGTAGAGGCTGGTACAATTACAACATGTAAAAGGCATCTGGATGGGTACATGAATAGGAAATGTTTGGAGGAATATGGGCCAACTGCTGAGAAATAGGACCAGATTAATTTAGTCGGCACGGATGAGTTGGACTAAAGGATCTGTTTTCATGCTGTACATCTCTAGTGTGGAGACAGAGGAGATGGGGAAGTGCTAAATGAATATTTTTCGCCAGTATTCACACTGAAAACAGACAACGTTCTCAAGGAGTATACTGAGAAATAGACTACTAGACTAGGTGGGATTGAGGTTCACAAGGAGGCGGTGTTAAAATTCTGGAAAGTGTAAAAATAGATAAATCCCTTGGGCTGTATGGGATTTAGCCTAGAATTCTCTGGGAAGTAAGGGAGGAGATTGCAGAGCCTTTGGCTTTGATCTTTACGTCGTCAATGTCGACAGGAGTAGTGCCAGAAAACTGGAAGAAAGCAAATGTTGTTCCCTTGTTCAAGAAGGGGAGTAGAGACAACCCTGGGAATTATAGACCAGTGAGCCTTATTTTGGTTGTGGGTAAAGTATTGGAAAAGGTTATAAGAGACAGGATTTATAATCATCTCGATAGGAATAAGTTGATATGGGATAGTCAGCATGGTTTTGGAAGGGTGAGTCATGCCTCACAAACGTTATTGAGTTCTTTGAGAAGGTGACCAAACAGGTGGATGAGAGTAAAGCTGTTGATGTGGTGAACTGTATATGGATTTCAGTAAGGTGTTTGAGAAGGTTCCCCATGGTAGGCTATTGCACAAAATACAGAGGCATGGGATTGAGGGTGATTTAACAGTTTGGATCAGAAATTAGCTGACTGAAAGAAGACAGAGGGAGATGGTTGATGAGAAATGTTCATCCTCAAGGATCTGTTTTGGGGCCACTGCTGTTTGTCATTTTTATAAATGACCTAGATGAGGGTGTAGAAGGATAGGTTGGGAGAAAGTGAGGACTGCAGATGCTGGAGATCAAGCTTAAAAATATGTTGCTGTAAAAGCGTAGCAGGTCAGGCAGCATCAAAGGAATAGGAGAATCGACGTTTCGGGCAGAAGCCCTTCTTCAGGAAGGATAGGTTGGTAAATTTGCAGACGACACTAAGGTTGGTGGAGTTGTGGACAGTGCTAAAGGATGTTGTAGGTTACAGAGGGATATAGATAGGCTGCAGAGCTGGGCTGAGAGGTGGCAAATGGAGTTTAGTGCAGAAAAGTGTGAGGTGATTCACTTTGGAATGAGTAACAGGAATGCAGAGTACTGAGCGAATGGTAAGATTCTTGGAAGTGTAGATAAGCAGAGAGATCTCAGTGTCCATTCCTCCAAGTTGCCATCCAGGTTGATAGGACTGTTAAGAAGGCACATGTTGTGTAAGCTTTTAAGGGATTGAGTTTCAGAACCACGAGATCATGTTGCAGCTGTACGAAAGCTGATGAAGTCACATTTGGAGTATTGCATGCAGTTCTGGCCACTGCATTAGGAGAAGACGTGGAAGCTTTAGAAAGGGTTCAGAGGAGATTTATTCGGATGTTGCCTGGTCTGGAGGGAAAGTCTTATGAGAAAAGGTTGAGGGACTTGAGTCTGTTTTCATTAGAGAGAAGAAGGTTGAGACATATGAAATAATCAGAGGGTTAGGTCAGGTGGACAGTGACATCCTTTTTCCTCGGATGGTGATGGCTTGCATGAGAGGACATAGCTTAAAATTGAGGGTGATAGATAGAGGAGAGATGTCGGAGATAGTTTCTTTACTCAGAGAGAGTAGGGGCGTGGAACACGCTGCCTGCAACAGTTGTAGACTCGCCAACCTTACAGGCATTTAAATGGCCATTGGATAGGCATATGGATGAGAATGGAATAGTGCAGGTTAGATGGGCTTCAGATTGGATTCATAGGTCGGCACAACATCAAGGGCTGAAGGGCCTGTACTGCGCTGTCATGTTCTATGTGCTATGTCTCCAAGTGATGCTTGGAACCAGCTCTCGGTTATGCAGGATATTGAAATAGTTGTTGTGGTTCTGTTCGCGGAGCTGGGAATTTGTGTTGCAGACGTTTCGTCCCCTGTCTAGGTGACATCCTCAGTGCTTGATAGCCTCCTGTGAAGCGCTTCTGTGATCTTTTCTCCGGCATTTCTACAAATGTCACCTAGACAGGGGACGAAACGTCTGCAACACAAATTCCCAACTCGGCGAACATAACCACAACAATGAGCACCCGAGCTACAAATCTTCTCACAAACTTTGAACATTAAAATAGTTCTAAGATTAGTGCATAGAATTTTCAACAGGTCACAAGTGAAGAAAGGACATCTCAAAGAAATTGCCAAAGTCACAGAGTGTGAAGCAGCATTTTGGTTTTCATTCATTCATGAGATGTGGGTGTTGCTGGCTGGGCCCTGTCCTACCTGCCCACTCCTCCTTGAGTGCCTGGTAATCACCCATTTCTTCTCTGCCTCCTCATTCTTAAACTGCAGAATAAGTATAAGTAGGTCAGAAATATTTTATCTGCAAAATTCCAGGCCTCAACATGTACACCAATGACTTTTTAAAATTTTTACTCATCGATATCAGTGTCGCTGGCTCGGCCTGTATTTATTGCCTGTCCCTAATTGCCCCTTGAGAAGTTGGGGGTTGAGCTGCCTTCTTGAACCGCTGCAGTCCATGTGCTATAGGTACACCCACAATGCCCTTAGGGAGGGAATTTTGAGATATTGACTCAGTGACACTGAAGGAATGGGGATGTATTTCCAGGCCAGAGTTTCCAGTCTGAATGTTTCTGTCTTTCCATCAATTGTGAATGAAAGTGTCACCCTGTTCATGCTTGAACCCTAAGTTAATTTCCTGAAATCCTCATTCAGGAACTGATGTCCATCATTCAATACAAATTCTTCTGAAAATCATGCACTGCAAAAATCTTTTTCAATACTCTGATCATTGAGCCTGCTATGGTTGATTGATGGTACTGATAGTAATGCCATTGAATGTCAAGGGACAATGGTTATACTGTCTCTTGTTGGAGATTGTTATCTCAACCTCTCAATGAAGTACACTGATGAAGTGTCTTCAGTGTGAGTGATATGAAAACATTCCACTTAAATACCAAACTATGAAGAAAGACCAATGTAGGAAGTTGTTGAATAATGCTGCAAATGCAAGTTTTTGGCTGTAGAAAAAGGTCAAGAGGGTTCAATTCAGAGAGTTATGAACTATGCTGTAAAGGACAACCAGTTTCAAGAACAGTCCATTCTTATGAATATCAGGTATCAACTGCTGGTTGAGTGTGGATTAAGCCTCATGAACTTGATTATATCTAAATCCAGAAATAGATCACTCAGACAATTTCATGCAAAATCATACATTTCATCCAGATGTCTTATACAATCATTGGGCAGCAAATTAAAGCAGGTGCAAAAAGCTATTAAAATGAAATAGTATAAAAAAAGGAAGTCTTTACCAAAACTAAGCAAGGCACATTAAAAAACACAGAACAATATGAGCAGTTTTGGTCCCCTTATTATTTTTCAGAGATGGTTCACTAGGCTGATTCCAAGCATGGAGGAAGTTTCTTGTGAGGAGAGGTTGAAAAGGTTGGACTTGTACTGACTGCAGTTTAGAAGAATGAATGGCAACGCTACTGAAACATAAGATTCTTAGAGGTCCTGACAGGGTAGATATGGAAAGGTCATTTCGGCTTGAGGGAACTCTAGAATCAGAGGGTGTAACCTCAGAGGAAGGAGATCACCCTATTAGGATAGGGATAGGGAGGAATCTCTTCTCTCAAAAGGGTCGTGAATCTGTGGAATTCTTTACCACAGAGGCTTTACAATCTGGGTCATTAAAAGTCTATCTTAGCCTGTATATAATTAATCAGAAAGGGGATCAAAAATTAATGGGAAAAGGCAGGAAAGTGGAGTTGAGGATTATCAAATCAATCATGATCTCACTGCGTCGTGAAGCAGATTTGATGGGCCTACTTCTGCCCCTTAGTCTTGTATTCTTATTGTCCCAGATCCACCACCTCACACTGTCTCAACATAAAAGTTCCTGTCCCAAAATCACACCGATTCTGCAAGTATATTGCGACATAGTCAGTCTTCCCCATTTTGATATTAACCATAAATTTTGATGTTACACTTTGATTCATGAACAAAATTATGTGAATAATGAACAGCGATCAAGCACCTACTCTTTTTATAGATTAACACCTCCAACCTTCTCCCAGCGTGATTAACTGTTTTAGCCAATTGTTATCCACTGTTTATTCCATTTCCACATACTCTAATCTTGATTATGATTCTACGATGTTGTACTATTTGCAAGTCCACATGCATCAATGAGTAACATGCCTGTTACTTATACATAAAAGATAAAGCACCACTTTCCCTTTACAAACAGTATTTAATATTATTTATTGTATTTTCTAGATGCTTTCCTATTACATCCTTCAGTAAAAATAACCAAAATGTTTCCTGTCGTTCACGTTTTAACGCTCCCGTGACTTTTTTGCAGGTAAAAGTAGCATTATTTGTTATCAGCTCTCCTTAGTTATCGGCTACTCTCTTGAAATGCCGGACGAGTGGATGTAACTTTCAGCCTTGTCCTCGCTAGATCTGAACTAGTTTATTAATAACCTCCATCTTATCTACAATCTACCGTAACTCTGAATGGTTGCTTTCCAATTATTCCTACAAACAATAACAAATTTTGTCACATGTCAATTATAAATTGATCAGACTAAAGGTTGCTTATTTTATTCCTAGAAAACATTTACTCAAGCCTCGAAAGATTCAAGTCAATTCCAGTGGATGTACTAACGACAGCCACAAGGAGCGCTCTCTCCTTTTCATTCAAACTTTTCCCACAGTCTCAAAGTCGAACGATTTTTTTTAAATCAGTCCACTTACTTTTCAATGCATTAATCAGCATAAGCCCGTCTTTTATCAGTTCCTTAATGAATTTGTTGGTCCTCTCCAGCTCGATCTCATGCGCTTTCAGACGATCCCTGAAGTCGGGGCTATCCAGGGAGCAATCGGTAAACTCCAGAGTGGGGAGTCCCATTGCCGCTGGAGCCTGGGATCGAACCTCCGCCCGCCGTCTGCTCGACTCGGACCCGGTGAAAGTTCCAAACGCAGCGATCCAGAGCAGCGCTGCCAAAAGTAGACAATACCAACACAAAGCCGAACCTGGGCTTGATTCTTTTGTCCCCTTCTGGCGGGCAGTCCTGAAAGCGAGGTGGTTCGAGTTTCTTTTTGGCGATGGTCAAAGCGGTAGGAAAGCCGAGAGCCCAATGTGTGCAAATGCCGTCATCCTGCTCGGTTATTTCTGTCAGAACTGTCGCTAAGTCCTGTGTGTCCGCACCACTACCAGTACCGCCCACTACACAACACTTCCGCCTAATCTCACGCAGAACTAACCCACCAGTTCACATTCTTGTAAGGGGAGGGTTTTTTATCAGATTCCTATTTTGCATTTTGAATTTTGAATTTTGTGTACTCGGTATTTCATCATATTTAGGAACTTCAACCCTCTACATGCAGGTGACGTTTACTTACAGTGCTTGACATCTATAGTAACTTGGCGAATTATGTTTTAGGACTTTGGTGATCCTATTATCTTTTAAAGTGTATCCGTTTAAACGAGAATATAGCGTTAACAGTTTTAACATTGCAAAGTTCATCTACGTGTAGACCAATATATTCATATCAGTTTCATTTGTCATGTCGGGACGAGAGTACACGCTGACCATACCTCTCTCTGTCTTTCGATATAGCGTCTCCATTGTCCAAGAGCTGCTGATTGTGGCTCTTCAGAGCTCGGTGCCACATAAAGGCAAGGACAAGAAATTAGGCCTCTAAAACCATCAAGCTGCTTCTCTCCAGCATTGAAAACTACGCTTCCCATTACGCGGACGAATAATTTGTTTATTCAAAAATCCAGCCTAGCAATGTTCACATTTTTTTAAACCAAAGGTTTGCAATTTGATATTGAAACATCTGTAGTCACAATTCCTATCCATATTAGGGAATACTTTAGTTCCGTCCTCGATTAGTGTTTCAACAGGACCTAAGGTTCTGCTGGGTAAAACAACCACGTGCAGAGCAAGTTTCGGAGAGATCGTGGGAGGGAAAAGGTCATGAAGAAAAGACAATCGGGGAGAGAGAAAGGTAACGTTGACCAAAACATCGGAGATTGGGGCAGCAAACATGAGTTGAAGTGCTGAAATACTCAGAAGGGAAAGGACTTCGAAAATACTGAAATGAACTAAGTACAGCAGATGCTGGAAATCGGTACAAAAAACAGAAATTGCTGGAGAAACTCAACAGAGCCGGCAGTATCCATTTAGAGGAGAAACAGTTAATGTTTTGAGTCCAGTGACCTTTTTAAGATTCTGAACATCTGCTGAGTTTCTCCAACAATTTCTGTTTTTATTTGTGAAATATTGCATTGTGAAACTAATCCCTAAGTTAGAGGATGTCTTAACAATTTGAGGTAAGCATTGGCGGTGAGCTCAAGATGATGTTCAGTGAGGTAATGAACTTTACTGACTGAAGGGGTGATAGCAAAATTCTCCAACTGTGACCTGAAAGCAAAAGGGGCAAGGAAATGTGCTGCGGTCATTTACCATTTATAAAATCAGCTCAAAATATGACCAGAGCTAGTTTGATGAATTAGACTCGACAGCCAATGAATAAAGGACCCTGTTCAGCAGGAGACTTTTGAAATTCAGCCTTAAGGAAGGTGTATGGAGAGTAACAACAGTTGAAAGGCGATGGCCACTAGACCAGATGTTTCAGTTTCTGAATCTCCATTGGCCCATGATGGAAATGTATTTGAGAAAGATACCGTTCAAGGCAGAAGAATGCTGCCTAGGACAGCCGGAGACATTATTTGCATAATTTAGTAAAATTACTTTGAATTAAAATTCTTACTTTTTAGTCACCCTTTATGATGATCGCGGACTCAAAATTATCATAGAGGTATTGCGTGCAGACTCGACTATTTTATTGGGAGAAAGTGAGGTCTGCAGATGCTGGAGGGCTCCGGCCTGAAATGTCGATTTTCTTGCTCCTCGGATGAGGAGCACTTGCTGTGCTTTTCCAGCACTACACTCTCAACCATTTTATTGCTGATTGCTCCAAAGTAATGTTTGATAAGGAATGTGACGTTACTTAGAACTCAGAATCCCTATTGTGTAGAAACAAGCCCTTCAGCCCAACAAATCCACACCCACCCTCCCAGACCCATTCCCTATTCTATTGTCCTGTACTTACCCCCGACTAATGCACATAGAGTTATAGAGATGTACAGCACAGAAACAGACCCTTCGGTCCAACCCGTCCATGCCGACCAGATATCCCAACCCAATCTAGTCCCACCTGCCAGCACCCGGCCTATATTCCTCCAAACCCTTCATATTCATATACCCATCCAAATGCCTCTTAAATGTTGCAGTTGTACCAGCCTCCACCACATCCTCTGGCAGCTCATTCCATACGCATACTACCCTCTGCGTGAAAAAGTTGCCCCTCTTTTATATCTTTCCCCTCTCACCCTAAACCTATGCCCTCTAGTTCTGGACTCCCGACCCCAGGGAAAAGACTGTCTATTTATCCTATCCATGCCCCTCATAATTTTGTAAACCTCTTTCAGTCACCCCTCAGCCTCCGACGCTCCAGGGAAAACAGCTCCAGCCTGTTCAGTCTCTCCCTGTAGCTCAGATCCTCCAACCCTGGCAACACCATTGTAAATCTTTTCTGAACCCTTTCAAGTTTCACAACATCTTTCCGATAGGAAGGAGACTAGAATTGCACGCAATATTCCAACAGTGGCCTAACCAATGTCCTGTACAGCCGCAACATGACCTCCCAACTCCTGTACTCAATGCTCTGACCAATAAAGGAAAGCATACCAAACGCCTTCTTCACTATCCTATCTACCTGTGACTCCACTTTCAAGAAGCTATGAACCTGCACTCCAAGGTCTCTTTGTTCAGCAACACTCCCTAGGACCTTACCATTAAGTGTATATGTCGTGCTAAGATTTGCTTTCTCAAAATGCAGCACCTCGCATTTATCTGAATTAAACCACCTGCCACTTCTCAGCCCATTGGCCCATCTGGTCCAGATCCTGTTGTAATTCGCTGTCCACTACACCTCCAATTTTGGTGTCATCTGCAAACTTACTAACTGTACCTCTTATGCTCACAGCCAAATCATCTATGTAAATGATGAAAAGTAGAGGGCGCAGCACCGATCCTTGTGGCACTCCACTGGTCACAGGCCTCCAGTCAGAAAAACAACCCTCCACCACCACCCTCTGTCTTCTACCTTTGAGCCAGTTCTGTATCCAAATGGCTAGTTCTCCTTGTATTCCATGAGATCTAACCTTGCTAATCAGTCTCCCATGGGGAACCTTGTCGAACGCCTTACTGAAGTCCATATAGATCACATCTACTGCTCTGCCCTCATCAATCTTCTTTGTTACCTCTTCAAAAAACTCAATCAAGTTTGTGAGACATGATTTCCCACGCGCAAAGCCATGTTGACTATCCTGAATCAGTCCTTGCCTGTCCCTCAGGATTCCCTCCAACAACCTGCCCACCACCGAGGTCAGGCTCACCAGTCTATAGTTCCCTGGCTTGTCTTTATCGCCCTTCTTAAACAGTGGCACCACATTTGCCAACCTCCAGTCTTCCGGCACCTCACCTGTGACTATCAATGATACAAATATCTCAGCAAGAGGTCCAGCAATCACTTCTCTAGCTTCCCACAGAGTTTCCGGGTACACCTGATCAGGTCCTGGGAATTGATTCACTTTTAACTGTTTCAAGACATCCAGCACTTCCTCCTCTGTAATCTGGACATTTTGCAAGATGTCACCATCTATTTCCCTACAGTCTGTATCTTCCATATCCTTTTCCACAGTAAATACTGATGCAAAATATTCATATAGTATCTCCCCCATTTTCTGTGGCTCCACACAAAGGCCGCCTTGCTGATCTTTGAGGGGCCCTATTCTCTCCCTAGTTACCCTTTTGTCCTTAATATATTTGTAAAACCCCTTTAGATTCTCCTTAATTCTATTTGCTAAAGCTATCTCATGTCCACTGTTTGCCCTCCTGATTTCCCTCTTAAGTATACTCCTATTTTCTTTATACTCTTCTAAGGATTCACTCGATCTATCCTGTCTATACCTGACATATGCTTCCTTCTTTTTCTTAACCAAACCCTCAATTTCTTTAGTCATCCAGCCTTCCCTTTCACCCTGACAGGAATATACTTTCTCTGGATTCTTGTTATCTCATTTCTGAAGGCTTCCCATTTTCCAGCTGTCCCTTTACCTGCGAACATCTGCCTCCAATCAGCTTTCCAAAGTTCTTGCCTATTACTGTCAAAATTTGCCTTTCTCCAATTTAGAACTTCAACTTTTAGATCTGGTCTATCCTTTTCCATCACTGTTTTAAAACAAATAGAATTATGGTCGCTGGCCCCAAAGTGCTTCCCCACTGACACCTCAGTCACCAGCCCTGCCTTATTTCCCAAGAGTAGGTCTAGTTTTGCAACTTCTCTAGTAGGTACATCTACATACTGAATCAGAAAATTGTCTTGTACACACTTAACAAATTCTTCTCCATCTAAACCTTTAACACTATGGAAGTCCCAGTCTGTGTTTGAAAAGTTAAAATCCCCTACCATAACCACCCTATTATTCTTACAGATAGCTGAGATCTCCTTACAAGTTTGTTTCTCAACTTCCCTCTGAATATTTGGGGGTCTATAATACAATCCCAATAAGGTGATCATTCCTTTCTTATTTCTCAGTTCCACCCAAATAACTTCCCTGGTTGTATTTCCAGGAATATCTTCCCTCAGCACAGCTGTGATGCTATCCCTTATCAAAAATGCCACTGCCCCTCCTCTCTTGTCTCCCTTTCTATCCTTCCTGGAGCATTTGTATCCTGGAACATTAAGCTGCCAGTCCTGCCCATCCCTGAGCCATGTTTCCATAATTGCTATGATATCCCAGTCCCATGTTCCTAACCATACCCTGAGTTCATCTGTCTTCCCTGTTAGGCCCCTTGCATTGAAATAAATGCAGTTTAATTTATTAGTCCTACCTTGTCCCTGCCTGCCCTGACTGTTTGACTCACTTCTGTTGTCAGCTGTACCCGTCTCAGATCGATCTCTTTCCTCACTATCCCACCTTACTAGTTTAAATCCTCTCAAGCAACCTGCACATCCATGAATTCTATCGGCAATTTAGCTTGGCCAATTAACCTAACCTGTACTACTTTTGGACTGTGGGAGGAAGCCCACGCAGACACGGGGAGAATGTGCAAACTTCAAACAGACAGTCACCCGGTCCGGGGCGCTATGAGTGCTAACCACTTACATTGAAAACAATGGGATGCTGCCTACTATCCAATGCGTACTATGTTCATAGCACCATCTACTGGTACAATAGCTCTGGCATCTTAAGTTATAACAATAAATATACATGGTTTAAGAGGAATGCATGAGCTTTTCAGTGGAACAGGTACTTTTCCTTCAACACTTTTCAGGCAGTGTGCTGTGCGATACTACTGTGGTAGTCCAATCCCTTATGAGAACCAGCATCTTGAACGTGGGGGCCTCAGAATGTAAGCAGACAAGAGAAACCCCAGTGCAACACAGGCCAAAATAACACGTGCTTAAAAATGTGTTGCTGGAAAAGCACAACAGATCAGGCAGCATCAAAGGAACAGGAGAATCGACGTTTTGTGCATAAGCCCTTCTTCAGGAATGAGGAGGGTGTGCCAAGCAGGCTAAGATAAAAGGTAGGGACTTGGGGGAGGGGCGTTGGGAATACAATAGGTGGAAGGAGGTTAAGGTGAGAGTGATAGACCGGAGAGGGGGTGGGGGCGGAGAGGTCGGGAAGAAGATTGCAGGTCAAGAAGATGATGCTGAGTCTGAGGGTTGGGACTGAGAAAATGTGGGGGGAGGGGAAATGAGAAAGCTGGAGAAATCTGCATTCTCAAGTGACCTATCTTCCAGATTGGTTCAAGATGAAGAAGTCATTCTTGGGGGGACCAACCCAAAGTAGCTATGGCTCTATGTTTTAATCAAAATTCTAACTTTGCCTTTAATTCATTTGATGATACAGCCTCCATTATTTTCTGGGGAAAGGGAGTCCAGACGAACAACCCTCTGTGGGTAAAACAAAACATTCCTCTTTTAAAAAGGGACCACTTATTCTTAAACTATGATATATCTGATAACCCGCTCATCCAAGTGTGTCAAATAAATTTACTGTCAATTGCTTCTAATATAATTATATTCTTTTTCAAATACAGAAGCCAATCTCTTTGCAATATTCCTTATGTTATTTCACCAAGGCTACATCCAGCTGTTGTAAAACGTTTCTACTTACATACTCCTTTTATTTCCTTACATCCTATAAGTAGTCAAGTGAACCCTGATTGGTGGAGTCATTCGCTGGGGCAACGTCTCTACCAATCAGAGTCCACTTGCCAACAAATCAACATTCTTTACAGTATAAAACATTTATATTGGTATTCTTGTGGATGTCCTGACTAGTGTAAGAGGAAAAACTTTGAAAAACATCCATTTTTCAGAATACTAAAAATCAGAAATTGTGGAAATATCCAAAATCAACCAGCAACTCATCTATAGTTGCTCATTACCCCTATAAACAGCACTTGTGAGAAATCCTTCCTATTTCTTACTCTACCTTTAGTAAAGAAAACTTAATAGAGGCATTATCTGAAGTGCCGAGCTTCATACAGGCACTGTTTTGTCAAATCAGCATTACATTCTGAACAAACTCATGATCTGAAACCATGTCTGTGTGCATACATCCTGCAGGTATTAACTGCACACGTGCTAATGCCTTCCCAAGATGGCATCTTGCATGTTCCATATCAGAAGTGAGTCTGTACAGAGGAAGCTTCTTCAGAAATGTAAAAGCATTCCTGTGCCCAAAGGTGGGCACTACAAAGTCATTTTTTTCAAGCTACTGATCCACAGGATAGGTCAGGCACAGTGTCATCTCAAATTATCTGAATTGGTCAGACTATAGAATGGCTTTCAAACTACTAGGCAGCCAAATTACTGTATTCAAAATGACACTCTTATTCCCAGTTTCATGCCCTTTTAAACCTCTCCTGAGATTTCTGCATCTGGATTCTTTCTTTGTAGTGCATGCACTCAAAGCCGTAGGGCTGATTGCCCCAGTGACAAGCTGGCTTGTTTAAGCATGTACAGAGTGTGCTTCACCTGCTGAAAAAGTCGTCAGGTATCAATACTAATCTACAGCATGCAAGCTGACATTTAGTCATCTTTTAATGTTTATCATCACCTGAAATGTAATACTAATCCTGGCAGCAAGAACTGAATGAGTATTTCAGGGCCTTGATCGTTGTTGTAACTCTGTATGTAACTGAAGCTAGTTCAGGATCTGTATTTTTTGTAGCATTATGAAGATGTTAGTTTTGCTTAGTCTTGAGTTTAACTTCTAATCAATTAAGTTTTGAATTTTAAGTGCAGAAAGAAGATGCACTTTCTTAAAACTTTCTTCTGGCACTCATCAGGACAATTCAAACGAATTATCAAAAGTAGAGGGAAAGTAACATTTTTATTGTATGACACAGACAGAAAAAATATGGATATACAATGGACCTGTGTCAACTCAACAAAATAGCTGAGAGTTACTCTCTCATTTCTCAAGCCAGTGCCTTGAATAAGAACATAAGAACCTGCTCCACTATTCAATAAGATTATGGCCAATCTATTCGGGGACTCAGCTCCACTTTACCGTATTTTCACCATATCCCTTGATTCCTTTATTTTTTAAAAAAAATCTACCTTAGTTTTAAAAGCAATTGCAGAAGTAGCATCGACTACTTCCCTGGGCAAAGAATTCCCCTTCACCCTCCGGGTGAAGAAGTTCCTTCTCAGTTCAGTTCTAAATCTGCTCCCTCTAACCTTGAGGCCATGCCCTCTTGTCCTAGTCTCACCCACAAGTGGAAACATCCTATATATTTCTATTTTATCGATTCCCTTCATAATTTTATATGTTTCTAGAAGATCCCCCCTCATTCTTCTGAATTCCAATGAATATGATCCCAGTCTACTCAGCCTCTCCTCATATGCCAACCCCCTAAACTCCAGAATCAACCTAGTGAATCACCTCTGTACCCCCTCCAATGCCAGAGGGGAACCTCAATTATTTGAACTTGATGGGCGGGCACTATTTTGTTTGGATAATCGATTATTCGGTTAATTGATCAAATGCCTTTCCTCTAGGACCCCTATACCCCCAACACCAACCCTGCTCCCATGCAACACGCCCTCCACCCCAACAACCCCCACCCCCTTGACTCTGTCCAACACTGCCCCCCAACCCTGTGCAACACTGCCCCCGACCCAGTGCATCACCGCCCCCCCCGAACCCGTGCAACACCCCTACCCCCTGTCCAACACTGCCTCCCCTCCCCAGACACCATCCAACATCCCTCCCAACCTTGTCCAACACCGCTCCCCAACCACGCACACACCCACCCCCCCTCTGGGGCAGCTGGACTGGACACCAACAACAAGTCTGCTGCAGTTTCCTTTGGTGGGGTAAGTCTCCAAATAGCTCACACTCATAGCCACCACACACGCAACTTTTTACTGCAACATTTTGACAGGTTCCATCTTTGCCCTGTACAGGACAATGTTGGAGAGATTATCTGGGGAAGGTGGGGGAGGTTTAGGATACACCCCTTTGTAGAACTCCAAGGAAAGTGTGGGGAGAGAGAGAGGGGCAGGAGGACAGTCATTTGGAGATGGTGCTTGTTTAATCACTGTAAACAAAGACGCGGTCACTGCTGGAAACACATCTTTGATGTAATGTTTCCATCAGGACTTGGAGATCTTGTTCGGATAATCCGACTTTTGGATAATTGGTATTCGGATAATCAAGTTTCATCTGTACATCCTTTCTTCGGTAAGGAGACCAAAACTGCACACACTATTCCAGGTGTGGCCTCACCAACACCTTGTACAGCTGTAACATTACCTCTCTGCTTTTAAACTCAACCCCATTTGCATAATCATAGTTAATACGCCTAGTTTAAAATTTAAGTACAGTTTGGCCGTTAAATTTCAGTCATCATTGACTTGTGCATTTTCCCTGCCAACACCTCTACAAATCAGAGTCCATGTTCCAATCAATCATCACACTCATTTCATACAGTATAAGTGTTATTTTCCCCTTCCTTTGGTAAATTGTTGAATTTTTCTAATGAGTACAAAACTAAAAGTTTCAACAAATATGTTTTTTATCAAATACTAAATTGCTGTACTTTCAAACATTTATTTGCATACTATTTTATGTGATTCAACTACTTATTATAAATTGATTTTTGGTTTCTCATGTAGCCTAAAATGTGTTTAATATTACATAATAGCACATGTAATGGTGTAGCTAGATAATAGCTTCATCCCATCTGATTTCCTCACTGACAAGTTTTAGTCTGATAGATTTAGTTCATATTGCCTCATTTCAATTTTCTGATGCTTGTGAAATGCTCACTGCGATGATGCAGCTCATTGAGACTTATTTAATCATAATAATTTATCAATACAATCTACTTTATTTTTAAAGAATTTGCTTAATCTAAGGCCAGATATAGAAACTAAAATGGTTATAAGTGTTCCAAAATAATCAGTTTAGATATGAGGCATTTCCCATGAAAGTGGAACCTAGATGTTCTGGCCTAGAGGCAGGGATACCACCACTGTGCCAATTGCTTTTTCATCATTTATAATCTCTTTTAATGAAGAAAACTTCATATTGCTTCAGGGTAACAATCAAATATAACCACAGGTTAAAACAGGCATTCTTTATTAAAACAGAAATGCTTTGATTGTGTCATAATATCTAACAACAGTTAAAAAAGTTTTAAAGTCATATCAAAACATCACATTCTACAGCTAACTTCTAAAAACAGGATAATTATTTAGAATAACAGAAGTTGCCCAAAGTATAACCTGACTTGCATGCCACACTCAGCTATTTTTAACAGCCCAGTCTGCAGATGTTCCTTCCCTTCATAACTGTTTTCACCACTTGATTATTGTTTATATAATTACATTATGAACTATGTTACAAGTAAATTATTATGTTGACATTGAAGTTAATTTCATATTATTTGTTTATAAAAATAGCTTTCCTATAATTACTCCTATTGTTGAATGGATGGACAAAATGGTGCTGTTTTATTATGTGGAATTACATAGAATTTAGAGCATAGAAACAGACCATTTAAGCTGACTGGTATGGCCAATATTTATACTCCACAAAAGCCTCATTCCACCCTACATCATAAAATCTTAGCAGCGTGTCCTTTAATTCTTTTATTCCTAATGTCTTATTGAGCATTCTCTTTACATGACTAATCTAATTGTTCCATAAGACTAAAGGAAGACCAAAGGTACAGGAGTAGGCCTTGGACCCTCAAGCTTGCTCTGCCACTCAATAGAATCATGGCTTTGCCTACATCCCTCATATCCACTTACCTGCATTTTCGTGTAACTTTTGATTCCGCTACTCATCAAGTATCTATTATCTCAGCCTTAAATATACACAAGGACTCTGACCCCACAGATATCTGTGGCAAGGAGTTCCAACAATTCTTAACCCTCTGAGAGAAGAAAATCTCTTCATCTCAGTCTTAAATTGGCACACCCCTATATTCTGAGACTATGCCCTCACCGATCCTAAAGTCTCCCTTGAACGAAAGCGTCGTCTAAGCATTTACCATGTCAAGCCCTTTTAGAATCCAATATGTTTCAATGAGGTCACCTCTTATTCTTCCAAATTTCAATGTGTAGAGTACCAAACTGTTTAGCCTTTGCTTATGAAAACATCCTTGTGAACCTTCTTGGAATTGCCTCCAATGAAATGATATCTTTCCTTAAATCAGGGGACCAAAGCTGCACACAGTACTCCAGATGTAGTATCACCAGCACCTTGTACAGTTAGTAAGAATTCCCTACTCTTATACTCCACCTCCTCTGAAAAAAAGAGCAAACATTCCATTAGCCTTCCTGATTACCTGTTGCACCTATGTCCTTAAGTTAGTTCCCACCATTTCTCCTTCTATTAACCATTTCCCCATCGATCGCTTCACCATGAACTTATTCTCCATTTTACATTATCCCTTTCATTTCCTTGTCTTCTCCCCTGATTCCTTCCAGGAAACCTACTTCTTATCCCTTGATTCCTTCTCAGCCCAGATCCTCACTTTATTGAGTATAGGAGTTGGGAGGTCATTTTGCAACTGTGCAGGATATTAGTTAGATTACTTTTGGAATACTGCATTCAATTCTGGTCTCTCTGCTATAGGAAAGATGTTGTGAAACTTGAAAGGGTTCAGAAGAGATTTACAACGATGTTGCCTGAGAGGAGGGTTTGAACTATAGAGAGAGGCTGAATAGGCTGGGACTATTTCCCTTGAGCACTGGAGGCTGAGGGGTCACCATATAGAATTTTATAAAATCATGAGCAGCATGGACAGGGTGAATAGTCAATGTCTTTTCTGTAGGATGGGGAGTCCAAAACTAAAGGGTATATCTTTAAGTTGAGAGGGGAAAGATTTAAAAAGGATCTAAGGGGCATTTTTTTCTGGCAGAGTGGTGTGTGTATGGATTAAGCTGCCAGACAAGGTGGTGGAGGCTGATACAATTATAATATTTAAAAGGTATCTGCATGAATATATGAATAGGAAGAGTTTAGAGGGATATAGGCCAAATGCTGGCAAATGGGACTAGATTAATTTCGGATATTTGATCAGCATGGACAAGTTGGACCAAAGGGTCTGCTTCCATGCTGTATAGAACATAGAACATAGAACAATACAGCACAGAACAGGCCCTTCGGCCCACGATGTTATGCCGAACTTCTAACCTAGATTAAGCACCCATCCATGTACCTATCCAAATGCCGCTTAAAGGTCGCCAATGATTCTGACTCTACCACTCCCACGGGCAGCGCATTCCATGCCCCCACCACTCTCTGGGTAAAGAACCCACCCCTGACATCTCCCCTATACCTTCCACCCTTCACCTTAAATTTATGTCCCCTTGTAACACTCTGTTGTACCCGGGGAAAAAGTTTCTGACTGTCTACTCTATCTATTCCTCTGATCATCTTATAAACCTCTATCAAGTCACCCCTCATCCTTCGCCGTTCCAACAAGAAAAGGCCGAGAACTCTCAACCTATCCTCGTACGACCTACTCTCCATTCCAGGCAACATCCTGGTAAATCTTCTCTGCACCCTCTCCAAAGCTTCCACATCTTTCCTAAAGTGAGGCGACCAGAACTGCACACAGTACTCCAACTGTGGCCTAACCAAAGTCCTGTACAGCTGCAACATCACTTCACGACTCTTGAATTCAATCCCTCTGCTAATGAACGATAATACTCCATAGGCCTTCTTACAAACTCTATCCACCTGAGTGGCAACCTTCAAAGATCTATGTACATAGACCCCAAGATCCCTCTGTTCCTCCACCTGACCAAGAACTCTACCATTAACCCTGTATTCCGCATTCTTATTTGTTCTTCCAAAATGGACAACCTCACACTTGGCAGGGTTGAACTCCATCTGCCACTCCTCAGCCCAGCTCTGCATCATATCTAAGTCCCTCTGCAGCCGACAACAGCCCTCCTCACTGTCCACAACTCCACCTATCTTTGTATCATCTGCAAATTTACTGACCCACCCTTCGACTCCTTCATCTAAGTCATTAATAAAAATTACAAACAGCAGAGGACCCAGAACTGATCCCTGCGGAACTCCACTTGTAACCGGACTCCATGCTGAATATTTACCATCTACCACCACTCTCTGACTTCGACCGGTTAGCCAGTTTTCTATCCAATTGGCCAAATTTCCCTCTATCCCATGCCTCCTGACTTTCCGCATAAGCCTACCATGGGGAACCTTATCAAATGCCTTACTAAAATCCATGTACACTACATCCACTGCTCTACCCTCATCCACATGCTTGGTCACCTCCTCGAAGAATTCAATAAGACTTGTGAGGCAAGACCTACCCTTCACAAATCCGTGCTGGCTGTCCCTAATCAAGCAGTGTCTTTCCAGATGCTGTATGTCTCTGTGACTCTAAGACTCACTTATCAGCTATCAGTTTCGTCTCCATCCTCATGAATATCGTCCAAGTTTTATTAAAACTGCTATCATTATATCCTCAAAAGTACTCCTTTGCAATCCAAAATATCTTTTTAATATTTTCACAAATGTAGCATTCCAGATAGCTGCTTGATCACAATTTGCAATTGTAGAACACATTAACATGAACTTAACGGGGGGAACAAATAGTCTCAAATACAACATAGATGGGTATTACATTAGTTGCCTACTCTATTCGCCATCTGATTGACTTGAACAGAACTGAATATCAGTTGGGCCTGTCATATAAACACTAGCAAATGCGATTCTGTCTGACTTGTGTCCATGTTCAGTTTCATTGTAACTCCATTCTCACAGAAAGATCCCTCTTAACAATGACAACAACTCAAAGAAAAATCTATATGATTGCAAGACTTTCATTTGGAGTACATTCATACCATTGTAGCTGAAATGAGCTGACCCTCCAAGCATTGCAGGTGGATTTTTACTGGAGATACATTAGTTTCCAGGCAAGGCAGGAAAAAAATTCAGAGCACCATCTGCTCTTTCTTCATGGCCAATTGCCAATTCTTTGGGTTTTTTTGCTAGATATTTTTTATAGTCTAGCAAGGTATTTAATTATAAGACAATTCATTTATTCTTTGCAATAAAGCTCCATGGAAACAGCCAATCGTGCTCTATTGCCAAATTGCCTAAGAATTACAGGTCGAAGTTGCCTCCTTCCAAACAGTAAATTCCCCTGGTGCAGATGGGAAACTACCCAGAGGACTTCCCAGATGATTCATAAGAAGCTGGTACAGGGAGGCAATGCGATTCATGCATGGGCACCATCCATAGGTTTACAACCACTTCTAGGGATGATATTTTAATACCTTCACACTTTTAAAGCATCATTCCTCAATTCAATTATATATTCATGAAGGGAAAGTTGGAATATTTCAAGTACTTATTTGGCCAAAAGTGAATTTTTAAGAAGTTCTGCTTACTAGATAGGCAGGAATAGCTGACACCAGCCAGCAAAACCAATAACTGGATTAGTGGTGCTGGAAGAGCACAGCAGTTCAGGCAGCATCCAACGAGCAGCGAAATCAACGTTTCGGGCAAAAGCCCTTCATCAGGAATAAAGGCAGTGAGCCTGCAGCATGGAGAGATAAGCTAGAGGAGGGTGGGGGTGGGGAGAGAGTAGCATAGAGTACAATGGGTGAGTGGGGGAGGAGATGAAGGTGATAGGTCAAAGAGAAGAGGGTGGAGTGGATAGGTGGAAAAGAAGATAGGCAGGTCGGACAAGTCAAGGAGACAGAAAGTGAGCTGGAAGTTTGAAACTGTGATGAGGTGGGGGAAGGGGAAATGAGGAAGCTGTTGAAGTCCACATTGATGCCCTGGGGTTGAAGTGTTCCGAGGCGGAAGATGAGGCGTTCTTCCTCCAGGCGTCTGGTGGTGAGGGAGCGGCGGTGAAGGAGGCCCAGGACCTCCATGTCCTCGGCAGAGTGGGAGGAGGAGTTGAAATGTTGGGCCAAGGGGCGGTTTGGTTGATTGGTGCGGGTGTCTCGGAGATGTTCCCTAAAGCGCTCTGCTAGGAGGCGCCCAGTCTCCCCAATGTAGAGGAGACTGCATCGGGAGCAACAGATACAATAAATGATATTGGTGGATGTGCAGGTGAAACTTTGATGGATGTGGAAGGCTCCTTTAGGGCTTTGGATAGAGGTGAGGGAGGAGGTGTGGGCACAGGTTTTACAGTTCCTGCGGTGGCAGGGGAAAGTGCCAGAATGGGAGGGTGGGTCGTAGGGGGGTGTGGACCTGACCAGGTAGTCACGGAGGGAACGGTCTTTGCGGAAGGCGGAAAGGGGTGGGGAGGGAAATATATCCCTGGTGGTGGGGTCTGTTTGGAGGTGGCGGAAATGTCGGTGGATGATTTGGTTGATGCAAAAGTTTGTAGGGTGGAAGGTGAGCACCAGGGGCGTTCTGTCCTTGTTACGGTTGGAGGGGTGGGGTCTGAGGGCGGAGGTGCGGGATGTGGACGAGATGCGTTGGAGGGCATCTTTAACCACATGGGAAGGGAAATTGCGGTCTCTAAAGAAGGAGGCCATCTGGTGTGTCCTATGATGGAACTGGTCCTCCTGGGAGCAGATACGGCGGAGGCGGAGAAATTGGGAATACGGGATGGCATTTTTGCAAGAGATAGGGTGGGAAGAGGTGTAATCCAGGTAGCTGTGGGAGTCAGTGGGTTTGTAAAAAATGTCAGTGTCAAGTCGGTCGTCACTAATGGAGATGGAGAGGGTTAGCTTATCTCTCCATGCTGCAGGCTCACTGCCTTTATTCCTGATGAAGGGCTTTTGCCCGAAACGTTGATTTCACTGCTCGTTGGATGCTGCCTGAACTGCTGTGCTCTTCCAGCACCACTAATCAAGTATTTGATTTTCAGCATCTGCAGTCATTGTTTTTACCTTAGCAAAACCAATAACCTGAGTGTTTATTTTATTTGCAAAAACTACAACTCACACCATTTCAATGAGTAGCACAAATTCAAGCAAATTACTAAAAATATTCCAACTGCACATATTGGTTGAGTTATTGTCTATAAATATCAAATAATTAAATCTTTAATATTGCCATATAAATAAACTATCAAATAATTATATTTATCAATATACACTGAATACATCATTGAACTAAGCATGTCAATTTATCTTTGAAGCTCTTTCAGATAATTTGCTCTTCACAAACCTACTCATTCTCTGTGATCTAGACTGGAGTTCGTGGCAAGGTCACAGAACCAATGTATCCTACTGATAATTCCAGCTCCTGAACATGGCCTATCTCAATATACAGTTTGTTTTTGCAGCTGTGAGAAAAACCTTACTCTTGGCAAATTTGCATCCATCTTCTGGCAAAAATAAGTAACTAACTAAAGTCAGAGCACTTTGTAGTAGTAAAGTGGATTAGCAGATAGTGTTTAGCCTCATAAAAATGCTCTGCTGAGAGATGGTTTAAGGACACTTTAGATACCAGCTGTAATGGAGATGGTTACAGCTGGAAATGTAACTAGATTAAATAAGCTAGATGTTTATTACTTCTCTGGTGAACCTGTTTTGAAGGTAACAAATACCTAAAAACAATTATAAATTGGCCAGACTTCTGACTTATTCTGATCATTTCTGTCAACAATTAGCTTTATTGCCTTCCAGCCGTTGCCTAGCCTTTCAGTTTATGATACTGGATTAGTGGTGCTGGAAGAGCACAGCAGTTCAGGCAGCATCCAACGAGCAGCGAAATCGACGTTTCGGGCAAAAGCCCTTCATCAGGAATACCTTGTTTTTACCTTTCAGTTTATGATCCCAATCCTGTTGTAATGCATGTAAGCTCTAGCCACACATGAGCTATTTTCCTACTTCTAGCCTTGTAGCTTCACTAAATCGCATCTATCCACTTTTGTACCTGTACTTTTCTCTTCCAGATGGAAATGCTACTATGGATGCTATGAATGAATAACAACTAGGAGCTGAATCTTGCTATAGATCCAACAGTGAGGTTAAATAGGACAACAAATTCCAATGATAGAACATGACCAGTGCAACATGGAAATAAGGAGCTTGCTGTGTTTTTGTGGCACTTCTCTTTCATAGAACATAGAACATTACAGTGCAGAACAGACCCTTCAGCCCTTGAAGTTGCACCAACCTGTGAAAACAATCTGAAGCCCATCTATTCTACACTATTCCATTATCATCCATATATTTATCCACTGACCATTTAAATGCCCTTAAAATTGGCAAGTCTACGACTGTTGCAGGAAAGGCATTCCACGCTCTTACTACTCTCTGAGTAAAGAACCTACTTCTGACATTTGTCCTATATCTATCACCCTTTAATTTAATGCTATGCCCCCTCATGATAGCCATCACCATCTGAGGAAAAAGGCTCTTACTGTCCACGCTATCCAATCCTCTGATCATCTTATATGTGTCTATTAAGTTGCCTGCAAACCTTCTTCTCTCTAATGGAAACAGCCTTAAGTCGCTCAGCCTTTTCTCATAAGACCTTCTTTCCATACCAGGCAACATCCTAGTAAATCTCCTCTGAACCCTTTCCAAAGCTTCCACATCCTTCCTATAATGTGGTGACCAGAACTGTATGCAATACTCCAAATGCAGTCGCACCAAAGTTTTGTACAGCTGCAGCATGGCTTCATGGCTCCAAAACTCAAATCACTCTACCAATAAAAGTTAACACACTGTACACCTTCTTCACAACCTTATCAACCTGGGTGGCAACTTTCAGGGATCTATGCTCATGGATACCAAGATCTCTCTACTCATCCACACTACCAAGAATCTTACCATTAGCCCAGTACTTTGTATTTCTGTTACACCTTCCAAAGTGAATCACCTCACACTTTTCCACATTAAAATCCATTTAACTCTTCTCAGCTCAGTTCTGCAGCTTATCTATGTCCCTCTGTAACTTGCAACATCCTTCCACACTGTCCAGAACACCACCGACCTCAGTGTCATCTGCAAATTTACTACACCTTCTACACCCTCATCCAGGTCATTTACAAAAACGACAAACAGCAGTGGCCCCAAAACAGATCCTCGTGGTACACTACTAGTAACCGAACTCCAGGATGAACATTTCCCATCAACCACCTCCCTCTGTCTTCATACAACTAGCCAATTTCTGATCCAAACTGCTATATCATCCTCAATCCCATGCCTCTGTATTTTCTGCTGTAGCCTACGATGGGGAAACATATCAAATGCCTTACTGAAATCCATATACACCACATCAATGACTTTACCCTCATCCACCTGTTTGGCCACCTCCTCAAAGAACTCAATAAGGTTTGTGAGGCATGACCTATCCTTCACAAAACCATGGTGATTATCCCCAATCACGTTATTCCTTTCTAGATGATTATAAATCCTATCTCTTATAACCCTTTTCAACATTTTACCCATAATTGAAGTAAGGCTCACTAGTCTATAATTACCAGGGTTGTCTCTACTCCCCTTCTTGAACAAGGGGACAAATTTGCCATCCTCCAGTCTTCTGGCCCTATTCCTTTGGATAATGATGACATAAAGCCAAAGGCTCTGTAATCTCCTCCCTGACTTCCCAGAGAATCCTAGGATAAATCCCATGCAGCCCAGGGAACTTAACTATTTTCACACTTTCCAGAATTACTTTCACCTCCTCATGAACCTCAATCCCATCTGGTCAAATAGCCTGTATCTCAGTTTTCTCCTCAACAGCATTGTCTTTTTCCTGTCTGAATACTGATGAAAAATATTCATTTAGCGCCTCTCCTATCTCCTCAGACTCCACGCACAACTTCCCACTACTCTCCTTGACTGGCCCAAATCTTATTCTTGTCATTCTTTTATTCTTGACATACCAATAGAAAGCTTTAAGGTTTTCCTTGATCCTACCTACCAACGACTCCTCATGTGCCCTCCTGGCTCTTCTTAACTCTCTCTTTCGGACATTCCGGGCTAACCTGTAACTCTCAAGCGCCCTAACTGAGCCTTCACGTCTCATCTTTATATAAGCTTCCTTCTTCCTCTTGACAAGAGATTCAATTTCTTTACTAAACCACAGTTCCCTCACTCAACTACTTCCTTCCTGCCTGACAGGTACATACTTATCAAGGACTCACAGTAGCTGTTCCTTGAACAAGCTCCCATTTCAATTGTGCCCATCCCCTGCAGTTTCCTTCCCCATCCAATGCATCCTAAGTCTTGACTAATTGCATCGTAATTGCCTCTCCCCCAGCTGTAGCTCTTGCCCTGTAGTATATACCTATCACTTTCCATCGCTAAAGTAAACGTAACCAAATTGTCATCACTATCACCAAAGTGCTCACCTACCTCCAAATCTAACACCTGGCCGGGTTCATTACCCAGTACCAAATCCAATGTGGCCTCGTCTCTTGTTGGCCTGTCAACACACTGTGTCAGGAAACCCCCCTGCACACATTGGACAAAACCTAACACATCTAAAATACTCAAACTATAGAGTTTCCAGTAAAAATTTAGAAAGTTAAAGCTCCCCATAACAACTACCGTGTCACTCTCCCTCCTATCCAGAATCTTCTTTGCTATCCTTTCCTTTACATCTCTGGAACTATTCAGCGGCCTGTAGAAAACTGTCAACAGGGTGACCTCTCCTTTCTTCTTTCTAACCTCAGTCCATAGTACTTCAGTAGATGAGTCCTCATCAAACATTCTTTCTGCCAGCGGAATACTGTCCTTGATAACCATGTGACACCTCTCCTTCTTTTACCATCTTCCCTGTACTTACTGAAACATGTAAACCCCGGAATCTGCAACAACCATTCCTGTCCCTGCTCTATCCATGTCTCCAAAATGGTCACAACATCAAAGTCCCAGGTACCAACCCACGCTGCAAGTTCACGCACCTTGTTCTGGATGTTCCTGGCGTTGAAATAGACACACTTCAAACCACCTTCATGTCTGCCGCTACAGTCTTATGATCTTGAAATCTTATTTATGACTTCACCTCTCTCAACCTCCTGTACACTGGAGCTACAATTAAGATTCCCATCCCTCTGCTGAATTAGTTTAAACCCTTCCAAAGTGCATTAGCAAATGTCTCCCCAGAATAATTCAGAGCTTAATTAAACTAGTATGTTGCTGAGAGACTGATATTGCAACACTTAGAAGGATGTGAAATTGCTGCACTAAACTCACCAGACTCAAAGCTTCTTTTCCTTCTTTGTAAATTCACTATTTCTTGCTGACATCTTTACTCCTTTATTGTTTTCCTTCAGGTTATTATTAACTTTCCTGTAAATCTCTCTGAGAACATAAGAGAAGTGTTATACAAGTCTAAGTTGTTTTTTTCTGAATTACCAAAATGGCAGCCCAGCAATGGTGTTGCATATAACAGAAGTAACAATCAGGTTGTAAGTTTGATTGCTGAGCTGGTAGATTTGTTCTCAGACATTTTGTCATCATGCTAGGTAACATCCTCAGTGAGCCTCCGATGAAGTGCTGGTGTTCTGTCCTACTTCCTATTCATGTGTCTTGGTCTGTTAAGGTGGGTGATATCATTTCCAGTTCTTTTTCTCAGAGGTTGGTAAATGGGGTCCAAATTGATGTGTTTATTGGTGGAGTTCTGGTTTGAATACCAAGCCTCGAGGAATTCCCATGTAAGTCTCTGTTTAGCCTGTCCTGGGATGGATATGTTGCCCAAGTCAAAATGGTGTCCTTCGTTGTCTAGCTGTAAGAATACTACTGATAGCTGGTCATGTCTGTTGGTGGCTAGTTGGTGTTCATGTATCCTAGTTTCCTGCATGTATGTACAATGTAATGTTTGTTGCAGTCCTTGCAGTGTATTTTGTAAGTGACATTCATTTTGCTGATTGTAAGATCATCAGTAGCTGTTTCAGTGTGTTGGTAGGCTTGTGGGCTACCAAGGGGTCAGAGTATTCGGGTAGTCACCAGCAAGATGTCATTGATGTATGATAGTGTGGCTACAGTCTCTGGGTATTTTATGTCTTCTTGTTTGGGTTTGTTGTTTAAGAATCAGTGGACTGTGCTTATTGGGTACCCATAATTTTTTAATATGCCGTTTAGGTATTTTTCTTCTGCTGCTCGTAGTTCCTGGGTGCCGCAGTGTGTTATGGCCCATTTAAGTAATGTTCTGATGTAGCTCTTTTTGTGGGTGTTGGGATGACTGATCTTGTAGTTGATAATTTCGTGTGTGTGTGTTGCTTTCCTGTAAACGCTGGTCTGCACTTCTCCATTGACTGTTTGTTCTACTGTGACATCTAGGCAGGGGACTCTGTTGTTGTTCTCTTCTCCTTTGGTGAAATTTATGCCAGTAAGGATTGTGCCAGTAAGCAAGCAAATTTCCAACCCAAACATCAACCTGAGCTACAAACTTTCTCAAAAATCGCAGAAATAACAATAATAGAGCAGGCTATATCACAGTTACTTTTTCCAGTTCAACCTCCGACTTCGAATTTCTATTCCCTTCACTTTCCTCAATAGAGGCATACAGAATATTTAAAAATCTATGTTGCTCATTAGCAAAATTAAAGCAAATTGTTAATGGAAGGTAGCTCTCTATGCAGTGGTATATGCAGCTGAACCAGTAGGTAGAAAACCTTTTCAGAAGTGATGCCCTTTATTTAGTCACCAGAAAGGCAACACACCATGCAGCAATCATAATGGAGGCTATTGGAATGCATACCTGTATCTCTGACTGAAATACCCAATGATATCTGTGTTTCTGTACTTTACTGATCCCAAGTAAATGATCAGATTTTTGATGAGTCTTAGAGACTCAGACCTTTAAAGATGGTGGGTAAGGCCTGATTTGGGATTCCTGCCCAAATTTCAGATACTCAAGGTTTTCTTTGATGCATGAAAAGAGTATAGGCAGTGGAGACTGCACTCCTGACCTGGCCTTTGAGATATCAGGAGCTTTAGGCATCTTGCAGCCCCCATCAATTTTTAAAAAGTCCAACTTCTGAAGAAATCAATATTCACAACCTCTCAAAGAGTCAGGAACCAATTCCTGAGGTTAGGAATTGTTTGAAAGATTTAAACCTCTTACCCAAGCCATGCATGCCTTTCCATATCCACCTCCATGGCCTTTTATAACCCCTGGTAACTTTATGTCCATTCAAACCTCATACCCACCCTACTCCTCTCCCATTCATAAGTTCTTGAAAAGAAACCAATGTTACTGCAATTCTATGAAAAGTGTTAATCAAAGCGAACTTTAGAGGATGAATAACACAAATTATTAGCACTTGTCATCTCCTTTTCTTGTGTTAATAAGCATTGAGAAATTGTCAAATCAGATCTAAGAGAAAGAAGTTTGTAAATATCAATCAAGAAATGTTGGCCCTTCTGTGAACCTATTTCAATCTTCTCTTGAAAGGTGGGTATATCACCTCCTTGAAAGATCATATTGATCAACCCACTCTTGGGAGCAGATTGTTTGCCTGCTGCTTGATATCTGTTTCTATTAAAACCAGGAGTAGATCCATTGAAGGTAGGTTAGTTTTGGATTTAATATTTTTAATTGATTTACTTCCACTGTGATTCAACCCACCTGATTGATGATAAATATTAATCTTATTGTAAAATAAATCACAGGCATCAATAGTACAACTCTCGTCTGAAAAAATATTATAATTTCTGCATCAACAGACTGCCATTAAATATAGCTCATCCACCAAAATAGGCTTTTGACTGTGTTAGCACAAATAAACTTAATTTTATTCTCAGATGCACCTCATAGCATTCTTTTGTACAACGTTGTTAACACTGAAAATGGATTATTTGGCAGTGTTATGCTGATGGAATGCAATTACATCATTGGGAAAGTTTGTCTAAATATTAAGATTTCCAAGACATTCTGTGTAAAATGTTCTGATCACTCACTTAAGTAAATCATCATTCTAAATCTGCAATAGTAAGTTTATAAAGTTCTCCATAGAAATAGATCACATGTATTCATTTTATGTTCAGAGGTCAGAGTCCTGTTTATTTACATCCAAGAAGGAAAAATAGCTCCTTACTTCCAGTTGGTGGTAGCTTCAAGAGAGGTGCTTCGCGGGATTATCTAGTCACTGTTTTAGTTGGAGTTGACTGACTGTCATGAGGTAGAGAACAGTGAGAAATTACAATCTTAATTGTAAATATACATTCAGCATGCATCGGAAATCACAATTACTCTAAGTCTGTTGAAGAGTTAACTAATCATTTTGGTGTGCTCAAACATCGAGTTGCTTTCATCCCCAATCAGGGATGAGGAATCTTCGATTGTGAAGCCAAACAAAATGCCATAAAATGCTGAAATATCCTAAACTTCATAGAACAGAGAACATAGAACAATACAGTACAGTACAGGCCCTTTAGCCCTCAATGTTGCACCGACCTGTGAAACCAATCTGAAGCCCATCTATCCTACACTATTCCATTCTCATCCATATGTTTATACAATGACCATTTAAATGTCTTTAAAGTTGGCGAGTCTACTACTGTTGCAGGCAGTGCATTCCACACCCCTAATATTTTCTGAATAACAAAACTACTTCTGACATCTGTCCTATATCTATCACTCCTAAATTTAAAGCTTTATCATCTCATGACATCCGAGGAAAATGGCTCTCATTGTTCACCCTATCTAACCCTCTGATTATCATGTATGTCTCAATTAAGTCACCTCTCAACCTTCTTCTCTCGAACAAAAACAGCCTCAAGTCCCTCAGTCTTTCCTCTTCAGACCTTCCCTCCATACCAGGCAATGTCCTAGTAAATCTCCTCTGCACCCTTTCCAAAGTTCCACATCGTTCCTATAATGCAGTGACCAGAATGGTACACAATACTCCAAGGGCGGCCGCGCCAGAGTCTTGTACAGCTGAAGCATGACCTCGTGGCTCCAAAATTCTATTCCTCTACCAATAAAAACTAACACCCCGTATGCCTTTTTAACAATCCTATCATCCTGGGTGGCAACATTCAGGGATCTATGCTCATGGACATCAAGATCTCTCTGCTCATCTACACTACCAAGAATATTATCATTAGTCCAGTACTCTCTATTTCTGTTGCTCCTTTCAAAATGAATCATCTCACACTTTCCCACATTAAACTCCTTTTGCCACCTCTAAGCCCAGCTCTGCAGCTTATCTATGTCCCTCTGTAACCCATAACATCCTTTGTCACTATCCACAACTTCACCAACCTTAGTGTCATCCGCAAATTTACTAACCCTTCCTTCTATACCTTCATCCAGGTCATTTATAAAAATGGCAAACAGCACTGATCCCAAAACAGATCCTTGTGGTACACCACTAGTAACTGAACTCCAGGATGAACATTTCCCATTGACCACCACCCTCTTGTCTTAGATTAGATTAGATTACTTACAGTGTGGAAACAGGCCCTTCGGCCCAACAAGTCCACACCACCCCGCCGAAGCGTAACCCACCCATACCCCTACATCTACATTTACCCCTTACCTAACACTATGGGCAATTTAGCATGGCCAATTCACCTGGCCTGCACATCTTTGGACTGTGGGAGGAAACCGGAGCACCCGGAGGAAACCCACGCAGACACGGGGAGAACGTGCAAACTCCACACAGTCAGTCGCCTGAGGCGGGAATTGAACCCGGGTCTGAGGCGCTGTGAGGCAGCAGTGCTAACCACTGTGCCACCGTGCCGCCCGTGTCTTCTTTCAGCTAGCCAATTTCTCATCCAAACCACTAAATCACCCTCAATCCCATTCCACCATATTTTGTGCAATAACCTACCATGGGGAATCTTATCAAACATTTTACTGAAATCCATATGCACCACATCAACCAATTTACCCTCATCCACCTGTTTGGTCACCATCTCAAAAAATTCAATAAGGTTTGTAAGGCACGACCTACCTTTCACAAAACTGTGTTGACTATCCCTAATCAACTTATTCCTATCGAGATGATTATAAATCCTGTCTCTTATAACCTTTTCCAATACTTTACCCACAACCAAAGTAAGGCTCACTGGTCTATAATTACCAGGGTTGTCTCTACTTCCCTTCTTGAACAAGGGGACAACATTTGCTATCCTCCAGTCTTCTGGCACTATTCCTGTAGACATTGATGACATAAAGATCAAAGCCAAAAGCTCTGGAATCTCCTCCCTGACTTCCCAGAACATACTAGGATAAATCCCATATGGCCCAGGGAACATACCTATTTTCACACTTTCCAGAATTGCTAACACCTCCTCCTTGCGAACGTCAAATCCCACCTAGTCTAGTAGCCTGTATCTCACTATTCTCTTCAACAACATTGTCTTTTATCAGTGTGAATACTGATGAAATATATTCATTTAGTGCTTCCCCTATCTCCTCAGATTCCATGCACAATTTCCCACTGCTATCCTTGATTGGTTCTAATCTTTCTCTAGCTATTCTTTTATTCCTGTTATACTTATAGAAAGCTATAGGGTTTTCCTTGATCCTGTCTGCCAACAACTTTTCATGTCCCATCCTGGCTCTTCTTAGTTGTCTCTTTTTGTCTTTCCTGGCTAACTGGTAACTCTCAAGCATCCTAACTGAGCCATCACATCTCATCCTAACATAAGCCTTCTCCTTCCTCTTGATAAGAGATTCAACTTCTTTAGTAAACCACGGCTCCTGTGCTGAACCACTTCTTCCCTACCTGCGAGGTATAGACCTATCAAGGACTCGCAGTAGCTGTTCCTTAAATAAGTTCCATATTTCAATTGTGCCCATCCCCTGCAGTTTCCTTCCCCATCCTATGTATCTTAAATCTTGCCTAATCGCACCATAATTGCCTTCCCCTAGCAATAACTCTTGCCCTGTGTTATATATTTATCCTTTTCCATTGCTAAAGTAAATGTAACCAAATTGTGGTCAGTATCACCAAAGTGCTCACCTACCTCCAAATCTAACACCTGGCTGGGTTCATTACCCAGTACCAAATCCAATGTGGCCTTGCACCTTGTTGGCCTGTCTACATACTGTGTCAGGAAACCCTCTTACACACATTGGACAAAAACTAACTCATCTAAAGTACTCGAACTATAGTATAACCAGTCAATATTTTGAAAGTTAAAGTTCTCCATAACAACTACACTGTTACACTCGCTCCTACGGAGAATTATCTTTGCTATCCTTTCCCCTACATCTCTGGATCTTTTCGGAGGCCTATAGAAAACTCCCAACAGGGTGACCTGTCCTTTCCTTTTTCTAACCTCAGCCCATACTACCTCAGTTGACGAGTCCTCAAATGTCCTCTCTGCTACCGTAATACTGTCCTTGACTAACAATGCCATACCTCCCGCTCTTTTAGCATTTTCTCTATTCTTGTGAAACATCTAGCTCCTGGAACCTGCAGCAACCAAATCTGTCCCTGCGCTATACATGTCTCTGAAATGGACACAACATCGAAGTCCCAGTACCAACCCATACTGTAAGTTCACCCACCATTTTCCAGATGTTCCTAGCATTGAAGTAGATTACACTTCAAGCCACTTTCCTGCTTGCTGGTGAACTCTTGTGACCTTGAAACCATATTTCTGACCTCACTACTCTCAAACTCCCGGACACTGGAACCACAATTTAAGTTCCCATTCCCCTGCTGAATTAGTTTAAGCCCTCCCGAAGAGTATTAGCAAATTTTCCCTCCAGGATATTGGTAGCCCTCTGGTTCAGGTGTAGACCATCCTGTTTGTAGAGGTCCCACCTACCCCAGAAAGAGCCCCAAATTATCCAGGTTTCTGAAATTCTCCCTCCTGCACCATCCCTGTAGCCATGTGTTCAATTCCTCTCTCTCCCTATTCCTCGCCTCGCTAGCACATAGCATGGGCAACAAATCAGAGATAACAACTCTGTTTGTTCTAGCTCTCAGCTTCTACCCTAGCTACCTGAATTTCTGCCTTGAATCCCCATCTCTCTTCCTGCCTATGTTGTTAGTACCTTTGTGGACCACGACTTGGGTCTGCTCCCTCTCCTTCTCAATTATCCTGAAAACACGATCAGAGACAGCACGAGCCCTGGCACCTGGGAGGCAACACACCAACCGTGAGTCTCTTCGTTCCAACAGAACTATCGGTCTGTCCCCCTAACTATGGAGTCCCCAATGACTAGTGCTCTGCTCCTCTTCCCCCTTCCCTTCTGAGCAACAGGGAAAGACTCTGTGCAGAGACCTGTACCCCATGACTTACTCCTGTTAAGTTGCCCCCCCAACAATATCCAAAATGGTATACTTGTTATTGAGGGGAACGGCCATAGGGGTTCCCCACACTGTGTACTGGTTCCCTCTCCATCCCCTGACAGTAACCCGTCTGCCTTTTTCTTGTACCTGGGATGTGACTACCTCCTTGTAACTTCTCTCAATAACCCACTCTGCCTCCTGAATGATCCGAAATTCATCCAGCTCCAGCTCCAGTTCCCTAACGCTGTTTTCGAGGAGCTGGAGCTGGGTGCACTTCCCACAGATGAAGTCAGCAGGGATACTCGTGGTGACCCTTACTTCCCACATTCTGCAGGAGAAACATTCAAGTACCCTAACTGCCATTCCCATTGTTCTAAATTCCCAATGACATAATGGAAAAATAAAGAATCGGAAAAAACTAGTTACCTTACTAATCCGGCACACGGAACCTTTATTTTAGGTTAGAGGAGGAGGATGGGTGGGAGACACTACCTGAGTAGTGTTTTGTTTAACACAACCACCCAAATATATTACCTCACTTAGTCAGCAGTTCCATGTCCGCTTCTGCTCAGCGAGCACTCCGCCTATTCACGAGGTAAGTTTAGTTAATTTTAAGTTTACCTTGCTGGCAGGGCCCTCGTCCTCGCTGTCACTCCTCCCACTGCTGCTGCTACTTCACTTGGCCACTTTTTCCTTTGTCACTCTGCTTCGTCTAGACTGCCAAAAATAGCATCTAAAACATGACATTTCAAATTGCTAAGTTATGACAATTTCTAAACTTACACGACTAAAAAAAATTAAAATTGCTTCCATGAAATGTTTCTTAGTTGAGGCTATCATTCACTGTTGGCCAGCTTGGGCCCAGGCACTGGGCATTCTAGTTCACATTGATAAACTCCAAGGAATGAATTTTCACCATGGAGACAGAATAGAGGCAGCAGGTTTATCTTTGGTTTAGAAATTTGTTTCCATTGGGAAGCTGACTGAAGTTTAAATTTTCATGAATGTCAGCCCTTTCTTGATATGGATTTCCTGACCACTTAGGGAAAGGTGGCGGCGACTAAGATCTAAGGCAGCCTGCACTTAATGAAAATAAGGATGACAGAGTCATTTGAGCTTCCAGGAAAGCATATACCAACAGAGAGGTTGTTCTGATTGTGTCACAGACCAGTTGAACATTGAAGAAATGGAGGCCTGTCAGTTGGTAACTCTTACTTGTTGGTCATTGATTGCACCCAAGTGGTTATCAAGGTATGCAATAATGTCCTGCATCTGGGGAGTTCAGTGCTAATGACAGTTCAGTAAACACACAGCTTCTGTGTCTGTGTGACGATTTGTATCCTGAAATTAATGTGCTGTCCACTTCAGGTAAAGAGAGTATCAGTCACCACTAAGAATTAACATTGAGCAACCACTTTATGGCAGATGCCACCAAGGTGCATAGATAATCCTTGAAATAAGCCAGAAGTTCAAGATCATTGTGATTTTTAAAAAATTCACTCATGGGGCATGGGTGCCACTGGCTGTACAGAATTTATTACCCATCCCTAGTTACCTCTGAAAATGTGGGGGTGGTGAGTTGCCTTCTTGAACCACAGACCATTTGATGTAGATAGACCCACACTGCCGTTAAGGAGGGAATTCCAGCAATTTGAGTCAATGAGTGAAGGAATGGTGAATATTTCCTAATCAGGATGGTGAGTGGCATAGAGGGGAACTTGCATGTGAATTGAACTGAATTAGCTTTATTGTCAAATGTACTCAAATGAGTACAGTGAAAAGTTTATACTTTTCGACCCAGCACCATTTTAGATATAGAGTTCCCAGGTACAATCCTTAGTTACTGAGTAGAGAAATGAAGAAAAGGTTACATTCTAGCTGTACACCGTATAACCATAGATCAGAAAAACAAGAGTTATGAAGACAAACATCACAGTCTCTCTCTAAGAGCTCTCTGTAGCAGACCATGGGGGGGTGGGGGGGGGGGGTGCGATGGTGCTGCTGCTGCTGCTGGTGGCACTCTGCTAAGTCTACACTGGGACACTCCAGGCTGTTGGTCACTGCTGCAGCCACTGGTGACTGTCAATCCCACTTTGGATGTTAGTCGCTGTCACTCCAAGTCGCTGGTCATTGTCATCCCTGCTCCAGGCCGCATGGTTGTGTTCCCATATACCTGCTGCCCTTGTCCTTCAAGATGAAGGGGTTTGTAGGGTTTGGAAGGTGCTGTCTGAGGATCTTTGATGAATTTCTGCAATGCTTGTTGTAGATGGTACACACTATTGCTAGGAGCATTGGTGGTGGAGGGAATGAATGCTTGTGGATTTAGTGCCAGTTAAGCAGACTGCTTTGTCCTGGATGGTTTCAGCTTTTTAAATGTTGTTTGAGATCCACTCAACCATTATCCAGGGATTATTCCATTACACTCCTGACTTGTGCTGTGCAGATGGTGGATAAGCTTTGGGAAGTGAGGAGATAACTTACTTATTGCAGTATTCTTTATCTCTGACCTGCTTTTATACCCATTGTATTTATATAGTGATTCCAGTTGCATTTCTGGTTAAGGCAATTACATAGCCTCACTCAGGACATATCCTGAGCAGAGGGACTATAGGTCAGCCCACAGCAATACCCCAAAACAAAGTCAAGCCTCGGCTAAACATTTAATATTTTCTTCAGGATGTGGCCAACAAGCCATTGTAGTTGCTACCTGTATGCAGACTCCAGATAGCAAAAGAGGGTCAATGAGCCTGAATTGAGTTAGAGAACTCATAGGCTGGTATCCAGGAGAGTGCACCCTCTGGAAAGCCTACCTCAACTTGGCTTGGAACAATTAAATTGCTTAGCGATGTTCAAATCAGAACCAATCAAAATAACGCCTGGTTAAATGGTCACCTGGTTCTAATGGAGGTCAATGATGGTATGGCCATTTCAATGATCACAGAACCAGACGAACAAAGTTCGCTCTGGACTCCAACTCTTTTTGTATGACCTTGGTTAGAGAACCTGTACCAGGGAATCTTTACAGATTAAGGGGACAACTTTGGTTCCGGTATTGTATGAGAAGCAACTAGTTCAGTTACCTCTGATGGTAATAAAAGGCTCAGACCCAGGCCTGGTGGGATGAAATTGATTGAGAAACATTCACCTTGACTGTTTCAACATTTTTCAATTTAAAAATGGTTGACTGAGTGAAGTCTGAATTAAATACCCAGAGTTTTCCAGGAATGTCTAGGGACTATCATAGGAGTTAAGGCCACCTTGCATCTCGACAAAGAAGCAAAGCTATGATTATGTAAAGCCCACCTAAAACCATTTGCCTCATGGGCAAAAGTAAAGGCAGAAATCAGGAGGCTGGAAAGCAAACAAATCATCAAACCAGTCCAGTTTGTAGAATGGGCAGCATGGTCATACCAATTGGTTCACCTTTGTGGATATTTTAAACCAATGATTAATTATTTCTTGCAGCTGGATAAATACCCAATCCCTCTCATAGAGGATTTATACACAAAGCTGGCAGGGGGTGTCTGCCTTTAACAAAGTTGGACAGGAGCCACACATAGTTGCACTGACTGTTAGATATGGATTCCCAGAAGTATGCTACAATTAATGCCCATAAGGGTTTGTACCAATGTACGAGACTGCTATTTGGGGTAACATCAGCTTGTGCCAATTTTCAACAAACAATGGATAACATTTTAAAAGGTCCAAACCAGTTTGCCATTTATCTGGGTGATGTGCTAATAACAGGGAAGACCAATAAAGAGCACTTACAGAACTCGGGCATAGTCCTTTGTCATTTCTCCAAGGTGGGCGCATACCTTAGAAGGAAAACATGTGTGTTCCAGCACCCCAAGTGACCTACTTGGGCTACAGAGTCGACAAGACCAGGTTACACCCATTAGAAGATAAAGTGAAGGTGATCAAAGGTGTCCCAGCTCCCACATCTACACTGGAGCTTAGTTCTTTCCTTACATTACTGAATTAATATGGAAAATTCAGATGTAACCTGGCCTCCACCCTGGCAGCCTTACATCTGCTATTGAAAAAGAGTCCGCCTTGGAAAGGTCTTGTTGCTAAGACATGACCTTTAGGGAAGTGAGGAAGTAGCTATCATCATTTAAGATGTTAGCACACTATGTTCCCAAGTGAGATCTGGTGTTGATATACAATGTCTCTCCCTTTGGTCTCAGGGTAGTGTTGGCTCACTGATAGCTGAGAGTGTGTTGCTGGGAAAGCACAGCAGGCCAAGCAGCATCTGAGGAGCAGGAGAATTGACGTTTCAGCCATAAGCCCAAAATGTTGATTTTCCTGCTCCTCGGATGTTGTCTGACCTGCTGTGCTTTCCCAGCAAAACACTCTCGATTCTCATCTGCAGTCCTCACTTTCTCCTCACTGATAGTCCAATGGAGAGGAATAGCCAATAGCATATGCTTTTGGAATTTGGCTAATGCAGAGCTTAGATACACCCAGATAGAGAAAGAAACTTTGGCAGTCATCTTTGGTGTGAGTGAGCTCCACCAATACCTTTATAGATGTAAATTTGTCATAGTGACAGACAACAAACCCTTGATAAAGCTACTCAAAGAGGACAAGGACCTGCCACTTCAGGTTAAGTTCAGTTTTGGGCTCTCATTCTAAGTGCATACAACTACAAATTGGAAAACTATCCAGGAGGCCAAATAGCAAATACAGATACCTTGAGCCACCTCCTGGGCAGATACACAACTAACAGTGTCACCGCTGGTACAGCCAGTTCTGATTTTAAACTTTCTGCACACTTTTTTGGGCATCGTTGACAATATCAGACTGTGGACATAAAAAGATCCAGACATGGCAAAACTAGCACACCTGGTGCTGATGGAGGAAACAACAGGGCTATCACAACCAGAATTGAAATGTTTCTAGGCCCAGTGAGACCAGATCACTGGAAATGATGGTATTTTATTTTGGGGAGCAAAAATAATTGTCCTATACAAAGATCGTTGCCAGATACTGGTTGAACTACACCAGGGTCATTCACGGGTATTGAACACAAATATGTTGGCAAGAAATTACAGCTGGTGTCCAGGATTGGATGCAGACATAGCTGCATTGGTGGGCAGTGCACAGAATGTCAAACAGGGCTAAAGATTACTGCCAACAGCTCCCCCATTTTCTTGGTAAAGGGTGGATAAACCCTGGGCTCAGTTACATTTTGACTGTGCCGACCCTTTCATGGACTCAGTTCTTAGTCATTGTAGTTGGACTCAAAGTGGTTGTACGTGCATAAAGTTCATTTGATATACACAGGGATGATGATAGAAAAACTGTGAGCATCTTTTGAAATATACAGGCTCTCAGAAGTGTTGGTCACAGACATGGGCCATCATTTATCAGCAGGGAATTTGAGTATTTCCTAAAGTCAAAAGGTGTTCGACATATAAAGACAGCTCCATACTGTGCATCGTCCAATGGTCTGGTGGAAAGAGCAGATCAAACTTTGAAGACAGACTTAAAGAAAAAACCTACAGCTTCACATGATACCAAACTGTCCCTGTTCCTGTTTGATTACCGGACCACTTCTCATGTCACAACAAGGATAGCTCCAGCTGAGGTGCTAATAGAGAGAAGATGCCACCTCAGGTTAAATCTGATTTTCCCAGACCTGGAATGCCAACACTGGATGCAAGACTTTTCTAAGTCAGAAGGGCAGTTTATTTCAGAGGTCAAAGTTTGCTGTCAAAACCATAGAAGTGGCCCTGCATGGCTAAGAAGCATGGTCAATGCAAGGTCAGACACCATGATGTACAAAGTTCGGGTAGGTGAAGTAGCCCTAAACAAACATGTGGACCCTATGAAAGCTACAAACTAACAAACAGGGCAGGAGCAAAACAAATCTGGCCCCTCAGAACAGTCAGAAGACTATTGGAACCCTTGGGTTCTCCCTGACAGTCTATGATTGAAGAAACTTCACAGTCTGAGATAGATGTGGCAGATGTCACAGCCTCAATGCCATTATCACCTGAAGGTGAATTTCTTCGAGAACAAGAAGCAGGCTACAGTACTGTACGCGTCAATTTCCAAGGCTAAATCGGCAGAACTGGACCCAGTGCAAAATTGCCCAGGAGAGGCTGCAAGAGAGAGAACAGGCCTACATTCCTAGACTTAGAGGGAAATGGATGTGGTGATTGTAACCTGAAGTTCAGTCAGGTGACCTCACAGAATTAGTTCCCTGATTGGGGCTGTTAACCTGATTCAATCAGGGATTCCTGGCTGATAGACATAAACAGGAGTGTCAGAGCTTCTTTTCACTCAAAGGGCTGACTCTGAGGAACCCAATCAATGTTAAGTACTATGCACATGTAGATGAAGGGTGACTTGGTGATGGGATACCATCTCTGTGAAGTTAAAAGTCCTATTTTATGTTCAATAAATTTTCTAATAATGCATTTATTTACTTTAACATCTTGTTTACTTATAACTACTTATAACTAATTACAGGTCGTTATCTGACCTGTAAAGTATCTTTGCCAGTTCTGACTTGCCATTCATTATAGGATGCCTTGGAAGTTCGAAATCATTTCACA